>NW_027142368.1:6730947-8016780 GCF_026170545.1 Melanerpes formicivorus | reverse complement strand
GCAAGGGAAAAAGCCAACACAGAACTTTTTCTCCTGCTAGTATCAGCATAATTAAACAAACCCTTTATTGATGCGATTTACAAACTACGATTGATATGGAAAGGTAGGTAGGTTTCCAAGTGCTAAATACCAGAACGCAAAAATGTACCAATATAATAAAAATTGTGTATTCTACATTCAACTCCAAACGGCCAATTAAGCTACCAAATAACGAAAATTAAAAATACTATGTGTCCTCAAATTTTGGCTTTCAAGACAGCAGCAGGCGAAAACTTCCACTGCACTGTTCATGTAGCGAAAACTCATCACAGGGCGGCAGTGCCAGGGGACCCAGGTGAAAAAACACACCAGAACGCAACAAAGCCAAAAGAAACCCATCTTGTGGTTCCACCTCAGATCCGCTCTGAGACACTACAGTACTAAGCACACAGCTCCTCCGACAGCCAGCCTGAGGAATGCCCGCAAAAACGCACCTCTACCCACAGCACGGCAGCCACCAGCGCGCCCCGGCAGCGGCCGCTTGCCCGGCCGAGCAGCCGGTGCGGGCACGAGGAGCGGCTCTCAACATGGCCGCCGCCGAACAAAAGGGCTGCAGGAGTGCGAGGGGCGCCCCCCGCAGGAGGCAGGCGCTACCCTGCCGCATGGAGCTGGCGGCCCCGGACGCACCGAGCCACCTCCCCTTCCCCCACCGGCCGCCGCCCGTTTCCAGGCTCAGGCGCCGCCAGGAGCCCGACCGGCTCTTTGTTCTGTACGAGGGAGGTGAGCCGCCTCTGCTCTTTCGCCCAAGCCTGAACAGGAAACATGGGCGAGGCAGTCCGGTAGCCGGCTCTCCCTTCTACGATGAACAAAAGGATAAGTAAATGAGCGAAGAAACCAATCCTTTCGTCAGCCTTGAGAACAAACAACTTACCCGCTCCCCCCCTCCCCCAGCTATGCGGATCTTAAAGGATCTCGAGACCGCAGCCCGTTACGTGTACAAAAGCCTACTCCCCTCCAAAGACAAAGGTCTCGGGCTCCCAGAGACCGTAGCTAGAAATAAGAATCCTGTAACCGATCTGATCCCTTAACAGACACAAACACGAACCAGCACTAAGCGTCTACACCTTCCTCGATGCAGACAAGTAATTCTAACCTCAAATGCTTCTGCTCGGCTCCCCTTCCGCATCTAGCGGGACTTGCCGATCTCCTCTACCCCTTTGTTCAGCATCCACAGTAATCCGAAAGCGAGCAAGAGGAGCGGCCACAGACCCGAGCGGCCATTTTGTGCAGAAGAAAGAGAGAAGAAGCCGACGAGAAAATGGCGGCCACTTCAGACAGCCGCCATTTTAAGCCGCAGCTGTAACAGTAACCGTTCCCTCCCGGTCCTATTTCTCTCTCCGGTCGCTCTCACGTTTCTCACCTTCTCTAAGGCCTTGTCAGCTTCCCCGGGTCCCGGCGGCTACCAAGGGCAGGGGAAAAGGCAAGAAAAGGGGAGGGGAAGGGGAAGGGAGCCGGGGACCGGGGCTGGGGAGGGGAAGGGGGGAAGCGCGCGAGACAGGGCGAGTCTCCGGATCACCACAGCAGGAGCAGCAACGGCACAACACTTCCCTCCGCCACCTCCATAGAGAGCCGACTCGCCGCCGCGTCTAAAGCGCGCCGAGACAGCCCCACTAACTTTATTACCCTTCACGCAACCTATCCCACCTCCTTCCAGCAGCCGCCAATCGCTGCGAAGGGCTCCGCCCGTCTTGCCAATCATAACCCAGAAAGGAGGTGGCCTTAACGTCCAAGCAGGCGGAGAAGGGAGGAAGTTTGGTTGAACTGTGCCATCGCCGCAGTGCAGCATCCGTATTCATGAAAGCCGTTACGCTACATGTTTGACGGTAGGGCATAGGAGGGAAAGGAAATGTGCGCAAATGGCGTATCCGGCTAATGGCGGCGGCTTGGCCGCCTCTTCGGTGTTCGCTCCTGTGTTTCAACCACCACAGAACCACAGTTCTAGCGGCCTAGAGTGTGAGTTACAGTTGATTCTGTCACGTTAATTGAAAGGTGGTTTAATATGTAGGTATTCTCATAAGGTTTTATTGGTTTGGGTTTTTAAATTTTTTTAAAAATACATTTCTTTAAGCTTAGGTTTCCCTTTGGTCAGACTACATTTCATATTTGATTGAGGTAAAAAAAATCAGCTGGTTACAGACTGTAGTCCTGAGCTTGCAATCAGATCCGAAGGAGGAGGCTGGCCATTTGAGCTCCAAGAGCCTGTCTATACGGATACAGTTTCAGGTTTGCTTTCTGGGTTTGGAAACTATTTCTATCTCTGCATGTGCTTTTAGCTATTAACTGACTTGTCCGTGGTAGGGGCATCTTGCAAGCAGCCCATGGACTACCAGGATTCTCGAGAGACATCTCTATGTATTTGTCATGCTAAGCACACTGCTTGTGAGGTTTTTTGCTCCTCTCAGTTAAACAAAACAAAGATGGCCAGACATCTAGCTGTAGGTGGAAGTTTCAGTCACAGGAGACTTCCAGAGACTTGTCAGTGTGAGGTTTTATCCTTTCACAGTCTAGTCTCAGTCCCAGATTGTTGCTGAGGTAGAAGCAAATGGGGCAGGACATGAAACGAGCTATGCAAACCTGAGTACAAACTCCACAAACATACACATCTGCTTTGTTCACACGCCCTCCACTTTCAGTGTGTATGACTCATAGTTCGGATGACTAGGAGAAAGTGATACATGTAATCACTCCTGAACCATACAGATGGCAAGTCCAGACAAAATATTGCAGAACTTCCAATTTCCCAAATCCAGCCTCATTCTTAATGCTTTCAACACAGTGTGCCACAATGTTCCAAGGGTTATGTAAGGCCTAAGGGATGCTGTCATATAGGTGTTAACGTCTCATCTGGGATGAAGTTTGTTCAAAATGCGTTTCACCACCTCATAGCCACAAGCATTAAGGACAGTTTAGTTACCAGATTATGTTACTGACCATCTTGAATAAATTGCCTGAAAGTAAGTTTTGAGCATGTAAGTGTTGCATAGGAGTGAACATAACTGTGACAGGTACTGGTCATACCAGATTTTTTTATATAATGACACTTTCCTGCATTTAATAAGAGTCACATTACTGCAAGAGCTTGGCCTTCACATGTGAATCTGCAAGAACACAATGGTGCAAAACACCGCTGAAACCAGTGTGGAGAAAGAGGCCAGTGGGCATGAAGGCAACAGCAAACTAAACAAGATACAAACCAGTGTTATACTCTGTTAATATTGCTGCAATAAATGTTCTCAGAGTAAAGAAAATAATAGAAATATTTGCACATTTTAAAAATGGAAGAGTTTTATTTTGCACTGGATGTCAGGGTTACCAACATAAGCAGTACAACACAGTTTAGGGCAGAGCCACATAAATTAAAATTAGAATCCTTTTTATTTTTGGGGGGAAGGGGAAGTAAGAGGAAAAGAGAATGAAAAACCTGCAAAACAAGGTAGATACATACTGATAGATTAAAGTATCACCTTTTCTGTTTATTTTAAAGCATATTATAAAATACTTATTGCCATAACAACAGAAGAAAACCCCCAGCATTTGGTTGGTAAGAGAAGAGCAGCAAAGGATCACTGTTTTCTTGAAACTGTGATGGGTTTTTTAGGACTCAATCTTGGATTATATTAAGAGCAGCAGAATATATGTTACTCCACAGCTGACATTGGCTTTGGCAGGTGGGAACCTAAGAAGTTTCTGTGCTTGGCTGCTCATAGCTTCTCTTCACATCTGTGCCACACTTTGTCAGCCTCACAGACCAGCTGCACTAGTTCAGTTGATGAAGGCGATGTAGTACAGAGCACAAAATAGGATTGTGAAATGCTTACTATTTTATACATCTCACCTGCTTCTTAAATTCCATAATGTGGAAGTCTGAGAATGTAGCAGCCCAACTGTTTATATGATCATTCAGTAACAAACAAAAACTCAATTAAAAAAAGAGCAAATGAAATTTAATAGCTATCAGTTCCAGTATCATCTTGCACCCATTACTCACCTTGGTGTGCTGTGCAAATTCTACCTTGATGAGCTTTGTCTTTTCCCCCTTTCCATCTCTTCAACTTGCCCTGAACACTAGCGATACTTTAATTAAAATAAGCTGTTGTACAATTGACATAGTGGTACTTCTGGACTTGTTTCTGCAACTCTGAACCTGTAGAATGTATACATAGTTCAAACTTGAGTGCACTTCCACTGGTTGTTTGGAGGAGAAGGGTTTTCTATGAAGCGTTGTGAAGAACCTACCGTGTTGCTAACTGTGTGGTACAGGACCAGGAAACTGCTGCCACAGATGGAGCATCTGTCTGAGAGGAAGAAGAATGCTTTTTGCTGTGCATATGGCATAGCTGAGAACCTGGACAGGCTGCTGTTGTCTACCAGACCAACACTCAAAATGCAGGAAAGGAGCTCTACAAAACTGGGAGGTTTTCCTGACTATTGCCAAGCTGGGATCACTGTGACTTATTCCCTGTAGTAGATTCCATTGCAGTGATTTCAAAGATGAGCCCTGCTGGGTGGAGATTCCAGACAGGGTGCTGATGACAGGGTAGCTGTAGCAGTGTGGTACTGTACTATCTCCTGCAAATATTGCATCTCATCACTGTACCGGTTGTGGATCTAGCTAGGATGGATTTATGCAGAGTGCCCCATTGATGTTGTGTAGACATGCATATAATATGAATCAGAGCATCCACATATTGCTGCAGAGTAAGTAATTCACTGAAAATTTACATCCTAGTTCACTCCATGCTAATTTCTCCAACATGGTTGCCTCCTGTACCTTCCAAACTGTTTTTCTGTCTTCTTATTCAAGTGAGCCTCATTTTTTCTCCAAAGTTATGTGTATGTAGTTCCTGACCCACCCTATTAATGAAGCAGCTGGCACAATAATTTAGCCAAGTGTGCTCATACAGTTTTTCCCATGACAGAAGTCTGTCTCAAGGAGAGTTGTACTGTAGAAAAAAAGGCCTGGGGGAAAAAAACCCTTACAAAAACCAAATCCAAACTGAAAAACACACCTCTGTTTTTGATTTAAACATTTTTTTGGCACTTCTGCTGAAGCAGATTGCATTTAACAGCAAACTCATTTATTCTGAGAAGATGCACTACTGTAAGAATTGATTGTGTTGTCTTTTGAAAAATGCACTAATGCATTGGTTATGTCTGACCTGTACAATATAGCACAGGTGGTGTGGAAGCGTTGCAGAAATGTTGCAGAAGCTCACTACTGGATTTGAATTTATATACAATATGTTGGTGTTAAACTTATGAATATCTGTGGAGATGGCTTCTAGTGAAGCTGATTTAACAATACTGAGGCAAGTGTACTCCAGCTCTTCTAGAATGGTGCACTTCTAATCACCTGGGAGGTCACTTATCTTTTCCTTCTCTTTAGAAATCCTTTGCAGTAGATGTCAGTAAGTCTTCCATCTAATAAAACAAATTATTTTGCTTTCATCCAGTTGTCTTCTGAAATGATGTTCCCTGAATGTTAACATCACCTGGCTGCTCAGATCTAGTCCTTTATGCTGTTTCAGCTATTGTAAAAAAGAATTTAAAAAAATCTCCGTATTCTCTAAGGCCATGAAGACTTGCTAGATTTCCTAAGTATAACTAGTAGTCTGGCAGTTACAAATTGAACAGGATTCTTAGAGTGGTTTTCTTTTTGTCAGAAATTTGGAAAGGTATTTGGGGTGTGACTTTATAGTTAGCCAGTGAAAACTGCCTAGAATGCTCAAGTGTCAGAGACCCTGATATTCATTCCATCAGTGAATGTTTATACAGGCAACTAAGGAAAATGAGGCAATGCCCAGAAGAGTACAGCTTGCTTTGCTTTCAGAGTCCTATTTGGAGCAGTGAATATTTTTAGCTGATGTAATTATACTAATGCATAATCATCATAACTTTCAAAGAGGAAGATTGCATATGTATTCCCAGAATGGTTTAGAAGAAAACAACAAACCCAAACCCAACAGTGACTGGCTTCTCAGTAGATCTGGTTCTGGAATGTGCAAGGTGCAAAATTCTTACATTCTCAAGACTTCTAAAATGAGAGATTTGTTCATATTCTTTAGCATTAGCAGAATGAGTGTGCTGTATTGCAGTGTTTGGTTTCTGACATTGATTAGTACTAGCTTTGCAATAAAGTAAGATAGCTTTCATTACTTGACAAGAGAAGAGCTTTTCTTTCTCCTAACTGCCAGTTCCTGTTTGAATTGCATTAATCCATTTCTATGATTTTAAATTTTTATAGTTATTAGTATTTCAGTTTTCTGTGTTAATGTGTAATTTTGTCACCTTTTAGGGGTCTCCAGTATCATATCTTAAAGAGCTCTGTGATTTAATTGTATGGTGTTTAAGAAGCAATAATGCTTATATCAATTTTAAAACGTATTGGCTTGATTCCATTGCAATCTGCCTGCTTCAGTGTTTTTGTGGCAGTCACCTTCTATATGAAATACTTGTCATAGTCATAAACATCTATCTACTGGAGCTGAGCACAAATTATAGTTGATTGAGTTGGAAGAGCATCAGTGTGTCCTGTAGCTGCATTGCATTACTCTTAGCTTTACAAAAATGTATTACTGATGCACTCAGAATGATGGATAGGAAAATAGTATTAATAAAATGCTGCACTTCGTATATGTAGTGGTTTGCCCCAACCCATTGCAGTATACATCAAGTGATTTTGTATTGTCTTTTTAATTTCAGGAAATGCTGGTGTCACAGTTTGGGGGGGGGAACACTAGGAGTATACTGCAGAACATGTATATACTTTTAGTTGCTTGTAGAAAAAGTCTTTTGTTGGATGTAGGGAGATACTCCTTGCCATTTGCCTTGATTTTCCATGGCAAAAATAGAGCAGTTTAAGGTAATATTCACATAATTATCAATATAGTATAATTTCTGTTAAAGGACAGCATTAATACTCTGTTATGTTTCTTTAAGGGCTGGATGTTCTGTTATTTAGGGATCAATGATCCACTTGAGCTAAAAGGGTAAGGAAAAGCTATTTAGCATTTTCAGTCATCAAAAGGAAACAAAAATACAGGGAGATTAGGCAAATACTTTTAAGTTCAGATTAACCTTTTGGAAGTCAGTGAAGCCCTTGTGTTTTCCCTTGTTAACTATCAGAAAAGTTCAAACCCTTTCCTAGATATAAAAAGATGATTGCTTATACATATAGGCATGTTATTACAAACCTGTATTCTTAAATCAGTTCAAGAACATTGAACCGTTAGGCTACAATACACAGCAATCCCACTGTTTGACCTATGGTTTCCTTTATTACATCCAATCTACTTTGTTTTGCATTTCTGTAGAGTATATTTGTATTGGCATTCTTTAATCCATTTAAAGCAAGTGCAGTTACTAATTGAAACCGTGTAATTTTCTTCCCCTTTTGGTGAAATGAATTAGGTGTCTAAAGAAATTCCATAAAGGAGACTTTTTCCTATTCGTGCCCAAATTGTTGCTTGTACCTACTTTGTGAACAGAACTGAAACCACTAGCAGAATGTGACCTAAGTCAGCCCAAACACCTGAAGACTCTCAGAAGTTAAAAAAGGCTGAATCTGTCTCAGAAGCTAACTTTTATTATCCAATATGTATTTCTAGGTTCACATGGCATGATTTTATATCATGCAGGTCCACAAAAGTGATCAGAGAAATTGTGTGATTGTTTCTGTCCCAAGCAGACAGAATGCTGCGAAGTGACAGATCCAACAGGAGCAGGTCTTGGAAAGAACTGATTTAAAGAAAGGTTGGAAATAGCAGAAAGAGGAGTTACATGTCTTCTTTCAAGTTGGAAAATGCATCAATAGTGCATTATGAGTCCACACAGCTTGTAATGCTGGAATGCTACATGGTGGCCTCTGTTTTCCCAATGTAAATTTAGGTTATAAGAGGAAAAGATCAATGTCAGTATTACTTGAGTCTGTGCTGCACTTGTGGTATACTACCTATCCTTGACTTGTGACTTTCCTGTTCTACCTCTGAACTATCAAGACAAACTCAGTTTTAATATTGAAAGAACTGAGAGAAGAAACCTTATAAACGTGTTAAAAAGCATCAGTGCAATTAAAAAACTCTTCATAACAAATAAAACACAAGTGCAGACTGCTGTCTCACCACCAGTGTAGTAAATGTCTTCAGACCTTCCACTAGAATCACACTGTGTTTTCCAAGAAGAGAAATACCATCATGTTCATCCAGCTAAACTTTTAATATCTCCCTTTCTCTCCAGTTTCCAGACACTGTTGAGGGGTTTGGACAAAGTTAAACAGCAATTTGAAAGCCAGATCCATTAGCCATGATAGAATGTCTTTCTGCTGAAAGAAGGACAAGGAAAAATATTGACAACTGAAAAATATTTATTTGATGTAGATATTGTGGCTTCTTCATATCACATATTTCCTGAATGAATGTCACTGGGTAAAATGGTTATTTTCTGGCCTAGCATTTCCCTTTCTTCAAAAGACTTCTGATCCTTTTTGTATGATACATTAGATACTTTAAATAATGCTATTTAATTCTCTAATCAGTATTTGTTAGCTTCCAGGAGTCAGATCTTATTGCTAGGCAACTAAACAAGAATTCTCCATCTTTGTATTAAGCAGTTTGCTGTATCCATGCCTGACCCCATTCTTATCTATATATACATCTATAAAATTACTTAAGTGAGGCTATAAATGCCAAGTGTAAACATGCTGCATATATTATGTGTATTGAATTTATCTTGAAACTGAGCTGTTAGCAGCCAAAACAGCTTGGAAAAAGACACAGATTTTTCCCTCCCTGTTTTTAGATATATTTCCCTCACATACTACTAGTGTTAACAGCAGCCTTGCTGCTGAAAATTACTTTTGTCTTTTGGGTATTAAAGAAGAGCTATTTATATATTAACTATTACAATCCCTGTATTTTTTAAATCAGAGTACTTCTGTATTCTTATTAATCACCACTGAAAGATTTTGGTTACTGTGAATCTCTGCCTGCAAGTTTTCCAAAGGAATTATGAGAAAGATGAGTTAATTTGCAATACTTAACAGCAAGGCTTCAGCTCATTGTATGGACAGCAGTCTTTCTGCAGTATTAACAAGCCTTGTACATTTAATATTTTAATGAAGTCATGTCTGCCATCTTGGTGCTTGATTGCATTTCCAGTGCCATCCAGTTTACTTTATTGATCTTCTAATAAAAAGATGTCCTCAACAGAATCATAGGCTTATTACTAAGAATTTATTGTTTTCTTCAATGGCATATTTGTAGCTAGAGTGTCACTGTCTGCCACGAAGAACACATTGGGATAACTTTTAAAAACAAAATATTTGTTCTGGGTTAACACAGCCTGCTCTTACAAGCACCCCTCCCCACACACAGATGGGAGGCAAAAGTAACAGAAAAAAACCCTCTGGTCTGAGATAAGGAATTTAGTGGAACTGAGATAATCCAGTGCACAATTATCTCAGCCTATTTGTGGAGAAGCATAGCAAAAGGCAGAAGCAGCAGCAGAAGCCAGTGCACTGAATGCCCCAAACCTGGAAGCTGCATCTGTAATGGGAAGCCTCTCATGTCACAATTTGAACTTCAAGCCCCATGATACTTCGCTCCAGCCAGCATTTTCCTTTTGGAGCTGGCATGATGGCAGCATGATACTGAATATCAGCAGCAGATTCAACTCAGCCCATAACAATGTTTTATATTGACTTTCAACAAGCTCATGTCATGCTCTTAACATGTATATTTGTATGTGTGATGTGCAAGCCTCTGTTTTAGAATCACAGAATTAAGGTCAGAAGGGATGTGTGAAGGTCATCTAGTTCACAGTCCCACTCAAGGCATGGTTAATTGCAGAGGTCCAGGGCTTTTGTCCTGTTTAGGTTTGAAAATCTCCACAGTGGGAGTTTGTGCAGCCCCTCCAGGGTCTTGCTGCAGCACTTAGCCACTCTCATGGTGAAGATTTTTTTCCTTTTGCACAGATGTAATTGCCCTTGGTTCTTACCCTGCACACTGCTGGAAGGAGCCTGCTTTTGTCTTCTCTGTAACTGCCCTCTAGGTGGTAGAAAACTGCATTTTGGTTCCTTGCAGTCCTTTTTTTTCACTTGCTAAAGAAACCCATTTCTCTTAATTTCAGCTCATGTAATGTGCTGCAGTTACCATGGATTTAGTTACCAGCATGGATTTAGGAAGGGCAGGTCCTGCCTGACCAGCCTGTTTTCCTTCTATGATCAAGTAACCTGCCTGGTAGATGTGGGGAAGGCTGTGGATGTAGTCTACCTGGACTTCAGCAAGGCCTTTGATACTGTCCCCCACAGCAAACTCCTGGCCAAGCTGTCAGCCCGTGGCTTGGACAGTAGCACTCTGTGCTGGGTTAGGAACTGGCTGGAGGGCCATGCCCAGAGAGTGGTGGTGAATGGTGCCACATCCAGCTGGCAGCCAGTCACTAGGGGTGTGCCCCAGGGATCAGTGCTGGGCCCCATCCTGTTCAATATCTTTACTGGTGATCTGGACGAGGGGATTGAGCCCGTCATCAGTAAATTTGCAGATGACACCAAGCTGGGGGCAGGTGTTGATCTGTTAGAGGGCAGGAGATCTTTGCAGAGGGACCTTGACAGGCTGGACAGATGGGCAGAGTGCAATGGCATGAGATTTAACACATCTAAGTGCCGGGTTCTACACACTGGCCACAACAACCCCATGCAGCAGTACAGGCTGGGGATGGAGTGGCTGGAGAGCGGCCAAGCAGAAAAGGGACCTGAGGGTACTGGTTGATAGTAGGCTGAACATGAGCCAGCAGTGTGCCCCGGTGGCCAAGAAGGCTAATGGCATCCTGGCCTGTATCAGGAATAGTGTGGCCAGCAGGAGCAGGGAAGTCATTGTGCCCCTGTACTCAGCACTGGTTAGGCCACACCTTGAGTCCTGTGTCCAGTTCTGGGCCCTCCAGTTTAGGAAAGATGATGAGTTGCTGGAATGTGTCCAGAGAAGGGCAACAGAGCTGGTGAGGGTTTTGGAGGCCAAACCCTATGGGGAGAGGCTGAAGGAGCTGGAGTTGCTTAGCCTGGAGAAGACAGCCTTATTGCTGTCTACAACTACCTGAAGAGAGATTGTAGCCAGGTGGGGTTGTTCTCTTCTCCCAGGCAACCAGTACCAGAACAAGAGGACACAGTCTCAAGCTGCACCAGGGGACGTTCAGGCTGGAGGGGAGGAGCCTTCACAGAAGGAGTGATTTGCCATTGGAATGGGCTGCCCAGGGAGGTGGTGGAGTCACCATCACTGGAGGTGTTTAAGAGACTTGGTGCCATGGTTTAGTTGATTAGGTTGTGTTGGGTGATAGATTGGACTTGATGATCTCAAAGGTCTTTTCCAACCTGGTCTAGTCTAGTCTAGTCTAGTCTAGTCTATTCACCGTGGGGGACTGCCTCTGGGCTCCTTACAGGTTGTCGTTATCTTTCTCTTTCTTATCCTGAGTGCCAAAACTAGATGCATTATTCCAGTAAAGGTATTCTGGATGTGGCCTCACAGGTGCTGAGCAAAGGCAATAATAGCTTCCCCCAATATGCTAGCTATGCATGTGCTAATACAGCTGGGTATGTGGTTTGCCTTCATCTCTGCAGAAGTGTATTGCTGACTCGTGTTCAACTTTCTGCCCTGTTCTGTACTGGTGTTCAGAAGCTCCCATCTCTGTCCGGGCCTCAGTGTGCTTGGGTCCGCACAAACACCGTGATGAAAACAGGGTGATGGAGAGGTGGATCTTACAGGCATTGCTTAGGCATGGTACTGTCACTGTCTCTTAGAATAATCACTTCATTTGGTTGGCTGAATTACATAGCCCATTTTCTAACTAAAAACTTTGGAGAGAACAAGCCCCTTCCAGTGCCCAATTCTGTGGTTTCAATTACACTTTAAACTCGATTCTAATCCTCCATATCTACAGAAGCAGCTTATAGATACTCTTTTTAATTCTGACTGGCTCATATAGGTACACCCAAAGTTGGTTAGTATAAATAAAGGAACTGAACTGATCCATTTTCTGTGCTAATTTTGGTTCATCTGTGATTAAACTTGTTCCGCTGTCCTTCCTGTTCAGATCAGAAATAGATTGGTAACTGACTCATGTTAGAAAGGATAGCATTTAAAAATAGAAATGATGGCATGCTGTGGGTGATCCCATTGAAGGGGGCTTCAGGTGGAGGTAGGGTGTAAACAGTTTTTCCGCTTGGTGCTATTATTTGCGTTTCCCACGCAGCACCACTGCTTTTCTCACTTTCTCAATCTCACTTGCTGTATTTAGGAACTAAGACAATCTGGCAAGGACAGTTGAGGAGATGGAGAAAAGTTACAGGTCTGCATTATACACTGTACTGTGAGAGACGTGGTGACTTTTCTTGAGCAGAAGGAAAGACAGGTTGATGCGGCTGAGTGGGTGCTCGCAGTTTACTGGTGGCAGTGACAGCACACTACTGCTCAGGCTAGCCCCCGTGGCAGTTTGTGGTTATCCTGTATTAGTTGTCTGAATGCACAAAGACAGACTGTGTAGCAGAGGACACAGAATGTGGAAATAGCATAAGTTTCTCCACTTCTGCCACTTTAAAGAAAGTGAAGAAAGCACTTCTGAAAAGGAAATAGTCTCACTCTTACATACCTATGCAGCAGTTAGCCCCTCCTTGAACTGCAGAAATAGGTGATGGATAGTCTGGTTGTGGTGATGTACCTCTGTGATGTAAACCAAACTGGTAACATGGGTCAATTCCATGTAAGTCACCAAACAGCTTTCATGTTAAAGAGATGCTTGCATCTTCCTAGTGGGAATCTACTAAGCTGTCCAATATCCACAAAATGATGTTAGTGCATTTTATATTGTTCAGTTACAAATTTCACTTGAAATCCCAAGTTGCTACATTCAACCAAGCTGTATCTGCTATAACTATTCTTCTTCATGTAATGCTATATTATACACTGGCAATTTGGTATGATTTTTTTTTTTTTTACTGATTCTAGCCAGTGCTTTTTTTTTTTTTTGTTAAATGAGATTTCTGTTGAAAGCATGAAAACAAGAAATTGTTAAATCATTTCAAATAGCACCTGCAATGTAAATAGTATTTTGATATTGTATGTTGTTAAAAAATCCTGTATTTTTGTGAATTTAGCTTGGTTTCACTGAAAAACTCCTGGGTTTGGTCTCTTACAGAATGCTTCTTTTAACCTAGATCACCAAATCTCTGGATTACAAAAACTTGTATCTGCATTTGTTATGAACTAAGATTCTCTGGAATTGGAACAGACTTCCTACAGTGGTGTCAGATGCCCCAGACCTGTCAGTGTTTAAGAGGCATTTGGACAATACCCTTAACTTGTGGTTAGCCCTGAACTGATCATGCAGTTGAACTAGACGTTCACTATAGGTCCCTTCCAATTGAAGTATAATATAGTATAGTATCTTATTCTATTCCTATTCTATTCTGTTCTAGTCTACTCTAGTCTAGTCTAGTTTATCTGTACTGTCTGACCTGTCCTGTGTGAAGCCAGCTGAGGTAAGGGGCAGTGAATGTGGGATTCAAATCAAAAGCATACTTCTGATCTGAACTTAAAGACTCATGCAGATGCATCCATTGATTGGATGGTTTGAAAGGCTGACATACTTGGTCAGACTATAGGGAATTATTACCTTCTCCCCTTTGAAAAGAAATTATCTCTATATTCACTGGTGATTAAAAATATTATAGATATAGATACTGATATAGAGAGATAGAGGTATTCTCTGTGCTAGGATGAGAAAGAGGGAAACAGAACGTAAGGGTGTTCACAGTGGAAGCTACTTCTCAACAAAGGACTAACCTGGTAAGTGCTGACATTCTGTTTCAAAAATAAAATGCCTGGTACATGGATACAAATTTATCTTCTGTGTATGTGGTTTTATTATTTGAAAACCTTCACTATTTACCTTTTTATGAAGCTAGAACTAACAGAACTTGCCCTGATTTCATTTTTTTTTTCATTCTCCATAATCTGAAAACAGATTTAAGACCTTGCATGAAATCCAGTGCACCATTTAATTCTGTATCATTAGTTGCAGAGAAGACAGTGAAACTGTTGCCACCTCTCTTCTTCTGAATTGTTACTGCAAAATACTACAACAGTGAACAGAGAGAAATAGGATACTTCTGTACTGATGATGGAACTGAAGAAGGTTATGTAATTCAGACACTTGTGAAATCAGTAGAATTACAGATTTCTTGCCAAGGCTTGTCTTTTGAGACTGCAGTTGTCTACAAGAGCTCTAGCATGGAGGCCCATGAGGAAAGATGATATGAGAAGGCTGGTTCTGCAGTCTTCTTCAGATGAAGCAGGACTTGCTCTGAGCAATTAATGGATTAATTTTAATGAGTTAGCTGCATGGTGGAATAGTAAAGCATGGTGGGATACTAAAGCATGGTGGAATCCACCCTGTGTCATAGTGTTTAAACTGTTATAACTGAAAGCGCAATGCTTTATTGCAGTTGCTTGGTGCAGCTGCTCAGTGGAAACTGCTAACATAGTATATACCACACAGGTAAAAACAAGAAGACAGAGACACATTTAATTTTTTCTGCAGACTTTGCTAAAAATAGATAATTGATCAAGTAAACAGAGGTGATGAGACATATAAAAGTTTGTTGCCAAAATTGACAAGCCTTAGCATGATAGCTGCAGCATTTATGTAGCTTTAAATATTAGTAACACTTGCTTTATATAAAGGAAATCAATACATAACTTTAAAAAATGTATTTTAAAAAATATGTGTAAACCAATAATTCTTTAAACTTTCTCTCCTTTTTTTCTGAACCACTATATATTGATGTGGTAGTTTCTCCAGCACTACATCAGCATGTCTGCTGGTCAGTGGGAGTTTTGCCAGAGTACAGTCTAAAGCAGGTTTTGGCAGCCCATGACTACAGATTATGAAAGGCTGGCAGCAGAGCTGGCATGTGGTTAGGAGCCATAACATACTGTAGGAGTTGGCTAGGAAAACCAACATATTCTTCAGAACTCAGCAGAAATCCCAGAGTTGGGAAGTCCCTTCATCATATTGCTGATTTTAAGATCATCTGGTGAGCAGAGTTTCATTTGTTTGAATTGAAGGGGATGTTAAATCCTGCTAGGTTTCTGTCAGCATTCTCAGCCTTTCATTTGGGAAAGAATAGTACAGTCTAGTGCAACACATTGGGAAAGTTTTTGACCCCTGAGCATTTGGGCTTTGATACCTTGCTGTGAACATCTATTTTTTAATCACATTGAGTAGTTCTGATGATTGCTTGATTATTAAGTGCTACTTGGTCCCTCAGGGTTGGTTTTGGAAAAGGCTATGGCATATGTAAGAATTAATTAATTCCCTGCAGGTCTTTGTATTCTCTTCAATTCTAAATTTCTGGAGCTTTCTGCATGTTCATGTGTATTCAGCAGCTAAGCAATTATGCTTTAAAAAAACAGTCGCTGTAAAACAGCAAAATGGCATTCCCATCCTTGGACCTTTCATAGGATAGCTACAACAGAGGGAGTCAGGGATTTTACTGCTAGCTGATTTGAGACCTTGGAGAACAAATAACTATATAACATTTTTGTCCCATGTAATCTTTGTTAATTGTTATTGACTGAAATGAAGTTTAAAAGTACGCTTCTTCTGAAGCTTTTTGTGAAATGGTGGATCTCAATACACATTTAAGGCTGAAACATCTCTCAGCAGTACTGTAAATAATTAGTTCTGTTGAAGTATGTGTGTCATCTGTGGGAGCTCCTCAGTGTGTGTGATGGTGAAATCAGAGGTTACTTTTAAATTCTGGATGCAGATGGAGGAGGGGAAGAACTATTTCTGTGTGATGTGACAGTTTATGCGCAATAGTAAGTGTAATTGCAGGTTAAAAGCACCTTTTTTGTAAGAAAGCAGCAAAGAAGAAAATACAACATTATGTAGTAAGGTCTGACCCCACAAATATTTTTGCATAAATACTCACTGAGCAGTCTTGTAGAACTCAGAGATTTTCCTGGGGGAAAAAATGTACTTGAATATTGCTTCTCTGATTCTATATGGTTATTGTCTGATTATTTAGTTCCATGACACTTCCTTTAACTCCAAATATATTTCTAGTTGTAATTGGATAATTACAAGTTAAAGCAGAAAACATCACAAAAGGTATATTTATGTGCTAGAGAAAAAACATGCATTAAGCCTGCAAACAAAAGCATTTTAAAAATAGAAAATGCCTCAGAATTTAAATTGTCTGGGCTGAATTGTTGATCTGAAGAGTAGCCAATAGCAGTAAGTGAGGTCCAGTAAAAGAATGTCAACCCAAAAGATTTCTGCTTATGGAAATTTGTGTAAATGTAGCTGAATAGCTGACTCTCAGATACAGGCAGGTGCATACAGATGCATGTGATACAACGTGTTTAGTTGATGTACAGATATCTCTGCTACTTCATGTAGATGAATGGCTATAATCTGGACAGGTGAAGTCTTGTGATGGATATGACAGATACACACAAACAAAGGCAAAGTAAAGTTGTTGCAAACCTGAACACATGTCCTGGTTTTTCTTTTATGTGCATGTGGACAAGTAAAAAAATGAACAAACAAAACCCCAAACATTTGAGGGGGCTCTAAGGCAAACATCACTGAAGTTTTCAGAAGTACTGAACAGTCAGGATCACTGAAAGTTGAGGATTTGCGTACTTAAGGAACTGATTCAGTACTCCCCCCCACTTGGAGGTGCTTAAGGCCAGATTGGATGAGGCTGGGGCAACCAAGTCTAGCTGCAAAATTCAGATCTGGAACTAAATATCAAAGATGACCAATGTTAATTTTGTTGTTTAGTTTAGGTCCAGTGTCTAATTTGTTTCCTGCTATAGTTTTCCCTGTTTACTTTGGCAATCTCCACTTGCATAAAAACAATTTAGGTAGTTATTTTGCCTCTAGATTGTAGTAAAATAAAATTTTCCTCAAATACTGTTGTAATGTTTTGATGGAGTGCATTGCTGCATAAAAGTACTGGTGGGGGATGTGAACATTTTGTCATATTTTAAGCTCGCCTGCCTGGGATGTCAAAAACTTTTAGTTATAGATCAGGTCTTACTGAGGATTTTTAGCAGGGAGTGGATTATTACAGTTTGGAAGGAAATTGTAATTTTGACTCATCCTGCGTATAAATAGCTCCTGTAAGATTTTTCTTAATTACTCAGATTACCCATATGTTTCCTAAGTTATAAACACATTTTTTTAGATAAAGAAGGAGGGTTGATCTCAACATTTTTTCAGTTGTATGTGATGACACTTTTGAAATTGTAACAGTCTACTGCCAGATACGGATATTGACTCAGGCATGAGATTTTCAGAAGGCATGCTTACTTTAGAGACCAGTTTATAATGTTTCCATCTGTTGGATAAATATTTTTTTGACTAAGTGTAAAAGCCCAAATACATGTCTTCCCAGATGCTCAAGAAATTTTTCATCTAACACTGAAAGGCAACAAGATGGAAATCCTTTCAGAACACCTGCCAAGCAAGACTGTACAACCCTGTCTCAGGCAACTAGAAACTGCTCCAGATTTCTTTTGGAAATCAGAGGCTAGTCACCTGAGATTTTGGACTTCAGCAATCTAGAGATTAAAACCAGCAATCCATGCAACAGTGTGAACAAATCTTACTGATAAATAGCATATGATTACCCAGCAGGTGGGAGATGTAAATCAGTAGCCTGGAGAGAATCGGGAGATATGAGAACGGCAGAGGGTGGTAAGCTCAAGTTCATGCCCTTCTGCAGCTGAGTTCCAGGAAATCTGACCTAAGGTTATTTTGGATGCTGGCTGATAGAAGCCTTTTCCTTGCTGTCTGAGCACTGTAGCTGAAGAAATTTGCATTCCTAATTTTTGCATTTTAATCTGCTGTCTTTATCAGATGAGGCTGATGAGAGCAGATAAGACTGAAATCCTATTATGTAAGCTCCCTCATCGCTATGCAGAGATTTCTCTGTCCCTCAAAAGGCGTATTTGATAGGTAGACCATAGGAAGTGTTCCTCAGGGTTCTAAACTCAGTATGTTTTGTAATTACACAACTTTTTCCTTTCCACCATTCATTGAAATAAAGTAACAGTCTGGTGGTACCTCTGTAATCCTTCTGTGACTTCACTTGAATCAATCTGTAGAGATCTGTAGTGCAAATAGAAACCTCTTCTGCAACACAAACGTGCTTTCATTGATACTGATTTTTAAACTTTCTTATAGTGTGTCTATGCACGTACCCAGGAAAGAACAAGAGCAGATAAAGAGATTAGGTGAATATGAGAGAAGAAAAACTTCACACTCTCGACTCCTCAACAGCAGGTTTGCTGAGAGCAGGTAAGGACAAAACTTTTCTTTTTTTTTCGAGTCCATTGTACCTTTTATTTATTGTCATCATGGGATCATTCAGGGGAGATTTTACTGAGTAAGTAGGGTGGGGCTCTTTCATGTATTTGTCAGAGTTGCTTATCGATGTGTACAGGTCACAAATCCACAAATTACTGTTTTTTAGTAGGGTTCTAGCAAAGGCAGTTTGATCTAAGTGCACAGAAGGATGAAGTTAGGTCCTGTAAATGGTACTGTGTACTTCTGAAATTGTAAAATGGCTGCTTAGGGCTTAATAACTGAGGAAACTCCTCTGAGCCTAACCATTCATCCCTATCTTTCTAACAGATTTGCAGATCATCTTCATAATCCTCTCTTATCCTAATATCAAATACTGGACATTCTGTGTACATTCACAGGGCCTTTCAGCAGTATTTAATATTTTTGGCTGCAAGGGGTAGCAGCTCTAAGCAGAAGATTGTTTTGTAGGAAAGTTACCATGCCTATTCATATGTTATTCGGCCACATGATGTCCTCCTAACCTAGGTTAGAATTATCAAATGCATGCAGTCCAATTTCTACTGTAAAGTTCTGTAACATTCAGACATACATTTATATAAAAGATATCAATCTCATTATAGACCATTAATTTAACCTGAAGGATCTATGGGGTTTTTTTCAGTTGCTGTATAGGAATTGTGAACATTCTTCTGAGTCTGAGCATTATAAATACAGCCTTACAAGCACCTTTGAGAAAGTACTTGCAAATCTGACTCTTACTATGTCCACTGAATAAGACACTAAGACTAATGTCACACTGAAAAGCTTTCTTCTGATACAGAACTTAAATTTGACCTAACTTCAGTTTAGGATTTTTAAATTAACCCATGCTTCAGTTAAAAAAGGAGGAAAATGGTTACATGGAATATTATTAGGGAAATGGAAAGAACTGTTTTCCATGGAATACTCAGTAATTGGTCCATCCCTCTTCCCTAAATGCACCCAGTACTGTTTAATGTAATTATACAATTCATCTCAGTATTTAGGCACAGATTGTGCTCATGACAATGCTCGTCTAGCACACCAGTGAAATCTTCTTTGACAAGTTATTCCAGTATTTATTGACTTAAACAATGATAATATTTAATTGCTCTTAATTAAAGCAAAAAATTCAGAATTCAATGTATGTCACAGGATGTTAGGGGTTGGAAGGGACCTCAGGAGATCATCAAGTCCAACCTCCCTGCCAGAGCAGGACCATAGAATCTACAACAGGTCACACAGAAATGCATCCAGATGGGTCTTGAAAGTCTCCAGAGATTCCACAACCTCTCTGGGGAGCCTGTTCCAGTGTTCTGTGACCCTCATACTGAAGAAGTTCCTCCTCATGCTGAGGTGGAGCCTCCTGTGCTGTAGTTTATAGCCATTACCCCTTGACCTATCACAGGATACAATGGAGAAGAGCCTGTCCCCTCCCTCTTGACACCCAGCCCTCAGATATTTATAAACATTTATTAAATTGCCTCTCAGTCTTCTCCAGACTGAAAAGCCCCATGTCCCTCAGCCTCTCCTCACAGGGCAGTGCTCCAGTTGCTTAATCATCCTTGTAGCCCTCCGTTGGACTCTCTTGAGTAGATCCCTGTCCTTCTTGAACTGGGGAGCCCAAAACTGGATGCAGTATTCCAGGTGAGAATTCACCAGGGCAGAGTGGAGGGGAGGAGAACCTCCCTCTATCTGCTGGGCACACTCCTCTTAATGCACCCCAGAATACCATTGGCCTTCTTGGCCACAAGGGCACATTGCTGATGCAGGGATAACTTGTTTTCTGCCAGGACTCCCAGGTCCTTCTCCATGGGGCTGCTTTCTAGCAGATTGCCTCCTAACCTGCACAGGTGCAGTTTATTATTCCTTCCCAGATGCAGGACTCTGCACTTGTCCTTTTTGAACCTCTTTAAGTTCCTCTCTGCCCAGCTCTCCAGTCTGTCCAAGCCTCACTGAATGGCCACACAGCCTTCAGGCATATCAGCCAAGCCTCCCAGTTTGGTATCATCAGGAAACTTGCTGAGCAGACACTCTGTCCCCTCATCAATGTCATTGATGAAGATGCTGAACAGGATCAGACCCAGCACTGATCCCTGGGGGCTCCACTAGTTACAGCTCTCCAGCTGGACTTGGCACCATTTGGCACCACTCTTGATACTCTATTTTGTCACCAGTTCCTAATCCATCTCACTGTCTGTTCATCTATCCCACAGTTCTTGAGCTTATTCACAAGGATGTTAGGGGAGACAGTGTCAAATGCCTTACTAAGGTCAAGGCAGACTACATCCATTGGTCTCCCTGCATCTACCCATTCAGTTACGACATCATAGAATGCTATCAGTTTAGTCATGCAATGAAAATACCTCCAGCACATCTCATATCACCATATTCTACAGATTAATGTAAGAAACTGAGCTGTGGTGTGGACAGGTACAAATAGTTAACTATTTAATTCCTTTTCTGCTGTTTGAGGCTGCAGCAGAAAGGAACTATCCCTCTCCTCCCCCAGCCACACCCTGTTTGTTTCTGAGGAATGTTAATCAGCTTCCTAGTGCCAGCAGGCTACAATCACCAACAACTAATTAGTTTTAGATAATGATATTGGTAATGAGCCTCTTGTTCCTCAGAGGCAGTAGACTGGGCTTGACTCAGATTTATTCAGCCATTTATCAAAACTGTTATTGTGACAAGCAATGTGAATGGTTGGAGCATGTTTAATGCCAAATATTTTTCCTTTTTAACAGATTTTGTTGAAATAACATCTGGGTTTAAATTAACTTCCCATTAAACAACAATATTATTTATCTCCTTGTTAGTCTGATTGATAACACTCTTGGACATCTTTACAACTTAAACAGTTATCTAATTACCTGAGGTAGGAACACTTAACTGGGGAAGATTTTTTAAATGGACTTCCTATCACATTGCCTCTCTAGGAGAGCTGTGTCTGATCTAATGTCAAACAATGACCTTACACTGTTACTTTTACAGGGTATAGAAATCTCTGGTGTGGAGTCAGATTGGTAGATATTCCACAAGTGAGGTTTTAATATGTTGGAGCTGTCAGCTGTGTGAGGAAGAGAATAGTTCAGACTCCACTCTATGTGGAGGTGTTGCTACAGTTGTCTTGTGTTGGGTAATTTTGTATGTTCCAAGAAGTTATCCTCAAAATACTTTTCATTGTTATAGCTGAGAAAGAATAGCATTGTCCAGCAGATGATAGTAAATACTGTGGAATGGTTTCAAGCCTGGAGCTGCAGTAAGGAAGCACAAATGAGACAGTTCAGCACTTGAGGTTGTAATTTTGTTGCTATCTTTCTCCCTGGTAAGATTACACTGGAGAAGGATTGTGTTTAATGGTAGAATTGGGAAGATGCCATATCTGTTTACTTTCATGAGGAAAATGAGGCTACAGAAGGCACAAATTTAACTTTTATGTTACCTACCTGACTTGTCTTGCCTGCATAACATTGTAGGACTTACTTGACCTTTAATCCCCTTAAAACACCAAACCTCTGTCAGAATGTTGAGTGCAAGACTGTAGCATATTGAAACATTCTGGATTTTGTGGGGCTTTTTATTCTTACATGGCTGTCTTAAATTTATATCTGTTCAGTGTCTTAGAGTCAAAGCCTGAATCTTACTCCTTCTCCCAGAAGACCAGGCATTTAAAGACAGCCATTTTTGTCAAACACGTGTTTAAAGTGTAATTCTGAAAACACATGCAGGTGCTTTCTGGTGGCATGTAGAGTCAGTTTTTGTTTTGCTTTGGTAATTGGAAGTTCCTTAATGTGACTAAAGTTTTCTCAGTTTTGACCAGGTGAACATTAGAAATGGAATTGTTATCCTTTTGTGTATGTATGTGGTGATCAGATTTCAAGGCATATGTTGTTCTATTTATGTCATCAACAAAATGTGTGTTGTTTTTATATTCCACTCAGTAGAGCCTCTGTCTGAGAATGGGAGTAGCTTGAGGTTTTTTTCTTCTGGCTTCAGTAGTGTTTCCATCAGTAATAAATGTAAGAATCATTAATGAGATATTGACTTCTATTCTCTTGTGAGAGCCTTCTACCTGACCCAAGAAGACTTGAATTATTTTCCTTACAGTAGTGCAGCTTCAGCTGAATATTGAAGAATAGTTGCTAGCTTGCTTGTTAATAAGTCTTCTGGGAAAACAGAAGACATGAATTTCATCTCCCTCATTCTGTGGAGAAAATCAAAGTAAAAGTTTTTATTTCATAGGTGACTGCTAGGCTCTTCCACAAAAAGTAAAAACTTCTTTTCCTCCAGTTGTGTTTTAGAAGAATAGAACAGCTGCCAGCCAGCTCTTCAAGGAATATGTACTTTTCTCAGAGAAGGGAGATCTAGGCTATGAAACTGTAGTGAATTAAAATGCTTTCCATCAAACCTGAACAATACATTTAGAGACATTCTACTGTCTATAGAAAAATTTGTCTATATGAGTTTGTGGCCATGCTACTCTTCTACTGCTGACTTGTTCTATCCCTTCTTGAGCCCTTCATGGGGCATGTGGCAACTTAACGTCTTGGAGACCTTAAGTACCAATGTATACCTATTTCAGCATCTGTAGGCAAGGCTTTTATTCTTTATCACTTTATTCTACTTATGCTTCAATTATTCTTACTTCTCCAGCTGAATTGCTTTTAGCTTTGCCATGTCATGATCTGATCAGTTGAAATTGTGAGAAGATAGCAATGAGTATTTCTTAGAAAAACCCTTGAACACTAAACCAGAACTCATCAAGACCTCAGAGTTTTCTGATCCACTGACCAAATATGTGCTTAATTTAAATAGATTTAAAAAAAAAAAAAAGGCACAATTTTATTTCTAACTCTCTAATGGCAAGAAGATTTAAATGAAGATTTCATAAATTAAGCATGAAATTGGAAGTGTTATCAATAGCACTCTGTACTGCTATTTGATGTATGGGAATTCTGTGGTAAGCAGCAGTGTTAGACCCCTGCAAATGCTAATACAGAAGAACTGCAACTTCTGCTGAGTGCATGAAGTATTTTTAATTTCAGGTTACAATAAATCCTGTGCTTGGAAGAAGTGCAAATGGAAAAAGCTTGAATAGTTTTTCCGGTCCTTTTACTGAAGAGGAAATGAAGATCCAGTCAGCTAATTGTATTGTTATTAGTAACAGGACACATACTGCTGTACTTTAGCATGATGGAAAATACATGTTTGTCTAAAGGGCAGCTCTATTTCCAAATAAAAAAATACATTCTGAAAGTTGCAGCCTCATAATCATCCCTGATAAAGACTAAGGGTATCAGGATATATAATGAAAATACAGGTTCGATGTAACTGAGAACCTGAATCTAGTTTCTTGTTGGATTTTGGCTAGACATATCCACACGACGCATGAAGGTTGTTTTAAAATATGCTTTCCTTGTATTAGGATGTGGATTTACTGATGGCAATGAAACATCTCTGCTCTGTCTGCATCCATACTTGTGAGGTGACCTACCTCAGTGACTAACAGACCAATGTTATTGCTGATCCTCCTCTTGAGGAAACAATTTTTAAAAAGCCTAATAGTAAGAAATCCGAGTATGGGGATTAAACAAGAATATGAAAGAAATAAAGCAGTTTGGTTCTATTCCTAAGGGCCAGCCCACTTTCTTTTTTCTGCTTGTAAGCATATAATGCTTGTGGACTATTCCCCCCTCCCATATATGCCACTCCAATTTTCTGCTTCCTTTTATCATAGAAATGTGAAGTGATTGCAGCTTACCAAGGTGACAATAAGCGTGTACTTGTTCAGGGAGAGCTCATGTTTTATCCTTTAGACAGGCCATATTGTTGTATGTCACACAGCATTGCCCACAAGAGGGTTATGATGTGCTTAAATGACAAATGCATCAGTCTTTGCCAAACTTCTCACAACTTGAGTTTCTATATTTGTTCAGAAAAACTCCTTAATGATGGCAATTTATATTTCAAGTCTTCTGTCAGCTTCAGTTCTCTTAAGCCTGTCTGCAGGGTGAGAAATGTAGATCATGAACTTGTCAGTCAGGCAGAGGGAAGAGTGTTTTGCAGCCTATAAATTATTTGAAAAGAAGAAAAAAATACCTGTACATGCATTTGTGCAGTGAACTTCTGAGGATAAAGTTACCTCTGAAGTCTGAGAATTATGACAGAGCAATCTCTTTGCTTCAAAACATGCTGTTTACCACTTGATCCCCAGATTTGGTTTTCTGACATACTTTAAAATAATTGTGGGATATTATACTACCTTTTAATGAGAAAGGCATAATAAAAATGAGGCAATTAATCCAAATTAAGATCAAGAGGGTGTAACTCAATGATTAAATGTATCTTTATAGGCTAGGAGTTTCAGTGATTACCCCTTTAGAAAACCAAACCCATATCAAAAGTGAAGCAAAAACCTCATGTCTTCACCTTGACAATTGATTGAGAAACTAAGTAAATCAGGACTTTGGGAAGTGTAGCTTGCTTATGTTCTTCCTCAAGAAAATGGCTTTTTTTCCATAAGGCACTTGTACAAATCTACACTTCATACACCTGTTTCTCTATTTTTCAGGAACTCCTGATGTTCCAAGTTGTTTCTCTCTTTCATGCCAGAGTAGTATGAAATGCTTCAACCATTTTGCTGAAATTGTGCTGTCAAAGTCAGAATTTTAGGTTTTTGATCTTGGGAAGTGTGCATGTATCTATCACCAATATGTGTGTCATGCATAGAGCGCTAGCCTTGAAATGTGGGAGATGTAGATTTCAGTCTCTATTCTTTTTGGTTCAGAGCAGTTTATCTTGCATGGTCTTGAAATAGGATCCTCTGTTTCAAACCATGCTCTTGTTATACTCTTATCAAGCCAGAGCATAAGTGCATGTGAATACATACATGTGTATGTCTCTCCTATGGTATACTCTGTGCAAAGAGTGCAGCTTAAAATAACAATTTAGGCTGCAATCTCATGTTATCAAAACCACTCTGTTCACATCTGTGTGTATAAATAGCAAATAATTAGTTAGAATAACTCATTAAAATTCCATTTGAAGTCATTAAGGTTAATCTGGGCATTTAAAGGTCACTATCAAGCAATTAGTTTGCTTTTTGTTGACTACTGCATTTTTTACAAAAATGCATGTGAAAGGGGAAATTGTAGTGGAAGAAACTTTTCTTGTCTCCAAATTCTGTTTACTAAAACCTTGAAATTCTCTAAATGTTACTGCTTTTTACTCTAGCATTGTATAGAAATGGGCCTGTAAAATAAAATGTTTTCACTGGTGTGTTCACAGAATAGCAGAGTCATGTAATAGTCTGTTAAAATTTCCAAGGGTTGCAGTCTGAAGAAATTGCAGGAGGTCCTCATTGTCAGATAAAGAACATTCTACCTGACACTTGGACCAAATTCAACTAATAGTTTGGATTTTCAGTCTTACCATTTGTCATGAAACCACTGAAGCATTTAACTTCTTTCCTAGATACTTACTTTTATTTAATTAGTTTTGCTGTGCTGCCATGATGGGTACAAGCAAGGCCAGTGCTCCCTCTTGATGATGCTCCATCACTGCCATAGTCAGCAGAGGCACACCAGTTTTCATCTCTGAGAGCTGGGTGACTGCCTTAGTGTTGTCTCTGTCAGGCCTTAGTCACTGTGTTCTCTGCTTTATTCCAGTAATTTCCAACTTTGTAGTCTTTAAGATTTTTAAATGGACTGTGAGACAAGGAACTGGCAATTTACTGAGATAGGGAAGGAAGAGTTTTACATTTTTTACTCTAGGGAAAGGAAATTGCTGTACCTGTGAAAAGGGATTCCTTTAAATAGCTTTTCATTGACATCTTGCCCTTGAGTGGGCAGTCCCATGAGGGAGGATGGGCCAGGACTTGAGAGTGACCCTAGCACAGTCCTACAGCAAGGTCCCTCGTCCGTTGAACAGTGTTTGTGTGGCTGCAAATCCCAGCTCAGGTTGGTCAGGGCACTTCCGGGAAGCTGGTGCACTTGAAGCTGTGGTGAAAGGTTTGTAGATAATGGATGCCATCGGTGAGCTGACAGTTTTGCACAAGATTTTATCACAGCTGGCCTTGGCACAATTTAGAGTAAGTTAAAATTGTTGAAATTCAAATATAAGAGAATTATTCCCCCCCACATACACATTAATGGAATACACATTTGCCATTTTCAGATACAACATAATGTATATTTCTTCTGCTGCACTGTGGCTGAGTTAATAGATTGAATATGAAGAATTTTATCTCTCTATCAATCTTATTCAGTGTTATGTGGTTTTGATCTATTATGCAGAGCACTATGTTAATACAGAGGATAAAATCAAGCATACTGTTTAGTCTTCAGTGCTTTTGGCCTCAGATATTTTAAATCACAAACCTTTTGACTGTAGCATGGACCTTCTTTTAAAAAATGTGGAGCATTTTATTGGCTCATTTCAATGATCTAATACAGTACGGAGTATTTCAGTTCCTTACCGCACACCTTTCTCAAAAGCTTGAAATAAAAGAGTGATTAACATTTAAACTTTCATTTTCTTTGTCTGTAATCTTCAGGTCTAAGTAAAGTTTTAGGTTTAGATCTGATGTTCAGCCTCTGTTTTGATAATGCATTATTATTCTGTTGTACTACAATTAGTAGTATGTGTGGTTGGTTAGCTTGAGTAAAAGGTTTAACAATTGGGTTAGAAAGTTCAGGTTAGTCTGTGAGAGACTATAAATTGTTCATGTACGGGAAACCTAGGATTCAAGAAGGCAAATGTCAAGATACAGATGCCTCAAAAGATGATTAAGTACCAGCTTAATGGGCACTTTGAACAGTTATGCTATCAATTTCTTTGTGCCTCCACAGTGTTTGTTCAGTTCTCTAATTATATCTTGTGTTAAATAAGATTATGAGTTTTCTGAGCAGTGATTAAGCACAGAACTTAAAAATGAAAGCAAAAATATTTTGCTGAACTGCTGTCATGTGTTTATGCAAAGGAAAAAAAAAAAGAGCCTGTAGCTGAAGATCTGAAATCTTTTGAAGTCACAAATTGTGACTATTTGTTTGGAACTGCTTTTATGACATTTTTGACAGGAGTTCATCACCCTTCCATCACCCACTTAAATCAACTCTGCACTGAACTGTTATGTTTTTGAATGGTTTGCTCTGCTAGTCTACGGGAGCTTTAAACTGTAATGATGCTTCTAGATGCTGCTGCAGTACCTGTATTAACCCCAGCAAATTAAAACAACAACCAAACCCAAGGAAAAAACCCAAAACAAACTCAACCCAAACCATCCCAGTGTGTCAAAACTTCTTGACCACCCTTGTGATCCTTGAGGAATGCATTGAGCTGGACTGTTAATTGTAAGGTGAACAGAGCCTGTCAAGGTTGTTACAGCTGTTTGAATACATCTGGGTTTGTTTCAGCACAAGCAGTCTGCAGTGGTTGTTCCTGTAATGGTGTTTTCCAGAGTGCTTCAGAGACATTCATATTGATTGGCAGTGCTGTGGTTCTGGGCTCTTCTTGAGTATTTGTGCCTGCTGACAGCAGCTGGTCAGTGTTGTTACTTAACGTGCAGTATTCTATCAGGGCTATCGTTTGTAGCAAATTGGACATATTTACCACACCATTTAAAGGCTGTTCCATTGGTAGAAGGTTCATGTCCCCTTGCATGTTTTGTTGTTATTTTTGTGATAGTTTTTGAGCTTTTTCTGGTACCAGTGGTAGATTTATCTTGCTCCTTCTGTATTTAATTATAGTTCCAGTGCAAATCTTGCTATGAAAGAGTAAGTCTGATTTGCATTCTCTCTGAAGCTGTTGTGACAAGTAAAATAAAACGACTTTCTGCATAGAGCTGTTCAGTGTTTCAGACCACATTCCCGATACAGAGAAAATAAATGAGAGTATGGTGAGTAGTTACAGGGTCCCTGTTCAGGTTTGTGTGCTGTGCCACATGAGGTATTGTGAAAACTCAGAGCTCTCACCTTAATGACTGCTTGATCCTCAAAGCTTCAGAAGCATGAATAAGGATACACAGGTCATACTTACGCAGAATTTGTTTTAGCAATAACATAAACCTGACTTGAGTTTAGCATCATATTTTGTGACTGTTTTTCTGTGCAGACAATGAAACTTTGTACCCATTTTTCATTCTCACATTGTCAGTGTGAACTGATAGCTTCATGAAATTGCCTTCAAGGAGCCTCTTTTGTTCTTTTACCAACTTTGCAGTGCAGTTGTCTTATTTAATATATAGTTCCTTCTTTTGGTTTGTCCCTAGGTGGTGTACTTTGCACTGTGAAATTAAATTCCCTTTGTCATTTAATATCAAATTCTTTGAATCTTTCTTTGCTTTTAACTTATTGCCCTCTGTCCTATATAGTTATTTTTTCCATTTTTGTCAGCTTTTACTGACAGACCACTGTCTACATCAAAGCTTAGCCTAAGCTGATGGAAGTTTGATGCAGACACAGCAATCTTTCCTCTACTTACTAATTGCAGAATTTGGACCAGAGGGAAGCCTTTTGAGCTATTTGTTCTTCTCCCGCATTTTTGAGCTATTTGTCATTCTCCAGTGACATGTAATCCAAGATAGACCTATCTTTTTGAAGATTCACAACATAAATGTATTATGATCGGTTTTATTTGAGCTAAAGCTGTCTCCACAATAACAGGAGAATATGGACTATCTTTCCACTGGATGTCACTCTCAGCTCAGAGCTGTGGTAGCTTAATACTGAGGCACTGTCAACATAAAACCTTTTTTTTTTTGTTTGCTTGGTGGTTTTTGTGGTGGTTTTGTTGTTGTGTTTTGTTTTCAGTTTGGTTTTTTTTTTTAAGATGAAAGGTTTTAAAGGTTTCTTTAACCTAATGGCTTCAAGACTTTTTTTAAGGAAAAAAATGTGCTTAAAATGGTTGAGATAATCTATGAAGTTAACTTTTACTTGTATTATTCTAATGTACTTCTGAGCAGGGGATGAGTTTGTGAAGCTTAGTACAGAGAAGAACTTCGGTGAGATACTCAGTTATTAAGAAAACGTATTAATGAGAATCTGCTACAAGCAATTCCCCTCTGCTTGGTAGACCTGATGCCCAACAATACATTTTATGTTTCCTTTGATATTTAGCCTTTATTTAGTCTCTGCTGAAAAATGTGTGGTGGTTGTTTTGTTGTTGTTGTTGTTGCTTTAATAGAGCTAGTGATTAAAAAGACGTCTGCTGAAATATTATCACTTAGGTATACACGTGACTATCATTGGAAAACTTAATTTTGTCTTAAAGCTTTCTAAAACTAATTTCTGTTCTCATTAATCCTGTGTGCTTTTGGCCTCAAAAGATAGATTATGTGCTGCATTCATTAGTATTTGCTCATCTTTATTTTTAGCAGTGGATAAAATTAATGTGTAATACAAGAGCAAAATGTTACTTATCTGGCATGTCTTTGAGAAGAAAAATTCAGATCCACTGAAATTAAAGAATTGGGAGTTTGGTGGGTTTTTTATTGTTGTGTGGTTTTTTGGTGTGTTTGTTTGGTTGGTTTGTTTTGTTTTGTTTTTTCTCCTCCCAGAAAATTGGGCAAGAAATCCAGGAGCTGAGTAGATATCCAAGGATAGCTTTTTAAAAAAAAATTTCCTGTCTGGGGGAAAAATGTTGCCACCTGCTAGTCAGTAATCCTTGACACTGAACTTTTCAGTTTATAGCTTACAGAATGGCTTCCAGTGACTGCAGGGAGCATTATTCTGTGGACCTAGAAGGAATCTTTCCCTAGGCTAAAGGATGTTCCAGTATGCCAATCCTGTTCCTACTTCTTACTGCCGTTGCAACAGTAGAATCTCTGTGGATCACAGTAGGATACTGTGGGACTGAGAGGATGCCAATGCAGTGTTTCCATCTCCTAATCTTCTGTGTACATGAGTATGTGTTCATCTGTTTCATTTGGAGCATGCACAAATAAATTCATTCATTTCTCCAGTGTGAAGTGACTTGTGGGAGACGTAGCTTTTCCACAGTCCTGAGACAGAAGTGCCTGGCATGGAGTGGACGACATTGTATTCCTTTCCATCACTTGCTGCCCATTTAATAGATTTAGTATATGAGAGAGATTTGACCATAGTAAATATACTCCTGAAGGCCTTTTTAGGTTATGCCAAAAAGCTGAACTACTCATTAACTGGTGTTCTGTAACGCTCCATTAGAAGCAACAATTTAAAATATATTGTGCATAGGTTTTGTTTGCCTGTGTTCCACTAAGTTGTGACAAGATGCTTCTGATTCTGTGGCATTTCACTTTGCACTACTAAGGGTCATACAGAACAGTGAACAGCTGTCCATCTGTAATTATATTTCAATGACACAACTCAGATGTTTGGCTCTTTGACTCTAACAGTGTCAGTCTATATTGGCCACAAATGAGCTTTGAAATTGACATTCCTTTAAGGTGATTTGTGAAGTTCATGCCTTTAATACATAAATGTCACATTACTTTGATTCAAAGTCAGAGCAGAGGGGACAAAAATTATATGGATGCAGGAAGCTCCTCTGCCTCTCCTGTGACTATATTACAGTAAACACTTAAATGAATTGAAAGTGAAGCACAAAGGCTCCCACAGAGCAAAACAGCTAGAATCAGTACAGAGATTAACTGTCTTGATCTGTTTTAACTTTAGAAAGTTTTTCAGTTGTCAGTAATGTGTACCCCCATGTGTGTCCCATAAAGGCCAAATCAGAGTATTTGTATTCTGGTCTCATCTGTGTGTTAGTGCACAAGCATAAGCAGGCCTAAATTAGTGCAGCAGTCCTTGGCTGCTTTCGTTGCTTTGGTCTTTTAGGCACTGACGAGGCTGGTTTCTGCTGAGGAGATGGATGCTAGTGTGTGCATGGTCACTTGACTCCTTGTATAGTGGAGTGGGGAACAAATGAAAGAATAATTAAAGAGCAATGGAAAGCAGAACTTGTTCTTGTAGAACATCTGCATGAGCACCAAGAAATATCCCACCCAGACAGCAGCAACTTGGATTATTTGTTCCAGCTTTTTGTTCATGCCAAATGAAGTGGTTTGGTCCTATAGTACTTTGGTTTCATGTTACTCCTATACAGAGTTTTGTTCCTGTTAGGAAGAATATACTTTTAGTATTTATATTCAATTTTGATTTTGATCACACAGGCATTTACTGGTGAGAAGCAAGCCTTTATGTGCAACTGAGAAAATTACCTCCTTAGGGTTTTTTCATCAAACATTTAATATATGAAATAGTAAACCTGAAACCCTTCTCTCTCTGGCCATAACAGTTTAATTTTCAGGACATGTGGTTGTTCCATCTTATCCTGAGAGGCATTGAAATGCAAATTATTAATGGATTTGAATGTATGATTATCTCATCATATCGGTATCCTGTTGAAAGGCAGAAGTCAGTAATCTCAATCTTCCCTCCTTTTCTCATCTTCCCTCTGGCAAAACAGAGAGGTGAACTGAGCTGAATGCCTTGGTATAGCTGTAAAGAGCAGGTTTTGTACCAGTTTTTATAAAGGGAAACTTCTGAGGGGCTGTTTCTGTTGTATTCACAGTACTTGCTACGTTCTTAAGACTTGAAAAATAATTGTAAATTTATTTCTTTACATTTCTAATATTGAAGACAAAACTGCACAACCAATGAGAAAGAAAAATGGTGATCTGAGGATGTCACAGACTGTGCTTGGCATTTGCACCTGTGCTGAAGTAGCATCCCTTAATGCCTGAGTATTGTCTGAACCTTGCCTGAGGGAAGCCTAAGGATCTGGGCGTCATGCAGGCCTTGTGTAGATCACTTGTTCCATTAATGTTAAATTCAGTGATGCTTTGGCAACAGAGTGTTAAGTATTTTGTTTAGACTGTAACTGTTTTATTACTGTTTTAAACTGGAAGAAGTTGCACTATGTTTTCTTTTACTTGGGAATGTGTCTTGCAGTATTTTTGAGTATAAATCCAGATGTAGTGGCAACAACAGTAGACTGTGTCTAGATATTGGAAAAGAAAATTATTATTTATATAATGCATCTCCTGAAGAATAGCTGCTTCATCTGAAATAACCAAATGAACAAAGGCCTGGAAGAGAAAGAGGGCTTAAAGACAGACTTAAAAAGGTTCACAAACAGGGAAAACAGTATTTATAAAGCACTATATCTTACCTCTTACTCTGGAAGTTAATGGCAAGAATCTCCCTGAACAGCAATGGTAACACACAACAGTTCATAAACAAATACTGGAGTGGCATTTAGATGTTTTTACACTCTTAACAGCATCTGAATTTTCCACCCACGGGTAGTAATCCCAACATATGCATAAGCAGTACAGTGAATCTCTGCTAATGCAGGAGTTTGTTGCTGAGAGTCAGACTGGAAGGTATTGATCCAGCATGCTGTCCCAAGTCACTGTGAGAATAATTTTAAGAACAAAACATAGCAGTCTAAGAGAAGTGATTTAGCTGATCTCAGAAGAAAATACTCATATGAGGCAATGCAGCACTGTGTTGCTAACTCACATACCTGCTTTCTACATCTTCAGGCTAATATAGTGGTAGCTGAAGCTTCAGGTAATTTTCTGACTTGTAGGTAGGAACAGCTTAATAGTTAAGATATGTTTGTGGTGCTGCTTGGTGGGGACTATAGGAAATGCAAAACAGCAGGGCACAAGAAGTGTGTATGTAGGATATTTAGAGACTAAATTTATTTGCAGACACCTTTATCCTATTCTTACTAGCACTTTTAATGACTTCACAGATTAAACTATTAAAATTAAATTTGGTATATGTGTCAGTTTAGAAATGCTGTCCCTGGGCCAGGATTAAGATGCATGGATTGAATTAAATTGCTGCTGTCTAGCAGGTGCTAATTGTATGAAGAAATGGAGAATTTCCCTCTCCACATTTGGCAAATCTAGTACAGTTCACAGGAATCAATTTTGCATTTTCTAGAATTGAAACACTAACTATAGCAATAGAAATAAATGTATTTCTGGCTTTGTTGGAACTGTCTGCAATATTAAATATCAGTAAGATTCCAAATATATGTTACTTGTAAACACTATGAGGCCATAGGCACTTGATGTTCTGTTTGGGGGCTCCTGAAGAGGTGGAAGAATAAGGCATTTTGCATTAAAAATAGCACCTATGGCACCATATGGTGTTTTCCTCCCATGTTTTGGGGAATGAGGTACATTGATTAGAGTCCATTCCATGTTAAGTATCTTAGAAATGGTCTGTTACTATCCCAGCTTACCTGGACTCTTCTTTTGTCTTGGTATCACGGGCCTGTTGCTGATCATTGGTGCCATCTTATTCTTTGTCACGTTTATAGTTTACATTTATACTTCTTTTTATTGCTTGAACTTTTCACTGCGACTTTTCTCATTAAACAGTGATCATCAAAGCAGCAGCGTGGAATTGGACTGTAACTTCATAGCTTTCTGTGTTTGGTCTTTTAGAAATGCAGAAATGTCAATTGACATAAATTCAGAATTTGTAGAGTCCCTTTTGGGAAAGCTATCAACTTCTGACATTTCTAGTTCCTTTTCTGACAGCTCAAAAAAGAGATAGAACACTTCCTTTTGCAGCTCTTTTGTCAATGTTCTTACAATGTCATCTTCATAGAATTCCAGAGAACACTGGTCTTGATTTGTTTGACTCTGCTTTTTTGTTAGTTTACCTTAAACTGTAGGAATTTTCTTCTTCTAGGTAACTAAGTGCATAAAGACATTGCCACTGTTCCTAGGCAAAGGCGTCAAAAAGTCCATACCACCCATCGTGTCTTCACAGAGGACGAATCTATCAGTTATCAAAGCAATTTACTTGCATATGACCTATCATTTATTTTTTGCTCTTTGGGCACAGGTGACAACCTACATTCTTGTTTGTGACTTTCTAAAGAATATTTTTTTCCCTAGCTGTGTACTGTCACTCAGGCAGCTACTGTTATGTGTGTGTGTGTCCCCAACTTTATCAAAACCTGATGAAACTGGCGATTCCATGGGAAAATAAAATCAGTCACCACCTGATATATGGTGCAGAAGAGAAGAATGTGAAGAATGTTTGAATGTAAATCCTGCTTGGCATTTCTCTTGCATTCTGGGGCAATGATTTAAACACTGAGATCTTCTTTTTACACTTTCAGCTCAAGTATTTCAATTGCCTGATTTGTAAAGTGACTTTCCCTCACACTTAGATTAACACAGTGTGGGTAGGACTCACAATGTGAGTCAAAGGTTAATGCAGAGAGATAGGGAGAAATTTTGAAATGGTGGAGAAGAGAAGCCACAACCATTGTCATCCCATATATACAGGACCAAAATGTCTCCTTGTAGACAAGGAAGTTTTTTTTTTTTGACAAAAGCTGTATTGAAGCTATGGAAAAATCTGTGGGCTTTCTGTGCCATGTGTTGTGTAGTTGTGTCCCCCTGCAACCCATAACATTTTCTGTTGAAATTTCTTCTTACTGAAAGTTTCCTAACCAATTTTAATACCAGTCTTTCCAGCTCAAGAGAAAATGCAGGTAGTGAAATTTGGATTTATCTGTCAAATGTTTGTTGTGTGAGATATTTTCATGTGAATGTATTCAGTAGTTCATGTGTAGAAGTAATGCAGGTTATATTATTTAGTATCATAGTATCATTCAGGGTTGGAAGAGACCACAAGGATCATCTAGTTCCAACCCCCCTGCCATGGGCAGGGACACCCCACACTAGATCAGGCTGGACAGAGCCTCATCCATCCTGGTCTTAAACACTTCCAGGGACAGGGTCTCGACCACCTCCCTGGACAACCCATTCCAGGGCTTCACCACTCTCATGGGGAAGAACTTCCTCCTCACATCCAGCCTGAATCTCCCCACCTCCAGCTTCATTCCATTCCCCCTAGTCTTATCACTACCTGAGATCCTGAGAAGTCCTTCCCCAGCCTTCCTGTAGGCCCCCTTCAGATCCTGGAAGGCCACAATTAGGTCACCTCGGAGCCTTCTCTTCTGCAGACTGAACAGCCCCAACTCCTTCAGTCTGTCCTCATATTTAATTTCAACTCACGTGCTGTAAGAAGGCTCAGAGATTTCTACAGTGCTGTGGTCATAATCTGGTACTCTAGTTGTAGAGTGGCATTTGTCATGCTGAGAGGTAAATCCAGTGCATTGTATGGGTTACTGTTAGTGGTGACTTTCCCCACAGTGATCATTTACTTGCATTATGAAGCCGGCTTGCTGCAACAGGACATTTGTGAAATGGATGGAACCTAATAGGATGTATAAAACTTCTTATGTGTGGGGAGGAGGATATATACTAGTGTCCCTGTAGAAAAAGTGAGAAATGGCCTCCATTTACAAAGCAAAGCTCATACTTGCTCTAATGAACATGTAGAATTGCAACTACAAACAATAATCAAACTCTCAAAACCTGGACCTTGTTAAAGTTGCATTGTTTTTTGCATGAATAGGAATGTTTAATAACTTCAAAAGTTTGCAGTGAGCTTCAAGAGAAACTTGCTGTTATGAAAATGTTGTGGATATTCTAGTGTGCAGGGATGCATGTCTGGATTACTGCTAATGCTGTAAGAAGCACAATTGAGTCAACTTAAATTTTCCTAGTGTGTTGAACTAAAGGATGTTAGCCAAGCTAGCCTGCTGACAATAGCATTACAAGCTCATTTTTCTAGTTAAGATTTAATAGTGTTTGTGGTTTCCTTGGCACTATATTAATTAAACAACTGTGATGCTGCTCAAGCTGCAGATCAAGTCCAGCAAACAGGAAGGCAGAGTGAATCATAACAAGGCTATTAACCCAAATGAGAGTAATAAGACATTCTATGCCTGTTTCCTGTTTCAGTTCTGGGCTCTGAAATTCTTGTTGAATTGGAACAAACAAGACTGAAGCTTTATCTTTGGTCTGTTTCAGATAATTCTGATTCCAGTCTAGAAGTTCCTAAATCAATTGATATGAACACAGGTAGCTAGAACACCTAGCTTGAATCACATTCTCCTTATGGTTTCAGATGTCACTAAGGCTGCATTTAGAAACCGAAGAATTGTTTTGCATATGGTGACTAAGAAGTTGCAGGTGCTCAAGAAACTGCTCATAACAGGAATGGCCTCTGTTATCCCAAATTATCTCAGAAGGGATTATAGGCAATGGTAGAATGCTGCACTGAGCTAACTAGCTTCCATGTCAGTGGAGTTTAATCACGTTGAAAGAGAGGCCATAGCCAGGCAAATGTAGAAACCTTCACTAAATTGCAAGATTCATTAACTTCAATGCTTTCCCTAATGGTACCACTGACAGCAATAACACTGCTCAGATCACTTACATTACCTTTGTAGGAGATCCTTTGTTATGCATTTAGAAAGAGTTATTAGAAGATCCCTGTCTTTTACTACTTTGTAGTAGCAAAACCAAAAAAGTCATGCTAAACTCTTATTTTTATAGTGATTTACATGGGAGACCCTCATGCTACTTCAATGGATGTGTATGTGAACATAAATCCTAGAATGATCCATTGCCACATATTTCCACTTGAAATACCTTTTAAAAAAAATAGTAGTAGTTTGTGTCACTTAAGATATGAGGTATACTTGAAAGAATGAACCCAAAATTCCTCTGATACTTTTATACACATGAATTTATTTGCCATTTTTTGTTCTGCTATCAAAGTTATTCCTGGTATCTCTAGTCCTGTTTTCTCTGCACTGGCTTTGCTGGAGATAGAAGCCTGTACTGTTAGTCTATAGAAGCTTGTTTTTCATTCAGACAGGCGGTCTTGGGGTGACTAAGAAATGAAGGCAATATTATAGTGGGAGAACGGCCCCTAACACATAAGTTTGGGGGTTTTACTGTGGTAATTAAACCCAAATAACCTTTAAACCCTACTTGAATCCAGTGAGATTTGATTTCAAAGTTACTTTAAAGGAAGTTCTGTAACATAAAAAATGTGTCCTGTTAATTTAACAGTTTAATACATTTAAATTAAGTAATTTGAAAGAAAATTACTTTGCAATCTCTTTGAAACTTGCTTGCATTGGTTACTAATGGGACTTGAAATCTTTTCCAGATATAATCTGTTTCGAGGGTGGCTTCATGTTGCAATAATCCTTCTCATTACATTTCAAGGACATAACTCTTTTTTCCTTAATACCATACTCTTGGCAACTAGTACATAGCAGTTTCCTGTTTCAGTAGTATGCTGCTTTAAAAAAATAACACTGAAGCCCTACAAAGTTTGCCTTAGGGCACTTCTTGATGACTAAACTGGGAATTGTTGAATATCTGCAGTTTTTCTAACATGCAAAAGGGATCTGAAAATCTTTGCATTTCCTGGACTTAAAAAAAAAATGTCTAGGGGGCTGTAGATCAAGAATGAGAAAACAGAATTGTATTCTCTTCAAGCGGCAATTGTTGCATGAAGTGTTTAAGAAAAGGCTGAGTGAGGCTGCATCACTGCTTGCTTAAATCAAGAAGTCTGTATGCAGTATGTCCAGACTGATGTTTCAAAGCCCTGCAGTACACCCTAGGTTTCAGAAATGCTGAGGGGTTTGTGCTATTTGAGAAGATTGCTTCCCACGCCTGATGCTAGTGCATAAATGTCTATTTTAGAGCATATTTGGAATGACTCGTCAAGCGCAGTGGAGATGCCATACCTTAGTGCTTTCCTGTTTCAGTGCTATTTTAAAAACTGCACTGAAGTAGATGTAGCTGATTCTGCACTGTCTGGAAGGACTAAGCCTTCAGGGTGTCTCATTAGACTGTTTATGCATTTTTGTTTGGCTTGGAAAAGAACAGTGAATGGGGATGTGACAAACTTGCCTCCTGTGTAAATGGAAAGGCAGTTGGCAGGCTTCCAATAAAATGACCATTCCACTTCAATTAAGCACTGTCCCATCAAACATGAAATATTATGTTGCCTTTATTAATTTGGCCTGTGTTTTTTCATTTAAAGAATAGAGATTGACAGCCATGTATTATAGGAAAAGTGACTGCAGAAGTTATGAAAGTAGTTACCATTCATAGATGAATTTAGAGAAGCACTTTTTCAGTGTACAACTTTTTGATTAGTTGCTCTGTGTATTCCTCCATTAAGTTAGGATTTTTCTTTAATTATGTTTTCTTCCTTCACAGATATTTCCAGATTTCCTTCTTCCCAGCCTCCTACCCTTCTTCAAGGTTGTGCTGTCAACCTTGAAGATGAAGTATGATGCAATCGTATTATGTTTTCCTGTTCATCTCAGGTCTAGCTGATCAGGGACTTACAACTAGATGATCCTTGGTGGAGGCTATGATTGCTTCGATAGCTCTGTGCTATCATTTGCCGCAGAAATAGCAACAGATGCTTCAGTTTCTTAAGAAGCTTGATGCTTTAACCTTCTATAAGCAAATTTTCTTAGAGACAGCTGATAGACTTTTTCAAGCACCAAAGTGGTGAACTGTGTGTGTGCTTTTCACAGTATCACAGTATCACCAAGGTTGGAAGAGACCTCAAAGATCATCAAGTCCAACGTGCTGTTTGTTGTCTAAATTATGACGCATGGTATTGGAGATTTGGGCCCATAAAACATTAGTAATCTTGGAAGACTCTTGTAACTTTATTTTAGAGCTATGCTACTAGAATGGCAAGAAACTTCTCAAAAGCCTGGAGGTAGCAACTTGTGATTTAATAGTCAGAGACAGAGACTTTTATATTGTAAATTAGGAAGGTTTGACCAACTCATAGTGTGACTGTATGTGTTTCAGTAATTCAGTGTTACTTGATTTTCTTATGTTTTTTTCCTGTCCTTTTTATTCTGGATGTTTTGTTTATGAATTAAATTCTGATGGATTATAAAATCTGATTTATTGTCTTTATGCAACAATATTGTAATATGTAGACATCTAAAAGCTACACCGAGTCTCTACATTTCAAACCTGGTTGCTTAACTTTGAGCTGTATTCTACTGCCTGAACAGAGGACTTTAACCTGCTAATGACACCTCTATTTTCACCGCTTCTTGTACCATTATTAGTAGTAGTTGTCATCATTGTAATGGATTATTCACTAACTGTAGGTGACTATGAAAGTGTAGTTTTCAGTTTATGAGCCAGTGATCACTTGAGAAGTAAACTGCCAGTGTGCAGCTTCTAAATCTTCCAGAACAGCCAAATCTGAAAATGTCTGGCTTTGGATACTGCCTTTAGACCCTTAAATCCATCTTGCCTGTCTGCAACATTTGGTATTTAGGGAAACATTTTAAAATCAGTATGACAGGAAAGCTCCAGGCTAATAATATTTTGAAAATGGTTATGTAAAATTAAGTAATTTTGGGGTGAATTTGTTCAGTAGTGTGCTTGGATAAGTAAGTTCATGTTTGCTTGTCCTTTTGAAAAATACGTGCCAAAGTACCTTTTATTGTATCAAACTGCAGCACGGTTCATGAACACCAGATCACAAATACTCTAAAGTGAGAAATGTGAAAGCTATTTGGTGTGACTTCCACTGTAGTATTGAAGTCAGAATATGCTTTGCAATCTGAAAATAAAGGAACCTCATTGAAATTATTTTAAAGATAACATGGTAAATAAAAGGAAAGTGTGCAGACACTAAGAAATGGTTTTCAGCTCTGCAGTAAATTAGATGGAGAAAGAGGAATTTATCCTGAATGGTTTGATGAGGCATTGTCCCTCTGGAGTATTAAAAATGTAAAAATCAATCCAAACACTTAAAAAGCCATCCAGCTACCATCCTGGTACCTAGGGATATAAGCTATATGACCCAGAAAGCCCCTTCTTTTCCTGAAAAGTAAACTACACCCGTTTTCCTTATGTTTCTCTAGCTCTGCCCTGATGTTCTCTGCAACAGGAGTTTCACAAGTGTTTTGGTTAAAAGCAAGCAGAGGTAATGCTTGTATTTTAAATGGACAGGTAAGGCCTGTTTGTGTGAGTTCCATAGTCTAAAAAAACCCCAATAGTGAACAGCAAGCCCTCATTATGGAACTTTAGTGTTAAATCCAGACAACTTCACTTGTCAGTAGCTGTTTGAAAGTGAGTAAACTACTTAATAAAATTAGGTTCAGGGACAAAAGCATGAGAGACCTCATCAGTCTTCCTTTCCTCTCACTGTACTTACGAAAAGTGGTATTCAAATGTGATCTGATTATTCTCCTTTATTGTTTAATATGTTCTGCTGTCTAATTTTTTTACAATCTTGTCCATGCAATTGTGCTTCATTAATAAAAAGCAAATTTAATGATTAAGAAGGCTCTTAACAGTCCTGTTCACACCTTCAGGGAAAGAGGCTGAGATGTTTATGCCAGTTAATCCTTTCCTGAGTGTCTAATAGGACAAAGTAGGCACACAGTGCAGTAGTCTAAAAGGAACTTATTTCTCTATTTACTGTTCTGAAATAAATTAGTTGATTTTTCAGTGAATGTGTGATTCATCCAAAATTTTCATGCAGGGCCCTTTTTTACTTAAAGCAAGAAAAATCCTGAATTATTCATGGTTTTTCTCATTTCTTTCTGTGGTTGGCTGTTCTGGAAGGAAGGAAACTAGAGTGTGTTCTACAAGCACTCTCTTGTAATGGGAACATTGCACTGGGTAATTGTAGTTCTACTAATTATACTTACTCATTTGTTTAATCCTCATAAGAAGAATATTATTTAAGTCTGGTTTGCTGTTTCACACTGTAGCTGCATTATGAATTATAAGCAGAGAAGAGGTCAAGTCTATCCCTATTCACTATTAGGTTTCTGGGATGTTCCTTCTGAAAGAAGGTTCAGTCAATTTTGATTAATTCAAACAGTCTACAGGCAAAGGTACTGCTTGTGTAGTGCAGATATGCATGCTACAGGGAAAAAGAAAAAGTGGAAGGATTTCTAGCCTTACTACTGGTTGCACCTTGATACCACAGTTGTTTTGGTTTAAATTTTTTGTTAATAAAATCTTCAATGTCTTTTTGCCAAGTCTCACCACTAAGAGTAGAAGACTGCTCTGTTTTGTTTTGCTTAGAGATGGTGTTTGCTTTTTTAAAGTAAGAAATGGGCTTGTTTCTTCACAGAAAATATAGGGCTGGTCCAAAATGCTTTTAAAGGAAGAAGGTGCGCTCTTCATTGGCTTAAGCAGACCTTGGATCAACCCTTGTTACTAACAAACCTTGGAATCTGAATACATCAGCAAAGTACTAATCCCAGTTCTAGGCTGTCATCTGATTCTATGGTTTTCCTAGGTAAGTTAATGTGTTTTACTCACAAAGTATTGACAAAATCCCTTCAATTGCTTTAGGGTTATGTATACACTTGTGATTTACTTGAATATTTTAAGATGTGCAAAAGTAGAATGGCTGACAAACGACAAAGGGCAAATAAGAATGCAGTGTTAAGACTAATTCCGTAAAGTTCAGTGAATTTATTAATGCTTAAACATGTAAACCTGTGTGTATCCAACAAAGAATTTATATGCTGTGAAAATCATCATTTAGCACATATGTAAAGGGTTCCATTTGTGTAACACTGGCCACAGAAATTGGATAGCTGTTGCTACATACTGCCAATGTTATTAAAGGAAGTCTTTCATTGGCTGTGGCAGGAATTGATGCTGAGGCTGCAAATAATTAATTCCAGAATATCCACTGAACACAAGAAGTTTTGAAGATGGCACACACAAATTTCTGTGGTAACTTTTTAACCCCCACAGCTTAATTTTGTATTTGAAAGCAGCCAAAATTTTAAAAAGCCAGTTCTTTTATCTGGAATTAATGTGATTTTGTAACATCATGGGCTGAATTCTTCATAGGAGTCAACTGGCAAGACTGTTGAAATTGGTGGGTATGCTACAGCATAGCATCTGAGACTGCAAGATCTGAGCTTTGTAAGAATGAGATTCCAACAACAATGTCATTACTCTCTTTACTCCCTGTGGAAAAAATGCTTTATTGATAAAGGAAATTCCCAAACTAAAAATAACAGTCCATGTCTCTTGAGTGCTGTTGGCAGACACTATTGGTGGATGAATATCAGTCTGTCCATTTGATGAAAGATTACAAGTGCACAATTCATTATTTAATAAAGCACCATAGCTTTTGTTAATTAATTTTGAGGCCATTTCTCAAGAAGCTTGAATTCATCCACTGAGCTTTATCATACTAGATGTCTAGACTCCTATTTTTCTCACTGAGAAGTTTGCCTCCTAAGGAAACTGATGTGCTTTTTGCCAGTCGTAATTCACATCTTCCCAGTGTAATGCATGCTTGACTATGGCAGTTATCTGATTGTTTTAAAATGGGGTGTATTTGTTATGCTTCATATGTTAGTGGAAATGCTTCTTGCATTGGCATATGGGAATGTTTTGCCTTTACTTTTTTTCATAAATGATTTATCAGCTCTATTAGTGCTTGCATGGTCTTTACTGTTCTCCCAAAAGATTTTTCCAGAAGTTTCTTTTGCTAAAGAAAGAAGATGAATGAAGTGTAATATTTTACCAGGAATTTACTCTAAGTCCTCTAAGCAACATTTTATAGCCATTGGCACATCCTTAATAGTCCCAGTTGGAAAACAAACAAGGTAGCTGATATAAGTAGGATATGCATTTAAGTATCTTGCGGTATACACTGAAAAGCAGAGACTCAGGAGACCAGCCCAATACTTTTCCTAGGATACCTTCAGAATATGTGACAGCAGGGCTTAGTCCTGACAGTATTTCACTCACCTTTGAGACTTGTGTGACCCTCAGAAGCTTCTAACTCTTCAGTGGCCTGTGTGTCTTTGGGTCCCAATTTGACTACAAGAAAATGCTACATACAGTGATGCCCCTGAGTCCTCCTGCAACATGGAAGGATTTTTGAATGCATGGGGTACTATAAAACTACTCAGTAGAGAGTTGCTGTTTTCTCAAGATCTATTATGTAATTACTGTGGCATGTGCTTTCTGCTGGCCTATATTCTTTATTGTGGGATAATGCTTCACATTTTACCAGGAGAAGGCTGAAGCAGTTATTTGTTAAACCTCATAGACGGATTGGTGTCAAAGCAATGCTTAAAATTTTGGATGACTTGTCACTCACATTGACAGGTGCCACCCCTCCTCACAGAAATGAGACTGAAAGTTGTGTGGAGTGTGCTGTCAAAATGGCACAGTCTCTCTTTAATGACACTGCCTATGATGATGAGAGCTGGGAGAAGAACTGCAGGTCAGTAGAGGTGAGTTATGTGAGCGAGGCAGGGGCTTTTGGGTGGGAATTCATGTTGTGCCTGTGCAAGACTTGCTGTATGCACTTGAGTGTGTCATGTTTTCCTTCCTGCTGCAACAAAGTCTGAAGTCATGTACTGTGGTGCCCCTGTGGGGTAAGTGAAGATGCACGAAGCACCAGCAGCAAACTCTCTGTATGCACAGTGTGTGCCTAGGATTGGCAAGTGGCATAAAGTCCCTGTGTGTAAAGATATAGTGGGGGCATGTGGTCCTGGTAGCCCTAATGGAGCACAGCATGCCAGCCCCCCCCCCCCCTTCTTTGTACCTCATTACTGGATACTGTTAATGCACCCAATATCCTGGGATTTCTGGAAGGTGTTAATTTCAGATTATGCATATGTGATCAAAAGTATAATCTTAAACTGAATTGTAACTATTTGAAAAGTTCCTTCACACACTAGCATTTGACAACAGCAATATTATTAAGAATAACTCACCTAGAGTATCACATCACAGGAGTGATGAGACTAAAAGTAATGCAGGCAAGTAATCTGTGCATGATAAGTCAAAGACCCAAAAGAATGAAATTAATAGCATCATTAAAAAAAAATTCTGCTTCAGTGCCTTTTAATATGAAGAAAGCAGGTTAATGATAATGTAGACAAAGGGTGAGATATTATTGATTTCTCTATAATTAAAATGCAGTGAGTACAAAGCCATAGAAGCATACCAGATCAGAAAACTTCATAATCCTCATTCTTTGTTTATCCACAGAGGGGAAGCATCATGACAGAATCGTTTTCTGTTTGTCTTTGGTATTCCTTGTCACAGGGCTTAAGAAGCCAGCTTGATGCCTGTGTTTGCCCATGAATGAATTCTGTTTATGATAGAAGATGGTGGAGAAGGGCAGTATTTCCAAGTAGCTGCTTAGACTGCAAACAAGGCTGCTGAATCCTAGGACAATAGGAATTGCAGCTATTTCCTTTGCCCTATGCCTTTGGGTTGTGCTGTAGTCAGCAAGGATTACTGAGAGTAAGGAGATATTTGGGTGCCAGACATTTCTGAGACACTCTTTATAGGCCTAATTCTTAGAAAGTGTTGAATTGCTACCTTTTCATGGGATCTTTTTCTGTGTACTTCAGACCATTTCTGGTGGCTTCAGTGCCGGTAAATTCACCTTACACTTTGCTACCAGTCAGAACTGGTTAGCAAATGTAAAGATAGCAGTGTCTAGTGATGGTTCATCTTTAAGTCTTTTCACACAAATCCACATGATTTGGGAGTTGCTGTATTAAAGCATGATTAATTTAATGATTTTTAGGATTTAAACTCTACCTTTGTGTCAGAGATTTGGGACCTACTCAAAGCAACAATGTGATAAACTCTAGGCTTTAACTCCTTCAAAAAAACACCACCCACCCACCAACAAACCAACCAACCAAATGTATTTGTGCACCAGGAACCTGTGTTGTAGTAGTTATTCTTTTCTAGCATTTTAGAGCTCTTGCAGCTTTACTTATCTGCTCAGCTACATGCAAGAAAGAGAAACAAACAGTACTTTCTAGATAGTGGATTATTATGTGAACAAATAACGGAAGGAGAAGTAAAGACCTCCATTATGCAGGTAGTGTTTTCCATCTTTTCTGCTTCTTTTTCTGGGTATTTGAGTACATTTGAGTAGCTTAAATACATTTTTTAATGAGACTGCTAGGAGGCAGACCTGACAAGTGGACTTTGGTTCAAATGTCTGTTTTGTAGACCCTTGGGAACTGAGTCTATTATGAAAGCTTTTGTTGTTGACACGGTTTAATGTTGCTATGGAATTTTTAAGAAGTATCTCTGCATTAGATATGCACTAGACTAACATTAAAAAGATTTAATATAGACAATCAGCTGTAGAATATAGGCTAATTCTTATTACTCAGATCTTATTGGGAAAAAAAATGTCTTAATGGTGCATTTTGTACCTACTGTATCTGTGGCAAAATCTAAAAATCCTGGAGAGATTATTTCGATCAGCATCTTCTGAGATAAAAAGGAACTGCCTACAGTGAAAGCTAAGCAGATTCCTATTGTTTGAAATATCTTTTTATTTTCTACTCTGCAGAAGTTCAAAGGTGCTTATACAAGACAGAGCAGTCACCTTGGGATGAGTCTGTCTCCTGAAATTCATGTTATCTTTCCCTGTCCTACAGAAATGGAAGTTTTCTCCTCTTTCACATTACATCTACCAGCCTGCAGGCATGTGGTCTTTACATGACTTGTTTCTAAAGCAGTGTAGTTAATGTAGCCTGTCCCAACGGGTGTGCGAGGAGAGGGCAGTGAGGGCAGTCTAAAACTGGAGGTGAGGGAAAAAGAGGGTAACAATTCTCCACAATGCACATAAGGACATTTCACCATTAAGAAATGTTGAGTGCTTAAGGTTGTGTTTCCTAATATGCTAGGGCTATTTTCTTTTTCCAAAAACATCCAGTGGTTTTAGGAACTTGCTGTGTTTTTCAGCTGGGCAATGAGGAATTGAGTCTCAGTGCACAGTGACATTCAGTCTTTTTAATGTGCTGTCCTGTAAGCATACCAGAGTTAGCTCAAAGCTGTCTTCTGTGCTAGTAGCAGCCATGGTGTCAGTATTTGAGGGAACTACTCTAAAGAGGAGCTTCCTCTGGCTGTCATGGTTGTTAGCTTTTCTGCTTCCAAAATCTGGACTAGTATTTTGGATACACAGCAGACAATTTGGGGACTTTGACAGGGGGACTTGGGTGATTTATTTGGACCAGTAGGAGCTCTACTGTTGCCTTTCTTCATCAGTCCTTGCCAGAAGTTCCTGCTCCAGAACAATGAGCTGTATGCCAGTATTTCTGCCACCCTCATTCACAGGTTAGCATTTCAGCTGATGTTAAATTGGTACTAATACGTTATCTGGTGAAGGTGGGGAGCAGGGCTGCATGCACGTACCCTGCTATGCTGTGGTGTGGGTGCAGTAATTTCCTGAAAAGGATTAAGATGGGCACCTGCAAACCTAATGTCTTTTGAAAATGGTATTACCCATTTCAGCTGCTTAGCTGGAATGCTCTTGGCAAAATATTTATCCAGGAGACTATATACCATAGTGTTCCTTGTGTGTTCACTATTGCTGTCTTGTGGGTTAATAAAGAATAAGAGAAACAATGTGCAGGGGGAGGGAGGAGAAATGAAAAAGGAGCAGGATAGAAAATGGAACGCTGATAAGGACAAATGCTGATGTTGGCAAAGAGGTGATTTAATTGCACTTTGATAAATGACATATATGGGTTATGAAATATCTGCAGAAAATCTCAGAGAAGTAATTTAACCAGACATCTTTCAGTTCTGGTGATCTGTGAGCAGAAGATTCAATACTCTGTGGTTTATAAAAATAAGTGGAGAGCTGACTCAAATTATACAACATGTACTTTTGATATATAGCTTTGCAGACTGGGAGATTTTTTACTCTGAATTTTAAATTTGTAGTAGCTTAGGGTTTCTTCTTATCACTGTCTTAATTCATGTTTTTTTCTTTACTCCATAGCAACTGATTCATTATTTAATAAGATACAAGACCCAGAAAGATCCACATATGCCTAGCTTTTCAAAGAGCATGAAGTAAGAACAAGATAAGTGGAAAGATTTCTGTATCAAAGAAATAAGTAACAGCCAAACTCAAGAACTGGAAATTATTTTCTAGAATCTTGCTGCTGTGAGCTATTGACAGTCCCACCATCTCCCTGCTCATGGCTAGAAATGGCAGCAGCACTTTTAGAGTAATTGGCAAGAATCAAATGAAGAAAGTTCCCAATTAATTATCAGAGAAAAATGAAAAGCACATGTACCTTTTCCATCTGCATTATTGCAGACTTGCTTATTTTCTTGGTATAACATTTCCATTTTATTTCATGGTAACATAAATTATTTTTCCTTCCTCTCCTTACAATTTATTGTTAGTCCTAAGGTTGTAATTACACTTCTTTTAAATGCCTCTGGGCAGATCTTATAGATTTGGATGAGAATCAAATACAATTATTATTGAATTCAATTTGTGGTAGCTGATAAGATTTTATAATATGTATTTTGCCCGTGACACAAACAGCCTGTTGGTCAGATGGAGTACAGTTTTTCAGCATTTTCAAGATATGGAATCTATTCCTTATTTGCTAAAGGATAAAGATTACAGCAAAGTGATAGGCCTGGAATACTATTCTTTGTGCAGTAAATTTTTATGAGGTAACTATAAGAGCTATAAAATCTTTCATGAAAGCCCTGAATTTAGTTTCTGTGTTCTCAGCCATTCCTAGTTTCTGGGCTGTGTTTAAAACCAGTATGAATCTTCACCTTTCTACTGTTTTAGGAAATGCTTCTTTACCAGAGTTGATATATGACATGGAAAACATCAATTTCTTTCACTGTCATGATATCAGGAAGTCATTTACATGGTGGCTTCTGCTAGGCTGTTCAGTATTAGTTTGGAAATGTAAAGGAGTCATCTGGTTATGTGTGATTGTGCTTATACTGATGGAACATGCCCTTTTCTGAGACAGATTATGCCTTCTTGTTGAATACCTGTTAGCTTCCCCTCATCCTTTCCTTGGAGTAGTTTTATTGTATTACTCCAGTCAGGAGCCTTTCGATTTGCTTCTGGCAGCACTGAGAAATGCAAATATTCAAATGTGATGTGGCAGCTCAGTTACCTGCATGTTAGGATACAGCCCACAGGACTGTCTGAGCGCTGAGGATAACACAGGGAAGAAAATGTAAGTGTGCGTAAGTGTGTGAAGTGCACATCTGGAGAGTTCTGGAGGAATAAGTTCTGTTAGTTGCCACTACTTGCTGCAGCTCAGTGTATCATTCAAAGAAACATTGTTTATGTTTAAACCTTGTAAATATTACAAATGGCTTTGCTGGTTTACTCAAGAAAGCCATACACTATTTTGACAGTCTTTTTTTCTTTACAAACTGAAACTCCTAATAATTCTAAGATACTTTTAATGCTCTCCCTAGGCTCTGTAAAATTGATCTATTTCTACTCGGTGATCAGATCAATAGAATGGTGTATAACTGAAACCATAGTGAGTGTTCAGAACTGGCAGAGGGCCTTTGGAACATTAAACTGTCTTTCACCTGATTCAATATGACAAAATTGAAACAGGAGACATTGATTCATTAAATGCTTTGTGATTTAGAATAAGGAGTCCTTCAAAAACCTTACAGGTGCCTTGGTCACATCTAATGAAGAGAGTTACTTGAAAAAAGAGATGTACTGGTCCTTCATTTTAATTAATAAATTTAGTGTATAATGATACCAGGCAGGAAGCTGGGCAAGTGTTTTGGATTTCTTTGGTTCAAAGACTGATCATTCAGATTTTGTCTCTGTCTCACCCTTTGTGTATAATGACTAGAGCACTCCACCTTTTGCTTGTTATTGTTAATACTGTAAAACCGACTCCTGGACAGAAGCTAGAACAAGTAAATGTCATTAAAAATTGCTCTTCAGTCAGTTGCTCCCCCTCCAGAAAAATAAAGGAAGGAAAAAAAGACACATTCAGGGCCAGTAATATATCATAGTATAAAATGGAAATGCAAAATGGAAATGAAAGCTGACATTTTAATTGAAGTCCATTTTTTTTCTGTTTTCCTCTCTGCAGTTTTTAATTTCTATCATCAGAACTTCAAACATGCTCCACTTCAGTCACTCAGTCGCTGTTATGGCTGAGGGAGGGTGTCATTTTAAACAGAAATAGCAATCAGATTGGTTTTGATGTGTCACCAGAGATGGAGTAATTACTTTAAGAGTGAACCTCCTGGCCTCAAACAGGTAAGTAGTATGTGTGACTTTGTGACCATTCTGTTCTGTACCTCATGAAGGTCAATAATACTGAATGATTAATTTCTGAAAACATATAAAGGACACAGAGTTCACTACGTAGACAATAGTACAAGCAGGAAGCATAATCCTAGCATAAAAACAAACATCATAAAAGGTTGTAACAGCTTGTAATGGAGCTGTTCAAATATTAATAGTTACTTGCAAGAAACTTTCTCATGCCTTTCACCATCAGTATATGGAATTTGAGAGATTACAGAAATTAGGTCAGATGTAGCAGCTATAAAGTATTGTGACTTTTGGATTTTGAATCAGATCTTGTCTGAAATGGACTAGCAATATTTATTCTCCACTGCAGTTGCATAAATTCATGGATTCTCACACTCACTAATTAAAAATGGCATAATCCCATCATTAAGGTTGGAAAAGCCCTCTAAGGTTCTCATTCATGAGGTAGTTTAACACGCTGAATTATTCAGATACAGAAGATAACAACCTCTCTGGACTTAAGAAATACACTGTCATGTCGGAATGAACCCTATTAACTTATGAATTCACTGTGCAGGAGTATAATCTGTTAGGTTTTTTAAACTTATTTTTAAGACTTTTCTCATTAGCTTATTTAGTTTTCTAAGTCAGGCGGCAAATAATAATCAGTCAGCAGTTTTATTCTTCTTGACTCCTGAGGGACTTTGCTGTGTAAAAAGCCCTGTTAGCTATTATACAAACAAACCACACAACATGCTTGTGATATGCCATTGACAGGTTCTTGTATTTTGTATCTATCAAGATCCCTACTTTCCTTTTCAGCCAGCAGCCTGAGTTACCACTGCAATGCTTAAAGAAAGCTCTTCTATTTCTACCTTAGCGCCATAATTACATTTAGGCCTTGAGCCAGAGATAAGCCTGTGCTAGAAAAATGTTTGTATGCCATGAAAACATTATCAGAATGGTGTTAACTGGGTTCATGTATTACATGGGATACAGGCAAACCCAGCAGCCTTGTTCTTCTCTGGAGCAAGTGATTATCTGATCCATTCTCCAAATAATTGCCAGATTCAGGAGCTTTGTGATAACCAGTGAAAGGAATGTTTGTGACAAAAATAAGTTACAAGTTCAAGTTTCCAATTCAATATAAGATGTTGAACATGTATAACTAAAATAAGTGGGACAATTCTTACATTGTAGACGTTTGCTGGATTGAGTTTCAAAAGCTTATTTAGATATTTGGAAAGATGTGGACTTTACTCTGAGCTGTATGAATTATATGAGGAAAAAGATTAAGTTTAAATGGCCATACTAACTTTGGGATTGTGCAGATATTATAACTATGTACTGTGATTCTTTATAGCAGCATAACAATATGTTACTACTTAATCTGTTAATAAGGGAAATTAGAAAAATTTCTTAACTGCTTAAGCTTTTATTTCTGTGTTTGATAGGAAAAATACTTCAGTGTCTATAGAGGTTATAGTGAACTACACTCTGGTTACAAATGTCAAATATAAGGAGTTTCTTTGAGCACTTAGAGGAGTGGCCAAACTGTATATGAATAGTTCTTATCAAATACTGCTTTTCCATCTCAGTTGCAAAAAACCCTGATGGGTAGACATAGAATCATAGAATCAACAAGGTTGGAAAAGACCTCAGAGGTCATCAAGTCCAACCTATCACCTAACACCTCATGACTAATTAAACCATGGCTTCAAGTGCCATATCCAATCCCTTTATTGAACACCTCCAGGAATGGTGACTACACTACCTACCTGGACAGCCCACTCCAATGGACAATTACTCTTTTGTGGAAGAACTTTCTCCTCACCTTGAGCCTAAACCACCCCCCCCCCCAGCACAACTTGAGACTGTGTCCTCTTGTTCTGGTGCTGGTTGCCTGGGAGAAGACACCAACTCCCACCTGTCTACAACCTCCTTTCAGGTAGTTGTAGACAGCAATAAGGTCTCCCCTGAGCCTCTTCTCCTCCAGGCTAAGCAACCCCAGCTCCTTCAGCCTCTCCTCATAGTGCTTGTGCTCGAGGCCTCTCCCCAGCCTTGTTGCCCTTCTTTGGACATATTTGAGTGTCTCAATATCCTTCTTAAATTGAGGGCCTCAGAAATAATAAGGTGAAGAGAACACTAGTTTATCCCATGCTTTCACCAAGTTTTCTGTTCATCAGAGCAGAGGAAAAATTACTTGAGACCAATATTATTTCACCATCCCAAAAGTGGAAGGTGGCACATGAGAGAAAAACTGGAGCACAATCATAAAGTCTGCTCAGGTGACAAGGACAAAAATGGAAGGCAGAGGAATTTGAATTTAATTTACCAAAAAATAGATAAAATTTAAGCTGCTTGGGCTGAACTGTTTTCTGTTAATGTAGATGAAAAGCATAGGACTGGATGCATATCATAGCCTTCAGCTAGGAATGTGAAGTCTGTATCAGCATATTAACTCAATTTTGTAGGTTAGAGAAGCCTAGTGATCAAACTCAAGCACACATATAAGTGTTTGTAAAATATTGGGAATTTTCCCCTCTCTTTGTTTCCCAACCAATGTGGTAATTGTTACCTGTTCTTAAAATTATTATTTTTTTAAATTAAAAAAAAAATATATATTTAGCTTGCTCAGACCTGTGTTAGGAGTGATCTCAGAACAACTTCCTGAACCATTCTGTTTAGCAGTGATTCCCAATACAGTGTGACTGTATTCTCTTGAGATGGAACAATCTTCAACTTTCTTGTCCTCAGGACAAACAAGACTCAGGAAAAGCTGTCTCCACATAGCTACCCAGCTGACACACAAAATGGATAGTTTAAGGGAAAACATCTTTCAGTGTTAGCCAGGACAGCTTTTGCTGTCTCTTAAGATATTTAAGGATGTACAAGGTCAGACTCAGGGTTGTAGAATGATGTTTAATATAGAGTGTTCACTGAAAAAAGAAAAAAGAAAACTAGAGAACATTCTTCCACTGTGCCCTGGAAGACATTTTTTTATATTTCCTGCTCCCTCTGAAGGCTGGTTTCTCAAAGAAAAGAAGTAATTTGACACAATGGAAAACTGGGATGAGAGAATTATTAGAGGAAACAGGGTAGATTCCCTAATGTCTTGGTTTAAATCAGAACATTAAATCCTATTTTGTTTTTCAGTATTTAATTTTAAATCCAGACTTTTCTGGCAGAGTAGCTAGGCCTTAAAAAAAATTGATTTAACAGACATGTATTTGATGTCAATTCATTAACAGTAAAAGGGAAGCTGGACAGGTGAGCCAGCTGGCAAGGAGTCTGGCTAGTTGGCAGGGAGCCTCTGTGGTTATCCAGAATGCAATTCCCTCACTAGCAGCTGTACAGGCTGTCCGGTGCTGCACATTGTCTCGTGTGCTGCCTACCTGGCTGGTAGGGGCTGTGTGGCTGCTCAGTTCCAAAGCAGTAAGGCTTAACAAAAGGATCATTTTTTTGCACCTAAAATTTTCTTTGTCTGAGGAATTCTTTTGAATGTGAACCCAGTACCTGCATACTTAAAATGCAATAAAACTAAACCAGTTTTTAAAAGCTGATAGATTAAAGCCAAGTAAAAATACAGGAACAGCATAAAAAAGAATTCATGTCTTCAGCTGGAAACACCTTCAGTAGTTACGATGAATTTTGCTTATTCTGGAAGTGTGCTTTTCTGGGCTTATTAGACTTGTGGCTAAGACCACAGTATATTTAAAGGAACTGGATTAACATAAATGTAGTCATTGAAATCCAGTATTATTTAAATCAAGATGATGAGTCATAATCTCACAACATCTGCATAGAGCGCATCCAGAGGAGGGCAACAAAGTTGGTGAAGGGCTTGGAACACAAGCCCTATGAGGAGAGGCTGAGGGAGCTGGGGCTGCTTAGCCTGGAGGAGACTCAGGGGTGACCTTATTGCTCTCTACAATTACCTGAAGGGGGGTTGTAGACAGGCAGAGGTTGGTCTCTTCTCCCAGGCAGCCAGCACCAGAACAAGAGGACACAGTCTCAGGCTGCACCAGGGGAAGTTCAGGCTGGAGGTCAGGAGGAAGTTTTACACAGAGAGAGTGATTGCCCATTGGAATGGACTGCCCGGGGAGGTGGAGTCGCCATCACTGAAGGTGTTCAGGAGGAGACTTGACAGGGTGCTTGGTTGCTTGGGTTAGTTGATTAGGTGGTGTTGGATGATAGGTTGGACGCGATGATCTTGAAGGTCTCTTCCAACCTGGTCTGGTCTGTTCTGTTCTATTCTATTCTATTCTATTCTATATCTATTAGTGCTTCCTTGTGTTAGATTCAGGGAATTCAAATTAAATAACAGGTGTACATGATACAGGAAAAAATATATCCTAAGCCTTGTAGGCTGAAAGCATACAGTAGGTATAGGGAAGTCTTAGAGAAAGAAACAGCATTTATACTCTTCTTTTTATTGTATTACTTCCTCCCACAGGAAAAATTCACATGGCTTATAGTGAACATTGGGAGAAGGTCGAAGTAGAATTATTTTAGTGCTGGCTAAAATGTCCTGATATTACATTAAAAATAACATAACTAAAAGTGGGTTTTCTCTGCTTTGGTAGATCTTTGAAATTTAACCTATACGCTTGTGGGTTTGCATTAAAATGGAAATCCATATATATATGTGTGTGTATATGTGTGTGTGTGTATGCTTTTCCTGCTGGAATAGCTTTCAAAGAAAATTGTGTTCTTATTTATATATACAATTGGATTCTATTTTCTTTCAATTTGAAGAAATTAGTGCTGCTCCAGTAGTCATAGAAACTGCACATAAGAACAGACTGTTGAATATAACCATTGGCAGAAATTCTAAATATCAAATACAGTTTTCTGAAGTTCTAACCTACACAGGAAGCAATCTATCAAGTATATCAGCAGCAATTTGATTGTTACTTAAGTAACAATTGTTAGGACTTCAATAAGAGGCTTCTTTGCATTTGCTGTCCAAAGTGTCTGTGAATACTGAAATATGTTATCTGACAATAACAAAAATCCTGGTTTATTTATACCTTACAAACCAAAAGGAGAGAAGTTGTAAGTACTCTTCCACAGTTAGATGAAAATTTTTGTTATGAGCATATGCCCCTAATACCTGAAATACGAAATGTGGCTATTAAGACTCTGTGTTAAAGTATCTACATAGCCTCGAAAATGGATTAGTATTTGTAAAATATGCAAACAAGAAAAGATCAAATGTATACTTCCAAATACTGCAACTACAGACATTGATGAAGTAATTGCATGTGAAATTAGTAATCATATGATTGTGTATAATTACCTGATCTGATTTGTATGCCTAACTGTGAAGAACTATGCACATGAATTGAGCTTAATAAATGATTCAAACCTTATCCTATAGCTAACTAATTTAACATAAAGGTTTTTTTTTCCTGGTGATTTGCAAAGGAGAGCAGTATTCTCTTGAAATTAGCAGCGTTTCAATAAGAACTGCCACCATCTAGGAACAAGTTCTGGTTTGCAAATGTTTCATTGCATAGCAACTATTACTCATTCAATATTTGCACAGTGTTGGTTAGTTCTTGTTGGTGACAACCCGCTTTCTTTGCTGTTTTTTCTCACCTGATTAAAATAATTCTTGGTTGCAGAGTACTGCTGTGAGTACAAGCCTTAAAAACAGGTTTTCTGCATGTATTTCATATGCTCCCCTTGCCCCTCAATCACAGCTTTTGATGTCCTAGAGAGTCAAAATAATGGATAGTGGGGAGGGAAACTAAAGATCAGCACCTTAATTACTGGCCTTAGCAAATACCTACATTGAAAATTAGTACTGCAAAAATGCTTTCCTGGGTTTAACAGCAAAATTTGGCTTCAGGTAAATAGATACCAGTAAGGTTCACAATATTTTAGGGAACCTACTGCTATAAACTGGGTAACTGGTGGTATCTAATGATAGTGCAGAAACTGCAGTGAATTTATTAATGGGGTGTAAGGCTGACTACTACATGCACCAATATTTTAGGAAATTCTGTCCAGAAATGTTTATAAGGGAGCCAACACAGCCACCAATGTACTCCATAGAGAGATCATTTGAGTTCTGTTACTTTGTGTGTAATTTGTTAGAAATAAGGCTGGTTTTCTGCCAGTGTTTCCTTGTTCTCTGAGGACAAAATGATGTATGCAGGGAAGCATTTTCAATTATAAATTATTCCAGGTTTTCAACTGACTGGTTTGAGGCTTGATATTCTGTCATGATTCAAAGATGAGAGGATTAGGTTAAACAAACCTTTCTTTTAGCAGCAGGTAAGCAAATAAGCAGTAAAGTAAGATGGTTACTGCATCCTAAGTGGAATTTCATGTTGTGAAATAACTTTTTGACAGTTACTCTGGATTTGAGACACAGGCCAGAGTAATAATGGAGAAAATATTAGGTTTTTTTGTGTTGACTTTATTATCAGCGGAGAAAGCTATTCCTTATCATAATGGGAAAAAATACAAAATAAATAAATAAATGTGCAAATGCTTAACCCTAAATAGAAGACTTGTGAGAACAAAATCCTTGGCTTACGTAACTGAATGTTTGTTCTGAATGACTGGCGTATTCCAACTTCTAAGATGTGTTTTGCTGTGTTAAAGTAAAGAAGGAATGAAATAAGTGAGATGAAGTAATGTAGGACCACTGGTAAATGAAAGCAAACAAAAATATTCCCAAGATGTGAAAATGTCTCTTACACTTCATCAGGCTGAGGTTTTACAACATAAAATTGAGGGGATAGCCACAATGTGTCACAATAACTTCCTGGTTCATTGGGCTTTGCTCTAAGGTAGCCCAAGAAGTTTTAAGTACTCTTTTTCATGGCTATCCCGAGGGAAACAGAAGGGCAAGGGGTAAGATGGAGCCTGACATATTCATGCTAGTGCTAACAGAAGGAGTGGGAAGGTAAATTCTACTTTGGCTTTCAATCCCAGCTCCTTGATGAGCTCCTGTTTTACTCATTGTAGCTTTTCCCTCCCTGACACCAAATGCCAGAGCAGGGAGGAAATCTGTTAGGGTTGTGGTTGAAGGGGCCTTAGGCTCTGAGTGTTGTGTTGATCCCATCACTACATAGCACTAGGCAAGCAACTCCTTTGTCCACCTCTAGAAACAGCCTTGATTACACCAACCGGGTGCTTCTCTTGTTCCCACTGCTGCAGATGGGTATCTTTCTATGTGACCACACATGCATCTTTCATTCACAGTTGCCTTTAGTAAATAATAATAAAAAAATCTTAAAAATCTTAAAAATCAGCACAATCCATTATTTTCTGACAAATACCGCCCCCCCACCCCAGCTCATTTAATGTTTCCTGAGTGTACAGGCGTGAGAAAAGCAGAACCACATGGAAAACAAATCTGGGGGTGGGGCAGGTGGGGAAGGGGCACTTGAATGGTTTTTGGCCCTGAGCTGATATGACTATCTTTAAAAAAGCAGGACAGATTATGAATGTTAGATTTAGAGCCCTGAGTATGTGCTTAGCCATCTTTATAGTATCAGTGTAGCCTTGTTTCTGTTTGCTGATGAATTGCATGAGTAATCAGCAAACAGCCTATTTCTAATACTATGCTAAAGTTTAATTTCACAAATAGTTTGTAAGCAGAAGAGAGTTTAGTCTTTTAGCAATGATTATTTGTGGTGTAGAGTCAGCATATTAACTTTGTGAAATGTGCATAACACTGGAGTAACACAGTGACAGTCAGGACTATTAACAGATTTAATCTTTTCTTACAGAGCTTTTTGTATGGAAAGGTTTCCACACTGCACACTTCTCTAGATTTTGAGATGAATGACAGTAAGAAGTGTATTTGTTTGTTTCAATCAAAAGAATTCAGTAGGAGAACCATATAACTTTTTTTCCTGAATTGCACTATTTCATATGAACACCAAACCATCTAACAAAAGGTAAAATTTCCATAGAATTAAAACTGTTGGTACATATATGAAAAAAAGGGGAAAAAGAACCTTGCGTCTTCCTGTCACATGGCCTTGTCTGAATTATGGCGTCTTGTGGTACCATAGCTGGTTTATTATGTACATGGCTATTAACTAAATCTGTAGTCAGGAGCTACATAGGAGCTGATGTTTTAGTGTATTTTATTTCTTGAAATGGATCCTCTGCTTTAGAAAAAAAATAACAGCCCTTTGCCATAGATGTAAGTCCTATTTCCCTGATACTTCCTAGCATGGTTGTTTAGGTCTTTTTTCATTTTAGGAGTATTTAGACCATACACAGTTCTAAGATAGCATCACAGGATATCTAAATGGTGATTTATCATATTAAAACTAGAGGTTACATTAGTATAGGAAGTCCAACTAAATGCATTTCCACTTTAAAAAACCCCACAAACAATGAAACCAACAAAACAATACAAAACCTAACCCCCTTCCAAGCATACACTGCCATGTAAACCAAGGCAGAGTGTCAAAGCTGTAAAAATAGCACAGGCACCAAGCTGTTTTCACAAGCTATAATTGAAAGCCAGCTTGGCAGAGGCTGTGTTCTACTGGAACATGACAACCCACACAACATATTTAATCTTTACCATCTTCACTTTTCCCCCAGCTACTAAAAACAAAATGAACAAAACAAACCCAAATAAAACCTCAAACAAATGCACACACCTCTACCAACCAATTTTGTCCCCACATCAAGAGCGGAGGTATTATCAATGAGTTGTGTCAGTTGAATTTGGATTACAGACTACAAGATACATACTCTGTCATTGTAGCTCTATACTTATATTATCAACCTTCTTGTATTATTACTCATAAAATTTTATAACAGCATGACTTAAAGGAAAGACCTGAAATTCCCTGAAGTTCAAGAGAATTTGGCACTGAGTGTTCATTTCTCCATTGAAACAAATAAGCTGTTCTCCAAATTTAGATCCAAAGCCTATTTCAACTTAAAAATACACTTTTTGTTAGAGGTTTGGGGTGGCGCTTCCATTTCCACTTATCAATAGTAATATTTTATCCAACTGTTTCATGGCTTGAAACCTGCATACACAGACCTGCTGAGCTACACAAGAATGAGGGTGCCCAAGTTCTGCGAGAGGGAGTCCTAACAAGTTATGTCAAAAAACATACTTCTTTTGAGATACTTTTTTCCCATCACATCAGGTGAAACACATACTACTTCTCCATATTCTCTTCATAGCTCTGAAGAGATCCATTTTTTCCTTACTCCTCTAGGAGGACTAATCTAATTTCCTCATTCACATTAATTCCTATTACTTCTCTCTTACTGTGCTACTGCAGAAGTATTTTCATATGCAGTTACATACTATAGTTAATGACATTCTTTATGCTCTACTCTACAGAACTTCTAAAGGAATACCTTGAAGTTATTTTAGATTTGTATATCAATATTTTTTTTTTTGCAGATTTTGTCTTCTCCACTGAAAGATTTAATCCTCTTCACTGCAACACAAATTTAGACTTTGATGTCAGGAAGGGCCTAACCAGCTGTTCTGCTAAACAGGATGTAGACTAGAGTTGCTCCAGATGATTCTTCTATCCAGTCCATAAGTCATAGGCAAACAAAAACATGTCTTCCAGAAAACTGCATTTTTACAGTGCTTAAGAAAAAACACATTGTCATTCTGCAGTGAGTTACTGGCTTCCCGAAGTGCACAACAGGCACTTTTGCTTTTCTCTTTCACCCACTTCACTTGAAACCCAAACAAAATATACCTCCCTCAGGGGACACAGAATCTGCATGTGAATTATTTTTCCAGGCACATAAATATGTCTCAAGAATTTGAAAGAAACTGAGTCAGCATGTTTTCCAAGCAGTCTGCTTGAACTCTGGGCTGCAGATTTAAACAGTTACTTTCAGGTACAAAGATAATGAGAAATCCCCTAATTGAAGTAATTTGTGAATATCCCAGATATCATTATCCAGGGAAAGAGAACTGAAGTCACATGAGATACAATTGTTTAAGCTCTTTTGCTATTATGAGAGAACTATTAACTCACATTCAATAAGGTAAGCTTTTCAGTATCTTTTAAGTAATGCATGAACTGTAATGCTTCCAACAGTGAGAGTCACCTCAGTGATGAGTCATATTTGTTTTAGAAAATACATTCCAAATTTAGTGGAAATGCTTTACATTCATGAGGAAAATCATACTGGTTTTGGTCCAGAAAATCTTTTTCTTTTTTTCTTTCAACTGGAAGTGAGATCTCTTATGGTGTCTATCTCAGTAAAGTCTTTGAAAGACTTCACTGAGATAGTGAATTTAAAAAGACACTAGTATCATCTGACATTGGAAGAATGGAGGCTTTTAAATGAATCTAAAGTATTTGTGAGTTTAGAGTAGTGCTCATAGTTCCTGGGTTGACTCAGTTCATGACTGCTCAGAGTTTTAAGTGTTTCTATTTAATATGAGTTAGTATTGAATTGCTTTTAAACAAACACATCCACTATCAGAACATAATACAGTTCTGATTGAGAAAGGGGAAAAAAAAATACCTAAAATGACTAAGCAGTTTTCCAAACTGGAGCATATAAACCTTTCTCGGGTGCCCAGCTTTTAGGATCACAAGTTAATGTATTAATTTTACAGGCAAAAATATGTAACTAAAACAAGAGGCAACAGTCCTTTCCAGCTTGAGATATTCTATGGTTCTGTGTGCATGGCCAAGAAAACACAGGTTGAGATAATCTCCACTTTCTTTTTGTCATTGAAAACCTGCAGCAGATACCCTGGGCCAAGTCAGTAAATTGTTAATTTAATTCATGTTGCAATACTATTAAGTGACTATCTTCAAAACCAGGTTCCTGTCTTATTTGTTCTACCTGAATAACGTCTCTGATTTCACAATTTATTATATTATAAAAGCACCAATGCAGATGCAGCAGTAAGAACTGTGACATAGTTTTATGCATGTATTAAATTTTATACAGCTTAAAACTCTATGTTGTACTGCAACAGTATTTCATTACTTTAAATTAACTGTCCAGCCACAACATCACAGATCCTAAAGTATGCTTTTACGACAAGTACAAAATAACAGTATTGCCACTGCAAGCCCACCAGTGACAAGCAGCTGTGCATCTCCAACGATTAAAGAATGTTTGCCCTCCTTGAGCCTCTTCCTTGGAAACAGTCATAATTACAGACTGTGAAGACAAATACAATGACTTCAGAGAGATTTTTAAGAAGTGACTGGGAAAGCCTTCTGGAAAAAAAAAAAGACTTAAGATAAGGTTTTCTATCACAACAGGGTAGCAAATTGGACATACTTATTTATCCTACAGTACTTAAAAGCTTACATTCATCTTGTACTTTTGTACCCATCAGAATCTTAGCAAAAAGTCGGAATGGCTGTGGGCCAATATATCCTATTTCTCTTACCCAAGATAAGATAACTAGAACCACCAATAAGAGGGTTATCACCCTATTAAAATCGGCAGCACAGCTCTGTTCAGCTTGCTGTCAAGGCAGTAATTCAGTATATTACAGTTTCAGAAGTTTACCAAGTGTAAAGAGATGAGCATTCAAACCAAAGTGTGGCCTTGTTCCCTGTAGTCACTATCATCACTGCAGACAGTCATCCCTGTCATCTTCCCAGAAGACTAGTGTTTACAATACTAGAAGATACCAAGCAGTGACAATGACAAATGAGCTATTTGCATTGGTCAATGCTTTATTTTCCCCTCTCATACTACACCTTTTTTATCAAAGCTGTCCCATAGGAATACTCTTCCCTGGCCCCCCTGACAGAACACTGATTCTCATGGCTGTGCCTGCTGTGGCCTCACCCCAGCTGGGTGGCCTCACCCCAGCTGAGTGCCCTCACCCCAGCTGAGTGCCCTCACATCTAACTCCTTACACATGGGGCACTCGCAAAACTCCTTCTCCTTCCCTGCTTCATAACTTACTCTGGAGTTCTCTACAGTTGTCTGTACAGTTTTCAGTCTCTATTGTTGATTGGCATTGTTTTATTATAACAAGAGAGTGCATAGGGTACATTTTTCTATGATCAGTTACAGTACCTGTGATAAACTTAAGAATAAAATAAACCAGGTTGGAAGAGACCTTCAAGATTATCTTGTCCAACCTATCATCCAACACCACCTAATAATAATAACAACATAATTTTCTTTGGAGAAACACAAGATGCTATTTGGATGGTTGAAAATCAGGTTGCTTGCTAACACTGTTCTATTATCTCCTTTCCTTCCTGAGGAGTAGAAAAGAATGGGAAAGAAAGATGGAGCAAAAATGCAGCTTGTGAAGCAATAACTGAGATCAAATTGCAGTTCACAGAAAATATTAGTATTCCTATTGCATTAGCAGCAAGTTCAGAATCATGGACTGCACACATTAAGGGGCCTTTGATACAGACATGTTTTGCAATACTAGGGAATGTACAATGCAAGACAGAAAGCACCTAAGGGAGATCCATGATGTGCATGAGAAGAAAGGACAATAGTTAACCACACAGTTAGCTTGGTTAATCAAATTAAAAACCTGTTCCACATTATCTTTTAAATTAGTTCAGTTTATTGCTCCTTGGAAAATTGATTAAAAATATAAAATGCCAAAAGCTCTCAAGAACCTCTTAAGTGTAAACCAACATCTTTCATTAAATTCTTCTTTCAGTTTTTTCCAACTTAAAGTCCCAATTTGAACATACCTGGGGGGGGGGGCAAAAAAAATCACCTGGCCAGGTTTCTTTTCACCTTCTGCAGGAACAATCTAAGACTTTCTCTTCACCTTTCTGTGAACATTCTATTGTAAAGTCACAGACACTGGACATTTCCCTCCTGAAGCTGATCTGCTATTCCCTTCCTCACAGTAACTCTTTACTCGGTTTTCGTGCAGTGGAGCCCTGCACAATGCCATGCTGTGCATTGCTTTACAGACAGCAGGTATGCCTCACAGCTGGATGATTTCACAGTTCAAAGCAGCACTCAACTAGGTAGCAGATCTCAGTTTCACTCCAAGATATTATAGGTGTCCAAGGCAACTCTGAAAAGTCTGCTGGAGAAGACAGTTAACCCTTAATACTCATTGCATGCAACTCCCTGAAAATTCATAAGTCACCTTATAGAAGCACAATCTCTTTGTCACTATTTTTAAAAGATACATGAAACTTCACTACTCAAGATTCATTGAAAGCCTCCACACCTTTCACTGATGATTAAAAGCTTCCTCAGTCCCTTGAAGAAAGAGTCTTGTCATCAGTATCAGTGACCATTTCACCTGAACATATCTGGCATTGGTTTCTGCTTGAAGAGAGTTGATTTATAAGACAAAGCTTTTTCTAAATCATCTCCTTGAAGCTGACATAGATGTGAGGAATATATTTAAGAAAAACAAGACAACAAAAGACAGCCACCTGCTTCCCTTTGTTGTTAGTGCAGAGAAGCAATAAACACAAAAAAAATACCTTAAAATAACAAGGAGGAAAAAAATCAGTACTGCAGTTCATCTGCCCCCTCTCCTACTGGCTAGAAAAAGGCCCATTCTAGCTGCCCCTTGGGACTTCATGGCTTTATGCAGGAATATGTGGAGGTGCAGCTGTACTCTCTGGCCTGAATTCAGGCTGCTGCTCTTTAAAGTTAGTGCCTTGCACCATTTTGCAGCACATTTCTACAGTAAAAAAACTCCTCTAGGGTACTGTTCCCCAGATGGTTGATTAGCATAAAATTCATCCCTTTAAAGGTCATTTGAAAAGCGTAGATATATGTTGTAGGTGTCTCAGAGTTGCTGTAAAGATGACTGAAGAATATTGCCTGAAATACCTATTTAGTCACGAAATTAATTGCAACAGTTTGAAGGGAAATCTATTCACACCAAGGAAACTGTACTGTGGACTGCTACATGAATCCACTCCACACTAATTTTTTCCACTCTGATGGCATTAAAAGCTTCTTAGCCACCTTGGTGAGCAAGCTACTGCTGAGACAATGCTACTTACAGGGTTTTAGTTTTGAGTGAGCTTGGATGCCACAACAATACAAAATAGAAACCCCTCTCAATATCAACTACTGGAAAAACTGGGGGAGGGGGAGTAAGGTGGAAAGGGTGGGTGGTGGGTGTCTGTGTACATAAATAAGGTGCTTTCTTGTGTCCCTAAACTACTGCTCAGTATGTCATATCTGCCAGTAATGCGTTTAGTAATCATAAGGTCTTGGGTGACAGGTTGGACTTGATGATCTTTGAGGTCTCTTCCAACCTTATTGATTCTATAGTTTCTAGGATCTTGCATCTTCAGTAAGGCAATACAAGTGCAGCACTGAAGATACACCAAGCATGCAACTGCAATCTCTCTTGGCTCAGAAGAGATAACAAAGGTGATGAGAAACTTCATAAGCAACAAGAGGGGGGATGGGTGTGTCCATAAAAGTTTTGAAATACTCTGGGTAATCTTAGGTCTGTCTTGAAAAAGGGGAAGTCCTGTGTTAGTGATCAGGCATTAACTGCTACTGTTGTCTGATTCTACCTCACTACAAGTCACTTTTTCCCTATGTGAAGAATAAGTACTAAACCACTTTGTTTCATAAATGAAATGATAAAGACTACTTTGTAACAGTTTTAATGAATTTTAGCAGGCTACAGTAGCTGTTACCATAAATACCCCTTGCTTTGACATACCAGGCTCTTAACAATCCAAGTGAAAACTAAGATTCCTTAGTTTCATAGCTGTGTGCACAATAGCAGGGCAAATAGATAAATGGATAGCAAAAGACACAGTTTATTTTCCTTAGTAACTTTACTATCCACTACCAAAACTGCAGTAGTTATTAGATGTGTACTATTGGCTGCTTTGTAGATTTTAGCTATTTACCCAGATGCTTTTATTTAATCTTCAATTGCTGTCCCAATGAATATATTCTGAAGCGAATTTTAACTGATAAGTATTTGTACAACACAATATACCAGAACATAGGATTTGTTGTAAATATTTGTTTACCAAAATATCTCTCATAGGTATAGTAGCATATTAACTGCCAAGCTACTTGACAGGTCAAGAGGTACATGTACAGTTAGGGAAACATATAAGTTTAAGCAATAAACAAATCATAAGAATGTGAAGCATATGCAGAGTATGATTGAAAGCGAACGGTTAGGTGATACCAAATGATTTCAAATGTTCAGCTGTTAGGGTTAACCAAAGGCATAGGTTCATTGAATGTGTGTGCCTCTCAGAAAAGAAATTACTCTTACATGCAAGTTTTCAGAGCAGTGTATGTAGCTTGCTCTTGGGCACAGTGCTCAGTACCACTTTCCTCTCTGCTCCTTTTTGTGCAAAATCAGCTGCCTTATCCCCTCAAAATCAGCATTAATTGATATTCCACCAGGAACTATCCTCATGAGCCTCCAATGCCACCTGTCCTTCAAAGAGGCAATAAAACAAAGTAATTTATCTGTACCACAGGTCCCACTCTTCAGATCAGCACACATGCAGAAGCAGATGCCCAGCTGTCTCAGTATTTGTGAGTAAGTAGTGAAGCCAGCTAAACAACAACTCCAGTGCTGGAGAATGCAAACAGATTGGGTAGTTGCCTGCAGCACAGTATTAGAGCAGTTTCCATTTGCTACCAAATCAACCTTCTTGAACTACTGCTACGGTTCCTGTTCTTTCTTTCATTCCCATTCTGTGTCCTAATACTATGCACTTTTAAAGGCCTGCATGTCTTTCAGGCCTGCCATCCTCCCTCCTGCTCCATACATTTTGGAAAATGTTAACACTGAAGTTAAAGAATGTTCTTGCACGTAGAACAGTTGATATCCCCTTATGCTGTACTGACACTGAGCAGCTGAGTTAGCACTCTTGTGCTTTAAAATGCTTTCCCACATTCAGAAGTGCATATAGAAGAGGAGTAAATGACAGTTAAACCTAGGAAAGAACATCACCTGTTTCTCAGACAAACACACTGTCTTGCCTGCTTCTTCACTTGACAAACATCAAGTTTCAAAGATGGAAAACAAGATCAGATTCTGACCATATGTAACATGATATTCGAGTGAAAAAATACAGAGATGACAGAAGGATGAAAAAAAGACTAGCACTTGTAGCTTCTACTGCTCATGCTTTGTGGTCTGGCAGATTACAGACGTGCCTGTCCAAAACCCTGATTCATTGTTCTACTTCAGTCAGGTTGCTGAAGTGCTCAAATGATGTATAAATTCACCCCAGTTCATACACATAATTCACAAAGTCTGGGATTTAGATGAATTTTGGGTTTCTGATGAGGAGAAAGTTCTTCACCGAGAGAGTCATTAGTCATTGGAATGGGCTGCCCAGGGAGGTGGTGGAGTCACCATCCTTCGAGGTGTTCAAGAGGAGATTGGACGTGGCACTTGGTGCCATGGTCTAGTCATGAGGTCTGTGGTTACAGGTTGGACTTGATGATCCTCGAGGTCTCTTCCAACCTCGGTGATACTGTGATACTAATTTCTAGTGAAGGTCACAGGTACTCCAGTAGGTGCTAATTTAAAGTCCAGCTGAAATATCTTTGTAAAAAACAACTTGGAAGAACAATTTAAAGATATGACTTTGGCAACTTACCGAAAACTGACAGATCACCATTTAAAGCATTAAGTTTAATATTGATTATGTCTTGGACTGTTCAATTAGGATTCATTTGTTGTGTCCTCAGCAAGCAAGGCAAACATGGCACCTGAGAAAAAGGGCTGGTGTGTTTTTTAATTAATGTGAATATGCATGCCATTTGAAACAAGCAAGAACTTGTTATATGCCACACTTCTTCCTGTGTCTGTACTCAGTACAGACTGTACTCAGTCTGTACCAGACTCAGACTACATACATGAAACTAGCTGCATCTTAGTCAGAAATCTCTTAGTGTGATTCTGACTGAACAGAAAGCACCAGAACATGATGCTTTCTTCTTGTAGCACCTGAAAGGATGCTTCACACAGTTTGAGGAAAAAAAAAAAAACAAGAGAGAGAAGAGACTACTAGGCTATTAAGTTTCCTCACAACTGAACCCCATGACACTGGAAAGTATTCTCTTCTGTTTTGTGTCCTGCTGCTGTCTTGTGAGAGAGTTAAAATTCACATGGAGGAGAATTAATTAGAAACTACTGTGAGATCTTAAATGTTCACTCTTGTTTCTCACTTTTATACATCTATTTTGAAGCAACTGTTTCTGCTTCAGCAAGTCATTGCTGCAAAGAGGCAGACAGGTACTGGCCTGTAAGCTCCATTAATTATCTGAAGGCAGGGCCATTCATAGGACTTTGAACATCCACATTCTCTATCCAGATTAAAGAGTATTTCGCGCTTCCCTCAGTCAGATGCCACTTCCCTCACCTAAACTAGAAGTCATGATTATCAGAGATGTCTTTCCCTGACCTTGAGAGTCTGTAACGCTATCCTATTCACTCACCACAGTCCTCCAAGATTCTCCCTTACAAATATTTTTCCTTGGACCTCCTTCAACAAGTTACCATTTTCTTTTTGTAGTGGGAAATGCGGAAGCTGAGTCCTGTCTCCAGCTTCTTGCACCATATCTTCCTTCTTCACTGTCTTATTTTGTCTGGATTTCGATAGCCAGGGAGAGGCTACAGGGGTGGCTCCTATGAGAAGTTGCTAGAAGCTTCTCTGTCTCCAACGTGGACCCATCTCTGGCCAAGGCTAAGGCAATTAGCAATGGTGCTGATGCCGCTCTGATGATATATGATAAAGAACGATCTCTTTAAAAAACAAACCCAAACTGTAAGTAATAGCTTTCTCCCCCACCATCATCCATTCTTATTATTCTTTGAGCTGCCCAAATTACACTAGACAAGATACTGTTGCATCAGAGAGCAAATGCTAACCCTTGACCCAAGGTCTGTCTCATGATCTTTATTTCTGACCCTCACTGGAGTCTGGTCTTCACTATGTACCTTTGGTTGCAAGTAACCAGACACAGTGAACAATGATTGGCAGAGACACTTGTTCTCTGATAGGCTTCAGCTTTGAAACAGACTTGATTTTGTATACCTTAGAATCATAGAATTGTCAGGGTTGGAAAGACCCAAGGATCATCTAGTTCCAAACCCCCTGCCATGGGCAGGGAAACCTCACACTGGATCAGGTTACTCAGAGCCCTTTCCAGACTAGCCTTAAAAATCTCCAGGGATGGGGCTTCTGCCACCTCCCTGGGCAACCTGTTCCAGTGTCTCACCACCCCCCTGGTGAAGAACTTCCTAACATCCAATCTGAACCTACCCATTTCTATTTTTGCTCCATTCTCCCTAGCCCTATCACTACCTGACATGATGTTGGCATGGAAAGAAATAGGTTAACAGTGTAATTCAGTTTTACTCATCAGTCATGCATTTGATTTTAATAAGGTCTCTCAAATCACCCTCATTGTAGCAGGCACCAATGATGTGAACAATATCTAAAAACATGGAACTTCCTGTGCAGTAGAAACCTTTGACAAATGGCACCTCTAGTGTCTTTTTTCTTTTTGGCTGGAAGTCAGTCATCTTTCGATACGTTAGGTGTAAATGAATCGATGAAAGGACTCTGGTGTAAACTTTAGCAACATACAACAGCATAATGATTTTTTTTTAACCTCTAGTAATAATTAATGCATTTTGATGGCTACACTTCAGTGCTAATTTATAATTAACTTCAGGTGCTTCTTTGATCTTGTTGGTATTTTTTTTCCCCCATTTTCTTATCAAGTGTCTCCATGCAGTCTGTAATTATGCTGCTTAGTGTGACTGCAACTTTGAATAAGTAGATGCATTAATATATGCTTTGGGAAAACATCATTGAGCCAAAGCAAGCTCTTACCGCTGAGCTGGAGGATCATCTGAAGCACTGCTGATTAAAAACATAGTATTATATAAGCTCATAAGAGGTTTGCCACAAGTATAAAAACATTATTCTCAGTTTTAAGGTAGTGGATGACAGAAACAGTAAAGCTAGCACTCTACCAACAATACAAACATTAAGGCATTCAGAACATTAATACCAAAACACTACAAAAGGCAAGTGCCATGTTTTATATCCACCTAGGCTCTTCCTCTGAGTAGCAAGGTATTTCAAACTTTTTCTGCATAATGAAATATTAAACCAAAAGAAATTTAAAAAGCATTAAAAGCTGTTAGAACAATACAGTGATACAGCCTAACCTATCTGAAGTAACAAATAAATATATAATGCAAGGGAGCTGAGCAGTGTAATTCATTTTCTCAGCTAAAGTAATGAGCTGCAATTCTCAGAGGACAAACTCTAATCTTGTACTTTCAACACATCAGTGAGATGTGCACCAGGGACACCATAACTGAGATTCTCCTGTTATGCACTTTCTATCTGAGAAACATTAAATGAAAATTGCAACCAAGGGCTATCGACAGTTCTTTTGTAAACACATCAGTCCAGAGGCACAAATTGGGACTGGTATGACTTCCCTAGTCATGAACCTGATGTTTCACTAGTATGCTACTCCAAAATCAAAGAATGGCTACAATTATGCAGGTATAAAATATGCTTTATACCATACATTTCTTTCCTTGTGCAGTGAAAGTCTGTCTGCTGTAGAGCACTTTTATGGTAATCACACTAACCTGCAGTATGGAGTCATATGCAAGCACAAATGTATTTGGTTGGTTGGAGAGGACAAAAATGAGGAGGTTAGTATTACTTAACTACAGTACTGTACATTCTTCTAGTGCATCTTTCCAGGTGTATTTTGTGATGTCATTTCACAAACTTATGTTTTGGGTTTTTTTTAACTTGCTGCTAAATATGTCAGCAGCACAGGTAGATGCTAATGCTGACAGTGCATCATTACTTTTGTGAACTACCACGATCTCCTCACTCTAGAACCACTTTCATTCAAGACAACAATTGTGACAGCACTTGAAATATCCATGAATCTACCTTCTGGGCTCTGACAAGAAGATAAGCACAAGGTGCATATGTCAGTTACGTGTTTGTACCAAGCAAGATCGGTATCTGCTCTGCCCTGTCTCTCCTATCAGGTTCTGAGATGCTCAGCAGAGACAGGATTCACAGCATCTGCTGTTGAGTGCCTTTCTGAAAGGAAGAAACAGATGTGAGATGCAGAAACATTTCAGCTTCCACCTTCTTCACAGCAGAAATGGAAGGCAAATAAATCACACTGCTATGGAATAATCATTAACAGTAGCTGAACTAGCTAGTTTAAAACCACCTCACATGTCTCTACGCTACTGCACAGCCAGGGCTTTGCCTGGGACACTTGTCTGTGTCTCCAGTACACTGCTGACATAATGCCAGGTTAATGCTAGAATTTTTGATCCATCAATGCTCAAAAACCTGTATCTTGGGGTTTTTTAACCACATTTTCTTTCAAAATATTCCTGCTGTGGCTGGTCTTTCTAAATGGCTTCTTCTTCATAGGTTTTTCATTAGTCATTTGATCTGAAAAATGTACAGTCACTATTCATCACAAACATTTTTGTTGAAACCAATCATCTGAATAAAACAATGTTTGAGCAGAATCAGCAGAAAGTGCTTCAATACAAGAAAAAAAAAAAACAACAAAACAAAAAACCAACAAAAACTTCACAGAATTAAACAGATTACCCAGAACTAGAATGTCTCATTGCCTTGGGAAATTAGACAAGTTTCTTTTAGGACAGAAAATGTCAGCTCCCAATCTATCAAGATAAATGCCTGTTTTCCTAAGTGAATCCAATACTACGAAGTGCAGATAAAAAAGAACTAGAATAAAACTGAAAGTGTAAATAATTGAAAGGTTTGGATTCAGTACAGTTACAGTTGTATGATTCAGTGATGATATGGTTACCTGAAAAAGTTACCATGAGCTAAGCAATATGTGAATGTACAGCACCTCAGCTAGTTATTCACAGACATGCTGCAATTCTGTGGTAAGAAATGTCACAGTCATCATGAGATGAAGCCAAACACGTAGTTACCAGAGAATACTAGCACACTAGAAAACATACTGCAGTTTACTCCTAATTAAAGACAATTCCTTCTCAGAAGTGGCTGTAGCTCTTGCTGCATGAGCACATTATCATAAGGAACCTCTGCCTCTTCTGAGGAAAGAGGTATACAAACAATGGATTAGACTGTGATAAAAACCAATGCACCTTCTTTGCATGTGCTGTGCTAGCTAAACACGTGAACACTGCAGTGATCTCTTTATGCATTTCTGCAGCTAAATGGTCAATAAACCAAACATTTCAGAACAAATGTTACAGCACCAGAAAGAAAAGAAATGCAGACTGAATCCTAGGGACTTCACTAAGTGCCTCAATATCGATATAAGATTGCACAAATGGAAACAGGTACCTGACCTGCACATACAGATTAAGGCTGACGTCACCAGGGACCCAGTGTCTTTAAGAACATATGGACAGACATTTAAATCAAGCCATTTAAGAAAAAGTAACTTGTCATCAGTAATATCAAGGTAACTTGAGAGTCCGAGGAAAAACTGATACGGACTGACTTTGTGCACGAGAACGACCCGCAGGAGGCAGAGCGGAACCTCGCCACTGACTCGGGGCGGTGCCTGCCTGCACCAACCAGTTTGCCCCGCGCCCAGGCAGGTGCCGCTCCGCCAGGCCCTAGCGCGGGTCATAATGAGCCCTGAGGGCCCAGTAACGCACAGCTGGTGCCTGCCTGCACCAACCGGTTTGCCCCGCGCACAGGCAGGTGCCGCTCCGCCAGGCCCTAGCGCGGGTCATAATGAGCCCTGAGGGCCCAGTAACGCACAGCTGGTGCCTGCCTGCACCAACCGGTTTGCCCCGCGCCCAGGCAGGTGCCGCTCCGCCAGGCCCTAGCGCGGGTCATAATGAGCCCTGAGGGCCCAGTAACGCACAGCTGGTGCCTGCAACTGTATCTCTTACAGCAACAGGTGTGGGCCTAGCAGCAGAAGACCTGACGCGCTCGGTGGTCCCAGCAGACATCAGTGAGACGGGCTCATGGAAGCAGCATGCACCAGGCATGGAGGGAGGCCGCGGGGCAGCTGGACCTGCGTTTCTGGACCTTTCTCGATGCAAAAGCAGCAAAGATCACTGCTGGCAGCTGCTCCATCAGTGCAGGGTCGGAAACTGCATTACATATCCAGCTGCAGCTTAAGTCCTCATCCGTTTGTCTAAACTCCAGCAGGCCATGACAAAGGTAAGTGTGACTAAGTCGTCTTTACATCTGAACAGTGTGTCCTCCATTTATAAACAAGAAATGGTACTTGGCTCTTTTAAGATCTCCTTTCATTTTTTTGGCAATATATTGTGTCCTTTTCAAATGTAGCTTTACTAAGAAAAGGTCCCTGAAATGCTTTCATAATCAGGTGCATTATAGTTTAGAGTCAACAAAATACTTATGCTCCTACTCCTTTTTGAGATCAAGACTAAGGTATAATCCACACAGAACCCTGGAGCTGAAGCGCTTCAGTGATGCTGGGCCCAGTTCAGCAAAACACAGTAATGTATTTGTAGCTCACTGAGGACAATGGGAATCAAGCACAGACCTGAAGTACTATAGGTATGGATATACTTAACCACTCATAGCACATAGCTAAGTACATTTTTCTGTAAGCTGCACTGCCTCATTTGCCATGCCTATTGAAAGCAGTCATTCTTGGGAAATTGAAAGAAAAGTTGGTCCTTGTAGCTACATAATTTATAGAGTTTGAGTACTTGCACTACCAGTTCTGTTATGCACCAGACCTAATAAAAATAGTGCCTTAATATATATATGAATGTAATATCTGTAAAGAAATGCCATTAACGATGTAAGAAAAGAACTGCTGAAAACTCTCCTCTGTCCCAGTTATTCCAGATCAAAGCCGTACATATAGTGAAAACCTGTTAAAGAGATTCAGGTGAAGAATAAACCTGTTAGGCAAATCAAACCAGCCAGTGGTAATATGATGAAATACTGAAATAACTATCAAAAAATGCATTCCTAAAACTCTCAGCTAGATGAATACATATTTTAATACTGTTTGACAAAGTGTGCTGTCTCTTTTTTTCCTACTACACAGTATGTATAAATAAATTCTTTTCAGGAATAGATTTGTTCACCACTGTGTTCATTTTTCATTGGCATATAAATGTTTAGGAGGTAATGTGCAGACAAGGTAGCACTGGAAGATCTGAACCCCTCTAATTCCAGTATATCCCTATTTGAACTGGATGACTTGGAATGTCTGCTTCCTGAAACAAGTGAGTCAGGATTAAAGGTAGAGTTGAATTATTATTTATTTCTTAAGACTGCAGTTTATGTATTATTGGGATACCATCTTTACTCATTAGTACATAAAAATTGTGTCTATACATTCTATATACTGCATCTTTACAAGTATTAGTATACAAAAAAAAAAAATCTGGAGTTACCTAATTTCACTACAAGCTCATTAATACCACTGTTCCAACTGACAGCACTGGCACAGGTTTATTAAGCTGGACTGAAGAAAAACATGGGTTTTCTGCCTGTACTTGCAGACAAACACATACTCACAAGCACAGCCTTGGGTGAAAACTATTTGTGTCTTCCACCCTTCTCAAATACGAGCTATGTAGCAGAATTGGATTATTGCCTTCTCCAAAAGGAACAGAGAAAACTATTAGTTCTCTTGCTTCAGTGTTTTATCCCATTTTCCAAACACAAATTCAGCTTCATCAAGTCTGCTTATTGATTTCAGTTCAAACTGTAAACACTTTCATACCTCTTAAGGAGTGTCAAGTCTATAGAGACAACATGCAATGCATACATTAATAATCTAATGCATACATGTAATACAGACAAGTACTTTGCAAAGATAACATGAAGAACTTCACATCTGCTTGCAAATCATCTGTATTTTTCCATGTGAAGATTGCTTTATTATTGCTGTTATTATTCCTTTGATCACCATAATAAACCATCTCCATCAGGAAAACTTCATCATTCTATGTTTGCTGGCCCTAGCAGAAAAATAATTCACTTCTAAGGGATGAAGATATGTTTGTTTTCAATTCAAGCAGTCACTTCTACTCTTAAATATCATCCTTCCACCTTCATCTGTCACTGCTAGCTTTACAGTAACTTTCCTTGCAGTGAGCCAAACCCATCGGCACTTTGATTATCATAACCCCCTACTATGCTTAGCATAAACGCTGCCAACCACAGACCCAGTTTTCTAGTAACATATTAGGTATGTCATGTTAGCTAATCTGCCATAAAACATTTATCCCCCTGCAGGGATTAAAAGAATGACATGCTGATGTTGTGAAAGTATGAACAAGAAAAGTGGTGCTTTCCCTGACAGGCCTATATGGCTTTCATGAGTTCAGCAACACTAATATATGGGAAACAGCTTCTCTGCTTGGCTAGAACATGTCAGTCTGTCATGCTAAAAATATCCATGGCCTTAGTCAGCAAACAAAAGTACCTTATCCTCCTGCCTCTGATCTTAAAGCCACGTTGCACTGGACTTCATCTGGTGAAAGATTGGACAGAAAGCTGAGTAAGCATACAATTTCTCAAAAACTTAGGGGTCTCTGTGTGTTGTGTTTCTTCCACTACTATTGGTAAAGCCCTTGTCTGTGTCAGTTATGTAAGCATATTTTAATCTAGAAAACTCACACCATGGTATTTCGTCCATATGGTATTAACAGGGACAGTAAAAGAGCTGATGTACACAGGGCAGGATCCTTGTTATTAGGGAAAGTAAGACTATTTTTTTAATGATATGTCCTACTAGCTGTTTTCACATTTTAGCTGTCAAAATGAACCAACCAGATACTTTTGAAGAAGGAAGTGGAGGTCCACTTACTAAGCTGAAGGCACTCAGAATTCCTGTCATGTCATATCCTCTTAGATCAGTAAAGGATAACAATTGTTAGACACACTTCTTTATTTCAAACCTTATGTTCTTAAAAATATTTTAAATTACTTTTCTATCTCAAAAGATTTTGGAGTTGCTAAGATTCTGTCAGAGAAAAATGAAATAGCTTCTGAGAATGCAAAGTTTGTCTTTTCCCTTCCTGTTATCACTGAACCTGAAAGGTAGAAGGCTATGTGATACCATATCCTGTATAAAACACCGTTCTATTTTGGATCCATTTCATAAGCAAACAGCATAATCAGGGGAATAAGCTGTTACTATGTCACACGCTCTTTAATAATGTACTTACAACATCTGGAGTGCATCGAAGGAAGAGCAACTAATCTGGTGAAGGGTCTAGAGAACAAGTCCTATGTGGGGCAGCTGAAGGAACTGGGGTGGCTTAAATTGGAGAAAAGGAGGCTTAAGGGAGACCTTATTGCTCTCTACAACTACCTGAAAGGAGGCTGTAGCAAGGTGAGGGTCAGTCTTTTTTCCCAAATAATGAGAAGAAGCAGGCTCAAGTTGTGCCGAGCAAGGTTTAGATTGGACATCAGGAAAAATTTCTTCACCAGAAGTGCTGTCAAGCATTAGAACAGGCTGCCCAGGGAAGTGGCTGAGTCACCGTCCCTGGAGGTATATAAAGACATGTAGATTTGGCATTTAAGGGCATAGTTTAGTGGTGGACTTGGCAGTGTTGGGTTAATGGTTGGACTTGTATCTTTAGGTCTGTTCTGCTGCATAGTGTACACATACAGCTCTCATTGAAACAGAATGTCTCAGATAAGACATGCAAATAATAATGCTGCCTTTTTTCTATTTCTTGAAAAAAAAGAATTACTATTTTCATTTTGCAGGTGTTGAGATTAAGAGTCATGCTTGAATCTTCTTCTTTGCAGGCAGGGCAGATGTGCAGAATGCTTGGGGGTCTACTCTGCACACTGTTATTGCTGCAGGTAAAGAAATGTTTCTGCCTTAGGATATCCATGCATAGCTCAGTCTCCTCTGTGCTTCCACTTGAGTCTCCTCATATTTCAGACTCCTAGATGTTTCTGGGCTCTGCTCAGTTTGACTGAGCCCCTTTTTGATCCTCTCTGTAAGCCACAGGGAGCACAGTTCCTACATCACTCTTAATGAATTAATTATGTTAATAGTTGAAGGATGGAATCATACCAAGAAATGTGACTGTACCTCTGAAATCCCCTAAGCCAAAAGACTCTTTCCTTACACATATAGGGTCTCTGTTTCTGAGAAGGCAAAACCTTCATGACTGCTGGGGATATATCCCTTGGGCTTCCTTATTCATTAAGTCAGTCAAGAAATAGTGTCAGCTCTGTAGTGTTGGTAACACCCTGTACAGTCACTTTTGTTTTTTAACCTTGCAGCTTTGGTTCCACTGTCAGGGTTAGTGCTGTCATTCCGTCTTTCTGCTTGCTTACTGTTCCCCCTTCTAATAAGTGCATGCCAGATCACAGAATTTAAATCAGGTAATGGTTTGTGTTAGAAGGAACCCTAAATATCATCTAGTTCAAATCCAAGTCTTTCAGACCTTTCACCTTGTAACAAATATTCCTTCTCTGGGTCACTGAGTAGCCCCACTGTGCTTTGTGTAGTTGTAACCAGGCAAGGTGACAGGATTATCTCAATCAGAATATGCTCAGCTGTGCTAAATCTGTGAGGCTGCACCTGGCCAGTTCATTCCTGTGAAATCCAGTGTTTGGGTTATGTAACTGCTGTTTTAATGGCCACTCCACGACATAGCTTCCAAAATGTAGTATTTTCCTTTTTCCAGATTTGATAGTTTCCTTAATAAAATGTACCACTTCAAATGCACTTTCCTTTCAAGGCAGGTTCCTGTGTAGCTTACCTCTGTAACATCACTATTTACTTTTTTTCTGCATGCCAGAGAAATAAAGTAGAAAGGGTTAGAAAGATGATTAACTCATGAGCAAGTAACAGCAGTGTGGCACAGTTTATATCCTTTGTCGGGAGAAAGTCTCAGGAGAGGACTCTTGGAGGGAAGTGACCATTTTGCTTTTTATCCTGGGGCTTTTCTGATACTGCAGAAGACTTTTACAAGATGAGAATGAATCTTTAGTTGAACTTTAACTACAGGGCATCAAACTACAAGCTGAGGGAAATGGAAGAATAACCACACTGCCAGTTCTCTTTGCAAGAGACCTGCAGCATCTTGTTGCAAATGAGATGTCAATCCTGTAATTACCAATTCAGTTAGTATTAATTGTGTGTATGTGTTAGGGAATTGACAGTGATTGATGTGAAATGTTGTCAGGATGTGTTATAGAACCTAATTTGTAAACAATATGCAAAAGTTTAACCCACTTTAAATTAAAATTGTCAAACAAGCATAATCTTCAGTGACTACAGATAACTCCGTGCAATTGTGTTTTGCCTCCCAGGGAGGAAAAGGGAATGTTTTAGCTATTTACTTCTATAAATATACTTTTAAAATCCTGGTAGGTCCTAAGGGAAAAACAAACATGCATTAAAGGCCATTAGTCCACATCCAAAACCATTGTAAGCAACCTGTAACATTTAAATGGGAAAAGCAGGGGTGCAAAGTTGAGAGTCAAATGTAAAACTCATTCCAGGAATTCATATTTTATGAAGCTATGTCTATTCTTGCTTTAAGGTGTGTCCAGGCAAGCATAATCCATGGCTTCCCTGGCAAATGGAGGTCCAGTTGTTAAAAAACACACGTTGAATCTCCTGATTAGCAATTTGTTAGTTTCAAACATCAGAATTTGCTTTATTTTTATCAAACAGATTTCAGAAAGCTCCCTGTAGGAAAATTATATTTGTCATATATTATGAGGCTCTATAAATTATATTTCTCATGTAATGACTGCTACAACCACCTTTTCAGCCTAAATTTAATTGATTAAGTGGATTGAGCTCCTGGAACTCTTTAATACATTTTTTTTCCCTTATGCTTTAATTATTCCACTGTCTCTTCCCTTTGGTGATCAACAACCTTGCTGAATTGTGAACATTAGTCTTCTATCAAGAGACCTCTGAAAGTGCCAAATAAAACAAAACTTCTACTTAATATTCTCAGGATTGCACTAAAACCTTTTCTGTAAATTACATTCGTTCTCTTCTATACCATAACCACTTCTGACTCAAAATTAATTGCTCATCCATTGTTTGTGAGCCACTTAGATTCTGTGCTTAATATGGGCAGTAGGTGTGCTTCTTGCTGTAAAATTCATGAACACTGAAGTCCAACAAGCATCAGAAATTTTTATTACGTGGCTAAAAGGATGTAATGAAATTAAATGAATCAAAAAATTATGACTCTGTCTTCAGTCTGTCTCCTCTGGAGAGTTCAGTCTAGACCACAAACTGTAACTCACATGAAGCTTCCAAAAATGCAAATTCTAAACTGGCTACCATCTTTTCACTCACTTAAAATGAAACAATCTAAAAAGCATGTGCATTGTACAGCTTAGGCATGCTTTGCACAGTTTTCAGGTGACTACCTGTTTACAGGTCAAACACAAGCCCTTTGAGGAAAGGCTAAGGGAGCTGGGGTTATTTAGCCTGGAGAAGAGGCTCAGGGGAGACCTTATTGCTGTCTACAACTACCCGAAGGGAGGTTGTAGACAGGTGGGGGTTGGTCTCTTCTCCCAGGCATCCAGCACCAGAACAAGAGGACACAGTCTCAAGCTGTGCCAGGGGAAGTTTAGGATCAAGATGAGGAGAAAGTTCTTCACAGAAAGAGTTATTTGCTGTTGGAATGTGCTGCCCGGGGAGGTGGTGGAGTCACCATCCCTGGAGGTGTTCAAGACGGGATTGGATGTGGCACTTGAAGCCATGGCTTAGTTAGTCATGAGGTGTTGGGTGATAGGTTGGACTTGATGATCTCTGAGGTATTTTCCAACCTTATTGATTCTGTGATTCTAGTGTTTCTTTTGTGACAGAAAATATCTATGTATAAATGTTGCCAGAAGCAAGAGGGGCATCATTTCATATCTTTTTCAAAACCATATGCCTTTTCCTTTACCCCCAGTTTGGGAGTGACAAGCCATGAGGTGAGAAATGCTGTTTAGAAATACTCGCACCTCTTTGGCCTCAAAACCACAATTAAGCTGATGCACCTCCCTGGTCCTTTAAAACTTGAGGCCAAGTCCTTTTCCCCAGGGTTGTTTTCTATCACCTTACTTCCTAGCCTGTATTGATAATGAAGGTTGTTCTGATTCAGGTGCAGGACCCTACACTTGGTCTTGTTGACCCTCATGAGGTTCACCTGTTCCACTTCTCTAGCTTGTCCTGGTCCTTCTGGATGGCATCCCATTATTCTAGCTTACTGACACCACCACACAGCTTGGTGTCATCTGCAGGCTTGCTGATGGCACACTCAACCCACGTAATTTGTTTCTTCTTAAGCTGTTTGTGGCTTCATGGATGAAGTCCTAAACCTGATTTTTATCTTTGTAAAAGATCAGCTAATGTTCTATGGCCAGGTAATTCTTAGTTCACAGTGACTGCATGCAGCTTTCAGCGAGCTATGTCAGAGTGTGTGCTTAAGCTCTATGTGTACTTTGTGCTTGATTGGGAATGAACACTATCTAAATAGGCTATTTTTTATAGACATTCCCTGAAAGAAAGGTCTGAAATGTCAAAGATGGAGAGAGAAGTTGTATTGTGTTTATGGAGCAGCAGTACCTATACGCTGCTGTAAAAATATTATGTTCCTTAAGTTTCCCCTAGCAGCATCTAAATGATGTCTGAGGCTGTCCTGTTTGATATATTGCTTCTAAACTGCTCATTTTTGAGGGGAGAAACTGCAAAAGACCTATGCCTGCTCTATATGAAATAGCATTGCTATTGATGAATTCTGTTAATTTATGACACTATACCTGCTGATAACCTGATTTTTAATGTATCTCTGCAGAGCAATTTTTACCTTGTGTTTGAAATTAGTGAGTCCAGTCATGGATGAAAGTAGCTAATTTGTGCTGTATTTATGCTGAGGAGCTAAGAAGATGGTATGATATCGCAGGAGAGAGTTAGGAGACCTTCCTATGATTAATCCATTGATTATTTTATTATTTTTTTTTTCTGTCATTAGTCCTCCTGCAGGGCTGTGAACGTGTTAAAATAGCAAGCTGAAAATTCTGCTGCTGTTGGCAAGGCTTCTGTGGGAAGGGCACCATCAGTGTGTGTGTCAGGGTCTTTGTATTTGGCAGCTTCAAACAGCTTTGCAGTTTAGCCATATTTTGCTGAGGATGAAAGGCAGTTTTTAATATCTGATTTCTAGGTTGAATCAAGGGAGAATCATGGAGTTGGATAAAAAGAAGAGAGAGGAGAATTTTGCAAACACTAGTGATAGTGATTCCTGGGTGAAGTGAAAGATAATCTTTAGAGTCTGCGATGGGGAGTTCTGCTTTAAGTTCTGCTATATGGCAAGGGAAATATGTTCACCTTTTGATAGTCTCTTTTCTCTGAGAGCAAGGGAAACATTTGAAGTAGGACATATGGCATGAACTGCCCTCTGCAAAGGTATGCACTGAATTCTTTTTTGGAAAAGCACAAGGAATGGTCTGATTCTCTATCAGTTGCTGAAAGCAGCTCCAACAGTGAGCTAACTTCTCTGCTGTTCTTTTCTTCCTTCCTCTACCCAAGTCTAGAAGTCAGTGCAAACCTGATGAGGGCCTTGCATGTGTGGAAGCTGATCCGCTCTTGTCTATGGTATCATTAAGTAAGGAAGATGTTACCTTACACTTTATGTGCTCTGTGTGTTTTATTATTTAGGATGGTAACAAGCAACTGCCTCTATGTTTTGTTTTGTTTTTTTTTTCCTTAAGGATGAGTGGACTGTTGCACTCCAGTTATACTTCTACTGGATGTTTTATCTTTCCCACTGGTCCTCTCATATCTTTGTGTGTCAATTGTGTACAGATACTTCATTTTGCTTGGGAAGCTCCAAATTGTTGATTCCAGATCTCAGAACCATACCAAGTGGTATAAACTAGATCTTTAACTGTTTATAATGTTCCCTGTACCCAAGGGAGCCATTCTGTCCCTCAGAACCTTGCTCTTTTTTTCACAGGTCAATACCATCAGATTTCTTCTTTCACTGCTTTCTGTGTCTGATCCCTCACCTTGTCCTTCTGCAAATTGTTCTTTGAAGCAGACAATGCATGTGTTCCTGTAGTTGTTCCACTGCTTTACTTTCTTTTCATTCACCTCAGGCTTCTCACTCTTTATATTTTATTTTTTTTCATTTTATTCTGTATGGTTTTGGGAAATACTTTTCAAATTAAATGTTCTGTTCTTCAACTGAACTGTCTTTCTTACTGTGAATTCTTCAGAGCAAGGATACTTTACAGATTTGTAAAGCAGTGGGCATCCTCTAAGTGCTATTGCAATATTTATGCATTAGAGGCATTTCTCCTCAGGTTGACTGTCTTAAGAGGATGCAATTCAATGAATAATGCACTGCTGTTATCCCTGGAAGGTAGAACTCTCCAGTTACGGATTTCTTGCTGAATTACCACTGGCAGCCCCTTCTGAACAGGTCTGTGCAGTCAGTTATATGCACTTGTTCTGTGACAAAGCAGAACTGGTTTGTAGTGATACAAATGCACTGAATGAGTGTACAACCTTCCCTGAATGTGAGCTGTCTGCAATAAAAATCCCATACAGGTTTCCATATGCTTCCTAGGTAATCATCAAACCTTTAATCTGTGGTGTTGGCTCCAGGAGAGAAAAAACAAAAGGGCCCTACAAGAAATAACTAACTTTTAATCTTTATTGTGTCTAATCACCTACTCTTGGTCTGTCTCCACCTTCTTCTTCCTCCTCCAGAACCCCTCCAAAAAGTCAAACCAAACAAAAACACCACCACCACCACAAAAAAACCCACCAAACCACCAACAAAAAAATCACCACCACCAAAAACCTCAAAACAAACAAACAAACCAACCAAACCCAAATCCCCACAAACATGTGAAATTGTGACTGTGGGTTTATCTTTCAACCACAAGTTCAGGGTACATATTTCTACGTTCTCAAGGAGGAAGTTGTCAAATTGTAGTGCCATACTCCTGTGTGATTCTAACTCCCATTAATAGTGAAGAATAAAATCATTCTGTGCAGCTTCATTTGCTTTTTTTTTCCAGTGAAATGTATTTGGATGAACTTGTCTGTCTCTTACCCTAGCAATGTGTAATTTTACTTACATTTTTACATACATGTTCTAGAAGTCAGATGCATTATCTGACCTTCCCCCCCCCCTCCCCCCCCCCCCGTAAAATTTTGCTTCTAGATGACAGTCAGCATCTATGTTTGGAGGGAATAGTAAAACACTGGAGTAGTAGTAGTCTTTATGGTGGTGTAGACTGAATATAGACTTCAGACATCATGGTCTACTCATTCTGGGTTAGTGCACAGATTGCTGAATGGTGTGGACAAAGTACTTAACTTTTCTATGCCTTATTTTAACTCATTGTACAGTTGAGATAAATTAGTTGTCCGTTTCATAGAGATGTTACAAGGACTAATACATTATTTATACAGTGCTTTTAAACACTGGTATAAGTAGGTGATGAGTATTAATGATGAAGATATTCAGATGCAGAAATGGCACTTGAACACTTAACAGCCATTTCTGCCTCTGAAATTTTTCCCCTGGCTGTTGGTGATAGCGATTTGCTATAGCTTGTGACCTGGGGGAAGCTACTTAACTTCTCTGCCAAAGGCATTTAATCTACAAAGAGCTTTGAAATCCTCAGACTAGAGGGGCGCCATCAGTGAGCTTATTAAAGTTGTCGTAAGTCATCTGAGTTTTTGGTAAAATGTTTCAGCTTGTACTCCATCATGCATGCTAAAGATGCTTTCTGTTCCTTTCTATTTTCATTTTATTGATTAACACATCCTGTACTATTCTCTGAAGTTCCTTGGCAGAGAACTGGACGTGTGCTGAGTGTGCTGTCACTGAATCTTAGCATTGACGCTGATTCATGTTCTTTTGTGACAGGTACCCACTGCATGGTAAAAAATACTTGACTTTGCAGTCTCTGCTTTTTCAGGATGTTCAGATGAGAAAACCAAATCAAACATCTTATTGGAATGGGGGATAAAAGAATTTATGAAGTGCTCATTTAACATGCATCTTTACAACATAGCACCCACTCAGATGTTGACTGGCTGCCAGACATGACTGAAGTTCAAGATAGTGGCTGACAAACGCTGCAAGTCAGTTCTTCAAAATGCCTTAGAAGATGTCGAGATGATCAGAATTGAAAAGACTTGGGGTCGATAGAAAGGGGCCAAATGAGCAGCAGTGTAACTAAGTAGAGAATTCCCCTCAATATGGATTTTTGGTTTGCTGGCCAAAATTAGACTTTGAGAAAAGATGATCAGAGAACTTTTCACATCCTAGCACAGCATTCCATGTGCTAACTCCACAGTATCAGTCAGTCAGCAGTTTTATTCACAGAATATCAGTCATGTTGATGAACAGATGTTTTGGCATAGCAACAATAGGAGCACGCTGACCATGTTCTTAAAAAGTAGGTTCCCTAAAATCTTTGCCTCCTGATAGAGTGTTGCACCAAACATCTGTGGGTTAGCAAGATGATGCCAGCAGTAGCTTTAATTTTTCTTCATGAAGTATGGTTCCACTGCAATAACTTGTAAACAGCGTGATAAAACACTGAAAGGGAGGAAACCCTTGTATGAATACTTTAAAATGGTGTTAAGAAAGTCAGTCCCTTGAAAGGTGGAGAAAATGGACTTATATTAAATGATCTTCTTTCCAGAAAAAATAAAACTGCTGCTTTAGTGTGAGTAGTCTTAACAGCTGATAAAAGGGGAAACGTAGACACCTTCTCCTCCAGCTATTTTTGAGTGGCGACTCTACCTTTCTGAGGCTTCAGAGAACATGCCCAGTGACATCTGCAGCCATTACAATCTGCAGTTCTGTACCTAGTGGGTTTTTGGTGGAGCTAAAGCTTGAAAAAAGAACCAGGTGCAGAGAGAAATTCTTCTTTACGGAAAGATGAGCATCTACTAAGCAAAGCCTGTGTGAGGGCAGGATTCAGTGTTTAATCAACTAATTACTCAAATGAAGCACTTCATTTGAACTAGTCCAACATTGTATTTTCCTAATGTTTTAACATATTTTTTCTGAGTTTTTCTTTACAAATTTCCCTGTAAGTCCTTGCAGACTAACAATTTTCATGTACCAATAATTGCAGGAGTTCTGAGCTTGTTTTTACAGAAAGCTTGTGAAGCAAAGGTGGCCAATAGACAGTGACTAAAATCTCTGTGGGAAATTATTTCACTCAGGCTTGAGTACCTGTATTTGCTGAGGCTTTAGAAGGAATTCAGAAGAATGTGGCTTGATATGCAGATGTACTTTTATTTATTTTAAGCTCTCCATAAATACTTTAAAACATATGCCATATAATAGTGCTGTTTAGTCAACAGTCTGACAGAGCCTTTTTTTTTCTCCCTAACTATTTCCAGTCTCTTGACTCCAAGCTTAAAACACTGCCACGTGTCCTTTCTGTTGTTTAATCTATGGGAGGTGTAAATACATCATTATAACAATATAAAATTAAGTTTAGTATTTCTCTGGAATTGCTGCTTTAACAAAATAGTTGGCAATTACAAGGTATCAATTCTAAAAAAGGCAAATGATTGCTAAGTTCAAATAGCTATAGTGCTTGATCTTCAAATTAGATAACATCATTAGAGCCAGCATTATATAACATCGCTAGAGACCGAATCCTTGTGTCTGTCCTGGGTTCTTGCCCAGGCTGTCTTTAGGAAAACTCTGAATGCCTATTTGTGTATTGACAAAGATATGGTGTAAATAACTGGGATTAGGTATGTTAACCCAACTGGCCTGAATGCATTGCTACAGAGGAGTATTTAGAAGCAGGTAGTTGGGAATGATAAATATGTACAGCTCATGGAAGAGCATGTATGAAGTGCCCTTGATGTAGATGGCAGTAGCACAAACGATCTGGCCTGTCAATGCACATTGGAAAATGTACAGACTGAAGGCAGACAAGCTCAGGAACCTTTGAATAGATTATCAGTTTCCAGTAAACTGGCAACCGATAAAGGGGGTTTGTGGAAAACAATGGTTCATGCACATTGTGTTGCTGCCTCTTCAAATGTATATGCAAATACTTTCCTGTATACAGCTGTTGCTAATTTCTATATGTAAATATATATAGCAGTAAGATGCAATATATCCCTGTTCCAGGCCAAACCTGCTGCTGCAGTAGCATTCCCTGTTTGTATAGAGTGGTTAGGGAATGACTGAATCTCTGAAAGTAGTCTTCAAAAATGACAATGTAAAGCAAAATTCAGCCCCTGCCTCTTTTTTGTAGTCTAGAGGATAAAAAGATAAAGGAAAACACTTTCATCTCTTTGTTTGTCAGTGTGCCCTTGTGCTAGTACCAATCATTGATACTTAAGTAGAAGACAAAAATGGACTCAAGCTACCTGTGAAGTACAGCACTGTTTTCTTAGCCACTGGCTGATGTATGCTATGTCTGTTTCAGTAGAGCCAAATTTCATTTGCTGAAAAAATTCTGAGGTTTTATGTAAGTATGTGGTCTGGAGGTTGGAGAACCCTATACCAGGACCTAAGGTAACAGTGAGAATTGTTATTTTGTCTGAACAGCAAAAGGCACCCCTTTTTTATGCTTGCAGGTCTAAAATACGTGCTCAAGAGTACAGTTTTTTAAACAATTTCTTTACAGAGGTCTGCTGAGCAACAACAAAGATACTGTTGGTCTGTGGACAAAAAACTTGTGTTCCTTACTACAGTTGCAGTTGAAAGCAGTCGTTATGGCAACTATTGCAGTATCTTTATTGGTATTTCTGCTGTGCTGTTTGGGAGGGGCAAAAATCTCTTTTGCTCAAATGAATGTGACTGATAGATTGGGAGACTGAGAGCGTGATAAGGATTCTGGTAATGTGTTTTCAAGTTAACCTCCCACTTCCTTAGGGGATAAGGAAGCAAAGGCTGCCCATAAATGCAGACAGATTGCACACAGATAGACATAAGATCAGAAGACAATTTCCAAACCCCTTGGTACCCAGAAGGCCTGGCTGAAAATACAGCCAGATGGTTTTGCATGTCAATCTTGGTAGCCAGATCTCTGTGTTCTGCTCCCAGGGAAATGTGATCTGTGTCATTTATTAAGTGTCCAGAGGCCCTATCCAAATATCTGACAAGAGTCAGGACAGAAACTGTTGCCTGGTTTCTTAATGGGCAATTTAAGAATACTCTGCAGCAATGTTTGTATTACCTCTGTGGATTACTCCCTCAAGTGCAATACCTTCGATGTAGAATTAGGTTTCCATTTGGCCATTTGTCTGCAGCTTACGTGCAAAACCTGTGTGTTACTTGCCTTGAACCAATTTTTTCCTCGGTGCTTTGTTTCAGTTGGTTGTTTTCCTTTTACAGTTTTTGTTTTATGCCACTTTTGTTGTGCTTATTACTGTAACAACAGAGCACCTGCAGAGGTCAGAAAAGTGTCGTATAAACCATTGTAATCTCACAGGCAACTCTTGGCACACATCAAGACAGGGATTTCAGATCCGATTTTGCCAGCAAGGGTAATACAGATGCTGTTTATGAGGTAAACACTGGACACTGTAAGGTGCAATGTGGAAAAGCATCTAGTGTCAGCAGCTGTGTTGTGATGGGTTGCGACTGGAGGAAGGGCGGAAAAAGGTGTGTGAGTTGCAGAGGTTCAACAGCTATACAAATAACCAGCACAAGCCTCTCCACCATACATGGATTTGTGCTGCTTATTTGTCAGGAAATAAACTACTTTTAGGCAAGTACAAGCTGTCTGATCGGCCTTTTTTCCTCTTGTCATCCATGTTTTTTCTGCACCTTCATTCTGTAACTGCATCTCTGCTAGGGTAGTTATTAAGTCATCAATATCTACAATTGTGCTTTGCCTCTTAACCTGTGAGCTCTAAAGGGACATTTCTGTCAGCAGAATAAAGTAATCTTGTTTGCTGTCTGACTCCCAGCTCTTACAGTCTGTGTTTATGTAGATGAGAGGTTCTAGATCACTTTGAAGGCACACCTACCATGTCAGTACTACTTTTATAAAGATGGTAAAATGCCAACTGTTTTTCTTCTCCCATATGCTGTGTACTATCCAGACTTCTCTGCTGGCTCAAAGAATGAGGGAGTGGTCTCTGATGATGTACACTTGTTTGGGAGCTCGGTGCAAACTTTTTCACAAATTAGCAGTCATGAAGCCCATTTTCTTGAAAGTTTTAGAAGGGAAAAGTGAACTCTGGACTGCAAGCAGACCTCTTGCTCATCCCATGGTAACAATATCTCTTTAGTACAAAGGAGAAAAGCTGTGGCCAGGTATACAGAACCCATAACTAATGTACTAAAGAAGCTAGAGAACATAGAATGCTCTCACTCCTGTACATGATGGATTCTTGGGCATGATGGGGGGGGAAGCCAAAGTGCATTCTGAGCTGTAAAGTTTGGCTTTGAGTAGGCTATCATTTGGAGGAGACTTTAATTCTCTGGTTTGATAAAAAGAACCATTAAGCTGAAGCTGATGTTCCTTTAGCACAAGAAGCAGGACACAATTAATGAATGCTGGCATGCTCCTGCTTTGATCTTGAAAGATCATTTGATAAAGGAAATTGGAGAGCAAAATGTGCAGCATTATGCAATCACACAAGTTAAAAATTGTAGTTGCATCCAGGGGGATCCTAGGAGTTGCACTATGGAGCAACCTGAGTCTGTCTCCATACCCTGTTCTGTTCCCTCTTTGTGCAGTACCAGCAATGCCTATACACTGCTAGAGCTTGCTTCCTTCAGTCTTGCTAACAAAAAGGCAAATGAGCAGCCAGGATTTTAAGCGGTGATTGAACCCTGACATAGCTAATAGCTTCAAAAAGCTTCAGTGATATATATATGTATCAAACAGTGCTCTGTAGGGAAGTGTGAGGTGTGACTTGTCAGCAAATCTGATGGAAAATGCAATTTTCCTATACCTCTGACTCATGTAGTAATCTTTAATAGTCTGCTGAATCTACAGTGTCCCTTAACAGTGCCAGACATTGTGTTGAGGTAGAAGAAAGTTATAGATCAATAGGCCATAATTCAATTAATAATCAAGAGTTGGGTTTTAACAGCCATGTTCCTCCTGTAAAGCTCCTACAGAAACTGACATAGAAGAAAGGTTGATAGCTCCCAAGCTAATTTGATTATCTGACAATATTAATCTTTTATGAAAGGGCATGAGAATGTTTTCCATGAAGCAAATGATATAATCTTCAGACAATCTGAAATCTAAATGAATAGACAGGCTTCTGAAACTACATCAGTAAACCTTGACTTCTGTGAGCTTAGATATGATACACAATGTTCTTTTCAGATCTTTTCAGATGATGAAAGCTTCATGTAATTTAATCTCTCCCAGGAAACTTCAGTCAAGGATTTAATACCTGCAAGCATCACTTTTCAGAAGCAGAATTATTTTCCATCCTTGACAGCAGTTATTGATTGCAAGACCAAGTAGACGAGTCATGCTATGGAACAATACCGTGGTTTATATATGAACTGTTCCAAGTCTGAAGTATCATCTTGAATATTTCTATAGCTGCTATCAGATTTGGGAGTAGAGAGGCTTTATCTCTGACTGCTAAATACAACAAAATTGTACTAGTAAGATGCCTAGGCACAATATACATGGATGGGAAAAACAGAGGTGGCATGTATGGAATTCAGCTTCATTCGGCTGCAGGTGCAAGGGTTAGGTTATCTAATGTGTAGCCAGCTAACTTGGCTTTGAGGTAATGCAGTGTAAGCTTGGACTGTACTTTTCTAGAATAGGGATGGAAGACAGCTGAGTAAAGTGATGCTTGCCAGGAGTTACAACTGATACTGCTTCCTCCCCAAGTAAAATGTGCTCAGTAGCAACGCATGGGAGGGGTAGTGAACATCCAGATGATTCACTTCTCTAGGGTGATGATGATGATCTTTCTTTGTCTCTCAGTAATACTAGCTCACTCCAAGTAGCTGCCAGATCTGACTAGATGTGTTCACCATAAATACTCAGAGCACATGATCTGTTTTGCATGTTGCTCTCAGTAGGAGAACTTTTAATTCTTGTCATTGCAGTTCTGGTCTTGTACGTTTTTGTCAACTGTTTAGGAAGGTATTTGCAGCATCCAATGGGGCTGGTAAGATAAATTTTTGTACGGGTTTACAGTGCAAGTTCTGAACACCACTTACACGCATGTTTAAACAGGGGTTATTTCTGGAATTGAGCATGAGTCTTGCTTGAGGCATCCTTTGGGAATTCAGGCCAATTCCTCATAAATATGAAACTGCTGCTTTCCTCAATGTATGTGTGCTGACTTACGTGAGGATTATTGTCTGTTGCTAACAAGCATTGGCACCACAGGTTGTACAGCATTTCAGTATTTTCATGCTAATGTTTGTCTCTGGATTTGAGTAAGAACTGCTTGGTGCTCTTCACACATAGGGAAGTGGCAGGAGATTTCAGATTGTGGTTTGTCACTGGCTGTTCAGGATGATCTGTAGATATACTTGGGACAGATGTTTGGCATGTATTTGTAGTGTCACTTCATTAATTGTGAGAATTTCCAGAGCATTTGGAAGTCAAGTGATAAAAGACTTGCTTTTCACTGTGCAGAAGGACAATTATAAAATAATGGTAAATAACAGCAACATGCACAGAAAGCTGTTATCAGCAGAGGCAGAAGATAAGAACATAGGCTTTGGTGGCTCATTTTGAATTGAAATGAGTTCCCTTTTTGTCAGTGTCATCTGCAGCAAAATATTCACAACCGGTATGAGAATGGCTGTCACCTGTGGGCATTTTAAATATAGGTGTATTGCATTGTGTATTTGTCTTTTCAGAAATCAAAAAGGTCTGCCTGAGGTTTACTCTGTATGCCACTTCTAGAGCAGGTGTTAAAGATGGGGAAACAAAGCACTGAGATGGAAGCCATTTTAACAAGGAGAGAAATTAAAGAAATTGCATTGGCCAGAATTATAGTGGCTATAGTAGTCTGTCTGTGCTGACATGAGCTTTCTCTTCATTCTTGGACCTGAGAGAAGGCTTTTGTCTAGTCTTTGCCAGGTATCTCTCTCCAGTGCTCATCAAACACCAAAAAACAAACCAGAGACTACTCAGAGCACAGCAGGTCTGTTCAAATCAAGGGACCGGTTTGATTCATCACAATTATGTTTTCTTTATGGCTGCATCGCCATGCACTGGAGGCTTAGTGTCTTTGTTGAAAGGACGGTTAATTTATCTCAGGCTACTCTGTATGAGTTCTGTGCTTTTGCTCTGAGCATGCAGCTTGCTCCTTGTTCATTTGGAATGCCTGTGGGAAAAATAAGTCCAGTTGGTCAGTGGCAGAGCTTGGGAACATTCAAAATGGTTCTGCAGACAGTGTACAGAGACTCCTCCCCTTGGGATGCTCCTGTATGCAGAGCACTTGGTTTGCTTGTGTAGCATGAAAATAAATATGTTTTATCTTGTTAAGCTGTGGTACCCTGACACTCAGTTTATTGATGCCCTTTCAGGGTTCCAATTTTAATGTGAGGTTTCATTTGAATAGACCTGAGGAACCTCTGAAGCCAGCCAAAGTGCAGGTTTTAAGTCCATTTTTATTGGCTGTTACTGTTTTCTTGCTCTTGGGTCAGCTTTGCCTTCTCTGAGCAGCAGACATATGGTACCTATATATAGCAGAGCAGTGAACACATACAATTAATGTGCACATGACTTATTAAACAGTCATAAGGAACAATACAGCTAACTGGTCCTGAACATGAAGCTAGTCTGTAAGACAGTTTGGCACACACCCAGCTCCAAAAGAGGTTATAACTGTTAGTTAAGGGAACAAACAACAGAGTAAAAATAATAAATAAGTAATAAAAGAGGGAATTCACATACAAATAAAAGCAGCTGGAAATAAAGAGGCCAGTAATGCTAGTACTCTATTTTACTCATCCTCTCTCTCCCCTCATCTCGTGTCTTAGCTGAGATGATGTGGCATTGGATTCACACCTCCTTACAGGCAGGGAGAAAGGCAGAGGGAATTTGTATTTCTTGCTGTTGTTCTTGGATGGAGCCAGTCTGTGGTAGCCAGGGAACAGTGCATTTAAAAAGAAGGAAGTTGTAAGAGCTATGAACAATTGGTAGGAAAATGCAGTCATTGAAACAGAGGCCAACCCACTGAGAAATGTCAGGGGTGTTTAATTTTTTATTCCTTGCAGTAACTGTTGCTATTCTTTTGAAGGTTTGGAGGAGTCTCTCTGTAGTTTTATTTAATAGTAGTGGTGAGGCAAAGTACATGGGTGCATAGTTTATAGCTCCACACACCGCATCACACCACACCACACCTCCTCCCCATCTCTGCACACTAGTAGCTACAGTGACCTAGACAGGTCTTCCCTGAGGGAGAAAGGAGAAAATCCTCCCTGCTACTAGTGTGCAGGTAGGACTTTTTACCACAAGTCTGGAGAACACTGATATTCATCAAGATCAGGCTTGGATTAATGAAAACACTGAAACAACCACTTAGCTTCCTAATGGATTCCCATAGAGACGAGTAGACAATAATAGTGTTTGGACTTTTTTATTCAATAAAAGTTTGAGTTATAAATATTCTCCATTTATTTCCTATTTACAGTTGTAAAATATTTTAGGATAGTCTACCCATCACCTGTCATTCAGTGGCTTTGTAAATGCCATGAAAACATTGTGAAATAAAAACATTTGATTTCCAGCCCACAGACCCAGTTTCCACACACTCACAAAATAAAATCAAAGGGGCAAAAAAAGAGAAGGAACAAGGAGGGTGGGAGCAAGAGGAATACAGTACAGCAGGCAACAATGCAATATTTGCTACACAGTAGCAAAAGATGTGGGTAAAAAATGTAGTCTGCTATGCTGACAAGCTCTTCAGGACATTTGTTATAGACCAGCGCTGTCCAGTGCATTTCTGAAGGACGAGTTGAAATCCAAATTCGTTTTCATTGTTCTCCTGCAATTCCAGGCAACGCTTGGATTTCCGGTTCTGGATTGGGCCTCCCTTTAAAGATGGGGAGAAAAGAGAAGTGTTTGGATTAAATGCTGTGGATTTGTTGCACGCTACTGTGTGACAGTATAGATTAGAGAACGATGCAATGTCAATCTACTGAACTCCACTGCTGCTGTGAAAAACGTTTCAGTTCCAGACAAGATAAGCACTCGGTTGGATCAGGGGTGAAGGTTCCGTTTTTCACAGGCTGATGCAGTTTAGGATAGCCTCGATTGCCTGGTTACCATTTTAGGAGATGGGCTTCTGTATTTCTAGCTGTGCTTTTGAGCCATGAGCCAAAATAATCCTGTTTGCTTCAGTCACCTAGTTTGGTGGCTCTGCTGTACCTCTGAAACATCAAACAAAGGCAAAACAGGATCAGGCCCTTGGCCAGGGTGTCCTGTATGTGAGACAGAATGCCAAAAATAGTGTATCCTTTGGTTGCTAGAATGAAGTGTGTTTTATAACCTTGTGGTGCTAACCCTCAGTATTGAGTCAGTTCAATTCTCCACTTAGTACTGCCATGTTAAAGCCCTACCTTCACTGTTGATTTGCAGCAAATCCTAAATCACTGGGGCTATCACTCAGTTAACTTAGACTTAAGTCACAAATCATCATGTAGATGACAAATTATTTTTTACCTTTGCTCCTAGTTTAAGTTGATTCGTTCACCCTCTTTCCTGTCTAATAAAGGTAATGGATAACTGGTACACATTAGAGTCTGGGAAGTTTCTACTAAGATATAATTTGCAGAGAAGTGGGAAAGTCTGCCTTTCTCTAGAGTATCTTGGACTTTGTGTTGCAGGGAGTTACTGACCTACACTCCATTCTTTAATTGGTAAGTTTAAGTCAGTACAGATTAGTGTGGCTGAAGTACAAAAAGAGCAGCCACATTTAAATTACTTCTCTGTACAATGGGGGAAAAATAGTTGCTATTAAAAACCCTACCAACCACCCCACCTCATCAGTTTCGTTCAAGTCTTGCTTTCTGCCTTGCATTAGAAAGTCATAACTGTGATAGATTTCTATTATAATCACAAAGGTATTGGCATAAATCCCACAGAAGTGCCGAGTTTGCTTTTCCAGAGAAAGGTAGCTGGTGCCATTCAGTATAAGGTCTGCTTCCATTCAGACAGGTGCCTCCTGGGGGGTCTCCTCTCCTCCTGTCCTGTACAACTATTATTGACATTCTTATTAACAACAGGAGTTAAATTTGGGTCTGTGGTGGGAGCATAACCTCTGTGCTATCTGTAAGCAATAAACCTGCTTTGACATACAGGAAATCTGAAGCAGCTAGGACAGGAAATTAGCCAAAGCTTTATTACATGCTACTTGTTCCCTGGTGCCAAACACACACCATACTCCTCCCAGTTATTCTGGCCTTATAGAGCTCATTGGGGTGAATTTTATGTTGTTTTTTCCAAATGAATTCAATGAGAAGTTGGCCAGGAGGGGTGGATTGCTGCTTGGGGGACCAGCTAAGCATGGGTCAGTGGGTGGTGAGCACTTGTATTGTGCATCACTTGTCTTTTTTGGGGTTTATGTCAGTCTTTTTGTTATCTTTTCATTACTATTATTATATTTAATTTTTACTTCAGTTATTAAACTGTTCTTACCTCAACCCATGAGTTCTGCTTGGGTTTGATTCTTCCCTCTGTCCCACTGGGGCAGAGAGGAGGCTGCATAGGGCTTAGTTGGTGGCTGGGATTAAAGCATGACAGTCCAGGAAGTTAGACATAATAAAAGATGTATGCTAAAGGTAAAAATACTTCCCTCCATCTTGCAGCTGAAGAATGCAGAACCCAAAAAGTGATTTGTCCAGTAGTGCAAAGGTGGGACCAAGAACAGAGCTCAGATCTCCTGAAACCCTGCCACTTCACTTGGTGAAGTGTTGTTTATCAGTGAATTTGTAGAAAGCATTCTGGATTGGGCCACTCTTTTGCATGTCTGTCATTATGATGCCGTGCAGTACCTTGTCAGCAGCAGCTGTCATCTGCATTTTTGGACATGAAATTAGGAAAAATCAGGTGGAACTAGAACAAATAGTTTCTTTGTAAATAAATGTGGTGTTTAAAATTCTATGCTACACTATGCAAATAAGGTATCTGTTTTGAAGGAAAAACACGGGTATGTGCTGACTTCCTTCTAAATTAATTCGGCACAAGTGTCTTTGGAGCTTAAATGTAGTCCTCAGGAGAGTAAATACTGCATAATGTGATATGCTGGAAAAGCCTTGAAATGCACCCACTAAAAGCTCATTTTACTGCTGTGTTCACACACAAACTTTCTGTCTGGCAAGTTCTACACCTAATTTGCAAAGATGAAAACTTGCTATCAGAAAATTACTCCAAATAGAAGACTAAACTTATATAAGGAACTTTTGGTTGCTCCTAACTGCAGCAGTAACGGCAAGTAAACTTTACACCAGTTGTTAAAACACACTAAACCAGTATTTCTATGTAACACTTTTTCTGCATCTCTTTCATATATATTTTCATGTGTAAGTCAAAGTCAAGTATTCAGAATAGGAAAGACTGCATGCTTTCAGATTTTGTACTCCTAAACAATTCCATTCTGCATACGTGGGACTAAAGAGTTTGTAGGCTTATAAGAAGCCATAGTTCAAGATGTATAAGCCCCAAATACTCTAATACATCTGTTCTTCAGAAGCATTTCATGGGACAGGAACACTGGTTAAGTTGTACATGAATTAGGGACAAATTTACTAGAGCAAAAAGAAAAATATTAACTGTCACTTTCTCATTGTTCTCAAGCAGAACAATAGCTCAGGTTCCTTATCCTCCAGCTGTAAGAGCCTGTGCAATTAGCCACTTAGTTAAAATATTAAGTACAGGCTAGCTAGGGTAATATTTGATCAAATATGGGCAGAGAGTAGCTGAATATAGAAGACAATATTGCTGATGTACCGGACCCATACAGCAACACTGCACTGAGCCACCTGAGGCCTGTGGCAGTGCTCTTTTGTAGTTGAGGGTTGAAACTGAACAGTTTGCAACACTAGTTATGTAAAAATGAGATGGCCTCTCTGAAAATATAGGCCTTAACCTCCTAGTCTGTTGGCTCGATCAGTTGAATAATCAGGTTCTGTTTTTCATTACATTTCTCCTGCAGGATCAAAATCTGTATTTCTTTTAACAGGATCACAACCACTCTGTTCTGAGCTGCCAGGCAGATAGCACTGCATAATTATATAGCTGTATAGCAGCACAGCACGTCTTATGCTGCAAATACATACCAAGAGTATTTGCATCCTTTGTGGTTAGAAGTACAACATAAATTCCAATTCTTGATAAATTAATGATGCTGGGTTTCTACTCTGGAGCTCTCATAATGGAAGAAGTTCATGGGGAACAGTCTTCCCTTGGACACACAGCTCTACTGAAATGAATCCCTGTTGCACACTGATGTCCTTGGCTAATGTAGGGGTTGAAAACTGACTGGACATTAGAAGGAAACTGCTGTTTAATGGTGTTAGCCTCCATTTCTGCTCTCTGCATGCTCAGCAAGAGGTCACAATAAAATGGTACAGAGATTCTCTGCCTGTTTCACAGGCCTCCAGTTTAATCTTGTCACACAGTCTGCACTTTGTGTTGCTTTACTTGTTAGGGATGTGGTTGTGGGTAATGGTTCTAGCTAGCAGTAGTATTGTACATCCTTTAATTTCCTAAGATAAACATAGGCAAGAATAAATCAGAATGATGGTTTGGCAAAGGCCAAAAGCTGTAGAAGTAACAAGGTAAATCCTTTCTTTGTGCAGCTACATAGGACATCTATTTATCTATTATGCAATACTGAGTAAGCATGATGATTTAGATCTCATTTAATCTGTGGAATACTTAACAACTGATTAATTAATTTTCTTTTCTGTGTCTTCCCTTTTCCTTCCAAAGCAAATCCTGCTATGGTATTTGGGAAATCATGCATATGAAAACTACAGTTGTCAGCACACGTTTTATTTGCAGTTTCTCAGAACAGTGTAGATCACCCCTGAACTGAAACGTTTCCTGTGGACACCTCCAGTGCTGACTAGAATCACAATTCTCTGTGACATGTAAAAGCAATGTCAGCATCACAGGCAGATGTGACTGCTGCTGAGTAGGGGTACACGACAGTGCTGAGCACAAGCTCCCCTCCTGAGGTCTGTGATGAATGGCAAAGCCTTAGAGGTGCAAGCTCTTCTCACCTTTCTATGGTTGGAAGGTGAATTACTGCAACACAGCTTACTCTACCTGAAAGCATTCAATAGGAAACAGCCTTAAAAGGATTAATCTCATAGGGCACACTGCAGAGCTAAAACCCTTTCTTACACCTCTTTTTACACAGAGCCCTCACCTGTCACATTCCTCACAGTAGCCCACAGTGCCACTGTGTAGTCTGGTTAAAAGCAGAGGAGACAGCTTTATTTCTATACAACTGCATATAAACATGAAGACATTTCAAGATACAGAATAATTATACAAAAACTTCCTCCATTTACCTGCGTTGTTATTCCTCCAGCAACATAACGTGCTGAAGGTGTATTTTCTAGATGCCCTGATGTCACCCAGATGATGTGTGTGCCTGTATATATATGTGTGTGTATATATATATGAATTTCACTTGCAGGGCAGGCATTATGTCTCAACTGCCTTTGTATCATTCAGCAATAAACGTGAGGCAGACTGGAGACTGAGACTCTTCTTGAAACCCCAAACCAATACCCTCCCTCCAAAATCATGATTACAGCATTTAGACGGTGCTATGTCTTAGCCTGCAGAGCAAACCTAACAGTATCACAGAGTCAGTTCAGAAGAGCGTGGCGTGGGCCACAAGCAGTTTCTACTGAAAGGTGTCCCAAGTACACTGGGCCTCCATCTCCAAGCCCCTTCTCTCTCACACAGCAGCCCATGTAACCCAGTCACCAGGCAGTGCCAAGGACAACAACTTTGCTGAGCATGCTGGACAGTGACCATCATGTAGACATGTTGCTGACCTGCTGCAAGCACTCGGTTACAGTGGGGAGCAGACTGCTGTGGCCAGCACACTGCACCTGCTCCTTGCCAGGAAGAGCTTCCAGGACATGAGCAGGTTTAATTGCTTAATACTAAATAAATAGTTCATGATGCCACAGCAGCTTCCTTGAGATCATGTTTAAATTAACATTTTAGTAAAATTGTGACCATTTTACTACCCTGTAGTTCCTGTGTTTCTCTCCTCTCTGCCTCATGTAATTTCTGGTGATGACTTACTGTTTTGCTATATGATCTAATTTTATTCTGATTAAATGAAAAAGTGGTGAGAGAGCCTAAACTAAGTAACTTGTCAAACACCTAGAGGACTTTTTAGCATAGAAGTATGCCCAAAATAAACATTTCCCAAAGAAGAGACTTGACAAATAACCTGAACAATAAAATTCTTGAATACTACCCAGTGGATGGGAGTCTTTTCAGGACTGATTTACATAATTTGACATAATTACAGTTATAAACACTTGAAGAAGCCTTGGAAGGAAGAATGCCACTGAAGCCTACATTTTATTTGGTAGTGTTGCATTTGGCAGCTGTACAAGACTGTGGAGCGTGAAAACTTGCTCAGATGGATCCTGATTATACAAACACACAGTACAGACTTTGAATGCTCAATGCAAGTTTATCCCTTACAGACAGATCCCACACAATCTACCCAAGCCTCTGTCCTATCAGCCAGCATGATGTATAATGAAAACACTTTGAGGTACTACTTCCCTTCTTACGAATGCCCGTCAAATGGTTATTTTGTCCTCAAGGGAGCAGTGGACATCTGAGTGTCTGAGGCCAGGTGCCTATAATTGGAGGTAGCCACACAACTGAAAACTTCCAGACCATAGTAAAGGATAGTTTTTTAAAAAAAGAACTGAAGCTTGAGCTCTATAAACACACAGAGATACGTATACACACACACACACTTCTAATCAAAGATGCCAAATGAAGAATTCTGTAACAGACCTACAGTAGGAGCAAGACCACTAACTGCTGACCCTGTGTTCTGCTTTTTGCCATAAGGATTTATCTTGCCTTACTCGTCAGCAATGCAGTGGAGAAGGAGAACTTTATCTAGAGATCCCTTTGCCAGAAAGCTGGGCAGGCTTCTGTTGCCCACTGGCACTGTTATATTTTAATTCTCTATACCATCAGATGTTCTTAGTGAATGGCTACAGAATCCAGAGAAGCCAATGCATGCCTGCAGTCACAGGAAGGTGCTACAAACCCAGCACTAACTATGGCCAGTATCTACATTGCAATTAGTATTTCACAAACTTAAAGACTACATAAGCATCAATACTTGCAGTCTTGCTTATTTGCAGTAGTTCTGCTCACTGCCCAATATGAAAATAAACTCCATAGCTTAAAAATGTCATAAAGAATACTTTCTCCAGCTAGCTTCCAGTGTATTCATAGAAACATTCTCTCACCAGAATAATGGGAGCATTTCAGAGGGAGTTCATCAGTTGATTTTGGCAAGCCTTGATTACTCATTAGCTTTCTTCTAGCTTACAGAACAGACAAGGGCTGTGTACCGTGCTGTATGTTGTGAAATAGTAGCATTTTAATTGCAAAGGATATTAGCAAAATCCTTTTTGAACATCAAGGTTTTAATTATTTTGTCTCTCAATTTATCATACGGAAACAACTAGCTAGCTTTCACTTCTCCTGGGCAGAAGTTTCTTTGTAGAAGACTAAAGTACTGTCCACGGAGTCTAGTTCAACAGCACTGCACCTTCACTGGGAGATTGTATTTGGAGCATGGAATGGAAATAGAGACAGCAGACAAACCTACAGTAAACTATCTCTGAACTATCAATAGTTAAATTATCAATGCATTGTACTGCTGCCTCCCAATTTAGTTCTAACATAATTAATATTACAAAACAGCCATAGTGTTCTGAAGTAAAAACCATTGATTGTCACCAAAGGGTTGGTGACACAGAGCAATCACTGAATAGGTGGACAGCACTGAAATGTTGCTGAAATGCTACTTAAATAAATATGTTCATTATACTATTTGAAATGGTACCAAAAATTAAGTGCGGAGATGGCCACAGTGAGCCCACGTCATGATGAAACTATTGTTGCAGTTTGAGAGAAGAGATAATTAAAACTCTGCCCAGCAGGAGACTGAAAGTGAAAGCTGGGATGTCTTTCCAGGTTAGGGATTTAAGGTCTACTTGAGAGCTACGCTTTAAAGACAAGAGAGCTGGATTATTTTCAAGTATAGCTACCGATTATGTTGATAGTATGCTTTTCTGATTACTGTCCAAATGCTTTCTGCTCTAAGGTAGATGCTGAACTGTATTACCAGTGCCCTAAAATACCCCGGTCACAGCTGTTGAAGTCAAACAACCTAATGAGTTGGCAGAAAACATATTTGCAAACCCACATGGATTGTACAGGGGAAAAAAATGCAGGAATAAAACTACCTTAAATTGGGAGCCTCAGCCTATGGGCTGGAGTACACAGCCAGACTGGCAGCCTCAAAACTGCAGAGGAGCAGCTGTGACCAGTTCCAGCTCACACCAGCTATTGCATTTTTCAGGGGCTTGAGTTAGAAAGCATGTTAATCAAATTTTATTTATCCTAAGCAAGTGACAGCACCTGACAAGGTAAACTTCCAATGTCTTAATTCTCACCTTAAGAAAATCTTACCTTTCTCTGAAGGACCAAATCTGGCTATCTTTAGCTTCCAACCATTAGAACCTGTTTTGTTTCCAAATAACCTATGTCCCTCTGTGGAAACACTAACATGCTTTATGCTTTGAGTCATCTTGCCTCTTCCTCTTACCTGGAAGAGTGATCTCCATAAGCAGTAGATCACAGAGCACGTCCTCTAGCACCAGAACTACAGTGGCTTTTTTTATAGTTCTCCCTTGTATTTCCGAATCAGTTATGAAGCATGGATACCAGGCCTGGACTCAGGGTCCTGTCAGCTTTCTCACCACTGAGAAATCACTTCTCAGCCTTCGCTTGCAATTCTTTCTCTCTCCCTCACACACATACATGCACATAAAAGCATTAGTACTTTTAAGTAAGGAACTGCAAAAGTAGCTCATGATGAGGCTGTGATCACCACTCACACCCCCTTTCTGAGTTGCTACTTCAAAAAAACCCAACCAACAACCACTTTGTTTCTTTTTCACAAATAGGTCACTTTGCACTTGACACCACCAAAATAACAGGTGGTTTTGGTTTGGTTTTTTTATTTTAGATAATTCTGTAGCAGTCACTCTGCTTTAGAAACAAATAATTTGTTGTTAACTGAGAAAATTTAATACAGGTTTTATTACCCCTGGAGGTAGCTGATGCTGGGATCAAATGTAAACATAGCTTCCTGGCTCTATGCAAAGTGAGCAAGGATGTATCTGGTTCTGTTTTGTTAATAAGCAAACAGATTACTCACTCTTTGGATACAGAAACAGAGCTTTGAACTTTCTGAAATGTCTGCTGAGTAAGAATTACCTGAGTAAACTGCCAGTAAAGCTTCATTCTCTTGGCTTTGGCATAATTGCATTCAATGAGCCTGGGCCTGCTGTTCACATCCACCAGGCATCTGTTGTCATCATCGTCGATAGTGGGACTCAGAACACCCACATGGAGCTGCTGATTGCTTGTGTAATAAACATTCTGCAACAGGAAGCACAAACAGGATTTGTGGCCTCTGGACAGAAACAGCTAATGGCAAAGATAAATTCTCTGAATCACAGTAGGCTGACCCCACAGTAGCTTTTGAATTACTTCCTTTCATGCAGGAGGTAACACAGTATTTTAAAAGTTGTTCTAAATGACAATTAATGAGTTGTTAATTGTTTCCAACACATAAACATTGGTTTACTACTTAATAGAAAACAGGAAAAAAAAAATAATAATTAAGCTGCCTCATCATGTGCCTTACTACTGTTTCCCATGGTCATGCACCATGGGTCTTCAAAGAGCAAGATGTTCAGCCTCTAGCAGGAAGTGGGGTTAGTTTGAGTATTGCCATCAGCTGTGATCATAATGTTTCATTTGAGGATAGTACCTAACCAGAGAAGTAAGGAAAGAGCACAGCAGTTCAGCAGCAAGGATCTCTGTCTTTTAATATGACAGAAATATCAGTGAAGGTTTTCCACAACCAAATGCTAAAATGCAAGTTTAAAGCAGCTAACCAGAATCCAGTATACACAATAAAATATTATTAGACAGATACACATGGCAGGAGAGAAAATAGAATGACCATGTTTCATGCTGTTCTCATTTTATTTTGTGTATGTCAACACACACTGACAGAAGAGCCTGGAAAATGGGACCAGACACTGGCTGTCACAGCCCTCAGTGATTACACTTACGACAGAAGGCATGAGACTATTGTATTACATCAATTCTTTCCACTCTCACTACAAACAACTGGGAGGTTTCTCTAGAAGAAAGAAAAAGAAGGGGAAGGAAAGTGATCTTGCCAGACAGAGCTGATAATGTGTCCCCTTGAAGATTACAGGTTACATATAAGCTCAGAACGATAACACACTGGGATTGTCTGTTTGCTAAACACAAATAGAATTTATTTTGCTGAAATCAGCCCTTTTTCTTGAGAGGACCGTGAGAAAGATGAAATGGCAACATGGTGCTTTGGAAGCCTCACCTGATAAGGGTAGGTGTAAGGCTTTGACAACTCTAGTAGCATCAGAGTCACAACAGACAAAGAGATGGCCAGAAGCATCACATTTATGTATCCATCATTTTACTGTATCCATTCTATGTGTCTAACAAAGGGGAGGTGGAAATTATGCTGTGTGTATTTGGGAATCTTCTGTATTCCCAGAGTTTGATGGTACCATCTGCTGGTGTTCATTGTTGATGTGGGTTTATATGTGTGTATTCTTATTTGTGAAAGCTCTGACAACATAAATTACAAGTAGGAGAGAAAGCAGAGAAACAGAACAAACGAGGACTGATGATAGATTGAGGAGTTAAATGTAAAATGCAACTCTGAACACTGGAGTCGGTCAATGCAGGGATTAAATATAGATCAAAACAAATGGTTGTGTTTCTGTGCAAGACTCTGTCACCTGTTTACCCACCTGGAAGATGTCAGTAGCAAATGTAAACTGACATATTTGCATAAAAGTTAATGAAGTTGCTATTAACCGTTTATACTAATCAAAGGTTTGACCAAGATTCAGTCTCTTCACCACATGGAAATAACAGAAATCTGAGTTAGGTGAAGTCTAGGTTTTAAGAGTCTGAATAGAGAAATGAATAGTTGAGTCATGGCTTTACAGGAGAAGTGGAGGGTGAAGAAAAGGACCTAGCAGAGCACGTTTCCAAAAGGGCTGATTATTACTGTGGAAAGACAAACCAAGACCACAGGCCAGACTCCATTCATAGATTACATAATTAACATTCCTGTAAATGAATATAATGCTGTAGAAAAGGAGTACACTTTTAGAATGCACATTCCAGACAGACCAACAGGAATTATTTTAGATACATTTAAGATCTATTCAGATGCTTTTTTTGTGGAGAGATATTGAGGTAGATACAGCAAGGCAGTGAGATCAAGATGATCTTTAAAAGGGATCGTTAGGACATGTTGACTTCACAGATACACATTTTGTTGCAGCTCATTTGGCACTTATGTAAAATTACTACTAGAAAAATGAGAAGGAAATTGTCACAGAATCACTAGGTTTGGAAAAGACCTATATGATCAAGTCCAACCATTATCTAACTCTAGAAGGGCCACTACTACACCATATCATTGAGCACCATATCTAAACACCTCCAGGGATGGAAATTCAACCGCTTCCCTGGGCAGCCTATTCTAGTCTTTGATAACCCTTTCAGTATAGAAGTTTTTCCTCATGCTTAACCTCAGTCTCCTTTGGCCATTTCCTCTTGTGCCATTAGTTGTGACTTGTGAGAAGACACCAACACCCACCTCTCAACAACCACCTTTCAGGTAGTTACAGGGTAATAAGGTCTTCCCTCAGCCTCCTTTTCTCCAGACTAAACAATTCAAGATCCCTCAGCCACTTCTCACAAGACTTAATCTCAAGATCCTTTGCCAGCTTCGTAACCCTTCTCTGGACCCACTGCAGAATCCCAATGTCTCTTACACTGCGGTGCCCAAAACTGAACACAGTGCTCAAGGCACAGCCTCACCAGTGCTGAGTACAGTGGGCCAGTCAACTATTTGTGTTTTGCACTAACAAAGTGATTGTTAATTCAATTTTTTAGCACACTGTCACCAAAGTAAACATGGTAGAAGAAGATCAAGGTAGTCATCAGTCACTGACAACAAAGGAGCAGGCTCCACTGTCATTCCAAGGTGGCCACGCCATAGCTGGGGTTTCCTTGTGCAAAAATAGTGTTGTACCTGCAAACCCTCAGGGTTGAGCTGTTTCTATGAGCTTAGTCTTAGTCTTCTCAGCCTTTCTCAGTGTGGCCTGAAGGTAATCACTACATCGTCCTAGGCCCAATTCAGAGTACAACTCTTTTTTGAATGATGGCTGTGTCTGGGAGCAGGGGGTGGAATTAACACAATTCTGCTTGTTGGCAAAACTGTACAGAAATAGAACAATCAAAAGCAATTATGTTTAATAGAGATAATTAGCAGGTTGTTGCTTATCTTTAGAGAACTCACCCTACCTGCTAATATCACCTCATTTTTCATTGTCATTGAAATTAGAAAAGAGGTGTGAAATCCTGTATTCTCACCTAGGATGGGAAATGCACCTTCAGCTCTCAAGGTAGCATGTAAAAATAACTTCAAACTGAAACAGACTGTTATGGTGGGAGTTAGGCTTTCTAAGCAGGTCCTTTCAGGAAGTTGCTTTGCTTATCCAGTAATATCGATATCAATGATCCTGTATGTTAATGATCATGGATTAGTATCGTTAATGTTAGTATCACTAATCATATCCAATAATACCATCTCTTATTTCAAAATTGAAAACTTTGCACAACTTGGTAATTTGACTGCTGTACCTTTCTAATGGAGGGATCCCATCAAAAGCACATACTACCTGCTACAGCAGCCTGCTACATTGCCCAGAAGAGTTTTCCCCAGCTCAAGGACAAAAGAACATCCAGTCAGTCAGGGCCTGGCAAACTGAAGGGTGCTGATGTGTTTTCTAAAAAGTTACCAACTTGATTGCTGTCTCCTAATAATTTTGGTAGGCTACTCAGGTCTTACATGCTGTGTTGCAGTGGTGCAGTCCAGAATCAGAGGATCAACAAGGTTGGAAAAGACCTCAGAAATCGTCAAGCCCAACCTGTCACCCAACACCTCATGACTAACTAAACCATGGCACCAAGCACCCCATCAAGTCTCCTCCTGAACACCTCCAAAGACAGTGACTCCACCACCTCATGTTGGACTCTGCCCATCTGTCCAGCCTGTCGAGGTCCCTCTGGAGAGCCCTTCTACCCCCTAACAGATCAACACTTGCTCCCAACTTACTGTCATCTGCAAACTTACTATTAGTGGACTCAATCCCCTGGTCTAGATCATCAATAAGGATGGGGCCCAACACTGAGCCCTGGGGGATACCACTAGTGACTGGCTACCAGCTGGATGTGGCACCATTCACCACCACTCTCTGGGCTCGGCCCTCCAGCCAGTTCCTAACCTAGGGCAGAGTGCTGCTGTCCAAGCCACAGGCTGACAGCTTGGCCAGGAGTTTGCTGTGGGGAACAATGTCAAAGGCCTTGCTGAGGTCAGATAGACTACATCCACAGCCTTCCCCACATCCACCAGGCAGTCACCTGATCATAGAAGGAGATCAGGTTGGTCAGGCAGGACCTGTCCCTCCTAAATCTCTCTGCCGGGAGAGCAGTGAAGACCCTGGTAATTCAGTCAGACTTTTTCCAGTGAAAACATTTCAAACACCTACATGAAATAAAACCTGCAGAAACCCCCATGATGCTGTAGAACAGAAAAAAAAGTAAATGGGCTCTGCTTACTTGAACACAAATACATGGCTTTGTCCTCACAATAATGTGATGGAGAGTTTCTAGTCACAAGAAGGTCAATTCCTATTGCAATTAACACAGAAATTCCACTGACTCTGAGTAATGAGACTTTTGGCTGCAAGTTTATTATTAAACTTTGAAAAGCCACCAGAGTTGATAAAGACCTAGAGCTGAAGTGGGTAACCATTTGCAGTAAATTATTCATAGGAACCAGTTTATCATGTAGCAAAAAGTTGCAGTAAGATGTTCAACTTAACACAAGATTATTATCTGAAGGATAAATTGCCAGCTCCCCACTGGAAGTTTAAAGCAATACACACCAATTTTCAGGCTGAAAGCCATTTGTAATCCTGATGGCAATGTTCCCAGATGAAATCACACTGGAGACTGGGACATGACTCTGCATTTATAATGAGCAAATGGAATGCTCTCCACCAGCAGCATTTATTTGCTGCCTTGCTTTCAGCATAAGAACTACAAGAGATCAGATTCACCACTGCTGTGTTCCATCTGTGAACTGTGTTTTCTTTCAAACAAATCCATGAAGTCATTTATTGTCAGAGGTAATATATTAGCATATTAGGTCCAAAGTCTCACAATAGACTCATATTTGACTACAACTGCAGCTAAAGAGCAGTCTGGTGGATTCCAATAAATCCAAACTTAGCTAACATTGCTGTTACTTGGCAATTTATGTGCATAGAATGCACTAGGTTGGAAGGGACCCCTGAAGGTCATCTTGTCCAACTCCCCTGAAGTGAGCAGGGCCATTTTTAACTAGATCAGGTTGCTCAGGGCCCCATGAAGTTTCACCTTGAATGTCTCAACCACATCTCTAAGCAACTTTTTCCAGTATTTCACTACCCTCACTGTGAAGAGCTTCCTCCTAATGTGAAAAGCCTCCTCCTAAATCTACCCTGATCTAGTTTAAAACCATTGCCCCTCATCAGTGGTTGCTCCTGACTTCTATCCCAGCATTTCTTGTTGCAATAAACACATCTGAATGAAAGAACTTTCCAACTCTGATAAGAAACCTCTTGAGAGAATCCAAGTTCATTGTGAATAACACAAAAACATACAGCACTAAGATAAAAATCAAGTGTTTTGCCATTTACTATTCATGTATGAAGTGACAGGAGATAGAGGTTGTGCTGTCCTGTACACACAATCAGCAGTATCTCTGCATTTTGTGCTGTCCTAAAAGAATTACTGCTGATGTACAAGCACAAGAACAGGGACTGAGAATTACAGAAAGTTAGCCCAAAGTCAAGTCAACTCTCAGAAGATTCATATTATTTTTCTAAGGGACCTTAGGATCATCCAGTTCCAACCCCCCTGCCATGGGCAGGGACCCCTCACACTAGGTCAGGTTGCTTAGAGCCACAACCAGCCTGGCCTTAAAAATCTCCAGGGATGAGGCTTCCACCACGTTCCTGGGCAACCTGTTCCAGTGTCTCACCACCCTCACGGTGAAGAACTTCTTCCTAACATCCAATCTGTATCTACCCACTTCTATTTTTGTTCTATTCCCCCTAGTCCTATCACTATCTGACACCCTAAAACGTCCTTCTACATTTGCTCATTATAAATGCAGAGTCATGTCCCAGTCTCCAGTTTGTCCATGTTGATAAGCTATGATACTTGTCTTAGCCATGAGCTGTACACCAAGTGCAGCAACATCATAATTTAGACCTAAATTGTGTGCAAGGAAACTACTCATTCCTTCCCTTTGGTGTTCAGGTTTGTGGCTACTGAATTAACCCACCAGCATATCTATTATTCACACAGAATCACAGATTCACCAAGGTTGGAAGCGACCTCAAAGATCATCAAGTCCAACCTGTCACCACAAACCTCATGACTAAACCATGGCCCCAAGTGCCACGTCCAGTCCCCTCTTGAACACCTTCAGGGATGGTGACTCCACCACCTCCCTGGGCAGCATATTCCAATGCCTAACAACTAAAGTGACCTATTGCTGCTCTTCATGCCCATGCACTAATTAACTTTTGAACTCAAAGCAACAATATTAGATAGCAATAAAGCTAATGTGATCAGAACCCCCCAAATTTTAACATACTATTTTAATAGGAAAGAGACAAGAACTCAATGCCAGACTTACTAATTTAAATTCATGACCTTATAGTGCAGTAGAATAACTAATTCTGCTGTTGCCTGCTTTGGTATTCTGCTTTGGTTTTATTTTAAACAAGCAAACAGAAGTCCTCTTCCTTAAGCTTCACTTTTTAAATTAAATAGAGCTGTCAGTTGTTTTTACATATGCTTTCAGTACTTACATTCAGAGTTTACCCAATGTTGGTAACTACAGAATTACAGAGACATGGATAAACCAGCCTTGTTGCCCTTCTCTGGACACATTCCAGAAAATCACCTGTACCATTCTGTGCTGTAATTTCTGACATCATCAGTTAAGCTTTTCTCTTTTTGTAAAAGGTTGAAGTGTCCTTTACATTTCAGGGTTAAGTTTGTGCTAACTGCTGTAACAGAGGGGAGCCTGTGGCATGGTTATTCACTGGATAGGAGTGAGAGTGGGAGCATGGTGCAGCTCTCAGTCCCATGGAAAGAAAGGAAAGTTATTCGGTGTTCCCACCCTGGCACATTTGGTAGTATTTCACCTCTTACACCAAGTTAAGCCCATTAAGCTAAAGAAAATTCTGATACGTTAAAGGACAGCATCAAAATCAAAGCAAATCCTTAACTACAGTAGCCTCCAAAAAGAAAAACATTATTCTTTAGCTGTAGGGGATATATTTCAAGTAACAAAGTCTATTTCAACTATTTGTTTCAGTCTTTGTTGTTGGTCTCTCTGGAGAGACTGACAGAAGCTCATGAAATTGTATCTAACTCAGCTGTATCCTAAAAGAAAATTTCTTTCCTGAAACATTTTTAAGCCTTCCAAGGCAAATGGGAAATACATGTACTTTAATGCAAATGGCACTTTTCCTGCCCCTCAAATGCCTTGAAGTGGTAGCTTCACTGTTTGCAGGGTGACAGCAAATGACGCAGAGAAAGAAGTCAGCATCTAGAATTTAAATTGAGAGCCTGTATGCTGTGGCCTTATGCAGACTGTAGCTTCGATCCGGCCTATGTTCATGAATAAATTGCAAAGTTCAGAGCTTTGCAAATAAAATGTTTCTCAGGCTGGAATATTGTGCTTGCATCCCAGAGATTCCTGCTCTCCTGCTTTTCTGGTACCCAAGAAAAGGGCAAAGAAAAGCATCCCCTGATACATTTTCACTACTGAATGTGCTTTTAGTGCTAATGACATGTTTTGTAGAAAAGATGGAAATGAAGAAGTACATTAGAAGTAACCCTACATGAAGATTTCTTGCCACAAGCACTTAGCTTTTAAAAAGACTTTCTAGACTAGGAACAAATAGTAAGAAAATCTCTTTAAAAAGCAGAAAATTGCTTTCATATCAAGTAGGACACTCATGCCAATTCAACTGTGCTAGCTGTGCAGGAAGTCTTACTGCACTTGGCCAAGGGAGCTTAATTTCTCCTGTGACTAAAAACACTGCCAACTTCATACTGTGCCCCTTGCACAAATCAGGTTGTAAACCATGGCAAAATACTGTGATAGGCAAAAAGCACATTGGTTAATTGTGCAAATAGCACAATACATGCCTCTTGTTTTCATTCACTAGGACTTGATTTCTGAGGGCTTCACTTACCCTGTAAAGATTTGCATAGAAATAGAGGCCTTATAGGTACCCACAGGCCAAGCAGAAGAGGCTCAGTGTTTATGAGAAAGAGCTTATGAGGTACATGAGGCAGCAAAGTAAAACTAAAGGCTCTACAGCCAGGCTGCCTAAATGACCTTCAAGTACAACAGTGAATAGCTAAAGCTATGCTAAGCCTCAGGCTGCCAAGCTATCACTAGGCTGTGAGGCTAAGCTGCCTTCATCATGAAAGGCAGATTATGTCACAGATTTTCTCCTGCATTTTCTGCCTCTCTTAAGAGCCTTTATTTTATTATCTGCAGTAGATTTATCCTATAATGGTATCTCCAGGACACAGACCTAAGGAAAAGAAAAAGCCCTCCGTATTGCTGTTTAGAATTACTACAAAAACTAAGCACATCAGTCACTCACAACTAAGAGTCACCGAGTGTTTGCAATATAAATAACACAGTTCTTTCAGGGTGTTTAAGTAAATTCATTTTACAATATTGTTTTGACTGTTCTAAACCAACAAAAATTAGGGAAATCGGGTCCTGCAGAGTATTAGCCAAGTATGCCACACATCTAGCAGAATAGCTCACTTGACAATTCATATTTAAATTTGCCTTCAGTGCTGAAGAAAGTCCCAATTCTCACAGTCTATTTTTGCAAACACAATTATTCCTGTTACCATCACATTGAAATAAAAAATGTAACCTGTGGGAAAAAAAAAAAGCAACCTGATTGCTCCAGAAGTTCTTGAGACACCAAAGTCACAAGCTGCTAGCAAGGAAGGGGTTAAATTTGATGTGGGTGAAGGGACTTAGTATCACAACTATGTTAGACATAAATAAATAAAACCATGTTGAGGCTGTCACTGCCACGATTCAGCAGCACTAATCCCATGATGCTTATGTAACGCTGACATCACACAGCCTTCTGAAGTCACCTGGTACCTGCTGTGTGCTGAAATGGTGAGAACACTGCAGGCATACTACAGCACAGAAAACTTTGATCACATTATGCCATATGAATGCAGTGGTATTAGATAATTTCTGCTGCAACAAAAAGACAAGGATTTGGTTCTGTGTTCACATAAAAGTGATGTGACAAAACTCAAACCCGACCTGAAATTCACAGCTCTGATTCACCATCACTGGCATCATCTCCTCATATACCAAGTTCTGTGCCTGCCCCTTGGTCAATAGACCTTCATATTTAATGCAAAGCAGCATGATCTACAAAAATTCCAGTTCTATTGTAGTAACTATCTCCATTTTCTCCATTTTTTTAACCTTCCTGTTGTTCTAACAAACCCTGTGAATTCATATGCTGTACTGCTATTTTTTCCTTCCCCAGCTGATGCAAACTCATTAGTGAGTCAGTCAGTGCAGACCTCACAATTTTAAGGCTAATTTCAGAGTTTGAAAGCACTAAAAATAATCGCAGAATGGAATATGCATGCTGAATAAATCACTTCATCTTTAACATAGCAAGAGCAACAAAGCTCCAGTGATCACAATCAGTGCAGTTCCCTGCTAAACAAACACAAAGTTAATATTGTAGTAACACCTGAATAACTTAAATGCATCCATCAGCTTTTCCACTTGATTGCTCTAAGCCTTTATGGAGACCCAGCCTCATACAGCAGAGCTAGCTATCATTATCTCTGTTGTTAATCAAAAGAAAAGTGTGTGTGGGAAGGGGGGAAATAGCAGCTATTTTTAAAGCTATGAGGTCCTTTACCTTACAAAAACATGATAAACCACCCCAATTTCTTTAAAGGCATACCACTGTCATTCCACTGTAACAATAAGTGTTATTTCTGTGCATTCTACATTGAATCAAAATTCAGAGTACTGGCTGTGATTGCCACTTAGTTGACATGTTAGTAGATTTTAGAGCCAAAGAGGACCATTATTTTTTCAACTTTGATCTCCCATATGCCATGGACTATATACTTCCATCTGCTTGCCTCTTACTTCTGTTTAATTACAGTTTCCAGAATCATGTTGGCTTTGATGACTTCAGCAGTTATTGTCACTGTTCCTTATAATGGCTGGTCACCTGCTCTGATGTGAATATACACCTTATTCCTTATCTGCATCCAGCTGGCTTCAGTTTCTAGCCATTGGTTCTTGGAAATAAAAAATGCCCAATTAAAGTCTCCAGTATCCCATGGTTTCTTTTTGTGAGAATCTTTCAATCTGTAAATACAACCAGGTGTAGATTGAACTCAACTCTTGCTAAAAGCTAGTCCAAGTGAGAAGTTCAAATAAATGATGTGACTAACATGGCTCTTTTCTTGGCTTACAAATCAATGCAGTTTTTTTTCCAGGTACTCATACTCATAAATATTCAATGAAGATTTTATGTGCACGAGTAATTTCTGATATTCTCTCTGCTTCCTGATTGGACAAGTGATGGTTAATGAGCAAGAGAAAAAAACAAACCCTTGTTCACAGAAACACACTGCAGATACAATCATCCCATAAACATATCTGCAAAGCCCTACTCTGCAAATGGTGAACAATGATAGAGAGAAACTAAGCTGAACTGCTGATCAGAATTTGAATGACTGCTGTGGAAGTAATATGGGCTCATGTAATTGCAGAGGGAGTTAAATATGCTTTCATGGGGACTGAATTTGGTCCATGAATTCTAAATGAGCCAGTGGATGACTTCAATTACTGGAATGACATAATAAAATCATCAATAAAACTTTAAAAATTGCCACGTGAATCCCATCTATGGTATTAACTACCTTCTCTAACAGTTATTCACATACTGTCAAGAACCTGAGAAACAAAAACCTGACCTTCATAACTTTAACTCTGATGAAGTAACAGACGAGACAGTATCACATCCATCAAAAGAATGTTTAAATTGACAACCATCCAACAATTACTACATCAATCTCCAAGTGCCATACATGTGTTCCAGTAACTATCTTGAACTTAAGCTGAATTTATATTTTAAGTGACAATTGGTTTTAAAAACTGTTGATTGACAATTTGCAATGAGAAAAGACATCTTTACTATATAGATAACTAATAATTGCTAGATGATGTGCAACTCTATTTCAAATTAATGCACTTATAAAACGTGAAATAGTATTGGATTATGAGACACTGCAGGTACCCAATACAGCTGCTGTATTTCTCCAAAAGCATTAATTAGAAATATTTTCAACTTAGCAAAGGAAAGCCCTGTCCTTCTCTGATTTTTGAGATAAAAATCAGATGAAATATGGAAATTTTTACACCTACTGCTCCTTGCAGAGAAAAACTGTTCATAGAAAATGGGAAGCTAATTTCACTGTTACTGTCAGCTATGGACAGAAGGTATATCTTCTAGCAAGTTCTCAGCTGCTGTGCTGTTGGTCACAAGCCAGTGAATATGGCATCACTGATGCTGAGCTACAAGCCGTATTTCTTTCTGAAGATACTTGGTTCCCCTGCAGCAGCCCTTGACTTTCAGCAGGTCTAGTACCCATGGTGAGGAACACAACTCAGCACTCCATACTAGTAGTGCTCATTTGCAAAGTACTTCAGTGAGATCCTTGAGTGATCCAACTTCAGGCACCTAAATCAGTGTTAATAGCCAAGCACTGCAGAAGTCAGCAGCAGCCTAAAACCACAGCAGCCAGTGTGATCCTAAAGTAGGATCCAGTCATACCAAGAGGCAAGAGGATTCAAGATGAAAAGGATAACGCTCAGGCTCAGAGCCACGTATAGCAATTAAAGCAATGCAGAGAACATACAAGGTATTGGTAATGTGATGCACGAAACAAAGGGGAAATACTTTAGAAATTATTAAAAAAAAAAAAAAAATCTAGGCAGAGCCTGCTGTACAAACCACCCAACTGCAAAAGCCCCAGGCCTGTCAGCTGTGCGGTACAGGAGAGAGCAGAGGTGGTACTTTATTAGTCCTATTGTTTCTGTGCACAAGTATTCTGTGTGGGCCCCACACAGACTTCTCTGTGCACTCTAAAAGTTTGCTTTCTGCTATTTTTTGCTGACATGACTCTCTTGTGCAGTAATGTGATGAAAGCTAAGTTTATCAAGTCTAGGTAAATTACATCAGAATTTTTGCCAGTTGAAGTTTCTAGTGCCTTTGTGGAAGTCCTGCTTTAGCAGGCAAAAGCTCTCCAACTGAACTTCTTTGAGAGCACTTTCTGAGCACCCTGACATTACTTCTGATCAGCATTTGCAATCTTTCCTCCCATTAAAGGTCAACTTATGCTTCTCTATCTTTTCAGCATGACCTGTAATGTATGCAAAAGTGCTCCTGTGGAACATTCAACGACACAGCTAGCTTGAAAGAATTCTTATCCATTCCAAGATGAGCACTACCCCTTTATTTAGAAGAGTGGATGACTGAACAGATATGGCACAGTACAGACAACTGTTTTTGTTCCTCTTATATTTAGAGGTTAGGGGTTTCACCTGCTTTTTTAAACACACATCATCTGTGGCACTGGGCCAAGTTACCCCTGACTCTTTTACTGCAGCTACCTGCATCATTTCTCATATGCTTATTTATTAGCTGGTATTAATGAAAATGACCTTTGGTTTCTTAGTGCCTTCTTGCCTTGAAGCTTTCAGTTAATTCAAGTTCTTGGTTTTGCTTCTGGTCCTAAATACCGTAGCACTCAAAAGAACTGAACTACTTCTGGAATTCTTGCTTTTCAGCTTCAGCTCAGATCTTGGAACCTCAATGTCAAGATTACTACTTTAGCCAGATCTCTGGTTTCACAGCTTATAGTAGTATTTTCCTTTTTCATTATTCATACTCCCATTCAGCACTAATCCTGTACACTTGGCAAGAATACAGGTTTCAAAAGCATCTAAGACATTTGTAAGTCTTTTAATTCTAGTCAACCTATCAAACACAGAAAAAATTTCTTTGAAACAAAACCATTTCTCAAAAAATACCTAAATGCTCTATGCTCCCAAATGAGAAAATCAGTGTTGCTCTTAGGGGAAAAAATAATGATTGCTTTTCAACTGTTTAGTTTCACTATGGTTGGAGTTTCAATTCCAAGTGATCAGTTCTTTCAGTTCTCACAGGCATATACAATGGTTTTATACTCCATAATTTCAAGCACAAAAATAAACAAGCAGCAGTAGCGATTCCATCATTTACAAATTGAGGGATGTAAAAGGTATTTCCTCTGATCCAGAATAATGCAGTTCTATAGCTTTGTTTCTTTGCTTTTGTTTTTAACCAGTGTAGTGCCCAAAAGCCCTGAAACCTGAAGATGGACCTCTTGTGCTCACTCCTTTGAAGTCAAAATGATCAGACAGATACTTGTACATTAAACCCAGTAAGTCAACACCTCTGATTTTTACTTGTGAATGAACAGCTATTTGGTTTCAGAGAATCTCTCCCACCAGGCAATAGATACTGTATTTGGATGAGCTAAGCAATACAGGAGATTGGGTAATGGTGGTAATATCTGTATCAACAGAAAGCCTCTTGAATCAAACCACAGCAAGTGCAGAAATAATTTACTTATGGCAAATGGTTCAGTCCAAAATTTACTCCAAAACTAGAAATCAGATTAGTGGATTCTTTCTCTAGAAACCTCACTGAAGTAAATAATGAGAATTTAGCCAGCATCAAAGTTAAGGCAAAAGATTAAAATCATAAAATATACAAAGTGAAATGATGCATTACAGTCTTCATCCATAACATGTCTCCAATATGAAGATAGACCAAGGAAGGACTAGTCAGTTTTGGAAACCTTTGACATCTCTGTGGCTTCCTGATGTACCTACCCTAAAGTGCATCCCTGATGCACAGATTCTAAAGAGGCTGCAGCTTTGAAAGTGTGTTTACTGGATGTGGCTTCTCAGGCATACATCAGAAAAACTCTCCACTTTGAAAAGGATTGCAAAAAACTAACACCAGACTTGCTTTCATTGTAAACAAGGTCACAGTTTCTATTACCTTTACTATGATCAAAACCAGGATTTATGCACTGAAAGAAATTAACAGAAATATAAATAGCCTCAATAAACTACTCAGCAGGGATGTCTTATGTAAGACATTAATTGCCATAGCAAGCAAGCCCTTTACTGAGTATGTTGAAAATGAAAATTAAGAGTTCATTACTGCTTATAACCAACCTTGCTAGGCAGATTCACTAACTGTAACTTTATCTTCTGGTACTTGGACCTTTACTCAACTAAGTAACCTAGATTGAAGGGAAAAAAGAAAAGAAGAAAAGGGCATACATGAAGTTAGTGTTAGGCCCCATGCTTAGATTATTCCACAAGACAAAGGAAAGCAATGCCCAGGCTGTGCTCACTCAGATGTTGCTGCTGGAAGAACATCAAGTGAAGTGCAGAGCCTGGGGCAGGGACACTAGGAATCAGGCTGACCAGCTCAGCTGCCACTCTCTTGATGCAGCTGCTTCATTTTGTATGAATAGTGACATACTCACTGTGGCTGCACAGAGGAATGACTGCTCTCTTTACAGCATGGTATGACCTTTCACTGCTAGCTGTCTGTACCAGGGCATGACTGGATGTTTTATACAGTTCAGTTTCTATATGAGACTCTATATGTGTCTGCATACACAAAATAATCACCATAAACCAGGTAACTGCTAGCTTCAGACCAATGCCTTAGCAGATCCTTAGGAAGAAATGGCACTGTGCAGAGCAGATGTCAGACCAGTCTTGTGCACAGACGCTGAGTGTGTCTAACATTTACCTTGAAGACAAACACAGACATAGATACTGAGCTTGCATGTGACTGACAGTTGTTAAAACAGCTGCTGTGCTTTTTATTGCTTACAAAAGACTCCCTGAAAATGTTTATTGTAGACATCTTCAGGGCAGTGATTCTTCAAGTTTGAGGGGTCATTGATACACATCAGCAGATTTTGTTCTGTTCTTCCTTATTCCCTGACAGCTACTGAAATGTGCTTGTATCAGCAGCTGCTAGATGTGAGCCCTTCTGTTTAACTATTTTCTTGCACAGTCTCAGCTTGTGATACTTGTCTTTTACACACACCTCCCTAAGAACATAGTCCTACTTCTAATCTCCTGTTTTCTGAAATGTCTGTATTTCATTGGAGTTTCTTAGAATGCTGCATTCTTGGCCTAGAATAATTACAATGTTACTCTTAAGTTTAATTTTTGGCAGTAGGAGAAAAAGAATATAGCCAGCTCAGGATGTCAGTCACCAGAGCTATATGCTGTCCTGAAACTTCAGAAACTCCTGTATCTAAAACTTTTTAGGAGAGCAGTGCTGTGGAGCTCTGTTGGCAGCAGTGTTAAAAAAAAACAGTGGCAGTATTCAGTATTTCCATGTTTCTTTCTTTTAAAGCAAATGGAAAGATGCCACGGAAAGGCTGACCTGTAGTAAACGATACAATCACATGTTGTCTCTCCATTTTTCCTTATAGAGAAATGTAATGCATACTTTACATACACAGAAAGCCACTCCTAAGAGTTACTGCATCCAAATTCCCTTTGCATTCATTCTGACAAAGCACATGGGTCTTGTCCTGGCTTTCCTGGTATTGACAATTGTCCAGTACAATGTGAATTTCATGAGGCACAGGAGTCTAAAGGAAATTTTAACTCTGCAATAGACTTATTAAAATTAAGGATCAATTTTGAGATGTTTATATTTGCCAAGCCTCAATAACCCGAAGATCACACTAACTTTAGTCTAGAGATGTCTAAATAATTAATTTAAAATAAACACATAAATTCCACCCCTTGTCGTCCCCCCCCCAAAGCAATTTAGACTCTTTTGATCATTATTTGCTGAACATATTTGAATTCTTCCCTCTCCTGGGTTTTATAGACTGGACTAATAACTGTTTGCGATCGACCCTCTACATTTTTGCTAGAATAAAATGCCTTCAGTGACTGCCATTGCCAGTCATATATATTCTTAGTTAGAAATAAGCAAACGCCTGAGTAGGAACAGCCATTATGCTAAGAAGTTTCATTGAAGAATAATAGTTATAATAAAAATATAGATGAATAATATTTTAAAAGGAGCACTCATGAATCCTTCAAAGAGAGTTTAGAAGTTTGTAGGATTTTCGATAGCTGCAGTTTCCAATACTTCGCACACTGTGCTTCGAACATAACATTAAGGTTTTGGGTCAGCCTCACAGTGTGCATTGGCACAGCTTTACTTGTTGGCATGACTTCCTTTCATTGCCTTGTGCAGAGATGCAATAATTCATACCAAGTTGGGCTGCAGTCGTCTGTTTCTGAGGGTCAGTTCTGCAGTCTCTTGTGAGAACATGAAGGGATATGAATGGGTGTGCCTTCTCACCTGCATTTCTTTTGTAGCAGTTCTCCCCATCTAATTTTCTGACCCTACTCCCAACCTGAATTCCTCAAAATCTAACTGGTTTGTATTGACTATCACATTCATAGCTTAACTGCTTATAAATTGAGGAATATATGAGCCAGAAGATATTGAACAAGGGAACAGAGAAATGCCCATTATCCCCTCAATCACAAGAACTTCTCAAGGTAGATCTACACTTAAAATATCACTTCAGCGACTAATGGCACTTGTTTATTGCAATAGTTATAGAGTCTCTAATAATGTGATGCTTCATTCTCAGCAAAGAACCTTCCAAATTATCACTTGGGAGTACTTTTAATACAGACCGTCATCAGTCTGCCTTCAAGATTACAGTCCTGGTTAAACAGCTGCATTCAACAACAACAAACATCTAGGCTCCAGAATTAGAAAGAGAGGGCAGTCAAGCCCAACGCAGATACTTTTCCATGCAAATGGAGGCAGTGCTGGAAATGGATCTTTTATAGCTTTGCTTCAACAAGTTCAAGAACTAAAACACTACCTTCATCCTTTTCTGCATGAACCACTGAAAAAAAGCCAACACAGCAAACCCCTGCAACTTCAGATGAACTTTACATTTTGTATGGCTTTGCCACTACTATTCCTCTTTCTTTCCTTTCCATTTATCTCCTCTCACTTCCTCTGTTACCACCAGTCCACTTCATCTCCCAATCTTCCTGTTTCCTTATATCATCATACTGAAGGGGGGCTGTTTCCCTACCATCCCCAGCTGTTGCCACTGTATTTTTTCTTTGGCCAAGAACAACTGCAGGCTGCTGTGCCTTGCCTCTGAGCTGTTCTCATGCAATTAATGCAACACCATTTCTACCACCACTGAACACCATAGTGGGAACCTATTTTGACTGCTGTTGTTAACTGGTTTACCAAGTTGCATTTACTTTGTTAACTATTTTAATAGTTACAGAAGTCAGTTTGCTCAGTTGTTCTAAGAAGCAGCAGCACTGCACAGCAGGTGAAGTTTGATATGACAGGATAAGACATACATGAAAAGCCCCTTCCAAACAGCTGACCAGCAGCACACCAAAGGTATCAAACCCCCCTTATGGCCTTGTATGATGCACATCTAATAGCTGTCCAGTACCCGTGGCGACTGACTACAGAAAGTAACAGTAGATGTTCAGGTGTGACATGATTTTCTTGATGCATCTGGGGTGTGAGGCCAATATACTGTATGTTGCTGTACAGATGGGAATGGTAACAGCAGCACTGATTTTGGACATATAGTGACTAAAGACAGAAATGGAAGGAGGTGATGCTTAGAAAGCAGTACACTATGGCAGCACAACTGGGGGAGGATGAGCAACTTATGCTGCTACTTAGAAGTACTTAACAGAATCTATAATTATCTGGGCAACATTTTGTAATGAAATCATAAGTAAAGTAATAGCAATTGTTCCCTTAAATTAATGAGAATGCATTGCAGGATCACCGCCCGTTTGGCATCACCAGTGTATTTTTTTGCTCTTTCAACACGCAAGTTCTCTACTCAGTGGATGGTATTGCAACTCCTGAAGTGTCCAGGCTCCTGGGGACCAGGACAAAACATAGCTACCCTGGGAAGCACTCTCTGAAGACATAAGAAGGGTACAAAACATACCTAATCATGGATTCCAGTTTTTCAAATGCCTCTGTCTTTTCAGGCCAAGTCAAATACCCTGCTGTGAGAAATTGTTTCTCAGAAGTATCATGAGGACTACATTGAGATTTTCCATTCCATCCTATTTAACCACAGGTAAGATTTGCATCAGTTTTTTTACTTGCAGACCAGTACTACAAAATGAACACAGTTACAAAGTGCTCTAAAATACTTGCAGGAATGAACTATGAATGTGCTAATGTTAGTTCTAGCACTTGTATGGAGTGGATTGCTGAAAGGTTGAGGAATCAATCACAGATTCTGACGACTGTTCAAAATTAATCTTAAGCACCACAGGGAAAATTATTTCTAATCTTTTCATGGCAATATTTGAGGACATTTCCTTGCCATTTTTTTCTGCTTTTAATTATGAAGCTACACAGTAGTCTCAATATTGTCTGCAAAAAAATGGAGTGTGAATTTTTAATGTCAGGGACACAGCTCCCTTTCTTCTACAGAACATGCTAAAAGGAAACAGTAGCTGTACATACAATACTCAAACTACTACTTGATTGCAAATGACTCATCTAAGTCATTCCATGCAAAAAGATGAAAATCCCAAAATGTATGGGGGGGAAGTGGGACATGGACAGATGGGACGCTGTAGCAGTAACTAAGAACAGCAATTGAAATTGCATATGAGGGAATGGTTCCTGGCAACCAGATATATTAATGCATATCTAGATGCAATTCTGCAAACCCCCTCCACAGTGCCAGCTCTAAAAGTGTAAACGGTAAGCTGCAACAGTAAAACTGCACCAGAACTAAGAATGGCATCATCAAACCCCTGGGTCATACAAGGAGCCTATCAGGGGACTAATCTTTTTGCCTGTTTTGATAAAGACTGACAGGTGTGCAAAATAACCCCCTGTATTGAATTACCCTCATGTCACCACTGCTAGAATAAAATTAGCATCTCACCAGTATCTTTTGTGCTTACTGGTGAGTTCACTAAGATGAAAAGAAATACTTATTCCCAAGTTTCCTATGTGGTACAGGACATGTAAATGGCTGAAGCTCTGTTTAAGCAAGAGATATAATAATTGCAATGGAAATCTTGTAGAAGCAAGCCAAATAATACCTGTTACTGCTTTCCCTGTTAGTTGTTTAGGTGGGTTGGATGTGATGATCTTGAAGGTCCCTTCCAACCTGGTTTATTCTAAATAAATTCTAAATCATAATCCCCAACACACAGAAAGTCTATTGCTCTGTTACTGGGATCTTGCTCATACCTGGGCCTCTTTGGGGGTTGTCTTTAACATTATTAGTTATAAAATTAACTACATAGGTAATGGGAAAGAGACACAACATTGTAAATATGAGAAGAGCAGAGTCTTGTCAAGAGAAGTTTCCCTTGCTACTTTTCCCTCTGTCATTTATTTCCTACTATCTCATTTAAACAGAACTTCAGCTGGCATTCAAAGGTAGTTTTTGATCTGGTGAATACTAAACTGCTAATTGAAGTTTTGTTGTTGTTGTTTTAGCTATAATTAAAATTTCTAATTGGAATTTCCAGCTGTGCCTGTAGTGTGCTGTTATCATAGATGATGTGCCAGAAGACAGTTACATCGTGCTCCCAGAAGATGAAGAATAATGGCCCTGTCTCACAGGTGAATGACACAGTTCCTGAGCAAACACTGAGGACTAGCTCAAAAACCTCCTGGAGGCAAACAGTGGTTACCACATAATTATGTGACAAACAAAGCCACAGCCCATGCAGTGAGCAAGTCTGATGGATGGGATTTTCAGACATTTTTGTCTTCATCATTCATAATTTACTCAAGCATGACACCACTAGCGATCAATAATAAAGGCTCTTGGCGAAGGAAGCTGGCACAGAACACAGTTTTAGCATGTGTAACTTGACAAGGAAGTACAGAACCATATCTGAATTTCACCAAACTCATATTTCCAGTTCACTCTGAGTTGCAGGTACAGGGCACAAGACCTTGTTGCTCTGTGTTTATTTCTGAGATATCAGGCAGATGAATTTCCTGTGCAGTCAAGTCATGTAACTGATTCCATGGGAAATACACATTCTGTAATTTAAGTAGGGGCTTTTTGAGAAAGCAAATACAAAGGGTTGTCAGAGGAAAAAAAAAATCAAACTGGAGGGATTTTTCAGTTTCTCCAGTCACTCCCACAAATACCTCCGTTTCCTTTACATCATTTTTGCTTCTGTTACTTTTCAGTCAGATAATCTGCCATGTCTCTGACAAGCACATTCTACACCATGTAACATATTTACTGTCATGATTTACCTCTAAACACTTTCACCTATCCCCATATACTTTATGACTTTGGGAGATACAATGTCTTAACCTTTCTGTTTGCCAGGTTAATAAATCTAGTTGTCATGTAAGAAAATGGAATGTTTTTAGTAATCTGAGTCTTTGGCATGTACTAGAGTAACAGGACAATGGAAGACAAAAAAATGGAGCTTTAGAAGAAGGGATTTCACAAGAGGAGGGTTTGGCATTTGACACAGCTGTGTAAGTGTGAAGAAGGCAGCTGTACATTTCAGGTTTATGCAGATGAGACCATAAATATCAAGTGAAAAAGATGTTGCTTCTGATAATATATAAGCAGATAATATAATTATAAACAAACTGTGAGTGTACATATGTAGAATGTTTGGAAAGGCATTGTTTCATTCATATGACATGCATAGTTAAAGATCAGAAATGAAAGCTTTTATCAACAAATCTGGGCCGGTGCTGACTCTTGTATTCCTTAAATTGTTTCAAAATGCACCAATAAACTCACAGCCAGAGCACAAATACAGCACTGAGTCACAGCTTACGGCAGAAAGAACATTCTAGCTTGCTATAAAAGAGCCACTAAACAGCTTATGGAGGCATTGTTGCAGGAAAATGCTGACAGGTACAGGTTGCTTCCTCCTACACAGTTTACTAGGAGCAGCAGCAGTATCAGAGACCATTAGACAAACTGACCTGTGGTGTCATTCCATGGCAGATATACATGATTGGGATATTCTCCGTGTCTGGCCCTTGATCAAGGCACAAATCACTTTTCAGGGAATTCTGCAGCTAAAGTAAACAGAAAGAAAAAGAAATCAAGCAAGGAAAAAAACATATCCTGTGATTACTTTATTTTCTATGCAAAACCCCCATATGTAGCCAAGCAAGGGAATGAAAAACGTTTGTTGCAGTGAAGCTACTGGAGAGAAGACACCTGGACTAAATTCCTCCTTGTCGATAATCTAACACTAGTGATTCCAATAATCTGGCAGGAGTTTTCAGGGAGGCAGATTTCAATAAGCCTTCAGAGATGATAATAATAATTTTTGATGTACATTTAAAAAAGTATTTTCTAATCAGTCCCTGCTACATACTCCATGCAAAAGACATGCATTTTCCCAGTGAAGCTAGCTGAGCAGCATGGAGGGAGTTTTAAAGACAGAAGAAAGGCCTGTAATTAAACAGCTTTTCAGAACCACTCAAGTGAGTCTTCCAATTCCTGGAAATAATTCAAAAAAAGTTCTTTCTACTGACACTTGGAGACTTCTGGCCAATTGGTATGCACTAGCTCTTCTTTGCCCCATTCCAAGCTAGCCCACACACAGAAATCTGGCTATGAACAGACTGCAAAGTTCTTGGCTCTGTTCTCACAAACCCTCAGCATTACCTGTGCAGCACTGAGACAGAATCCTCTGAAAGCAAAGTGTGAAATTAATGAGCACAGATAGCTGGAAGGTCTTTGTAGTGTGAGGCCAAAGATGTGGACTGCATACACATGGGCAAGTATAAAGGTGGTCAGAGGTATAACATCAGTTCAGAGAACATGAGAGAATTCTCTGATAGAGGGAGTGAAGAGGTGATGTGGTTGGCAACCCCCTGTGATTTACTGAGCAGTCCTGTCAGCTGTGTACAGGGGCCTCCTTTGAGGTAAACAAATTGCTATGCTTAGAAAGGAAGTCTGGAAGTGCACTAGTACATAAGAAGCCTGGACAAAACTGAGACTGAGGCCAGGCAGTGAATAAAATCAAAACCTTTGTCATGGTTTAAGCCCAGCTGGCAATGAAGCACCCTATGGCTTCTTGTTCATTTCTACCTGCTCCCAGTAGGAAGGGGAGGGGAATCAGAAAAGAAAGGTATAACTTGGTAGTTTGAGGTAAGGACAGTTTAATAGGACAGCACAGGAAAGAAGAAACAACAATACTGATAGAAGGCGACATAAAGCAAGTGATGCACAATGCAAAGGATCACTCACTACCCAGAACTTGATGCTCAGCCCATTCTTGGAGCCATGACCCCAAGTTACATACTCAGCATGACCATGATGTCACACGGTATCCTTTTGCCTAGTTGGGGTCACCTGTCCTGGCTGCATCCCCTCCCAGCTTCTTGTGAAAATAAACCCTATCCCAGTTGATAGGAGGATAACCACCAACTCATCTCTACAAGATTTCCAACTCCAAATCAAACTCTAAATTCAGTAACAGACATGACAGATATCAACATGATGGAGAAAATACACATTGGGTATCAATACTGGCCTTGTTCTTAGCTGCAGCCCTCAAGAACAGAATGAAATTCCCCTCTCAAAGCTTTGTCTTACTCACAAAAGTAACCACAGCCATGACTCCACTCATAATCAGATGTCAGGCACCACTCTACATCTAAACCAACGAGAAGTATCAGCCTTATTAATTCAAGCCTGGATCCAGCACTACTTTCACCTTTTCAAAACCTCTTCCACAAAGCCAAATTCTAATGTCTGTCCTAGCTCTACTGTTATATAACCTTTCTACAACAATCCACATGATAAAAGCAGCTAAAACATCTGCCTTGACCAGCATCAGCATGCAACTCATCTGGGAGGGCTGACCCAGCAGTAAAACAGACGTAGAGACTTCAGAGTCCCAAGCTATAAAAAGAAACATGACCTCAACCCTAACAGCAGCTGTTTGGTGATCAGGCCCTACAGAGAGAAAGAAAACACTACTGTCCTTTTAACACCAGTCCTTCTCTGATAAGCCTTGCAAACTGAAAAATAAAATTACCTCTTCAGAGTTAATTTCTCAACTCTTATCCCAACTCTACAATTAACCTTTGAGTATTTGTAGAGAACTGATCCCTACAGAAAACAGCAAAAAAAAAACCCCAAACCAAACCACTGTTGCTAATGCTGAGGCCCAGACTCGTTGGAACCATCCCTTTCCAAGATCTAGTGGCTTGGTGACAACTAACAAGTGACCTGGATAATGCAGTTTATGACTATCAAGACTTAGTTATAATCCAGAGGACAATCAGGTTGCCAATGTCCATGCTGAAAACCAGATACAGTGAGTCAATACTGCCATTTGCTGCCTTGCAAACCCAGAGCCTTACGCAATAGAGTTAAGCTAGACTACTGAAACTGGGGATTTGCAAAATTATCTCAAACCTCAGGTTGGAATCAGAGTGTTAAATACACTAACTCCTAACTCATTCAGAAAGAAATTTGGTTCCCAAACCCTTATCCTGCCACCACCCCTAACCCTAGCTATATGCCACAGCATGAAGTTGACATAAATGATACAACTCTTCCTAATTCTCACGGTGCAGGAAGAGCTTAAGGATTCAGGGGATAAATGTGAGTAGTGACACTGTAGATGCCTACATACTAACCCTGTTCAGGTAACTTTTGCACAGTCTGCCTGAATTAGTTCTGCTATTACACCTTTCTCCTTTTTGGAACGGGAATTGTAAAGAAGAGCCTTACCACCCCATAGGCGATGGTATCTGAATACATCCTCATTTCTGGATACACGCTGACGAGATACCACCTAAAGGTCTTGCACTGGAGCTTTTTTCTCAGAGCCTTCCTCTCAGATATATCACCAATATCAATTCCAGAGTCCTGCACATAAAACAAAGGACAGAAAAAGCAGAAAAGGCATCGGTGAACTAACCATCTCCCTCATTGCAAAGATGACTATGACTGAAGATAATTATCAGTTTTTGGTTGCAAAGTGCGTCTGCTGCCCACCCATACTCCATGAGTGCTCCAATTCAGTATGATGCAGGTCACCATGGCAGAGTCTCCTTTGGTCAGTGGAACCACCCCTACTGACTTCAGTGGGGTTTAGATCTAGCTTCCAATGAATATCACTGTTGTTCTCCAATTTCTTAGCACTTCCCAAATCCAAAAGTAATTGGCAGGAAGTAGCAAGTTGCCCTAGAAACAACCTCATTGCTGGAGTCCTACAGTGGCCTAATCATTAGTACATGACACTTTCTGGCCATTTCTGAAGCCTGGGTTTACTGCTTCACTGCAAAGAGCAGAAGCTCTTCTCATCTTTCTGAAACATCACTTATTAAATCTCTCTTGTAGTAAAACGAGAAGTTGCTATTTTTGTTAAAAGCAATTTCAGAATATTCTCTCCCCTAATTTTTATTCTCGTTTACATTTCTAACTAACCAAATTTCTACTTATCATAAGAGCAAATCATAAAGTGTGAGTTTCATAAAGTGCCTGCATAGAAAAATCAATAATTTATCACATTAAAATCATGCAGTGGAAATTTTTAGAGAGAGATCTAAGTGCAAATCCATAGCTGCTATTTGACAGGAGGTAAAATGAAAACTTTTACTCCACACTCTGTTCTATCACTTCTGTCTCAGAACAAAACACAGGATATGTAAATTTTCATAGGGAATCCTATTAAATAATATTCTTTTATTAAACAACATCCTTTACTGGGCCATAAACACCCAAAGATTTTATCAGCCAGCAGATATGATTTAAAAATAACACTGGAAGCACCATTTTTTCCTAGTTACACATCAAAAAGGTATCTTTTTTAGTATGTAGGTCTCTGAGCTGCTGAAGCAATGACTGCTTCTTACATCCCAAAGCACTGAATTAATGTTAATCTGGAATATTATATTATGGAAGCATTTTCTATCAAAAATAAAACTGTCTTCCACATTAGCCAAGTACACTAAGGCATAAAAAGGGGTAACTCAGGTTAATCCTTATGAATGACTCCCCCCAAGCCCTAGTGTCATTCACAAAACTTTATGTGAAACTCCTCCTTCAACAATCACTTTTCCTGACTTTTCTATCAAGTGACTAGATAGAGAAATGTGCTGTAGGGTACTGCAAGACAACCAGCAGATCCCATGGAGCACCCATGGAGCACTTTGGCTGCACTTGTCAGCCTATCTGCTCTTTGTGGGAAGGAAGACACCAGCACACACACATTTGACTGCCAGCACAAGCAAGGCTTCCTAGAATCGGATATTAAATTGGTTCAGTGCATCCCAGCTCTATTCCCATGCAGCCCTGCAGGCTTCATTACTTGCTTCCCCACAGGTTGTGCATAAAGTAAGACAGAGCATCTGGGGCCTCCAGTAATCATGTCCTCCCATGCAGCCAGAAAAGGAAAATAGCCCACATATAGCGCACTGGATTTATCACCAGCCACAACTCAGTGTGTTCCTCAAAGCTGCGAATGTGATGGGAGGTAAAAAACCAAACCCACAACCAAGACCCAAAACCACAGGGGAGGACACATGGAGAGCACTGCTTTTGCTTCTGGGATGTGATAAATCTTTCCTTTGGGTTTTAAGTGCTTTTTGAATCTATCTAAACAGTTATGATGCAGAAATCACCATGGTATCCATTTAAAGCCCTCAGCACTTCAGAGCCACCCACAGAGATCCCAAGAAGGCAGTCATAGCACACTGCCAAATGAGTCTATCTCCTTTATATTGTTATTACCTCTCAAAGACTAAAATGCTGGAAACATCTGACTATAGGGCTTCTCAGAAATCTGGGAATTCTTCCATGGGCATAAAAAACAACAGGTCCTGTGGTTAACATTTTGGAGTAACATATATCATGGCAAGTCCCAACTGTTATAACTGAATACATTTCTATTACTTACATGGTCCATTACCAGAGTACCATTTCATCAGCTTCCACACAGAGTGACTCCTGTAGATCTCCACTTGTGTAACAGTTTTTGGCCATGCTATCTGTCTGTCCTCTCTGCATGTGTCTCTCAATGACATCTCAGCATCATTTTGCCTAAGCTGAAGCCAGGTCTGATTTGAAAATTGTCCCTCTGGTATTTCACCTTTAATTTTCTTGAAGTAAGCAAAGATGAAACAGAATATTGCCATCCAGCCTGATATCTAAATTTGAACTTATCCATCCCCAGCCTTTCTCATCCACCATTTCTTTGCCCCCTGCCTGAAAGTCTGTATTACAAATGTCCCACAAGCTGTTGTTATTATTTTGCTTCTTTACATTTAATGCTTCCTCTTTCTGCTGGTGTTTCTATACTGCACTGCCTCAAATGCTCTAATGCAAAGAAGTTTTCTTTATACTGGACGATTCTATTACAATGCTTGGAGGTGTAATTTTGTCCTGTGTTTTCATCTTTCCATTAAAAGGCAAACAGTTTCCTTAAGCATGTACTTGTTTCCTACTGCTCCAGAATCAGTTCAGCACATGGCTCAGGCTGTCAGAACAAAGCAGAACCCCAATGCTCTTTTAAGTCCTTCCTCATTTTCCACATGGCAAAAGATGGCAGTTGAGTGAACAACACTCGCTACAACAGAGGTATCTCATTACATTGCAGTAGAAGCCAGCACTATTAAACACTGCTGTAGCACTTGCCATTTCCAGCTTTTAAGTTTGCACTGTGGTTTGACAGCAGTAGCCTTTCTGAAGATGAAAAGAATTTGCATTGCAACTTACTCAAGCAGTTCAGTGCAATGATTTGTACATATGTGGTGGGAAATCACTGGAGATTGAGGTAGTAAGAAAGCATCTTACTTCTTCTCAAAATGATGAACAAAATCTGTTTTGGCAGTACAAGAACTACCATGAAAATATCTTGATGCACTTTGTTACCTGCAGAAATCACAGTTCAGTCCACATACTTTTTATTTCTCCTTTGTTTCAAATGTGTGTTTGATTCCTTTGTTTAATAGGGAGCATTAAAATTTATTATAGCAGGTGTGTATTGTCTGACCTATTGGCACAGTCAAGACTGCGTCGTTATTCCTTGTTAAATTTCCATTTTGCAAGTTAATAGCAACAACAACTTATCTTTGTATTCTTTATAACTTTGATTTCCACACTGTGTTCAGATCTCAAAGAATTAAAACTTGATTGATCAGTGCAGATCAACCAATCTTCAGGAAAATAGCTAAAATCCAAAAGTAGAAAACTGAAATTCAAATCTATCATGTTAATCACAAATGAAAGGTCTTTTAAATGATTTTGATGTAAAATGAGTTACCCTATCCTCCAGGAACATCTTTATTCCTGTACACAATGCTGTGTAAGTACTCAGAACAGGGCCACTTAAAGGGTAGCTTGGATTCTTTGAACATGGGACTAACTTCCAGAAAGATCCTTTCCTTATAGCAGATCACAGAGGATTTTGTTTCTTAGTGCTTTCATGGTACATTATGTGGCTAATTCTGCAACCTGAAAATAGGGCAAAAACCTCCTCACTTTGCCAAAATGATCTAGTTTTAACTATTGCAAGCAGTTGAATCAACATCAGCTTTCATATAACTAGCTGTTTTTTTGTTTCTAACCTTCTGCCTTATTAAGCTAAAGAAGTACAGAACTTTATTTCTTGGAAGCAGAAATCTCAGCACAACCAGTTTCTCTGAACAGTTGAAAAAGCACTCAGAAAGATTTAAGTCTTTGCTTTTGCTATAACAAGAAAATCATGCTGTTAAGTTAAACCTCGAATTTGGCTACAGCCATGGTTTCCAGCCTCCTGGTAGAAACAATCTATTCTATATGGACCCTGAATATTTTCCAGAGTAGGTACAGTCACCTTTGTCAGAGCTTTGTAGCACTTAAGAGTTCATAGATTAAATACCATTGAATAGTGAAACGAAGAGCAACTAAAATCCAATGTCAAACTGAACTCTTGGGTCAGCCACTCAACATTATCTTTTCAGTGCAGTAGACCTACCATATTCATCTATGGCAAAGAAATCTGGATGAGCAAGCCCAAAGGGAGTTACAGCTATATTCTGCAATATGTCATGACATCCACCAGCCACCCTTACTCTGATGTGAAATTACTCAAGCATGAGACACCCATACTTGAATCAATAGATGCTGACACCCCTTTGCCCCTTGGCAGAACTTCCCTCACAAATCTGGTGGAATTACAGCTCTGTGATGATAAATAAGAGAATTGCATTCAAAATAAGACATGCTATACAGCTTTTTTCCACTTTTATACAGCTACTATTAAAATCTCCATGAAATATCACCAATGAGGATGACAAACTTACAACAAAGTAATTTTTATGGAACATGAAGAAAATTTTCTAGAAGATGACACAATTACATGTATCTTTGTATAAGTGTGTACATAAGACATAAATACATACCTATGTGTATATGAATAAAGCAATCCTAGCAGAAAAACACAAATTCAGAGTAGGAGTCAGCTCCAAAAGTATGTAATGCCAAAGCTTGCAAACACTGGTCTTTGTGACTCACCTCCTGAGGTATGTTCCATGCCATATAGACATGGCTTTTAAATTCATCCATCCAGACTTCAGCCACCCTTAGTGCATTTCTCCGGACATGAGCAGTGAGATCTTCTGTGTAGGGTTTATGTGCTCTTTCGATGTGGGCAATCCTGGAGCAAGGCAGAACTTCAATACTTCCTCCACACTGCCATACCTAGAAGAAAAAAAAGACATTCTGCTAGTGAGAGCTCCTCTAGACCACTGTAATTATTTAAATTTAGTAAATACACTGCAATTATTTTACTTCTGTGCTTGTCATTGTTACAAATGAGAATAGCTACTCAAGACTTGAATATACAGAGGGTTTTTTAAGAAATTAGAGAATAGTTATTACCTTGCCTTACTACTATTTAACTTTACTACAGTATTATATTACATTACCAGCAGCCTCTCAGAGCCTTACTGGATCAATTTAGCCTTTTTACAGGGCACCCAAAACAGTATCATCAAGGCTCGAGTTCCTCTAAGTTTGTGCAGAGTCCATCTCAATGGACACACACTATTCAGAATCTGGGAATAGCCTTACATCAAAGGGAAACTAAGACAATCATCAAAGGGAAACTAAGTCAATCATCTTCTTAAGATCAGTGAAGTTTCAGGTTCTAGAAGGAATGGGAACATAAATGTATCTGATGTTTTGCTTTAAACGTAGCTCAGAAAGGACCAAGTTTTATTTCTTTTCAGAAGGAGTAACAAAGACTAAGACTGCCCAGTGAAAATGTTCTACGAACTATTTCAACAAACACTACTCCTGTAAATGACAATCCGTTTATAACTGTCCTGGTTTAGGGCCACGAGGTACTCCGGACCGGAGGACACTAGTGCTTTTTGGGGAGTAGTAATAAAAAGGCTGCACAACTAGATTGAAAGTTTAAATGGAAATTCTATTTACAAATGTGCATACAGAAAGCATTCAGGTAGAATGAATACATTCACAAATTAGGCTGAGTCTACCAGGCCAAAACCTTCCAGAGTCTTCCACCCCACCAACCTCAGCAGGACAAGGAGTAGGCCACAACTGCACCCCCACCTCCTCAGGCCTACGAGGCCTTGTGACGCAGCTCAAAATTCCCCCTGCCTGCCAGAGCCGTCTCCCCCCATGCACCACGAGATAAGGAGGCATGCAGCTCTTCTCGAGGAGAGAAGAGATAGCAGCTAAGTACTGCCTCAAATAGTGTGATACCAGAAACTGGAATAGAATAACAATGTTACAATATCCTGGGGTGGCCAGGCCCATCCCTTAAGACTCTCTATCTTTTTGGAGGACTTTGTCTTTTTGGTCTTCTTAAAGGTACCTGAATTTCAAACCACCACAATAACATAGGCCACTGCCCCTGCTCAAGTGTGTTTCACTTTTGACAACTACTGCAGCTGAGCTAATAAAGTCCATAATGCTAATTATACATATTGCATTTATTTCTGATTTTCTATCTTTGTGCTTTCAGCAATAGAGAAAACCACTTTGGTAACCTTACCAGTCAGTGAAGTACTTGAATATTGGAATGTTTTACATAGAAGCTTTTTTTTTTTTCTTTGTATCTTGTGTTATGTAAACTTCCTAACAAGATCAAGGCAGCCCACTCATAATGGTTGAGTGGATGCTGCTCAGGTGAAAAAGCAGATGTACTCAAACTGTTTGATGCTGCTGAACAAGTCCTCAGTGTCCCTAAAGCAGGTATACCCACTGAGAAGTGACAGAGTTTGCCTTATGATACTACTAGCAAAGATTCCTGAGGCTTGGTATGCCATACCACAAGGGCAAACAACAAGAGTGAAGGTGCTCCTTCCTTGTACAGCTCACCCAGAAGAGAGTAGATTCTGGTCTCCCTCCTAGTGGCCAGGGATGTGGGTTGGCAGAACATCATGTTCTGGAGCTGACCTCAGGCCCCTCAGGTCTGTCCATCCTATATGCATATGCTTTACTAAGAAGACACTTTGTTCAGTCATTCATTTTATATATTTAGACATCTGGCTTGCACACAGCATTGAGGCATTTGGCAGCTCCTGAGACCAGAAAATGTGGCATGGATTCAGAATGTTTACAAAGCCTTTTCTGAACTGGTGCCTAATTGCATTCAGCATATGCTGGGAGAAGAGATAGAGCCTTGGTTTTCAGAGCCCCCTGGAAGATGGGCTATCCCATGAAACTACTGTACAGTCAAGAAGGGGACTGAAAAGACTTTAGCAGGTCTCCATGTCCAGAACTTACAAAAATCGTAAGAGTAAATAAACATAACTGTTACCAGCATCAGGGCAGAACTCAGATGATCATCAATATTTAAAAACAAATGGGCAATTCATCTGGCACAAGAATAAATAATCTGGAAACAACACTTTTGTCTTTTCTTTCTAAATATCATATAAAAGAGCAATCCAGTTTAATGATCTAACAAAAATGATAGTTTGTCAAACATTTAATTCTAAATGGTTCAGCTACATTTCCTAATAAAGATGAAATGTGAAGTATCATCAGGCTTTGCTCACACAAAGCCTGCTTTTAGTCCTAGCCATTTCTCAATATGGTGCTGACATTCAGCTATAAATTGTTTCAGACTTACTCACAATACATGTTTAAATTAGTATCATAAAAGACAAGATGTAGAGATGATCATAACTTAACCTAGGACAAGACAGTTCCCATGCTGCACACGCAGCCTGCTTGCCTAGCCTTTGCTCATTTTAGCTTGGGATGGCCTTGATCCAAGTCCAGTATATGAACACCAAATCTTTTGTGGGATTTTCAGAGTTAGGTCTGAATGTCATCTTGATAACAAGCTGAATCAATAATTTGCAGTCTATAATAAACTGTATTTCCCAGTAAACTTCTAGGATCTGAAAATCTGGAAAGTGGGCTTGTAGCAATTCAGTCATCAGTAAAATCTAATTTGACTTCATTATGCAGTCATGTGTTTTCAAAAAACATCCTGAGATGGCAAAGTAGTTTGCACATAACAATTACTCACCTCCTGAATACACACCAGTTAATCAAACCTGTTGGCCACTCCTTTCCCTCAGACACTGTCAGTCTTTGTTCTGTATCCAAAGGTTAATTAGTTACTCTGCAAGAATCATGGATTCACTTAAAATCTTAATGCTAAGAAGGAGCTGTCAATACAGATGCTGTCAGAACAGGCAGGTTGTATTAAACAGCTTCAAAACCTATCCTTTTATTTCAATGCAATCCATGAAAATGTAATTAGCATGAACTGAAACTGGACTTGAGATATATGCTAATTGTTTCTGTTTATCAAGATGAGGAGAAGCCTTTTTAAAGAGGACGGCATAACAAAACATGATCTGAAGATCTGGGAATCATAATTTATAGTGTATGCAGATCTTACAGCTACAGCACCAAACAAGTACTGCTACCCTAGGTGTAGGCTCCAAAGCCTTGCAGAGCACTTGGGGCGAATGCAGATGCAGTACTTTACAATCCCAACTAGCTCAGATGGTCACATCTAGGACAAGCCATAGAACCTTTCTCTCCCACAAGCATTCTTTGCCAGTGTGTTTATGATACAATGAGAAAGCTCTCTTCTCCAAAAATTTCATTGCACTTAAGGAAAGAAAACAGAGGTAGGCATTGAAGTGTGATCCTCAAATGGCATGAAACTGTCCTGGAGAATCCAACAATTCTGGAGTCTAAACTCTTCCAAATATGCAAAATCTCCAGTCAAAGAATGAAGGGCCTTTGCTAGTCTTAACTAAATATTAAACACTATACTGAACACGATCTATCTAGACAATATGATCTAATTAACTGACTGCTACACAAAACGTTAAGGTTTCTTTCTTTCTTTCCTGATGGTATTTGAAATAAGGGACTTTCTTTCAGTGAGGTAAAGAATGTCCATCCATCCTTTCTTTCCTCCTTTCTTCAACTAATTGTCCACTTGTATCTGACCACTCCTAGCTCCCTCTATCTCCTTTACTCATGTAAGTCAGTCCATGGCACTCCAGTCTTTGTATTTGAGCCACTGTTGGATGGCTTTTCAAGACATCCTGAAAAGGTGTAAGCCTCACACCAAAAGTGCAGAGGAGAGACTCATTAATTACTCTGAGCCAACATCTCTTTTACAGAAGACAATCCTTAAGTGTTTTGTTTTGTTTTTTAAACTAATATTTTAGTACTAAGAAATGTATTTTCTTAAATCCTCAACTCGGAGGGAAGTTGCAAAACCTCTTACAGAGGTCTGTTCTTAATCTTTTTTTCTACAGGAATTTTATTAAATTTCTTTTGTAGTTAAGAAATAGCAATAGCAATTGAAAGGTCAGTTCCTCACAACTTCACACATTTCCCCTGTGAATTCCACAGCCATTCTTTTGCCCTCATTAGCAGCTTTCAAGTTCTCCAGCACTGTTATTTTATGTGACAGCTATAAATAAATACAAAGGTTTAAAATCAGGGAAGCTTTTCTAAATTATCATCCATGACTTTGGCAGGAAGTCTAAAGATAAAAGAGCTTGAAGTAAAATGTTATTATGTCTAAGCATACTGTCACAGCAATTGGTAATACTTGATGGCAAACTGACTCATACAAATTGCAAGGAAGAAACTTGATAATTTCCTAAACTATGGTTAAAAGGAAAGACTGCACCTTTTCCTGTGGTTTATGAATGCTTTAACTGTGATAGCAAGAGGTGGAAATTGCTAGCCACAGTCTTAATTTCCTGTCAAATCCCTAAACATACACACTTGTCAAAAATAACAGATTCTATCATTGTGACACAGTAAATAGCAATTCACTTCTCATTCTGTGAAAGCATCAACTGCAAAACTGTAGCAATGAGTCTCAGGCTTTGCCTTAAGGCAAAGGCCTTAAAGTTCTCAAGTATGAATGATTCCATATCTTTGAGAGTACTTAGCATGATTGCTGGAGCCCCAGCAATGCAGAAGATTTGGTTTTCTTTGGATGAGTTCCTCAAGGTTTTGGTCCTGCTGGTTCACTTTGCAAAAACAGTCTTTTAGAAAACTAACACACCAACCGGTATTCCTCTTCAAAAGAGTTCTCAAAAGCTACTTCAGTGTTTTCAATGCTCCCTCCCAAGAAGACCTTAGAAAGGGCTCTTTATTCTTGAATTTCCTGAGGAGGTTCACAGATTTGGTATAGCCTCAAGAAGGGTTTAGAGGGCTTCATCTTCCTGAATGGGTTCCTTCATCATTAGCAAAATGTAGTAAAATTCCTTAAAATATTCAATGTGTTAAGGGACAGTAGCAATGCCAAAGCTAATATTTACAGAGCTGAAAGACTAAATTCAGCAAAGCCTATGACCTAAACTAAGTAAAGCAACTGGGAGATGCTAGGAACATTAAATGACTACAGAGAACCTATTTGGGGGTAAAAGAAAAAAAAAAAAGGGAGGGAATCCCTTTTAAATCTTCAGTTGCTACAAGTTATGTGGAGAATTTGCCTGAGCTCTAAGCACTTCTTCCTGTTAATTTACTGAAGCTATAATTCATAGTATCATAGTATCATTATTCAGGGTTGGAAGGGACCACAAGGATCATCTAGTTCCAACCCCCCTGCCATGGGCAGGGACACCCCACACTAGATCAGGCTGGCCATTGTGGCCCTGCATGAATTTATGTTCACCAAGGTTAAAGTAGCCCCACAGAGCAAACCAAAACCATGGTTTTGGCATTGGAAGAGCCAGGAAAGCAGAGGACACAAAGTTGCAGAGAGAACACTGGTGGTGGCACAACAGATCAGCTGTAACTTCTACCCATTAGGACCCATATACTGGGTGGTTCAGTAGGACGACACAAGCAAGGCTGCTACAGAAGCATTACCACACCAAATGGCTTCCTGCAGCATTCTGCAAAGGCATCAGTATAACACTGCCGTGCTATCATCCCTCACCCATTCCCACCAAACCAAGTGCAGTAATGATAGCGTTTGCACAGCCTACAGTGTAGAGCAGAGATGGGTGACTCACATCACTGGAAATAGCTAAATCATCATGGTTATCATTTTTTTCTAGAACAAATTCTCTGTTTCACTAAAAAAGGGTCTCCATCTATATTTAGCTTTACTTTTAAATCCACATCCTCTAGTAAATCCTTTTCAAATGCATTTAAACATATTTGACTTTGCATATCTAATCAAAACAATTACAGCTCTAAAGCTGATCCCTCTCTCAAATATTTAATTTATACTTCATTATAAAATTATATAACACTTCTTTACTAAAAGAGTTTCTTTTTATCTCTTTAATCAATGAGTGTTCTTTTCATGTTGAAGAAACTCAACCTAATAAAAAAATAAACCCTATGTGATGCTGAGCAGTTTGTTAGCATGTGCTGTATTCATTAAATTTACACAGTTTCTCCAAGAGTGGCTGGGACCTTGTTTGAAACCACTGCAAACAAAATAGTTTAATGATTAAGTGATTTCTCAAAAAGTTGAAGCAATTTCTAGCTTCTGTGAAGTCTGCAAATAACAAAATTAGAAGAACTCATTAAAGATACCCTGAAGATAAAAAAAGTGTGAATTAATTACTACTGTGGATACAACCACCAGTTGACAATATCTTTAAAACATATTTTGGGGAACAATTTAACACAAAAAAATATTTGTGAATCCTGTTAATTCTTGTCATTACCATTAATCATTTACTGATAACCAATAACAAGCCTGATGTTTTACATGCAAGTATGAATGACCTATTTTTAATTCAGTAGCATCAGCTAAGTCTGCCATTATTTTGGGTCTGCATTTTTATTTTAGTATCTTGACAAGTAGCTGCAGAGAGGACAGAGAAAAGGGTGAGATACAAAGATGACTGAAATCACTCTTCATGTTTTTAGTAGCAATCGGGGGGGTTGGATTATATGCTCTAAGTTTTTTGATTGTTCTGGACATTTGGACAACTGCCTCTGTAAGCCATACTCACTGGATTAAATATCAGGTTAACCTTTATTTATGTCACATCTCCACTGAAGTCAGATAATCTTAACTCGGTAAGGGCAGTAGTAGCAGTAAGCACAATCAACAAGAGCCATGCACAGTTATTCCACTGCACCCTCACTGAAGCAGACTGCCCAAATGGTGCAATTAAACACTGAGTCCTGGCCTGAGACACAGAAACTCAGCATCAGAAAAATGAGAATATAGGTGGAGAAAGAACACACCCTGCTTAAGGAAGCTGTGGTTCTGGTTTATTCCCTACTTCCAGATACTAAATGGGCTAGACAAGAGAATCATGTCATTGGCATATGCCCCTGCAGAATGGGTGTACATATCAAGGTGATTGCCTAGTCCCAGCTCAGAACAGTATGCACAGAGCGAAATCAGAGACTGGAAGGAGATTTTTTTTAAATTACCTCATCTATTAGTGAAGCCCTGGTAAGGGTTTTGAAGACCGTTTGACTTACCATCATACAAGCCTGTCATGTGTTTAGGTGAACTTATCTCTTTGTATGCAAGACTTATTTGTTTCCCTAACCAAGCTGGTAATCTTAATATGAAACTGTAAGCAACCTACAAAACCACACTCCACAATCTAGAAGAATTTTAAAGAGGCAATAAAAGGCTTTAACACAAATAGAAAGTCTCTCAATGTTTAAAGTGTAAATTATCCCTTGAATCTTACTTTTGAAGTCATCATTAATTGCCTCATAGGCCTCATTTTACATTAATTGTGCCTTTATAAAATGCTCTCATTGAAAAAGTAATACATGTAAAGATTCCTCCCATATTAAATGGTTAGTAGTTTCATCCCTCTTAGCTAATTGCTTTATTATGTACTTTTTAAAGTGTTTTGCTCTGCAGGGATTAATTCTGCACGTATCTTCATGAGCTGTGAAACTTTTACAATGCATTGTTAAACTACGTATGTTGTGTTGCTGGTTTACAATTGCAGGAACTGCTCTGTGCCATGTGTTACTAGGAGATAACATGCTTCAAGGGTCCCTGAGGGCATGGGGCTTCATTCAGTTTCCTTTCGAATGTGTCTATCTCATTGCTAGGCACAGCAAATAACTGACACATAAATCACTACACTGCCAAGTTTAAGTCATGAATAGGAAATAAATTATTTTTCATTTTAAAAAGGAAAAAAACCAGCAAACTGAATAACCAGATCACCACTGGGTTTGTGTTCATGGAGCACCTTACTGCACTGCCCATCTTTTATAGGTTTACTTCCTCTACCTTAACGCAGCTGTACTTAGCTTCATCTGTTTGGTTAATCTTGCATTAACTTTAAAGATTTCAGTAATACCAGAATACCAACCTAAGAACAGAACAGAGTATTTTCAGTTGGAAGACACCTATAATGAATATCTAGTCCAACTACCTGACCAGTTCAGGGCTGACCAAAAGCTGGCTGCCAGGGCATGCTGCTGGATCCTTTTGAGCAGCTCTCAACCAGCACCCGCAGATTCCTTTCTGCAGGGATGCTCTCCAGCCACTTCTCTCCCAGTTTACACTTGTGGCCCATGTTACTCTGTTCTAGCTGGAGGATCTGGCATTTGGAGCTGTTAAATTTAATCCCATTAATCAGAGCCAGATGCTCTAGAGATAGATATCTCTGAAAGGCAGAGAGAGAGTCAGCAGCACTTCCCAGTTTGGTATCATCATTAGACTCGCTAATGATGCATTCAACTCCTGGATCCAGATCAGTGATACTGAACAAAACTGGAACAGCCCTGAGGAATGTCACTGTGGACTGGTCACCAGCCAGACATAGCCCAAATCACTACAACACTTTCAGCTTTCTCCTTCAGCCAGCTCCCCCAGCACTCCATCAACAGCTCATCCCACAGCTGGAAACGGAAAAATCACTGGTCCCACATTTGCAGTCCTATGACTCAGGGGACTAGGCAGCCCAGAATCTATCCATGTAATTAAAGACTGTGGAAAGAAAACACCACATGCCTCCACTTTTTCTTCATCCCAATTAGTCAAATTGCCATCTTCAGCAAGTATCAACTCATTGTTCTCTTTAGACATCCTTCTGCTATTAAATGTACTTAAAAAACCTTTTGTTATCTAACGCAGCACCAACCACTTCCAATGTAACTGAGCTCTGGCCTTTTCATGTCTTCTCCCTGCATCTATGAACCACAGTTCTGTACTCTTCCTGTGAAGCCTGACCTTTCTTCCAGAAGTCATACTACTTCCTTACCCTCTGGAGTTCCATGAGAAGTTCCCTTGTCAGCCAACCTCATGTTCTGCCCTGCTTGCTTGACTTGAGACACAAGTAAAGGTATCTGGCTTTTACAGCTTTGACCCAAACATGCTGGATCCATCCTGGTGAATTCATCCCAGTCATCTACTCAGGTCTCTTGCACCACAACAATCCATTGCTCTCCAACACTGGTCTTCCTCTAGTCTTTGTTAGATTGACAAATTAGGCCTACAGTACTAAAAGCTCTCCACGACACTAAATTCTAGAGAAATCTCACTTCAGCATCATATTAAAACAAATATGGAATCTTCACAGACTAGGCCATAAAGAATTGTAATACCAGAAGCTACAATGACACTGACACCAAGCTGTGACTTCAAGCGTAGAGAGATAGTAAACATGAGGCTATCTTATAAAAATGCACTAATTCACATCTCACCTGAAGCCACTGATTTGTAAGTGTATATTGACTTACAATGGCTCCACTTCTTTCTCTATTACTATAAACAACACCTAATTTCATAACACATCAGGATATGTGTATTAACTATCCATCTGGTAATGTGCAACCACACAGGCACAGCTAACGAAAAACCTCTATGTGCCTTGTTCTTCTTCCTTGCAGGGTATAGTGATACCACGTGCTGGTGCTGTATCACTATTTGCTTTCCAGTGGGAGCAGCTAATGAAATGTTCTCTCCTCACAAAGAGCAAATCCACAAAAATGATTCACTGGTAATGTGGTCTGTATGTATAAGTACACATGCCATAGCTGTAGGTTACCTGCTGAGGCATTCATAGGCAATAGCATGGGGGGAAAAGTAAGAATCAGTATCTCCACTGTAGGTTTAACATAAAACCAGACCAAGCCAGAGAATGCTGTGTTTTTATGGTGCCATGACTGACACCTGTTTGGAGGCATGACAGTTCCTTACTTTATTCTCAATAGAGGCTGTTGCAATTACAACCCTGTAAATAGTTTTAGTCTGTGTCACCTGGGGATTCAGGCTGTTAACACTTGCCAAAACAATATTAACCTTAGCAGTATTTCTGGTCACACTGAGAAGCCACTTGTTACACAGGGTGCTAGGCAAGTACTTACACCACTGCCAAGAAATTGTTTTTACCTTGGTGAAAGTGTGGGCTTTGAAACACATTGGCTACATCTTGTAAGAAATAACATTTGATCAATCTTCACGATTTTTTCTTGCAGACTTCAATCTAGAAATGATCTCTTCATTCACAAAATGGATTCAAATAATATAGATAGCTTTTGATTTAAAGTTTTAATGTAAAGGTAAGGAGAAATCACTGCCTTAAAAATAGCATTTAAATGTTATCTAAAAGTAGCAAGTAGGAATATTCTTATTCCCTTATTTCTCAGCCTTTACCCTTTGCTCATAATCAATCTACTGCTGTTGAACAGCACCTGTGATCATACCCTAAGGATTTCTTTCTGTACAGCAAATTATTCTCTGGTGGGAAAGGCTATGGCCTACTTATTACATCAAGTTAAAAACATGGCTTTAAAACCACAGTAAGTGATGGCACTAATCAGTGCAACAACAGGGACCATCTAGATCAATTTTCCTGAAGGAAAATTGAGAAAATTTATAGACCACCTACATTGCTCAGTGGAGTGCCATAAAAGGGGACCCAGCAGTAAGGACAAAAAGGGATGCTGTGGACATGTGACACATCCCACTGTTTACTTCCCATGCAAAGAGTTCCACAGTACAGCAGCTGAGTAAAAACCCTCCACTCTGTCCTTTCCCCGTCAGTCTCTCAGTGTTCCTAATACAGCAGTTTGTGAGGCAGCATGGTAAATCACAAACTGACTAACATTAACATCCACTCTGCAGTTTAAAAAGAGTAACACTGTATAGCTTTACTTCTGGTGTTCAGAGACAGTGAGTATAGGGCAGCCATTCAGACAACTAGACTGGCAGAGCCAAAGCACTGGTGTGCTGCAAGACAGAGAACAATAGGATGGGAAGGAAAAGGAGGAGAAAATGTTAACAAATGTAGCTGTTTAAGCCTATGTGCTGTGAAACTACACTACACCTTGGCTTGTACACTGTGCAAAAACTTTCCTTAATAGAAACAGACATCTATTTACATGTAATGTGTTAGAAAGTTCATGTAATTCATGGCCTGTATTAAAAACACTGACAGATAAAATTGCTGGAAGAAGTCCAAAATGTTTTTAGACAAATAAAGAGATTTGAGAGCAAATGCAAGTATCTGCACTTGTTCATGATTACCAAAATAAGCACTCTTGCAAGGGAATAGTAGAAGTAAGATTTCAGATGAGAAACAATTAGGATATACAATTAATTTGGAGTGGAAACGACTGGGCATGTAAGCCAGCAATAGGCTTCTGGGCAGTGTATGAAAGATACTGGGTTAACTAGTCAGCAGTGAAGAATCATGATCCCAGAAGTTGGGGTAAGGGGTGGTTAAAGATGACTACATAGATAGACAGAGGAGAGAAAGAGAGAAGTACAGCAAATAAAAAAATGTGTTCCTAAAAATCAAATCCCACCCCACCCCCGAAAACCCACATAAACAAAACAAAAAAGAAAATAACTTCTGGAATTTGAGGGGGCAGGGGGGGAACTCAATTCAATCAGGGAAAGGCATGAGAGACTTTGACATCAGCTTGCTCTGCAACAGATAAACATTATCACATAGACAATACCCTCAAAGAACACAGACTATTTCCTGGTCAAATAACTAGTTTTGGCACCTCTGTTCACTAACTGCATTCCTCTAGTTCCCCACTAAAAGAAAAAGCGTCAGCTTGACCCAAGTTTTACAGGCAAACTGCCAGACTGACAAGAACTGAAGGAGATATATTTATTAGAACATTGTTTTGTTGCAAATACAACTCATTTTACTATGGCAACATACTGTATGAAAGTCATATGTCATACTCAGAACTCTAAATTCCATTTTCTTCCTTGGTCAGCTGATTTGAAATCCTGATGTATCTTTTGGCAATCCATGCCTTTTCTCTTAAAGAGCTATTACCTTCTAACAAAATTTCCTCTTACCCATTTAACATTTATATTCCAGGGAACACGAACTCATCTGCAAGCACAGAGTCTTTCTGGAATACATAATTACTCTAACTCAAAGCCTGGGTTTAATATTCCCTTGATTCTCATCATGACTTAGTTTGTGACCTGAGGCAAATCACTGAGTATTTGTTCAGGCATCCCTAAAAGTGGCACAAACAACTTTGCTGCAACAGAAGCTTTGTCAAGCATGTAGCCTGCTTTAAAAGACAAAACTATTGCTGTAGGCTTGCTGACCTCAGCAGGAATTAGAAGCCTACTGAAAACTAGTCTTGAACCATATAATGCAGGATCTAATTGATTGCAATGGATTTGTAGGGGCTTCCCTAACTACAGAAGCAGAGCCCAAGTAATAGCAAGAAAAGCCAATCTCACACTCACATTTTGTTTCTGCTCTAAGACAGTTACCTACATGCTTCCTATCTACTCTCTTGCATAGCAACGTGATTCCAGTTTACCCTTCAAATTCAATCTGGTCCCTTAAAACCACACTTAAGTCCATTCAGTTGAGAATGATGGAACATAAACCAAAAAGAAGCATCATTCATTCCAATGTGGATTTAAGAATTTGATTCTGTAGCACAATAAATGAACCTGTCAAAAATTCCAGATAAAATGACCAAACTGCTCAGAAAGCATGCTGCCAAGTCCTGCACCGACCAGCTTGCCTTTACTTTCTTATGGGGTAAATAAACAGCCTGGAAAGAAAACTTGCTTCAGGAAAAAATATAGCATTGCTTCTAAAACTCCAAATGTGTTCATATTTTGAACTCATCTTTCAGCTTCTAGCTCAAGGCAACAGACCTCCATTAATATTTAACAATTGATATTTAATATTTTACAAATGTTATTACAAAGCCACAGACCAGGGTAAAAATATTAGGAGTTAAAATAATACACCAACTTACACATGAATAGAGCTGAGCAGAGAAACTAATTTATCAGTCAAGAGAATAATTATCCAGTCAAAGACCTGTTTTCTTTGGCTTGTTACCGTTTACTAGCAATGGCTGCTTCAGATACAGTTTCCAATAGTTGGGGATCCTCCTCCCCTCACATAACACAAATAACTAAGTATTTGTGCAGACCATGAGGTGACAAAAACATCTCCTGAGTGAGAACACTGGGATAAGTCTCCATTCCCTCAGGGTATAATCCTGTCCCTGCACAGTAAAATCCACATTACTTCAGCTGAAAACAAACCAAGACACAGGTATAGTTTATCCTGTATGATGACGAGAAACCCTCTCAGAAGCATCTCAGCTGGGAGATTAAATCTTATCTCACACCACTGAGGATGTAGCTGCTAACAAAGCAAACGGAGAATAAGGCTTTGACTCTGTGCACTGGCAGAGACAGTGATTTACCCAGTCCTGTCATGACACGACACTGCAGCTGGTCTGCATGAGTTTTACATCCTCTGGAACAAAATTAGTAAGATGGGACCATGTTCTACTTAGAACATTTCAGGTACCTGTTTTTCTTACTAACTCTTGCTGATATTTCTGTTAGTTAAAAGAAACCTCTCCTGCTCCTGTAGATGTTTGCTCTTACATACTTACGCAGAAAATTTCCCAGTGAAAGAACTGACTTCTATTGCCTAAATACTGTAAAGAATGAGAGCAGACTGTGTGAAATTTGCTTAGAAATTCAAGCCATGAAAAAAATTAAGGGACTTTCACTAGGTATCGACACTATCACATCATCCCTGTGCTGGCTAGGGTGGATCCCAGGCCAGTTAGGGCACATGGTGTCTGCCTCTTTACCCCTACATGAAATGTGTATCTCAAAGCAGAATACTAGATGAAGCTAGATACTGCTAACAAAAGTGGAATGGCAATGAAAGATGAAGCACAGTGAGCAACCTGTAGTCATGGATTGGAGAGCATTATTTTAAAATGGAAACATTATTTACTGCATTAATACTGTAATTATAATGTACCTTTTGTAGAACAATTACTGTCTTTATTAAGTGATTAATCGTAGACCTCACAGCTGAATGCAACATAAGTAATGGAGTGGTGCTGTAGAGATGAACATACAGTTCAGCAGCACAGACACACCATCTGACCTTAAATCTACTGATTGCAGTAGTCCACACAGTCCTACCTAAAGGAAAAGAAAGGCAGCCCATGGGAACGGCACCTCTAGGGACAAGTGCTTTGGATGCACCTGAATGACAGGGCTGCCCGCTAAAACATGAGAGCACACACGAAGAAGCCACCTGTATTTTGCCAGGATGCAGAGTATGGCCCTAGGTGGCACAGCAGCAGGTGGCAGAGGGAAGAAGCTTGCTTTTCATGTGGAACATCTGTGGAAATATTAGAGTTTGGGGGAAGCAAAGTATATTTCAATGTACATTTATATTCATCCTGGTATTATCTGGGATATGCTGAGAATTGTGAGAAGAGTTGGTAATAAACTGCTGAAAAATCTGTTCATTACAGCTTAGTAATTTGTTTTGATATAGCCAAGTCAGAGTGAAGTTAGATGAGACAGCATACATTATACTACCTTGCACACTACAATCTGTTACAGATGAAAGTATTTTATATAGGTCAGGCACTGCTTCCCTAGAGACAGACAAAAGCCATAAGGAAACCAGAGCGGTGCTGGGACTTATTCTAGTGACCAAGTTGACTCCAAAGTTTCAATTAAGACCAGAGAGATGCAAATCTCTGCATCTCTCTGGTCTTGTTGATCAAAGTACTCTTCCCAATCAACCTTTTAAGGCTAAGCTTAATATCTCATCATGCAAAACTACATAAAGCTCCTCAAGTTCACAAGGAGACAGTAGTTTTGTCAGCTGAAAAAGAAAAATCAGAGTGACACTGATTTTCAACTCATCACAACACTGAGCTGAAAATCAGATTTTGGGAACAGAAAGCGGCTCTGGCCCTCGCAGGGAGGAGAAAGGTGAAAAGCAGTCTTGTATTTCTCTCTCCCTTTCCTTGAAACTGTGTTCTAGTGTAGCTGAGGGAAGACCTGTGTTTCAGTCTTGCTGCAATAGCACTTTATCATTGAGAGGTTCAGGAAAAAGAATTGCAGAATGCGGAAGCAAGAGTGAGCATTTTTGGCTTATCTCAGAGTCTTGGCAGATAATTCTGTATTTTTAAAATAAATTCCTTCCCCCCCCCACTGTATAACAGTATGCTTTTATTCTGTCAACAAAAAGACACAAAATACATTTCATATCAGAGTTCAGAATGTAGTTCTGTTACACAGATCATACCATTTTTCATTATCACTTATCTAAGAATTTCTCTTGTATCAAAAACCTGAAAGATTCCCAAACAGAGCAGCACTGTACTTTCAGAATGGGATTTGTCTGAAGAGATATAGAAAGTACACAAATCACAGACAATACTGCATACAGTAAACAGAAGGATAGTGTATCATGAAAGAAAATATGTGCATTTACACACTTTATGAATATCTTAATTCCCCTCCAGAGGAAAACTAGCATAAATACCTTTATATTTTTCCTAATTTAAATAAACCAAGTAATTTAGGGAGGCTTCTCCCATTATGCCTGTGAGAAACTACCCTTTTTGCTGAGTCTGAGATCACAGGTAATCAGGGAGTTTTAGATATCATCTTTGCAGAACTCTAGCATTGTTCATTGAATGAAAGAATAGTAACAAATTCTGTATTTCTATTGCTGTCCCAGATAAGCTCTGAAAAATTTATAGGGGCTTGGGCTCTCTAACTCCCCTCTCTCCTCAAATACAACTTATACTCCTGCAGAGCTGTGAATCTCCCTTTGCATGCCATCATTTATACATTTTTGACTGGTATTCTCCCTTGCAGTAAGAAGCAAGCTGTGTTTTAAATATAAACCATCAGTGCTGGCTGGTTATAATCCTTACCCTGATTCCAAGCTCCACATTCTCTCCTCCGTATACTTCCATGCCTTCATCCAACAAGCCAATCTCTTGGAAATATTCTCTGTCTACTATGAAGCATCCAATCAATGCAGGACTTCTGAAAGAATAAACCAGTCACAACCAAAATTAGCTGACAGAATATGAACAATTTCACTATTCAAAACCAGATTATATTTATAATTGCTGTTGCATCAAGACAGATTCCTAGGGAGGTGTTTCTCAAACAGCTTTGTTCAATTTTCCTTCTAATTGTCTTGATTCTGTGGTGAAATAAGCACCATTGAAGGAAAACAGAGTCAAAATTATTGGACATACATATTCATATGCTCAACACAAGTGGTAACAAATCTGGATGCAGTGAGGAGATCTGGAGATACCTACTCCCCTCTCCAAAGTAGGGTATAATGCTGTACCAGTCTAACAATACTCTAAAGATGACAAGAAATACAGATCCAGATATACCAAAGCATGGATCTAATACAGTCTTTGTTTACACACTGTCAGTGGACCATCATTAACCCCTGGGACATAAAACAGCTGTAAAGCTACGTGACAGTATTAGAAAGACTACAACTGTCAGATCAGTTCTGCTTGTGTAATGCATTTGCAAAGAAAAGCCTGTTTCTGGCCAGTTACCACTAAAGTAGCAGATAAGACATTTGGAGAAAGCAGTGCTGAGCATTCACATCTACCATTTTCAATTCGGCTGTATGCTAATAACAAGGACACCTATTTTGAAAGATCTGAAAACAACAGTTTTCTTGATGACTGTGTAAGAGTCAAAGACAAAAGCGGAAGAGAACAGCTCAAGGACACTTAACTAGTTTAAGGTTACAGACAGTAAAAGTTATGAGATAGCTGTGACCACTGAGCATCTGTCATATCTAGATGAGCACTGTCAATGACACACTTATCTAGGTCACAGTTGCATGCTACCTTATTGGAGCAGTTGTGTTCTCCAGTTTCCACCAGGACTTTGGAGGGTTCAGGTATCGGCACCACAGCTCCCAGTCAAACCCCTGTGCTGAAAGGGGATACTCCTCTATTTCAAAATTATCATACTTAATGTTATCAAATGAAGGGGAAATGACCCTTTTCCTGTTTTCTTTTATCCTAGTGAGCACTGGTTCAGCCCTTAAAAAAAAAAAAGAAAAAAGTATTAAGATTGTGTCAGTTGGAGCACAGCATTTAGCACTTGATGGAAATCATAAAATCATAGAAGAGATTGGGTTCGAAGGGACCTTATAAGGTCATCTAGTTCAACCCCCCACATAAATAACAGCTTATGCTGTGCATTTCAGAAGGGGAAATTCTACAGCTGTTACCCAATTCAGAGCTCCCTTTGCTTTGAGATGGAGTTTTGACAGAGCAAGCTTTGCCCCAAAATAACACACTGCAGCATTTTATCTAGGATGCCCTATTATTAACCTTGATGTTAGCTGGTGAATGAAGAAATAAGTATCTGCACATAATACCCTTGCTACCAAATAGCAAGAACTTCAGGCTCTCAATATCAAGGACGTCAGGATCAGAGATAATAATAGATCTATCCTAGGGACAGAAGTTCCCGCCTTTTTACTATCTTTCTTGCTCAAGAATGGAAAGAAATAGTTAAATCCAGGCTGCACAAGTTAAAATACATGGGTTCAGTTATATGCTGGTTTTGCACATAGCAGCAGCATCAGTGCCAAAATGATACTACATTGTTTACACTTTAGAACATAAAAGAAACATAATATTTTTAATTAAAAGAAGATAAATTTGTCCCTATGGGCAAAGGGCCACATTATCAGAGAAGGCTTTTAACATGCAGTTTTCCAATAGAGTTTAAACACATTGTAATTAGACCAGCAGATAACTCACATTATAAAAACGCATCTGGATTGTTACTCAGCACAACTACATTTTTCATGCTTGTGTCCATGACTGTGTCTTAATCTTCATTAAAAAGAGCAGTGTCCTAACTTACTCTCTATATACAAGAGAAATGTCATTCTGTACTTTAGAAACAGTGCTCAGAAAAGCTCCTTTGGTCAGAAAAATTCAAGGAAACACATACCATCCCACATTGAATTCCACGTGGGCATCAAAGAGAGCAACTACTGGTGCTGTGGCTACTCTCCATCCACTAACTCGAGATCGAATCAGCCCTTCTTGTTTGCTGTGTCGAACAACCTTGATGAAACCAGGCTTATGGGCATTCACTTCATCAACGTACTTATTTAGTTTCTCCTTGAGCTCTTCTGTGGAAAGGAAAGAATTAGATGTTAGATCAGCCCAACAAGATGTAAAAATCTATTCTTTCAGCAAAACATGATTCTTCAGACATGGAAATACTCTTTTTTGTTTTATCTGCTATTGAGAATTGTCAAATAGTCAATTCTGAAAAGAGGTAAAGAAAAAGTAGAAGGATCATAATTTATATAGTGCTAAAAATTTTCAGTATAACTTCAGATTTTAAGACTGACATCAGAACCCTACCACTGTTTAACATCAATATGCCACAAAATAAAGCACTCAATCATAAAGTATCATAACTATATAAATGCATATTATGTTACCGTAGCAACAAATGAGAGGTGACCAGTTCCCAGAGTGGTTGGCTTATCAAACAGATCTGGACAATACACACACTAGAACAATACAATAGAAAATTAAAAGCAAGCACACTTTAATTTGCCCCATTAAAAGCTCATTCTTGGAAAGGAGGTGGATGGGTCCTCCCTTACGGTGACAAAGAAGAACAGAGATATTTCACAAGGAGTCCTAACCTAAAGACTGCTACAACCCCTATGACCTTAGTGGACCTATTTCCCTGAGGTTATGAAGGAAAGGACAAGATGGTCAACTACAAAGACTCCTTAAATTCACCCATCTCTGTAAGGTTTCTCAGTTACCAGGTGTGATACTCTTGTATCTGGTTGCACTGGCACTGCAGGACTATGCATGCCACACACCTTTGTGTAAATGAACTCTCTGCATGGAGTGAGAGAATACTGAAGAAAAGCGCTCATAGTTACAGTTCTTCAGAAAGAGCAAGTATTGAAAAGAAATAGTCCGATGACTACGTCCACCAGAGTGTTCAAACTGCAACTACATGCCTAGAATTTTCCACATTGTATTGCCAATATCTATTCACCTTGAACAAACAATACAAGGCGTTTGCACACATAGCTTACAGCACTGTTCTGCTTGTGTTACATTTGCTGCATATTGAGCAACACATTTTTCCTTTACAGAGAAAAAAAATTATATTCAGGTTTTCTATCATACATGTGCAAAGCCACACGCTCTTATTGTTCATCTCCTAACACACAGATTTATAAAAGCACAAAACTATTACACCACCCACTAGCTAAACGCACTTTAAATTCAAAAGAAGACATTTACATTACTGAAATTGCGCCCGCCTAAAAACAGCGTAAACCAGTTCTCTATTCCCAAAATGTAACATTGTGGAGGGTGAATATCAAGATAGGAAGATCAAAGCTTTGTTCTCAGCATAAGTGGCTGTTCAAAGCTTTTCAATACCAGGAAGCTTTGTTTGCTACAACAATGCAGCATCACCACTGAGTATAAAATACACAAAAGGAAAGCAGGCGCTAATCAAGGACTCGAAAACCAGTACTCTATCAAGAGGCATTGTTCTCTCAATCACCTTCATTTTTAGCAAAGTGGGCCATTCTTACTCCTGTCAAATACTTTTCCTAACGTGGGCTGACTTTACAAGCTTGAGTAAACAGAATCTTTTTCATAGCTAGGTGTAGTACAGAAATAGGTGGAAAAGGAATCTTGGCTTGCTATCAGTGTGACTTCAGCTGCAAATTATAGCTGTGACATTTAGTAGGCAGTATACACTTCCCATTTTCTGTTACACTGCAGCTTTTTGCAAATTAAGTGAATGTCCGGAGGGAGAATCAGAGGAACCTTGAAGGCTTATCCATGGTCCATCAGTATGGAGGGATTCTTCCCTGGACTTCAGTACCAGTCTCAGGAGGCAGAGGAAACTGCTGAATTTTACCAGCTCTTCGATACTGGCTTACTGACTTTGTAGCAAGCCCACAGGAGACAATGCAATATTTTGCAGACAAGGCATTTTCTGGCCTTCGTTATTTAAAACACATTAGCCTTCCTTTGCAAAAGCAGAGCACTGAGCAGAGCATTATGTGCACTCTTTGTCTGACAAAACTTATTGGGCAGACTCTAGAAAAAAATCTACTAAAAGAATGTAACATTTTCACTCAGTCACTGGACACAGCAAACATGTAAATGAAGTTTAAAAAGGCAATATTTTGGGGGGAACATTAAAGATGCCTTAGCAGGATATTTAAGTCAGTTTTTTTCGTGCATTCCATGTTTTCCTGAGTTCTACATGAGAAAGCTGAGTTCAGCTGTCTTTGACAGTTTTAGAGCACCCTGCCCAACTGGACTGAATGATGGGGCTCTCCCTGTAGAACTGATCATACACTTTGTGATGGCATTGATAATCTTCAGCAATATATTTTTCACTCATGCTCTGCTTTTTTTCCACTTCAGATTTGTTGCCTGAATAATAAACAGCCTTTTTCATTAATTATTGTGCTTCACTGCTTTATGCCACCATAGGGAAAAGAAAGAGAATGAGCAAATGTGTCACCTTCAGTACACTGTTGATTCCATTTCTAATTATGGAAACAAACAGATACAAAAGATAGATGAGCTTGCCTTAGCACAGAATCTCTCAAATAAGGACTCAGTTTGAGTAAGATGAATGAGTATCTGCAGCTGGATAGAAAGAGCAGCCATATATGGAATGGGGAAGTGGTGCTGGTCTGGCACTTGGCATTGGGGCACTCTACCACCTTTCCTTATATGATACAAATGTCTGGAGAGCACAGCACAACTCTCCTCATAAATGTAGAGAACATAATTCATCTGCCATAATTACACTAAATATTAAGATAACTGATTACTAACATTTCTAAGAGGTTGATTTTTTTGTTTGTGACATATTGACAGAGATTTTGTTTGTCAAGTTTCCCTATTCAGCAACATCAAATAGTGTGAAAGAATTTGTGCAACTTTGCCTTCTTAGGAAGGGGTGGAAGCAGGGCAGGATGAAGGCAGGGAGCAAGAGGAGTCAGAAGACATCAGGCAGCTGTGGAGGTTGTATGAGAAGGGATCATTTAGTTCATGAAAATCTCTTCAAAAGCCATCTTCCTTTGAGGATATGGCCCAAGAGAAAGATGGCTTGACAGAGGCCCTGGCAGTGCTGCCACTCTCCTTGCAATACTGCAGCTTATTGGCATGTGTGAGTGGCCAGTCCTAACTCAGAGGGGCCATCTGTACCACAGTCCTGCTTCCTCTTTGAACCCTGGGGGGTTGTGGTTCTCATGTTTGCCCCAGGGAGCTTCCCATAAGGAAAATCATCTATGGATCATGCCCTTTTCCCAGTCACATCAAGAGGCCTATGGTTTGCATTGCCTCTACCCTCCCTAAACTGGGAGCTAGATGCTCAGTGATGTAAGGTGCCTTAGTCCCTTACTCCAGTGTCCTTCAGCAGCTCTGAATCTGTGCCCAGACTTCAATCTTAAGTTATTGATACAAATGGTATTGTCATAAATAATAAATTATCACTCTGTGTTCACAGAGAAGCAGCTTAGAGAACAGTCAATTAAGCCTCAGTTTCAAGAACTTTCATGCTTTAATGTGCTTCATTCTGAGTGCTTAAATGAGTCCTCACATCTCTTAGAACAATTACATCTGTGAAGTCTGACACTCCTGCTTTGCTGAGACAGATGCATTTTACTGACTTCTTAATACTCCTTCTCAGCTTTAAGTTTGCCAACAGCGCTAAAATAGTAATAAATAAACAAACAAGCATCACCTCTCTCATAACTTTATGCATTTTCTAAATCCTAAAAGTCCCTTCTGACTTCAGTGCAGCAGAATGCACATCAGAAGTTATTGCCATCCCTGCAAGCCTTGTGCTTTTACCTTTAGGGAAAAAATTATCTCCATGTCAAAGGCCCAGGAATTACCATATCCCTCTTCAACCTTAGCACTTGGCACAAAAATGGCTTGCTTTTACCATGAAGGCAAAGAAGCTGTTCTTCAGTGCAGAATGGGGTTTAACATAATTGTCCTCCCTCTGCCAGAAATTGTGAATAGATACATAATATGGAAGGGGTGAAATTATTTCTTATTTTTGTGCTCTAGCTTTGTGTGTTCATTGAGCTGCCTAGAAGGCATGCTCCAGTCCCTAGGTAAAGAACCATACTGGATATTTTCTTGGATCATAAAGGACACTTTCAAAGGCAAATCATTACAGCAGCTGCCGGAATACAGCAGAGTTACTGCCTGTATAGGAGGCAATAGACCACAGGTTGGTTTGTTCCTGGCAAGGATCCCAAGACCTTCCTGAACACATGCAGTAGGTCAGACTGGGATCCACTGCCTTGCATCAAAGCAAAACTGATAGATCACAAGAAGCCTGTACACCATGAAAGCTACTGCCAAACTAGGAGCATCTCCTCAGGTACAGCTTTGCTTCAGTATGAAAGGCAAGTAAATTAGCAAAAAGAGAGTTCATACAAAAAAATTAATTTTAGTAGAAGATTTTTTTCCAGCTTCTTTATCTGATTATTTGTAGTCCAAAGTCTTGAGAACAGGAAAAGCTGCTTTTCCACTTTTCCAATAACAAATTTACAGCATTTAGAAAAAACCCTCACTTCCCTCTCAGTCACTCTGCAGGCACACACCATGACTTCACGTAACAACTTGAATTCATGGCAGCACCTAGGCATGTAAGAAAAACAGTTTGCTGTACTTGATCTAACAGGCTTGTATACTGGATTATGCCACTTATTTTGTATGCAGCTCAGTGATTCATAATTTTTATTTTCCTCCCTTATCTTTCATGCTCAAGTGATCACCTCTCATCTCTACAGCAGAAGCTGATAATTCCAAATGAAAAAATATTTATAACCAGATAGAGGTATGTCATTTGTAATGCACGTGTGTATTTAGAATGTCTGCAACAGAGGGCAACAATGCACAACCAGATAACGAGGGCCTGCTGTGCTCACGTATTTAATAACCTCATGTTATCTGGCAATAGATAAACCACTAAGGGGAATTACCAACACAATACAAGGAATTGATCTGGATGGACCTCAGAAACAAAAAAAGCAGTATAATGCTTTTCCTCCATTACTACTCTTGCATTGTTGACAGAGATGCATAATCTAATCTGAGAGGTTCAGGGTATCCACATGTAAAGCCAGATAGTGTAATGAACTTCCACAGTCACAGTCTCTGCATTTAGAAATACAATGTTTCAGCTGCTGTCAAACCTCCCCAAGTCTACTAAGATAAATGAGGCCTACAACAATTCACTGCAGTTCACACATTGGACTACAAGGCAAGGATTTCTTTCATCTGGCACATGAACAGCACCATTCTCCCACAATAACAGTAGGAAGAACCACCACAACTGCTCTCTCAGGCCCTGCACACAAGCATATGCTCTTTCAACTGCCCTAGAGAATCTAGCATAGAGAGGTGGAAAAGCACGCATTCCATTCAGAGGGTTTGGTGGGGCTGCCTTGATCCATTCTCAGATCCTCTCACAAGCAGCATGTCTACACATGAAAAGAACTTGAAGATGCACACTTCACTGAATCCTCTTCCTGGCTGTAAGATCTTGGGAATCTGAGAGCACAAAAATCATGTGCCAGCAAATAATTCCACTTCAAAACAGTAATGAGTAAACTGTGACTACTCCCATTTAAGGACTGTTACTGGGCACATTATGGATACAATCATGTGATCACAACAATGGGTAAACCTGGTCAGGACCAAGCACTATCGCTAAAATCAGACACTCATATCACATCTGATGCAAGAATGACTTACCATTTATTTGGATACAACAGTTTTAGAAAGGGGCCATAAAGTGAGAAGTACAGAAGCAGCAAGACCATGCATTAGAGCTGACACAGTGAATAAATACACTGCTGAAATAGCCACTGCCAAAGTCCAGAGTTCATAATTTCACTTCTTGTGTTCCTGAACTCATTTGTAAAATGACCTTTAAATGTTAAAGAGATGTGCCTGAGAAATGCATTCTAGTCCCAGCAGGATAGTGGCAGTTTCCAGTAATCCAAATGACTGATTTTTTTTTTCAATATACAGTATTTAATTCTAATCTGTTTCTTGGACATGTATGGAACAGAAAAACATCCACTACTCAGAATAAGAAACTAATATCTGAACACAGTCAGAGCAGACTGTATAGATCTAGAAAAATACAACTAAAGAGCACATTAGAAATACTCTGCATTTCCATAACCATAAGACACAGCAAGCCACTTGCTGTACTGCACACTTATTAAATAATCAGCATGGCAGTTCGTGTTATGATAACAGATTCACAAGGAAAAAGAAACTGCCAATTAAAACACAATAGTTCAAGGACAACTACATTATTTCTGGAGTGGATTCAGGGAAAAGCAGTCACATAAGATATATTAAAAATGTAACATGCAAAGATACAGTTAGAAATGCATGGAATAAAGCTCATTATAGTCTTCTGGATCAAACCTCTACTTAACAACAAGGAAGGTGAGAACATGACTATAAAAGAAGAAAAAAAAGAAAAGACACGAGCTTTCAGTGTGCACACTCACTACAATCCTAGGAGGGATGTCACCTCACAGACCACTGCTGGGTTAATTTGGGACTATCTGGTGCCTACTGTGCTGTTTAAGGCATGGACTTTAATTCACATAATTTGAATAACTTGTAAGTTACAACTTCTCCTTTTTGAAACTTCCCAAAGCTAGGGACAACTTCCAAATATTTCTTACTCCTATGAAATATCTGTTCAAATCAGAAACTATTTTATATGAATACCATATGAGCTGCAAGATTTGTTTCTATCTAAAGGCAGAAACTGGTTTTCTGGGAGAACCAGCTATGTACATTTTCAAACTAAAGCAACAAATTCTGGCCTGCTTCTTTCCTGGTGTATTTAATTACTCCTTAGGAATAAGACAGTGCTGGGACTGTGCCATTTGGTAACTGTGGAATACCTCTAAGTCCAGCATACATGATTTCCAAGTAAAGGATTGCTTATCATAATAGTGCATCATCCACTGCTTCTTAAAAATCCCCAAGTTCAAGTTTAAACGGAACACAATTGCATATGATTTGTATCTTTAGATAAGCTCTATCAGCATGCAACAAATTATTCCAAGCCTTTCATCATCATTTATAGAAAAATCCTCTGTAGGCACCTAATCACAATCTAAACATTAGCTTTAAAGAAATGCTATGTTACAGTTGTTGTGTCCTGCCTTTCTGCATCAGAAACATATGAGGGATAGTAACAACAATCTTTATGTCCTCCAAAAAGGAGGTGAGGCATTAAAAATAACCCAGGCATTAACTTGAAACTAAAATACATACTTTTTCAGTTCCCAGAGCAGCAGCAACATTGCTGAATATCCTACTGCAGCCTGGGAAACATTTGGTTAAGTCCTGCTTAATTGGGAGCAAACTAGAGTAAGTTAATCTGAGTACTAGTATGCCTCCCAGCAGGATGGAAGCCTTGCTTGCATAAAACATGCGCATAGAAGAACACACACCGGCCTTGCCTTTTCTAGACCCACCCCCCCCAAAAAAAAAAAAAACAGCAATAGTGTCAAAATTCTTTGACATTATAAGCAGTAAAAGTTACATCTGCTGTGCTGAGATAGGACAGAATTGTACTGACTCCAGCAATCCTTCCTGGAATTACCCCTGAGCGAGCAGCTATGAGGCTAAAGTGACTTGGCTGATCCAGGTTTCTGCTTTACACTGCAGATGGTTGGAAGTAGCAGGGAAAGACAGTACCTGCTCCAGACTACAAGCAGCAGGCTGGGCTACTAGTTCAAGTTCTCATCAGCATAGCACTTCTGGACCTGCTGCCTGGGATTCAGCATGTAGCAGTCTCCTCTCTGCATCAGTCACATACCAGCACCCAACAATGCCGAGCACAGCAGCTCACAGGATGCTAAGGGTAACGGTCACACAAAATGGACTGGAATCAAAAGCTCTGAAAGACTTGGATCTTAGGAGAGTTCACTAAAGAAAATTTCCATAGGTGAAGGACAATGCCTAAATTTAACAAAACATATTTAAATAGCTTCTAACTCATGTTTGTTTGCTGGGGTTTTTTTATTATTAGGCAAACAATAGTGCAGAAGAATGGTCTTGAATTACAGTTTCTCTTGCTAATATTTAGATATATTACAAGTTTGTTCAACATTTGTGTTCTGGCAAACATTCATTAATTTTAGTTTGCTTCCTTCCTCATTATTTTTTGTCATTTAATTTTACCTCTTTAATTCAAAATTAACTCTTCAAAATTTAAAAACCTGTAGTCAAAGCAGAGAGACTTCTGAGACCCAGCAGCCACAGCCCAACAGATACAAACCCAATGTGTCAAACTTACTGTTCATGTAGAAAACCATGTACACAGACAATCTGTGCCAGGCTCTACTCTACCATATTTTTCAGATAGCTTCATTTTCTCCATAAATGCAGCAAGTTTAAATTACTTTATGAAGACCTCTCAGCACAGTTTTTACTGACATTATCATTTCTTATACACATTATACTTCTGAAACCTTACACTTACATGAAATGTTGCTTGGGAATGTTAAGGTCTTTTCCAGGAAATCTTTTTTATGAAGAACTGTTAGCATTAAGTACTGTCTGCATGTCACTTACCTAGCTGTGATGTAGGCCTTAGCACTGTAAATCTGACTCCATTTATCATAGAGATTTAAAGGCTTGAAACGATCATCTCCTATCCAATTCTTCCAGTGTACCACTTGACCTTTCATTGTGAATAATGAGTTTGCACAGACACAGGCTAATTTCCTTGGACTGGATTTTGATTTGCCATGTTTTGCAATTTAATTTGCAATAGATCAAAATTTACTTTTTTTTTTTTAGAATACTTACTGACTTCTCAGCTCTACACCTTCTAGTACCTTCAAAAGGATGCTTCTTTCACAGTTTAATTTTCTAGTGAATTCCATGATTAAATTCTGTCCAACTATGAGCATTAAATTTCTACCTTGCCTGCATATTACAATATGTTGTGTTGAAGACCACATGACAACTTCAGACTGAGTAACGGTCTCATTTTCCTATATGGCATTCATCTTAGTTAACTTTAGAGGATTATTACAGTTATAGTCTCACTATGACGTAGCAGGAGGAGCCTTCAGAAGGTAGCAAACTCAGAGTCATAATTAACATCCAAATCTTTAAAATCCTGAGCAGCATTTATTACACAGAAATTTTAATGATCTTTCCAAAGCTCAAAAATCTTGACATGGGTGCCTCAGAAAGCTGAATAGCAAAAAGCTCCCCAAGGCTCTTTCATCTTCAATGGCTTCACATCGCCCTCCCAACAAATGTGTCAGTTGCACTCTAAGTGGCAAAGAAGGCTATGTTGGAAAGAGCTAAAGCAGCCTAAACAAACACAGGTTAACAGAAAACTTTTGTGATGCTTTTTGAAACAGTCTGATGCATATGAGCATCACACAGCCAGCTAGCCTGATGTTCCAACTCTGTCACCAACACTGGAGGTTATAATTATAGCCACCATGCCACACTGGGAGAAGGCAAGAGAGATCAAAATAATACAGGCATCTTGGACTCCATCTTGATCCCAAGACTGTAACGTCACCCATGACATGATAACAGCAAGTTACTTTTCATCTGACCACATCCAAAGAGACTCTGCCTTATACACAGACAGAATGTGTGTATGGTGACCACCCTACTAGTCTGGCTAGCTGCTACTTCAATCCATAAAGCACCAAACATAAAATCCAAATCTATTCAACCTCAAGACGACTACCAACTCAGGAGAAGTTACTCTCAGTCTTTTGTTTTTTTGGCTAAGTTGCACATGAAAACTGATGCTAGAGCTCCTTTTTTAAAATCTGTTGTGCAAGTGGATTTTCTGTAAATGGTAAACACTCTATGTGTTAATTGGAAGCAGTTGTGAAAACCAATTAAAATTGCTGTACTGCAATTGTGCTTCGGAAAAGGTCTTTGTATCAAACCCTAATAAAGATTTGTTTTGTACATAGAATCAACAAGGTTGGAAAAGACCTCAGAGATCAAGTCCAACCTATCACCCAACACCTCATGACTAACTAAACCATGGCTTCAAGTGCCATGTCCAATCCTTTTTTGAACACCTCCAGGGACAGTGACTCCACCACCGCCCTGGGCAGCACATTCCAATGGCCAACTACTCTTTCTGTGAAGAACTTTCTCCTTACCTCATGCCTAAATTTCCCCAGGCACAGCTTGAGACTGTGTCCTCTTGTTCTGATGCTGGTTGCCTGGGAGAAGAGACCGACCCCCACCTGGCTGCAACCTCCATGCTTTGTTTAATCCCTTCAGGTAAATAAACAAAGAATGTATTAATTGTATCTCAATAAAGACAGGGAGTGGCAATTCTCTGCTAATCAAAGGACTTTCTTTGCAGATAAACCTAGAGCCATTAATTAGTGATCATGGTACAAGTTATCCCCAGATACATACAACTCATCAACACAGGGATGTCACGATACACACTGGGAAAGCATATTCCTGGGGAAGACAGTGATGCAACACCACTTTTGGAAAATTCTTCACCATGAGGGTGGTGAGACACTGGGACAGGTTGCCCAAGGAAGTGGTGGAGGCCCTATCCCTGGAGGTTTTTAAGGTCAGGCTGGATGTAGCTCTGAGCAACCTGATGTAGTGTGTGTCCTTGCCCATGGCAGGAGGGTTGGAACTAGATTATACTTGAGGTCCCATCCAACATTAACAATTCTGTGATTTTATGTCATAAGCCACACAAGTAGGCTGGTTACAGTTTGGAAACATGCTGTTATTACCTTGTGATCACCCACCTTGAACATAGCTGGCAGGTTTTGAAATGTTCCACTGACAAACCTCTGCTCCTCATCTCAAAACAAAACTGTTCTGTGTATCCTTCCAATACTAACCCATGCCACCACTCCTTCCATGTGACCATTCTCTAATGGTCTTCCTAGTCCTATCCATCCTTAATGCTGTGAAATAGATCTGTTAACTGACATACACGTGCACTCACAAATCCCTCTGAAATTGGTTTGTAAAGTGTATCAGAAGTTGGATGAGCTATGCCTCTGTCTCCTCCTCTTTGTATCCATTCCTAACGTAGTTATCAAACTGCCTTCTTTTTCTCTACCTTTTAGCTACTCTGGTTTTGGAACTTGTGTATCCCTTTGGTTTGATTTACACTGCACTGAACAAAATCAGCAGCAGTACCGGGACATACATCTTCAAGGTTCTTCATTAAATCCAGTCCTTTCTTTCTCTTCACAAAAGCTCTGCATTTCATCACTGCATCACCAATCACCATTAAAATGTGTTTGAAAGCCTAAAAGTAAACATGATTGGGCTTCACCATTCAGCAAGTAGAGACTGTCCTGTGAGGACAGGGCACCATGGCATCCAAGGACACAGCTGTGCTGTGTGTTCCCAGCACACAGAGCCACCTGAGCTGGCACTAATGAACTGCTCTGCCTATATATGGAGCACTGTGCAGATGTACTGCCTCCAGGTCTGGGAGCAGATTGACTGATTTACTGCTAGACACCCTACAGTACAGGATTGGGTTTAAGGTGGCAGTGATAAATGGTCTTTCCAGCATAAGAGAATAACAACATTTGTAATAGCAATAGTAGGGTGGACTTCCCTATGAACAGGCTCTGACTGCATTTCTCTTGGAAGGCTGTACTCCAGCCAGACACGTTAAAGCTCTGGCAGACAGCTCTCTAATGCCAGAGGAAAGAATCTGTCAGCTGTGGTCTTTTGCATGCAGCACACATTACAGACAAAGGCTGACACCTTAAATCCACTTCAAATTATTAAAAGCAGCTCAGGCAAAGCATGGAAGGGGCTGTTATGCACAGTATAAAGCTCTGTGGCTGATGAAACATATTGCAATGTTCTGGTTCCCAGACACCACCCCTACCTATCCCACACTACAGCTGTCCAGCCAAGAAGTGACTGTCAGCATTCATGCCTGTGGCTGGGCACACCTTTCCAGCTGACTTTATTTACCCAGACCCTGAATTATAGTATAAAACCAGCTGAGCTGGTTCATGCATAGCTATCTTGGGTCCATTTCCTGTATGGGTGCACTATAAAGTTACTTTTTAGGGCCACTATGCTATTCTTAAAATGCTACCAACCAACCTCTATCCTTTTAATTGTTGAAGAGAAGGCACTTTTACAACTCCTTAGCATCTGGCCATCAGAAATACTTCAGTGAATTAAGATGACAAGAGCAGCTTTGATGAGAACTACCCAGTGTCTAAATTAAGCAAATACAGTCAGTGAGGCTCAGCTGGGCTCATAGATCAAAAGAGGTTATGTCCACATGAAAAGAATCACTCAGACTTCTTTTATCTTTTAACTTTGTATTTCTGTCATAAACTTCCAGCCACTTTATATCTTTTTTTACTAACGTTACAAACACATTACTGATCTTGAAGATTCTGAAAATCTAATTGGACATGGCCTTGGACAACTTGCTCTAGCTGAGCCAGCTATGAACAGAGGGGTAGGACTAGATGATCTTCAGAAGATGATGCCTATCTCAGCCATCCTGTGACTCTGATAGAGTTAACGTCTGCCTTGGAAAGAATGCTGTCATTTCTTTTGATGCATACCTGTATTGTGATTAATGACATAAACAGCACATAACAGATAAAGCAGGGAGTAGATGGTCTGAAAAGAATACAGGCATTGCGATGTATATGAGCAAGGAACACTTCAGTGAGCTTGCAGTGTCCAATCATATGTCACCAAATCTGATTTTAATAACTATATTTTCAATTTCATAGACAAAGCAAAAGAAACTAAGTGTACATTTCTGAAGCTGTAGGGTCAAGCTTTTAGAAATAGATCTCAAGCTTGACTCCTAAGCCTATGTTTAAGTGCTTGAATAGAAGTTTACTGACAGAGATATGCATAGACTAAACACTCAGATGACTGAATGGGTTCACCGGTAGTGAGATAATGGGAGTGAGTTGTTTGTTTCACTGTTTATGAAAATCTGCATGTCAGAGACTATGTAAAATGATAAAATTCTTTGACTTTATGTGCATCCATCAACCCAAAAAATTAAAAACATAATATAAATCAATCTGAGGTTGTTGTGTATCACAAGCCTTTCAACACTAGCAGTTTGTGAAACAAATTAAGCTTTGCAATTACTTGTCTGCAGATGGTAAATGAAGAAACATTGATGCAAAGGAACCTGGTGATCTTACGCACCACAGGCTGTATGCAAAGAACAAGCTGTAAAGCTTTTTACATATGTTCATCTTATCCAGTTCAAATGGATTGCAGAGCTTGACTAATTGCCTTTCTTTCATATAAAGTGATCTCTGTTTAAAAGCACATGTCAGGAAAATAGTGTGGACATCACCATGTTTACCAATTACTTTGAGTATTGCCACAGGAGATTAACTAAAGATATCCCTAGTTCTGCCTGTTGGCACAGGAACATTCACAGCACTGTTAAAGGCTTTTAGAGGATTTAATTTTTCCATATTTTTCTAAGACTCAAAAGTTTGAGGTCAGAAATTATTTATAGTAGAATAAAAACAAGTCCACCAAATACAGAAAGAACATTCTACTACTGCTTGCCACTTTTCCACCTTCTCTTCAACATGAAGAATAGCTCCCAAGATAATTTTATGATGGTCAGAAACTAACAGGTTTCTTAGAATATGAAGTCCCTGCCCTAAAAATCCACACACTTACTAATCACTATTTATAACCTGAGCCTTAGAGCTCTTCTGTTTAAAGTCAAAAAATAGTTTAACAGAGAACCAAATACTGCAATAATGAATGGAATTTGAGAGAACATCTGGTCCCTCCTTCTTGCCCCATCACTGAGGGAACTATGTTTCAATTTATTTCCACACAAGCTTGTCGTGTCTCTTTTTAGGTTTATCAGCAAATATTGTCCCATGTTCTTTATAGATAGATGAATCAAACGAGCCATATAGTAAAGACAAAATACATTAACAGTAGTTTGTTGTCTGATTCAGTTAAAAGTCACAATACCTCAAAGCTAGGGTCATTTAAACTAGGTATTTGCACTTAAAACCACAAAGACAACTGGCTTCAGACTAACTACTTAGAGAATTATGAGCCATAAAACAAGAGAACTGCAAAAAAACACCTAAAACTCTTTCACAAAATTTCTACTGACAAGACTATTGCTCCTCATACATCTGAAGACTGAGAGGAATTCTTGTGTAACAAGCCCTGTCTGAACATTCATAAATATTAACATATTTCAGATGGAAAATTCATTGCAGCAACTTTGCATTTAGAGTTGGTATTTCAGAATCATCCCTTGGGGAAAATGGAATGACAGATAGCAGTATCTCCCATCACCAAACTGGAAGATCTATTTTTGCTCTGAAGTTCACGGGAAAATGCAGTATCCTCCCTTGAGTAATACTGAATAGTCACCCAGCAGCCTGTGGGGGGATGATAGCTTTAACAATCTGGCAAGAGGGTTAGCTGGCTCTGAACACTACACAGTCATCAGCAGCATTTAAAAAACAGCTTTTAAATGAAACACAGAAAAAATGTCCAGATTTGCTCACTGCCAAATCACTTGAGCACAATCAAAGTAAGCAGAGGACTAGCTTGCTAAAAATCACTTCAAATAGAAAAACTGCAGGAGAAATACAAGGCAGGTGTTCAGAAACAAGGGTATTAATTGGAATAAAAGGGAAAAAATATATAGTATTGTAAGATTTAATAGTTAAACAAACAAACAAATAATCAAATATATTGAATCATACCATAACCATAACTAATTCAAGGCAGAGGCATTTTGCAGTCCATGAAAAAAATTGAGTCACCGTCCCTGGAGGTGTTCAAGAGGAGATTGGACGTGGCACTTGGTGCCATGGTCTAGTCATGGGTCTGTATTGATAGGTTGGACTCGATGATCCTCGAGGTCCTTTCCAACCTAAGTTATACTGTGATACTGTGAAAATCTACTAAAATCATCCAAGAATTAAACTGCTCTGTCTCAGACAAAAAGTCTACAGATGCTTTGTGATTTACAGAGATTTCCATTTCAAATAAAACAATAAAACAAAGAAATTCCACCCTCCATGTTTATACCAAACCTGTGGTAAACTACCATTATCTTCATGGAAGCCAAGACACTGATGCTCCCATTAACAACTTACAGTACCACACATACATACTTTTGTTTAAAGTAATGGCATTAAGGAGGATGGGAAACATAACCGCTAAGTAGTGCCTTAACTAAGAAGTACCTCACTGTTTTCATGTAATATGTCACAGAGCAATACAATTCATGCAACTAAATCAGGCTTACAATCTATTATAAATATACACAATTAGCTGAGAGCAATTAAGCTTTATGATTAGAGAGACAGTGTTCAGTCCCTAATGAACAAACCAGGACAGTTCAAAGGGTTAGATAGAGGGGACTAAACTTTAAGTGGGATTTTCTTGTGAGCAGACTTGCTCCCATTTTTGCATCATGCCAGAAGCAGCACAATAGCAAATGAGTTTATTGACAGAAATGTCAAGTAAACATATTGAGGAGCCTAAGCAAGTACGATAAATTCCTCAAACCTTTTGGCATATATTGGACAGGCAGTTTCCTAGGAAGAAAGGAGGAAATATCCTGTGTGACCACAAATACCAGTCCGCACTCCTCCCTGCCTGTGAAGATGCACCTCTTCCAAGTAGTGTGCACAGTGTAGATCCATTCCTTAGCATTCCTTTTCCTCCTGCTCTGAGGGCATGTCCGGCACACTCCTCTGCATCTAATTCCCATAGAAACAACAAAATTTTTTGTCTCCTGGGGGAGATAAAAGGTTGGGCAGCTGTGCAGGTAATCTGAGGATTAAAGTACAGTACCTATACTGCATTTTTCAGAAATGAAGTGTCAGATCATGAATCTGTTCAGTACTCTCCTTCAAAACTGGCTATTTATTTTCTATAATTTGTATATTTCTCAGCTGTCACTAGTCAAGCCCCTTTTGGGATGCTACTGAGCCCCTGGGCTGAAGCTTATGTCAACAAGAGTTCTGCTATTAACAGGGTGATGTGGTTAATAGGATAATGATATTCTTCAATTTCAACTATATCTTGAAGCAAATCATCCAAAACTCACAAAAAACATCCTTCAATTTCTAAAAGAATCCCTTAAAAACAGGAACCTATTTATTTTGTACTTACTAATATTTTCATGGGCCTTTTTTAGTCAGGGAATAACTGAAGAGACAACTGATTACACAGGTAGCTACATGATACTGAAAGCAGTGTCAAGGTTCAAAAATGTAATACAAAAGCAGGGAAAGCGCTTTCCCCCTATCACAGGCAGTTATAGAAATCACAGGAAATTCTACTGTAATGGGTACATATAGCACAGACAGAAATGCAGTTTTCACTGATAGGAACCTTAAAAAATTTCCAGTATCAGAAATCCACTTAGTTCAACTGGAGATGGGTAGGTAGGGCAAGTTAAGCCAGTGGAATACTTGGCTCTGATAACCAAAGCAACCTGCTGTGATTGAAGTTTGAGTCGGTGGACTGAAACTCATTTGAAATAAAATCCATCTCCAGCTCACAAATTTGCTAACTCAGGCTGTATCTGGTATAAGCTAAGTGATTATTGTTCTGGATCAGATGAATCACCCCACTATACTGCACTAACGAAAGTCAGCAGTGTAGCAGAGGCCAGTCAATCCATAAAGCTTTGCATCTGTCAAGAAAATATCCTCTATGAACTCTAAACCAGGGGGTGCATACCACACTGCAGGACCATACAAATTAATGCAATTTGTGGAATATATTTTGCCATATATCAGGGCTAAGTGTTTACATAAGATCCTGTGTGAGAGAGAGATAAGCCACACAGAGTTTCTCATGTTACTGCAAAAACTTTGATAATCCAATCCCAGTAAGCCAAATGAACTACTGAATATACATCTTTTATAGTTCTACTAAATATTTCCTCTACTTCCTTTCTTCCTGACCTAAAGTTGATTGAGCTATTGCACAGTAATCCACAGCTGATTGAACTCAGTCTGATATATTCTCATGCAACAGGCGTATTTTTCCAGGGCACTTTCCTTTACAAGGAAAGCTGATTAGACCCTATTTTTTCCATTTTGCTGTAACTAAGTCATCTCTCTCAGCGTTCCCAGTTCAGGGCCATAAAATGAAGGTTAGTTTAATAGACCATTTTATTAACTCACATCCCCTAAGGTTTTTCTTTTTAGGTATTTTAAAAGACCCCTGACTTCCTAATTTTTGAGCCTTATTAAAAGAGTGCTAAAAAGAACAAATATTGTACATGGCTAACCTATGCTGAGCACGTAGTTAGAATTATATAGCTCTGAAAGTGACTGAGAGCTTTGTACTCATCTTCTGGTAGTCTCTGTAAGCCAGACCCTCAGATGGGTGCTCCAAGGATTTGAAACTTCTGAGGATCACCAAGGTTCCAGTTACACCCATTTTGGAAGACAACTGTTTGCTTTAATAATGAACCATTTTTAATTTGAGGAGCTGGGAACTTCAATATTGACCTAACATCACTAAGGTCAATCATTCCATAGCATCTAAAACAGACAGAGAATGTATTTAGCCATAGAAATATATTTTTTTTAAACTTTATTTTTTTCCCATTATTTCTACTGTATACAGATCTGCCTGAAAAGATTTCCTCAAACAGATGATGGCAGCTTTTGAAACATTAACAATGATTAGCTGGGCAAGGAGCAAAAGGAGTGTGTCAGGAGCAAAGGAACAATGCAGCAGCCAGCTATCTTGAGAGAGCTAAGCGCTTAGCAATTCCATCGAGATTTTATCTGGTGCCAAACGAAAACAACGATTCATGCTGCCATATTATTTAGCATTCATCATGACTCTAAATCATTTATTGGAGAGATCACACTGCAGTGCAGACAGACTGTTAAATTTAATGAAAGGCAAAACGTCCTTTGAGTTTGCATCAAAAATATCTGTGAGACAGCTTTGGAGCATCTATCATTCCTCTCAAACTACACTTGAATGGAAACTAATAGTAAAAAACCAAACCCAAACAAAAAAACTCCACCACACCCCCACTGGTTTATTTGCAAATTCCACAGCAAAATGCCATAGAGATGTGGCAGGAGGCTAATGGAGAATACAGATCCATGCAGGGTCCCCAATCAGAGGTCCTTACCTCAGACTGCCAGCAGAGCAAGATCTGCAGGAAGCAGGTTGCAGAACTTACTCAAAAAAACAGACAGACATCTAGACATTTGCAAAGATCATAAAGACCGTGAAGGGTAAGTTTTTAGTATATAAATTCTGTCTCCTTCCATACAGACTCACATCTATATTTCTGTCTACTCAGACTCTCAAAACAGACTTCCAGTAAGTGGTGTTAACAAGAACTCTGGTTATAGAGACCCAAGAAAAACAGAACAATGTCTCCACATAAACTGGGTAAGGAAAAACAAGCAGAAATTTTCACTCTCTCACAGCCTAACCTTTAAGTCTTCATTTCCCCCATGTTAATTCTGTCATCATAAATGGAAATTTTAGCTTTTATGTTTAGTTTCATCATAGTTGCCATAAAGTTTTAAATAGAGCTTCTCCAAAGCTTCCTAGAAGCATAATACTTAAAATATGTTACTTTTCCAGTGCAAAATGAAGGAACACTATTTGAATAATGGCCCCACAAATAACTAACAGTGAACAAGTGAAGTCAAGTGACTTCAAATTTGGTCATCCCATACACTTGGAGAACACTTTCAGGAATTAAATGCCAAGCATATCTACAGAGAAAGTATGCCAAATAAAGGTCAGCAGTAACTGTTTAATTTTTTTCCACAATAAGAATTCAATCCTCTGATAAAAGGTTCTGCACTTGAACTTTAGACTTACAGCAAGTTCCACCATGTCATTAAAACATCTAGCAATACCTACACACATCTGGAGTGTGCACCCAGTCATTCTTAAATGCTTCCTTAGTCAAATCTCTTATTGTGTCTCAGACCCTTCAACATCTTTACAATTTTCAGGTTCTGTCACAAAGAAGTAGAATTACTTGAAATGATCAGGTCTAAAGTAAGTTTTATGACCAGTTTAAGAAATCAGCATTCATTTTATGAAAGCTACCTTTCTAGTAATTTATCTTTTCTTAAAAAGTATGCTTGGGTTAGAGAAAACAGGTAAATTTTAATAAAGTTCATTTAATAGCCAATTTATTATTTCTTACTTTATGTAGGACACAATCTTCTAAGTCCTTTGCCTAACACTGCAAAGTATTTTCCTCATTCCCAGTCAAACTCTTGCAATTTTAAGTACAATTCCCTTGATAAGGAAAGAGAAATAAAGCCTTTAGAAAGTCATTCAGGCTCTTAACAGCTTACATTACTTGACTATCTCAAACATATTCCACTGGATGCAAAAGATCTCTGGATACTTCACAGGAAAAGATGTCGAAAGAAAATAATCTGATCAAACAAGAGTCACTTTACTAACATCAACAGAGATTGGCACTTCCACAACAAGTTCTACATGACTTTTTGTCACTGCACCAGATCTACACACACATCTGCTACTTAAATGTAGTGAGAGCTGTTTGAGAATGTTATCAACAGAAACTCTTCAAGCATACTTGAAGGCCAAATAACCCCACAAATGTAGGAGAAGGAAAAACATGGAGGGGAAGAATGAAAAAAAAAATAAAATTCAAAATTCAACCAATTTTTTAAGGCTAAAATCACAGTGATGGTACCAAAAAATGGTTCAAGACAGTATTTATGTAAATATGCTGACATTCTCACAAGTAGGATGCTACCAGCATTCCCAATGGTGAGTTCTTCATTGCTCTTGGTTTCATCTGCTATATGAAAAAAGAATATGCAAGAATGCTGTAAAACTGCAGCTAAAATCATCTCTAGATTTTCTTTCCTAGCTCCTCCAGTTTTCCAGCATTTCCTGTATTGCAGTTCAGATATTCCACTTTATTGCAGTTCAGATATTCCACTTTTCTATTTTCCATTAGGATTAAATATGGCATGTAGATACCACTGAGATGACACTTAAATTAGTTCCTCCCACGCTGAAATCAGACACATCATTATTCCAATCCTAAGGCATAGTTTAGAATGGCAATGTGCTGCTTGTACTAGGGAAAAAAAATAAAAAGAAGAAGAATTATCTGGTGATAATGTTTGGAGTCACATAGAATAACTTTTTCTCTATCCTGCTGCTTACATTAAACTGCAAGTAAGGCAAATGCTGGTTTTAGAACTGGCAGCTCTGTCTTCTTGGACTTGCTGTACTGAGTCTGACATAGATAAAGGTATTCATTAGACTGCAACACTGTGAGCATTTTAGGACTGAATGAGTTAAATTACCTTGTGGATGGAATAAAAGATGACCCTATATATATGTGTATGTATGTATCAACTTTCAACAACTGCTGGCTAGGGAAGATTCAATTCATAGTATATGAATGTTTGAATCAAAAACCCTGATGTCAGGAGACTGCAATGAAAGCTCTGCTGTCCACTGCTGACCCTTGATATGGGCAGAAGTTATGCTTTCAGCTTGCATACACACTGAAACTTTTCTTTTCCAGCTGTACAAGCAGACTGAACTACAATATATTGCAGATTATTAAAATAACTGTTCTTCTGCAAGGCACCTTTGTCACTACCAGCACTGGCTGAGCACACACTTCCACAAGGTCCAACAGAAGTGCAAGTTCTCTGGGACGCACTGGAAGAGCTACATAGCTGCACAGCCCCATGTCACAGTCACAGCACTGCAGCTTTCTTAACTTTTCACAAAACTGTGGCTAAGGACCTCCATATCAATTATAAAAAAGAATGTGACAGTTCCCATTATAAAACAATGCAAACTGCATAGTGGTTATCAAACAGCTTTCAAACAGCTATAATTACAATGCTACAAAAATCAGTTTTGTCCCCAGCAAGGGATGCTATCCCTGCCCCATGTGTGACTGAATGCAAGTCAACATTTGAGTCTTTCACAGCAATCAGATCAGATTTGGGGGAGTTAGAAACAGAACAGTCTGTAGCCACTCTAGGACATAATCTGTGGGATCTGCTGTCCTCACAAAAAATCTCACAGTGCGTTCACATTAGTGGTTCTTAATTCTTTCCACAAGAGTTTTGAGCTGCATGGCCAGGCATTGTTGGGACATGAACCAAAGTGATCACATGCTCCACTCACTCACACCTCACAATAAGAACCATGTTCCTCATTCTGCTAAATTCTGTTGACTGCTGAAACAGCTAGCCAGTGGAGTATGTTTCACTTCTGGTTGTTTTCTCCTTACATATTTTCAGATGCATCCACAGTAGCTGCCACACAAGCCAAGATACACCTCATTTCAGTCCCAGCAACAGCACAGAACATCACAGTATCACACAGTATCACAGTATCACTTAGGTTGGAAAGGACCTCGAGGATCATCGAGTCCAACCTATCAACACAGACCCCATGACTAGACCATGGCACCAAGTGCCACGTCCAATCTCCCCTTGAACGCCTCCAGGGTCGATGACTCAACCACCTCCCTGGGCAACTGGTTCCAATGCCGAATGTAGCAGTAAAAACAAATGCTCAAAGAATTGTTTTCATTCATCCAAGTTTCAGTGCTAAATGTTACCACGGAAGTAAAGCATATCGTTTGCAAGAACAGTTAACATTGTTTTCAGACCTATAATGGAGACAGATATCCTAGTCTATACATACATGCTTTTGCACCTGATTCTAAAGAGCATTACACAGTTCTTTCACATCAATTCCTGCCAACACTGCTGAAAGCTTGCTTGTGTAAAGACTGTGCAATAATGATTTCAGCATCAAGACCTTCATTTAATCATAGAATCACTGTGATTGGAAAAGGGCATTACCTACCTCTACCAGATCTAGTCCTAAACCATGTCCCTTAGCACCACCTTCAGGGATAGAGATTTAACCATCTTGCTGGGGAGCCTGTTCCAGTGCTTGAGAACCCTTTCAGTGAAGATGTTTCTTCTAAAAATCCAATCTAAACGTCTCCTGGAGCAACTTGAGGCCATTTTCTAGCCTTTAGCATTTGTTACTAGGGAGAAAAGACCAACATCCACCATGCTAGAACCTCCTTTCAGGTAGTTGTACAGGGTAATAAGGTGTCCCCTCAGCCTCCTTTTCTCAGGTGAATGAATCTAGGCAGATAAAGCAAGGCCTTCACAATGCAGAAACTACAGCACACAGGTGAATGTAGTTTGAATAAATTTTTTCCCCCCTGTTTTTGCTTTTGTTTTGTTAATATTTGTCTTTGAATGTTGCTGGCATTCAAAGAAGAACAAGAAGTCAAACAGAAGGATGGCAAGTCCTAAAGTTTTTCCAAGGAGATGGTTAATACTAGGTTTTCAAAAAAAACAACACTCACAGTTGTCTGGTCTATGTGCAAGTCATCTTCAAATTACACTGTAACATGAAATCTAGCATACATTTGAAGAGTAATTTTGAGTTATACTCATTACTTCTTTTGTAAAACAAACCAATCTTTTATTCCTGAATAGCTCTTAAACATAACCAAAGAAGAAATACACCTTTCTAATTAAAAACTCTGGATGTTTTTTGGAAAATTGGCTTTTTATTCAGTGTGTTGAGGACAATGTTGCAAATCTCTCAAAGGAGTTGCATGTGACCCATTTTCTACCACTCCGTATTCATTCTCTTCAACTCTGCAAGTCATAAAATTAGCATCCTGTGATATCCTGCATTAATACTGCAATTCACCAGCTGTATTCATGGAAATCTCAGCTCAATGTGAGAAGTGTTAAGCTGGCCATGTTAGAGTATTTCATTAATAAGTAATGATTCAAATAAACTTTATGAAATGTGAGCCTCTATTACAATATTTATTAATAACTTTGAAAAAATCATAGAGGATTATAATAATTGCTGTAATATAAAATTTTGTAAGGTATACTCTGGACACATTAGCACATATTGCCTTCCCATGGAGCTGAACACATCATGGTTCACCAAGAGCTTTTTTAGAGAGATTTCAAATCATCCCAAAATATCTTCAAGAGGTGCTTCATAATACAGCAGGGCTCAATGCCAGGAGAAAGACTCAAAAGCCAAGACAGGACTCCAGTGGCACAGAAGGTCACTACCCCATCCCAGAGGGCAGGATACCACAAGCCAGATTGTGAATAAAACTCTACTCCAGTAGCCTCCCGCTCAGACAGTGCTGGAAAACTCAGAATAAACTCTGGATAAATGATTTTATTGCCAAGTTATAAACTATTGAGTACATCACCTCCAAAAAGCAAACAGCACTCCTAAAGAAAATAGGAAAGATTTTGATTTGACAACACTTAAAACTACAGAGCAGCTGAAATCAGACCAGTTGCTGTAATTCATGACGATGTGACAGAGACCCAAAGCACTAACACTGATATTTGATTTGCTATTTTAATAATTCTTTTGTTCTCATGATACAGTATGCAGCATTCACTAAAATGGCATTTTAAAAAAAATCATCTGTGGTTAAATTAGATTTTAATACTAAGGTACCTAATAACATATATGAAACATTTCAGTGTTATGCTTATGAAAATCCTGCTGGAAAAGATAATATGATGAAATACACACATCAAGCCATGCGAATGGCTTTATTTAAATGAAAGATCCAAATTCTGAGATCTATTAAATCTATTTTCTGCTTTTAAATGGCACACACTGGCATTCTCATAGTATCCTAACTTGAAACATTTATTTAAAAAAAAGGAAACTTCACAAAGATTAATTGAAGTCTCCTGAAATGTAACTGGGAACTTGAAAAACTGCACTGAGGTTTAAAGAACGTCATAAATAATTTGCTTGACATACCCTGAAGTGCATATAGCTATATTGTTCCACACAAATATTCAGACTTTGTCCACACACTTGAATATAGCAGCCTTCTGAAATTTTAAACAGCGACTAAATTCTTCTACTGCTCTTTTCTGAAAGACCTAGATTCAGAATTTAGCCCACTGCAAGAACTGATACCATTTTATTTCCCCTGAGAAGTAAGAAATTCTGATGCCCTCATCTAGCAACAAACATTGCATCTGCTTTTATTTTAAACCACTATGTATGTGAATCTGGTCACATAGTTCCAAAGACTCGAAGTAAAAACTGTGCTCATTTGCACTCCTCCTGATCTCTGTTCTCACTTTTTCTCCCTAGTCACTTCCCATGGAGCTGTTTCAAAAAACTCTTACACTGAGCTTACAAAGTTGCCATCTCTGGTAAAAGCCTGAGAGTAAACACACCGCTTATAATTAGGATTCTGACAGGTCCTGCAAGAAGCCGAGTCTGAAGCCCAACGCAATCACAAAGCAAGCTTTTGTCCCTCTAGGTAACATTACAAGGAAACCCAGAGCAACCCTCTCATTTTACAAGCGGCAACACTTGCAAGCTAAAGAGCTGCTAAGGAAAAACACAGAATGACACTAAATATAAAGGATTATTTTCAGCAATGCTAGAAGGGAGGAAAAAAAAAGAAAACAGAATATTGTAAAAGGAAAAGTGAATTGTAAAACAAATATTTCAAGATTTAAACTAATAATAGAAAAGCTCATAAATCATCTTTATAGTCACTCCCTTTCCTGCCAAACATCCATCTTCTCCAAATGGATGCCTGTTACCATGTCTTCAGCATACATGATGTGATAAAGAGGTCTGTAGGAATCTAGTTCACAATGGCAGGGAAGAGATGCCAGAGAAAGGGTTAGAGGAGCAGCAGAAAATCCTAGCCAGAGCTGAATTTTTCTAGGAGACTAAAGTATTACACTGCACAGTGTGATTTTCTATAGAGTGACAGGTAACACCAAGCCAAGACAGTCAAACCAAAGGTTACCTTCCTCTCAATTTCTGTCCTCCTGTCTGGGGCCAATAAGACACTGGAGGGTAAAGAAGGCAAACCTGAATAACAGGCACAGCCAACCATAAAGACATGATACTGAACAGTACCAATACTGGTACTTAGAAAAAATGTGGCTGAACACATCTTCCTAAAAGATTAAGTGGTTCTTGTAATTTCTTATCTATTCCAGTTAAGAAATAATGAAAAAGAATAATTTTGACAAGCCCATAGAGCACAGTGCAAAGCATATTTGTTAGTGAGCTAGTCATAGTGATGACAGGCTCTCAGACACACTGATGCTTCTGACATTGCTCACTGGAATAATTGCCTGTAAGTTATAGAAAATCAGACTTAAACACTAGAAACAACTCTTTTTTTCATCCACATTATTCTTATTCTTCTGTGGCTGTTTTGTGACTAATTCCCGGGTGTTCAGAGGTCTCAGGCCTTGCAATACCTACAGCCACTCAGATTCATTGAGCTTCCAGCATCACATAAACTGTACCTGTTTGAAAGGTGCAGATACTAATTTCTACAAAGACATTTCAGAGCCCAAGTCTTTGGCTTTTTGACTGGTGAGTCAAAGCCGCATTTCAATCTACTTTTTTCCTATCCAACTGCCACATATTGCATGAGGGACTGGGCAAAAATTAAGGCCACCCAGAGTGCAGTAAAACGATGTGTGAAATGACTGAACTACACACTGAAGCAAACCAAAAGCCTACCTCAGATGACAGGATGTTTCTGAATCATATGTATGCATATGCACGCATGGTAATTATTATTGCTAATTGTTTACTGTTTTGTGTGATTTTTCATTTACTTCAGTGCATTGCTACATCACAAATTGTGCCATCAACTAAGAACAGGAATTCATAAATGCCACATGACAATTTACCCACACTGTTTCAAGAAAAGCGTGGTCAGCCATAGGTAACTCTAAACATTGTATTATTAATTTGGAACAGAATTAGAGTTGACATAAGCCTACATCAAGTTGTTCTGTTTTCCACAGAAAGACTCTGGATTTACTTTTCCTTCATTGATAGTCTGAACAAGAGAAGATAATGGAAGTGCATAGCATGGGGTGTGGAATTTATTTACTTCTTTTTCTGTACAGTTCTGAGATATATTTATGATTAGCAGCAAGTCACAGGTCTAGCTCCAGGGATCACATAACAGCTGTAATAATGGCAAGGAGAAGAAAAGCTCTTTGTTCAGCATTTTCCTTCAACAGGATAAACTCAAATTCTCCCTGTATTTTGGGAGTTCAGAATTAACCCCTCAATAGAGTACATCTTTTCCTCAAGTTCAGAATCCTGTGCTTATCAAGATCTTCAAGTCCTTCAGGTCATAGATAGCAAAATCTGAGTACATTTGGCAGAAAAGCAGCAAGGTAAATATGCCATTGAGAAGAGTACAACTGGAAATCTAAAGGGGATGTCTAAGAAACACAGAACGCTATTTTACACAAAATAGAATGTGAGCAAGCACATGCAATCATACAACAGGAAGAGCACAGAAAGCATATAATCTTGAAAGCACTCTGAAGTACCAGGGGAAAACTTCTTGGATCTCTAATCTATCATTACACTAAAAATTCTGCTTACCAGACACCTTAAACACATACAAACAGCATTGTATCTTTGTACACCTTCTATTTTAACAAACCCTTCTTGTGCATATTTAAAGACAGCCCAGCCAGACTGTGAGATGAAGGGAGAAAATACATTGAAAACATTAGAAATGCCAGTGGGATAACCAGGAACCCGAGTTCAAGGGTTCTCATGTATGATCCCACATCAGAGATGGGGAGGAGAAAAACAAAGAACCAAACCCTCTTACCATTATTACTGTTATCATCAACCAAAATAATCTCTTTGAGAAGGTGAGCAGGGGTGCGGTCAATGGCTGAATGAACGGAGCGCAGAATCACCGAGAGAGCTTCGTTAACAAATATGAATACAATGCTGACTTCAGGAAGCCTGTCAGGAAATGTAAGGTTTCTGCACCTGAAAAAAAAGGGTTAAATAAATAGGTAAGAATTTGAACTCTTGGGACTCACAATGTGACCACAAACCGTTTTAGAGAAATCTATTCCTGGACATAAGAATCATATGAGAGCTTCTGTAGACATAGATCAGAAGGTCTTCACAGCTGCTCAGAGCACACACAGGCAAGAGTCTGGTGGAGTTTTCTTTGCTTTTATTAAGGGAAAAAAAAAAGCACACATTGCAATTTGTTTATGTAAACAGCAATATAGAAGTGCTGCCCATGACTTCAAAGTTCCTTAGTGTTTTATTGGGTTTTTTTCTCCCCCTTCATTTCATAAAGTATTCAAAATTTGGCACACTCAAATTTGAGGTGATTCTTTGGCAAATGTGGATTTTAGGTGCTCCCAGGGTGAAGTGGTTTTTCAATAGGTATATTTCAGGCTCAGAGTGGCCAGAGGGCCCCTGTACTTATGATCACACTGTAGTTTTAAAATATTAACCCTCACAGTTTTCCAACAGATGGGTAAGACCATTAGAGAGCCTGCTTCTTGAAGAACAGACCTATTTATGGCACAGTGTGTGCATGTCACTCTGCATTGGTGAAAAAATAAAATGTCATATGCAATCTGGATACTATAACTTTCGTGGAAGTCATCTCTTGTATGCAAATTAGATGTACAAATCTGCATAGTCACAATGAGAAATTACTAACAAAATGCTAGTCTCCTGTACACCTTTATAAAGGCAGCACATTTCTGTTCAATGAATAATTGAAATCTCCTCCAAGTTTTGGAAATTGTGCTTCAAATGAACTATGAACTAATTTTTAGTATGAGCCTGTAAAGAATGTACAAAGACTGTTACTTTAGTGTTTCACTTGCAGCCAAAATGCATAGAGAAATATAATGGTCCAGCAAACAAAGCTCCAGACAATCTATCTTTCAGCTGTCTGGCTTAGGCATAATATTATTTGTTATCCTCAGCCATACCAATGTACAAATAAGACAGAAATAAATCTCTAGCAAAAATGTAAGGTATGTCACCTAACAACACAGTGATTTAGGGAACTATTTTAAGTGGCAGTGAAAATACACTGAAAATAGTTGCTTCCTTAAAAAATTATTTTTGTCCTTCTCTGCCAATTAAGCTACGACTGAGATATACATAAAAATGTATCCCAATCCAAGCAGAATTTCTGCTTCTGACATGTCTTCTATCAATATAAAGGAAAATTTTTGTTTTGTTTTTCCTACCTGCATTCATTTACCTATTTTCAAATTAGAGCATATTGGACAAGATTTTTCCATTGTCTACCACCTTGTGCAGACACGAGTTTAATGCCATGAATGTCATTGGACTCTTTTTGCTCCATCCTACATTCAAAGATAACTATGTATGATACAAGAAAATAGATTAAAGTCCTATTGTGTCTAATTTCTTCAGTCTTTTCAAATGGTTTCATTTTCAGTGAGGGTAAATTCCTAAATTGAGTTTCTGTTTAGTTTTTTCCATCCAGACTCATTTAACATCTTGCACTTGAGTTCACTTTTTTTCAATGTGTATATTTTAAGTTTTTAAAAATATCCTCCTTATATTGCATTTCGTATCAGATGACAGTAGAAGTTACCCACTTCTTTTATTTTAACACATAAGAATTAAACTCACACCCCTCAGATTCTGCACAGAATACAAAGCACTTGTGAAGTTTCACAAATATATCCATCACCTTCTTCATGCCAAGTTTTACAAGAAATAAAGTTCCATAATCCCAGGAATGAACAAGACATAGCTAGAGAGAAAAGGTGCATGTAGATGCATATAAAACACACTGATGGGGAAAAAAGGGGGGAAATCGTATGCATCAAAATCTTAGATCCATTAAGCCTTAAGAATTTAACAGTTGCATGGCAACCGGCAGTGTACAAGTTTCAATGACAATTCTGCCTCAGACAAGACCCCTCACCTTCTCCCTGCAAAGTATGGCTCTCCCTAAAAAGCAAACCCACCAAGTACAGAGCATATTTCTGCATTATGATTACATGATTTAAAAATATAAATTCTAAATATTATTTAGAATTATAATAATGAGTTTCAGTCCCATGTAGATAAAAAAATTACCTCTAGCAAAGTACTCTGCTAAATTACACTGGGCTAATAACACTAAAGTAACAGTTGTCATGGTTACCAGAAATTTAGAGAAACTCCTGGTGTTCTATTTCAAGCACAGCTCTGGTAAGGGGAGGACAGCATACATTATGAATCTTCATTCAAATATTTGCCCAAAAGAAAATTATATTCCTCTAGAATATGTGCATTGCAATAAGACAATTTAGTCAGTCACATTAAAATTAGTTCAGCAGCACTATGCCATAAGAACAAAGCAAGAACGATTTCCTGTACTAATAACTTATCCCTGACACATTCTACAAATATGTATAAAATAATGGAAGTTATTTTCATTAAAAAATAATAAAAATTCTTCTATGGAATAATGAAAAAAAAAAATCTGCAAGTTTTGAGAACCTGTCACCAAGAGTTACATGACTACCACAGCCAAAAATGCCAATAGAACATGTATTTTGTTTTCAGCACTAAATTATGTCATCTGTTCCATGGGGCGTGGGGATAAACATAGGATGAAATAAAGCATATTACTAAAACATTTGAGGTTAAATTATTGTTTTAAGAACACACATGGGAGGGAGTTTTAGCTCTGACAGACTAAGAATTTCTCAGAAGCACAAGCAAAAATAGAATCATACATTCTTCAAGATCTGTTAACATGTCATCATTAGTGAAAACGGCACATGGGAGTTTAAGATGCATAGGAGGAAAAAACCCAACTCCATTCTAGCACAACTGAAATAAACAGCACCAAAACTCTTGCAAAAGAACTGTCTTACAAGAATTCCTGCTCAGCTATTTATGTTTGTAATTTCACTTTGTGACTACTCCTTTCCTTTGCTATCAGTATTTTAAGTGTTAACTGGACTATTCAGCTGGCATTGGATAACATATTAAAAGGTGGTTGTTTTTTCCTGATCTCTGAGAATGACAATCTGTTTTACAAACAATAACCAGTAAGACAGTACTTCTGTTGCAAATCTAGAAATCTTTGCTTGTGGTCATCATCATCTACTTCAAAAGAGCAAAGACAGGTGTACAATTGTGTGAGGAATTTGAATACAGGGGTCTTATGTACCTATAAGGAAAGAGAGCTAGCGTGTTTTTCCTCCTTGTACCAATTTTTACAAAGCAATAAAAAAAAAAATGTAGTAAGGAAAGGGAACTTGATAAATATATTGATAAGTTCCAAGATTGTAGCACAAGTGTGAGTAGTTCTTGGTCCACCAAGCACCTTACAGCATAGATTTAATTGCAACAGATTGATTTCCCATTCCTTTTAATAATAGCTATTCATGTTGATTAAACAATAAAGGTACTTTTTTTCATGACACTTAAGACCAAGTTGATGATCTCAGTAAAACTCATTTTGGATTAACTGTATAGCTATTTGGCCAAAAAATTGTTAGCTAATTATGCCAGGGATTATTCTGAGTATGTGTTAATGTAAGTGTATGCCAACGGAAAGAACATTCTTATATTATGATACATTAAAAAGAGACAGAGAGAGAAAATGAGAGAGCGTGTGTGTGCAGGTAACTGCATGCTATCTTATTTCAGTTAAAGGAAATAATAGGGAAGATCAAAATCAACAAGTACACATCATTATTAACTTGGGTTATTATAGCAGCTTGGAGGTTGCAGGTGATTTGCTACCACCGCTAGTGATATTAAATAGAATAGAATAAACCAGGTTGGAAAAGACCTTTGAGATCATCGAGTCCAACCTATCATCCAACACTATCTAATCAACTAAACCATGGCACCAAGCGCCCCATCCAGTCTCTTCCTAAACACTTCCAGTGATCGTGACTCCACCACCTCCCTGGACAGCCCATTCCAATGGCCAATCACTCTTTCTATGAAGAACTTCTTCCTAACATCCATCGTAAACCTCCCCTGGTGCAGCTTGAGACTGTGTCCTGACAGGATAAACCAAAGCACAGATCAGAATCAGAGAGCAGGTACTCAGGCAGTACATAAATACTAACTGCTATGAGTCAGTTTGAAGGTAGGCAAAAGAAAGACAAGATACAGAAGAATCAAAAGCAGAGAGATGAGTAAAAGAGAGCAGGAAATGACAGAATTAAACATTAAGCAGTTAGTGAGAATGCTGAATGATTTGGAAATCTTAGGACTTCTATCCAAACCAACACACAAAAGGTAAAGTACCAGACCTTTGTGTTCTTTTGAAAGGATTCCAGAGCTTTACATTCTTTTTTTCCCCCTCCATTCTTCCTGCCTTTGCTTCTTCCTAAAACATTGTTACCAATGCAAAAGAAGTTTGGCTGAATGCAATTACACTGAGTAAGAAAGTTGCTTTATGGCTACCGGTCAGCTCCTTCATAGCATATACTCTGCAGAACAGTTCCTCTGCTAGGTTCCTGCTGAACAGCTCCTTTTCTACTGCCCCTCACTCACATAACATACGCAATGAAGAATGTTTACTCTCGTTCCCATACTGGGCACACTGGATCAGGCATCAAAAATTCTAAGTGCATCCACTCAAAAGGAGATTTGGTATACAGGTTTAGGATCCCTACACAATCCAACTTTTAATGATGCATTTTTGCACAAGCTTGTTCAACATTTCACACACAACAGGGTACTGCTTGCCTTACTTAAAGTAATGAGAATTACAACTAACACAGAAGTATTATCTTGCATACAGCAAGGGCAATATTGCCTTCCTCAATGCTTCTAAGATCATTAAAGCCAGTAGTTATTGCTTAGTCTGTGATGTAGATATGTTACAAGCTAACAGATGCATGCAAGGCTAGTGAACAGCAGAGCACCAATTTCAGGTGCAGGAAATAAATAGAGCCCCTGGGAGAGACAGTGTAAGCAATATTCCATAATAGCGCTTGTACAGTCTAAGCAGTACTGCATACCCAGAGAGTAGTTCAGGATGTGACAATTCCTTTAGGGTGCTGGGATTTCCAGGAGAGTTACTTATTACACTCTGGGCTGTAACAGATTATTTTGGACTGTTCTGGGGACTCCACTATGCCAGTGCAAATATTCACAATAAAAGGTAATAAAATGCTGAAGATTTAGCACACAATGTAAGGCTCATGCCTGTACAGAGGGGTAGAAACCATTCTGCAGTGCCTAAAACATGAGGAGGTTCAGCTACAAGGTGTGACAACTGCCACAGCCTGACCCAGCTGCAATCTGCTGCATGTTTCCATGTGACTTATGGTCTTTTTTCCCCAGAGAGGTCAGAGTTCAGGGGCAATAACACAGGGTTACTACAAAGATGGAGTGATCCTTCTCACTTCAGATTGTTGCAAAGAAATGCTTATCTCCTCTGTTAAGTTATTTTGATGTGGATTCTCAAAGCACTGCAGGCAGAAAGGTGGTCAAAGCTGAGTCATACTGGTATGACTTAAAAGGGGTTAACACCACACATTTTTGGCAGATCACTTAATTCTCTCAGTCTCAACTAGAGCCAATCATATATGAATTACATTAGACTTTAGCTTAATTTCTATCTGTTGTCTTTCCAACTTCCTATACTTCATGTGATAGGTTATGAATATGGATGATAGACCATAACCAAGCCCAGACACATCTATATCAATTCCATTCCTTTTAGCTACCTGCCCACGAGCCTTTGCTGGGATTCCAATGTCATGCTGACTCTTGCAGAATCACTGCCAAATCCAGGTTAATGAGCTTGGTTAGACCTAGGCTAACTTTGTCCAGACCTATTGTGGTACTTCTGTCATAGCTGTGCTTTCATGCTTTTCTAGTCAGAACAGGAATACCACAACTGACTAAGGACCAGCAAATCTGATTAACTCAGTCTCCATGCTACTTGATGGGTGCTCTTCTCAGACCAAGCTGTCCTTGGCTCCTATGGTGTACTGCTTGAGCCCAGTATCTGCCCATGGATAATTTAAATACATTTATGCAGACTCTGGAAAGGACTAATGCAATAAACGTTAAAAATAGGTGCTAGAAATCATAAAAATTGATTATTATAGTGGAAAACACACTCTCACAGGGTAGGCATTTTCCCACAATATCCATGTGTTTGCTCTCACACAAATGAGAATTTGTGTATCAGGAGTAGGAATTCTGTATTCAGCATTGTGACTTTCAGAAGATCCTGCAGCTCTTCTCCACAGGGTGCCATAGATACAGCAAACAGTTGACATACTACCTGACAACACACTTCATTACTCTCAGTATTAGAATTTACTGCATTTCAGTGTCAGATTACCTGCTTGCTCCTGAACACTTAAATTCTACACTTCTTCTCAGGAAGACTTCCCTCCTTCCCACTTTATTACTGTTCAGGAGCTACCATTATTAAGCCATGATTTTGTATGCACACTTCCATAATCATATTGTAATGTCTAACATGTTTCTGACAGCCAAGTTACGTAAGAATCAATAACTGCACAGAAATTAGGATGATTAATTTCCAACTGGAGTTTCTTTTTAAATCCCAGTATTGATTTCTTTCTTTCAGCTACTGTAAGATTTGCTGCCACTTTTTAATTTTTAAAACCTATAGTTATAAAAAATTTAGACTGAAATCATTCATGAGTCATTTCCAAAGAAATACAAGGACAGAAAGGTTCTGTCATTGATCTCTTACTAAAGAAAATTTATTTCTTAATTAGTTTTCAATTAAAAAAAAATAAAGAGAGATTGTTACTACTCTCAGTGTTAAAGTGGTTTAACTAAAATATAAATTACATTGATTTTGATTCCCTTAAAGTTGTTATTTCAGCAAAATCTACCATTTAAATAATTTTAAAATGTACTATACAGCAATACATAGCATAGATATATTTAAAATTGCATCCTGGAATGGCATTAATATATTTTAATATCAAACAGTTTAATATATATAGCAAAATGCACAGCTTACTGCTTTTGGTCAAAATAGGTGACTAAAATCCCATGTTAAATTCAGTAAGGACTCATCATGTTTCTTTTCATGATTTTTTTTTTAACTGTGCAAAAAAGCTCTTTTCCCTCCACCCAGTTCCCCATCCCCACAGCTGCTGTTTGTCAAAGGACCAGATGTATCACCAAGGCTGAAAGAAAGTTATCAACTGTCTTTGTGAATGTTCCCACCAGAAGAGGCCTCAAATGCACTGAAAGGGTGGTTTTTTACTTCCTTGGTGCCATCCATCTCAACAGGACACTGTGAAATAATGGTGATTGTATTTCCCCTACCTGACTGGCACACATCCTAGGAGAGAACAGCCCGGTTTATAGGAGGCTCCACCGGCCTTCAGCTGGTACAGCCTGCTTGACTAAAATGTGTATTTCACCACAAGAGCTAAACAGCTTTATCTGCTTACTGATTGTTATCAGACAGTTCTGGGCTTTCAAGTTCTTATTTTCTTCTTATCTTAGTCAGATCTTGGAATAAAACTGAAGTTTAAAAGTTTTATCTTCTCACAATAAAAGACTTGCTATCTAATGTAAACTGCAGGCAAGTTCCAAGGGATCTTGGGGAACTTTTAATGGAAAGTTAGTAGGATTTTAACAAGACTTCATTTGTGCACTCTGGTGTTTCAGAAGGCATTCTAAACTACCACCCTTCACATATTTGATAGGAATTATTCATTCTGGCTACTCTATGTAAACTCACCTTCCACATGATCACATGGTGTGGTACTTCCAAGGGAAAAGCAGTTACCAGACCCTACAACCCAGGACCCACAGCGCTAGGCTGAAGCATGGCACTCACCCATTAGGCCTGAGGTCAGGCAGGGGCCTGTCCAGTGGCAGGCGATCGCTCAGGTAAGCGTTGTAGCCGTAATACTGGAACTGTTTCAGTGCAATTCGTCTGTTCTCAGGACTGAGATCCTGGCCCCAGTGAGCAAAGAGGGAGGAGTCAGTGAATGCTTCAGCAGGATTTTCTTCTGGCTTTGGAGGAGCTTCTACAAAAGACAAAGAGAAAAAGAAACTATTTTAGAGACTTTTATTCCATCAGGGTACAAAGCCTCACTTCAGGGACAACACACACAGCATATACTGCCAGTTTACAGCAGCCTGTAAGTGTCCTCACATACCTCTTGTGGCAGTGCACTTGTTAGCACTTAAGCCTCACAATTCAATATTCAAAATACAGTTAGTTACAAACGATTCTTTCATAATCACAATCAGACTAAAGGTCATGACTGATAAATTTAATTCAAAAGCATTCCTATCAAACAGTAAGGAAGTTATTTTGTTTTTATACAGAAGGATGACTACTGCATTTCAGCCTGAATTGTCTTGCTAGAAAAAAGACTAAAGAACAGTACTGACAGGAAACTAATGACACTTGCTTCCCTGTATTACATTACAACCTTTGTAAATGTGTGATGTCTCTTTACTTGTCAAAGTGCTGCCTCTCAGCCTGAATCCTGGAATTGTCTCCTATTCCTCAAAAGATGAAAGACATGCTAAACCCTCAGTCAAACAAGGAAACCATTCCAACAGGTCCTGCTGCCACACAGATAAACGTGACAGAGTGGAGCTTGTGAGCTCACATACCATTCTGCAATGGAAATTAGAGGACTTTGACAAATTCAGATCACTTTAGAAGGTCCTAACTCAGGAAAGGCAGAATAGTTTTTAAATACCAGTTCAAAAATCACAGCAATGGGGAATATCACAGGTATCTGTTGACAGCTATGTGAACCTCACAAAACCAACTTGAATGCACATAAAGAATCTCACTAACTGTCTTCGTATCACACTCATGCAGGCCTCTAATTCCATTTCATCCTATGTTTTGTGAGCAAGAGTACTTCCTAAAGTGACCTATGAATCTATTGCTCTTTTCTGACTGAAAAAGCACTCAATAATCGAGGTTGTAGCTGGAAGATGAAGATTTTCCAGCAACAGGTATCTGCAAATTTATTTTACAAGCTGTAACAAACCACTTTCCAAACGCAATCATATTTTGTATACTAAGCAAACACATTCTTTCAAGACATTATTCCACAGGAGAAAAGCATTAGCAAGAACTTTCAATTACAATTCCAATCAATGGAATTAAGCATGCATCTCTGATGACAAAGTCTTTCTTCCCTTTATTTGGCTGAAAACCCTTAAGGGAAGCAAATTTATTCAGGCAGTCTCTCACAAGAAATAAAAGCAATTATCACAAGACCATCAGCTGCGTTTTGACTAGTCACCAAGTGATTTGATGTCTTAGTATCTGTAAACGGTCTTGGCCTAAAGTCTCACAGCCAATTCTTCTTGATTCTGTAATGGCAGAATGATCACAGGAAGCTAAGGCTCCAAGGTGAAATAGTCAAATAGTACTGCCTGAAGCAATAGAAAGGTAGGTACATTTACCTGCTCAGTTATTACTAAAAAGGAAATATTAGCTCCCTTTTTCCAGTAGGAAGAAAGCTCACCATCCACACACCATTGCTGCAAATGTTAACATGGCATCTTCTCTACATTAACTTTTCCCACCATGCGGAGAGCAGCACTGTACATGTACAAGACTGGTATTAACTATCAGCAGACTGACATTTTGCCATTCAATCAATTGGTACCAGAGAGAAAACACAAAAATTCCAGCCAGCCATATACCTGAGCTGAGGAACTCTTCTTCCAGAAGCTTGACTGTTATGCAATCAGCATGGGGTTGACCACACACTGCTTATCTGAGTCACAAAACCCAACAGCTTCTTTTCAAAAAGCATCTGTGTGTCTTTAGTTCACACTTTCTGGGTCAAGTTTACTAATTATGCAATTAATCTTAATACAACATCTGTTCCTTCATCTGTTCTTAATGACCAGACTCCAAGGCAGAAATTAGCTCTCCTCTTCCTATTGCTTATTGTACACAGTAAGTCTGAGATACTAAATCAGAAGTCACCATTGAAATACAGGTTGCACATGACATGAAATCACCTCTTTCCCAGTAATAAAATATATTTTGATTAGTAATTAAAGCTCAAATTAACTTGCTTTAAATCTGCTATTGCAACAAAATACACACAGGGAGGTTTCTTTAGCCTTTTCTAGTGTATCAGGTGTAAATAGCAACAGATTGATCACAGAGGACAAATCACTTAGGAATGAAGCCAGAATGTAGGCAGAAAGGCTTGATCACATGCTCTTTAGAAGTGCTTGGCACTTAAGATTTACCAGCCTAGAAAGGAAGGATCATGTAATGATTAAAGAAGGAATGCAGTAACCATGCTTACCTTACAAGGTGGACTCATGACATGAATCTAAGTAGACTATCGTTAAAGACAAAATAAACTTTGGCTCTCTGATATTCAGCAGCTAGATTCTTGGGAAGTCAAGCTACTCTAGTAAATGCTTTCATGAAAGAGTTCCATAGTGTGAAGAAAATGAAGGAACTGACCATCTCACACAACCTCAGCAGCCTTCATCTTCTTAAGACAATCATGAAGAAGCTCACAGCAACTTTCTCTGTTAGATTGTCTCTGCTGGTACTTTAGGAATTGTTTCCACATTTCAAGTACCAACTTTTTCACAGGCCTAATGGCCTGGCTCTGGCTCTCACCACCCAAAAAATAAATAAATCTATTTCCTGCAGGCAATAGCATTTCAGTTTTCTGTGGAAGGAAGAATCCTTTCATCCTTTTCCTTCACATGTGCCCTTGATCTGTTAGCTGGTCTATACTCTCTGTACTCTCTCGCCAAAGGCTGTTCTACACAACAGGTAAAGATCCCCGACTGGCACTGGGTCATACCACCCTGATACAGTTTTTGGAAGTGTGAAACCTTTACCTAAATTTCATCCCATTTTCAAAGTCCATTGTAACTAATGCAAACATGTTAGCAGTATCTTTAAGAATTACAGTCTGACAATTCCTGTCTGGGAAGCTGATCCCATGCAGGACATTGCTATGAATCCTCTATCAGATGACTAAACCTCTGAAATGAAAACATTACCTCCTTGCTTCTACAGTGTGATGAAACTTTAACAAGCGACAGTAGAAGCAGCTCAACAAGATGCAACACTGCATCAGCCATGGAGAAAGATATACTCAAAAGAAAAATCTAAATTACAGTAACAGAGCTCTCCTCAGAAAAGTTATTTTATGTAGTCTCTCACCCCCTAAAAACAAAAAAACACTTAAAAAATCACATACTGCTGCACGACAACAACATTGTTTTCTGCTGAAAAGATAATTTCAATGTTTTGAATATTCAAATCGATTGCCCTTGTCAGAGTCTAGTTTCGTTCCTGTGGAACTGACTTTAATGGAAGAGTACCTAAGAAAAACTGAAATATCTGAGTTAGTTAACTTCTGCTACCACTGCTTACTTACAGCTCAGTAAGTCTTACTGAAGCTGCCAGGGTTCCTCAGAGACTGACAGCTTGCCAGAGTTTGTTTGTACAGAGTATGAGAGAGCAGCATAGCTCTCACCTTAAAGGAAAAAAAAAATCTCATCCAAACTACACACAAAAGACAACCACCCTGAGAGGATTCAGCTCAATATCCAGTATTTGCATATTCCAGCACACTCTGCAGTTAGTGTCAACACTGGACAAATCAGACAGGAAATGAGAAAAAACCCAGCACCAAAATGGTGATACTTTCCTGAAAAGCTAACTGTCAAGAAGCTGTAATAATACCACAATTGGTATACAATCAGTATGACATTTTAAACTGCATATGACAGCACATATGGAAGGAAATGCCAAAGATTCCCTCAACAAATTTTTGATATTTCTGAGAACCTGAAACACAATTTATTACAATTCATTGATATGTTACCACTTACCAGCTTATTTTGTATTGAAAACCAACAAAGTTTAGGGGATAAAAAAACTTCTGGGTTTGGTTCTTTTGTTTCTTTAATTACCATTGCTTAAGGACAGCTTAAATCACAGAGTGGATATCTGCCCAGAATGGTAGATCACATACATCACCTGTTCAAGAGAAAGGGGATGACTTTCTCCAGCAATAGCCCATTATGTAATGATGGCAACCACAATAACTACTTCTATTCTGAGGGCATCCTGGCCCTTTCTTTTCCCCTCCTCTTCCCAGCAAGCCAACAGGGTGAGCAGAGGATCTCTGAGAGAAAGGAGACCAGTAGATTGAAAAGGAGAAAAGCAATAGCAAGCTCGTTAGAGCTTTTGGCTAGAGCCCCAGGATTGTGGGGGCAGGAAGGCAGGGAAAGACTTGGCCATTCCAAACTGACTTCTAGCCTCTTCATCTCCTCTCCTCAACTAGCACCCAACCAATTCCGCCAAGTACAGTTAATAAAATAGTGGAAATATTTATTCATTATATCCTCCTCTTATCATCATTGAATAAATACTCGAAAATACTAGGCACAAGCATTCCTCAGTTCTTAGCAATTATGGAATGGTTTGCAAAGTGAGCTTGGAGGGTACAGGAGTACAGTCAATAAAATCTACATATAAAGAGCACTCTGAAAAGGCAACAGGCTAAAACAACTTCCACAGTAATGCTTAAGGTCTGAAACCTCTCAAAGACAGTGAATTCCAGAGCAGCAAAGGAGATAAAAACGATTCAGAATATTCTACTGATTGTAACTGCACATGTTCCTAAATTTAGGCATCTGCTTATTTGCTTACTAAAAAAGGAATCTCATCTGCATTTAATGAATTGCAGGCCACATTTTTCTTCGGGATTAGTGGAGTTTCCATCAGTGCAGCTGAGAGGATTTACAGGCTCAGAGTATTTTATATCACAAACCCAAAATCTATGTCACCTGAAGTAAAGAGGAAAGCACTTAATTATTTTGACAACTTTATTTTGCCAAGAGCTGTCAGGCTGTGATGCTAGTTAGTAATTTGTACAGCTTTTACTTTTATACAAACTGAGTAGTCACACCAAAAATAAAGTCTGCATGGGGAAGCAGAAACTAGCTCTATTCTACATTTGCCCAATTCAAAGCAATTCCTCTTGTAGTAATCACATAAAATGAGATTTTTCTCTGCTTACTGGGGTTTTCTGAGATTCCACAGATGAATTCTCCTTCACTGATTTCCATTCAGTCTTCTGGGGAATTGTGTCTTGGCCCCTTCCTCATAAACACAAACACTCTGAAGAGAGCAGCATCTCCCCCATTCAAGACAGCCTTTTCACTTATCATAAACACTTTCAAAATTATGATTAATGTTGTAAGCTGTTTCACCACTTCCACCAAAGTATATCATTGGCATCTTAGTAAACAGCCATTCTGATAAGCTTGACAGAGCATCTATTTCCAAAGTCCTTTTCAAACACTTGCAGAAGTAATTGCACATGCTTGGAGCTAGTTCACACTTTCAAGGTTTTCCCTAAACTACCCCAAGACAGACAAGCTTCATTTTTAAATGAAACCTGAAGAAATAGGAAGAACAGGAGAGCAGTCTGGAAGAAGAGCCCACATGCACATCTGTAAAAGCATCTTCCATCTCCATTTGCAAATGCTCTTTGCATGTCTGAAGCAGATCATAAATATGTTTTAAAGATTTGCAAACTACACTGCAATAAAATATAAAAGAAAACTAAGGATAATAGAGCTTCTTCTCTTTGCAGAAAAAACATGAATGACAAATTAAAAGCACTTTCCCACCTTTGATACCAAGCAGGTGATTTGTGATAGAGTTAATGGCAATAGCAAACTGAGATTGTCAGTATGCCATGAATATTCCTTGAGGAAACCTGAAATTAGCAACACTACTTCTGCAAAAAGCCTGTTCTTCAAGTTATGGTTATCACCAATATGGTACAAGCCTACTTACTGTAGAAACACTTAAAAAAATCACAGCTGGACATGCTGTTGAAGAAATGCACCTTTTTATTAATCATGTTTGCAGTATGCTCTAAAGAGAGAACTGCATCCAGCATCAAATGCATTTTTACTCTCACGTGGTTGTTTCTCTGGAAAGTCTTTTGAGTGCTTTAACAACCATCATTACATTTTATATTCTCTAGTGTTTTCCAGGAAAAAACAACAAGCCAACAACAACAAACAAAACTGCCCATAGAACAGAAAATAGCCTGGAAAGGCATTACTAATAATGACTGTGAAATATCTTAACTTCTAGGCACTTAAAGACCTTACCACACTCACTCACATGTCAGCATGCCCATCACAAGGCCACTCAGGCAGGCAAGGAAAAAACCTAAAAGGGCACAGAGCTTTGTCTTGAACCCTGTCTTCTACAATGACTCACACACTTCCTGATGCAAGGAATTCAAGGAACTGCCACCTTCTCACTCGTGATTCAAAGCTCAAAACCTTCTCCTGGTTTTATATGTCCATGTGTTCTCTTTGAAACAGTTCCCTAGGCCTGACATTCCTCCTTAAACAACTTAGAAAAAGGTCTTACTCTTCACACAGCACAATGCAGTAAGAGCATCTGTGCAGGATACAAATGATTCACTTTTACTTCTCTCTCCTGAGTAAAGAAAATTGAATCAGGGCAGAAGTGCTGTTCTAAATGCAAACAGAGTTATCCAGGAGTGTTAGCAAACATCAGCAAAATGCCTTAAGAATTTTGTAATGAAAACAGACTTTCACCAATTTTGCAGAATAGCTGCAGTAACAGAGGACCAGAGATTTTTATTATATTATTTATTATTATATTTAGAAGAGACTATTAGGCTAGATAACAGAAGAATATAATCTGATAATTCACCAGAGAATTGAGAGACATTGCATTTTGAATTCACATAATGCTTTTAGGAATTGTTATGCACGATAACAGATTTCATTAATCCTGGGGTTACGTCCAAAATGAAACACAGTGGTTTCTTCATTTGCTCCACCCGCCCAGCAGGTGTTTGAAATGTGCAGGGCTTGCAGGTTAATTACCGATTCCACCAGGGTGGGATGGGCTAATAACAGTCCATTGGAAAAAGAAGAATCATTTTACTAAACGAGAGAAGATAGTAGCTGCAGAGTAGTAAAGGAAGACATTCTGGAAGCAAACAGCTTTGAAGAGAAGACTTGAGCTAATGTTACTTTGAAATAGCTGTTCATCAATGAAACAAAAGATTTTTCCATATTCACAATGGAGAAGACTCTTAACAGTTTGTTTCCAATTGATCTTCAGACCTTGGGAAAAGCCGCCCATTAATACTTTGAGGCTTAAACACAACTTGCATAGACTGACAAAAATTAGTAAAGGCTCCAGGAATTTTGTAAAGAAATCCTACCTTGAAGCAATGCCAGAGAAATACATTTCTTACCTGGGAAACAGAATCTGGAGGATTTTAATCCAACATTTTGTTTCACCTGAGTTGTTGCTTTTCTGTCAGTTATTTTGGCCTGCTTTCAAACTACTGCGAGGAGTAATAACCTATGAAGAGATGGGTGGGCGAAGTTGTGGAACACCAAGTAAGTTAATTAAATACCAAAACATCTCCACCTTGAGCAAAGTGGCTAGCTTTCAATGCAAAAAGCTATTCCCAAGGTAGGCCATTGCCACGGACCACAAAGAAAAGGAGAAAACGCTGAAACTTAAGTGCCAAACCATTCACAATGATAAGAGCATCCTTTAGCCTCCTGTGGAGGATGATGGTTGTACTGGGAACTTAAACTACACATCATTTTCTCCTCTTGCTGTCATAGAACTCTTTAGCAGTGCTAAAAGAAAAAGAGGATTTAATTTTCTGCATAAAATAATTCCTTAATTATCTTTGTATAACTGAGCACTTACAGAAAAGCCTGAATGTTCTCCCCATGGATCTTCTTTTGTCATTGTGAAACAGGAACAGCACTGCTTCCCTTGCCTTGCAGGAGTATTAAAATAAAGCTACACTTCTGAGCTACTCAGTACCAGCCATCACTGAAATGCCTATAAAAACAATAAAACTCCTCTTTCCTCTCATTAGCAAAGATGTTAAGAGTAGCCGTTCTTCACAAAAATTCCTCTGCATCAGCAGACAGCTTGGATCACCAACGATCCTCAATTACTTCTTGTCCCTCTCCCACAGGAAGTTAATACTGAAGATGCTGTTTTCACTGTTTCTAAACCACCTGCATCTAATACCCTATTAACAAGGAGCAGATGCTTACTACAATTCCCTTGCCTTAACTAGTAATAGTGGATTTCTTTTGTGCACAAGGAGATTAACTAGATTATCTTTGGAGTTTGGATTGTGAGGAATATTTAGTATTTCAGTAGAACTATCTTCCCTGCCAACAGCCACATGTTCTCAGGTATTCATTGTCTTACAGCCTGATCAAAATTTGGTTTTATGAACAACAAATACTAAATCATTGCCAAGAGGATATCCATTCCCAATGGACCTACCATACAGTGTGTAAATAAGAAAAAGTGCTAATTTTCAACAAATTTAACCAAATAATTTTGTTCAGAAAAAAAAAATCCCATCTTTAAATGACACCTTTTAGCCCTAACAAAATGTGCACTTCTTTGCTCAATTATACATCCTGCTTTACCCCTCTCTTTCCCATTCCCCCCTTAGTGTTTTTTCTAGCTCAGAGGTATGCAAACTATCTGTGCAGCTAACACGGTCTAATAACTCTCTGCCATTCTGTTTCCCTGAAAGTCGCATACCAAAGCAGGAAGGCCAAACGGTACCAGCTGCTTACAGGACTGCAGGCTTGCACGTTCCTTGTCCTTCTACATGGACAATACACAAAAACTCCACAGTTTCCATGCTTCTGCTTGGGTCAAACATACCTGCAGAGTTTTTGATTTTATAATACTTAGAACATAGTATTGAATTTAAATGCCAGTATTTCAAATAGTTAACTGAGTTTCACATCTCTCACTTGAGAAACGATGTCCAGTGGACATCAGACCAATAGACAGTTTTTTCTACTGACTTTAATAAAGTCTCTCTTAAATCGAAATATTGGCACTTACTCTCAACATACTGCCCAGTACCTGCATTTTCCATACATGCTGCACTTTGCTAATAACTGATACTTTAAAAAAAAATTATTCTCCATTATTGACAAAGGGAAAAAAACCTTCATCTCAAAAAGTCTAAGAAAAGTATTTCAATTCATTCTTATAATGCTAGACTATGTTCTGAATTGTTACTGAAAGTATACTCAAATTTTGCACTCATGAAACTGGTATCACATAGAGACATATGCTTGTTTTTATCAGTATTTTTACAAGATTTATGTTTGGGATAATTAAGCAACTCCATAGGATTTACATTCTCCAACTCTGAAGAGGAAGATTCCAGGATCAAAAGAATACATCCCTGACTTACAACAAACAAAGCATGTTTATACAGCCTCTGAAAGTGTTTTCTCTTAGATAAGATTTTAGGAATCTAGATTAGGGATGTTCAGAAAATACTTCATGCTATTTTTAACATTATATTAGTAATGGGAGATGTTACTTGAACTGTCATACCACCAGCCAGAATATTTCTGCAGTAAACAAGACTATTTTCACTACAGGAGAAACACTGTCATTTCCTTACTTTGAATACTACTAGCGTAAAGAATACTCACAGCCTTATGACAAAGTACAAGTACTGCAGCTTGAGCAATGACATGCTTTTGACCAAAGCTACACCTGTCTCATCAAAAGGGCCCCTTTTTCCATGTTTGGGGAGAGGGACTTTGGTGGAATCTAATTCAAATACACTTAACAGACTTGGAAAAGTTTCTTATTAAAGGTGTATTCTTCTGTGAGCGCTCACACATTGATGCTCACAGCTTCCAATGCACAAGAAAAGCTATGTTCTATAAAACATGATAACTTCTTTTGAACTTACATTTCCTATTAGTAACATGAATCTTGGCTTAACCTTAACTATTTGGATATCTCATAATGTATCTCTTACAGTAAATTGTTGCTAGTGTAGGGAATGATAGAAGGAGAGAACAGGCAAGAGCAAGAAGAGCAAGCACTGGCATTATATTCCCTCCAATATCCTAATCAGCAAAGCAGAGCTACTGCATGGGAAGTAGTAAATTATGCAGAGAAAAAAGTCAATATAATCTGTTTCCTTTTGGCATCAAAGGACTGTACATACCATAGCATTGTTCCTTTCCAAGTTTTCACTAATGACTGCTCAGCTCCTTCTACTGGGACCACCTCAGCCCTTGCTGATTGTTAATTTAAGTAAGCACTAACTTCAAAACCACACCTTTGAGGTTAATAGTCCTTAATGGAGAAGGTAAAACATAAAGGGATATTGATATTCCTACACTGTTTTAACATTTAAGGAAAATGAATTATTCTTTAATGAATATCAGCTAAACAAACAACTTTTATGTATAGTATATTCAGAGTAAAAGGCTTACAGTGTGATATGATCTATCCATCCAAATGGCAACAATAAACACTGACAGTAGACAACAGTGCTCACAACTAGGGTATAACCCACAACTTTGTTTCACTTGTGACTGACTGATGTGAGATCATGTCTTTCTGATGCTTAACTGTATTTCCGTCTTTTCCAACTGTATTTCTGTCTTTTAATACTCAGCTGTTTATCTTCTAGCCATACTTGACAAATAAAATTAAGTAGTTTGGATCTACATTAACTTGTTCACAAAATTTCCATTTATAAAGATAGAACTGAAATGTCTTATTTAATATTTTTCCATTAGAAAAGAACAGAATGAGGTTTTCTTGTATTTGTCATATAATTCTGTTTGATGCCATTCCTCTTTCAATGATTTCTCTGCATAATTTAATAGTTCATTAGCATATTACAGCCACTGAATCTCATATAGCTGGTAACAATCATATTCAGAACCTGCTACCATCCACTTGCTACAGTCTGTTTTTTCCCACCTTCTGATTTACTTTCAGCTGGTGTGTGTGTGTGGAAAAGTATTAAATAGAATTAAAAAGGCAGGGCAGAAAACTTGTGTTGCATCATCGACATGCCACATGTTCAGGTGGATATTTCCAATCATCCTATTTAGGTTTCTGTGCAGCTTTTAGTAATACTTTGTATTAGACTTTATGTGCATTACTAAATACCCAACCATATAGGTTAGTTTGTTTGGGCTTTTTTCTTTTCAGCTTTACAAATATTTGAAAGAATGCCTTTCCCCATAAGCAAAATGGGCTCTATATATTTAGATCTAGAAGCAAAACTATTAGTATTTTATGTCAGATGATGCTCAAATTGTACTCTATTAAATAAAACCAGTATTTATCCAAAGCCAAGAGTATAAACACAGTTAATTGAGCATGAAAACATGTGTTTTTTCCAACCAGGCAACAAAGCTGGATTTTCTGTCCTCCATCTCATTTTTTCCCCTCTTCTTCCTCAGATCATTGTAATAATCTGAAATATTTCTCCTGTGCTACTTTGTGGGAAGCTAGCTCCAGAGCACTGAAGGCCCCACAAGGATGTCTACAATTTCATTGTAATTGCTGATGATTCTCCATGATAAATCCAAGCAAACTCAGGATTCCTTCCAAGGTCAGGGAAGCCAGTTTGCATTATTATTAAAGATTAATGTCTATTTACACAAAGTCATATGTAGGAATTTAATCCCTCAGATTAAGTAAGGTAACAACCCTGTAGCTGATAAAAACCCCACAACTGTCTGCCATTCCTCTGTTATGACAAATACCAATCTGACCCCAGGCTTCATCTTCACAGCAGAAACAAAGTTGGAAAGAACCCATACAAGGATCATCAAGGCCAAGTCCCTTCTCCTTGCAGAACTACCTAAAACTAAACCTAAGACATCCATCCAGACTCTCGCAGGCTTGGTGCAGTGACCAGTTCTCTGGGGAGCCTGGTCCAGTGACCAATCATACCTATATTTGCCTTATAGAAAGTGACTTTGCAAAAATGCTGTTTTGAATTCTCTACAAACCTGTAATACGTAGAGAAATGTGACTATCAGGATGTCTTTACTGCACCTTACAGGCTGCCACAACCTGAATGTTAGTTTCTTGATGTATGTTTCTATCAATGCTGAAATGCAGCTACATCTGAATGTGTGAAAAGAAGTGACATCAGGTACAAAGATATCAGAGAGTCTGTTCTAACCAAACTACTGTAACCAAAGATTTTGGGGAAGAAAAATTGAATGAGCACCACAAGAAAATAATGACTTTTATTGCTAAAAACATTCTTCATTTTTAAATCAAAGCTTATTGGAGGGCTATTATATACCAATTTAAATATGTATTAATTGACACTTGACTGATCAGGTATATCATAGCCCATTATGATATAAGAACCTTTTGTTTACCTAAATTTGAAAAAAAAAATGTGGAATAAGAAAGGGTAGGAACACCTGGAACATGCATAAAATTTCTACAACAAAACCATTTTTCCAATCAGTTAAAATTCACTGAAGCAAATATATTCATGAAAGAGTTTAGCTTATGCATAGATGGGATTAATTACTTAGATGAGAAGTCAAAAACTTTTAGAAAGATCATTACTCTTTCTGTGAAATTAAGTATCAGATGGTTCTCTTAATAAATATAAGCCTTCATGAAAAGCCAATGAGAAACTATTGAATGAAAATTTAGATTAAGTTTGAGAATTCTGCCTTCAAGTTAGGAAAGCCATTTGCATTCCTAACAGCCACCAGCACTATCAAGCTCATTACTTAACGAGGGCAATCTAGCCAGTAAAACCAACTGGCAGCTCAGAAGAAATAGCTTTTAAGTCAAGAATGCTCTCTGGTGACACACTACTGATGATTATTTTTATGTCAATGGTTAAAAGAGATGCATAACATGCAAAAGCCAGATTTTATCTGCAACATTGGACTATCAGATGTACAGAGTACTGCCCAGAACACCTCAGAAAAAAATTACTTGATTTTAGTAGTTATCTAGCAATTATCTATTCTGTACCTTGCAAAAATTAAAGTGATCTATAAAAAAAAAGTATTCAAAGCATTTTCTGTGAGTTTGATGGTGCTATTTATCCCTCTTTTTAAGAGCCCATAAAGCAACTTGTGAAACTATGGTCTCCCATACTGAGCAACTTGGTGATGATGCTGACGCATTGGCTTACTAATTAGCACTTACTTTGCTGCTGCAATTATGTTTTGTTCCTTTTTAAATGTCTTCGTACAACGGAGATATCTCTAGAGGTCTGTGATACTCTCAATACACAGTTAAAACCTTTATCATATTGATTAACTCTCCCAAAGACAACGTGTGACAAGCCTTTCCAAAGAGTGTTACTGTTATATTACTCAGGCCCGACTCTGACTTAAAAATTTTAGTTGATGGACATTGCTGGACAGCAAATTTGGACTGTCAATACCTATTGGGGAAAATGTTCATACCACTTTAAAGGTTTGACATTGTAATAAGTAAGCAAAGTTCCACTAAAGAACTAAAGAGTTGGTACTTTCCTGCAGAATTTGAAGTTTCCCTCCTAATAGGAAAAAAGCTGCTTTTGTTGTCCTTCAGACATTTCAGTGAAAGGTTCTTCCTTCCTCCTCATTTCTGAATATCTTACTAGGATGTCTACTTTTCTACACACACTATGGAACCATCATCCCACTGTTCTCCCAGTTGCTCTTCAGTTTGCAAACATACTTTAAAGTCACAGGATTTGTTTATAAACTTCCTTATCCTGCCACCTGAACTTCTGTCCTCCATCTGAAGCTCATCTCTTCACAAATAGTGCTCTCTGCAATAGTCTCTTCTGGCTCACAAATCACTGGCTAGGCTGGATTTCTCAGGGTTGTTTTATTTGATTAGCTTGTCAAGTTTCCAGTCTCCTTAGAAATAATGCCTGCTCTCCCCTGAAGACATCAGGAACTTAGTGTGGTACCTGCACTTGCTTTGTACACAACTCAAAATCATAGTCACTATAATATATCTGAAAAGGGTTGGAGGAGGTTTCTAGGGGCACAATAACAACATAGGAATGTGATAAATCCTTGCTTCTGGTACAAAGGGATCCTCATACTACTCTAGCTTGAAGAAATTTTAGATCAGAGAGAAGCCCAGACAGTGCGCAAATTAAGGGAGACACACACGTTGGCTTCTCTTTCCCTTCAGGTTCTGTCTTCTGCAACTGTTGTACGCCCTAAAAAAAAACCATCAGAGCAAACAGCTCTGGGATTTTTTCCAGCACTTGTGCAGGTTTCTGCCATCTGCCATCCCTCCTTCCATGAACAACATGCCTTAAGTTCCCCTGTACCTTGTGGGCCAGGACAGGTACAATGTGATACTGGGATAACAATTCTGTGCAACTTGCCAGAACAGCTTGTCTTCACACATGGGACAGAACTTTCAGGGTAGCATGCTGAAAATTCATCTTGTTAAGATACTCTGCCAAATCCCACAAGACATGCTGAATGAGGCCCAGTATGGAATAAAAAACAGTGTTAAGAGCACTAGGATGCCTTTTACAGGACTAGCTATCAATTCTGCTTTCTTATAAAAAGTTTAATTTATTGCTTCTACTTCTTAACAAGATGAGAAATTATTCATATTTTATTATCTGTTTAAATTTTTGCATAGCCATCACTCTTTCTAGCCAAAAAAAAAGGCACCTATATAACAAATAGCTTTCAAATGCATACTGGCCAACTAAAAAAGACTGACAAGCTGAGAAAAAGTGACAGCAGATTGAAGTTATCTTCCACAGGATACACCTGGCTTGTGAAGCTGTGCCACAAAATACACATCAACTTGGCAGGTGGGTGGAAGAAGCAGCTGATGCAGATAACCTATTCACTCTTGCAAAGCATCTTGAAGGTCAACCAAATACCCATGGTGATTTTAAAGTGTTTTGATAGCTAGGTAACCCTCCTACAGGGAGTAACAGCAGTGACCACAGCAGCATCAGGTCTTGATACAAGTATTTAACACACAACCCCAGCTTCAGATAACAGTAATTGACACAAGTACAACTTGTTTGAGTCCAATTTCCTGGATTTGATTCAATATTGATCCTTTCAACTCATAATCCATCCGTAATAATAAGCATAAGTTAAGTGCTATACCAAATATTTCCAGTTCCACACACTTCACCCATTAAGTGTAGCATTATTAAAGTCTCACTGTTCAATGACTCAACTAGGAAAGTATTTTGGCAAATGCTCTAAGGAACAACAGATTCCAATGGTCTCTTCATCTCAAGCATCAGGACAGACATTCTTAGTTTCTCTTTATCAACCACACATGCTAGCTACTTCTATACAGCTCAGCTGTACTTGTGCTCCTAATGACACCCACTGGGAGCTAGAAAAGCACAGCCTCATCCAATATTCCCTACAGCAAAATAGACAAACACATTGATTTTCCAGTTCAAGCAATAGCAGCAGGTTGCCTCAGTTTCCTGCCCAGTTTCATCTTCAAAAATGCTCCCATCTTCACAGCTATTAACCTCATCATTCCATGACATTAAATACTGCTTTCTTTTTCCTTTTTAATGGAAAGCTCTGTATTTCTCTAATGCTTAGCCTGTTGTTCTTTAGTGGCAAAGTACCATGTATCAGGTGCTCATATAAGAAAAGAGTTCTTCTGTTCAAGATCTATTTTCTAATGTTACAGGTGTTTGACATGTCATTCACATACTGCAAATGATCAAACCCAAGAAATACCTTCACCAGTGGGCAAAGCCTTCCAATAATGAAGCCTGGAGTTGCTGCTAAACTGACTAATAATTAGCATGTGGCACTGGCATTGGTAAGGCGGGGGACAGTTAAACCCATTAAATAATCATGTCTTTAATATGGTCTGGAAACGGGATTTTTTTAAAAACAGTGAAGAAACCTTGTAAGAGTAAATGAGATTGAGCAATGACAGAATGAAAGAGCCTCAAGCATAATGCAGCCATACCTATCAGCTCTCCTCTCAATCTGTCGGACTCTGCAAGGTTGTCAAATCAAAATTTAGCATCTTTTATGAAAAATCCAAGATTTTCCTCCATACTTGTGTAGTGGTGAAACAAATTTTCAGCTGAGTCAATACTCATCTTTATGCATTTTTTGTAAGTGCTAGGTTTGTTCAAAGCATTGTCATCTGCAGTTTTCAGAAGATCAAATGGAACAACAAAATACTCGAGAAAGATTACTATCAACCCAGGGAGTTTACAAAACAGAAGGCAAGATTTGAGTGGAGTAGGCTATAAATTATACAGCACTTCTTTGATTTCACACACTGAAGAATAAATTCAATTAGATTCCTTGCCTGCCAGGAACAGAAACTCTGGCTCTGCTTCTTGACAGCCACAGATGGTAATGGACATCCTCATCTCAGCAAGCCTTTCTACAAAAAGGATTCCTCTAATATTGACAATGACCCAGCCACAGCATCTGCCAGCTCTGTCCTGTCCCAAATTCCCCTACCTCAACCAGCAAATGCTGAGCTAGGTCTTATATCACTGGAAATCTACATTTGGTCAGTCTCACAGCACCAGTGGTGTTTGACAGACTGGAATGGGATTCCAATCCTATTCACAGATATACTGTGCACTCCCCATCCTCACTTCTTAAAATATCTTTCTAGTTATTATTATATATACTTTACAAAAAACCCTTTCCAGTATCTAAAGCACAATCTTTGAGAACAACAAAACTTCCCACTCTCAGGAATACACAATTTTCTGCTGTGTTCTTTTTAGACTACATCATGGCACTAGGCAGTTTTGCCTAAGAAACAACACACAATACAGACAGCCTTGTACACTGCTCCAGCTGTGCTTTACTTATGCCTCTTTGGTCGAGGAAAGGAGCATCTGTGAAATGTGATAGATTCAAGATACTTCCCTTCCCAAAACAGTAGATACCAACTAGATTAAGACTCCATAGTAACTGACATAGGACTAGGCTTGCAGAAATGCCTCTGAAAGCTGAGCAGCTCAGAAGGTGCTTCCATTCTCTCCCCAACCTGTCTTTTTGAAGTTTCTTTTTTTCATTACAGATCAAAACAGTCTAACAAATTTTTAAGCTGCTATTTTCAATAAAATATTTGTTTTAGGACACTAATGAGTCACTAGGTAGAACTAAAACTTTTGCTGAAATATATTTGGTCACGATACTCCACTGAGAATGACTTCTGAGCTCTAGAAGCTAAATTCTCATCATTGCCAGAAGAATGTTTAAAGCTAAACTGAAAGAACAAAAAGAAACAAAGATCAGATATTCAAAATTGCATCCCACATGATCACCATGATTACTGGTTGGTTACTACTTGAAACACCAAACTATTATCAAGCCCCTTTTTAATGACAAAACAGCAAAAACACTTGAAAGTCATTAAATGAACATTTCTGCAAGCCCTGAAAGCTTCTGGTAATGACAAAATTGACTTCTGCATGGATGTACTCATACAGAGAAGAATAGTAAGAGGAAGGCATGCAAGCAAATGCCCCTGTATCTATTTGAAAATAATGTTATACTCAGTGAAATACATCTCCTCTTAATCAGAAATGCCTTAAGAGGTAGATTACAGCTAGAGTATGTAATGAAGAGATAAAAGGCTCCAAATAAGAATCAAAATTAAAATAAAGAAATTAACTTATAATTGCTTGAGGAGAGGGAACTATCTCACTTTATGAGATAGCTACAAAGGCAAAGCACAGCAGTTCCGCAAAACTCTCGTTCAGAGTCTGCTTCTAATCCTGACATTTCTGAGGACATAAAGCAGAATTTGTGTCAATTTTAGGACAACAGGTAAAATGTGATCCCGCCAGATCAGATCTTACAGAATGTCTTAATTATGATTCCACAGCATCGAAAACATTGCTACAAGGCACGCATGAGTGGCATCAATCCATTCAGGAAGGGTGTTAAACAACAGCATCTTTTCTGTTACCCAGGAGAAGCTACCATGCTCTGTACTTCTATGTATGTTATTTTAAAGACCCAATTTACCTGTCTTACTCAAAGAAAAGCTTGAAGAAAATTATCCTTTATATTACCCAGATATGCCTGCTTTTCATAAATGCAGTCAAATGCTAAAGAAATAAATAGAACAAGATATGTAAAACAGGAGGCAGTTCCTGAGATGGAGATGTCATATTTCTTAGTTACTGAGAGAACACTGATGCCACATTAAATCATGAACTCTCACACAAGAGCAGTAATGGAAAAGCAATTTGCAAATTTGCAGCTTACTACTGGGTGGCAGACCAGCACCTGCCAATTAGCATTAGTATTAGATGCAATATAGTACACATTAATTATATCATTTGAAATGCATACTCCTCCTTGAATGGTATGAAAACATTCATCTAGGCATACTACCACAGGTTTACTCTCTCTCTGTAATACAACTCTGAAAAGAATGTATTTCCATGGATTACTTTGTTCAAAATTTGTGTATTGGATAGATATTTAGTCCTCTGTCTTAGCAAAAGTTGCTGGTATCAAAGTCCTTGATTTGAACATCATTGCATTGAATTAAAGAGAGAGGCTGGATGCAAATCCCACTGACAGTGACAGAAAACTCCTCAGGAGTTGTTGAGAAAATGCAAGATGTGAATGCTTAAGCTCTCTGAAAATAAAGACCCACCATGTTGGGCAATGACTGAAATTACACAGCACCTTTGGATGCTTTGAATTACCAGCTAACATCTTTATGAATTCAAGGCAGAAGGAACTGAACTTATATCATGGTCATGCCCTTGAAAGCTAGGCTCCTCAGGAAAATTTGAGTTGCAGCTTGCAGTCCAACTGAGAAATAGCACATTGAAATGTAAGATCCCACTCAATGCCAGCTTTATTTCCGTCTGGAGAAATGCATTACCATTCAGACTGCCCTACTGCTGCCTTCACTGCCTGGCTTAATACAACAGCTCTTCTGCTCAGTGAATGTATACACTCTTTTTCTTCCAGCAGCTTCACAGTTGCATGATCAAAGAAATTAGTCTAGACTATGTTGCCATTATTCAGAGCCACAATGAGTACAGTCTTCTTAACAGTAGGGCAATATTTCAATCTTGCAGCCATAACCATGATCACAAGAGGTCCCCTCTCACCTGATACACTGTTTTACCAAAGCACAATTCAATTGCACAGGGTTATAAACCAAGCACATAATCTGTAGACTGGTAGAATATCTCCAGACAGAACCAAAATTAATCTTCTGGAGAACAGCAGTAGGGAAATAACTAATGGAATTTCAGTATCAGTGCAGAAACTTAGAGAGACTGTGCTGTGTCACAGGAACTGGGTGGAATTTAAATCCTAGCTAAGCAAGATGGGAGAAAGGAAGAAACTTGTAGTGAATGTTCAAGTGAACAGTCTGCATTCAGTTCCAATATTTGACTGTTTTGTTTCAAATCAATCTGTAAACTCGGGAAATCAGAATAGAAAGTAGTTTTCAAAATCTTGCAGACCAAAAAACCATTTATTTTTTTTCAGTCAGTATGAACAGTACAGATACATTTATACAGATTAAGATGAAAGTATCTATAGAACAAGAAGAGGGTAACAAATTTTCAGAGCACTGCTCCTGTGCTAAAGTAGCTATCTCTGGAGAGGCAAGTATTTTCCTAACTTAATCTGCTTGCAAAACCAAATTTTTCTTTCACTAGTTTCTTCTTTTCTCATACTGCATCTTTTTTCTCTCTTCTTCTCCCAAAATGTCTAAGCCAGAGCTTTCAAAACAAAAAACAACAAACAAACCAAAACCAAACCAAAACCAAACCAAACAACAAGAGCATTCTCTTACATATGAAAGAGAAACAGCACTGGAATAAATTCTACTTCTTCTGACACCCAAAGTCAGCCATGCAAAGGCTGTAGCTGAAGTCCCCAAACTATTTTCAGGTCAGAGAAGAGCAAGACTCTGTTTCTTATGCAGTGCTGGTCATGCACAAACTAAATGCATATTGCATATCAGTTGTAGGTATTTACAGAGACTCAGTTCAGAAAAATAACGTTTGTCTTGTGTACTAGTCTGAAAGAGGCTAAAGTAAAAATGCATATGCTTTCACTCTATCTTAAATAGAAAAGCTGTTAGCATATTTTCCTACAGCAGTGAGTTATAATTTAGTTGTATTCCTGTTACTCTGCACTTAGTGAGAGAGAAGGCATTAACTATTCACAACAGATTCCTTGATGAAAGCCTTAGTAGTAGTAGAACAAGTACCAGAAGATCTCCAGTTTTGCACAAGACATCCTTTTGCATCTCTGTAATGCACCTTCTTACTGAGGCTGTGCCAAAAGGTCAAAGCATGACAGGTATTAGAGGGTAATTAATATGATGCTTTGCTGTAGGTTACATTCTTTGTAAGGCAAAATGTAAAGGCACATTAGAAAAAGGGGTCAGCTGTAATCAGTGAGTGAGGAACTAATCTGCAGCATGCACTGTGGTGTTTCAGATCAAGACAGATTAAATTGATCTGTGTGAGCTGCCTGCAGTGACTCCTATCATGTGACATGTAAAATAGCACAAGGAGTCACAAGAAGACATCTTCAAGTTCCTATAGATTAATGTTTTCACAGGAGGTGGGGGAGAGGCATTCAGCACATCTCATCACCTCATAAGAAGTGGAACTGACAGCATAAATAAGACAGATTTCCAAGCAAAGTACATCTTACTGAATTTATATGTCACTCGGGTATGCTTGCACGCAAACGCAAGCCAACAGCAACTTGCTTTTATGCCTTTTTACCTACCAAGTTCCCTAGTTCTAAAGACAAGTTTAATAACAGCTTCTCAAGGATGCAAATGTAAAACACCTCTTGTTTTCAAAGGGAAATGACGTCCTTCTTGAACAGAGGCCTGCTGAAGCACTTCCATGCATAAATTTCATTGTGGATATTCCAAGGCCATTATTGAATCACCAGCAAGCACCTTTCAGAGGTGGTATGTCAGTATAACTTTCCTTGCCACCATGAACAAAGAAACACACACAGCCAAAAAGCTGCGAGGGGGGCAGTCACACACAGAAGCATGCTATTTGGTTTGTATAAATAGATTTCCACTAAGTGCCATTAAAAACACTCATAAAAACCAGTTTATATCCCCAAAACGTGATTCAATTCCCAGTTTAAGAATGGTTTACACGTAAAAAGATTTTTTGATCTTAGGCAGAGAGGTAACTATCGGTTTCTTCATGGAACTCCACATGCCAAACCCTTTATAACCTAGGGACTTTATTACATGCATCTTTATGCCAGAATGCGACACTACTGATCCAAGGGTTTTTTTCTGTACACACAAACCTCCATCTGAAACCGAAATGATTTTTTCTTATTCGGTTTTCTTGTGGGATCCAAAAGTTCCTTTGATCCCGTGTTCCACCTTGGAATTATTTTTAGTCCAGATGACATCTGTTCTGAGAGTCACATCATGCAAAAAGCCCTGGATGTAGTGCTTACCCTAGTTTGCATGCACATCTCAGTAAAACTTAAGGTATATGCTTGGTACAGGACCATTTCTGTGGACAATGTAGGATTGCTTCAGAAGCAAAGGCATGCAATTTGTCAGCTATACACCAAAACCCCCAAGTTTCTTCAGTATATTAAACCTTAGTATTTTAAAGAAATTAGATACTGAGAAAACAATAATTATATTAATTTGTGGAAAGAGACACTTGAGGAACCATTAGAGTTAAAAGGTTTGTAACTCATGCCTACCTCATGAACTGTTAGGTTCAGACCTTCAGTTTCCACACTTTCCAATGAAACAGTGCAGTTTCTGGAAACTTTCCTGCTATAATCCATGATTATAATGTTCAAAACTCATTCTTTCTCTCTCATTGCACAGACAACCAGAAAGGTGTGGGGGGAGGGTTTGCTATGAAGGATGATCATTAATGTTGTCCTTTAACATATAAAGCAAGTATAAAACAGAAGATGTAAACTGATAGAACTGACAACCTCAAAAGAAAGATGAATCCTTTACTGTCCTTAGGAAGACTTCTGGGACCAAGACTCAGGGAATTTCCCTTTTGAAATAATCTTGTGTCTGAATGAGTCTTTGAAAACATTCTGATAAGCAGAGCAGGACAAGGATATAACAGAAGAATTTCCTCTCCTGGGTTGTGAGGGGTTCTCTTGCCCCAGTTTTTGTCTTGTTCACAAGGAAAGAACTTTCCACCCCAATTTTAACCATTATAAAACTTAGTAGCTCAAGGTGAGCATAGGACAAATGTGCTTGACACAAACACTTTTATTCCATTCAAAATTGCTAAAAGCAAGTTTGTCCTGGCATTGCCACAAAGGCTGCAAGGCATTTATAAGATATAATTCAAAGGAATACATCAAGGGCTGGAAAGTCCCAAGAATGTATTCAGTAAACTTGGATTATTTAACAGCTCCTTATATTTCAACACACTGTTTTTCCACAAGCATAGTGCAAGATGAAGGTCACTTTCCATCAGATGCATGCGTAAAAGGAGTACACATGAATAAAGCCTTTAGCATTTGTGAAACCATCCAGTGGCCACCTGTTCAGAACACTGATTTTGGTTTAGAAAAAAAAAAAAAAAACAAACTCATAGTTGTTCTTTCAGTCCAAGTCTACATGAATTCTTCTCCTTAAGGAGCACAAAGCAACCAGGGTGAACATTTTGCATTCTAGCCAAGCAGGTCAAATAAGTAGTGGTTGCTATCCACCTAAATGGTAAAGGAACAATGCATGAACAAGAAAATGGTAATGCAGTCATGGATCACTTCTAACACTTTCAATTAATGTTTTGTCTAGTTAAGCACTTATAAATTTTAATGAATAAACTTGCAAAAAAATAAATATTTAATTAAAAGATTTCCGGTTTTCTTAAAATGTCTGACTTGCCCATAACAATGTGTTGTATTTGTAGTGTATAATTTTCACACATTTCAATCCCAGATAACTGCACTCAAGAGCAGGTCTGATGTGGAATTCTTTGCAAACTAAGAGCTCTACTTGGAACTTGATCTTCTTTTAATTAGAAACATTGCACTTCAGGATTCTTCAGTTTAAAATCGTGATGAATTTGCATTATGAACACAGTAGCCTTTTAAATAATCCTATTTGAAGAAGACAGGATAATTCCATCTACACAAAATGCATCTAGTAAGAACTGAAAAGCAACTTTACAACTTGTACTGTTTTTCGGCTGGGGAAGAGTTAAATTTTCTTCATAGCAGGTAGTACAGGGTATGTTTTGGATTTGTGCTGAAAACAATTGGTAATTCAGGGATGTTTTGGTCATGCCTGAGCAGTGCTCAGTCAAGGTCTTTTCTGCTTCTCACATGACTGCACCAGCAAGCAGGCTGCAGTGTGCACAAGAAGTCGGAAGGGGACACAGCTGGGACAGCTGACCCCAACTGACCAAAGGGATATTCCATACTATATAATGTCATACTCAGCATATAAAGCTGGGGGAAGAAGGAAGGAGAGGACACTGAAGTGATGGTATTTGTCTCCCCAAGTCACCATTAACATGTCACAGAGCCTGGCTCACCTGGGTACCTGCTTGCTGATGAAAGTGATGAATGAACTCCTTGGTTTGCTTTGTTTGCATGTGCAACTTTACCTATGAAATTGTCTTTATCTCAACCCATGAGTTTTCTCACTTTTCAATTCTCTTCCCCATCCTTCTGTGGGGGAGCAAACAAGTGGCTGTGTAGGGCTTAGTTTCTGGCTAGGATTAAATTATAACACAACTGAAAGTCTCTCCATAACTAAACATAAACTAAGTAAATGCCTGCTCTGAAGTTCAGCATAATAATTTAATCTGGCAATGCTCTTCTTCCTGGTGTTTACTGAGAATGTCTCACTATGATACAGGAAAAGCCCCTCATGGTATTTGCTCATACTCATTTCACAGCAGTACTTGTGAAAAACAGTACATATCTGAATTTGTTACTTTGAAAACTTTTGTTGTGTCTTTCCTTCAAAAATAATTTTCATTCCAGCTCCTCTTGAATTTGTTAATTACCTTTAGAATGAAAACTCAAATAGCGGGGGTGGGGGAAGCAGAGAAACAAAACGTATTTTTATTTATTCTTGGATGCATCAGACATGCAGAATGCTTTCACAATCACAGGCTTGTTTGATGGCAGGAATGAGAACCAACACAAAATAACAGCTGGAGGTACCTTTGTTTCAGAAAAGGAAAGCAAAGCAAACCAAGAAACCCCCTTAAACAGCAGACCTGGCGATTCAATTAACATTGCAGCATCTCACAGCATTCCTGGTTCTGGAACATTACAGCAGAACCACAAGGAATCCACAATTCAGAGACAGCTTTAAGACTAGGACTACTCTAACCACAGAGATGTATAAAACACACTTTCTTATTACTGTAGTAGTTTCTGATCTCTTGAAGATGCAGGCAAGTAGTAACTAAACCACTGAAGGCACTGGTGTTATGCTAGTGGAACAGGGCATAACACAGCAAGATAGTCTACAACACTGAAAGGCCACACTCTCTCCAGTAGCATGAAATCCCTTCAAGATTTTCCTTGGAGATACAAGCCTCAAATTAATATGTCCTGAAAACTCACATCAAGATAAAGCTCTTGCAGTGTGAAAGTCACTACACTGAAAATTAAGGTCTCATATGTCTTACAATGTCATTAACAATATTTAGATACACTATCAAGTGTATAACATTTATGATCAGCTTTAAGTGCCTTAGATGCACAAACACTGAGGATTCATCCCAGGGATTTTTATACCTTTCTGTAGAGTCCTCAGCACCATTTGTTGTCATTTAATTCTGCCCAAGGAGATTGAATTATATGCACTAAGCCCATTAGAAAGTATTTGTAGTATTAGCTAAAATACAGGACTAGCTCTATAATTACAAATGTGCAATTATTGTATTTCAATAGCAATTTTTTACTTGAAAGAAAACAACACAAATTGCAGACATCCATTCCTAGGGCATTTCACAATTTCAACATTTACAAACATAATTTCTTTTAACAAGGCTTAACGTTCCTCTTGAAGTAGTTCAGGAAATTTGCCCAGGTTTCATTCAGTGAAAACACCAGGGATTTCACTTGTAAGCATAAATGTTTCAACAGTTTAGCATTTCCTATTAAACAGCAATACACTTCTACACCATCTGAAAAAATAAGTAACAGAGTACCTGTTCTCATCTAAATGGAGGATGTGCTTGAATTGATGACTTCACTTTTATTCATTTCATCATAAACTTTAAAATAGCTTAATAATTACCTAGATTACCATAGTTGCAAACCTTGCTTTTTCTTACTCTGTCTCAAACACAACCTGAAGAGTATGCATTTTTAAAAGGCCACAATGTGTAATTTATGGGTTAAGTGCCATTGATAAATCACAAAATCAGAGATGTTGTTATTCATTCAGTTCCCCAACAAGCAAGTTCCCTGACTAAATTAATGTGCACTTATGGGATGTCAGACACTATCCTGATATATCCCCTAAATCACAGCTAAATACAACAGCTAAGATCCAAGGAAAAACAGTCATCTCTCTAGTAGCTTGATGCTATCTGTTAGTGGTAATGCACCTAGCATAGAATCAACAGCATGTTTCCCATTTCAGAATCTATGTACATTAGTATTAGAGAGACAGACAGGTATTAGGGGTTACACACGTGTGGGGGAGTCATGACCAATGATCAGCTTTGGGCCCTCCCTATGGTTTTTCCCAACCTGGTTACATTCTTTAAGGTGAGTGGGCAACATTTCCCCACTACAAAACTACATGGCTGTTTTACTGGGCATGTCATTAGTTAATTCCACTTAAAGTACTTTGTGTCTCAACAGACTAAGGACAGGCCAAAGGCCAGCCACATAAATTGCTGGTGCTATACTTCAACCAAAGTTATTGGAGGACATGGAGGCCACTTTCTCCAGTCATTATTTTCTTTCTCAGGAACACTAATACACTATAGAAGTCTTACAGAATTAATTCCATGAGTAACTTTAACCTTTCTGCTTCCAGCAAGGTTGATTGTGAAAATATATTTATGCTTGCTGAAGGAATAGTCAGACACAGCAGAAATGGGATTTCAAGCCTAAAGAAATTTCCCAACCACATCCAAGAACTGGCACAGTTTGGTGCTCTCTTGACAAAGCAGCCTTCCAAATACACCACCAATATAAAACCCCTCAAACTGAAAATCTCTTCTTATATTTGAACTGTTTAGAAAATTATTTAACCTCTGTAATACTGCCTTTGCTTAGCTTCGAAAGATTGCTAATGAAGACCATTAGTGAAACGACACCCTCAGAAACACCATTAAAGCATATTTATACATTTATTCATACATAAAGTCAACACTGCAGCTCTTACTACTACAGTGTGCTATGTTGCTTGTCAAAACTTTTTATGTTTAAAAATTTACTTGCTTAACAGCTGCCTACAGAAAAAGTCCACAATAACTTTTTATTTACTTCACATTAAAGTCCAGCATTTTAACTGTATGGAATCATTCTGTGCCCTTTTTAACCACCTAAGACAGGTTCCCAGTCTTAAATACCACAAGTTATTTTCTGTTTCTGAGATGTGTATTTTAAATAACTTATTCACTATCAGTGCCAACATGCTGACATACCACAGTATTTTTTTCATGAAAAACAGTATTTCTCCCTTGTGTTTATGCAATTAAGCAAGTTTTTTTGTTAAATAGAGTTTTTGTTCCTTCCTATTTCTCACACAAATCTATTATAAACATTACCAGCACAGCAGTTCTATTTTAGTTGATGCAACTCAAACAGAGATTGCCAGACTAAGCAATGCCAGGCTCTGGGCAGTGGAATAATAGCTAACACTAAGCAATGCAGGCTGAATGCCTTGTAGATTGAATTACTCTTTAAAAATCTGTTTTTTAAAAGCTTTCTATGCATAAATACAGTCACACCTTAATTATCTCTGCTCTGGTTAAATATAGCTCCAAATTATTTCTCTAAGTGCCTCTTGCATGCATTTGTGCTTACTGAAATAAAACCACAGTCTTTAAGCACCCAGTATTTCCACAATGAAATCAAGCTATACTTCAAGTAAACTGGATTGTTGTTCACATTTGAAGCGTGTTACTGGGTGACCATCAGAGACCAGTTTTCTTTGAAATGATCACTGAGGGTAAGGCATCTGAGCCTCAACTTCAAAGCCAGCTGAGATCACCTCCCAGTTATTCCAGGGTGCTGTGTGTCATGGCTGACTTTCTGAAAGGGATTCAGCTATGCTCCTTCCCTTAATCCTGAGCCAGTGTAATCGCATTACTGAGATGCAGTGCCTAATTAGTTCTGGAAATGGTACTGAAGTCCAGGAAGAGTCAGTTCACTTGTAATGCCCAAGACAGAGTTCATCTGAAATAGGTATATTCTGAGTATTATCAAGCTCACTGAACTAAGGAACTCAAAAACAGCCTATGGAAATGAATGGTCTGACACCATTAAGCTGATTTCAGATTCACAACAGCTGTTCCGTAACAGCTGAACTGCCATACTGGAATAGCTCAGTTGCAAGTGATCTCAATAGTCTCACATCCATCAGAAATGAATCTTGAATCTTGCTGACAAATGGGACAGCAAGGCTCTGCAACTGTCTGGCTGATAGGAACAGGAGCCTCATTTGCCCCCTTCTTCACCCCCTTGGAGAAATACAGGTGGCATTTCCTTGGGAAGATGAACATAGCAGTGATGAACTCAGTTCACATGCTTGGTGTCTACCTTTTATGTGGGTTTTTTCTCCATTTTTTCCTCATGAAAATGACAAGAACCACATTGGAGAAAAAAGCCTGAAGCTGAAGTGGGACAAAAAGTTTCTTGTTATACAAAAAAAAAATATTATGAGAAAGTTAGTCCACTCAACCAGATTTAAGTTGCATGTGGGTTCTCAAGTGATAAAAATGGCAGATGGGAAATAGCTACTATTTGTTAATGGCTTAAATCATCACTGTAAACTGACATCGCTGTCACCTAAGTGTAGAGACTACTATTTGATACGATAAACCGTATCCAAAGGAGTTACCATATCAGACAAGATTTTTGGTCAATCAGCTCCAGTGTGGTTCTCCAGCAACAGCACAGAATTTTACACTTCAGAAGAAAACCAGCTTCTGTCTGCAATGTACCTAATCAGCCTCCAGCTGAACTCCCATTCATTACTCCCTGTGATAATTTTTTTCCACAAACAAATTCATTCCACCAGAAAAACAGTATTTTGGAAGAGGACTACAGTCCAGGAACATACAGTCTTTCCTCAGTCCAGGGACTGTGGTCCTTCTGCACACTGTGGATGGCACAGATTAACTCCAAATCATGAGGAAAGTGGCCAATGTAAATTCTATTGCTAAGAAGCTAAAGTGCATTCAAATAAACAGCATTTAGAGCAAAGCTCATCAGCTCTTCTCAGACAAAACCTTCAGATCTATTTCAGTTCAGCTCAGCAAGCACTGGCTGACATGAAAAGCCAAGTAAACACTGTCAATTTAAGAGACAACTTTCTAAAAATAGTACTTTTAAAAAATTTATTTTTAATAAGGAATCAATTGAAACAAGGCTTTCCAGCTTGATTAGAAGTATTCACTAGCTTTCTCTGAAATACAGACTTGGGTAAAACTTATTTCCCCACTTTTTAGACCAATGAAGTTTTAAGTACTTCTTACATACATTATGTTTAATCTTGTCTCTCAACTTGTATAGATCAAGAAGTCTTTGAGGTCTACCCTCTGGAACACAATCTTCTACAATACTATAAAACAAGCATGTAGAAATTAACAGCTTTAATCTGTGACCAATGTAATGTATGGTTCTGACTGGCACTGCCCTTTGGTCCTAATGAGATTTTCACCATGCAGTGCACAGGGCAGCACAAGCTGAGTAGCTGAACTAATCAGCAGGTGCTTCCACTTCATCAGCTTCCCCTGGCCCAGGAAATGGCAACACCACTGCTTTGCCTGTGCTGCACAAAGCTTGTTCCACAAATAGTGCCCCCGGCAGCAATGCATCCATTTAACAGAATTGGGAACCTTTATTTGATACAGGCAATATAGCAAACACCATGAGAGATTTGAGACACAGATATATTCACAAAAATATTTTGTTCCAGTAGCTTTTTGTGATCAAGCAATAATGTAGAAGTACACACATCAGATATGAATTACAGCCTGCTGCAATTAAGTGAATGCCTTACTTAGATAGCAGTTTGTAATTTCATTCTTCTGGCTATGTCCAGACAGACGTGGCTGGCTGTACCTTACAAAGCTGAATTAAGTAGTTAATCTAAAAGAGAGGAAATTAAAATTGGCCAGCAGGGTTGCTTCTGATGATTCCACCTCAATTAGATGTAATTATTCCAGGTCCTAACACCACAGTTTGAAGATACAGGTCTTACGTTTTGCGAGGCATGCACGCTCTGTGCACAAATGCTTGGGTGTCTTAAGAAAAGTTTCTCTTGCAATGTGCTGGCTGCAGGGAGCTGGCTTTTACCCATGGATGGCAGATGGCATCATCAAAGCAGCACAGCTGTACTGTAAGTAACTCCTACACTAAATGAATTCCTGCTTCTGCTAATGGGAGTCACTCTGTCTTGGAAATGAAAACAACAGAACCAAAGGAAGTGGAAAGGCAATTGGGGAGCAGTGGCAGGGACTGGACTATCTTATCTTCTCTACTGCACGTGCCTGGTGAATCTGCCAAATGGTAAGTATTCCTAAACTAAGGAGACTCTCACACTAGCAGCAGGAGAAGGCAGGATGTTCAGCCACTTTCTGAGTCTGTGAAGTGGACATCCTAGTCCAGTTGTTGGGATTTCACTCCCTCCCCCGTACACTACATTTTTTATGTAGCTCTCCTCTTTTTTACATCAAAAGCCATTAAACTCATTAAGCACTTAATAATATTCAAACAAGAGCAAGGACAGATCAAAGAACTATCTGCAGTAATTTGAAAGTCATGCAGCTCAGATGCCATCAGATCAGCAAATGCCCTTAGCCCAGCACTGCTAGATGCACTGCACTCACTATTCAGAAGGTACAAACTGCAGATCTGAAGGAAAGGTGGTATGTAAGCTTCCTGCACTCAGTCCCAGACTTCTCCCTGGGACACAAACTTGGGGTAAACCTGCAGAACAATCAGCATAGCACAATTCAGTTTTGCCCATGATATATGAAGGACTTGCAACACTCTCTAATACACACAATAATGAAAATAACTATATCAAGATACAAACAGAGCTGATTTTATTTTGTTTCCCAACACCAATGGCCTGAGCAAGAAAACCTCCTGAAAGTCTGTTAGTATCCTGAAAAAAATAGAATAGGCCAAGAAACAGAGAATAGCTGAAGAGCTTTACTACACATACTGCATCTTGGTGACCATTCACATCTTCTTATCTCCTAGGAAGCTGGTGTCTCGTAAGGTACTCCTATGGCTGCTCTGTGTAAATGTTATTTCAGAAATAGAACTGCATGCATCTTTCTACAACTCCCCAAGGGATCAGATTTTACACAGGGAAAGATCTTTTACATAGAATAGAAATGTCTCAAAAATAAAAGTTTAACATGATCAGGTACCTACTCAACAGACCTTACACTACAATTCACATATGTGCATGACACCAATTAATAGAGTAAGTCTTTCCTTGGATTTCACCTCCAAATGTTAAGCCCTCTGTCCCATGTACACTGCAGAATGAATTAGGGAGATACTTACATATTTTCCTGTAGCAAACTCTGGATTTGCTGCTATTAAAGAATACAAAGCATGTGCTAATAGCACAAAGAGCAAGTAAGATGCAGATCATGAGAAAGCAAAAGCTGGAAAAACTCATAATGTACAAGCTCGTTTTGGTCTTGAGTTCCATAATCAGTAATTTTTGAGGGTGTAGGGTATGATAAATCACTATCTACATCATCCAATCCCCTCGAATATCTTACTTGGCAGCAAGGAACAATCAAACCTAAAAATCATATCCTAGAAGTACTCTGAGATCAACATGTCTGTTTGCTTAGAGGTAGTTAAGCACAATTTATTTATTTGTGTCCCCTCTCTCCAAATTCTTAGATTATAATAATAGCTCTGTGAAAAAATGAAGGACAGCTGGGACTCTGGACATCATCAAAGTTGTTCAAGATTGACAGGTAAGTGTAGAAGCAGTACCCAGGCAGATCCTGCTCACTTATGCTGTCATCCAACAGAAATTAGGACCCATGATCAAACAGGATTTTCGTTGTCAGCCGAGGTGACAAGATAACTTTTGAATACGGTAGCTGGTGAATGTTCTGGGCACTCTGTCTTCCAAAAGCACTTAACATGTCAGCCTACTGGGTAATCTTCTTCCAGAAAGAGAGGAAATAAATGATTCTACTTCAACAAGTGAGATTCAGTATATAAGAAGAAAGCTGAGAGTACCTTGAGCATGTGGGGAAAGGGAAAAGTGGCACTGAACAAGAAAGGGAAAACACAAAAAGGTGGTTAAGAGAAATGAGACATAAATCATATTGCAAAAAGGAAGATGACGGAACACAGGAGAAAAAGAATTTGGAGAAGACCTCAGGCACTGGACTGACAAACATCTTTTGCAATTATAGCTCACTGCATCGAATCCCACAAAATAGTACGTGCTGCCTCTGCCTCATGTCATTGCCTGTGGTGAGGATAAAAGTCAGCAACAATTCTGATGTCCTGAAGAACGGCAAGCTTGGGGCCCTCCAGCTAATTCAGCAGGTCAATGTCTTATTTAACCACAGTTCTTCATCCCATTCTCAATTTTAATTACAATTCAAATGCAACTTAGAGCAGACAATGGCTCTTATTTATCCTCCTCTCCTACCTTATTTTTGTTTGGTTGGTTTGTGTTTTTGGTTTTTGTTTGTTTGTTTGTTGTTTTTGTTTGGTTGTGGTTGTTGTTGCTGTTCAGAAACAAAGAGGAGGAGAAGAAGGCGGGGGAAAAATCTTTGAGGACATCCTCCTTCCTTACACTGGGCAACAGTAAAACAACAAACATTACCCCTTTGGTATTTACAGCAACGTTCTGTGGAGTGAGGGTCTGAAATTCTACTGTCTATGATAAGAAAGGTCTTTTTATACTATCAGCACTTGTGTGTTTCATTATCAGAAAGCTGGGTTAATATATGCATACCCACAACCTCTCTCACCTCTGTGTAACACTGAGATTTCCTGCACTTTACAAATTAAGAGAAACTGGGGAAGGGGGTAGGGCAGAAATGGGCAGTGGCTTGTACACAATCATGCAGTAAAACAAAGCATGGCTGAATCCTATTTCTCTATCCTAGAAGTCAGAGAAGTTTGTCTCTATTTCCTCAGCTTCCCTTTATATTTTAGACTTTTTCTCTCATATATACACCACCAGAAACATTCATTCATCTGGTTTTAGGTAACAAAACGGTGCTTCAGATGTGTTACCAGCAGCTGCTGCTGCTCTGACTGGACACTCATTTTTAATTTGCTGGATTGCGTGTAGATAATAGAAAAATATTGCAGAAATAACAAGAGGCCAGTTTAATTTTGTTGGATTAAATTAAAAAAATATTAAAAATAAGCACAGCTGGATGCAAAGGCATGCATTTCAAAAAGGCACTACCACTTCTGTAAATTTCTTCGAGGTTTTTGTTTGTACAGACCGTTGTGATACACAAAAGTAACAGCACTGGAGCCATTCTGATAGGTAGGCATTAAATTCACCTCAAGTAACAACTCACTCAGCTTCTTCATGGCAAGGACAATAAAAGCAGTGCCTTTAATTTATGACATTGTTTTAATACTTATATCATTTGGAACAATATAATTGATGCTCTTATATTGACCCAAGAACCCATGTACCTGCAAAACATTATACTTCAATTTCATGCACAAAGGAACTTTATGAGAACTCTTTATATTTACAGGCTAAGGCCAGGAAGCCCCACTGCTCATTGGGTTCTACACAGCAGCTCTCTAATCTCACCAGGGTTTGCACTGACCCCAGTAACTTGCAGTGTGTCTTGAACAGTCTTTCAAAAAATTTAATCCAGATCAGACTTTGCCCTGTAAATTCTTCATTGAATTGAGTGTTTCTTTTATGGCAGTCTTCACTTAACAACAAAAATAATTAAATTTCAAAATACTACTGCCATTTACTTTGGTCAATAAAAATTAGTCTCTAATCCGAATTTAGTTAGTCTAAAGTTCAAACATTCACATCTTGCTATACTTCAATGAACAATTACCCCTCTCTCATTTAAACGCTCTGGTAAAGCATGATGACCTGTGTTTTTCAATTGAAAAACAGACTTCACTCCAAGTCTGACTTATAAAAGACTTTGCTAGTCATGGTGTCCAGGCCTTTGGTAATCTAACATGAACACAGCAAAAAAAACCCAATCTGATAAAACTCATCTTTGTTATCACAGTTACATTTGAAGAAAAATACTTCATAAACAATACCTTGCATAGCAAAAACCTGGTTATTGGTATGCCACAGGCCTGACAGTGCATATTGAGAGAAAATAAGAATTGATCCAAGGCTGACTTTGATTTATTTTTCCCTGCTAGCATTCCAAAGCCAATGCCAGTGTTGGAAAGAAAAAACAAACTTCATTCTCTATTGATCAATATTTCTTCAACAATTTTGACCGTTGAAGTCAATAGTCAACTAGATTTTGATCACTGAGCATTTACACAGGGGGGAGAACACACACAAGCCAGAAAAATAAAGAGCCACCTCACTTTGCATATCAAATTGTTGGCCTTTTCCAATAGCCACTTGCTAATTTTCATTTAAAACATCAGTATTAACAACTGATGCTTTGTCTTCCCAGGTGAAACAATTTGCAGCATGTGGAAAGGCATTAATCTAGTACTTGTTTTCAAGACACAGATGTAATGATGTGGAAATAGCTGGAGCGAAAATAAACCCCCCACCCAATATCATTAGTTTGATCTTCAGTCTACGTAAATATGAGTATTCTCAATGTAAAGCTAACACGGAAATCTTCCACTCTGCTTGTAGCATTTCCCATTCTGAGTCAATTAAAGTCAAAATGAAGGGAAGAACAGTAAAAATATTGATCCGTTGTTATTTTGTTTTTAATGCAACCTTGGAAACAAAATACCTGTTTCTGCTCCTTAGGTTTGATGTTGTACCTCTCTTATTTTCACATTATCGCCTTACTAGCAGGTTTTCTTCCTGTTTACTAAGCAACCAAACAGTGACAACAAAATTTTCTACAGATTCTGATGTTTCTTAAATGCCACGTTTATAAATGTAACTGCAGATACAAATTATTCTTGTCACCTGTCCCTTAAAATGTGCTGCCCTTTAAATGTTTGTTTTACCTGACATTCTTCCCTGTTCTGGAAATTAATGAGCCCCCTGAAACTCCTCCATAAATACATTCCTTTCTGCAGCATTTTTTTCCTATAAAAAGTGTCTCAGGAAACTCTATAAAATTAGTAAGAGCCATAACCTTTCACCAGTTTGTGCATCTTAAAAACAAAATGAGTTTCTTTGTAGCAGTGGCAAACAAGGTGAGCCAGTACTCAGACTAATTGAGAAGTGCCGCTTCTTTCCCATATTTAAAACACAAACAATAATAAGAATACAGAAGAGCATTATGTTTCCTTTGCAGGATGTCTGTCCATGGACAGCAACCCAGGTTTCATTTGGCCTACTGAAGGCATGAATTCAAAAGCAATTCATCAATTCAAATGCCCCTGCTCCATTTAACTCTCACCAACAACCAACATAAAAACCCCATGGTGGAAATTTTACTAATTGTTCTCAGTGGGAACAGCCTAGAGATCTTTGTTCCAGACTGCTGTCAAATGTTCTTTTAAAATAGAAATATCCACATTTTTTATGTCTATCTTGTCTACAGGCAGCATTCTTTAGTACAAATGAGAACAATATAGTAAACTATGCACAAATCCATGGTGGCCAGACATGTCAAATAGTCAGAAATGAGTTCAGCTGCAGACTGGGTCCGTGCTATATCTATGTGCACATATTTCTCCTGGAAGACGGAAGATTTTGTCTGTGACCTAATAACTACACTTCACGAAATCCTGTACAACCTTCTTATTTTAACTATCAGAGACACCTTCAAAGCAGAAAAACAATTCAATCATTGTTTTCTATAGCCACCCCTTCACATACCCAAGATAATTTGGCAGTATGAGACATGTGGTAGGAAGTCACTTCTTTAAAAGGAGTCAGAGTTATCAGTATTTAAAATCTGATGCATCTGCATCTTGAAAACCTGCCCAGCTCACTGCCTTCATCTTACAATTGTACTTACTGAGCATGGAGGCGGCAGGGTAAAGAACAGCCCTAGGGGCTCTCATGAGCAAACCTTAAGAATTCCAGACTGCTCATTAGTCGCTGCTGTAAAGGAATTGGGTTTCAGAACTGTTCTGCAACAGGAAATATAATGAGCATCACAAACTGGATTCAGACTGTGTGTAAATTCTTTCTAGGTCAACTAAATTAGCCTCACTTTCCTCAGTTCTGGAACAAAAACATGGAGACAAATTTTGCTCTCAAGTTTCATCTCTGCTGTCATATTTCCTTTAATGGTATCACATGGGAACAATTACACTAGAACTTGATTCAGTGCATAGGCATCTCAATCTTTTTCATTTTCAGCCTTCAAAGGAAACTAATGTCAAAGAGCTATTTTGATAACATGCTTTTAATAGGAACGATATTACAATCTTAGAGGTTTGGGTTTTTTCCCATTTCAACCTAAGCAGGTATCTTTCCAGACTGTAGGCCACTGGAGAATATGTGCAGAATGCTCATCATGTGAGTAACCCCACTGACATCAGAAACCTCAAAGATGAGCACATGACTAAGCCGCTGAAAGGAGCACTCATTAGCAGCACATTGGTTGGAAAGCAAAATGAAAATAGGGATAGAAGCTAAAAACCCAAAACCTAGCATTGTCAGTGTAAGTGTAAGGACCAATACAACTATTATGGGCAGACTGCATATCACTACCATAATGATTATGATGCACCCTACACATACCTGGCTGTTTTCTGTTAAGAATCTTCAGTCATGTATCACTGGGGAGACTATACCTGTAACCCCACATACCAAACTGAACATCTCAGCCATGAAGCTGACAATAAGTTTGTCAAGAACACAAAACAATGTCATAAAATCAGAAAGTCTATTTCTTCCTCTCTGTAAAGTAAAAAAGGAAGCAAAGAGATTTGCTAAAGACAAGGTACAAATAACCAGAGGAATGGGAGAGTTATACACCCACCAGTTAAGGGACTCAATATTGACTTTTTAAAGGCCATTTGATACTAGCTTAAATCCAAAGCTGACAGTCTGTGCAAGAGCTGTAGAGACTCCACTGAAGTCCTATATGAATTAGTTCTGAAATACACAGAAAATTAAGTGTGCGTATGTATATGAGAGTGTGAAACAGGAAAAGAAAAAGACAATAGGCAGCTTGACCTGCCAGATGTGATCACTTTCAATTTTTAAGAATACTTATAGAAGGGCAGTTGAGAGTTCAGTAATGGGTAAACCCAGCCAAGCATGTTAACTGTACCATGTACAATGGTAATGTACGTACTCAGCACAACATAAATCCAAGACTCTTTCTAATTGATTAGAGAAGAGACTAAATTAATAGAATGACACACAAAAAACCAAGAAGACCTATGGAATGCTTTGAATCAGAATGGACCTTAAAAGGTCACCTAGTCCAAACCCCTGCAGTGAGCAGGGCACCTTCAACTAGATCAGCTTGCTCAGAACCCCAAACAACCTGACCTGGAATGTTTCCAGAGATGTGGCATATACCACTGCTCTGGGCAACTAATGCCACAGTTTCACCACCCTCTGTGTAAAACATTTTTTTCCTTTTATCTGAATCTACCTTCTTGCCGTTTAAAATCATCACCCCTTCTCCAGTTGCAACAAGTCCTGCTAAGAAGCCTGTCACCATCTTTCTTACAGGCTCCCCATTTAAGTACTGAAAGGCTGCAATCAGGTTTGCCTGCAGCCTTCTCTTCTCCAGGATGAACAACCCAAGTCTCAGCCTGTGCTCATAGGAGAGGTGTTTCAGACTCACAGAAGAATAGTTTATTAAAATCTTTAGTAATACAGCCTCAAGCCCTGCGCCCTCTAAATACTTCTACCCGCCTATTACTTTCCCGGAGATTTATTCTCTTTGTGCTGCTGTGGTGCTGCTAGGGAAGCCATGGCTTTGAAGGGCAGTTCAGAGAAAGGCCTGCTTGCTTCAGGTTCAAAGATGAAAATAAAACACAAATGTAAGATACTAAGTAACACACTTAATCCACATGTCAAATCTAAGGTATCAGTTACTTCCTCACTACTCTCCTGAAAACTGGCCACATTTAACAGAAATTCAATTCGGTCTCAGCAGCTCAGAATATGAGTCACATAATGGGCAAAAGTGATGAAGTGGTTGTATAAATAAATGGGTCCATAACAACCAGAATTAATGACACCTAGTTTCCCACCTCCTTCTGTTTGGCACTCTGATTCTCTGGTAAGATACAAGGTCTAAGCCTTCTGGTCAGCTAAGGCTCCTGTTTTCTGTTCAAGCTCATACTCCAATGCCTTCTGCAACTGCACAGCATCAGGAGGCCACTCTATACCTGCACAACTATTTTCCAAAAAGCAGTAACATCACGCTGTGGAGATCTACCTTTTGTAAACTTCAGGCCAAAATGCCAGGTTCAAATACTCCTGTATTCTTATATCCATAGGCAACCTGCTTCAGGACTTAATCTACTTTTCTATAATGCTATAAAAGTAGAAAACTCTCCATCGTTTCATTCCCATCATATCGTGTGTTCTGCAACTACAGCAGTATCATCCTTAAAGACTAACAGCATAAAAACTGGTAAGATTGTCTGCATCTCCTATACTCTGAAGTATAAATAAGTGAAAGAGGGAAAATCTCTCTGTCCTCTGTTTACATATTAAAGAGCCATTACTGAAACAGGAAACCTTAATATACTTGGTAACTGAATTTGAAGAAGTCAAGAAGAGTTGAAGGTTAAGTAAATGTCCTGTCTTATCAGCTAGACCAATAACATTTGCCATTTTCCTAATGCATAGAACTGGTTAAAAAAGGAATAAAAAGATGTTGTGATAATAGGTGAGAAGAAGTCAGACATGAAGAGGAAAAAAAAAACAGCCCACAAGCCTGTCATTTACAGTTAAACCTGCAGAAAATAATGAGCCATTCTGCAGAGAGATCTGATTCATGTTCAGATATCTTAAGTCTTGCTAGTAACAACTTGTCTGTGTGTTGCTGACTCTCATTTCCAGGCTTCTCACTACTGGCACCACATGCATTGAGCATTGCAAAAACAACTGTTGGAAACCTTAAACTGTCAACTGCAAACACAGCAGACACTGCAAAACACTGCAAACCCTTGAACACTTAGCCTTCTGGTCTGAAAGGATGTAGCCCACACATTTTATCACCCCTCAGGCTATATTCTGTCAAACAAACAGAAAACAGACTCTAAAGAAATTATGATCTGCAGTCAGAAATGCAGAATGCATCAGCTTTCTTCAAAGAAAAAGCAAATATAAGTAAATGCAGAAGACAAAGACATCAAGTTTCTGTAACTGAAGAAAGGCAACATGTTGAGCTGCACTAATTATGGACTTTAAGAAACATTTCATAGTACACTTTTTAGTATTTCTAGTACTTTGGTGTTCCAAGTCAGTCATCCATTCTGTACACAGGAGTGATGTTTTGATCTTTCTAAATTAACAACCAAAGTATTGCAATAGCACTAATGCTGCATTCTTATCACATTCTTCCAAGTAGGGCAAAAGCTATCTGAAGAGTGTCAGGGACATGTAATGGTGCATGTTGGGGAAACTTACTGGCTCTCCAGCAGCCCAGCTGGTCTCCCCAACCTGGTACCACCAAGATGTTTGAAACTAACCATGGAAAGTAAGGGACACAGTCAGGCTTGGGGCCCAGCACTGAGGCAGCAGCACTGTGTATCGCTGATACCACATCATCACCCATTGCTCACATCCCCTTCAATTTATTGGAGTCACCTCACTATGACCTGTGAGATGCTGAGAAGAATACAGATAGCTACAATCAATGTTTTCTATCAAATGTTATCCACTTACAAGCTTTTAAATTATTAATAGTTGGTCACCTGAGGTAACCAAGGTGCATCTTTAGCAGTGACTGGATTTTGTGTATTTGTAAGAGATGATGAATGTGAGTAGAAAACCTGATTAACAGATGCTTTTAAATTTCATACCTTTTCTCCCTGAACACCCCCAAATCCATTCTCTTAGTACTTCCATAAATACCTTCTTTTGCATTTTCTCATGATGTCCTATATATTCAGGGCAGGTACTTACCACTTGTCCAGAAATCATCCTTCTTCCCTCCGTCTCCCTAGCACTATTTTGTCATAAATCCATTTTAGGATGCTGGCACCTGCTACTGGTCTGGTTTCAGCCTGTGAAGCATATCTTACAAGGAGAAAATGTGTACATTCAAGCTACTAAAAGAAAGAAGAAAGGTGCATCTTTAAATTACACCAGACCTTATTTTCCTTCTTTTGGCTTCACAGATTCAAGACAGACTTCAACAAAGCATAATTGTACTAATAATTGTGCATTACTAAAACAAGCTAGTTTTAAATTAACACCTCACTGATGCACTGTTCAGAACACTTGATCATAATGCTATAACTCTTTAAAACAGGGGGAGGAGGTACAAAGCCAACTACATACTGTGTAAGGGTGCAATTAGCAACACCAAACAGCACTAGTTACCCAGCTGTATACTATTTGGGTTTTTTTGTATTCTAGGCTATAATCCAAAAATCCTTTCAAAAGCAGCCTAACTTCATAGCTATTCATACACTTAAAGTCACCAAAAGCACTCAGCTATCTTAAAACACAAATCATTAAATATTTTACTAGATTACGGCAGGCCTACATCAACAAATAATTATTCGACCACCTTTATTTCCATCATGATAAGTTACTTTCTGCACTGTTGCTACCATTACTTAGGTCATCCTGGAAGAAGAGTTGCAGTTCTTGTTTAGAATCATGTTTTAAGGTTTTGTAGGTTCTGTAACATTAAATGTTTTCCAGCACTTCATGTGTCTCACTGGGACATCAAACAACAGGCATCAGAATGCCACGATGTTTGTTTTTCCAAAGAACTGTGATGCCCTCTCCTCTCGAGCTCACAAACCTACAGCAGTGTCTTCCTTCACAGGTTTCTGTACTTAATAAAAATGGATCACAAACAAGTAGAATGAGAGAAAAAAATGGCATTACAACAATAGCAGTGAGACTCTGCCTCTGAACGCAAAGCCTGCCCTGCAGCCTATCAGCCCCAGAATTATCCATGCAGTGCACTCTAAGGCTTCTACATTTCTCCCAAGAACAAAGGGCAGCACATTATTAGTAAAAACTTAAGGCAAATGGAATGACATCATCATTCTCCTGCAGACATCACTGGCTTCTCAATCACACTACTACTTACTTATGCATTTTTTGTATGCATTTAGATGAAATATGTACGAGGTCATTACACAGCAAAATCTCAAGCAGGCTGTTTGCAAGCATTCATCTTCTCTACAAGAAAGCTTTTAGGTATCCAGACCTATCTTCTCATTTGTAGTGAAATCTCATCAACAAAAAGTGAAGCCTTGTTTTAGTTTTCTGGGTGATCTTTTTAGCAAATATATTTTCATTCTTTGTGTCAGAAAGCAGGTTATATGAAAAGAGTATGTGAAGAAATGCAATTTTGAGAAACAAAGAATACTAGATACCAAAGCCATAAAAAGACATTTGAAATAAAAGTATAACAGCATCTAGGAGAGAATGTATCTTAACTTAATTTACTCTTCACTCCAAAGATTTAGAGCTGAGACACATTTCTGACTGAGAAAAATTCAGCATACCTAGTGATGTGGAGTCAAGAGTCACTGAGACAGGAATATCATTTTTATGTCCCCTTCTTTTGCATGCCATCCTTAGCTGCCAATGCTAGCATTAGCTATATAAAGAAAGATGTCATATTAAAAAATTCATTTGAGTTTCTTTGAGCAATATGTGAATAAGCACAGGCCAGATCACATAGGTATGTGGTCAAAAAAACCTTCAAATGTGATTATTATTACTTTATTTTCAGAAGGTAATGTGAACAAATCAGTGAAGTGTGTTTTTATTGTCTGTTGCGCAGACTGTCAGATTTGTACAGAATATCACTGTTATGCTGTATCTTAGCTTTGGAAGTGATTGTCCAGTGTGCTAAGGAGCAGTTTACACAGGTTGAAGGAGAGGCTGGACAAGTTCAGGGCACAGAAACCACAGGCACTTATTAAACATTGAAATCACACATCTCAATAAATCCATGGGCTAAAAATGGTTGAAGTCTCAGAGGGAAATGGAAGACATTATGGTGCATGCTTGTTCTGCTCTTGTTCTTCCTTCTTGTTCACACATGCTGCTCAAGACAGGACATCTTTTGTATGATATAGCAGCAGTCTTCCTTCCATATGTTTTTAGGTAATGCAAAGTCATGTAACAGGAAAAGAGCCCCACACCACTGCCTATGAAAGATACAATACAAATGGAAGTCTCTAAAATTTCCCATAATCCATCACAAAAAAACCATTTGATTCAAAATTGCTTTTGAACCTAGTGAAAGTTAGTAGCAATCTGAAAAACTTCAACTGGCTTCAGCCTACTGCCATCTGAAGAGACTGATAAGGTAGCCTTCTGTGGGCAAACGTGATTGTTGAAAGGAACTGTACACAAAGCAAGGTCAATAATAAAGTACCCTCTAATCTTGTCTGCATTGTGTCCTCACACCCTTCCATTTGCTTGTTTCATTTGCATACTATGATTTGTTTGTTGTATTGTAAATTGTTCAGGGCAGGAACTGTCACTGATGTTTAGAGGGCTTCACACAGTAGGCAGTGTTCAGTAGAAGCCTCTGGCCTCTATGAAACAGGAATGATAGCATGTTGGCGTAATTCAGAATGAAGGGATGCTGGTATTCTGAATTCTCTGAAAGCAGCATTACACCTAAAGTGAGCTGGAGAAAGACTAGTAATGCAGAAGGCATTTTGCCTCTGACAGATGGCTGCATGACTCACATTTTAGCCGTGTCTTAAAACTCACTTCTTCTGAAAGGTAATTTGTTCATGCTCCACAGCTTCATTTATTCTATATTAACAAAAAGCAGCTGCATAAGACCAAGTTTAGTTTTTAATTTTAAACAAGTGCTCATCATCTCCAGCAACATCCCAATTTCTCTCCTGATCGCTTCTCTCTTCCATGTCTCATGTTGCTCCTTTTTGTCTTCAGTCTAACTGAATAGAGTAAATCCACCAGAAGCTCTCTTCTATTTGCACCTCTAAGGTAAACTTAAGACCTGACCCAGGGTAAATTCAGTTTAATTCATATTAATGCACAGAAGGCAATAATTTTGAACAGTAATAGGGCATCAGAGTTAAGACAAGAGGAGTTTTGCTGCCACTGTGTTCACAGTATTTCTTACTTCAGTATTCCAGTTTTCTTTACCACTCATAAAAAAGTCCAGGTTTGGTGTTTTCCCAGATCTCATTTTGGTTTAGCCTTCTTACATCTCAAGAAGCAAGTACAAAAATTAGCCAGGGAACATAATTTTGTCTCTGATCAGAACATTCAAAGACAACTTACAGATGAAACACTATGATCACTCCTTAAAGAACATGACAGGAAAGCTGATTTTCCAGTATTTAAGGAAAGAAAATGATCCTCTTGATGCAGAGAAGAAAATAATCTGCTTGATGCACATCTTGGTTTCTATCATAATATACTAAAAAGTCAAAATAACACACTCAGCTACTTTGACAACACTCTTGATGCAACACCTCTACTTGTTCCAGAGATAGCCTTAGAAAGTCAGAGATGTTGATAATTTGTTTAAATTCTCATATACCAGTGCAGAAATTAAGGACTCATGTAATTTCACCTGCCTTTATGAAGTTACACCAATTCACATTCGCTCTAAATTTGGCTTACAACTGAACACCGCTTTCATATAACTCAGATTTCTGAATGGCTTTTCTGACAAGCATTTTCAAAATGTCATTAAGTTTCTGGTCCTTATAATTCTTCAAATCCCATCTGTGCCATACCACTTACATGTTATCAAATACAAATAGATTCCAACAGTTTCAAATTAATGCAGTATCACAAAACATTGTTGAAATCAGTCGTACTGACCCCATTTTCTAGGTAAAATCAAGTAACAGTTGCATAGCAGAAGGGAATTAAGCTCTCAGTCTCAGTTCAGCAAAGACCAAATCATCTTCTCCCAGATTTCTAAACTCTTGAGATTTGTGCACAAGTAATGTTTTGGACAGGATCCCTCAGAAAACCATTCACAGATCCTCTGGCATACAAGGTCTGAAAACAACACAGTTAAAGAGAACTTGTCTGATTTGTCTCCCAAACACAGCAGACTGTTATTTTTGTTCACCCCTGCTCTAGTTCCATACAAAGATTTTTCTTTCCAGTGGAATAGAAATTAGTGTATCTTCTTCTCTCATGCACACATTTTTAGCATACTTTTAGATAATGAGGTGAGCAGAAAGAGGAATACTACATGTCATGTTAGTTATTAGCCATTTTTAACTATTCCTACTCTGATGATCATCCACACACCTCTCTGAAACAAGTGCAAGTAACTACAAAAGTAACAAGTGTGATGTTCTTCAGATCTCAGGTCTTCACCCTCTGCTATACTGACTTTTTGTGACACTTTAAACAAGCAAACACTTTTATTTAAAAATTAAACTGATACATTTTGTGCTCTTTGGAAAGCAGCTAGCAAGAAGCAACAGCCACACAGTCAAACCAAGAAACCCTAGTTTATGAACAAGTAACTGGCTAATAAAATGAGAATACTTGGTTGCCATGTGAACAGAATGACCAAGACAAAGCTTCCAAAGCTCTCTTACTCAAGCACTGGAATACCTCCTGCCATCAGAGAGAAAATGACAGCAAGGAGAAACTCAAAACCAAAAGATGAGTGCATTGTAATTAACACTGAAAACTTGTAATTAACACTGAAAACTTGAATGCTATCTGTATTTCCAAAACAAAATTTATAATTTCACTCAATTTAGTGACACTCATGGCCAAGAGTAGTAAAGAAATAAACCAAACTTGCAGTAAGCTTTCATTCCTTCTCTCTCATCCTCCCTTTTTACAAATGCAGAGCTCAGGCTTCTTTGCCAAGCTTGCTGAAGTGGTAACTGAAAATGATTTCTGAAGCCTCAGGCAAAACACTCACATGGATTTGTTTCCTTATGGTGGCAGAAACTTGGGATGGATGCCCTAAGTGAGCACAGACTGCCAGACCAGTGAACAGTGATGAAATTTGCACCTCTATTTCACCAGCAGGCTGAGGAAGCTTAGCTGACAATACAACTTGCCTTGTCTGCCAGGGGAGGTGGGAACAATAGGTACCATCTGTCCTGTCTCATTCAGAAGTGCAAGCATCTGAGATGAAGCATCCAGTGAGAGCACCAGAAAATTACTGTAGTGAAGAGCTGAATCCATACTGATTAGCATAGTATTACAGTTCACCTCATGTAGGTACTTACTATGGGCCTGAGCTGAGAGCGCACTTCTATTCCAAACCAGTGATTACTGCTGTCCTAACACCATGCAGTAGGCTTTCCACTAAGGATATAAGTTAGATAGCTGGTCTGTCACCTGTCACAAGAATGCAGTGATGTGATTGTATGTCATATTCTTGACAAAAATATGCAAGAAGGAAAAAAGAAAAAGAGAGATCTTGCCATTTGTAGATCATTTAAGTAACACAAAGCACTTTTATGTACAGCAATTGCAACCTTATGATAACATAGAAGTCAAGAACTAATTTAGAGTCTAATAAAGTCATGAGAAAATGCAAAGTTCACACCAACTGCATTTACTTGTTACAGTCTGGATCCTCAAGCATATTCTTAAGCAATGTTATTCAACAAATTTTCTAATTCCAGACCAGTAGAAGGTAGTAACTTTTCTTAGTCTCCCATTTCATTGTCAGCATCTCCTCTTAGTCCAGATACTCGTGCTGTAGCTTCTCCCAAGTGAAAAGAAATGCATATGGCCAAAGTATTCAGCCTTTGGACATGGATCTAATTGTATCTCAGCTACCAGTGTTTCTGTCTCCAGCTGAGTACTGCTAAGGAATGAAACATCTTAAGTAATAATAAGAACCTGAAAGATATTTTCAAATACAGGGCTACCTCTGCAGGGGTATTTTGCATCCCCAGAGGAAGTTTTTTTATTTTATCTGCATCATCTACCTGAGATGATACAATGCAGTAATCAGGATATATTTGTCCAACTAAAGAAAGGCACTTTGCTTTCACTTTTCATAATGGAAGGAGAGAGGTAATAGGTGAGGAAAGAAGTGAATACTGATCCTGACAGAACTCTTTTTCTGAAAGAAATGATCAAAGCATTCTTTCAGAAAAATATGGGGTTGAGCTAGCAGATTAAGCACTTGCATAATAAAGTCCCAGCATGTTACTCAATACAGTCAATTACTACAGGAAAATACTCCTTGTAGAGGATAATATCCTACAGAACAACTCAAGAAGAAATACGAAAGATATTGTTACTCTTAAAAATTATGTATATGTAACCACAGATGAAACTTAAGCAAATACAAGATAAAATCTACTATTATGTAGAAAAATGTCAATATATTATATTACTCTGAGCACATTATAATATACATGCACTATATGTATGACATATATATCTATTATATATATACATTCTTTATGTTAAATTTTGTATATTAAATATATATTAAGTCTGAGTTTAGTGAAGAACATTGATCCAAATTGCAATGCAACAAGCAGTCATTTTCTGTGCAGAAGTCCAGCAATCAGAAGACATTAAGCCTCAAGAAATCTTAAAGAAAATCCACAGTATGGTTTTTCACACCATCACATTAGATTAGTAGTGTGAACAACTGCAAATAGAGAAACGGTTGAATGCAGGAATCAATATTCTCAGTCAAAACGATAAGGAGAGACTCTCAGGCTTACAGAATACAGCGGCAGCTCTGTATATTAATTCAGACATGCTGCTGTCAGCGTCCAGTGACACTGAAAACAAGGACTGACTTGTTTTCCTCAGCACTGTCAAAGACTGGCTGCATTTTACCTAACACTATTGTAAATCTTTGGGAAATATGCTTACAGCACCTCTTTTAGTAACTCAGAATCTGAGAAAGTCAGCTTTTCATCAAGGAAGAAGGATGGCTACTCTCCCACATCAGCTTAGCTCTACCCATCTAGAGCTTCTGAAAGCAGAGCAGAAACCAAGCTGCTCTAGCAGTTAACCAAGCTTCTCTAGTGTCCTCTCTGCATCCTGAGCTGTTATACTGAGAAATAACTACACAGGCAGGTACAACTGAGCCTTTTCTCCCCCTCTGCCCGGTAATATTGCCACAGGGACATGACCGCAAAGCCGGGCAAACCAAGCTGGCATAAGCTGACTGAACAACCCCAGACATAGCCCATCAGGTCACACATTTCAGACTGCAACAAAACAAATGAGTAGTCAGTTCTCACTGTTCTGGATCAGTCTGCAAGACTTAGCCAGGAATTGGGTTAGAGTTACATAAACCCGAATTCAAAAAGGATTTCATCCTCATTGTCTGGTTTAGCTAACACAATTACAGAAGAAGCTTTGTCAATACACTGAAAAGATTCATTGTTTGCAAATGTTGCTTTGAGAGTCAGAAGGGAATCAGGACAGAGAGAAATGGCGCACATTGTGTAGGTGAAGTTTTAAAAAAAGATGCAGAAATGCAGAGATTAGGTTCATGCTGACACACCATGATAAGGCAGTGAACCCTGCCAAATTTACAATAGGGAAGAAAGGAAAAAACATTTTTTTTCCCCCAAGAGCTCTCAGCATTTACTGTGTTGACTGAAATGCAGAAGTTAAGAAAACTGAAAAGTTTTTACTTAAAGCTGCTCCAAAAGCCTAGAGTAACTAGGCATTTACTTTAAACCATAAAACTGCTTTAAGCAAGCTAACTGATGGGTCCAAAGAGAACAAAGAAAAAAAGTTATGATATTCTCAGCTTTCATTGGTTTGAATGCCTCAGGAGGTGTACACTTAAGCAAAAGACATCAAAGCAAAAGCTACAGGCTCTTTTGCAGTAAGATCTGCTGGCCAGCACACCTTCTTTAACATGTGCATATATGGATTTGCAAACAGCATCCTGTCCCACAGAAAACCTGTGTAATACCACAGAGTAAGGAAAGGTCTCATCTTTAGTACATGTTACTAGACTTTAGAAGCCAAACCTAAACATTTCTTAAGTTCTCCATCTTTCACTTGGTAGAGGCACTGTCTATTCCACAGCAAGAAGGAGCTGGACTCTGCCTGCCTCAGGCTATGCTCACTAGACAACAGGTATAAGCTTTGGGTAAAACTTTCAGAATTAGGTAAGATGTAATATCAAGGCATAGAACTGTTACTGAATATATGTTAAAATTCAAATCCATAATGCTGTTCACTCTCATATATATTTCTGAAAAGTTATTCTGACTAGGAGGGGAGCAGTTGAACTGCTTTATGGAAACATACTATTGATCCATACATGCAAGCTCTGCTTGAGTAAGAGACTACTGGTGCACAATAAAAATAAAATTATAGCTGAAAAATCATATCTATGGGCTGTCTCCAACCTTTGCCATATTTGAAACAGATATTTCTAGCGCTACTTCCAAGTGCCAGTGACAATCTACACTTTTGCAGACATAGGAAAGACACAGATATTATTAACTGACACAGTGCACTAGTCAGAATAGGGAAATTGCTTCCTGGCAGTTTGCCTTTAAGTTTCACATCTGCAACATTCAAATAACTGTCACATATGCAAAAGTGCCTGGCATACCTCTCATTTGGGGCATAGAATGTGCTGCAGGAACACAATCACTCCTACAAAATAGATTAGCACATTCTTCATGGTCTCAAGTATTTTTTCCCAGAATGTAAAGAGCACTCTTCAGTTTTCATATGCAATGAAATTACTAATTGATTAACATTCGTGCTCTCCAGTAATGGTCACAGCACTGCTCTTAGTGATCACAAAGAGATTCACCAGTGGCATGCAGCAAAATACATCTCCTGTTTAGTCATTACATTCCTACATCACTACTATTCTTTCCCAACCATAACTGTATTTAATAGACTTCTGACCAGGCAGAGGGGTCTGAATAACAAAGTGCAAACACTGAACTGAGAGAATAGCGAGTTGCTAACTGTAAGGTAAAGGCACAACAGTGAGTCCCATTATGATAGTATAAAAGAATTTAGCATTCTCTCATAGAAACAAGCAGAAATTTTACATCTGGGGCACAGAGAAATAGAGATCAAGGACCTTAGAAGTCTATGGCAGAACACAAACCTGATGTAAATATGAGCACAGACTTTCTGTCACCACTTGAACCAACCTCTGGGTTTCTGCTTTGGGATCTTTACATTTTTCAGAGGAAAGAAAGAATAAATGGAATTGGCAGGATACCTCTGAAAAAAAGCAGAATGACACGTAATGCAGCTATGGGAGTATTAACAGATCCTGGGAGTAAAGGTACAAGAAGAAAAAGTACTCCTTTCTTTGAGCCCTAGAAAACTCTGGATTTAACTTAAAAGGAAAGAAAGATGAGGGTTCCTAATCACTGTGATGGAATGCCTTGGTAAGTGAATTACAAAGTCATGAAACTTAGGTTTCTGTTCACACCAAATCACACTGAACATGTATTTCACCATGGGATGAAGGTCAGCTGCTTAATCTACAAATTAATGCAATATATATATTTTTTTATTATGTATGCTCTGCCAAAAACATTATCTACTTCACTTTAACACATTTTCACCACCTTGAAAGCTAGCAGAAAGGAGAGTATGAACTTGAAAAAACTTATGTAGTCAGAACACTATGAGTAAAATTATCTCCCGAGAAGAACAAAGCTCTGACTGCAGGTTTAGTTTAAATGTGCTTATATTTGCTCTTACAAATTCAGTTGTATCCCTGTAGACTAGCTTCCTATACCCTGTTGTTTCAGCCACATAGACGTATGCCAGCTATATGATGCAAGTAATTAGCAGCAAACTACTGCAATGCTAAAAAGGAAAATAAAGGAAATCAATAATAGTAAATAACCATTAGAGAAGATTTAGTAAGAAAAAAATAAAACAGCTCTAAAAAAAGAGAAGAAAGTAAACTCTTGTTTCTGAAACAACAAAAATATGTTTCATAGTTTCATAGTTTCATAGTTTCATTCAGGGTTGGAAGGGACCACAAGGATCATCTAGTTCCAACCCCCCTGCCATGGGCAGGGACACCCCACACTAGATCAGGCTGGACAGAGCCTCATCCAGCCTGCTCTTAAACACCCCCAGGGACGGGGCCTCGACCACCCCCCTGGACAACCCATTCCAGGGTTTCACCACTCTCATGGTGAAGAACCTCCTCCTCACATCCAGCCTGAATCTCCCCACCTCCAGCTTCATTCCATTCCCCCTAGTCCTATCACTACCTGAGATCCTGAGAAGTCCTTCCCCAGCCTTCCTGTAGGCCCCCTTCAGATACTGGAAGGCGACAATTAGGTCACCTCGGAGCCTTCTCTTCTGCAGACTGTACAGCCCCAACTCCTTCAGTCTGTCCTCATAGGAGAGGTGCTCCAGCCCTCTGATCATCCTCGTGGCCCTTCTCTGGACACGTTCCAGCACCTCCACATCCCTCTTGTAATAGGGGCTCCAGAACTGGACACAGTACTCCAGGTGGGGTCTCACCAGGGCTGAGTAGAGGGGGAGGATCACCTCCCTCGACCTGCTAGCCACACTTCTCCTGATGCAGCCCAGGATCTGATTGGCTTTGCGGGCTGCAAGTGCACACTGAGAGCTCATGTTGAGCTTTTTGTCCACCAGCACCCCCAAGTCTCTCTCCTCAGGGCTATCCTCCAGCCAGTCACTGCCTAGCCTGTATTTGTGCCTGGGATTGCCTCGACCCAGATGCAGGACCCTGCACTTGCTCTTATTGAACTTCATGAGGTTGGCCTGTGCCCACCTCTCCAGCCTGTCAAGGTCCCTCTGGATGGCCTCCCTTCCCTCCAGCGTGTCTGCTGCACCACACAGCTTGGTGTCATCAGCAAACTTGCTGAGGGTGCACTCAATGCCACTGTCCATGTCCCCCACAAAGATGTTGAATAAGATAGGTCCCAGGACTGATCCCTGAGGGACTCCACTTGTCACTGGCCTCCACTGGGACATGGAGCCATTGACAGCCACTCTTTGGGTGCGGCCATCAAGCCAGTTCCTTATCCATCTAGTGGTCCACCCATCAAACCCATGTGTCACCAGTTTGGAGACCAGGATGTGGTGCGGGACAGTGTCGAAGGCTTTGCTCAGGTCCAGGTAAACGACATCAGTTGCTCGCCCCTCGTCTATTAATTTTGTCACCTGCTCATAGAAGGCCACCAGGTTGGTCAGGCAGGATTTGCCCTTGGCAAAGCCATGCTGACTGTTCCCAATCACCTCTTCACTATTCTTTTGAGCGAGTAGTGACTCCAGGAGGATCTGTTCCATGATCTTTCCAGGCACAGAGGTGAGACTGACTGGCCTGTAGTTCCCTGGTTCCTCCTTCTTGCCCTTTTTGAAGATGGGGTCAATGTTTCCCCTTTTCCAGTCTGTGGGGACTTCACCAGACTGCCAGGACTTTTGAAATATAATAGAGAGGGGTTTAGCAACCTCATCTGCCAGTTCTCTCAGCACCCGTGGGTGTAACCCGTCGGGTCCCATGGACTTGAACACTTTCAGGTTCTTCAGATGATCACGAACCTGATCTGCACTTACAATGGGCAGTTCTTCCTCCCTGTCCCTGGCTTTGACTTCCATAACATCAGGAGTGTGGCTAGAGGCCCTTGCAGTGAAGACTGAGGTAAAGAAGTTATTAAGTACCTCAGCCTTTTCCTCATCACAGGTGACCATGTCACCATTTTCTTTTCTGAGGGGGCCCACACCTTCCCTAGTCTTCTTCTTCCCATTAATATACCTGTAAAAGTTCTTAGTATTCCCTTTAATCTCCCTGGCTAGATTCAACTCAAACTCTGCTTTGGCTTTCCTGACCAGGACTCTTGCTGCTCGGGCAGCTTCCTTGTATTCCCCCTGTTCTACCTGTCCTTCCCTCCACTTCCTGTAGAGTTTCCTTTTAAGTAATAGTGTGTCCAGTAGCTCCTTGCCCATCCAGGCAGGCCTCCTAGCATTCTTACCTGCTTTTCTCTTTGTTGGTACACAGAGCTCCTGGACACAGAGGAGGTGGTCCTTGAATACTGACCAGCTGTCCTGGGTCCCTCTTCCCTCCAGGGCTTTGTCCCATGACACTTTGGCTAGCAGATCCCTGAAGCGATCAAAATCTGCATGCCTAAAGTCTAGGGTCATGAGCTTGGAATACTTCTTCCTGATTGCCCTGAGGATGTTAAATTCAACTGCTTCATGGTCACTGCAGCCAAGGCCGTCTATGAGCCTCACATTGCTTACCAGCCCTTCCCTGTTGTTGAGAACAAGGTCCAGCATAGCACCATTTCTTGTTGGTTCCTCCACCATTTGGAGGAGGAAGTTGTCTTCTATGCAGTCCAGGAACATCCTGGATTGCTGGTGCCTTGCTGTGTTGTCCCTCCAGCAGATGTCCGGGTGGTTGAAATCACCCATGAGGACCAGGGCTTGTGACCTGGAAGCTGCTTCTATTTGCCTATGGAGGGCCTCATCTGCTTGGATCTGCTGGTCAGGTGGCCTGTAGGAGACCCCCACAGTAATATCTTCTTCCCCTGTCCTGCCTTTAATTTTGACCCATACACTCTCAACTAGCTTATCATCCCTCCCCAGTTGGAGCTCCACTGATTCCAACTGGCTATTGACATAGAGGGCAACACCTCCTCCTCTCCTTCCCTGCCTATCCTTCCTAAAGAGTTTATACCCATCTATGCCTACATCCCAGTCATGGGATTCATCCCACCAAGTTTCAGTAACAGCCACTATGTCGTGGCATCCCAGCAGCACAGTGGCCCTTAACTCATCCTGTTTATTGCCCAAGCTGCGCGCATTCGCATAGAAGCACTTCAGCTGGGCTGGCCCTGTCCTCCTCTTGTGCCAAATCCCCTCGGTTTCCACAGAATGTCCTGGTGGATCATTCGTGGCTTGCCTCAGGGTAGCAAGTTGAGAGCCCTTACCAGCTCTCCTTCTCTCTACTGCTGGTGAGCTGCCCCTCTGTTTGTCACCAGCCAGCAGGAGACTATTAACCCCTTCCCCCTTCAATTCTAGTTTAAAGCCCTATGTTTCTCTGAACCCCACAATATGAATGGCTATATTAGGGTACCAGGATTCTTGTGGAAGAAGTTCCATAAATAAGCATGAGATGATCACTGAACAATGGATGGAGTCTCAGTTCTAGCAGACATCTAACTGGGACAAGCGAGCTATATACTAAGCTAACGGTTGATCTCCTGAAGCCAGATTTTGCCTCAATACACTGCAGCCTCTAAAACCGAGCTCTTTGAATTTACTCTCAGAACTTTCAGCCTGAGAACTCACTGGTGTTCCAGCTATTTTAAAATAGGGATCAGCACTGCACAGAGGTAACACCACTGCAGCATAAACACCTGCCAGCTAAACTGACAGCTCTTCAAAGATGTCTCTGCACACCAATCCCAAAAGAGCTAACAGCAGCTGAGTTAAGTTGGAAGTTCACAAACAAGCCACATGAAGAGCCCAATGTATACAGACAGCTACCTCTCAGACTCAAGTTTCACTGTCGACAACATTCAGAAAAGCATATAATAACCAAATTCCTGCAGTTTGCAAATTATTTTTCCATACAAGCTAATTACTTGGTAAGAATCTGCAAATTATGTCTTAAGTTTAATTAATGCATCCATTTTGACAGGTCAGTCACACAAGTATACAGATACCAGTAACAATACTACATAAGCAGCCTCAACAACCACCATGACTTTCCTAAGCTAAACAGACACAAATGTAATGTGGTGTCATTTGGTTGATACCAGAACTGTGATATGATGGCCAAGTTGGGCAGTGACAAATATGCATATATATTGATGTCAAAATATAGCAGCCCATGAATCTACAGAGAAGCACAAAATCAACAACACTTTCCAGTTAAACTGAGTAGCTTGCTGCAAAATGGTCACACTCCCACTTAGTGAACCCAATTGTTCTGAGCTTTCCCTTAGCATTTTTAATTAAGTAGTGACATTAAAAAAAACTAAATCCATTAATTCAAACTAAATCAGTAAGCCCTCCAAGTCCTGTCTATATAGATATTTGTATGCAGTCCATAATATTTCTCTTTAAATAAACAGAACATTTCAAGATTGCTGTAAGTATGTTGATGCTCCCCTCGAGAATTGGAATATGGAATATTAGATTCCAGTGCTGTCCTACTACTTAATAACACAACAATGAACTTTTTGTTTACAGACAGATATTTGGTTTGTCTTGCACTATATCATTCAGGAGTAGAGGGGTCACTCCACTAGGAGAGGAGGATTTCCCTGTCATAGAGCATGGAATTTTTGTCTATGAAGTTAGTGGCTATCAGTAGTCTAGTTAGCATACAGCAGGACCATGTCCTTCTCCATCTGCCTCAGCAGCTGCCCAAACTGTGACTCAGTAGTGATTAGATCTACATGGTTGTGTTTCTGTAGAGCACAAGGGCTGACAGTTGCACTAAATACTGTTGCTTTCTAGGATAAATTCAGAGCTTGTGTCAGGAAAGGAATTATATCTGTCTGGATTTGCAGTTCTCAATTTGCAGAAAGCTATTCCAGATTTCAGCTTGGATTTCTGCAGCCATTAGAGCAGGATCATTATTTCTAATAGAGTGATCAGTTACAGGAAAGATGAGTGCCTGGTGAAAGACTGCCACTTTGAATAGCTAGGATCTGGATTAATTCTTTCAATTAGTGGTCCTGCCTCCTTTTGATATTACTGGCGGTTGTTCTACCCACAGGTGGGGATTATTTTTCTTTCATTCTGGCACAGGTGACACATTTGGCATACTGAGCTGATTAATAACCCTAAACAGGAGGTTCAGTGTTTACTCTTCTAGAAGGAGGCTTGTCAAATCCAATCAGTCATTTCATTTACGTGGCAGATTTTGTTTGGGATACGTCATAATCAGCCTGTGTATGAATATTTTTATGAAACAAAGCACAGAAATTTGGCACTGTTCGGGGCCCTCTGCAATCAACAGGATTGTTAAAGAATGCTTGCAGCAGGAAGATGTGTTGCTACATTTTTAATAAGCAGAGGGGTTTTTTGTTCCATAATGGAAATTCTTACCCTACTTTTGATAGGAATCTTCTTTGTCAGAGAACTTATCTTGCTTAGGGTCAAAGTATATGCTAACTATTTTGGTAAAATGTCAAGTTGTCCTTGTGACAGTTTGTATATATATAGGCTCTGAGAATGACCACTGGGACTGAGGCCCTTCTGTTCTTTTCTCACACTGGGCTGGATGAAGTCCCTTTTTACTACTTTGCATTGCACATGGAATACAATCTTCTACTGCTATATTGCTGACTAAGAAATACAGATTTGCAAGAAGTGTGCTGCTTCTTTTCAAGAGCAGCCTTTTATGGTACGGAGGTAATTTTACTCCACCTTTTTGAAATTGTGTGCTGTTTCAGGTTGGTTAAGCAGGTAGATTTGCAGGGTAGTGTTACCGTGTCCTGTTCAGAAAACAAAGATAAAGTTGTGAAATTTGGCAGAGCAAAGGAAACTCTGATAGTCCCTCAGTTTCTAGTGTTGTCAACTCTGCTACTTTCTATTGCACTGGCAAAACTTCATCTAGTAAGTTTTTGTAGAGTTATGAATTGTCTTGACAATGAATCTTCTATTGCTTATTACAGTGTGGTTGCTTTGTGAAGCATATTTGTTCTATGATTTCCTGTAATTTAACTTAGTGCTCTAGCAAAGGTTGTATATCTTGTTAGGAGAACTTCCTCAAATGAAGTCCTATAAACCGCTACAGGAAGCAAAGCTATTAAGAACTATAAATGCATAAGAATTCCTGTTCTTTGGGGTATTTAATTCATGCCTTAGTAAGACCTGCCTAGCAACTTACTAGCAAAGGGCAATTGTTTTAAAACGTCACTTTCATTAAATTCTTTACATGTAGATAACAAAAATAAATTAAAAATATAAATCCCAAAACCCAACCCAAACCCTTAAATTTTTAACTAGAGGAACAATAAAGAACATTCTGGTAGGTAACTAGGAGTATTTTCTAAATGACACTGCAGGCTTTAAGCATGGCACTAAGGAGTCCAAAAAGTCTTGAGATTAGTACTAATTTGATATTCTAATGATTGATATGAAGGATGTAAACAGAAATGCTCATGTGTGCATACATAACCTCTGAAACCCATGTTTGCCAATTTTTCAAGGAATGTCTGATCTTAATTTATATTACTGTTTTTTCAACCCAGAAGTGCTCTTTAATTATTAATACATCTCTCTCCAGAAATCACCAATTTCTAATGTGTGCTTAAGTGCAAAAAACTCTTTCCTTTCTGTAGTTTCCTCTGAAATCCCTGAAACAGTAATCCTTATGCTTTCATCTAAGATGTATTTATTGAGAACTGCAATATAACTTGCAGAAGAGATGGGTTGCCATTTACTCTGTTAATATCTTAATCCCATTAAGCTTGTGCTAATGGCCTCAGTTCCTTGAACACTTTCCTTCTAATGGAATGATTCAAGCTATTGATTCTTCAGCTGACTCTATTGTATGCCCTAAGGTACAAAATCAGGGGTGTCAGCTCTTTGTTCTGCAGATTTACTCCAGAAGTTCTTCTGTACAGTTCAGAATAAGTATTACAAGACAAAGGTGTCCACCTCCAAGTTTCGCTGAATATTAGGTGCTCAGAGTTTAGCAAATGAACTTTACTGAGAAGGGAATTTAATGAATAGAATTCCTCATTCTGTATATCCGTTTCTTCTTCCACATGTAGTGTCCCATAATGACTCTCTAGAATTTAAGCATGTCTGAGTTTTCTGATCTAGAAAACAGATGCTGCATTAATCTCCTCTCATGCACAGTTCCCTACTGAAAGTTACTTATTTCCATTAATTTTCCTTGTATTGAACCTGGAAGTATTCCAGACAAAATATTTTATTTCCTGAATGGCACAGTACTTTGCTCTTTAGTTCTAATGACTCCTACAATCCTGATGACTTGCTCAATAAAGTAGTAGTCAGCATGAATGAGACTAGTATAATCTCCTTCATTTTGCATTTTAATAGAGATTAATTCCACTCTGACCCTGTTTTTCCAGACCAATCAGTAGTCTGTTGCTTGAGTAATTTTTGGAAAGCCATGGCTGAAGCAGTCACTGTTGAGTTTTATAGAAAAAAACTGGGTGTTTTACTCTCTCTATTCCATGAACATGTAGTATTTTCCTTCTTTTTAAAAGTCCTCCTTTCTCAGTCATTTAAGAATAAGAAAATCAATGTGTGTGCAGGACATAGTTATCAATTCCACTGTTGTAATAAATTTTAAGTTCAGCTTATCCTTCTGTGCCAGTTAGGATGGAGAGGGCAAATGTTAGTCATTCACCTTGGGAAAAATACATTTATTCCCTTGCAAAAAAAGTCCAAGGTAAACCATGAAATTTTTTTTTTTATGAAATAACCATCTTGAGAGAGAATTCTAGCACAGAATTTCTACATCTTTACTTGTGCAGCTGACAGGAAAAAGGAAAGAAAAATATCCACACAGAAATGTATTCGTACAGCAGAATGGAGAAAAACATATGCTAGGAGCTTGCTTTCTTCCTAGTACCTCTATTGAATCAATCAATAGTTGTACTGTGGTATCTTTGAGAGTTTTCAACAAAGTTTTAAAGTTGATCACAGCTTAAGGCAAAACCCTACACATACCTACATCCACAAACTCGGCCACCGTCTTCTTTCTTTGACTTGATGAGGGCCAGGATACATTTTAAAAGGTGTACTTAGCCCAGAGTTGACTTTCTGAATTAGATTTCTTCTGCCTTTAGTGCATGATGGAGTCATTGTTTGTATCTTGGGAATAGTACATAGAGTACTTTTCTCTGTGTGGCATGCATTTAAGTTTTCTCACTTTTACTGCTTTCTTCTAGGCAAGGTGTTGAATTAACAGTAGGAAAAGATTAATTCTCTTAGTTCCAATATTGTATGGTGTTGTCCAGTAAAAGGAACGAGGAAGACAAGGAAGTCCTGGTGTTGCAGAGCATCTCTGTTTCTCCATAATCTCTTGTGAGATTGAAACCCTCCTTAGTTTTGTAGTAATATTCCTGCTGCACTTAAATGTACTCAAATCTTTTGCCAGTTCCTTGCACAGTTCAGAATGCTACCCTAATTATTTAGATGCTGTGTGAAAGCACAGAAGATGGGAAAGATCATGGAAATGACCCCCAACCCTGACACCCCTCCACCAAAAAGAAAAAAAAAATAGAAGTAAAACTAAAGAGATTCATTTTTAAAGAAGTTTATACTTAACTGCTTCACATTCATTCTAATATTTTGTTTAGCTTAACTATCTTGCATGATAGCTTTAAAATTACTGGAACTCTTCTGAAGCAGCAAGTCTTTGTTCTGCAGAATGAAAATGAGCAGAACCATTCCCAAAGTGAACACTTTTAAACAGGGCCTCCACAGGTTTAGAGTGACCTCTGCTTCTCTTATCTGGAGTATACATTGTATTAATTGTTTTGCCTCCACCCCTAAACAGCCCTGTGTTTTTTTCACTTCCATTTCTCTTGAGCATTATGGAGAATGGGAGGAGGATTTACCTGAGTAGAAATTTGTTTCAAAACTCCCTGTAAAGGAGAAGGTTCAACTCAATTCAATAGAGAAGCATCTAGATTCTTCCATAATAGTCCCACCACAAGCTGTAAAGGGGACTGAAGTTTAATAAGCCACATGTAGATGCTTGCTGTGAAGAGAGTTTAAGCTTACCCATATATAAGTATCAACTTGAAAGGTTTTTCAGTCTAAATCTCTTGAAATCAAGAGAGCTACTTGTGTTCAGTAAGGTTGGCCAGTTTTAATCTATGTTTATAGCAGGAAAATGATATTGTATTTTCTTCTCTGTATGACCTAATCAGTATTTTGTTATATATTATGTTAGGCATTAGGTGTTCTTATGAGGTGCTCTAGCCTTCTTAGGCTGGCTTGACCAGCCATATATAAGCTGGGCTGTTGGAATAAATACATTCTCAAGATGTTTATCTCAGTATTTTAACATGAATATTGTTTTCTGTTATTTATGTGAAAGTATATATAAATGCATTGGCACGAGGGCTGTGTTCTAATTGCATCTATAATAATGCCCTGTTTCACTAGTAGTCAACTGTTGTCTTTGTTTTGAGCCTTTTACTTGGGGTACTAAGGCTCATTAAACATAACTCTCTTAAACATTAGGCTTGTGTTATGTGGGGTTATTATAATGCTGCAGAATCTGGACCAGAAAATAATACACAACAGGAGGCTAGTAAGCAAACAAAACATTTCTGTGCAGATTGCAGATATTAATTTCTATCATACATGAACTACAGGAAATGATTTCTGGTGACATTTGGGAATTTTGAGCGACAAGCTGTTATGAATGCTAAGACCCAATTTATAGTCAGGCTTCAATTCCAGCTTTTCCTTTAGGCTGCTGCTTCCAATGCATACTGGGAATATTAAATTTGGTTCTTTTCTTTTTTTTTCTGATTGCAGTGCAACATGCCAGAGTTGATCTGTCATGTGTGGGCTTTTTGTTTAGTTTATTTTCTTCTTTTGAATCCCAAAGCTGTTTTGGTGTTCCCTGGCATGAGATTTATATACAAATAGGAACTGCATGGAGAAGACCATCCTTGGAAAACTAAAGGTTTTCATAAAGTAGTAACAGTTCCACAGTTCCCAACTTGATGCAAGAGGTGAGATGAAATGCAGCCCAGTCAGGTTCAGCTCAGCATAATCTGTTACAAACTTACAGTTGGGTTACAGCTTAGTTTAAACAAAATTAGTCATGAACAGGAGAGATTTCTCATGGTCTGTTCTTTCTTTGGGAGTTACAAGGAATAGGAAGTCTTTGTGGTAGAGCAGGGACCGATGCAAAGTCCCCTGCTGTGCTGCAGCAGTGTGAGCTTCTGGTTTGGAGTTTAGAGCTGAGGTGTGCTTCCCTCACCCTGGTCATCATTTCTGCTGGTGCAAGATGACTGTATGAAGTTACCATGTTGTCCTTTCTCTAATAGTGTGGGGGAAAAGAAAATGCAAAGCACAATGGATCAGGACCCCCAGTTTCTGTGGGAAAGAGATTTTGGCTGTTATGGGTACCCTCAGTGCAGTTTGGGTGGTTGCCATCCTCTGTTTATGTAAGGGGAAAAGGAAGTCACAGTCTGCAAACAACTTAATTAGACTTGAGAATTCAGGGCTACTGATGTGGTGCCTTTCACAAGAACTACATGGTTTATTCATTACATTAAAAATTGAAAACAAGAAAAATAGTAAGAATTGAGAGAAAAAAAAAAGATTTTAAATGCTGCCACTTAGAATTTGCAACATAAAGATTAACGGATATTTTTAAAAGGCTTTATCTTAAATCTAAAATGGGACAAAAAGCTTGAAGTATGAACTGTTTTGTGGATAATGTGAACTTCTTTTAAGGTTGTTGTAGTATTTTTTGTGTTCTTTTACCCATTGGATATCCAAACAGGCAGCTGTTCTCAAGCCAATACCATATGCTAGCATTTGAATGTGCATGTTGTTTTTAAGGAGGATAAAACCCCATGAAGCAAAGATGAAGCAGCTGAAATGCTATAATTAACATATTTTGAAATTCTTTAAATAGCTTCCATCTCTCTTGAGATCAAGTGGAAAACACATTTTAGTCTCCATAGTTGAGAATACATTATGAGTACATGCTATAGTTGAATACATTATACTAGGTGTAAATTAAGCCTGCCTTTTTAATTATCAGGATTTTGTATTAGAGTCATCTCAGTGGCAGTAAATTAAAGCTTTAACTGGGTCAGGCTTCATTGTTCTAGGCATTCAGAAGTCATACTGTAAGTACCTGCCCCCAGACAACTGAAGCTTTGCCTGCTGCTTGTGATGCAGTGGTGAGAGGATGGTACCTGGGCCAGCTGTGCAGCTCTGGTGCTGAAGGAGAGTGGCCATGCTGTGCTGCTGTATGCCCGGATCAACCAGATCTATTCCTCTGCAGGATGCCTCTGCCTCTGGAGTTCCAGCCATACCCTGTGCTACACCAGCAGACCTGCCTGTTCACGGGTAGTTTGGGCTTCTCTTTGTTGCTTTTTAAATACTCCTTTAAAATCAGTGTATCCAAGAAGGGCAGTTCCACTAGTTACAGAGTGGTCGCCTGAATTTCATCAAATTCTGTAAGTATCTGTATTTTTAAATCTGCAGCTAAAACAATCAAATGAGTTGGGACTAGGTAATGACTGGATGAATACAAACAGGCCTGTGCTTTAGAACAGCATAACATTATGTTTAGTTGCCAACTGTCACAACTTACTACCTTCCTTGGCAACATTAGAGATTTTGATCTGTTTATGACAGGAGAGACTGTAAAGGTCATGCGAGTCTCACCTCAATGCATTTCTAATTAAATATTTACCTTTCATATGTATTTTTTATTTCTCTCCATTTTAATGTTTTTCTGTGTAGATTAATTTTATTCAGAATATTTATTCAATTCTAGAATGGTCCCACAGAAAATGGGAGGATTCACGGTAAGAGAAAAAGAACGCAAACACAGATTCTGGCAAACAAGACTCTTGCACATTGTACACCTTCAAGTTAAATAGACACATAATTTGAGGCTAATTGGTTTCATCCACTTAACTGTGGTCAAATACAGTTAAACAGTTGTTGCTTAAGCTATGAGGGAATCAAAATATGGTATGCTAACTAAAAAGCATTTTTTTTGGTCATATGATTCATTTAATATTTAATTCACAGGCATCACAAAATGAATCAATTCAAATTCTTTTTAAGGCTCTTCTGTAAGCTTTTTGTATGTGGCCAGAGGACAGGTGATTGTCTGGAGGTGGTTGCCAAACTTTTAAAAGCTCTGTGAGCATGCAGCCTTTGATATTTTGTTGTTGTTGTTTGGTTTTTTTGGTGTGTTTTTTTTTTTCCTCAGGACTTCCTCAGTACAGAATTAGTTCAGTTCATGGTGTCAAAACTCAACAGCATTAGATGCATCCACAGAAAAAAGTATGTGATGATTTTTGCTACTGTGCAATTAAAGAACATCCAAGAAACTGGTCATCAGCCCCACAGAAAACAGTCTGGTTTTCTGGGCCAGATATAACCTCATGACGTCACTTAATTTCAACAACTTTGTTGATTAGGTCAGATTAGGTCCCTTTTTGTGTTTACTGATTGAGGCTTCCTTCACCATCAGTTTGAAACAGGAGAAGAAAAGAATGTGCATTTGTACTTTAGGCCACCAGAATTTATTACCAAATTTTGCTACATGTTTTAAGACAACAGGCTTTCTCTGTTTATTTTGAGGCTGGCAATTGCAGTTGTCTGAGAATTTCCAAAAGCTGCTTATCACAAAGTGGTTTACCTTGTGCCAGCCATAAAAGTTGTTACTGGAATGAAAGATGTTACAAAGATTCATCAGGAGATTTGCTGTCCTCTGACTTTATTGAATTTTTCACCTCAGACAGACAATGACCGATGTACTGACCTTGGCTCATGGGATTTTCTGTAGATTAATGTCTTCTCCACTTTTTCTCTGCTTGTCCTTCTTCCTTCCTGCATGTCCTGCTAGCTTTTACTTCGTAGAGATATTCAAGGAGGATAAGCCCTTGAGATTTTTATCCCAGCAACACCCAAAAAACAAGTATAAATTCCAAGTTTCCAATTGTAAAATATAATGAATGCCCCTGTTCACAAGAAAAAAAAGAAAAGAAAAGAAAAAAAAGGCTGTTTGATGTAGTTTCCTTTTGTTTGCTTTTCTCCTGACTGCTGTGTGCTGATACCTCACTGCTGAAGTCTTAAGTTGGCTAATTGGGCAGTGCCAGCTTGAAGCAGCTGCCATTTCCAGACCCCTAACTTAATTAAACAAACAACGGGCATTCACTTGCAAGAAGGTATCAATTCTCAAAGCAAATTAGTTTTATTTTCATGCTACAATTTTGGCAAACTGAAAAAAAACAAATCCTTCTCATTGCAGAGTGGGCTTGGAAAGGAAGTAGGTTCTCTAAGGGAATAGTTTGAAGCCTGGCAGATATTTGTATTTTTATGGTATTGATTATCAATAATGTCCGGGGGGAAAAAAGCATGGCTATGTATTTGGTTTTTTAAAGGAAGTTCAGGTTGTTTGCAAAATGTTGCCATAATTCTTCTTAAGAGAATTGGCACTATCCTTCTGGCAGCTCAGACTGTCTGTGCAGGAATAAAACCTGGGTTCTATGCATGCTTGTAATAAAACAAAATGTTCCCACTTGGCATTTGCCAGTTTTGGGTATTTTTGAGTGCAAATCACTTAAACCTCTATGTGCTGAAGCATCTAGCTTAGTACCTAAAACCTCAGGCTCTTAGTTTAATAGCAGTGAGGACTTAAAGGCGGTGTTTTGAACCTTGCACCACTGTCAACTGCAACAGAAGTTGTACACATGGTGAATCAGAGACTGATCTTTTGAGTTTGTGGCTTTAAAGCAATCTGAATCCCTTTCTATAAAGTAAAAGAAAACTGCATAAACATATGAAGATCTTTCTGGATAGCTGGGATGTTAATCATCAATAAACCTGGCAAATGCTTCCTGTCCAGGACTTGACCTATTTGGTCTTCCATTGCCTGAACTGGCTATGCTCTTGGGCTGTCACCTTCACTGTTGCCATATTTCTACTTTGAAATGCAAGGATTTGACCATTCTGTGCTTTTTTTATGTGAAAATGTAGAGTAAAAATGTTTGCATTGTGTTTAACAGCTGTGAAAGGGTGGTGGCATTCCAAAACTGACCAACATAATTATTTCTGTGTTCTCCCTTGACAGATAAAGGTTTGAGTGATGTTTCTCTGTTCATTTCCATGATTTTGAGTTGAGGATCCCTTCCTCAGACATGCATACATTCAGTTCAGCAATGTAAGCTCATATTCACTCACATGTAAATTAATGCTGACATTATACTGTCCTATCTGGCATCTCTGAATAATTAACGGGGGGGAAAGAGAGAACTGTACGATGGAGCTTATGTTTGGAATTCCGCACATTTAAATCTCTGCATCTGAATTTATCATTGCACATTCAGCCTAATCTCAGGCTCCTAAAAAGTCTTCTCACTTCTGGTCATCACCACAAAAAAATTAGTATTTTCACACAATCCCACTCTAGAGTCAATACAACAACATCCGATTAAATACTTAGGAAATTATTTTGTTTCAACTGGGAACTGCAGAGTACATTAAAGGGGAAAATTAAAACACAAACTTGTCTCTGTTGTAGAACATTAGCCCATGAAATCATTCTCATTTTTACTGTGTGGTGCTGAAGCTCATTACTCAAAACATACTGTGCATACAGATGTACACATAATTGTATTTTTAAAAAATTATTAGAATGCCTAGAGTGATAAGCATATGAACTTTGGGTTGAGTGACGTTGCTAAGTAGGAGATTAGGACAAGGAGCAGGGAGTCGCTCCTCCTACAGAGCTCTTTGATGGCATCAGGTGGAACCCCTCTGGTTGAGGCCCAGGCTGGTGGGAAAATCGATGTGTGATGTGACAGTCTCTCCCTGATGCAGTCTTGAGTAGAGAGCACGAAGGCTGTGCTTCCTGCCTAGGGCTGCACTGTCATGATACAAACCTTCAAGACTAATTCAGCTCTCAGTAGGAGATTTTTCTCAGCTGCAGTCTAGTTTCAAATCTTACTATACCAAAAGTAAGCTCTGAATTTCAGCAAAAGATGCTTGAAAAGAGAGCAGGCATCTTGCTAACAAATGGTGGAGTTTGCCTGCAAGAAATATGGAAGGGTTTTATGAAAAAAAATTCTCCTGTTGGCAATAAACACAGAGACCTGGAACAAAATTTTGAAACAATGGGGGCTCAGATGAAAGATGATACTTTTGTCTGGTATTCAATACCAGAGAGTGTGTATTCAGAGTTTGCCAGCACTAGGAAGACTTATTTAGGTTGTATTCTACCAGCAATCAATTGCACATATTCAGATGGCTAAAGTGTTCATTCAGCCTTATTCATCCAAAATGTACATTATACCATTTTTCAGACCTGTCTTTGAATTTACTGAGATATTAGACACACATCTTGAAGGCCAATGACAAATACAGTGGAGAAGACTGCTTGGTTCATTTTATGTAATTAGAATTCATTTCAGTCTCTTCATTTGTTCAACCAGTTCTGGTAGAGATGTACATTCTTTGCAGGGCAATGGGACTTAAAATAGTACCTGTTAAATCATTGAGATTTCTGCTCCTTGGAAATGAACACATTTGGGCTTCAAAAAGGGAACTGCAGCCCAGGACTGCTGAATACTATCTATGCACAGGTTTTTCTGCTGCATGATCTCTATGGTCTGTTCAAATTTCCTTTTAAAATTGTTCACTTGCATTGAATTTCAATCATTAAGACTATTTTTTCTAGACTAGCAAAACTGTTTATTTCCTAAGGGGTGGCTTTGAGGAACTGGAAGATCTTCAGTATTAAACCCACAAATATATACACTTTAAACACTAAATGCTACATAAACCAAAATAATATTGGGAGTAGAGATGATGGAAGCTAGAGGATGAACATTTTAAGAAACAGTACAGTTACACGGTTTGTGCAGAACATAAACAGTTGATGGCCAAGAAAAACTCCACTTAAGTAAGCTGGAGATAGCAATATTAATGGAATAGTATATTAAAACACTCTTGCTTTTAAATAGTTGATCAGTAGTTTGCACAGAAGTGACTCAATGAAATGTATGTAAGCACAAAGTTTAATAAATACAAGAGGCTTACCAGAGGACTATGATATGTACAGCACACTATGCTTTTCTGCTGTCAGTGTGGATAGAGGTAGGATTATTAGCTACAGTCACTTGGACTTTTCTTGCAATCTGTCAATCTCTAGTGAGAAAATCACTTAAGCTCTATTCATTGCTTTGCTGTGCTTGAAAAAGCAGAGAGGTTATTCTGCTTTTGGTTTAGTTAACATGGGATGGCTGGATAGGCAGTTAGATTTGATGATTTGAGACCCTTTTGAAAGTGCTGGTTTAGGACTCTGGAACAAGACTTGTAATATAATGATGGATCTCCCTTTTTTTTTTTTTTTTTTCCTTTCATGGAAGGCCTATCTAAAAAGCAACATGTTTCTTGTATTACTGCTAGTGATTTCAGTTCCCACATCCATGGGTATAATTCATAGTGTACTGAAAGAATGTAAAAATTCCTTCTGTGTAGTTCAGTGAGTGTTGAACCAAATCTTAGACTGCCACAACCTCTGGTTTTGCCAATTATTAGCAAGAAAATGTTTAAGTACTTTGATAGAAAATTATAATTGAAAAAACCCCAACAACTTTGTTTCAGTTTATGAATCCAATCTATAAAACCAGCTGTATTTATTCCTGTGGTGGAGCAGATCTTTCAGACTGATGTGGGTTTTTTCATGGATTACTTCGAGGCAAATTGATGTTCTGACTTTTGGAGTTGCTTGGCTGTTGCACCGCCATTCATACTCATGTGAAATGCCTCTGATAGCTGCATTCAGAATTTTGCAAGCACTTGCCTGAACTAAATGCTCACAAGAAGATAAGAGCTGGAGCAGACCTGAGTTCCAGGGGTTCCAAAGATCAGCCCTGTTAGTAAGGGGATTTGTGAAGCACTACTTGAGCACATTAAACCCCAGATGCTATGTAAACTTCCTCTGCCCCTCTGCATTTACTTGCATTTTCATTCACCAAGGTGCTTAGGTTTCAGTGGTTAATGGGGTGTCAGCTCTATGTAATTAGAATATCAGGTGGAAATATATTTCTAGTGTTTTGAAGAGTGTTAAATAATAGGTAATCATCAATATATTGTCTCTGCCATCAACTGGAATTAACTGTCCACAGTATCTTGAAAAATAAATACATGACTTTTCAAAAGTATTACTTCCTCTTCTTTATCTCTGCAGAACTTCTCTGACTGATGAAATTCCAGTTTTATGGGGTGTAATTTATATCTTTACCTGCTTTACCTTTCTAGGTGTCAGCTCAGATTTTTTAAAATTTGTTTATACTAACTGGTTACAGGGGTTTTGCTTGCTGCTTAATGAGAGCCTTAGCTTGTTACCATTCTGTTAATAGAAAAAGCTTCTAAAGGTGAATCAAATTAACGACTGAGCAACCAATCTTCTGCTTGGGTGTGTGAGGCTACTTTGATATTACAGAAAGAAAAATATTTCCATAGCAACCTGTTAAAAGCTCAGAATGTTTTTGCTACATAGGTTTTTTTGTTACATTCTTACAGGGGAGACTTTTGACTACTATAACTGAGCCATAAAAAATATCTAGTGAAAGCACAACAACATTAGTTTAATTGGGAGTTTGTACTGCATGTATGCTTTAATAAATGAATGCAAACAGTTATTCATGAAGTTAACTCAGGCTTCTAAAACAATTAAAATTTTAAAATAGCAATGGTTTTGGTTTTTACATTACCCAACATTGATTTCGAGCCCTGATAGACCAGAATCATCAAATGTGCAGAGCAGAAAACAATAAAACAAAAGGATATTAACCATCATGTAGACATGTTCAAACAGCTGGATGAGCTACTCTGGTCTCCCAAAGCATTACACTTGGCTACGTAAGCAGAGTTTTGCTGCTCTTGTGAAGCTTCTTGTTCATGACTCTCTTGTTAAGTTTCCTACTAAATGACATCTCTGTTACTTGCCTTGTGGCTCTTCAGTGTCATGCCACTCAGCTTCTCTTCTTACTAATTTTTGCTACCAAATTATATCGTCATTAAAATCCACTTTTCTGTATTTCAATGTCTGTGTCATGGAGGAACCTAAGAAAACTTTTGGTACTTTAAACATCTTTTCTGAGAAATTCTGTATCTGCTTGGTATTGTCTCTTGCTTGTTACTGTACCATCGAATCCTTTATTTCCTGTCTTGCACCTCTTTACAGTGTCCCAGATGAAGTATCACTGCTCTGACTTGATTTACATTTCTCAATTGATAGAGACATGGTATAGTGGTGAACTTGACAGTGCTAGGTTTACAGCTGAACTCTTAAACATCTTTACAACCTAAATGGTCCTATGATATGGAGAAGTAATAAAAGAACAGAAAAGGCAGTGTCTGATTTAAAGTCTTGATTTGTTTTAGAAGATACACAAAATGTCTTTGTGTATTCAGTTTATTTTGTTGGTAATTGAAATATGTGAATTTTTCCCCAGAGTCTTGTAGCTGACTTCTCTTTTGCACTTAATAGCTGTGCATACATTTTTAAGCAGATAATGGTCTCTCAGAAAAGCGTTGATTGAAGAAGCGTGGCCTCATTTTACACGTGGTGATTAATGAAAAACATGAGAAGGCAGGGAGTGCTACACTAATCCTGTCACCCACACATAGGGAAGAAAAGTACTGCAAATGGTGTTACCACCAGGGTCTCTCTCACCTGAACTGTAACCCCAGTAACACATGTAGGAATATTCTGAGGTAAGAGACACTCTTTTTTTTCCTAGGAAGTGTAACATGCATTGAAGGAGGTTAAGCACCTGAGGCTTCAAAGTCACTTATGTAAAGAAATTCAAAACATGTCTAAGAAACCAGATTAAAAAAAAACAACAACCTAAAAAGAAATTGAAAGCCTGTGTCTCTAACAGCCATGAGTTTTGCCAGTGCTTCTAATCTGAAGGTTTTTACTCACCCTGTCTACTCATTTAACATCACTTTTTGTGTTAAGTGAAAGGCAGCACTGCAACAGGTTAACACAACCAAGGCACAATTTAAACCATAACTATAAGCAAACAAACTCATTCAAGATGTTGCATACACCGAACAACCAGGAAAACAACTTGGTTTCAGTGCTTGGAATATCTGTCACAAGAAGTTTATACTGGGCTCCAAGACTGAGGCACTCAAAGAATGGCATTCTTCAGGAAGCAGGAAGGAAGTATGTTGGACAAAACAAGCTGCTTCCAGACTTCTGGAAAATGAATTACAAGAATGTAAGGAAACTAACCTTATCTTCAAGATACAGGACACGAGAAACAGGACTTTGTATTTTTAATTAATTAAAATCTGATCTTCATTTGCACCACTTGAAAGAACTACACACAAAAGACAGAACAATTTGACAATACAGCAATTAAGTGTCTCAGTGATGCTGGCATGAGTCCTTCCTCTGCAAAGGTATGCAGGGCAGACGGGCAAGTGCACTAACTGGCACCCTTACAAATTTGAAGGTACTCAAAAGAAATTATGTTGCAGAAGTAGAATTAACTTGAATGCAAGTTTCACAGAAAGGAATTCTATTGGAAGTAAACACTACAGCAAGATCATTGGTCCTCTGATGAAATTTCCCAGGAGAAGCATTCATCATAGAATCACAGAATGGTCTGAGCTGGAAGGGACCTCCAAAGGTCACCTAGACCACCTCCCTCTGCTGAAGCAGGGCCATCCTCAACTAGATCATGATGAAGGAAGCATTAATTATTAATTGTTCTGGTTTCCTTTTTTTTTTTTTTTTTTTTTTTTTTTTCCCCAGTAAAGTGGATCAAGGTGATGGAGAAAAATGCATTTTCATTCCCACTCACACTATCTGATATTGTACATGCTCACTGAAATTTGGCTGATTACATAATTAAACACACTTTTTTAGCAGCCACTTAGTCCTTTTTCAGTAATATCTTCAATCTCTTTTCAAAGAGAGAAGCAGCATGGGAACTCCTATGTATTTGTAAGACATATCCCATGACTGAACTTACCTTTCCCTAAGCAATTTTATCCATAGGTTTCCAAAGTCCATTAGCTGAAAATTAGCTCATTAAAGTATAGGTCCACAATGTTTTTAAAGAATGGAGTTCATAGAGAGGAAAGACATTAGCCAAGTCTGGCAAAATTAGAAGTCTTCCTGCCCTTCACTGGACCATAAGCACATCCTGCCATGTGACACCGCTGCAGTGTTTTAAACTATATAAATTTTCATCCCAAGTCTAATTGCTTGTCCACAACAGTGTTTGTATCATCAGTTATCCCCACTTCAGTTTATATTTTGGGTTTGGATCTGCTAAGGCAAGCTGTAACAAACACTGCTGGACGTGCAATATCTTACAGGTATCCTGGACAGTGCTGGGAGAAGTTAAGTGGTCAAAAGACCATGCTTAGGTCTCAATTCTCCTAAAGGCAACTCTCATAACTGACAATTCTATTTGTCTAGTTTAAAATAATATATGACTTCCCCTTGCAACTTTAAACTGAAAGGTGTGACATATACATGTGTGCATTTCTTTAGCTAGGGCCTTCCACTCCAGTGTCACTCACACTGTTTGAGGGGACTCCAGGTTCTGTTCTCTGGTGTAAACTGGGAAAGACTCAAGCACCATAGTCACACAGGTGTGCAGTTTAGTGAGAAGAATTCAGTCAATTCCCTTTTGTCCTGTAACAACAAGCCCTTGTAAAAAAGTCCCTTCCAAGCTTTCTTGTAGGCCCCTTTTGGGTATTTCAGGTTATGGCTTATCATGTTTAAATTTGAGTACTGAGAAAATTATTTGGCTTTGGACACCTCATCTATTTAAGAAGAGCATGAGTATGACTTCACATTTTTTATTTGGTTTTATTTTTGTTGTTTTAATCTAAAAGACACAGCAACTCAATTCAGAAGAAACCAGTAGGATTTCTCTGGAGTTTGTTCTAAATTCAACAAAAAGGCTTAGGGTTTTTTCCCCACCCTGTGTTGAATTGGCCCTTGTAGGTAAATTGTGTGAATAAACCCTGCTTGTTGGATGATAATTGAATGAGCTTGGGGAATTTTGTCTGTCCCAGGTGTCAAGAATTTGGGAGAAAATAACATCTGTTCTCATCAGATAGCAGAAAGACCAATTCAAAGTCACTCAATAAATTTGTATCATGAACATTAACTAGAAAGTAAGAGAGAAACACATGTTTTTTAAAAACTAAAAATATACTTTTCTTGAGCAGCTCAATGCAGCAAAGCTAAGCAGCTACATCCTGCATTGTTATAAGCTTTTCAATAATTATGTTATCTTCTAAACTTTCAGATACTTTTATTCTTTTTCTCATTATCCTCTTTATGCTTCAAACTCAGTTGCTTACATGGTGATATGAGAAAAGTAACTCCACATATGTGAAGCACCTAAGAGCTGCCCTTCTTCATCCCAACCTTTCCTGTGCATATCCAGGACAGAAGGCTGTAAAGGGGACAAAGGAAATGAGCTACTGCTTTTAATACTGTTCTGCAAAATCATTCTCTCTCTTCCTCTCATTTCTCTCACTTCCAAACCCCACAGCCTCAGGTGTATGAATTACTGCAGCATGACAATGACAGCTATTTAGGCAAATCCAATACAGGAAAGAATTTAGGACAAGAACTTTGAGTACACTCACACCGACTGAGAACTCAATCCAGGGACTCCCTCTTATGTGGAAAGAATGTAATTTAAAAAAATTAGTATCTATGAATATCTTAAAATTTTAAATGTAAAGGGAAAAAAAAAAAATCTCAAGATGGAATAGCCCCTCCTACCAGGACTTCCTTGTTCTCACTTTCACATATAAATTTCCTGTCTTTTAAGAAAAAAGAAGAAAGGGGGCAGACTACCTGTATAAATGGCTTTACTGTTTAAAGTTTGTCTTAACTGGGCAGTCAAAATGATAATCTAATTGCTAGACAAGCAAATATCCAGAATTCTTTTCCATTTAATCTGTGCTGACACACACCATACTGGGTAATCCTTCCCCCCTGTATCTTCTTTCCCTAGGGCAGCTAATCAAATTTTTATGGAAGTCAGATGGCATTCTTACCTGGCAATAGCAGCCTTGAAAGCTAGGCTAAATGCACAATCTTTCTGCCTTAACCTGCCAAGAAATTTTTTCCTTATTGTTGTCACAACACTGCAAATATACTGAGAGTTCTCTTAGCCATATAAGCATCTTCTCAACTTCAGCACTCACAGCCTAAAAGTTGTTCACACAACTTCCATAAAAGTATAATCAGAAAACCAATGATGAGTATAAGAAAGCATAATTAAAAATAAGATAAATCACTCACTCAATCATGGCAGTTTTATATTTACCACCTCATAATATCAACCAAACCCAAAGGGGTGGGAATTACTCTGTAACCTAACACCTACATCCATGAAGCTAGCAGATGCGATCAGCATCTTTCACTGCTGGTAGCTACAGAAAGAGCAATTTGGGCTGAGAGGCTGATTACCCATAGATTCCTCTATAACCCATACAGGAGGTAAACACACATGTGACTGTGTTTATAATGATATTTTTACACTACATCATCTGCTATCTGCGTCCTTTTTTGCCATGGTTAACATCTCTTTTTCCACAGTATGAAGACAAGCTCAGTGTTTGACTCAATATTGCAACCTTTTGCCAGACCACTACAGCAACTTTTGTTTTTCTCTTGTCTGAGAAAACAAATAGGAACATTCTTTGAAATATATTTAGGCTAAACTTTTGGTGGTGGTTTTTTTTTAATGTTTATTTTCAGGAATGTTGCCAATCCATTTTTAGCAGATGGTTTGCTATTTAGTGTCTCTAGGCAAGGCAGAAAAGCTGTAATTCATAGAATCTAAAGAAATGTTGAGAAGTTACATGCAATTTTATAAAATTCAAAAGGCATTTCCTACATACTGTCACCCAGACAAAAACATACTGGCATGCTGTTACTGCAAGAAGCCAAGGAATCTTTCACACATTCTGACATTAAATTTCCTTTTACTCTTTCATAAAAATTCTCCAAGAGCAGCTTATTTCTTAATTATGGGGGGGAAAAAATAGAAAGTCAGGGCTGAACAATTAAAAGCATATCCTCAAGAGCTAGAGGTTGCAACACAAAGAAATTTACCTTTGCTTATTTCTCCAAATGAGAAACCAATAGTGTGGATCTTTCTTCACTCTATGACCCAGTATGCCACCTGCTTCTACAGCAGTCAATCATCCCAAAATTGCTTCCACTAATAAGTCATGGAATGTGCAGGCTTCACTCTAGCCATCAGCTACTACTCAAGTACAGAGCACTAGTTGTCTGAAAACCTGATTCTAATGTACTTCAGACAAATCTTCCGTCTTTTGCATTTCCGGACCTCAGGAGTCTGTTCCGGTTGCCACCATAATGAGGTATTATGCAAACATGCTCCCATTTGTTTTCATCAAGTTCTTGCCTCCCTGCTTGCATTACCATTCATAAACTCCTACATGTCAGCCTGCATCCAGCAATGGTGAAGACCTTTTTTGCCTTCCAGACAAGTCATATGGATGCTTAGTGTAACCACTGAAAACACATTTGTAGGAAGAGGTTGCATTATTATATAAAGAATATATTTTTTATGTATGTATTTAATGTTTCTATGCATAATTTCCATATTTATTTGTATGTATAGATTTTCTAAGTACTGACATGAAAATAGAGTGGTATAATTGGCACTACCAACATGCTTTTTAAACTATTTTCATATAAGAAAGACAAACTAGTCTGAAAACCTCACGTATATTGATAGAATTGCAGTTATATGAAGTATAACAATAAATCAATGAGATTAAAATGTTTCTATACCTGTTACAATGCCTGTGTTAAGGTCTTCTGTCATCATTTTGCTACTGTTATTTCTGGCCTGGCTGCTTTTAGTGCATAAATTCACTGGTCTTCCTGGTGTTACATATGGCTTTATACATCCCTTTGGAATGTATAGGATTTCTTTATGGTTGTTTTTCTTGGTTTATACCTAACAGTTTAAATTTATTTTTAAACACATACATCTTTACAATTGTCTGACAATATTAGCTAAACACAATCTTAAAATATCTAATTACATCTAAGTTTAATGATGTCACATCCTTTATGGCTGACATCACATTGTAAAGTCTACTGCCTCTTGAAAAACCAGGACCAAAGCAACAATATGTGATTGAAATATCAGAGACTAATAGGGATACGACCTTGATTCTGAGACCAGGATTTTTTCATGTATCTTATGTGGCTGTATACATGCCAAATAATTCTTACACCATTGAAGATACTACTATGTCTTTAAAAGTCTGTAGGAACTAAATCAAATAGTTTTAAGTCTTGCATTTTTGAATCCTAGATTTAGGGTTAATTAACAAGCAAATATTTGTAATAATCTACTATGTGTGAAACTGGTTTTGAACAAAAGGCTTTCAGAGTAGAATCACAAATGGTGTGTCACTACTGTCTACTCCATGGAAACTCAGCAGCACTAGTTTCACCAGTTTTAGTAACACTAGCATAAACTCAATAGTTTCCACGCTTAAGTGTAGTTTCATATTAAATAAAAAGGGACCAAACATTCAGGTACTCTTATGCAGCCCCTAGTTTTATCTGTATCTCTTTCTTCCCTGACCCTCCTCATCCTCCAAATTGTTACACATGAAGTAAACATGTCTTCTAATCAGAAACATTGAAGAATTTACAGTGTACTACTCCCCCACTCCTCACCTGAGCAACTTAAAACATTCCTCTTAGCACAAGTAGAAGAGGCAAATGCCATCATTACATGATTATGCAATATAGAGCTGGTAAAATTATAAATGCCTCAGAGGAAAAAACAAACATATAGAATAAAGTTATTTTGAAAATTATTCTGTGCTCTCTTCTGCAAGCCCTAGTCTGTGCGCGGAGAAATCCCAAAAGGTGTTTTCTCCAACCGTAACTTTACTGCAATGATAATCCTGTAATGGATGGGTACAGCCTCACTGAGTCTGCTGTGCTGCAAAAGTTTATCTGACAATTTTTCCTTCCAGCTACAGCATGCTAAACCTTCATGCAAAGCCTTTGGCAAGTCATGACTTGTTGCAGAAAGAAAAGCTTCAAAGGAATTTGAATCCACCATGAAAGCATGGACAGATAATACACTGCATTAGGAGTATGGTTCATTAAATAGATCTTTAGATTCGGCATGGGCATTTAACACAGTCCAAAAATTTATATAGTTTCCCTAAAATGAAGACTAGAATGATCATTTATCAATGAAGAAAAAAAAACCCAAACATAAATAGCATCTCTTTTTCTTGTATTATTCAAAAACCTGCTTATAGAAATCCTCTTTTCTCAGAGATTACCTGTGACAGCTCTAATGAAAGAGTAACATTCAAACAAAACTACAACAGGATTTTCACATGCCCACTAACATTACTGATACAACACCACCAAGATCACTTTTTTTAAAGTACAAGCAAAGATGTGCCGATTATAACATGAATGTTGGGAGAGATCTCTAATCTCATACTTCAGAGCTCATGTCACTCCCAAATTTGTATCAATAAGACTGAGATCTACAGTGGGAGGACAGACATGGCTACTGCAAAAAGGCCAGAATATACACAACACTGTGACACTTGCCTATTGGAAGATTCACACACCCTCTCTAGGCTGTTCCTAGTGGAAGAGGATAAGACCTTCCACGTGATTTATCTAAGCAACGCCAGCAGTGAGTCAAACCTGCCAAAAAGAGTCTATATAAATTCAGCCATATCAATTCTCTATATCCCTTTCCTCTGCCCACCTCCTGCAGATCTTATCCATGCGGATGAAGGCCACTGAGTCAAGGGTTCTGCTGCACATTCCTACAGCACTAATCACAAACATGCTGGGATTTCTGATAGCTGCCAACAATGTTATTGCCATGCAAATAATCTTTTTTTTTCTTCCACAAATCATATAATTTAAGTAGAGAAGACAGATTCTGGCATTGTTAAAGGCAGAGAAAGTCAAGTTAGAAACTTGGATCTTCTATTTCCATACTATTAAAAAAAAAAAAAAAAAATATTCTCATTTGTTAATTTTCAAAGTCAAATAGAGGAGGTGCTGGAGAGCTGCAGTAATTACAGTCACAATTCTGGCTCCTAAAGATGTCTGCCTTTGCCTTAGGAAACTCAGAATATCATATTAAAAATAGCACCTTGGTTACAAAACACCAGTTGTGCAGAGAAAATTCATGAAGAAAACAGAAACAAGATTGTTACACAAAGAACTGTAGTCAGAGTAGATTTAATGGTAAGAGCAGCATGAAGAAGGTACACTGAAATGGCCAAGTACCTAAAAAATGCATCTGTCCACACTGCCCCACCAAACAGCCTGTTACTGAGCTATTTCTCAAGTTCCTAAAATAAAAGAGCCCAGGAGTTTCTAAAGAGGCTACAGATAGCATTTGAAAGCCAAGGGCAGCACAGATGATGAAAGTGCCATTGGACTGTGATCATAATATGGCTCAGTGAACAAAACAAGAAAGATTAGAAGATATTCTTATATGCTTTCTTTTTCTTTTTTTTTTTTTTTTTTTTTTTTTAAGGAAATGAAAGGGAAAATAATACAGCAGACATGTCATGTCTCCTCTGAGATTGTTTCAAGATATGAAGTTAGTTTTCATTTTCGCATTAGACAGAATTTTAATTTATTAAAGAAGAAGTTTTGCTAACTGTGGGCCAGTAAAGTACTTCACTTATTATCAGTAGTCACACAGTACCTGCTTTGCACTCAGGGACAATCCCAAGATACCACAACATGGTCTACTAACACCAGTTTCCAATCTTTGGGCCAAGCATAGCTAACAACATAATCTTATGGCTGCAATAAACAGGGACAGCTGTTAACCAGTTATGTCCCCTGCCACACTCCATACATAAACAGCTGAAGATGACGTTTCCTGGGCTGCTCTAATGGCAACCAAAGATTCTCCATCCTTCTCAGGAAGACAGCTAAGGCATCTTCACAACTGCCAATGCCATCTCAAGATGTGAATTAAACAGGTTTTCAAATCACTGCAGATTTTCTTCACCTATCATGTCTCTTAACATTCAGATGGATAATGCTAGCTTACCCCATTGCACTGCAACTTCTGCATGATTTCACAGTATAATGTTCATGACAAGACCTTTCTTCTGCACACAGAATTAAACTGTTTCTGTGGCTTGTCACAGGCAAGTGAACAACATTAAGTAGAGGTAGGCAACTATTTCAAACTTTTATCCCTAGAGACAATGGAGAAACCACATAGCCCATGCTAGGCTCGTTGATAGACAAGTGTTTGTAGGCTCTTTTTATGATAAAAGAGATCCAGATTCTATACTACTGGATACAGATTACTAGACTCTTTCATAAACACTCAGTTCATTTAAGGGAGATACTTTGAACTGCTAAAACAGATACTGCCATGAGAGAGCATGACACTGGGCCCAAGCTCTCATAAATGACACACAATTCCCAACAGCTATGCAGAGATCTTACTTCATGTTTCTTTTCATAGGCATTTTTCTGTATTTTGGACATGTAGCTAAAGTCATCCATTAGTACTAAATTGAGCATAACAGCCTTGCAGAAAGTCTAAAGACAGAAGTTTGAATCACCAGCTGCAGGGTGCTTGTGTCAACCTGAGCATCATTTTCCAAAGTGACACCTAGCCAGGATGAATGAAGCACTGAGCTGAGTACAGAACCTTAAGCAGAACAGCTTTCTTCATCTCTGCACAGCCCATAAATCATCTATCTGCTCAAAGATTATAGTATGCAATCCTCATTTTCCACTGAGGCTGTGTCATTATGCAGAGATAACAAATGTCAACAAAACCAAACTTTTTCAGAGAGAAAAGCAAAATACTTCAAGTTAGCAATAAGAGAACTTGTAGAGGGCACAAAAGTCCCATTTTTCAGCCTTGGCTCCTGATTCACACTTTAATCTTTCATTGAAGACTTTCATGTGAACTACAGAAACTGTCTAGATTGAAGGAAATAAAATTCAGGTCAACTCCCTTCCTAAAACAACCAGTCCTCAGTTTTGGTCATTGTGTCCTAACCATAGTTAAATACATCCTCAGTGAAATAACCACCAAAGAACAACAAAATTAGAACAGATCTAAAGATATTGAAAATACAAAAAAGTTAACAACAACAACAACAATAATAATAAATTATGAAGTTGTAGTCAACCAACATCATTAAGTCTTCAGTAGAGAGACCTTGAAATGCTTGCACCTCCAGCAATGCTTGAAATTCACAGCAATTTATGTCTTCTAGCTGAAATCACTCTATTAAGGTTTTCATTAGGGCACCATTCCTAAGCATGGAAGAACATGAAAGTTAAATTCAAATTAATCTGCACTGACATGAAGCAATCTAGAATTACTTGAGAAGTCACAGCATAAAGAGAAAAAATAATGGAATTAATCCTGCATGTCTTACATATCCAAGTAGTTCCTTCTCTTGCAGTTAGTTACACTAGGACAGCAACTCTGCTTGTACAGACTGTGAATATAGGGCCCTCTGCAGTGGAGCAAGAGCTGTGTTCCCAGGGCTACTGTCTACTGCTGATTTGTTTCTCAGTAGAATAAATACACTGCAGCAAGTGATAAACATGTCTAATTGCTTTTGAAGTTCAGGGAAGGAAATAAGCTGGGAGGATTTAACAATTAATTATTCCCTAAAGTAAAGTACCACAAGAGTAACAGACATGGTACAATGGTCTTGTGAATCCTAGTGAGCCTGATGTTGTGGAACTCAGCTACCTAGCCAGGCTGAAAAGGATAGCTACCACAAACTAGAGATTTATATACTACATTCTTCCTCATGTTTGAGATAAAGAAATAAATAAAAGGTAGATATTAAATATGGAATTTACCTACCCAAACCTTTAGATGGTTAAAATGAAGATTCTGGGATGACTTGGTTCCCAAGTCATGGTTCCCAGTTACATGACTATGTAATTTCTGAAGGCAAATTATTCCACCCTAACACCTGTCCAAGACACAGGGAATGAATCATACACTGGAGATGTCTCCCTCCCTCAAGTGATTGCAAGGAGTGATTAGATATTCATCTATAAGGCCAGGAAATGTTAGCTGAAGTAAACACACAAAGCTAAATATTCTAAGCAGCAGGTTGAGAGAGAACACATCGCCCTCTCTTACAAATTTTCCCAATGAGCAGGGAGGGCAAGGAAGTAAGTTCATTTCACAGACTTCATAATCCTCCTTTTTTTTTTTGTAAATAATGCTGGAATGTGAACATCATCTGATTAGAACTAGGACAGTTGAGAAAATACTAAAATGACATTGCATAATAAAACAAGCAGGACAGTATACAAGGTGTTTTAAGTTATATCAGCTTAAACATAGCATAGCTTTTAAAGAATAAGGTTCAACTCATGACCTAGGGCAGTCTAAAGACAACAAAGAAAGCAATGAACTGTTCTCTTCTTGCTAGTGTTTTTCCTCTTATCATTGTTACAAAGTAAACATCTGATGAAAGCAGCCTGCTTGTTGATATGATCTTCCAACTGCACAAGTAACTTCGACAGTTATTTAGAGACAGAGCAAATGCAAGATGCATTATTAAGATGAACAACATGTAGTAATCTGTTTGAAGAACTATTGTATTGATTTTACTAAAATGAGAGGGTTTGGGGTTTTTTATTGAACCAGTACACAGTGTTTTCAAATAAAAATGAGGAAAACTGATTTCAAATCCTGCATTGGAATCACAGATACTTAATTTAATGTCCCATTCACTAACTTCTGGTAGCATAGCTGAATAGTACTAGATTATACATGTACCACACATCTTCATTAGACATGAAAAAGGACTGCATTTTGCATAAACCTATCCATACAGTCTTTTTCCTCAGTTTTTTTCACACATGCAAAAAAAAAAATATACATCACCTTGTTTGTAAACTCTAAAGGAAATAGAAACTGAAAGTTTTTCTCTGCGTGTAGCTGGCCAGCATAAAAGATATGCCTTTTACTAAAGATTTTGGGAGGGCCAGGGAGAGAAATCTTTTTAGTACTTGCCAAGTAGTAGAAAGAAGTCAGTAACATTACAGTCAGTGACATGCTACCATAGAAAAGCATAGAGGTCATTGTAAAAAGGTAACACGATTTGACCAAACCCATCTTGTAAACCCAGACAAGAATTCGTGATTCCATGCTCAAGCTCAAGGTTTGGCATCATGTTTCCACTCCACAGAACAATTTTCCATGGTCTCTATTGCCCAACTAGCATGCAATGCCTCCAGCCCTGTCCTACACTGCCCATCACAGAAGTTAGTATATAGATGCACAACTCTTGTATAGCACACCCGTAGGGTACCTGACATAAATTAGCACAGTGAGAAAAGATGGAAACAGAAAAGTACCATACAGGCAGAGCAGACACACATGCTCTTATTCCATTTCCAGCATGCACATGGGTGTAAGATATGCAGTACAACAGGTCTATACTTCTTCATTCAAACTTTCCCATGCTTGGCCAATACTGGCACTAATATTTCCCTTTCTGTACTGTTCTTTCAGAACACAAAGCATGCATGCTCTCATTATCTCTAAACTTCTCTTATCTGGAAAGCTCTTTTCAGTCTGATACTTTTCTTGACATCAATATGACATTAAAACAAAACAAAACAGAAAACTAAAACAGTGTTTTACATGAAAGCACCTCCTATTCCTTCTCATTTCCAGTACACTTGATAAAATAGATTGCAATTTACACGCTAAAGGAACTCCCAAATGGCATCTAATTAAACAATTCAATCAGAAAACAAAGTAAAATGAAAAATACAGCAGTTAAAGCTCTCTGGTACTTGCAGGGCAACCTATGGAATGCAATTCTATTACCCATGCTAATTTCATGCCTGTTCAGCACTGCAGGACATCTGAGCTATTGACACCTCTCGCCAATCTAAAAAAAACAAGGTAAATGGTTCAAGGAAAAGTTCAATATCGAACCAGAAATAACCCTTATAACCTCATCCAGAACCATTATGGAAGCTGATTTACCAAATTTATGGTAATGAATGACAAAATTTCTCAAAGCTGACCTTCCAGCTCATCACAGATTCAGTCAAGTTCAGAGTATTCTTTCCAATGACTTCAGAGTTTTGTACCATGACCCAGAATTCACAGCGTCTCATAATGCTAAGCAAACCCTAATTAAAATAACACTTTATTCTGCAATCTCTGCCACAGAAATTACTCACAAACCTCAGTTACTATGTCTTGGAAAGTAAAAGCACAGAAAATTTACTTAGGGATAATGACCTGTGATTTTTATTTATCTTAAAGAGTAAGTGGTTTCAATAAGGTACCTCCCAAATATATTTTAGTACTTATTACCAAACTGTTCACTTGATTATTTTTAGAAGACTGTCTTCAACTTTCAAACAAGTATTAAGGAAAATATCTTCTCATTTCATTTATGCATAGTCACAGAAAGTTTGTGTTCTAATCCACACCACACTCTCCTCTGATTTAAGTCTACCTTTCTCTATTAATCTGAGGAGAGTCACTGATCAAAGGAACAGGCTGATAAGGATATTATTTTCCTTGAAAAGAACTAAAAGTATTTGAGCTTCACACCACCAAAGCTGAAGGAGTTATGCTCCAACCTCGTATGACAAGTCATTAAATTTCATGTATCTTACTCTTAACAGTGCCTTTTGAAAAATATGCATGCTTCATACAAGCTTCTGCAGTGCACTCCACTGGCAGGCAGACAAGAATATACTTCCTTTTAAAAATCCATTTCAGAGCTCAAGAAAAACTTAAGGACTGCCTGAGAAAATTTAAAACTTGCAGAAGCTGCTCTAGCTCATCTTCCCCGCCCCCCAGAAAAAGTAATATTTTACTAATTTACCCAAGATGACAGACTAGCTGAGAAATTAAGGCACTTACACACTGAAAGGTGATGCATCACATTTGAAAAATAATATTCATGTAAATCACAGCAAAGAGGCTGAGCTTTAGTAGTGCTGCAAACTTACAAGTATTGACAAGCAGGGAAAGCCAAATTCACACAGAACTGGCCGCCCTGCCTGCTTCACCTTTCTTCATATTCCCCGACCAGTTGGTCAAACCTGCCTGGAAGTGAGCAAGATTCCTTACACTGGTGATAGGTAACCTTTACCAGACTGTTTGCTCTTCCTTTTTGGATTTAGGATAGATCAGGATTGGGATTTGAGCAGAAGCTATGCAGAGGCAGAGAAAAACAGTCCCTCTCGATTCTGTAAGAGCTCTCACCTACCCCTACTCTCAGCCTCCTCACTATCCAATACACTTAAGCAGACTAGGGGGAAGATTGTACGATGCCATGCAGAAGATGCAAATATAAAGGAAGACACTAAAGATGACCCAGCAAAGCCAAGTCGTGCAAAATCTAAAACTCACAGGAAATAATCCTATTTTCCCACTGCTTGCCCAATTCGACGCTTCTCCCAGAGCTCACATTAAAAAGGGGTCACATTAAAAAGGCATTACACAAATGAGAAACTGCCCCAGTTATAATCCCAAGAGGCTCCCAACACTACAGCAGCACCAAGGGAAAATCTTGAGAACACCCGGGCAAGCACAGACTCTCGGCATGGATTAGAAGGGTCAGGTTTATAGGGAGAGAACAAAAATCCCCCTCGCAGCAACCCATTTTGGAGAACAAAAATGACAAACACAACACAATAACGATACCAGCAAGATGGGAAGAGGCTCCGGTGCCCTTCGCACAGAGCCCTCCCCGCGGACCCCCTACTTCAGCAACAGAGAGGCAGGCAAGGAGCGAAGCTCAGTTTTATTGTAGCACCAGGCCGAGCCCAGCCCGCCAGGGGCTTCCGCCGCTGCCCAGCGTCCGAGCTGAGCCTCCTCAGAGACCCTCGCCGCCCGGCTCGCCCCGGCACCATGTCCCCAGCCGCGCTGCCACGCACCGCCGCCCACAGCGCTCCCTCCGCGGGCTAGAGGCGCTCCCTCCGCGGGCTAGAGGCGACTTCCCGCCGCTGGCGGCCCCGGCAGGAGGGAGGGGAGCGGGGCAGGTCCCCCCCTCGCGTCGCCCGCCTCCGCTGCTCCTCTAGCCAAGAACCGGGCGGGGAGCGCCGGGGACTCCCACACGCACCGCAGCTTCCGCGCAGCCCCCGGCTCTTTGAGGCTGAGGAACGGCTCTCCCCGATCCCGACAGGAATGTCACACGCACAGCAAACAAACGCGGCGGGAGGGGATGGAGACTGCACACGGCAAACGGCGGGGTGGGGAGGAGAGGAAAAGCAAGCGGGGGATAAGGTGGTACCTTGGATGTGCTGCTTGATGACATTTTCCAAATGGTCCAGCCTTTCTATAATCCTTAAAGTGTCCCCTTTGTCTTCCTCTAACTTTTTTTCTGAGATCGGCTCCTGCACTTTCACATAAACACTGGCAATGTAGTTGGTGACCCAGCCCACGTACAGCAGACAGACGATGTTAGTCATTCCACTCAAAATCACGCAAGTGGACACTAAAGTTTTGGTTTTCCTGGTGCACACCATCCTGAGATCCCTCCATATAGCTCCAAAAATCCTGTGATCCAGAAAACAACAATAAACTGCGATGAAAATGAATCCTTTCCCCCCTTTCCCCGAATCGGAGACGCCACTCAGAAGTCAGTAAATTTCCATGCAAAAAGTTCTCCAATCCACAGAATAATTTAAAAAAAAAATAAAAAAATTGTCGCCTACCTAGAAGGAGAGGTGGGGGTTGAGAGGGCTGGTAATTAGAATCCTGGATTGTAGTACATTAAAATTGCTGAAACTTTGCGACAGCAGTGCCACCAGCAATGTGCCGCCTGCCAGCCCGCCGCTCTCAGGCACCGGCTCCCGCCACGGACATCAAGGGCGCGAGCAGCCAAGTGCCCAAGAGTGGCAAACTTTGTTCCCTCAGCCGCCGCTTCCCATCGCAACCGGCCACAGCTCCCGAGTCAGACCTTGGGAGCAGCTTGCCGGAGAGTGGGACTTGCTCGACCGCGGATTGACAGCCCTCTGCTCCAATGAAGAGCTTGCTCCGGCGCGGAGGTTGCTGCCATCACCGTATGGCCGAAGGGGACCCGCGCGGGGCGGGGTTACCGCGGAGGCCCACCTGCTCCTCGCGCACACACACGGCGCTGGGCCCCTCCGTGCTGCCCGCCGGCGGGAGGCGGGGACGGCGCCCTCCCTACTGTTCCTATAGCTGGCTGCGAAGGATTCCCAGACCAGCTAGGAAGAAACATCAGCCAGTTGGCGTTTGCTGCTAGGTGCACGCTCTGCTGCTCGGCTGTAGCGCGCAGCCGGTATCATTAGGGCACACGCTCACACACAGTCTCCATTTGCCTGAAGGAGTGGAACCAGAGACGTGCCTTTGGCTCTTCGACTGTCGGTTCCACAGCTCCAGATACGCAGCGACCACCCACTATTATAGCATGTTTAGCTTTTAGCCTGTTTTCATGCCCCCTCCCCGAGGAGGTTGTATTGTTAACCGCTAATTGTTGCTGGCATCCACACCAGCAAGCACCAGTACTCACCTACCGCCTCCCCTACTTCGACAGAAACACCCTCTATCAGAGCAAACCCTGTCCCAGAATTAGTCTCGGGGACCCAGTTTAATTCAGGATATCTATGCCGCTTTCCTGTCCTCACCTTAGATTTCACATACGCTTCTGGAAACACTAAAAAGACAAATTCCTCTCTATATGAAATAGTACTGTTTTGAGAGAAGGCACACAACAGACAAATCTCTTCCACTCCTATTAGACAGGGACTTTCATACTAAACAAGATAATTTTCTTTTGAGAGTTTCAAAGCAGAACTGTGACATTAGCATGACCAGTAGTAGGCATAAAGAGACATCTGATAATTATCATACTAAAATAATTTTAAGTACTTACTGTGCAGTGAAAGCAGGAAGTAACAAATGCTGTGGATCATACTGTAGTGTGTAGCCCCTCGCCACAACTGATCATCACACTAGGGTTATCCTATGTCAGGAAACACAACAGGTACCAGGACTTACTACTGTGAAGCACACACGTGTGAGCATTCAAACCTACAATTATCTTGAATGTACATTTCAATATCCTAATAGAAGTAAAAGTCATGATTTGTCTTAGGGCCTGGTGTTGGTATTTTTAAGGTAATTACAAGCAAGATTCAAGAGAAGGCAGGCAGCTGTCCTGCCAAAAAGCACAACTTCTTCCCATCAGTTGGTAGTCTCATAGAAATAGTAACAACTAGAACAGTAACAACACGCACAACCCGGCTCAAACAAAAGCTGCAGCAGACCCTGCCAATGAAGCTCAAAAAACTGCTGCTTCAGTCTTCTGAGCCTCTCTAAAAATGAACTGACATTGTGGCCAGTGGTACCGAAAGAGGCTAGCCCAGAAGATCCTCTTTGGAAATCAGAAATAAAACACAAGGCATTTGGATGGGAAAGAGAGAAGACATTTAAAGGGAAAGGGGAAAAAAAAAAAAAAAAAAAGAAGTAATTATTAGTAATACAGGAATGTTTGCTAGACAAACCTGTCAATGAACAATCTCAAACTTTACAAAAGAAAAAATATCAACAGAATTTACTGGTGCAGCTCCCTCACATAAGTCAATTATCCCACTTGGTCTGCAATGAACATTTGTCTACAGCATCATTTATTTCCCTATTTCCTGTCTTTGTACTTCATTGTTACAGATTCACACCTGGTAGTGACTGACAGCAGTAAGTGCATACCGCTGGAGACTTTAATAATAGTGTTATCTAGATTACTTTCATCTTTGTAAACTCTGCCTGCAGCCACAAAATACAAACTCTTCAGCCCTGGCAGTTTAGGCAGAATCTGAGACTTAGCCTTGGACTTCTCAAGTTACAGCAAAACATATCTGAAATCAATCCAGACAAGGGACAAGTAACAAATATTATTAAGTCATATTTTACATGCAAGTTTATAAAATATTAATTAGCATTTTGTTTTATAAACAAATACGAACAGTATGTGTTACTAACAACTGTCACCATATCCATAAGTGACATAAAGGTTTGAAAAGTGATGGTTAATGTGTCTCACAGGCCTAATGGGTTGCTTACAGCAGCACATAACTGATTAACCTTTTATTACAGTAACTATTAATAGTTTATTAGCCCATTACTCCCAACAGTTTTCTGATCATATTTAAAATATAATTTCATTTAGAACTACAATCTCCTATTATCAAAGCTGAACTCCTCAATACCAGAACAGCAGTTCCCTGTCTTCTCATCTGAGCCTTGATTTTACTGAAGCTAGTGTTGAAACTGACTTTACAGCAATACTTCTAGATGCTTTTATACATTAAAAACACCCTTGTTTTCATGTCTCTGGCATTAATATTATGGAGTGGTCTCTTTAGATATCTTCTTTTATGACTTTATACAAAGTTGGAGGTATCCAAATGTATGTCCTTTGTCTTTTTGACTTATTGCTTATTATTACAATCCAGCAAGACCCCTACATGCAGCATATCATTCAAATACATAAGCAGTCCACTTTTATAATTTAATTGGAACAAAAACAAGAACAGGAGCAATAGGAGAAAATAAATGCTGCCAACTTCATATTAGTCAGGGAGAAAATTTAGACTTCTAACATTTAAAATATAGGGGAGCAGAAGCTCTATGAAATTTTTTCTCTAAAATCACAGTGGTGTTTTTTTTAAGTTCTACTTCAGGTGTTTAAGCTTGAGGCAGTACAATTTTCTGCACAGGTCATTAAACTAGGTGTCTGATTTTGTCCTTGTCTTGATGATGATCTGCTATGTCATGCTATGCAAATTATTTCACTTCTGTTTCACTGTAGATAATGGAAACAGTAATTTCTATTTTTTATGTATCACAAGATTCCGTATGGATTGCCCCCAACTGCACTCCTGTAATAAGACACCATTTCAACTAGTGCTAAGGAAATATTATCCTCACAACCTAGTGCATATGGCTGCCAATTGCCTTGCATTATAGTGTTCTGTGAGGAGGTAATTCAATTAGTATTTCTCAACTATCATTACAGTTCAGGGAAGGAAAATGGTAGAAAGAAAGATGCATTTAAGAACATTTTTATTGGTGCATTTTGATATGGGCTAAAACATTTTTAGTAGCAAGAGGGTATTTGAAGAAAGCAGTAGCTAAACACCAGCATCAACAGTGTCTACATCCCATTTTACATTAGCAAGTTTCTTACAGCTTGTTAGAAGTCAGTGGAAAAACCTAAAATTTTAACATTGTTTTAATTGCATTCTGTTCAGATTCTTAGCTAAAATCCTGTAGGCTTGTGGAGATATAATCTTCATTATTATCTAATCTGAGTAGACTTCTATTATTCCTTCCCTCTCACCCACAGTGATCACATCTTTTGTTTGGAGATATGATAGAAAATTCCAGAGGCACTCAGGAAGTAGCTTTCTGTATTTTGAGGGTAAACGTCACGATCTTTGGTATCTGCTGCCTCTAATCATCTCTCTCATTAAATTTAAACCAATCTCAAAACTTGTTAATAACTCATAAAAAGACATACACTGGTATTGTAGCGATGCCTTCACATATTCTGGAGCTGGGTTTCAAAGTAAGGGATTTGTCATATAGATGTTGTAGAACAATGTAAAAATTGGAGGGGAGGAAAACAGGAAGCAAAACTGAATGGATGAAAAATAAGCAAAAACTAAAACCTGCTTTTTCATTGTTATGCTGGGATACATTATCAGGATCTTACTCTTCTGGCATTTTCTCTCTTCCCTGCTATTCTTCCTCTCTCCCCTGCTATTCTTCCTCTCTCCCCTGCTATTCTTCCTCTCTCCCTAGCCTTTTTTGGGTCCATATCTGCTCTCTTTCTTTTACTCCCTGTCATCTTTCCCATCCCTCATTTAAAAATAACCACTGTTAAGTTTACACTAGTTCTGTTACACATCACCCTTTGTGACATTTTTATGAATCATCAGTTCATTTAGGTTACGTGGGATGCCTTATTTTTCACTGCTTGGCAAAGACTGCTCCAAGCATCAGCTACAGTGAAATTCAGCCTGTATCACCATACTGCAATCTCCAGAGTAGAGGTAATGTGTGCCCAATTCACAGACATTCCATGGCATTGGGATAAGTAACACCCATGAAGCATCCTTTCAGAATGTTTCACCTAGCACTGAAAGGAAGAAAGGAAACAGTACAGGAGATAGGGAAATGAGACAAGAGTGTGTACTATTTTAAGCTGAAAACAGAACTGGATCTTGTCTTCTGGATTAAGATCTTACTGCACATGAAGCAGTAAGAAAACACCTCATGCAAAGGGAACAGAACAGAGCTAGAAGGAACATGAAAATATGTAATGGAAACCGGTGTACAAAAGCAACATGCAAATGACAGGGGCACATGGTGCATGTTCTCTTCACCATCATCAGATTCATGCCTTGTAAGACATTTGCCGTTCCCCTTATATAGCTGCTACAAAATTTATGTCTGCATTTTTTGTTTCCAGATGGCATTTTCCATTCTCAGTGTTTGCTAGGCTTATCTTATCTATTTGTCCTTCCAAAATGTTTTTCTATTCAAAACATCAAAAATCACTTTATATTTTAATTGATCTCTGCTATGCTGTTTTACCAGTTATTTTTATGCACTGGTGTGATTTATTTTTTCTGGCAGCATTACACTGCACTATTTATTTGGTGCAAAACTCTCAGTTTATCTATCTCAAGTGAATCACATGTGACCAGCCATTCACCAGTTTAAGTAAAAGATGCAACATATGGTCCTTTGCAAGTGGCATGTCTGCAGTCACTCTGAGAGAACCATTATGTTCTGTTCTTTTCAAAGCTGTCATACGTCCACCACCCAATGACAACCCTGTCCCTAAGCAACTTCAAGTATCTTCATTTCTGGGTGTTAAACATTTGAAACACATTTCCAGAGACTGCAGCCCACTTGTCTCTGAATCTTTTTATATTCAAAGGAAAAATTAGTAAAACTGAAATAATTTGTGATATCTAAGAATCCTGAGTTTCTTAACCCATTTCTTAGTGCTGTTGTTCCTGCCTTTAACAGTACAAATCATTGCACTATGTCAACTGAAAACTGATGCAGCTGAATATATCCTATTTCCAATATTGTTTAGCTATGAACATTTAGGGACAAGAATAGTCTTTTTCCCAGGCTTTACCTGGTGAAAATTCAACACATTTAATGACTTAAAGGCTTCCTGTTTTGGAGGCTGCAACCAAGCAATTGCTTACACTAGCCCTGTAAGCACTTAAAAATTCACAAATTAATCCCTCTTTTAACCTGTACTTCTTCATATTCCAAAGAAGTGTGAACAATCACTTTGCAGTCACCTTTTCATCTGTGATTGTTTAGGCCTATCATATTCCTTAGATAGCTCTTGGCCAGTCTAAGTCTCAGATATGCAGATATGTCTCCTCACATGACAGGAACTCTATACTTCAATTACTTCTTGGCCTTTTCTACCTTTTTGGTGTGTTTTTGGGGTTTGGTTGGGGTTTTTTTGAGATGGGATGACGTGGTTGCCCAGAGTGATGTACATGCTATCTTGTTCTCATCTCCTTATTTTATAATTCCTAACACTGTTAACTTTCTCAATTGTCACCAAGCCTCAAATTAACCTCAGTAAAAAGTCACAAATATCTCCCCAGCTAGATAAATGTAAAGCCCAGTATTAAAGTAGATGCAGTTTTATAGGTCTGAGTGTAGGCTACCTCATATTTTGCTGTTTCATGAACTTACCATTCATGTTCACAGCTTCTCCAACCTTTTGCAGTTACCTTCAGAAATTACTGCAGTGAATATGGTATCCTCACTATTTACATGCCTCTATGATTATGTCTATGCATGCTGAGCAACACAGATCACAGCCTCCTCGACTCATAACTGTCTTCTTTTTGGAAACTAATAATTTCTTCCTATTCTTTGTTCTTTCTGTCTTAATCAGTGTTTAATACTTGAATGGAGCTTCTCCTTATGCACAATAGGAATGAAGAGCCTTTGGAGAACAAACTCCTTGGACTTTGCAAACCAAGTACCATCAACTGTATCACCTATGTTATCTGTCCCCTGACGTCTCAGAAAAACGTAGCAAATAGGTGGAAACTTACTTCCTTCAATAGCTCATTAGAGAACTATTCACCTAGATACTAGATAGACTTTGAAAGAAATAATCATCATCTGTCTTACAGGAATAAGAGAAAAAGTACTGCAGATTTTTAGGCTTCTGATAAGGAATATTCTTTTTGGAGGCTTAGGGTTTTCTTATAGAGGAATAGAAAGTGGGGCATTCAAGAGCATTACATCAGAGTAAAAACAAGTAATAAAACCCACTACTGAGTTAAGGAATAGAACCTCAGAAGTGACTACAAACTCAAGACAGAAATCAGAGAGAATGGAACATTAAAGTAATTGTCCTTTTCAATCTGAATTGATGGTTAGGTTCAGTTTATTGTTCAACCAGAAATTCTAAAGAATCTGGGTGATTCTGCTTTACTGATTTAATGCTAAGTAAGACAGACATTCTTAAAGGACAACACTTGTCATATCAGTTTGTATAATTGTTCCATTTCCTGATCAACATTATCCCAGTCTTTTTAAAGATGAGATTTGGCCAGCTGTCCTGCAGCCAGTGGGCAGAGTAAATGCACAAAACTATCATTTAATTCAGCTGAAACATGGATTCTACAAATTCAAACTACTGAAGCAATTTTCCAGATAATACCTTCTTTGATCAGGTACTGCAGCCACATCTCAGGCAAGCCAACAACTTACATTAAAACACCTGGATTATGTTGGTAATTTATTCTCTTCTTTTAGGTAGCTAAAAAAGTCTTTAGTTTTGAGTGTGTTTTTTGTTTGGTTAGTTTTATTTAGTTGGGCCTGAATAACACACTGGTCTGTGTTGCAAGAATGTCTAACAAAAGTAAGGAACATTATTAATACTTCCAAAAGACTTTTGTTTCAGTTTACAAAAAGATAGACACTTAGAAAAAATTATCTAAGTAATACAAAAGAAACCCCACAGATGAAGTACTGGATTAGAGCCATAAGTTATTTCAGCAGCCAGTACAGCTCACCCAGTATGAGATTCAGAAATTTGTATGTAAGTCTTTGGTCCTTCATGGAACACTCCTGGTCTTAGAACTGATGAAACTAATATTTTAAAGAATAAACTTCAGGCAACTTATGACTTCTTTTTTTTTTTTTTTTTTTTTAATAAAGGTTGGTACTCATAAAAAATTAAGAATCTTACAGGCAGTTCCAACCATATTCCAGATGGTATGCATTTGAGTCACATGTGCATACTCTTTTGATGTGCATTAGCCACATTCCTTGTATTTTGTTCAGTGGAATACATACACTTTAAGGTTGTCAGCACAACAAATCATGTGCAACACCTTCCATCTTAAAATTGGTCAAGAGTGCAGAAGTACTGAGTTACAATATGGCAGTAAAGTTCACTTTAAATGCAGCCCCTTATGGCAGCCTGTCATCCAGAGGGTAGGCTTCTATCCTTTGCATCTTCCAAAAGAAGGCCAGAAAAGGATTTATGATTAGATTATAAGCCTTCCATATAAATATTGGCTTCAGTATGCTATGCCTGCATCAGTTACAGAGAAAAGTTCCTAGTTTACATTTTCACAACCCATGGCTCTAAAAAGCCATTTAAAGATACTATTAATCAAAACTTGCATTTCTCTGAGAACAAAAAAAACCAAATACTTCTCTTGATACACTTTCATGAAGCCACAAACCAAAACATCTCAGTGTTTGACACAGACAGGCATTAAGAAGTTCAACACAGTTTAGAACAAGCTTCAACACACAGAAATGAAGCAGAAATAAGTTCATGTTTCAGGCATGAAACTTGAACAGTTCATGAACGTGAACTCTTCAGATTCAACAGAGCTGACTTGTTATTTGCATCAGACCTAGAGCACCAAAATCGTAGCATTTACATCTAAATAATTAAGCATTTACATCTAAATAATTAAGTGTCTTTGTCTTCCTGAAAAATCAGCTTTTCCATTTGACACCATACCTAGCACAATAGGCAGCAGAGAGCCCAGATACACCAAAGGAACAGCAGCCTTTGAATACTGTCTATGGAGAAAGTAACTACCTATGGAAAAGCTTCCTGAAGTCTGCAATGGAATTTGGAGATCTTACATAAAAACAATGACCACTGCCCCATCGGATATTGCTATCAATAAAAACATGGCATAAGTGAGAGTTATTTGTATAAATGAAGAAAGGCCTGAGAAACCTAGGCTTGACTCTGGATGGTTCATACAAGTGAGTGAATTCTCAGTTACTGAGACAACCAAACCCATTTTGGGCACCAGCAAAGGGATTTAACAAATCAAATCAGATTTAAAGCATAAAGTAATGTTAACTTTTATAGATTTTCTGTATCATTTTGAGCCTAAAGAATTAAAAGTTGGTCAAAAAGAAATAGCCAAGGAAACTACTTTGGTACTTGTAATATGGAATACCAGTTGCACTGAGATTCTGGTTAGATGAAAAGCACTGGGCCACTGAATGTATTACTACAAAAAGCTGGAGCAAACCCAAATATTAGGATGTTAGAGGCAAACATTCATCTGGAATATTGCCATAACTGTGCAAAAACTCTGTATGACAACTTGAGGTGATTGAGAGTTGTTTGAAGCAGGAAGAATGTTGTTTCGTTGTACTCCTGTAGGTTAATGGCACAACAGGTAGAAATGAAATGGTGGTCCATAATTTGGAAGATTTCCAGTCTAGAAGCTGGCTTCAGATATGATTCTAGGCTCCAGTTGTAACATTATTTACAGCTTAATTTACAGCTTGAATTTTTATCAGCACAACACATACACAGAATCCACAGCTTCTTTAGGCCAAATAAAAGCTACAAAATGTATTTTGCAACAGGCACCCAGCAGTTCACTAAGCCACAGCTTTTACTCTGATGGTCACATGAAAGGATTACAGAAATGCTCAGGCTTTTTTGACTGAAGGACTGCAAGTGAGAATTTTTTTTTTAAATGTGCTCAAGTGGTTTCACCCTTCCTTGCATTGTCTTTTCTATTCAAGTTCAGAACTAAACAGGATTCACATTGTGATTACGGCTACCGCTTTGTTTGTTGCCAAATTCATACCAGATGTCAGAAGTATATCAAACTATTTATTCCTTTGTCAGTCCTACATAGGCTGCACATTAGGATAAAGAATTTTGTTTTATAAAATCACTTATGTTTACAGAGCTCAAGACAAGAAAGGGCACGAATTTCTATTTACCTCTGCTAATGCTAGCTCACAGTATGTCTGTCCAGTCACAAGGTAAGTCCTCACCAATTAGCAATACCACAAGATCAAAAGAAACAAATTACAAATTTTCTTGTGTAGGCATTTCGGTTTATCTTCATGTTCATTATAGTATTTGCATCATACATGCTAGAAAAGTCTCTTCTAAATTCCCTTCTGCCCTACAGAGAACTGCCATGAAAACCTTACTGCCTCCTGAGGTCTAGAAGAGAAAGTGAGAGCTCAAAGGTCTATTAGAATCCTTTGTGTTACTGAAATAACAAACACCACATGCATAAAGTCAACTGCAGAATAACTTTACTATGGAAACAACATGAGAAAAAGACATTTAGATGTATACATTTATGCACTAGATCAGTAGCACTAATAGGAGATGAGATCAGAAAGCATCAGTCCATAACTGGAAGGGATTTTAGAGGTTTTTAAGAATTCTTTTTTGCTTTTTTTTGGGAGGTTTTGGTGGGTTTTGTTTGGTTGTTGCTTTTGTTTGGGTTGTTTATTTATTTGTTTGTTTGTTTTAGCTACCTCAAAACAGTCAACTTAAGAGACACTGATTCAGTTCCTCAGGTTGCCATAGCTTTATGAAATTAAATGGCAATTTTGAAATTCAGCAGCCTGACCACCTATTATGAAATCTTGGAAGGTATCTAAGTAATTACTTTTCAGCCACTGAGATGGCATCCAGACATTTTAAAGGATACTATTGCTTATGTTTGCAACCTATATAGTTTTAAAAAGCTGCAAGATAACATAGGCTTAAGAGGAAGGTGCAATACTATGAATTTATACCACCTCTTCCTCCTTTGCACCTCTCAGTTGTCTGTTTTCAAGTACCCACTTTTATGGTGTTGGTTTTGTTATACAATTTCCTGTATAGGATTACATTCTATTGGCTTCTTGCCAAAAATATTCAGACAGAACACTGTAGCTGACATTTCTTCAGGCAACTGCAGCGTGACACCTACACACAGCACTGTGCTAAAACACAAATTTCACTGATCTTAAACATCTAATCGTGTTGAGGCTTAGATATGACTAGCAATGAACATAGGTCAGAACTGTTGGTTTAATGCCATCTTCACAGCAGGGACTCAGGTTAACCTCAACCATAAAACAGTGCTAACCACAACGGCTTTTTTCTATGCAGTAGGAAGAAGTGCAAAAATCTTCAGCTGAAATAAATCAGCATAGATCTTGTTGAAACCATAAAAGAACATGAGTCTCCATCAGCTAACTGTCTGAGATCTTGTATTTAATGTCCTGTTCATTAAAAGATCTAATTTGGTGTTACAGGATGAAATTTATTGCTTTACGATTAGACAAGTCCCTAGTGAATGTAAAAGGTGCCCCAGCTGGCTGTGTTTCCAACTGGCAAGGTAGCTGTAAGTTATTCCAAAGTCAGTTGTATAGGAGTTGTAGAAACCAATTCCCAGTTTAAAGCCAAGAATGTTCTGTCTGCTAATAAAGAAAACAAGACAAAGTTGAATTTTGCCATCAGCCTTCTAGTTACTAGCAACTGTTAAACAGACTAGAAAACCTGGTAAGGACAATTCACTAAGGCTAAGCAACTTGGATGATGTTTCTATCTAGGTGCTGATAAAGAAATGCAATATGGATCATGGATCCCTATTTGCAAAATGTGGAAACTGCAGCAGACACAGCTTCTCCGTGGCCACAGACATTTGGCTCAAGGCTCACGTTCCCCAACAAGTCCTGCCTCAACAATCTTCTTCTTTCACCAGGATGTTAGAAATTTTCCACTGCAAATGCTTCAGAAATAAAGTTTTTAACTTTGAGAATTAATGTTAGTTCTTGGTGGGTCAATAATACCATGAGAAAGTTGTGCCAAGTGGCAACAGCCCTTCTTCTTCCCGCATCTGGGCTTCTCAATTGAAGTACCTTAGAAACCAGATGATACAGAATCAAGATTCACATACTGACTTGCTTGGTAAACAAACCATACAAAGAACATTTTAAACTCTTGCAGTGGAAAGTAAAGAGCAAAGGGTAGACAAAAGGTGGAGGATTATGAGAAAATATAGGAAAACAACTCAACCTGTGAGCAAAGGGAAAAAACAAGGTGCAATAAAAATGTTACATTTAGTATTAATTGTCCACCAGTGACCCAAGATACCACTCTATGCTTGCTTTGTTTTTTCTCTCAAGGGAAGGACCACTGGAAGGACTAAATAGAAGCATCTAATTTGGTCTTTATTTTCTGGTGACATTCATTTATGCCCTGCTGTAAAAGAGTTGTGGAAAAAAAACAACCCAACCATGTTTCAGTATAATTCTCCTCTCCCCCACCCAGCTCAGGCATTTTCCACCAGTTTTAACTTAGATTCATCTATTGCATGGCAAGCATTATTTCATCAAAATGCTGTGGTCTGAAGATGACTCATCAGTCGAATAGTATTTCTGCAAAATATCTACAGAACTTGGTGATGCCAGGCTGTAGAACACACTGCTAGCTGTTAAAAGCAGTAATAATTCTAATTGCCATTTTGATGAGAGTAAAAGCAGGTAGGCATAATCTGGGAGTTAGCCTGGGGGTTTTGTTCAGCGGGACCTTCTGTTTGCACATTTCATCATTATCCATTTCTCTCAGTAGATCTGCTTTCACATTTTTAAGTGCATTCTGATCCATTCTGATAATCAAATGGCATTTAAAACACTCAGCATATAGCAACAAGGTGACTTTCATGTTTGGTATTAGGACATCTGTTAGTATCTGTTGCCAGTTTGTGGCAAACAAAAGAACTCACGAGACAAGGCAAGACTTCACCTATGGTGCTACCAACTGAGATTTGTTTCATTTTCCAAGAAAAATCAAACCAACATCATCCTGTCATTCCTCTACCATCTCAAAAGTTCAATTGCAAGGTCTTGTTTGAACACTTACAATTTAACCGTGTTTAAATCTTCAAGGGCAATATAAAGGGCAAAATAAAGGGCAAAGCCCCAGAGAAAACTGGAAAAGTAAGCCAGTCATTCAGGACTCCTTCTTCTTTCTTTTTTTCTTCTCCCCTTCCCCTTGTTTCCTTGTTGGTTTTTGTTATTTTCCTTAAAGGAAAACCACTTAATAGCTGTGACAAACACAAAAGGAGGAGTAAAAGTGAAGTGCCACAAGCCGACTTCATTAAAGTTGTTTTCCAGTTCTCCATGCCCCGTCAAAGAACCCAGAAATATCTCTACAATGCCAACACTGCTTCGTTATTTTTGTTTCATTTAAGTGAGGCAAAACCCATTACTCCATCAGCAAGAAAGAATCCTCTTTCTCATCTGATGTGTGAATATATGCAATGAAATTGCTTACATTTTGGCTAATGGACCAACATTTTATCATTAGCACTGTCAGAGTGAGACAAAATATCACTTTGGTGATCCACAGCTAGAGAACATTACTATTATGAACAATAGGAAGCAGAAAACATTTCAAACTAATTCATGTTTAGTGCAAGTAATACACTAATTAATTCAAATAGTTTTGTTTTTAAGAGGATGAGACCAAAACCTGGCTTAAAGAACTACATTATTCCTTTAAAGCCATTAACTTTAGCCAACATGCGGCACAAATACAATTAATAGATCATTAAGAAATATTAATTTCTCCCCTAGGACAATTCCAAGAAAAGAAGAAAAGCATTAGTCTCAAATCTGATTTTAAAGCCTTTGCCTAAAAACTAGGTCTGAGGTGTTTTTTTCTCCTCAAGCTTTTCTACATAAAAATTTCCTTTTCAATGGGAAAAGGCATTTTAACTAAAGAATAAATAGATTTTTAAAATTGAATTTTTACTTCTTTTTTTTTTTTTTTTAATTAACATCATGGTAACCCTAATAGCAATTACTATGCTAAGTGAAGACAAATTAAAGAGGGAAAAAAAAGGACAAAAGGAAGACCTTGCAAACTCTACAAGTGCAATTATCTACTTTCAGTCATTAAATATATGAAACACTGAAGTTGCTATGAAATGGTCCCTTCTAACTCGTGTTACTGGCAGTAGAAATCTAGAACCTCTATTGAAGTTTTGCTAGATGCCATTGCCAAAAGCTGCATTTTTTCCCTCCTGATAGCTAGATATTTAACAAAGCTAAAGGAAAATACAGATTGAGGCTAAAGGAGGCTTAATACCACTAATTCATGCATCAGTGCCATTGGGCTTTGCTGAGCATTTCACTAGATTGCTTCCTTTCTAGTAGGCTAACACAAGGAATCTGCATCAGAGACCAATAATTTCATTAACTGGTTGAATCTGGCTGGGTTGGAACATGAAACTTTTGGCAAGACTTTAAATTAGAGGGTGTATATTTACACAGCTTTCTAAGTGAAGCAGAGTTCGTTCATAAAGAAGCTTAATGGACAGTAAATGTAATTGCATCTATTAAAGAAAAAAATTTCCAAACATTTAGCTGACAGCTCAAGTATGAATAAATGGACTCTGCAATCACTAAGCTGAAATAAGTACTGTTCAGGAATCTAAGGTTACATATTTGTACCTCACTGTTTACAGGAGAAGTCTTCATATTATATCACTATCTTTCCCAGAGGGCGATTGCCACTGCCCACATGTAAACATGAAATCCATGTATACTGGTTGTAAACATTGCTGCTTTTTCTCTTCTAGTTGCAGCTGGAAAGTCTTTTTGTTTCAGACTAATAGGAGTGCCTGACAGTTTGAGAACTGCAAAATTGTTAAATCTCAGATTGCTCAGAAATACCAGGAACACTTTCAGATGAAGTCTACAGTGTTACAGATGGAAACCATGAGTCTCTTACCCTTTTACATACTATAATTCTTTTGAGACACTAAAGTAAACAAAACGAAATTGTTAAGCTGAGGATGGCATTAACCATATAAATAAACTACAGGTAACACAGGAAATTACAGGTAACACAGGACACTTGTAAAGCAGAATTGTGTGCTCACCACTTAGGCTGATGACTGCATTTACCATCAGTCCCCATCTGCTTGCCGTTACCACGTTATGCTCTGCTGAGTGCAGACCTGTGTTATACATCTGCTCAATTGCAGAACTATGGCAGCACACTGGGAGTTTTGTGCAAGGAGGCCAGCATCTTGGGAGAAGAACAGATGCCTCATCTGACTTCAAATGCTTGATGAATCAAATCTTTAAATGTTGCCCTATCAACATATCTCTCATGCTAGTGCTTTTAGTTATTCCCTACTAGCGTTCAGAGGCCAGACCATTGCATACAGCTGGTTTTCCTCATAAAGAAGATACTACATCACCCGTCTCTAGAAAGGCAAGAGACAGAAGGTGTCCCTGCTTCCAAAAGATTTCTATCCCCAAGAACCATCACTGCAGTGTTGTGCTGCTGCTTTACGTAAATTTCAGGCAAGCTTAACTCTTCACAAGATAGCTGTAGCTGACAATTCTAAAACCAACATGGGCTTCTCCCTTATCCTTCCCTCCCACTCCAAATTAATCATTTGGAATACTTAACTATTATACGTCATGGAATACCTAGATATTATACATTATACCTATGTATTATACATCATGCATACTTCAGTCATCACCAAATCATCAGCAGGCAACACGCAATGAATTCACTGTAAACACAGTACACCACAGTGAAATGGTTTCACTTCCTCCAGGCCAGGAAAACCTATGAAAAGATGGAAAGATTTTGTCTTTGAAACAATTAAATGTGGAGAAAGTTATTACTTAGCAGGCAATAATTAAAAGACAATTACACATTGACAAGCAAGATGACAGCGTTTCATTGATGGTTTTATATAAAAATGAAGACAGAACACAAAGAATTTCTCCATTATCACTTTAGTGCTAGACTTATCACCCTTTCGTTAACAGACGTTTTCTTCGGTAAATTTTATATGTGAAAAATCTTATGTTCTGAAGTTACTAAAGGCTGCTTTTCTACCACTTGCAGATTAAGTTCAACTGATTGTTGGGCAGATGGTGAGAAAGACAGTACATAATGTGTTCATGATCCCACTGACACAGATTACACTCTTCAAGAGGTAATTGGAGCACTTTGATATACCATTTCTTCATCCAGGGCCATCACACAAGGAAGGTTCCTCAGTTTCACTGACACTTCCTCCCTAGTAAACTGTATTTCAATTATTATGTAAGTCTCTTAGCTTTTATTACAGTACATATGGAGCTGATCCTCTCCTGACATTTGAATAATCTGTCTTCACTTAGCAGGTGCATTCTCCTTTCAATTATTTATTTTTTTTAAATAGCCTCCTGAAAAAAAAATCAGGAGAACTGAAAGAGAATGAACTAGAATTATGTTGATGGACAGATGCATTATATTTAGCAGAGCCTAAGAATGGTGCCATACTGAAAAAAAAAAAAAATATTAAACCCACACTTACAGCAGAGTAAGCAAATCAAGTGAGAACATCCATGCATTTCATTTTCAGGTCAGCCCACAGCTGCCATACTCTGCTCCTTCTTGTGCTAATGGTAATAGTCTAAGAGTTGAAGCAACCTTTGTATCATTCACTACTCCAGCTGGAACCCAACTTCTGGTTGCAGAGATCTCTTTAAGCCATAGTAATGGAAGTACATGACTGCCTCAGAGGAACACAACAACTATCAGACAGATGCTCTTCCACAGAGTGAAATGGATTCTATCACAGGCAGCTAATGTGCATTCTTCAGGATCTTAGAAGCATTTGGTGTTTTTTTTCTGTCGCAGAAATTTCAAGAAGCTAATAACAAATGTAGCCTGCATCCTGATAGAGCATGCTTGACTTGTCAATTAGTTGTGAGGCTTCTCATTTAAAATACAACTCATTGTGTAATCCTTCTGCAGGTCCTCTGCAAATGGATGGTTCAGGCTGACAAAAGAAGCCCACAGGCTTAGAAAGCCCTCCAGAAAGATGAGCTTAGCTGGGGTAAGGAAATATACCAGTTTTATACACATCTGAGCCAACTTGATGAGATTCATTTCAAATAACCTCACGTTCAGCTTTATGACAACCTGTGACCTCCAGGCTTTGGATCAGTAGGTGGTTCAAGTAGACTGAGTAAGGAGAAAAATCCATAAATTATTTGATTTTTCTAGCTCAGGGCTTTGGCCATGTGCCTAGTGAGCTCTCTATTATTTTAAGTCATTCAGTTAAAGGAATGAAAATATCCCCTATTAATAAGATAAGAGCTAGATGTTTAAGTGCCAGTTTACAGTATTAGGAAGGACAGCATATCACCAATTTGCTGACAGAAGAATCACTGGAAATCAGCCTCTGCCCCTCCTTTGAACACAATCAAGATTATCACATGGATGCCCAAAGCCATGAGACTGAGACTGCACTCTTGCAAGAATATTTGGGCTCAAAAATATTCACTTCCTGAACAAGTTGAGGGCTTGACTGTATCTGTACTATTAGCCAAACTGAGGCGAGTGGATTCCGTTTTTCAAGACAAGGACACTACATGTGTGGTGACCCGCAGTAGCAGCCCTTACACATGGTGGCCAGGTTACTAAGAACTTGGTCAACAGCAGGAACCTCTCATAGGGAATCCTGGAATTTTTTATGCTCAGTATTATGTACCAGCATTAGGAGTTAAAAAAAAAAAAAAATCAGACATCCAGCATACTGCAGACTTTCCTTCTCTCAACTTTGCACCGTCTACCTTTGCAAGACAACCACTGGACCCTTCCTACAGTCTCTGCCTCTCTATTTGGCACCAGATTTCATGTGACTGAACAGTGTACTTCTAGTTCAATGCCATATATTAATTGGATGCTAGCAGCAACATGGGCTTCTTTCTCTTCAAGTGTGGGCACAACTCATCTGGTAAGTGTAGCAGCAGTATCCCCAAAACAGACTCCTAGAGATGTTGGGCTGTTCTTAGATACAATGTTTGACACTCATGCGTCATGACTTGCTTTATCAGTATGCCTCTTGTCATCTATTTCACAGGTATGTGAATCATGTAATCATACCAGAAAATCCATCTTTTAAGAGGATGAAGTCAATGCAGAACAAGAAGACCACAAAACTCGGAGATTTCAGTGCCCCAGGAAAGCCAAAACAAGACAGCTATTTAGGCAAGACAAGAGTAAGACTCAGTTCTGAAAATGTAAGGTTTATGCTATGATTTAGCTAAAACTAAGAACAAAGGACCTGAATGTTAACCACATTTTCATTACTATAGGATATTATTATCTGAAATAGATGAGCAAAATAGCATGTGCATTCTGTATAAGGTGTCGTTAGCTGACAAAGGTAAAACACAGTTGCAGTTGAAACTGCTATTTGAATAGTTAGCATTGGTTATGGAAAACATGCAGGTACATGTAGAAAAGTCTATTTAAGAATTCTTGTTTTAAGAGTGAAGATTTCTAACCATGACATTCTCCATGCTGTTTGGCAACTCCAGTTTCCCCTCATGAAGAAAAGCTTTGCTTCACCTCCTGCTAAAAAGTTCCCCCAAGATATGTTAATTTTTCTTTTCTGTATTATCTATTTTATCGCCACAGTTGCCTTATCTGCTTTTTCCTCAAGGACTGATGCAGTTGCAAGTACTGTTCTGCATCCCATGATAGATTTTATTAATGTCATCAAACACTGTTTTATGCTTTGCCTTGTTATTAAGTTCTGTGGGAGCAGCGGATATTGCATTCCTTTGTGCAAGTTCTGTAATTTTTCTGAGTTTTGATAAAGCCATTAATCACAACAGGACTATGCTAATCCAAACTACTCATGTCCAAGACAATTCTAACAATAAGTGCTCTTTTATAACCATTCTCCTTTACCTAATACTTACCTGTACAGATTTTCTCTGCTTAAGTAGTAGCCTTTATTAACAAGTACAAAAAATGAGGACTAAAGTAACAATTGTATTTCAGTAAAATTTCCTCTAAGAGTTTGAATAGGGCTGAACTTATGAGCTCAGCATCTCATAATGCTGTAAATGATCTCACACTCTAGCAACTTCATTGGTAGTTGAAAATATTCAACATCTGGCAATACTTGGACTTAAATGATGCAAAACACCTGAAAAGTCACAAATGAAAAGGAATATAAATAGTACTGAATTGTTTGCCTCTCTGTATGGTAGCCTGATACTGTAAACCTTCTGCTGGTTACAAGTATTTGTGCTGCTTGCATTTGCTATGGGTTTACAGCAAAACAAGAAATGCACTCATGACGTACATGCACCACATAGGTCTGCAACAGTCAAGGGATTTCAGAGCACTGATTTCAGTGCTCTTTTATGGCATAAGTATTACAGCTCAATGTGCTTGGAAACAGGCAATATGATTTCCCCAGTTTAAATAAACTCTACTAGTTGTCCCACATTTAATTTTTTTGTCAAGGAGCCCCCTAATACCAGCTCATTTTGTAAGCCTCCAGACAGACAGCTTTGGTTCTGTGAAGGGGAAGAAGAAAAATATATTTGTTTTGCTTCATTGTACAACAAATCTTACTATTAAATTGCTTTTTAACTATTAATAGCATTCACACATAATGTACCTAGTGTTTAATAGTACAACAGTTAACACAGATGCTTTTCTGGCTCTCTTATAGCTGCAATTCTGGTTTCAGGCAGACCAAAGTATGTTAACTGTGTGACTAGAAACAGGATTAGGCGTTCTGCCTAGAAAAGAGTAAAAGCATGTCCTTCCTGCAGCATTTCAGGTAGCTATCACTCTGGTAAAGTGTTAAGTAATATTATGATAGACTTCAGTTACACTAAGAGAGGTGATCCAAAAAACAGGGACAGAAGTCACCTGAAGCTAGATGCCAAAGGATGGGGCATAACACACCAGGGAAGGCATCAGATGCAAACATCCCTAACCTTTGTGTGAAACGTCACTGCAGCTACTAGAACATAAGCCCTTGTCTGGTTTGATACAGCAACAGAAAAAACAGCTTAAAGATGGTATAAGCAAATCTCCCAGAAATACAGAAAATTATTACAGTAACCTAAAATATATTCAACCCTTGACTATTCATCCATATTGTTATTCCTCTGGAATGTTAACCTTCCCAAGCATCACATTTTAGAATAAAGTTCATACTTTCCTAACAGCAACAACATCTTAAAAAGAGAGAAAATCCTGAGAATATCCTTTTATTTAGAGCAGTCTGTTTATGATAGAAGAATACTCTTTCTGCTAGCCAAAATCAGCAAAAACTACAGAGAATCAAGCAGAGATTACCATGACTGATCCTCCTCACATTTCCCTTTCAGAATAGAAAGCAGAACAGAAAGCCATGCTACTTGGAATGATTTCTTAAATTTTGAAAAAGAGAAGGGTAAGAACAGACCTCTGAAACTTTTTCAGTTCCAAGACCCCATCCCCACATACCCACGCAATCTATGAATAAAATCAGGAGAATCATGCAGTGACAGAACATGTAAATCTTAGAACATACTTTCATGAAAATGAGCCAGATTTATTTGAACACAAGCTAGAATTAGAAAAGTAACAGATGGTCAACTTCAGCACCACTGAAATTCCAACAGCTCGTTTCAAATGTTAAGTTGGAATAGATACTTCACATCATAGAATTTTTTTGGAAAAGACCTGTGATCACCAACTCCAATCATTATCTAATACCAAGTCCAGTGCCAAACCATATCCTTTAGCATCACATCTTTAGCATCACCTTGAGGGATGGGGATTCACAATACAATTCTTCATATCTCCCTCCCCACTCCTATCATCTAGCTCTGAAGGTGGTTTTACTTCACATGTATTAACTTCATAAACTTGATCTGCAGAAAGTTACGGAGTTTATATGCTTTATTACAGTGCTGGTAGGATCTCTCCTAAAGCCCTGCATGCCAGGCAGAATTTTACAAGCTCATTTTGTTTCCAAAAAAAGAGGAAGTGGGAGTGTTTAGTAAAATGACTTCCTAGAAATCTGTTGCATATTCTATGAATTCCTCAAAGTCATTTTAATACCACAAAGCGCATTAGTGAGCCTGTGTGAGCTCTCTGGGGGTTGTACTCGGTGGTCGTTGGGAGGCAGGTCCCGAGTCTCCCTCACTTTTGGTCTTTTGACCTGATGGGCTGGCACATGCTCTTTTCTTGTTTTCTGCCGTTTCTTGCGACGCAGACACAAGTTTTTCTCCTGGTATCTTCCTCTTTTTCTTCAATAGCCACCTAGAGCTATCTAATGTGGTTACTGTGGTATGCTAGCCAAGCTCAAACAGTTTGCAAGATAAGAAATTTTACAAACTGAATTTTACAGACAGTTTAAATTTCTTATTTTATACAGAAAGGTTAATCTTTCCCCCTATCAAACTCAATGCCACTCTTCTGTGAGTCCCTCAGTAGCAAGATCCCTCATAAAGATTAAGAGTAGGCCACATACGTTAACGAAGAGCCTAAAGACAAAGACCCTTGGGTGCAGTGTCACTGGTAGAGACTGAATTCAGCCAGTTTCCCCATGCATTTCCTGCCAAGGCCAAGCCACCTATTCAGACTGTCAAGCCAAACTGCCTGTTCAAACTGTCCACTCAGAGTTTTTTCTCTTTCTCATGAAAAACAGTATCTTCCTTTTTTATTTATTTTATTTTTCCCCTTGGGACTGGGGAAGGGGGGGGGGGGGGAGGGGGAGGGACAGAAGGGGGGACTGAGGGAAGAACTTGACCTTCCATACCTAGCTCCCTCAACTCTCACTCAAGCCTGTTCAAGAATTAAAAGTGAACAAGGTAGAAACTCTTTTTCTCCACAGGAACATTTTGTTCCCATGTACTAGCACCAGACAAATTCAAGTTACTTCAAAAAACCTCCCTGGGCATGTTGATACAACCGTGTGCTTGTGTAAGGACAAACAACACAAAGTCTTATTTTAGAGCTGTGATCGAGTACTTCTCAGTACTCCTAGAATGATCTGAGGCACTTACATTGTCAATCCCATCAAAAGAAACTTTGCTTAGCGATGTAAGGCAAAAAAGCATTAAAAATGGAACCTGAATCCAGAATCCCAGACTGGAAACCACAGGCAGCACTCTGTGTTTAAGACGGGCGGTTCAAAAGCGGAGTTTCAGGTGCTTCCGAAGTCCGCAACGCAGCCCCGAGCTACCACAGACGCTCCCAGCTCCCGCCCAAGCGAAGGCTCCCTGAGGCGACAGGGCGACCGCCCGCCGGCGCCATCTAGTGGCCCTCATCCGGGTTTACAGACTCCGGTGTGACGGGCCGTTGCTAGCGGCAGCGGGAGGAGGCCGGGGTGCCCTGGCCCCTTGGGAGGTTGTGGACTCCTCCGAGAGCAGGCCGTGTGGGCACGGCTCCTGGGAAGGTGGCGACAGCAAGGGTGGCTGCCTGCTCCCGTCTCCTCTGGGCGCCACGCTGTACCGCCTCACGCACACCATCTCGCTCCCTAGCCCTGCAGCAGGGGGGCTGGAGCTGCCTGCCCCACTGCACAGGGGCGGCCTCACCCCACTGCCCATCGCCCTTACACACAGAGAAGTCCTGACCACAAAATCAGTATCAGCCAGGGTCTGGCACAGGAGAGTTTCAAGCTTTCCTCTTCAAGTTTGTTGGTGTTCTGATCCCATATCAGGCTTATAAATAATTATTCATACATGTGTTTGCTTTTTTGGTGTGTGTTTCACTGTAGAGAGACATTTGTCACAGAATTTCTTAAGGTGCATCTTTTTCAGCAGTCAGCAAGACTAATGTTGAAGTCAGTTCACAATTTCCATTACAAACACTGATTTCCAGAAACCTACTACATTTGAATAAAAGCGTCCCGCAAGCAGAAATAAAACTCTGCAGAAAGCAATTAAAGAACTAAATCAGAGACAGTTTTGCACCTAGTACCCCTGGTTCTATGAATCTGTTCCCACTTTTCACAAATCAGTAATGTGACTCTTTAAAAAGCATGTTTTCTCAGTGCAAATCAAAGCAGACATGTTGTGCTGATGACATCCGAGCACCTATCATAATGGACTGGCAGCTGCAACCAAACCCTCACAGCCACCAATTGTGCAGCCAGCACAGGACAGTTTGTACTGTTTCAACAAACCTACTAATGAAGGTTTGTCTTAGAAAAAATGAGACTCATTTCATAGTTTCATAGTTTCATAGTTTCATTCAGGGTTGGAAGGGACCACAAGGATCATCTAGTTCCAACCCCCCTGCCATGGGCAGGGACACCCCACACTAGATCAGGCTGGACAGAGCCTCATCCAGCCTGCTCTTAAACACCCCCAGGGACGGGGCCTCGACCACCTCCCTGGACAACCCATTCCAGGGTTTCACCACTCTCATGGTGAAGAACCTCCTCCTCACATCCAGCCTGAATCTCCCCACCTCTAGCTTCATTCCATTCCCCCTAGTCCTATCACTACCTGAGATCCTGAGAAGTCCTTCCCCTGCCTTCCTGTAGGCCCCCTTCAGATACTGGAAGGCGACAATTAGGTCTCCTCGGAGCCTTCTCTTCTGCAGACTGAACAGCCCCAACTCCTTCAGTCTGTCCTCATAGGAGAGGTGCTCCAGCCCTCTGATCATCCTCGTGGCCCTTCTCTGGACACGTTCCAGCACCTCCACATCCCTCTTGTAATAGGGGCTCCAGAACTGGACACAGTACTCCAGGTGGGGTCTCACCAGGGCTGAGTAGAGGGGGAGGATCACCTCCCTCGACCTGCTAGCCACACTTCTCCTGATGCAGCCCAGGATCTGATTGGCTTTGCGGGCTGCAAGTGCACACTGAGAGCTCATGTTGAGCTTTTTGTCCACCAGCACCCCCAAGTCTCTCTCCTCAGGGCTATCCTCCAGCCAGTCACTGCCTAGCCTGTATTTGTGCCTGGGATTGCCTCGACCCAGATGCAGGACCCTGCACTTGCTCTTATTGAACTTCATGAGGTTGGCCTGTGCCCACCTCTCCAGCCTGTCAAGGTCCCTCTGGATGGCCTCCCTTCCCTCCAGCGTGTCTGCTGCACCACACAGCTTGGTGTCATCAGCAAACTTGCTGAGGGTGCACTCAATGCCACTGTCCATGTCCCCCACAAAGATGTTGAATAAGATAGGTCCCAGGACTGATCCCTGAGGGACTCCACTTGTCACTGGCCTCCACTGGGACATGGAGCCATTGACAGCCACTCTCTGCATTTGAGCATCCCAAACATTAAATCCTCACTTAATGATGGAAAGTGTTGTAAGTCTTTCCAACACCAGGCACAATGCCATGACTTTAACAAGCTGCTTAATTTTCTCTCTGATGCCTAGATGTATGTGATGGACATACTGTGCCATACCACCCTCAGCTGGGAGCTGCCTTAACTTTGTTTTCTGTCACAGTCTATATGTTCTTCCAATGTTTTAGTGATTGTGAAAGATCAGTAAAGAAGAATTACTTTGAAACTCTTTGAAAAGGAAAAAATCCACAAGGGAATGTGAAACAGCAGTAAACTTAAGACCTATTGTATAGCACAAAAGATCTCATGAGAAGAGGAGAAAGCCTTTGAATTGGGGGGGTGGGAGGGGTGTTGGGGAAAGAGAGAGAGAGATGCCACTGCAGGACCACTGCCTGAAGATATTTAAGAAAGAACAGGGAAGGCAAGTACCCAGGTTTTGGGCAGCATTTTTTTTCCACGGTCCCATCCTTGTGGATCAATATAGTACTTGCTGTTGGCAAACATTATGAGTTACTGCTGTTGCTGTTACAATGGACATCTCAAATGCATTTTCATTGGTCTTTCCTCCTAAATTAAAACTGGTGTGCAAAGATTATGGTCTGAATTCAACAGGAACATAAGCAGCACAGCCCTGTGCATCTACAACACATTAATGATATATGAGGATCCTTTGGTTCAAATTTTCTCACATTCACAAAGCCAATGCTGGCCCAATGGGCCATCCCTTCTCTGGGAGAGAAGATGGAATGGAATGGAATGGAATGGAATGGAATGGAATGGAATGGAATGGAACGGAACGGAACTAGACCAGGTTGGAAGAGACCTTCACTATCATTGTGTCCAACCTATCATCCAACACCACCTAAAAGATTTGTCAATCAATTTGTCAATTGATCTGGCAGAAACATGGGGAGAGGGGGTGGGGGTGATTTGTGGTTTTGTTTGGTTGGGGTTTTTTTTGGGTCAAGTTTCACCATAATGCAATATAAATTATAGAAGCAGCATACAGGAGACAAGTGGGAACCAGGCCCCATCTTATAGCAGTAGCACAGAAGCCAGTTGTGAAACTGCACTTATGCATGCCTAGAAAATAGGAATCAACATTTGTCAAGGCAGATGATGCAGTTTATTAGATGACCTAATGCAGCTGGGGACAAAACTAGATATTTCAAACACTCAAGCCCTTCTTCATTAAACTTACCTGCTGAATAATAGATTTGCCAGCCAGTTTAACACTGAGAAAGGCAGATGATTGTCAAAAACAACCAAACATTTTTGTAAGTCTTTAGGGCCTAAAAGTGAAAAAGACCCCGCAACTTTGTAACTGGATGGTTTTTTGGTAAGACCAAGTACAGTTCCTGTTGCAGTTCGTATGAAGTTATTTTCTATTTCAATTGGAGAACACAGAAAACTTGCAACAGAATATTCTTGATCCTATTTGCTAACATACTCTCCTGAGAGGCTCAGATTGTGTCTCTAAATTGGATGGACAAGGGTATTAAACCTCTGTTTTCCTCTTGTGCTAAGCACGTGAAACAAGCTTGTGCCATTCAGCATCTAATGGATGTTGCAACCTCCCTCCAGGAGGGCTATGCAAGTAGGGAAGACAGGAAAATACCTTTTAAAACTTGCATCAGTTTTGATTTGGTAAAAGTGCTATGATGTTCAAGATACAGAGTTTTTCACATGCATAGTGCCTCAGTGAATCCTGACCTTGACTACGTTAGGTGGCAGCTACTGTCTCATAGAAGAAAGCTCTTATGAATGATCTCTAAGTGCATGAACCTGTTCTCCAAGCTACTGAAATTTTTCTCTTTTATCTCTTGCCTGTCCTCAAGGTTATTCAGTTCCTCTTTATCATACTGTAATTCTCTTGCACAGTAACAATGTTTCCCAGCTGCATGCCAACAGCAGGTTTCATTAGCAAACTCTTTATTATTGCACAAAGGTCATTAATGAAAGCATCTCATGTTTGGCCCCAAGAAAATCCCTTTAAGATTTCTAGTAGCAAAATCTCTCTAGCCTTATGACTCCTCTTAAGGAGGTATCAACCTCACCTTACATCCTTAAATCCCAAAGATTCTTTGTAATACCCAGTGTGTGATTTATCTTAATCTGCTAAGTACAGAATTAATAATGCATTGTAATGCTGTAGTGAGCCATACTTAACAGAAAGGCATACATTTATTCAAATGCAATATGTCTGTCCTAATGCTTGCATGTAAGCAGGAAAAAGATGATGACTTAAGACAATAGCAACTTAGCAGAGAACTAAAAAAGGAAACATTGGAGTTATATCAGATTCAGAGAATCACAGAAAAGACCTCAGAGATCATCAAGGCCAACCTATCACCCAACACCTCATGACTAAGTAAACCATGGCTGCAAGTGCCACATCCAATCCCCTCTTCAACACCTCCAGGGACGGTGACTCCACCACCTCCCTGGGCAGCACATTCCAATGGCAAATAACTCTTTCTGTGAAGAACTTTCTCCTCATCTCAAGCCTAAACCTCCTCTGGTGCAGCTTGAGACGGTGTCCTCTTGTTCTGGTGCTGGTTTCCTGGGAGAACAGACCAACCACCACCTGGCTACAACCTCCCTTCAGGTAGTTGTAGAGAGCAGTAAGGTCTCCCCTGAGCCTTGGCTTCTCCAGGCCAAACAATCCCAGCTCCCTCATCCTCTCTTCATATGGTTTGTGCTCGAGACCTCTCCCCAGCCTCATTGCGCTTCTCTAGACATGAACAAATGTCTCAATATCCTTCAAACATCGAGGGGCCCAGAACAGTACTCAAGGTGCGGCCTAACCAGTGCTGAGTACAGGGCACAATGATTTCCCTGCTCCTGCTGGCCACAGTATTTCTCATGCAGGCCAGGATGCCATTGGCCTTCTTGGCCACCTGTGCACACTGTTGGCTCATGTTCAGCCAGATGTCAATCAGTACCCCCAGGTCCCTTTCTGCCTGACTGCTCTCCAACAACTCTGTCCCCAGCCTGTAGTACTGCATGGGGTTGTTGTAGCCAAAGTGCAGTACCCAGCGCTTGGACTTGTTGAATTGACATCATGGTGGACTCTGCCCATCTGTCCAGCCTGTCCAGGTCCCTCTGGAGAGCCCTTCTACCCCCTAACAGATCAACACCTGCCCCCAACTTCATGTCATCTGCAAATTTACTAATGGTAGACTCAATCCCCTCATCCAGATCATCGATAAAGATTGAATAGGATTGGGCTCAGCACTGATCCCTGGGGGACACCATTAGTCACTGGCTGCCAGCTGGATGTGGCACCATTCACTACCACTCTCTGGGCTTGGTCCTCCAGCCAGTTCCTAACCCAGCACAGAGTGCTGCTGTCCAAGCCATGGGCTGACAGCTTGGCCAGGAGTTTGCTGTGGGGAACGGCGTCAAAGGCCTTGCCGAAGTCCAGGTAGACCACATCCACAGCCTTCCCCACATCCACCAGGCAGGTCACCTGATCATAGAAGGAGATGAGGTTGGTCAGGTAGGACCTGCCCTTCCTAAATCCATGTTGGCTAGGCCTGATGCCTTGGCCATCCTGCAGGTGTGCTGTGATTGCCCCCAAGATGATCTGCTCTATAATCTTTCCTGGCACTGAGGTCAGGATTCAGATAAAACAAGATGCACTGACATGTAACAGAGTAGTTGAAGTAAAAGCCATACATAGAATCTGATTTGAGCAACAACAGAGAGGTAGCAAAATGCTCATTATTAATTTTTTGGGAAATCATAAAGAAAGAAAATCCTTGTCTTTTCAAGAAGCCAAAATCTTTGTGTCACATGCTTGTATTAAAATACAACACTGAACATGAATTAATTAGTCATCTACATTAATTAAAGATAATGCTTTATTATTATCCCAAATTAAACAAGAGAGGTTCTAGACTTGTGGTGCATGCCAAACATCCACCAAGTTGTCCAGATGAAAAAAGAAATACTTACAAACAGAGGGAATGTTTCTGGTCCAGTCACCAGCTGGTTCTTGGATGTAAGCAAAGCGGTCATAAGCAGGGTGAATACTTACCTGGCTTATCTGGAGCCCCTAAAATGAGTACAGTATCATGTTGCTTACTGTGTGACAATTATCAAAAGTACCAGCTACACCAAAGTTACTCAACAGCTACTGTAAGTTAAGCAGGGAGATCAATTTCTTGTGATTTCCTGCTGCTGTTACATGAGCATCTGCTTCCCTCCACTTTCACCTTCACTTTCTCATCATCATTCACTGCTTCAGAGTTCCCAGTTACTGTGCAGAACCCATTTCCTCTCTCAACAACTCTGTCATATCTATCTTGGCATCAAGATTTATTTCATGCTGCCTTTTTTTTTTCTGTTCTCTTTGTTTCACTCCTGGCAGGTTTTTAAACATCTTTATTCTACACTACATTTAATATTAGGGTAGCTTAATAAAACATGGTTGATTTGTATTCACAGGGTTAGGTCTTATTTCTAGTCTGTTGTCTAAAAAGTTTCTGGTAAGTTTATTTGGAGCATATTATCCTGAAAAGCATTGGTTATGTTAGAGGAAAAAGTAAGTGACCCTAACCCCAAGTCAGGCAAAGCTGCATGCAAAAAGTACATTAGAAGCTTTATTTCATTTATATCATAAGCACACATGTGCAACTGAGTACTGCAGATCACCACTCAAAAATGGGGGGGGGGGGGGAGGGAGATTATACCATTATGAAGAATACAGTACCATTAAGCTAATATTTCTTAACTACACTTGTATGTTACTTATAAGAAAAAATTGCAAGGATATGAAAAGTATAGCCAAGAATTAATGAATTGGGAAGCACCAGTATTAAAATGGTGTATATTCATTATGACATACATCCTCACTACACACACCCCAACTGCTTCTTCTGCATGATCCATACTTTATTCAGAGTTAAGACAGATTGAATGCTGTCTTATTGAACTGATATCTACTATTTGATTTTGTTCTTATTTGTTCACTGGGCAAAAGCCAGTACTCTACTCAGCATACACACCATTCCATTAGTGCTATGAAGGAGGAATATTGGACTCTAGTGCTTACGAATCTTCCTCCGTCTCCTCTTACATAGAAATGATTTCACAGCAGAGAGTGGGCATGCCTGCACCATGCGATGGAACATAATGCAGAGCTAATTCAACTATTCCCATAACTCCACCACAAACATGGCTCCCACTGTCCAGATCAGAGAATAAATTAACTGGGTTAACCAAAGGCAGGATAATACAGCACCACACCCATACTAAAACACTTGACTCCCAGTACAGCTAACCCGAGCTGACAAGCTGTCCTGCTTGCAGTGCCATCCACAGTTGAGAAATGTCTTCTGTGATGCACTGATATGGAGAGAGCTGACAGGCCCTTGGCCTCAAGCCTGGTTATTATAGGGAGGATGAAATCTACATAAAGTTTTATCCCTGGAACTCTATGATCACACATCAACTTTCATACTGTTGACACAAAGCAAAATGTTTAAGAAAAAAAGCATTAATGAAGAAATAAAATTAGTATGGTTTAATTAAAGTTATTTAATCCAAATGGCCTTTCTGGTGGAAAGATTTCTGGTGAAATCTTGTAAAAGAGCTCTAGAATGAGAAAGACTGTTTTATTGGTCTAAAGCACATTTAAAAATTACAGGATAGACACTGGGCAATAGGTAAGATGGTCTGAATCATACCTTGAATGACTAGCCCCCAGACACTCTCCGTTAGCAATCCATCTTGGTATATTACAACCTTAGGGTATAATACTAGGCTTTTTTTACTGTAAATCTAAGATGTCCTCTTATTAATGTAATTTCTTGAAACAGGAATTTCCTGCTTCTTAATAAACATAAATATTTTGAAGTGCCTGAAAGCCCATAGAAAATTAAGATCTTTGGTGAATCAAATCAGGTTTTCACCCCATTCACTGTCACATAGTAGGATTTTTAACTCCATAAGGCATGGAAGGTAACCATGACATTCAATCATTCCTTCACTGGCAATCTTTATTGTGCTTATGTGAACACAGCCATTTGTTAAAAATGCTTGAGTTCACTTTAAATAATGAAACAAAAAAGCAGTGACAGGAATTTCTGTTCATGTAGAAGATACTCCTAAGGCCCTTGATAACAATTATTATGTTTGTATGTGTTATCCACTCCATTAGCTTCATACACATAATTGTAACGTACAATACATTGTTTGCAAATAGGTACTGTTTGAAGGAACAACTACATTCAGCAGATGTCTGTATATGCTGAGAGAACTGAAGGTCAACCTGTAGCATCCAGAAGAGCCTGTTTACTAATTCATGCAGTGTTCCACAGCCATGCTATAAGGACACAATAGGAGCATTTTCCCTTCTTGGTATTCTGCAGTAGTGGAGAGCTTATTGGGTTTTTCTCACTTGCCTATCATGCCTTAAGGGTCTCTAATTATTAATGATCAATAGATCCCTTTAGATAAGAATGATAACTCAGACTACTGAAAAAACATATATGCTTCCTTGATGGGTCTGTGGTATTAGTAGCAAATGAATTCACTATTTAACCCTCCCCTGAGTAATAAATGTGCTATCTGAAGAGCACATTTTAGAATACCAGAGTTGCTGCCTTTGATGATTCCATAACTGCAATGTAGTAGTTGGTTTATTTGTCTAAACACCTCACAAATATGCTTCCCTTAAATTTATCAGCTTTGCTGTGTACCTTAGCTCTGTTTAGACCTTATGACCTCATTGCATATTTAGTTATTGCAGCAGTCTCTGCAGTTGCAAATGTTAAAATATTCTCTCTTATGGAGTTACTCAGTGTTGTCAAATGTTATTTGTAAGTCCAAAGCAGGCAAGATCCAGGAACACAGAGTCCCTATGGTCCATACATTTGAACCCACCTTCAATCTCTGCTTTATGTTCACCACGCTTTGTGCCTCCTGCATGCATGCAATAAGGACAGTTGAGGAAGAAGCAGAGATGAAGTCTGCACATAAAAGCGTAGGAGACCAGACAGCGAACTGCATGACACCCATGACAGCCCCACACAAGAAAAAAAAACTATCTAAGGAATTGCTTTCCTTCATGTATTAACACATACTTCTTACTCCTGCATCCTTTCTTGTCTCCTTCCATCCTTTCTGCTTTGCTGCTCCTATTTATGGGACATACTGTCCAAAACTCACAACACCTAGTACTTCCTCACCACCACCACCCACACATTATGTCACTACAGATTCCCTGCTATTCGCTCCTTTCTTTTTTGATCTTCTTCCTGAAGAAGCATCATAATCTGTTTCCTCTGTGACACCTGAAAAATACAGATCTTTGTCCTGCTTAAACTAATGAAATCATGAGCGACAAGAGTCATTGTGGTGAGACTATATGCCAGGTGCGAGTACGTGGTATAGCAACCACAGTCACTTTAAGCCAATTCAGATAACTGAGTGGCTGGGATACTCAGATTTCTCTCATTTCTCATGTTTACCCAGTTCTGATGGAGATCTTTTTTCCCACCCACGAGTTTACCTATATCCTCAGCAATCTTAATCTTTATTGTCAAAATTTACCATCTTTTAAAGGATGGAAGTCAGAATCATGGTTCATGATTCCTGACATTCTTTCTAGAGCCACTTATATGGACAGGACAGACTTTTGCAATTGGTGCTCCTCAAATTCTTTCTTAGCTTTCTTAATTCTTTGGTTACTTTTGATCTGCTATGAGCTGTGGACTTTCATGTTCTATTCTAGAGGACAAACTTTCCATAACAAATTCCAGTCCTTTCTCTATGTTACGCACCTTAATTTTCTGTTGAGCCATGTAGGTTTTTTACTAGAGCACTCTGTTTTCAAATTTAAGCACAGAGTTTGTCTTGAATTCTAATACAGCATTTTTTAAAAGTGTCTAGGCTACCCCTAGGCTTCTTGCTTTTTTGGCCTGCTCGTCCCTTAATGCTTTCTCTTCCTTTTGAACATTTGCCTTATTAGTATGCTGTTCCCTTTTCCACAATTGAACACTTGTGTTTGTGATTTATTTTGGTTAGTCTCTCCTGCTGAAATGTTAATCTTAATTGTATTGTAATTGCTGTTACAGATCTGTTCTCCCAGATACTTCTTGACCTGGTCCTGTGCACTGTTCAGGACCTATGTCACAAGAGATGTTTTCTGAGGCTGAAAACTAGTTGTTATGAAAAGCAAATATTTATGACCTCAAAAAAAAAAAGAAAATTATTTCCATGACCTGCTATAAATGATGGTGCATTCATTTTGTTGGTAGCTGAAACATTCCAGTAGGAGTACCTGTCCTGAATTTGCAAGTTCTCTAAACTCTGTCTATATCCTGACTGAGAGTGGGAGCAATGATACATTTCAGTATGATACATTACAGTATGATACTTCCATCCACAAGGCTTTCACAGAGTTTCTCTTTTACAACAGTGATTTCAATGCAACCCCTCCTCATGCACATCTTATTTAGTCAATTTATGTAGAGTTGATAGTCTGGAAACTCCCCATCCACTGATCACACTCTTTCTGTAAGATCTATGATCTGCCTCTCTGTCAGGCTCATCACATGAACCCTTGTTCTCCTTTGGTCTTTTGCTGGATGTGTTGTCAACTGACATAAGAAGGATTCTGATTTACTTTCCTTACTTATTGCTGTTGAGCTGCTTTCTTCCCAGCATTTTCAGACACACACCAAGCATTAACCACAGACATTTTGGGGGATCACAACTATCTGACATCAGCACTCCTCTACATTCCTTCCACTTTTTAGCACTTCTCTAGGTTTTCAAGGCCAGGAGCCTGCCTCATGTCTAACCAAAGTTCCATCCTTTCCTCATTCCTGTTCCTCCACTTCTGAAATGTTCCCCACTTCCAAATGCATGCAAATCTCTTATCCTAATACCTAAACTATATTATTTCGAACTGAATATTATGTGGATGTTTGCTCATGAGCAACAACTGATCATCATAATCTTAAATTTTTCAATCTATTACAGTTTGGACTGCTACCAGAGCCCAGAGTTTCTAAAATGTTGGAATTTTATGCAAAGTTATTAACAGGTAGTTGCCAGATTATACATGAGCAGGCAGGTCAAATATCCTATTTATCCAGACAATAGCAGTATCAACACTATGGTGTAAGTTTTTTCCATACTACTCTACCAATTTATCTCCACCATGCCCAGGAGAAATTCCAATAGGGAAAAGGGATTGTAATGAATCCATGAAGCCTCATTCACACCAAGCTGTTACAGATAATGATTTAGAGAGGGGGAAACAGATGTGGGGCAGCATCCAGAAGCTGGGTATCAAACAGCCAGCACTTATTTGCAAAGTCAAGTTAAATACCAGGCAAAAAGCCACATTCACTGGCCCTCCAGTTTCACCTTACAGGGGGAAATCCACATTCCACCATGTTTGTAGAAAGGGAAGTTCGGTTGATCGCTTAATACTGGGGGGAAGTATCCCATGCCAGAAATAGTTCCTTAAGAGCAGAGCAGAAACAGTTTAACCTGCTGCACATCTGTAGTTTCACTGGGACTCCAGCTTCTGTTATCACAGGCCCTTTCAGTAAATGGGGGACTGTTAAAGACACAGCATCTCTGCAAAGGCACACCACAAACAGTAATGACTTGTAGCCAACTGCAATTCAGCTTCAAAACCAAATCCTGTCTCTGCGCCTCTTGAAAGATTTACCACTCCTATGACTAGAATAGCTAAGCTATTTTGCCATTCTTCATTTTATTTCTTTAGTTTGACTTGGGGAGTTATTCATTAAAACATATACAATGGCATCTTTCTTTTATGGTGTGAGAAGTATATGGTACAACCATCTTATTCAACAGAAAATTCAGTGTTTGAAATCACCAAACCATTTACCAGGGCTGCTCAGCCATATGGTAACTGTCATGGGCTAGATGAAACCTAGGAATTAATAAATTCATGTTCCAGATCTGTATAATTTGTGGTTTGTAGTATCTGTTGCAATATCAAAAGGATTTCTACAGCAGTCAGATCAGATCAGCGAAAATAGGTAAGGGAAGCCAGAGCTGCAGGAAGCATTCTGAAGGACAGGTGAGAGTTAATGGTCTCATCTTCATGTCAGAGATGTCATAAAGCCTCCATCAAATGGAGGCATTGCTATAAACTAGGGACCAGAATGAGGAATGGGTAAAAAAGCCCCCATTGATTATACTGTCTGGAGTGACAAGTACATTACTTTTTGAAGGAATATGCCACAGATTCCTTGACATTTATAAGAACTAAGATATTTATAACTTTGAAAGTGTGTCTTAATGCCATGGTTTGCATTCATGGGCCAAGGATAATTTCAGAAAGTTTTGCAAGAAAATACCTCAGCTGTTTAAGGGATTACATGTGTTTTGATTCATGTATCACCTACAATTTGACAATGTGTTTGAAAAGTAACATCTTCTAGGATGGTAACTGCCAGCAGTGATGGGTGCTTTAAGCAATGGTCAGTCTCAGTCCTACAATGCAGGAAGACTTACCAGTTTTGAAGTACTTGTTGTGTGACAGGGAAATGTACTTACTGATCCAGAAAATTAAAATAATCATAATCTGCACCCCCTCCCTTCATGGACTATACAATTTGTTTATAAAGTAGCTTGGTGAGCTTGTTACCCCTCACCTCTGTATGGCCTGCAGACAGCATGTGTATTTTGACTTCAGCATCATACTCACACATCATAAAGGAAGGATATTCTTGGATATATAGATATTGATTCAAATAATATCTCAGAGTTTAATGACCTGGAAAAGGTTCAGTGAAGTTTTCAGTCCTTCTGCTATATCTATTTAATCCTCAATAACCAACTCTTGTTCTCTCAAAATCAAGTCTTTCTATCCAGACTCAGACTTCTTGCATATCCCTTAAAATCCAAGCATGGTTTGCATGCCGTCTGGCCTGAAGCTGTTAGTGATGTAAAGAAACAAAGGCCATTTTTGCTTATTTCCTCCCAAGGCCATTCTTTTCCCAGCTGAACACCATATTTTTCCTGCCACAATGACACAATTTCCAGAAAGAAGGTCCCATCACCTGCCCTTTGCTTTGACCATAGTTGCTCAGTCCTATGACCTTCTGTGTAAGCTTTAGTATTCACATGGCTGGGAGGTGAGCTCAAGCCAATTAACATCCCAGTTTTGCAACTTATTTTTCAGATTCTTGATTACTCTGCACAGCTGTTATATATAGCACCTAAGCACAAAGAAATCACCAGAATGAAGTAGTCAAGGCTAAATTCCCCTTTCAAGCAATGCAACAGTATTACAGTGAAGAGATGGGTCACCACTGCCTAAATATTTCATCAAAGCAAGTAACATATTGTCCAATAACAAGACCTCGGTTTGAGTTCCTACCTGTGGAAATGGTATCTACAGTAACGTCAGGACAGCAAACTATTATTTTAGCAGCAGAATAAATGGCAGAAGATGCAGCTCATACAGTTCTTCACACACCATGGTCTTCTAAGAGTTTCACTGGTGATGTGGTTGCAAAAGGGCACGCCAGAACCTGGCAGGTTTTTAACAATCAGTAGAAAAGGGTTTCTTGTGTTTGATCTTCAGTGAAAAGGAATGATTATATAATTCATTGCATAGTGTACAGAGTCAGTTTAGGACAGACACTAACAGAGCAGCTGAGTGAAGAGAGAACAGAAAAATGTTTAAAACCAACTCTCTCTGAAGTGTAGTGAAATGAGACACATTCAGAATTCATAATCATTGAATCACAGAACATTTTGAGCTTGAGGAGACCTTTAAAAGTCACCTAGTCCACACCCCCACCCCAGCAATGAGAAGGAGCATCTTCAACTAGGCCAAGTCATTGATGAAAACATTAAACAGTACTGGTCCCAGTATGAACTCCTGAGGTATGCCACTTGTCACTGATGTCCATTTGGACCACTGCTCTCTGGACACAGCCATCCAAACCAATTCCTCATTCATCAAACAGTCTACTCATCAAATTAATCTTTCCCATTTAGAGAGAAGGATGTTGGGAGGTGACCCTGCCAAAGGCCAGAATGTTATCAGAGAGTACAGATTGTTCATTGACCGCTGGAAGTATGACAAACTTTTATTTATTCTCCTCATTCTCAAAGTGCTGAAAATCTCACTGGAAGATTTTCTCTGCATGAGGACAAGACTGAATTGGATATGCAAGTCATGCAAGGCTTGGTAACAAGTATAGCAGTACCTCCTTATTGCACCCAGACTTGAGTTTTCCTTTTTGAGATGTTTTTCTTCCCTTCCATCCTGCCTTGCTACATATATGGAACACATTTTGAATAACCTAAATCGTCAAAATCTACCATCGCAATACAAATAGCAGGCACAGTCCCAGTGTTTGCACAGCTGCCTAGATAAGGAAATGCCAGTTGCTAAGCCCATTACTCTAAGCAGTCTCATGTGCTTTATAACCTACAGTACTGGCACAATCCAACCTATCAAGAGACCAAGAGAAACGTTGCTGCTTGCTCTCTGCAATAGCCTAATTTCACTGCTGAAAACAGCACTCACCTGAAGATGCAAATTTGTCTAATGCAGAATACTGGGGGAATGCCATGGGAAAATTACCACAGAAGTGAATTATGTGTCAAATGCAAATAAAGAACCAACAACTAAGCCTCTCGCTGCAATCACAGGAAAATAATTATGCACATTACGTTCTTTTCTTCCCTTTGGTGTTACCGCAGAAGTTATACAAAACTTCTTACTAATTTTATTTAAATTCTTTGTAGGCATGAGAGAATTCATCCTGACATTATGATAAATGATGAAACAACATTAACATAAACTTATTTATATGAGCAACCCTGCTGACAGAGTACATGCTTCTTCATTTTCTGGTCTTATATTCCCTCTTTCCAAGACACTCAGTCGGGGTCTCATCAATTACACCCATGCAAAAGAAGAATAGCTTTAATAAAGCTTGTATAAATTCATCATTCTAACTAAGAGTCAACGTGTAACATTAAGCTGATTTTGAGAAAACTAGTGGATCAAAATAATAAAAGTTAAAACCCAAAGTTATCAATATTGTCTAAGAAAAACACTAGCTTGGGAACAAACAGCACAATATATATGATCCTTTTGACTCGTCTGTGCAAAACTACTTGTGTTAACAGAAGGAATCTGTCTGTGTTTGTACAGTTGAAGTTAACAAGAAATGCCTTTTCCTTTGCTCTACCTGTCCTGTCCATGATTAGGAAAGAAGGTCCAACAGGAACTTTTCTTTCCCACAGACATCTCCCTACTCCAGATTCCAGAATGGTTGTTCTTCAGCTCACAACTAGAGCTTGGAAGTATCCTGCACAGTATGATGAACTCTACCTACTTGATTCAGGCAGCCTTACTACTGTGTGGTTCAAGAAAAAAACATCCACCAGTACTATAACCAATGGTCATACAGGAAAGCAACTTAAGCCCACGGACAAAAGTTTCAAGACACTTCTAACAAGAATCACATTGATACTTTTGTTCCAGAAATAAGCATACACTCAAGGAAATACAAGCAAATCCCAGAGTACAGTGGTAAGACAACTTAAACAATGGCAAAAATATTCTGTGTAACTCACAAGGACATTTGATTTGATTTCTCTTCTTTGGGGAATTTAAATTTGAAAACCCTAATATGGACCTTTTAAAAAAATATAGTATTTGCCTCTAAAATTATAGTGCAGCTATTCTGTTAAACAGTGATGCAAAAACAAAGCAAGTTAAGTATTACATTAGCAGATGACAGCTCTTCAAAATTATACTCATTAAAGTTGCTCAGATCATCAGAGATGATTTATGATTTTAAAATTCAGTTACAGGAAAGCTTCCTCCCTCTTACAATATCCTTGAAGAACTGTGAGTACTGTTGTGGGTGGCAGTGTGTTGGCAAACCAAATGCCGGCAAACTACATCTCCTCACACAAGTGATTGATTTATCAGTTTAATAGAGCTGTAAATCGGAAAAATGTTCCTCAAGCCTTAACAGTGAACTATGAGCAAATAATAGACACAAGCTCTGATGCAGAATTGAAAATGTAAGTACTTGTGAAATACAGCGTATGTTACATTTTCCTGTCAGCAGCCCACAGAAAATCTGACCGCTATGACTTCTAGCTACATGACAGAGTCCTTGAATTCTGGTGACAAAGCCTTATAATATTAAGCTTGGGTGCCCTTGTTTTCGTCTGTAGGGAGCACCCACGTGGTTTTTATCATGTTTTGCTCAATTTAAAACAGAAGGAAGCCAGTACAAGGGAGCTATGAACAGTGCTACAATGCACTAAACCAAGAAAAAAAATCCAGCCATATAGCAAAATCAAAATTCTATCACCTGGTGCTTTTATCTCAGAAGAATTCAGAAAGCTACCCATATTTATAATTGTTTGTACCAGACAGGAAGTGCTGGTAATGTGTAATTCCTCTACAACTCCTAAAAGATTCCTTAAGTACTTTTCTCCTTCCATCAAAACACACTGCTGTCATGCTACATGTAATCTTTTCTTTGCAAAACACTCTGTTGTGCACATATCATGCCATTTCTGTCTGGAGTTTCTCCTTCTTTCTTTCCATCCTTGCAAATTTAACAGGACATTTGCTAATTAAACTTTCCAATAATGTGAAACAGAAAAAGCATGCTGCAATGGAAAAGGGTAGGTGTAATCCAGCAGCCTGCAGTGGACTATGGCCAGCTGCACCCAGGCTTGAGCCTGGTGCTCTTCCTAAAAGACGGGAAGGGCTTTCAAATAATAAATTCAGTTCTCACTCATGAATAATTATAATTTTTACATTTTTATAATGCAACAATGAGTTTGTAAGTAATAACTAACCCTACCCCTTCTTACCACAATTTGAAGAATTTTTTTATTTAGAGATCTGAGTTCTGTACTTGCCAGAAAGGTAAGTCAAATAATACTGATCTGCTTCACAGAACGAACCCATTATGATTACCAAACAAAACCCCCAAATCCACAAAATACTAGCGCTCCCAAAGTCTCTGTTATATTATGTCCATGTATGTCAGCAGTATTCTGTATTTAAAAGCAATTCAACATATTTGAGGAGTGCTAAAATGCTTGTTCCTTCTTCTGGTAGTCTAGAAGCATTTGCTTGTGCACCGTCTGCCTATTGGATTAAATACACTAAATGTTTAACATGCATTAAATATTACTGAAGTAGCAAACACTGAGCTCTAGCACTTGATTAATCAATCTCAGGTGTTTTTTTCTTGCCTTACATATCTTTGTTAGAATTAAATCAATAGTCTGTATCCTTTGCCTTTGTTTTCTAGAAGATAATCAGACAAAAATTAGTTTCTACATAGTGGAGATAAAGATGTTCAACTTCAATGAGAAGACTCTGTCCCATGAAACTAAATTTCTTTACTTGCTTCAGTCTTTTTACAGAAGTATTGTAGCAGCAAATTTTAAAGTATTGATGCAGCAAATGATCTACCAAGCAGACAGCCCAGACAAAAGCAATGCTTGTCCCAGCTTTGCAGCAAGACAGTCTGTGTACACCTGATAACCTTGTCTGCTGCTGGCTCGTAGGAGCACATGCCACATGGAAGCAGTATCTCAGTGTAGCTACTGTAAAATTATCTAGATTCTCAGATTTTTGTCTCATGAGCACATTTCAAAGCAATTAGTTAATGAACTGGAAAGAGAAACCCAGTTCAGTCTAGAGTCCTACTTAGCCCAAGTTTAGCAGTTTTTCAGAAAAATGTCATTTTCCTGAATGAACTTACACACTGGCTGGACCATTACAAACTTAACATTTCATTTTGGCTTGAAAAATCAAACTTACTGAGCCAAGTCAATAAATAATGCTATTCAGCATGGTCAATAAATAACCAATTTAGCTCGTTTCCAAATCCATTTACAAGTAATCATACAGACCTTAAGCAGTTTTGTAACTGATACATAATGGCTACATAATAATTCATTTATTAGAGTTAATAATTCCTGTTATGCTAGTAAATGGACTAGCATGGTTCATCACCATCCCTAATAGCCTCTTTATGAACCAAAAGGGAGGCTGTCAGGCAGTGATTGGTATACCACATGAACAAGGTTTCTTTAACATACTGTTTCTCATTTCTGGAGAATAATGTTCAAACACAGGTGTCCTGGGGCCTGCTGTGCCGTGGGCCTGTCATGCCATGTTACAACAGATTCAATTTCCCAAGTTTTGTCTGAAGTGACTGCAGCAGACTGGGATTCAGAGAAAAAGAGAAATCTTTAAACTAACAAAGTATTATCCATACATATTAACCATCTGCAAAACCCTTTCTTTGGGCCACTGCATTTCCCATAGAAATGTGCAAAGTTAGTTTTCATCAGTCAGTGAAAGCTTTCAAGTCTTCCATACACACTTGAGAACCCCAAAGCAACCTGGTTTGCAGTAAAATTGTTTCTATTCTAAATGAGGTGCACAGGACACAAACGCAGCAGAAAAGCTATTCTGAAACCTGGTTATGTTCCTCAGGCTGTGGGTGAGGCTGTGTTTGACCCTGCTACAGGCTTGGTTAGACCTAGCTTTTTTTCTTTTTCCTCTTTTTCCTTCTGAACCCCTTTTTGCAGGCCCTGGTAAACAGTTGCAGCACAATATACCTCAGCTACATCACCATCTCAGCCTTGGGCCATTATTTTTCTTACACTGCCATTATGTTCCTCATGTCAGGGCTAGCAGTAGCTGGTATGTGAGAGCCATTATATGAATTCCTCTCTCCACTTTGAAAAAAGACCAACCCAAGGATATTTATTAAGCTGTTCCTCTCTCTGAATTCCTTTTTATATCACCAGAGCTGGGAACTTTGCACACAAGCCTTTTCTATTTAATTTCTAGAGAATGTTCCTTGGTATTGATTATGTCAAAATCCCATTTTTCCCCTAGTACTTGCTAAAACCCTAATGGCTTGAACTCTCTCCCCACTTTAGCTTCCCTTCATATATCAGGAAGTGACGAAAAGAGCATTTTTAAACAAAATTCACAAGCTTATGTCCATTTAACGAATATATTGAATGCAAGGAATATAGATGGGAAATCTGATTTTTGTCTGTTATCCTCTGTATCTTGATATGCATATCCCAAGCAGAAGACTGCACAAGCCTTTCACATCATCAGTGCAGAACATCAGCAATATCCTGGACACAGGCTCATTTAGCCACAAGCACCCACTGCTGCAAGCAAGGAAAGTGACTCACCATTCTCTGTGCCTTGTAGAACCATCTCTTGTGACTGTGAAGGGAATTATCATATTTTTTACTGACAAGGCATATAAAAGATATGAGATAGAAACAATAGTGCAGCAGTGTCAACAGCAATAGAAATTGCTTGCTTAATCTGCTGGCAGCCTGAGGTAGAGAATGTCACTGAAAGCTTGCCTTCATAATATTGCATTTGCAGGCAAAGCCCTGCCAGTCGACAGTCTCATTTATGGTTCCATACCTCTAATCTATCACTGAAGAAAAGTTTGATTAAAAGTAACTGACAAGATCATTCCCTTGCACGTCACCATCTCAGCCTAAATCCCTGTCTGTTATGGATATACTGAAATCATCTTACTTGGGATAGCATTGTCTAAGGAAAAAAAAAAAATGCTGCCCATACCTCTCCTCCTGCTTCACCTGACTGTCTCTGAGTAAACATTCGTAAGAAAAACAGTAAGCAAAAATGTAGTATTTAAGGAGTGTCCATTCCTTGTTTGAACAAGCTCTAGGGAGGATCAACAGCACAGGGACTAAGCATAGGCTTGCATCTGTCCAGCTCCAGGCAGATGGCTCCTCTCACACAGCAGAAGCAGAGTAGCCACAGGACTGGCTGGCAGCATGCAGCCTGGGCTTCCTGGCAATTGTCCAGATGGATTTTGGAATGGGGCTGGTCTATCTCCTCCATTGTTGGCTTGGGTCACAAATATGAACACAGGCTAAGCAATTCAGTGGAAATTTGATGTTCCTTCCTGTTTTGGGAAGGCAAGTAGGAGGAAAGGGCTCCTGTTCTTCCTTCTTTTTTTTTTTTTTCCAGGCTAAAATGTAGATGGGATTTTGGCTCCCTCATCTTTGCCAGGCAACGTCATTAGTATAAATCAGTAAAACAGTTCCCTGAGGCAGGAAGTGATTTTGTACTCACTACTCAAGCTAGCCTGGTTTTGAGCAGAGCTGATTTGGGGGGAAAGTTCTGCCCAAGTCAAGAATGATGTCTAAACTAAAGGTGAATAGCTTTTGGTTTACACATCTTATTTATTTGAAGCTGCCTTTTAATTAATAGTGATTAAAATACCAGAAGCTTTCAAATACAAAATACGGGTATGTTAGCAAAGCACTAACAATACAGAAAACAGCTGAAGGACGAGGAATTTGATCTGCAGGATAGGCCAGGCCCAAGGTCTCTTTGCCCAAAATTTCTGTGATGTGACATCAAGATGGTAACATGTAACTAGCATGTATTTTAAAATAAGAGACTCCCTTCATGACTTAAAGAATAAAACCTTTTAAAGATGATTCCAGAGTCACTCATCAGAAATATATTTCTTATGAGTTACAGTAATTTTTGCTGACTTAAATAAACATCAGCCACCCAAAACCTGTCCCCCAGAGAATACCAGAAAAACTTCACATAGCTCTAGGATTTATGTGCTTAAAATATGCATTAAGTATTTCAAACCCATTCTAGTTTTGTTTTAGACCATAAGATCTGCTTTCATCTATTATAGGTTATTGGCTGTGCTTTACAAGAAACATTGTTTTACAGGTTTGTAACTCACCTAGAAAAATCTGCTTCATGCTAAAGCTCAGTATAAAAAGAGCTCAGCTAAAGAGTAATTTTTATTGATTACAGCTTTTTTTCCCCCCTCTGATTAGCTATTTAAGATTACAGGCGTCATAAAAATTCTCCTTTCACTGTAGGATTATTACCCATAGCAGGGCTTGATTTATACTTCAAATTGCAGAGAACAGAAAGGTAATCCAGATTTAAAAACAACAAACCCCATGAATGCTGGAACTGTGAGTTTTACATGTTCAAAGTTTTAGATTTTTTATGATAATTTATTAGAAAATATTTTTAAATAGCTGCAGCTTGAAGTTCACTTCAGACAATACAAAGGATGTAACATAATCAACGTGTTACTGTTACATAGAGTGGTCCTTCAGTGCACCTCTCCATACTGACAGCTGCTTAGAGTTATTCAAGGCCTGGAAAACAACCAGCTAAAGTTGTTTGCGTTGTTCATGTCAGCCAATGCCAAATTTTAGAGGTTATTTGATCTTAGTATACAAACACATACCCAGGGTTAATATGCTAAGTCCAAAAATCTAGTTCAAAGAGGTATGCCACATACCAAGGGGTACGCTCAGGATCAAGGCTAAGCATACTCAGAGTGCTTGTGTTTAGAGTTCTGACTTCAGCCTCCTCAGTGAGAACACTGATTGCACAAGTTTCACAGATGTCTGTGAGACTGCCTCCATGAACTGTAATGCTGGATGATACTGGACAAAGTCTTCCCCAACATGATTAAAGAAACTTAACTAAGAAGAAAGGAATAGTAAATGTTCCTCATTTATTTTATTTATCATTCCCATTCTTCTTGTGCATCTTATCTGGACAACGTTTTAAACTCTCATGTGTTTATGAAGCCTTTCTCTACTCAGTGAGGAGGACATAATTTTCATCACTGGGATGAAGTTACATTTAAGTTAAAACTGCACAGCCCTACTATGCATTTCTCTGATGATCTGTCAGAGGGAGTTCTGCAAAATGACCAGTCTCCTAAGAACATGGCAAAAATGATGAAGGTGACCAGACTTCTACTTAATTCAATTTCTAAATCTCCCTAAGAGGTACAGGCCATATTTGTACTGACGTGAGCAGAAGTGCACACAAAAAGAAATGACTCCTAGGAGAGTCTCAATGTCCCAGGAGAGACTGTAATACTATATCTAATTTTGGAAACACTTGATGATTTGTATCTCCTCTTTCACTGCCAATGGAAATAATGAAAGTTAATACCAGGTGCATCAATGCTTCCTAGCAGTTTGACCTTTAAAAAAAAAAAGAACTTGGATTTACAGATGACAAGATTCATTGCAAGTGCATTGCACAACAGAAAGCTTCTGACTTTCAGACTCACTAAAATTTACTGGAATACCTCAGCCCATAGAGCAATATTTCAACACCCACAGGAAGGAAAGTCTTACGGACAAACATCCCTGCCTGCACTTTTTACCAGTAATTACTGAGACCTTTCCACCTTCAAATCATGATAACCAACATGATGTAAATTTACAACATCTTTTTCTCATAAGGCTCATTCGCACATTGCACAGCTATAAACACAGTGCAAATACAAAAAAGGTGAGATTGCTGCAAGTGTTGGCCACAGCACAATCTTACTCTTCTTCACAGTAGCTCAGAAAAACATATAGCTATAGCCCACTAAGATATTACTAATTTCTTTTACTGATTGAAGAGTAAGAAAAAAGGTGCCTAGGAGCCCCTGCACCACAGGAGAAAACAGACTACTAGAACAAATGCAAAGACTAGCAATGAAAAACTTTGAACAATGGAACAAAAGATATGAATTATGGAAAGTAAAGCTAAAAATCAATATGCCCAGTTATAAAAACAGTAGTTTTTGCAGAATGTTTAATTAGCTATAGATTGTTAAAGAAGGACTCCAGACCATCTGGAGCCTATTCTGTAACTTGATCTGGAAACCTCTAGCTCAAAAATAATCCCTGTGGGAAGGCATGAACATACACGCTGCAGCAAGTTCCTAGTGTATGTTTTAGATAAAAATGCCATCTTTACATCCCAGGAAAGCTAAGATTAAAAGTAAAACACAAATACCCCAGTGAAATACCAATTATTAGAAACAATTAGAGAAGCAAGGTATCCTCTCTCAAAAGATCAACACAAGGAAGGTTGAGACCAAAATGCCTGATGAGCGGCTTCTAAACATTAAAAGATACAGTTATTCAACAGTGGCAGATAATCACCATAATTACAAAGATACATCTTCAGAGCTTTTACAGGAAGCTTAAAGTAAGACTTACAATAACAGCAGAGGAAAATACACTTCCATTGCACTGGGGGGGGGGGGGGGGGGAGGCAAAAAAAAAAAGCATCACATAGAAACTGAATGAAGTTGTCCTAAAATAGAACTTGGAATGATGCCATAGTTAATATTGATAGATACAGAACACACTGACATTTTAAACGTGGTCATTACAGTTTTAACCAGAAGGGGAGAAAAGAGGCAAGTCTTTACGCATATTTTGGTCACCATCAGAAGTACAAAGAAAACTGCAATCATTCTACACAGAGACTAATGAAAGAGTTAATTTTTTTTAATTATGTTGGATGGCTTCCTCAATAGCTTCCTCCCAGCTTCTATACTGGGAATGGAAGATGCAGCTCAGAACCAGAAACACAATTAATGCATGGTATTTGAATTATAGTCCAGTTGGTGCAGTTTCTCCAAGGGTGACCAGAAAATAATCTTCTGGAGATGGTGCAAAAAAGCCCTTATTGAGCAGATGACATCCAATCTGTTTAGGAGATCTTTGTAGCTAAGAATCAGAGCATAATGTATTTTCTGCTTTTTAATAAATGTGGTGTTCTAGGAATACCTAAAGAATGAGGACTGAAAATATAAGTGAGCTCATTTCAAAACTAAGATGCAGTCTGGGAGTCAGAAACAAAGATGTATCTCTCATGTGGTCCAGTTCTCATCAAGAGTCATTGCTACTTTATATTGGCAATACATCCACAAATAAGATGCAAAGGAAGCAAACATTGCTTCTTTCCTTCCTAAAAGGCCACTGTCATTAAAAGAATCTCTGAACAGAAAGTTCAAATATTGGAACTAGCCTCATGTTACAAGCACCTGTGGTACTTTTATTATGAGACATCTGCATGGAAAACAACTCTGACTATTTTTTTCTGCATTTTCTGTTCCTTTAGCACATTGTAGGAAAATTTAAATTGGTAAGATCAAAAGGAAGGAATTAATATAACTCAACTTTTTCAAGGCCAGCTGCAAAAAGACAGTGCCTACACAAATACTTTAAGGAAAAGAAAACGATGGCAAAAAGACATCTTAGGTCATTAGCTTCTTGACTCACTTTTGAATCTTGGGAGAAATGGCTTGATGAGTTTAGAATTTATATACTTATAGTTCTGTTTTAGTAAGCTAAAGTCAAGTTGGCTTAAAGCTAAGGTAACATTAGCAAAAACTACTAAGATAGTAAATAAATTAAATAAAGCAATAAATAAATAAACACACAAAACTAAATATTTCTTCCAGGTAAGCCCAGACATTTTCTCCATCTAGATTATTTTTTTCTGCGAACATTTTTTTTCCTCTTGATTTCCTATGCCAACAATAGAGCTGCTTTTGAAAAATATCAGTCTCTGGAAATATATGCTGTATACCAAAAGACAGAAAGAAAAAGATGATACCAAAAGTCATCACCCAAGTAACAGAAATGCAAAATGTAGGTGCAAAAATGTCTGTGTGAGAAAAATTTTTTTATCATTACACAAACCATAAACACACAGAGGCACTATGACAAACCCAGCAACTGAGAATTCACAACAAATGCTCTGTGCTCAGAAACTTTTAATTACTTGACAGATGCCAGTCACGGGATATTTACTTTTTATTCCTACCACATCAAACTGAGCTTCTACCTAAATGTGTCTGTGCCTAGGAATCTGGAGTGAAAAAGCTCTCTTTAAAATGATGGTGGAACTTTATTGTGGCCACTTGTGAATTTAAACACTTAAAACTGTCCATTCAGGTACACTTGAGCATAAGAAAATGTCCACTGCCTTCATTTGGTTCTATTAAATTTCTGTGGCTTCTACAGCTCTGACATGCAGAGAAAGGATAGCACTACTCCCATGATCCAAGATCACACTCCTTCTGCTACTAAAATAATGGACAAGCAGCCACATAATGCAGAAATAATTCTGTCAAAGGTTCTAGCAATATAAACCACAAGAACAAAGCCCTGGGAGCATCATTACAGTTAAGAGCAGCTCAGTACTTTTGTGATGCTCTGATGTACAGTTCAAGCATGCTAAACTGCAAAAGGCTCCTGCTGCTTCTAAAGGACAGGCTAGACATAAATCCTTACACACCACAGAAGAGCCACGAATAAATCAGATGATTTCGAACCGAGTGTTAAACAAAGTACCTACAGCTACTTCAAGGACATGGGCTGTGGTGGGAGGGAGAAGCTGTTTCCTTTGGCTGCATACTTCCTGTAAAATTAGTTTTGGTTTGTTTTTTTTTTTAATGAAATGACAGTTGTTCTGTGCAGTTATGCATACACATACTCCTCAACAGAAAAGCATCTGTACTGGTTTAAACTTGCTTCAAAATTTTAACAGGTTCACTTGATGGATCTTCATTCTTCCCTCTAATTTCATCACTCCCAGCAATGGTTTTACTCAACACTTCATAGACGTGCCACAACTTGACAGTTATACAATTTACTATAACAGCAGAACTAAATGCATTTATGCCCCATTATAATTAACAATGTCTACCTTGGCACGAGATTGTAGAAGCATTAAAATTTCTGTTTTGCTGCAAAAGAGCAAACTCAAATTTTACTATTTTTTCTTCCTCTAAAAGGATCTTAATATCTGGTGCTTGATTTAAGGACCACTTTTCTTTTGTAAAGCAAATTGATGCAGACTAGCATCAATAACAGGGCCTTTCATTGCACTCATCTTACCATTTGTTTTCTTCAGCATGTGTGACAAATAAGCCCAAGTCCCACATGCAACCTTTACAACTAAACAACAGCAGCAAATAAAATCAGATCATTCTTTGCAGACTGTAATGATATGGCTCTCTAGTGTCAGTGGAGTAGTATAAGTCTTCATCAGCAGAAAATGTAATCCCTGGGTTTTAGCTAGAGGATAGCTACAGAATTGTATATTCAATGGGCTAAATAATTCCAATAGTACTTCTAGTTCATTCTGTACCAGAAAGCATGTTCTTGCAGGTGACATCTTCCCAAATCTACTGTTTGTGCAGATCCCTGGGGCAACCACGCAGCTTCAATTCATTGTACAATGGCAGGTAATTAATAATCTCACATCTTTACTCATTAGGTTCATTGCATTTTGAAATAAAGATGGAAGTTTAAGATACAGTCACTCAAAGTTTTTTCATGTTACAGTGACAGATACATAAAAAGTGGATGCACCTTGGGAGAATTCTAATCTCAGCACATTTTTTTTTATTTTGGATATATGATCCAAACCCTAGTAAACTTGAGAGGGATTTTCACTGACCTTAGCAAGCTTTGAATCAGACCTGTAAATTAGATTCTGATCCCTTTCAATAGCATGCAGAGGATTTATGGTCTATGCAGCCTATCCTTGCAAAATTAGGACATTGTGAAGTCAATGTTTTATTCACCCTAAAATAACTGCCAAGTGATAGTGCAAACTGTGCTGCTTATTTAAGCATATCCTAGAACTGGTGGTTATTTGTCTATCTAATTTTACTGTAACCGACCCCTCGCCCCCATTATGCTTCTTTCATCACAGTAGTTCTAGGTCACCTGTCTTTCTCTCAGGTTATGAAGCTCAGACACAAGAGAGGAAAAGATGTTTGGCCATCTAATCTCAGATTAATAAATTAAAATTCAGTTTTAGCAAGTTTTTTATCCTATCATGTGAAAGGAAGCAAAAAAAATTAATGTTTAGCAACAGTCATCCTCAACTATTACAATATGTAACATCTAGTTAATATTTAAAGAATATATATGCCCATATACAGAGAGAAGAAAAATGTTTGGAGTGTAAATTATATTTTCCTTAACATTCCAGAGTCCAGCCAGACTTGCTTCAAACTGAAGTGACAAACACATAACATATCAGCCCCTCTGCTTTACTGTTCAGACACTGATTTAAACAAGTACTCCAAAATCACAAATTCTCACAGAGTCAATCTTGCTTGCATGTATGCAATGAATTCACTATTTAACATTTATGTTAAGTTTACATTTGTTTACGAGTCCTTCTTTCTACCTGATTTCCCTTTCCTCAGGGAAATTTTTATTTAATTGATAACCTCAATTTGCAAGTAACTTGTATTTAATGGGGCTTTATTTCATTACCATACTGGCTGCAGATCCAAGTCAACATTAATCACTCATGTAACTCCATTTTAATGCATTGGCGAGCAGTTATTTATAATACCCTAAATATTTTATTCTGGGAGAACAATGTGCACTTTTGACTACAAAAAGGTAAGAAAAAAACCTATACCATTATATAAAGATACGAAAACCTGACTTCAGGACTTCCTTCTTACAGTATTGGAGGTCATACAGTTAAAAAGTCATCTATCCAGACAATGTTCTACACAATCAGGATATACTATTCCACTTACACAGCTGCTTCCTCACCATATCAAGAGCTTTTGGAGCCATGGGCTTTTGTGACAAACTCTTGTGCTGTTTTTGAGTGGGAAGTCTTAAAAAGCCAGTTACTGCAGTCTGTCCATTTACAACCTGAGCTACACAAACATCAGAATCAGAACTGATGTTTTTTACCACACTGCCATGGGGGCAGATGAAACCAAATGGAGCAGAGTGAGACCAAGTACATCCTCCCAAGGATCTGTCTCAAATCCAGCACTTTTCCAAGTCCAAGTGATATATACATCCTGCATAACAAATAGGATGACATATTTATTGTTCTTTTTTCTCTAATGAGAGTGAAAAAAAAAATCCACTAACAATAAACCAAAAATGAACAGCTCCATGCAGTTCATTACTACTTGCAGCTCCACTCTATTTACAGGTTGGATAGCTGACTTCAGAGTTGAATTCCAGATTTTTTAGTGATCAACATCTTTACATTAACCCAGGATCTGAGATCTCTCCAACAACAGCAGCTTATCAGGTTGGTCTGTTCCACTCAAAACAGAAAAGGGCTAGCTAAATAACAAAAGCAAAGAGCTTAAATTTTAAACCAAACTTGATTGTTTCTAAGTTTTTCTTACATGGGTCACTGCCCACAAACCATTAAAGCAACTTTGAATAAGTCTTGGCAAAAAAACCTCACAGAATGCCAGAGGCTTTTTTCCATTTCTTGTATTTAGTACATTTCACACCTTCCAGAGAGTGCTTATTTAAGGGTAGAACACCACCTCAAACTACTTTATCAGGAGCCAACCATTCAGAGACCAAAACTGTAGTGTCAGAATTCTGCAACCAACTTATAGCTATATTTAGTTATCTGAACTAAATATTCCACTCAGTAACAGTATTGACTTCAGCAGGCACAAAAAGCCATCAGAAACTAGACAGGAATTTTTTGCAATTCACCATGGTAACAGTGCACCAAGGCCAGCTCTTAAAACTCTCCCCTCTCCACCAGAGGAGAATAAACTTCTGTTTATTATCAACAACCCTCTCCTTAGCCCCTTCTTAGAGCTCTAACAGAGTTCAGTACCACGCTTTGGAAGTAACATGTAGGTTGGTTGTGGTGCTTTGGTTAGTTTGGTTGGTTTTTAATTTCTCTTTCTGTACTTAACTGAAACACTGAGCTCTCTGAGCTACCCTTCTGGAAGTCAGCAACGAGGCAAGCCTGCTCCCACTAATATTAACAGAAACCTTGTATTTGGCTGCAAGAGGGAAGAGAATCAAGCCCTGTGGAGTGCAGTAGTATGTTGATAACCACAATGATTTGTTTCACCTTCATCCATTCTAACCTCTTCAAAGGTTTAAATTTATGGGCGACAGTGTCTGCTCCTCTCAAAGGGGTTTTGAAAAATGCATAGCATTAATCTGTCACTTGATTTTCCACTTGAGCTAGTATACACAATGAGGCAAAAAGAAGCAGTAAGGTATGTTAGTAATGACTCCCACTGACAAATCCATACATGTTTTACGTTGGAGTATGACCCCTACACACATTAGGCTCTTACTCCCATAAAAGCTGATTTACATCTAGTTGGCTTTCTTCCAGATGGTGACTAGAAAGTGCACCAGGGAGACGTACACAGGACACCCTCAACATTACAATAGCCTCAATAAGGCTTTTAGATTTACGAGCAAATCATCCCATTAGTATACAGCTCCATTGTAATACAACTGTAAATGTAATTATGTGAGATAAAGGCTATCCTTCAGCAAGGACAGCTTAGCAGATTTTCACCTGAGTCAGCATATGTTATTTTATTCATGTATTTTGAAATAGGAAGAAAAATGTCACACCACGGTACACATTAAACATCTGCTACAAATTTTCTCTGAAGAGTCAGTCTTCTTGCTCTTAGTCCATACTTGTCTTTCAGCTTTCTCTTATTGACACTTTTGATTTTTCAAAGCAAAAATCTAAATACATCCACAATTAAAGTACGATACTGATTTGGCTGCTTGTATAACTGTGGCAGAGACATTTCCTAGCAGAAAAGGGGTCTTGATGTTGTGAGGGACCCCCTTGATCACCAGGCTGATTTTCCCTGAAGTCCTCAACATAGGTAGTAGATGTCAAGTGAAAATTTAACATCAACACTCATTCTGCTCATACATACATAGACAGCACTTGAACAACACTCACATGTAATGTGTGTCATTAGTATAAAAGATGAAAAAAAATACACTTCAAACATCACAAAATGAGCAACTGTGTTTAGCAGCACTATGGGTCTTGCACTGTCAGGGAGTTAGAGTGAGGCAGTTGAACTAAGCCCAGGAAATGAATTTTACTTGAGGGTTGGACTGAGTGATCTTTGAGGTCTCTACCAACCAGATACATTCTGTGATTCATAAAACAGAAGAGCACAGGGAAAAAAAAATAATCCTAACAGCCTCTACCAGTATAAACATGAATAGGGGCTGGGGTGGGGAGTAGGGAATTCTGCACTCCTCAAGCCAACCAGACATCTATCAGCTTGATTTATTCCCTTGAAAAGAGGTCAGTTTTACCTTACTTTCTCATCTACATCTTTTTATCCTAGCTTTAGCCTGTGTTGTCATGTTGCTTCTCATTTCCTGTTCCCTAAATAAACAGAAAATTAGGTTCTCATTGCAGATCCAAGTCCTATCTTCCCTCTTTCCTGCCAAAAATAACTTCTTTCAGTGAGTTCACTGGAATCATCACAACGCTCAGATTTAGAAAGGCTCTGTTTTTATAGCCTATTTAAGCAATATACATGATAGTGTCCCATCTGCAGCCGATGTGAATCAAAACAGACACATTCACAGGATGTTCGTCAAGCTACTGCCTCCACAGTAAGAAACTTAAACTCTTATAATTCTACTAGCAACAAATATTTTTAGAAACAGTGCAATGTAACATGTGCTTCTGAGGAGTCTATTTTCTCATGGTGCACCTTTCATATCCTGATATGAACCAACTGAAATGTAAATATTCTTTGCCTATCTATGCATAAATTCTTAAAATGTGGAGAAGTAAAATAGGATGAGAATTTGAAGCAGAACATTTCAGATTGAGAAGCAAATCCATCTAAGCCAGTCATACTCTTTGTATCTTTGCAAATCCTTTCACGACTAAGTGAGGTATTAAAAAAGGAGGTGCTCTAAGTTACTTCTGATAACTTTTAGACAATCAAAAATGGCTTTCAAGAGTGGCAAACATATACAGATCATACTATAAACTTGAATTTGCAATGTTCTAGGGCTGCAAATCAACAGGCCATAGTAAAAATGAGAATAAACCCAAATGTCATCAAACTATTTGAGATATGTAATGCCTTTATGATGTTTTCTATTATGTTCTCTGAATACTTAGAGGGAATAAAATTGCCGTTGTTCTTTTTGTGCTTTTGTATTAAGCACATGTGGGAAGTACTGATTTTTGAGTCCTTAAAAATGAAATCTATTTGTTTGTGAGTCAGGTAGACACAAATACTTATGGAATTAACAAGTGATAAAAGCTACACGGTTTGTCTTACAAGGCCACTATAAGGGTTCAAAGTACCTCATTCACCAGTGTCTTTCATCAGTGCTTCTAAATAGCCCTGAAAAACACAAAGCAAAATACTTCATGAAAAAATAGACACATACAGAAATACTTCTAGAATAAAGGACAACATATATGGTTACTGCTGACTAAACCAGTGAGACTCATTTATAACAAGAATTGTCATCCATTAGGAAGAGGAGAAATTAATTCCATACAATCTACTAAAAAATAATAGCTTCTAACTTTCAATGATGTGAGTTAGATTTGAATGTGATCAATATTGCATTTCATCATCAATAACCTCAATTACTCAGTTTCCTTAAACAATGTCTCAATTTTCTGCAACAGGCTAGCCCTTGAAGTAAAGTAGAATGTCTTTCCATTTCCTTTGAAAGCAGATAAGGCCAGACTTTTTCTACTGCCAAGATGAGGGAGGAGGCAAGCAGCAGAGAACTCAGAAAGAATATCATAGGATTTCTGTGACCAGGAGGTTAGATTCATGCTCCTTCTTTTTATTTTAAGCAAAGAGTCAGAATAATGGAGGTGTGCTGACCTGCAGGAGCCAAAACAACTTCCAGTGTTTGAACCTATTTTTCTGAAGCTCTCACACATTGCATTTTTAAAACATGCCAGAAGGTCTGTTACAGTGGAGACACCAGCTTCTACAAACAAAATACCATCAAGTACATTTCTTATTTATTGAGGCTCTATGCTGGGATAGGAGGGAAAGAGCAGAATACAGCATTATGTACCACACAAGGAGGGGCTTGACTTCCTTCTCACAGCATGACTTATATCCATGGCTTTCTGCCTTCAGCATTCTTAGAAAATATGTTGAAAGCCACAAAAATAAATGATGCTAATGGTAAGATAGTGTTTGGGAGGCTGTACCATGAATTGCTAAAGACCAGCAGAATTGCACCAATAAAAATCTCCAGGTACATGAAGGAAGAAATTAAATACTTGGCTCATACATTCCAGATCAGTAAAACATATTACAGGAATTTTAATCTCTCTATAGCATGACCATCAGGAGGATGGAGCCAGACTCTTCTCATTGGTGTCCAGTGACAGGACAAGAGGCATACTAGCCAATAGTTCCTTGAAATAATAACCATTGCTGCTCAGAATAGCAAAGTACATTTCTTTCAGTACCTTAAGTATAAAAGAGACATTTCTCCAGGCAACCATGGAAAATACTTTCCTGATTTTAAAATGAAAATGGTCTTATTAGCATTTTTGCCAAGTGGAATATCTGAGCAGAGTAATGAAATGGCTGTATGGATTAGAAAATATTATCCTTCAGCTCACTGCTCATGCTGTAAAGATCACAATCCCAGGCAAAAATATAAATTTAAAATACCTAGCCTCTCTATCTATTATCTAGGGAAGCTCAACTGCATCTAAGACAGCACAGTGAGGATGTCTGGGCTTTTCATTCCTTATGGGTAAGGCCAAATTGGTAGACTTCTTTTAAGAATCAGAAAAAAATCTCACCTAATTGCTTTAGAAGTTAACTAGTTCTGTCCCAAAACCAAACAAAGGCACTGTCTGGAGGTAACTGAAGGTTGATGATTCTAATGGTTCAATGGTGCCATGGGTTAGCTGTTTGGGTGGGTTGGATTGGTTGATGGGTTGGACACGATGATCTTGAAGGTCTCTTCCAACCTGGTTTGGTTTATTCTAATAAAGGTTTATTCTATTCTAATAAAAAGCAGCTCTTTTATCATTCCTGATTATTAACATAGGCAACAAAAGTACAAAAATATAAAAAACTCCTTTATTCACCTTTCTTATTTGCTGTTCCTATCTCATTACAGCATATATCCTAAGATTTTGCCCCAGCCATGGTCTTCACAGAGAGTAGGATCAAGCCCTGAAAGAATAAAAGCACTCAATGTACAGGAAGGGAAATATGTATGAATCTGAAATTAAAATTCCCATCAGATATTTCTGCTTAATGGAATTGAAACAATCAAATTCCAGGTTTGCAGGTGAAGTCTCAGCAATGCAACTACAGTATTAACCAGAGTCATTATAATAACGACAAAGAATATAAACAATTATACAGTTTCAACAAAACTAATTACAGTCCTGGTGACTTATTTTCATTACAGAGCCTGCAAATGTATCAGCAAATGAACAGAATTCATCCAGTCCTGTGATTGGTGTTCACATGAACATTGAGATAACACAAATGAACCCATCTGTCAGAGTTTCTCTCATATACTGAATAAAACAGAAATAGTAACAACTTGACGCCATGCTGAAAGGTGCAGCAATTTGGTTCCCTGAAGCAATACTGCCATCTTGTGGGGGAAATGCTTAAACCAAAGTTTGGGGTTTCCAGATTCATCCTAAGTGGCTAAAGGTTTATGAGACATGGAGGTAAAGAATCAGCAGGGACGTTGATTACCAGGACATAAATAGGTCTGTCTGGAAACATAGTAGAGATGATAAGCAATACTGTCCACAAGCTAAGAATTCTTTAAAATAAGTTCTGCCTTCAGCAGTAACCAGAACATTGGATGTTGCAGTGGCAAATTCAGAACTACATGAACTTGCATTTCAGGTGAAAATGAAAGCAAAGGAACTACAAACAGTGCATGCTCTAAGCTGGCAAATTTCACTTCCTTTCTTTTAGGTCTAACTATGCAGCTGGTCTTGTCTGGATGGACAGGAAAATCCAAGCAATTAAAAAAAATGCATTTTGCAAGGTCAGAATTTTAACTCCGTTCTCAAGGTTATGTACGTCCATCCTTGACACTAGGGACAATGAACAGAGCAAGTTCAAAGGACCAAAGTCTTTTCTTCAGTCATTGACCAAGTAGCAGGTAATTGTATACAGAGAGATGTTTTGACTTGTGTTGTCTCCCCAGGAACTCTGGAGTGTGTACTAATGGCCTTCCTCTATATTCTGTCTCTAATTCTAGCATAATACTTTATATTTCTCTAAATCTCTATATTCTTTCTCTAGTTCTGTATCTTCTAATTCTAATGCACACACAGAGATTTCAAGACAAAAACCATGATCACTTACAGTCTGACTGAATTTAATAGCATGGGCTAAAGAACTGCTATTAAATCTAGAGTGACACTTTCTAACAAACTTTTTACAGAGCAAAATGTCACTTCAACAGGTATTAACACACCTTCAACAAGAAAGTGTTCTGAAAACAAAGTAGCTCTAACAAGGTCAAAATATTCTGACTTCACCTTTGCAAAGGGACTAGTTTGATCTTTTATTTCCATTTCTAAAATGTGCAATGCAGAAAATAAAGATTTTTAATGTTTCATTTTATCTATGTGAAAGACAATTTCTACTATGACAAAATTATTACATACCCTAGAGTCTGCAGGCACATTCAACTTCCACTTGGGAATACTGAAACGTCCTCAGATTAGTTTAACTAGCATGCTTAAAGATTTCCTGTGTTGCTAGAAAAATATTACAGGCTCTTGCAAACCCCTCCCATCAGAAACAGCTTCATGCTAATTGGGCTGTCAGTTGCTGCTACAGACAGTAACCTCTGCACTCTCCCAATATGTACATTTGTTGTATGATATTACAAGGAGTTATTCAAATAATTCCTTACACGTTTTACTAAGATGAAGCTGTTAATGTCCAGTAGAAGCAACTGGCTAGCAGGAAAAGAGACTTACCAGTTTCCACCATTGCTGCATATTCCCATCTCAGAAATTACAAATAAGTATATTCTTATAACGCATCTTAACTTGCTGATAACGTAGAATAGAGCAGAGAGGTCTCTGGACATTATGGTGCAGAAGATTAAGGGAGAATAGAGAGACCTCAGTAAGATAAATCAAGTATTCTTTATCTCTGACAGAAGTGTAATAATTTCGGTGTAAGAACATATTTCTTTCCAAACCCCTCATGACATTGTACTGTACTGAAATAATAAGTCAGCCTTAACAACTTCCAGTGAATCCATGTAAATACATTCCTTTTAGTTTACTCAGCAACAAAGCAAGGATGTTTTAGTCTTATTAAATTCCTGGTGGTTTGGGTTTTTTTCTCTGTTTTCTGGCACTGCACTCATCCACAGTGTTCTAGAAAACTCAGCATCTGAATCACCTTTCACTGTAATTAAGCAGTATCTGTACAAAGTTTACTTCATTAAACACCTGTGACTTGTTGAAATCATGATTGCCCCTTTCCTGTCAAAGCATCACACTTGTGGGTGGATGGTTAGTGGATCCAAATGTTTACATACACTTAGAAAAAAAGTGAAAACATCATCAGTAGCTTCTAGTGTGGAAAACACTACTGTATTATTATCACTTGTTCTAATTCTACAACTGAGGTCCAGTCATTGAGTCAGACTGCAGATATTTCCCTGATTAATGAAGAGGTAGCTAAAGCTGCAGCACTAATGTCTCTGCACTGCACTGTCTTGAGGAATTTCTTTCCAATCTTGCTGTCATACTACAATGAGAAATTTGATTCTTTGTAACAGGTTTCTCTGTCCAAAATCCCCAGAGGAAGCTGTAAAATACCTCTGCAGCATAAAGGAAAAGAGGTGTTTTTTGGGGGGAGGTAGGATGGGGCACAGATTTCTGCTTCCATGTTTGCCTATTAAAGTTTTGTTTACAGAGCAATACTGGCAAACAAAACTTCTGGGCTTAAAAAGCTCTTGTCTACAATCAAAACTACTGCATATTGCTTCACTTTTCAGTCATACAATTAGCTCCCTTCTCCTTTGGGATTCCTTCCTTGAATTCAAGGCACGAGCTTTAATCTCTCATCTCCACTGCTGCTAGACTAGACGACAAAAGAGACACTGTACTGCCTCTACAGCTGTTTATTCCAGCAGCATTGGCTACTAGTAAACAACCAACAGAGACATCCTTATGCAATTTCCTGTTCTTCTCAAACCTCATTCTGAGATTCAACCACCTAAACTACAAGATCACAAACCTCCTGTCTGAAAGGTGTCTCAGTGACACCTACAGCTACCTCTGAGATTCACATTAGGGTCAGTTTTCTCAGCAACATGAAGCTGTCATGATAAAGAAAGGTGGCAGAGATGGCTTTGCTTGACTTAACGTTTCAGCATTTTTAAAGTATAGTAGTACCAGGGAATAGCTTTATTGTTGCTGTCTTCTTTCCTATAAAGGCCTGTACTGGGGTTGGTTGAGATGGAATTAATTATCCCCAGAGCATCTTTCATAATGCTGTGCTTTGCAGTGGCTGCATGTTGATAACACATGGATGGGCAATAGCCTGGAATGGAGCACAGACAGGCCAGCTGACCCAAACTGACCAAAGGGGTATTCCATACCATATAAAAACTAAATGCAAGTAGGCATTGTGGGGCCATTTGTTGATGGCATCTGTCCTCCAGAGCAATATTCACTTTTGTTGAAGTTTAAAAAAAAAAGAAAGCCTGTCCACTTTGACTCTTATTGCCTTCACTTTTCCCCCCTCTTAATTACTTCATTCTAAGGTAAAGCCATGGTTTAAGCAGCCAAGGAACCAGGAAACAACCAGCAGTGAAGCTCTGAGAATTGTTTATGCCATGAACTCCTCATTACAAAAATGACATCACCAAAACATTTTCAAAATACCCTTTCATGACCATTGTTTTGTTCCTTTTAACACAGGAATTCTTGGTTTGATTAACTGTTTATTAAAAGTTGCCTTTTTCATTTTCAAAACAGGCACTGTAAAACTGCTGTTGCTGCTGAGGAATGCACAAAAGCACCCTAAAGATTCTGTTAAATCTAGATTGGCTGTATAGAAACGTGTCAATCCAAAAGGATGATAGTCCCTGTATGTGACTGCAGGCAGTAATTACCATCCCAAGGTTGCCAAGAATATGAATGTTTTGATAAGGTAAAGAGTCTTTAACCTCCTCCTGCTTGAAACACAGACTACTTTAGTACCATCCAAATCAATTCAAAGATATGAAAATAAGAAACTGGCATGGGCTGAGTTGAAACTGCTGCAGATATTCAGTATCACGCTGCTGTCATAGCAGCTTCAAAATAAAAAGTGCTGTCTGGAGCAAAGTATCATGGGGCTTGAAGTTCAGACTGTAACATGAGAGGCTTCCTGTTCTGGTTGCTGGGTTTTTGGGGCGTTGGTCTTTCCCGCTGGGCTGGCTGCAGGTCAGGGTGGTGGTGGGGGTGGAGTCACTGGCTTCAGCTGCTGCATCTGCATTTTGCTGCGCTTTTCTGCAGATAGACTGAGGTAATTGTGCATTGGATCATTTCCAGTAAAACTCTTTATCTCACCCCAAAGGGGTTTTTGTGTTACTTTCCCTCCCATCTGTGTGGGGAGAGAGAGTGGCTCATGAGAGCGTGCTGTGTTAACCCAGGACAATAACATAAGAAGACAAAAAGCAGACTAACAAAAGACAGGCCACTATAGTTTCAGCTTGTCTTTTACAACATCTGGAACCAGCAAGCACAGGAAGAGACTGAAAGTGTAACAATAGAATGGGGAAGATAGGAATGAAGGATGGTTAGGGTATTAGCACAAATTTTGCAGTTAGAGAAGTGTGTCATAGCCAGGCTTTAGTCTTTCCTAGAGTTCAGTGGACAGAACAGACAAAAAAAAAACTAAAAGACACACATGACTGGCTTCATCTTTGTTTATAACTTCATGGCCCATTTTGACAACCACCCTCTGATGTACTGCACTTTTCCCATTTCAGAAACCCTTCTAGACTTCAAAAAAATCTGCTATACAACCCAGATCTTGCATGCAAAATAGGATGGGGCCTTCACTATACATACAGGTTTTCCTGTACATAAAAGTAAACTCAGAATATCAAAACCATCATGGAAGCTTTTGGCTCACTGATCCTAATAGACTGCATTCCTACCAGCAAGCCTGGAATTTGGGTTCCATTAAGTGTTTCCAGCACTGAAGGTATCAAAAGCAGAGTTGTATATGCATGTTAGTCTTTAAAATCAGTTTGGGCTCCTTGATGCCAATCTTTTGTTACCATAAGGAACACAAACCAGAACATGCACAAATGCACAGAGCATGAAAAGCACACATTTCCAGCACAAAGAATGACATAGATTAATTCCATACATAAACCACTGTGGTAAATACTACAGTACCCAGCCTATTATTATATCTATGAGCCTGGTATTGAGACCATTCCAATTCACTCACCCCTGCATTCCACTGAGGCACCCTACATTACTAACAATTCAAAAAGAAAACCCCAATGACCCCTCTTCTTTTAACATCACCATATAAAAGAACACTCTGCTGAAGATACAAGTCTCATGAATCAATCAGGATGAAATCCAAATGATCTGGAATTTGTCTTTACCTCTATGGGCATCTTTGGCAGGCATACTTACAGCTAACAGGCCCAGTTAACAAGCCTGGGTTACATCACAAGTGACTGGCAAAGTACATCTAACTTACAACAGCTGGCACAATTCATTGCAAAGGAGTAACAATATAAAACCAAACATAATTGGTGCACTCATGGCAAATGGGAGATTCAAGTTAGCATAAATGTGCATGGATTTCAAAGTTCTGCAGCCAAGCCTTCTAACCAAAATGCTGAAAAAACACACCTGCTCTCCAGAGGCATCTTCTCACAAAGGCAATGATAATGAGCAAGGACAGTACTTAAGATGTTTGTTATTTATTTTTCCCATGTCAATTCAGTACAACCAACAGAAGAATCCCAAACATTTACAGGAAAAAGTAAAAACAACAACAACCCAAAACACAAAAACACATACAAAACCCCCCAAAACACAAAAATCCCACCCACCCACACAAAAACCACACAACCCTACACTACCCTGAGATACATGTGAACAACATTATTGTTTTCAAAACCTACATTCTTTCTTAAGACTCTCACAACCTACTGGTTTGCCTTAACCTTTCACCCAGAAGAGTGACTATGTGTTCCACAGGGTTACTTTATTGATGTAGACCCCACACTCTGAGAGCCTACTCAGAGTCAGGTCTCAACACACAACAGAGTAACCAAGAGCCAGTAGCATTTCCTTATATATGATCTACGCAACACAACTTGCTGGGAGATTTCAAAGGGCATTTTACCAATGTCAGGATATTCTGTACACAAGTCCCTGCCCAGTCTGACTCATGCTGTGTCCACACTGACATTCCCCACATTTGCCCAGTGACAGCACTCCCCCTGCCAGAACTCCAGTGCTGGCAGCTGCTCTGGACCGGCAGCTGACATTTTAAACGCAATGTAAGACCTCTGGCAGCTCCCTTTGCTGCTGCCAAAGGTAAAGCTACATTAATTCATGCAAGAAAGAACTTTGCAACCCCCACAGCAGACTAGGCCTTAAAGCCCAAGAACACTGCAGATGTTCAGGGAACAGCCCGTTGCAAAACAAGGACGAAGTTGAGCTCAGAGAACCACAGAGTCAGTGGCTGGTTTTAGACCAAGCTGCTCAACACCTATGCACACTACCTAAAAGCTACTTTAAAGACATCTCACTGCAGGAGACTCTGAGCCCCTGCCATTGTGGGGACACACCGTTCGCACAAGCGGCAAGCTAACAGAGCAGCAGACAGGAGTCTCTTGTGATGGACTGGAGGAGGCCCTGGCACAAGGAATGACTGCAGAATAAGAGGAACTCCCTTCCACCCAAGAAGCCTAAAACAATTATAAAATAACCCAGCCCACCTCAATACTCATTAAAATACAAAGTTCCTCCCATCACCAGTGGAAGAAAATTATTAGTGAGGGCAAAACAGAAAGAAGTGTCAACCTCTGCCAGTAAGCAGCATTCTGGAGAAATGGGAAGAGAGGTTGACAGCCCCCTCCAGCTTACCACCCCTGCCCCAGTAGAGAAGGCTGTCAGTGTGCAGAGGCCATAGACAGACCATACCATAAGGAAGGTAAGGGCACAGATCCTGCTGCCCTTGCACTCAAAGCCATGAGACAGCACATTCAAAGGATGATAACTGCTGCACTTCCTTCCATCTCCACTGTGAGGGAATGGTGTGAAGTTCAGGAAGCTGTGAGCTACCACTTCACACTGATAATCATTACACTTTACAAAGAACAGGTGAAGGGATTCATCCAGGGATAGGCCACCTAGGAACTTAAATCTGGGATGCAGGAATGTTCCCTATGTGCTAAGGCTTGCTGAGGATAGAAAACCACTTCCTGCTCGCCCAAAGAGCCATAAACAGTATAATTGGTGTTTGCTCGTGACATTAAACGTCACCAGATTTAATCTGAAGGGTCAGTGGAAACCCCTAATGCAAACCTGAACTATTTAACGGCCCTGAACCCAAGGGCAGCTATAAATACTTTCAGTGTCAATACTGAGTGCAGCTCCATGTGAAGCTAAGCTACTCTGTTATTTTTTGCACATTACACAGTCTTATTTAGTGCTGCCTTTGCACTTATGGTGACTCTCCAACAGCAATTCCTCGTGTGTGACAAGTGTTAATTGAATGTTTTTAAATATACTGGCCATGTCACAGTGAGCTTTTTCTGAACCTCTGATATAATGGAACCATTTTTGTGACTGACATTACTATGCTGCATATGTTTGAGGCAACTCTCTTTTTACTTTCCTACAGGTAAGCCTTTGTTGCTGTGTGGCTGTACATAGAGATGTCTTTCTCCTTGCCAACCCCCAGCCTTAGAGGAGACAGTCAAATAACATACTAGCCCACATTCCAGAAAGGATGCATGCAGTACACTCTTCCAGTCTACACATTAAAATCTGTTAATCTGGTTATGAGCCTAAGATAGCAAAATTCTGTGTGAGATTTGCTTGGAGCTCACAAACTCTAGATAATACCAACACACACAGGTTTCCAAATTCTCACCACACAAAGTAGAAGCTGGCTTGCTAATGCATGTGTTTTACTCCCAGTGACACCAGCAAGGTTTCAAGTGCATCAAGAGGCCAAACAGCTTCTGAAGTGTGTTTCATGCTAGTAACTTCTCTGTAGTTTATGTACACAGTGTTAAAAATCGTAAGTCAAGCTGATAAAAGAACTTAGTGTTAATAGCAAATCCATGGTCCTGCAAAACTCTCTGCAAGGTCTCTGTTTCTTTTTACGACTGTAATTTCAGCCTCAAACTCCTCTGGGAATTCACACATAAGATTAATGCTATGATTAAAAAGAAAACTAACTTCCTTAAGTAATATCTGAACATTTGGTGTCTTGGAACCAGAGTAATAAGATAATCTTTAACAAAAAGGCCAATGAATCATCGCTGCTGATTTACAATTAATTAAAATAATCCCCTACTGGTTTTGATTAAAAAGGTCTTGGCATGAATTACCATGTCAGAGAACAGAAGAAAAACACTTGATTATAAAGATTATAGAAGAAAACACTCTTTAAGAGCAGCAGAACACAATGTTTATCACTGAATCTAAACCAGAGGGTTTTTACTTAATCTCATGAAGTGGAACTTCAGGTGCCTGCTAGAAGACATACAATGATCTTTCTTAAGTAAAAAAAAAACCAACCCAAACCCACACACTTTTTCCATAGTAAACTTTCAATTTAAAGCTTTACTTTCCTGTAACATTCTCAACTGATAAACTGATTATTTTTTTTTATTTCCTCAAACTCTGCATACACTTTTTTAGCTATGGATGACTATAACATCATTTTTCTTTTTTAAGATAGAGAGCATAGAAAATTACTTAAGGATTCCTTATCTTTAAATGTACACCTTGATTCCAATGCTTGACACATTCAGAAATCTGGCATGCTAAAAACCAAAAGCCCCCTTCTAACAGTAGCTACAGAAGAATGAAAAATAATGAGTGTTCTCTTTTTAATGATCTTAATTTACTCCTTAGCCTTTTATTAGCCTGCTTCATTTTTAGGGAGCTAAGATCAAATAAGTAGAAATAGAGCAAAAAGCACCTTTGAAGATGCAGAATCCCGTAATTTTCCCATCTTGACCTTGTACTAATTCTGCTTGTTCTCCCTAATAATTCTCCCCTCACCCTACTTTCATTCCATCCATATAAGGGCCAAATTTAGTGACATATTTTTTCCTTTTGAAAGTAGTGGATGGTGTAGTCAGTAGGCTGCAGTTTTTCAGAGAAATGCTTCAAAATTTCCTTTGTAATTCTGGAACAGTCACTTGGGGCTCAAAAGCAAAGTAACCAGCAGTACAATGAACTGCTGGATTGTGAGATCCTGAACTTTCACACATCTTCCTCTTCAGTCTTTGGCAAGTCGACAGCTACTGATAAAGGGGAGAGGCCTTGAGCTGGTTTTCCTTGAAGTGCTGACAATGCAAAAGAGGTCTAAAAGGACACTGCATCAGCACTGACTACATTTCTACTGTTGGCAAATACAGACTGCCTGTGTAGTTTTGGTAATTCATCAGCAACGCACCAACGGCTGCAAAACTTTAGGTTTGGGGTTGGGTTATTTGGGGTTTTTTGTGTGTTTTTGTTTGGTTCCCTAACAGATCAAGGCAGAAGAAAACAAGCACTGCAATGCTGCCTCTACAAATTTGACCACCAGCCTCTCAAACAAGAAATGGATCTCCCATCATAAGTTCCTTTGAAAAAATAAAACTGAAGTGTTTCAGAGAAGACATCCCAAATCAAGTCTACACAAACCCCTTTACACAGACTTTCTATTACAAACAGATAGGATAGTATTACTTTGGGAAAGACAACATCTGTCTGTATTCTGACATTTACCTCTTAAGATTTTGCACTCCGACAGTTCGCAGCATGCAACTGTGCATAGGAAAGAGCAAGATGGTAGCACTCCCTCCAGATGTTTTTACATCTTTTCACACTCTGTCAAATCTTGAAAATAGATGTTGTGACAGAAGTAAGTGAATGTAAACAGAAGGAGAACTGATTAAAGCATAAACTTGAAAGAAACTGCAGAGGTGGGGAGGTATCCCATTCCACAGACTAATTTAAAAGTTCATAAGCTCTAATAATGAAGGCCTCCTATTTACTCTAGCAGACCATTGCTGCATAACTGCACTACCCTTAATGTAATGCATACATTAGTGTGATAAATACTGCATTGACTAGAAAAGTGTCAGTGACCAAAAAATTACACACTTCAGCACTTGTGACTCTCATTAATGCATCTCTGAGAAACAACAGGCTAAGAAATTCACTTGTAACTAAAAATCCAATGTAATTTTTTGTCTAAGATATCACTTTTTCTTCTGCATACTCATAACAAGTTAAACCAGTAGCATGTTAAATCACTCTGTACACAAGACTAAGATTCCCTTCGTGAAACTCAAATTCCAAATATTCCTCTTCAAGAAGTCTGACGTAAAGAGATAAAATAATGTAGCATCCACAAATTACAAAAGCTCCTGGAGATTTAATTATTAACTAGAGATTATTACTCCATTAAAAATGTTTCGTGCACACATACTACACTTGATGTTTGCAGAGTTTAAAAGTTTGGCAACAGGATATAGCAGTATTTCTTTATAAATCAAACTCCAGATTCTTATCTAGTAGGCACATATTTTTGGTGGCTGCATCTGTACCCCAACAGAACAACATATTTTGAAGCCATTGAGTCCCATAGTTTTGCCCTTTCTAAGCACAAATTGCAGAAAAGAACCAACCAACCATAAGACCACATTAACACTTTAGAAAGTCAAAGGAATTTGCGAAGTTCTTTGAAAGCTTCTCATTCCTTAATTCTGGATTCCTTACAAAACAGAAAGAACCTCTCAAGTTAAGAGTTTTTGGGAGTGTGTGTTCCTCCCCAAAAGGGGAAAAGCCAAAGTAATAACTGGCCCATAAGACACATATTACTTTCAGAGGCTCTTAGCCAGTGCTTTGATGATTGCATCCCCTGCGGTTGCAAGCTTATGCCTCCGCTCTAGCTCTTCAGCTCAAGGACTTGCTTGCTGATCTCATGGATCTTTGGACAGCACCGGACAACAGAAGACCACCAGGCAGCTTGTGCCTTTTCAAACCTTTACAAAAACGTTGACACAATGTTTTTGCTTCTTCTGCAATTGCACTTTTTCTAACACTGAGATGCTTATAGAAGCCTGCCCATAAAAACTAAACTAAATCCCAAATCTTTTAATCAACAACACAGCTCAAACATTGTAACAAAAGTTTTTTTCTAAAAGACATGGGTTCATAAATTCCAGTCTTTCCTAGTAAAAAAAGCCAACTATTTTACATACTCTTCCCTCTTGTAGAGGAGTAGCTCTGCACAACCTTCTGCTTAATGTTGTTATTAGATGGAAGGAACTCCCTGGTTCCTGTCTTGATGCTTGATTTCATTATATTACTGCTCAGTTGTCTAAGGTGAGGGGCTTTCAGGTGCCACATATTTTAAAACTAGCTCCTGTCTCAACCTCCTGACTTTTCCTATATAAATATCTTGATCCCATTAAGTTATGTAATGAAAGCCAGGGCAGAAATACACTTAAAACACTGCTTCAAGGAAATTTTCAGTGAGTGAGATTTTTGTGTTTAATTCAAGGTGCAGAACTGGAAACAAAACAAAACAAAAAAAAACAAAGCACCAAATCAACCAAAAAACTTAGCACCTACCACAGCACACTTGAAAGATAAAACTACTGATGTTGTTACACAGTCAGTTACAAAACTGACTGTTTTAAAGCTTTTTTTTCCACATTAAAATACTCTGCTAATTTAAATATTTATTATATACCCTGACACCAAAACAGGCTACTTATCTCACCTTTGAGAAAGCAGGGTGATGGAGAAGAACCTGAGAAACTACGAACTTTAACAATGAAAAGGAAGAAGAGATAATTCCACTAAATCTGCACAGCAGATTCCCAATAACACTCAGTAGGTTTTAAAACACCAAGTTTCTTGGACACAAAACCAAAAAGTGTCCTCAGTTCTGCATTTTTCCACAAGAGGACACCAAAATAATGAGAAAAATGGTTTTACAAAGATGTACAACTACCATGTACCATTCTTCCTCATTAGCTAAGTTGAACATTTTTCATTTTAAAACTATTTTGCAGAGGGAAAAAATAAGGTAGAATTACTTCTCCATTAATATGTATTTGAGTCACTGTAGCGATGAGTATTTGACTTTCAGTGTGCCTCAGGTAACCTGAAAACCAGATATATTTAAGGTTGCAGACAAAACACAACAATTAAGTCATACCACAGAAATAGGCTTGCATTGAATTTGAAAATTAACTGTTAACTCTAAATGTACAGAGAAGCAAGCACATGCTTAACTTCACAGTGTAACTGCAAGTAACAATTTCTGGACAACAATACCAAGGCACACATTATGGGACCAGACTCAGAATACCTATGCTCTCCTGATAGTCTCCTAACCCCTCAGCCAAACGCCGCTGTCAAATTCATGTGTGAGGAAAAGCAAATGAAACACACGGAAACTGCAGCCCGTGTGCCCTACACCTTGACTGTGGCAAGGATATATAACAGGTGGTGAAGCAGGGAAGCTATGAGAACGAGAGAAGGCCTTTGTCATGTGGGGGGCTGTCCAGCTCCTACGCATCCCATACCTTCAGACAGAAGCCCAGCACCCGAGCACACTGGCGGCCTGGCTGCAAGCCCTGCTCTTCGAAGCGTCTGAAACCGCCATGCACACGGAAAAGCTCTCCTTCGCAGGCCGGCCACGGCCTCTGGACACGCTTACCCCTCGCTCACCTACTGCACCTCACACTTAATCACTTGCTACTCTGCCTCGCGCCCGCTGTCAGCCCGGTAGAGGACAGGTCAAGGGAACACACAGCCTCCGTTCTAAGGCCCGTGCCGGTCTTCCGTCGGACGGCATTTCCCGCCACTGCCCTCGAGGGCAGGGTAACGTGAAGGAGGTGACAAGAGCTGAGCACCGTTTACGGTCCTTGGAAGGAGAACGGGAATGGCGCGGCACGGCTCTGCTCTAGCCGCCTGAAAGGCGAACGTGCCACGCCTTCTATGCTGCTCGTACTCAGATGATAACCGCGCAACTCCGCCGGCCAGGCTTGGCACCATCTAAGGATCACGACAAGAGTAGCAGCAACTGAAGCTCAGACGACCCCAGCGCCCCGACATAAGCGGCCAGACCGCCTCTCGCGAGAGCAGCCACGCCGCCATTTTTGCCATTGATTGGCGGCGGGGCGGGACTGTGGCACTGCCCTCGCCGGCTGGGGCGGTGGCGGAGGATGAGCCGCTGGTGTGCCCCCGCCTCCCGCTGCTGACGACGACGCTCAGCTCAGTTCAGCTTAGCCTGCTGCGGGCTCAGCACCGTGCCTCCGGCCATGGTGCCCAGCGAGGAGAACCAGCTTGTCCCCAAAGAGGTGAAGTGGAGGCGGGTCGGGGTGGTGGGCTATTATGCCGGGCACCGCGGCGGGCGTTGGCGGCGGCCCCTGCGACGTGAGAGAGGCCCGGGTACGGGAACCGGCCGAGGGTGGCGGTCGGAAGAGGCCTGGCCCGGCCTGGCTCGGCTTGGCTTCGCTGTTTGCCTGTGAGGCGCGGCGGGAGGGAGGGCCTGTCTTTGTGTGGTGGCCAAGCAGCCCTTGGTTTGTGGGAGAGACCCGCAGGGGGTGAACAGTGATGCGCGGGAAGGAAAGGGGACACTTTTCCGTGTGGGCTGGTGTGGGGAGGAGGAGGCCGGGACCGAGCTCGGGCTGCGCACGTCCCCGGAGGCGGCCGAAGAGTTGCACCTGTCTGTGTTGCGGCATGCGGAGAGGCCGGCCTGCGTGGCCGTGGGGCTGGGGCCAGGGCGGCGGTGCCAAGGCTTGGCCACGGGTTGGGTCGCTCTTCGTGTCAGAGGTCTTGTGCGCTGCTCTGAGGGAGGGCAGCCAGTCTCTGGCCTGGGGGGGAGCGGAGGCTCCGGGTGAGGGCCCTGAGCTGAGAGGGCTGAGGAGGATGCAGGCCCCGGCGGCAAGATGGTTCGCTGGGTGCCCGAGGGTATCTTTGGTGGAGAAAAAGGGGCCCGTGCGCGAAATAGCAGCTCGGGGGGCCACTGCCGGGTTTGTGGGGCGACTCCGTGTCTCCCCGACGCAGCTGTGAAACGCTGCAAAAAACAGGCGGTACTAACTGTGGTGGGTGTCGGAGAAATTATGGACCGGCTGAACGGTGGATTGAGTTTCCATTGCTTTGGGCCCCTGATCTCTGTTCTGCCGCAAGAGGAAGGCAGAAGTCGTGTTTTGGGCTACAGGCTAAAGATAAGAGCCTGGGTGAAAGAGGAAGGCTAAGCCTCTGTCCTGCAGCGATAGGCAAATGACACGTGTCAAGTAAGAGGGATACTACTCAGGGCAATGAGTCTCCGACCAATGATACTAAGTGTTTGGAAACAGCTATTCATAAGGTTGGATTAGTAGAAAGTTTATTTCCTCAACAGGTACACCTAAAATATTCATTAACTCTTCTGACACTTTTACTGTTCTGATAAATTACTCAAATGCTTTTTTTTGTTCACATGTCACTGGATTGTTACATCTACCTGTTCCATTGGGTAAGAACTTCAGTTTTGTAGAGTTTGGCAACATGAGTTGGTGGTCTTTTAATGGTATCCTTGAGAAGAGCTGTCAAGCAAATACCAATACTGAATTTTAGAAACAAATTCTTGTACTGGTTAAATGCAGGATGTATATGACAAAGGTAGCTTTACTTCTTGTTCGCTTTCTTAAAATCCTAAGGTTTAAAAGACTATGTTAAGTCCTTACAGGGATGTGAAGTCTCCAGAAACTTCAAATGGGGGAGGGAATACAGTAGCTAGTATACTTAAACATTTCATTTTTTAAAGAAACAGAGAGATAAAAGAGACTAGCAGGAGAAACCTTGTGGCATTAGTTGCAGTTAACTGGAACAGACAAGGTGATTAATAAAAGCAGCTAGCTGAGGCTGTTTCTTTAGTTATGTATTAATAGTATCCCTGTTGGCTTGATAGTTGTATTCAGAATATAGGTATGATTCAGATGTGTATTTTTAACTGACTCATTGGACTAGGATTTTGAATGCACCTCTGTCTGTAAGGAGGGAAAGTATGGATAAAGGAAGATGAATATGTTATTATAGACATGGATATCTTAAACACACAGTGTGAAATCTATAAACTCTGTGCATGAATACTACTAGTGTGAATTGCTTTTTTTTCAACAAGTTTTCTTAAGTTCTTTAGTGTGTCCCCTGCATTTTATCAGTAGATAGAACTGAACAGAATATAAGAAAAATCAATTTGAAGAAAACAGATTAGCTGTTAGCATTAAGTTTAATTGGTTTATATATATAGATATATGTATATACACACAGACACACTTTGTAACAGACACTTTCCAGTGTTTTTCAGTATATCCTCTTTTTTATTATTTCAGTGATACGAAGTTCAATGAATGTTATGCTGTGGCATTCATACTAAGTCCTTCTGAGATTCATTAGTAATCTCATTGCAGGGAACACTGGAAGTTATGGATAAACAGAATTCTCCATATCCCTGAGTTCTCAACAACCTTCTCCTAAATATTCCTATTATGCCATTTTCAGCAGCTGGAGGCAAAGCAGATACTTTGGAGTTTCATTTCTGCCCTTTAGGGGGGGACAAAAGGTTAGAGTTCATGGGTTTTGTCCCTTCCCAAGGAGCTGATAGCGCTTGTGTAGTTTACTGCTTTGCTCTGTTTCAAAGATTAAACTGGGATGTGAACCAGTGTCTGTTAAAGATGAGTTGCAGCCATATTTTTAGTTTGCATTCCAATATAAAAGAGTGAGAAGTGTAATGTTTGCTTTAGGCTAATCTAGGGAATGACTAATGTAAAGGAGTGGATGAGGGAAAAGTGTTTAGGTTCTTGTCTACAAAGCATCATCTCGCATGGTGCATCTGTATGTATGTGTACCTCTCTATGCTACCAAGGAGCTCGGATTGTTAGCTTTAAAGTATATTGCATGAAGTTTTTCTTTAGCTTTTGTAAAGAGTAATAGCATGTTTTCACAGAGACAAAATGCTGTTAGTTTCACTGCTGCAGTCAGAATATTGTTTTAGTCTCTTAAAAAGTTTCTTTTGGACATTGCATAAGTTCGGATGCTTCTCTGCAGGTAATCAGGGCCTTGTTATTTTTTTCTTGTTCATAACTTTGGCATCATGTTATTTTCTATTTGGGACAGATGTATTAAAATAGTTTCTAATAACCTAGAGTTGAGATTTGTTTTTGTTTTTTTTTTTTTCCCCAGTTATGCAGGCATTTGGTAAATTTGTTCTTGCATCCTTACCGCTGCCTAGCATTTTTCCAACTGCTCTTGTAGTTGTATGACCAACAATTTTCTGATGGTAGGGGCCATGAGAATTGCCGCTCGCTGGATCTGGGGTTCAGTTTCTTGAACTGGTCTATGTCTCTTTTCCTTTCAATTGTCCATTCCTTTTCTCTCTTTATCTGAAAGATAAGTTATTCAATTTAGTCTTCCTTTGTATCCAGTAAAACAGAAGGTACTGAGTAACATACAGGACATTGCTACACCCTGGCAGTAAATGTTGAGCATGTTCTTTAAAAATGGCTTTAATATTAGGCATCGATTTAGCCCATATTACTCCCTGGGTAGGGGGAGGGAATAGCATAAGAAAGATAGTAATGGAAAAAGGAAGAAAATGGTACTATTGGAAAGGAAAACAATGTTATGATTTTCATTCTTTCTTAGAGAAAAAAGTAAATGTAAAACTTTTTTTTTTGGGGGGGGAAATCTGCCTTAAATAGAATATCCTAATCAATACAGTTGATGAGGAAGTTAGATGTTTATGTTTGTTTACTGGCAATGTAAGTGAACTTTACCTGAAGTATTCTTGAAGAGCAAGATATATCAGAAGTTAGTGAATATTGTCCAGATTTGGTCAGAATATAAAAAGTATATTCTGCTCTGAGGTTTTTTAAATGGCTGTGCTACTAATTAAATAAACGCTGTGCAGATATTTTCTCAGCATGTTCCAGCATGAGCTATCCAAAGTACACCTGTCAGAAAAAAGAAATATATATATATGCTTTGTACTTGCTGCCAACAAAGCAAAGAAGGTAGTGTGAGTTCTCTCTTATCTAGCTAATGTGAGTCTTTTCATCCCTGCACTAATGAGTCCATTTTATCTTCTGCACTGAACAAATGTTTCTTGGCAGATATCGCTCTAACTTCTTTAGAAGAGCAGGAATCTGATTAAGGTGTCTTGCAGTTCTGTTTACTAAGGGGATGCTGTTCTTTTCAATGCTGATGACATCCTTGGTCTTTCATTCTTGCGTATTAAGAGATTCTGTAAGTGGTTACAGCTTGTGTAATTCATCACTTTTTTTTCCTGCTTTACCTTCTGCACTCTGTTGTAAAGCATAAAGATGGTTGTGACAAATGGGGTAACTACTTCGTTGACTGAGCAGGTATTCTGGAAATCAAATTAAGAAACAAAGAGAAAATCCACACAAAATTGCACCATGTGATCTGTTCCTTGCAAACAAATGCTTTCTGAGTCATACTTGGGTAGTATTTTAGTTTTGTGAATAAGGCATAAGAATAGAATGAAAGAGCTCTCCCTGCTTAGTTCAGCCTCTAGAGTTCTCAGTCATAGTTTAGTTCCCTTTGCTACGTACAGGAGTTTTTATTCCTTCTGTGAACACTTAAAGGTGGTATTTGACACTTTGTCCCTTTGAGAATTCATATGCCAAACCTTCAGGTGGGCTGCCTATTAGCATTTTGTTATTTTTCTTGAAGAAAGTATTCTCAAAACAATACCATTAGTTACTAAAGAAGTGATAATTGAAATGCCATTAAATCCTTACAATTCTTAGTAAACTCTTAAAATAATCAACTTGATCACAGTTTCAGCCACTGTGAAGTGTGTAGTATTTGTGTTTGGCATGGAATCATCTTGCACTGAGCAAGTGGTCTTGCACAGCATTTGCAGATTAAATAACTTACAAAAAGTTAAAGGGTAAAACTGGTAAAAAAATCACTTAATTTAATCTCCAAGATTGTGTACACAAGGGTCCTTTAGGTGCTTCTGAAAAATAACAGATTATTTTTAGATAGGCAGCTCTGTGAATAACATAGAACAGGTTATTGTGCTGCAATTCAGGTACATCCTCTCAATATTGATGTGAGGAAAGCCTTGTAAGTAACATGAGGAAGCATGCCTGAGCTCCATAGAATTGGTGAATGCTCTAATTTTGAAATTGTGAGAAAGATACTTGTAATACTAGGGAAGTTTTCACTGTAAGTAATGTCTGACAAGATGTTAACATTTTTTTTAAGAAGCCTGGCAGAGTACTGCTGGAGCTAAAGGGATGGAAAGTGGCTATGCTTACTGATTTGTGTAGGTGTTGCATTGAGATCAGTAAAAGTAACTGAGGGAATATTTAAAAATAGCAGATAGAACAACTTAAAGTAGTACCTGCTTTTTTTTGTAGATAAAGTATTTTCTTCAGCTAATATAGAAAAATCATCTAGGTCCTTTATCATAGATGTTGTATTTATACCTTCTGTGGAGACACTGTGCTTCTAAGTTCATGCTCTCCCTAGAGGCCTTTGTGGTACTGATATCAGGCAAGCACCCATGAGGCCTGGGCATAAACATTATATTCTTAACTGTTAACCTTCCTTCTGTGCAGTATCACTAGAGAACTACACAAAAAATCCCTGCTGACTCAGCTTGCTATTTGTCTTCTCTCTATCTTTCCCCAGCAGCAGCTGGACAGTTTAAAATTAAAAAATTAAGTATACCTGTGTTCACATTTTTACTTTCTAAACTGTATGAGAATTCCGTTTCTTAGCATGCATGTTGGTGATTTTGTAGAGATGTAAGCCTTCGTTTCAAAATTGTCCAAAAAAGAAAGCTCTTAGTTTTTCCTTGGACTCTATAATTTGTTGGTTTTTTTGCTAACATGGCACTTGTAACTCAATCCAGCAGAAAGTCCTTTAGGATATTAGCAGTATAGGAATATTCTTCAACGAAGTTCAGTGTTTCCATACTCAAAGAAATAGAGGGCAAGTGTGAAAGCACCATCCACTGCTTCTGTGACTCTCCTCAGGAAACAAATTATGTGATTATAGGTTAATAGGTAAGTGTAGTAAGTATTTGGTGATGTTTTTGCATCCCCTTTTTCTTCCAGTATTAAGAAAGCAAGCAAGGAGTTCGGTGATTAAGAAGGTGGACAGAAGATCCAATTAAAGCCAGCCATATAAAGATGTTTTATATCTGAATTACTGTCATAAATGTACAGAGGCTGGCAGATAGTTTGCAAATACATAGAACATAATTTACAATTAATTCTCACTATTATTTTAGACTGGTTAAAAAATTCCTTGGAAATTGAACAGTTCAGGGTCATAGTATGAAAGAAAATATGATCACTTTATGAGTTTTAAGAGTAAAAGTGAAATACTCAATGTTCAGTGGTTAAGAGAAACCTATTTAGATTTTAAAATTCAATCTGTTACAGCTACTACTGTATTCATTGATACTCCTTAATATAACAGGAAACTTTGTTAGAGCTTTGTGTGATCTGTAGGCACGATTAGGAAATATCTGTACTCTTACATTCTTGACAGTTGCTACGTTTGACTTTTAAAGGAAGTAATTCATTTTGACTCACCTTAAAAGAGCATTGGGAGATAAGCATAAGAGGACTTGTTCTTCAAGAGTTAAGTAAGATGTATTTAACATTTTTTAAAATACAGAACTTAAAGAAAAATAACTTAAGTAAAACTGAAAAGTCTCTAGTTTAGCTGCCCCCAGTCACACTCCTCTGCCATATCTTTTTCAAATAGTCTTCAGAATCCCCTGGATGTGTTTAGTTATCTCTGGCCCCGTACCAATTTTTTTGGCTGTCTATTCTTTTATAAATGCCTTTTACAACTGACCCAGTAATCCACTACAACAGGAACAAACTCTCAAGGGTAAATGCTAGCCTCATAACATACTCCTTATTTCTGAGGCATAATGTTATTTGGGGCATATTTAGAAAGCATTAGACTTTGAAATGTGTATCTATTATAAAAATAATGTATCTGTATGCATTTTGCAGCAGCAACACTTAACAGCTGGTGTGCAATGCTATTTCAGTGAAGTGACAAACCCTTTTGTAAATTTTCATTAATTGAAATTTCATTACTAGAGAAGCATATCTGAGGAGGTGTTCTTTGAAAACCACAAATGAATCCATAATCATTGTGAGGTAGAGAAGAGAGTAAAATGTTTGAAACGTGTGCCCCCCTTTCCTAAAGGAAGAAGGTCATGGAGGCCTGGCTACAGAATTCCTTTTTGTACCTCTTCTCCTTTCTGCATTCAGTCATCCACCATAGGAATGCATTCTTAGGGTTCTCTTCACCAGGGCCATTAGTCTCAGTATGACCTCAGCCACCTTCTGTGGTTATCCTGTGTCTACAGCACACTGGGAAACAGAGCAAGTGTGATGTGAGGGCATAAGCAATAGGACTGCCAGTGATGCCTTTTGCTCTTCTAGGCCATTCAAGATAGAAGGGGGAGTTGTTTCTCTTGTCCTGTGAGCATTATTAGCATTTACAGGCACTCATAGTGAAGGATGGAAGGTGTAATTTCATTCTTTCATGATAACAAAAATTTGCAGTTATGTCCAGGTAGATTGGTATCTAGTGATTTAAGTGCTTCTATATATAATACGTGCATTTAAAGTAGTATTCCTCCTTCTCCTTTGCTGGTGCCATTGTATCACTCAAACCTTTTCCAGGAGAAGTAAGGATTCTGTTGAGAAGCTAAAGGGATGACTTGGGTTGAAGCTAACTCACTGGAAAAAAAAAACAACGAGAAATGATTAAATTTAAGAAGGATTCGCTATCTAAGTCTGTTCAATATGTAGCTGCGTGACCATTTGTACCAGCACAAGAAAGGGGACAGTGTGGGGGTGGAATTAAGCAGGTGGGAGCAAAACTGCTTCTTCTGGCAGCTATTCAGACTGTAACTGCTTGTATAACTGAAACGTTGTTTTTAAAGTTTTTAGGCTGCCGTGTATGTGTGAATTATTATTAGTGTGCTGTAAATTCATCTTAAGTCTTACATATTTAGTTTCCAAAATAGATGGGTATCTTCATAGCCTCATACAATATCATAATTATTCTTCTAATTGCCGTAGTCTTCATGAGGTATCTCATTGAGGCATCAGTTTTGTTCTTTTAAAGTATATCAGATACTGAGGGGAAAGCATAGTTAAATGCGATAGATTGAGGCAGAGGGGAAGCATTCTAACCAAGGACATATTGCTACGAATGTGTTTAAGGAATAGATGAGGGTTCACAAAGTTGAAATAGGAGTTCAGGCTTTGTAATGGGGAACATAATTGGGCTAGCTTGTCTGAGAGACTTAAAGAAACACATACAATTACTCTATTGACAAATTTGAAAAATATTCTGTACATTTTTATTGACTCCTTTCCTTGCACAGTCTTTGAGGTCTCTCTGGCTCTGTTGGAATGGGGAAGTTACTTGAAATCTTCATGATCCAGCAGAGTTGGGTTGGTATTAACAAGCAATAAGGATTAGACCCACCAAAAACTAAAGCCGCATTTCAGTTATGTCAAATTAAAACAATAATAACAATTTGGAGTCATAATTTTTTAAATCACCCTATTGGGTGTTAGCCCTAGTAGGCAGCTAAGCAGCTTGCAGCCACTTGCTTACTTCCCACACCCAGTGAGACAGAGGAAGGGGTAAGGAAGAGTAAGTCACCATGTCCTATGGGCAGACCAATGCCCAGCCAATTTCCAAGCAAATATTGAACATAACTAAAACTTCTCTTTTCCCTTCTGTTGCTGAACGTGTTGTTACACTTGTGCTTGTGGGCTATAAAGATTCTCTGAAATCCATAGTTCAAAATTGATAGGATAAAGAGCGTTTGTCCAGTGGAGATGGTACCCTAGCACACTTTTTTTAACACCCCCCCCTCACACACACACCCCCTTCCTCTGTGTGTGTAGTGTTTGTTTTGGTTTGGGTTTTTTTTGTTTGCTTTTTCCCCTCCCCTTGCTGTTTACTTGAAGCCTTCATGTTTTGTGCAGACTGTAGTGCTGTCAGCATGTATCCAGTGTGGTGTTGAATGGGTTGGACCTCTCCGACCAGATGAAGGAATTCCTGAAATATGGTTATGGTTTCTCAAGCAAGCCATATTTATGGCAGTGGTCATCATTGAGAGGGAGAGTTGCAACAAACTTAAATCTGAACATTTCTGTGTGGTGATAGTTCAGAAGTGTAAAGTACAGATGCAGATTTTTTTGTGATTGTACTTACTAGATGTCACTTTGATACTTGTAATTTCTGGAAATGTGCAGCCCATCAGTTACACAGACTTTGAAACATACATGTCTAAGTTTGACCAGCAGTAATGTGATAGACATTAGTCACTTGTGTGTATTTCATGATAGTCTTACATTGCTGAAGCTACATGAAATTTGAGAATTGCTGTTTTAGGCTTAATCATCCAAGTCACTGTGAATGTAAGCATCATGTCTGCCCTTTCCACTTACTACTGATCTCTTTGTCTTTCCTCTCTGTTGCAGAGATTCATGATAATTATTTATAGGGTGTGGACATGTAGGAATTTTTCTATTGCTGATCATTTTAAGTCTCAGTAGACCATTAGCTTTCCCTAGCAGTCAAGCTTCACACATCTGTTACTTAAACTCTTGACCTTAAACTTGTGATTTTACTTACTAATTTATGCCGTCAGTGTTTCTGCATGTTGGAAATACTGAATTGGGAAATGTTGTGTAGAATCGATGTGAAGTTCAAGCTTAGCTTTAGGTTTCAGCTTCAGTCACTGAAAATAATTTTATAAAAGAACTGAAGCAGGAATTAAAATTTGGGATAACCTTCTGTCATTTGAAAAATGTTTGTATTGGTTTGTCCTCATAAGGTTAGTAAAATGCTGCTATAGAGTTTTAATGGGCTGAGTGATTTGAGGCTGAAAAACAGCAAATCACATCTAAATGTAGTGTTATAACCACTGCAGTTTTGCATTTGAGTATTGTTTTGACAGATCTAGTAACTATATTTTTTTTTTTTGTGCCTCTATTTTCATCAAATACAGAACTTACATGGTCAAAGCTAATGTCTGTCTTGCAGATGGCACTAATAACAATGCTTCCTTTGTTAGTATATACAGAATCACAGCTTGAATTACTTCACTGCTACAATATGCTTTATGCACTGCAACTTACACATGCAGATCTTTCAGGATGAAATATTATTTAGAAAGGTACACACAGGGTAAATACCTCTGTAGATTTGCCCTCTTGAATGTCCATCCATGTTAGACCTGTGTGCTGATTGCATGTTTGTATTATAAAGTCTTCGGCAGATCTGGTCTAATACAGGGTCTTCTACATACAGGCTTGGGAATGTCATCTTCTTTCTAGAAATGGAAAAATGTAAAAGATGGAGTGATGGGATCAAAGTGTCAGTGCTTCAATAAATGGAAATGGTTAACATTAGAAGTTAAAATTTCAAATAGTTATAGCTTGAGAAAACTCTTGTGGTGAAATAATAAGATTATCTCTTAAATTGTAGTCATATGTAGCAGTCTGCATTTGCCTTTTTAGATGCTTATGTCATTGAGGATCTGCAAATTCTTTTTACTAAGTTACTGGTAGTGTTGTGGTATGGCAAAGGAGCAACATCTAGTTTGGAGGACTTACCACAATTATGGAGTAGATGTGCTTGCTACCTGAATAGGTTCTTTTATTTCTTCTGAGGAAAAGGCAGTAGGATATTTCTGTATATATTCCTTGAATACTATGTATATGTTAGTTTGAATGCTTTAACTGAAAAGTAGGAAATGCTGCATCTGAAAGATGGACACATCTGAGTGATGTGATTTGTCTTGTCAGAGCAGTAGAAGGCTGTTATTTCTAAAGCACCCGAACATAAACAGTATAATTTGTAAATTTGATTTGTGTTACGTGGCATGTTGAAAACCAACTTTTGTCAGTTAGAATTTGAGTGTGAAATAATACTGGAAAAATCTCCTGATAGTCCTTTACTGAGAATTCAAGAGCTGAGAACATAAGAGCCTTCTTTCAAAAGAAGAAACCCATAGATATTAGAGTCCAGTTCAGGTGATGCTGAGCTGGATCTATCTTCCCCTTCTACTCTCTACCACACACAGGAAGTGAAATAGCACACTAGGAAATTACACATCCCTGTGTATAATGGACTTGTGCCTGTCTCCAGAGGGAAGGAATTCAGGCTAAAGTAAGGGCTCTTTGGGGACACCAATTAGGAGGAAAAATAGAAGACTTTGGTTTTCAGCACTGGGCAATACACTTGACTATCATAATAGTATAAATCAACAGCTTCAAAAATCACACTTCTGGGACAATATTAACTTTTAAGTCACTTCATCAAACGTGTAACTTCCAGCTGTGAGAGCAGGTAACACCAGTAATTAAAAAAACATTGAAAATATGGTGGTGTTTGTTTTCCAGGTGTGTTTGTTTGGGGGGGAATTTTTTCAGGTTGTTTGCTTTGTTTTGTTGGTGGTTTTCGTGTTTGGGGGTTGTTTGGTTGGTTTTTTTTATTAATATGTTTAAATACTCTGTTATATCTGAAATTACAAACTGGTATGTAAAGAAAACACTTGATAGATATAGCTGCTAATCTTGGATTATTAGAATTCAAAACTAGAATTTGTTTCTGTATGTGAAGAAATTGGCCTTCTGTGTCGTCCTGCTATTAAATGCAGTGGGCTGGTTTGGGCTGGTTTTATAGGTACTTTGGTGAGGCAAAGAGAGCACATCACTAAAGATGATGTCAGTATTTTGTGTTTTGATGATCTTGACCTAAGGTGCAGTTAAATAAACTTGGAAAAGACCAATGATGTAATTAGCATCTTTCAGTCTCTCTTCCTGTTTTTCCTTTCTGGAAAAAATGCAAAGTGCAGTGCCTCAGATACACAAAGCAGTGAATTTGGTGTTTGTCCTTAGTCAGAGAACAGTTTTGTACAGGTAATATTTGTTGCATTTTTGATGGTACAAAAGAGATTTTTAGAGAAATTCTACTTTAGTACATTAGGAACCAGAAAAGTCAGTAACTTCATCTCTTCATGTGCTTACTTCAAAATGGGTTCATAGGAATAAAAAAAATACTACAGGAAGTACATCAGGCATTAATGGAGAATTTCATGTGAACCTGGATAGCCTCATAACTTATCAATGCAGTAATAAACTGAATTACAGGCTTATGCTTCTGCTTGAGTCATTTGAGATAAAATATTTACTTATGTCTGAAAGGCTTTTTTTAATATGATGAAGGAATTTGTTAGTATGATTTTTCATTTTTAGTTATCTATAATTTAAATGTTAAACTAATGTGCACTGAACTTGATGTTACTTGTTACAATATTAGGAGTCTATTCCATTTGTTCTTTGAATGCTGATTTTGAACAATTTCTACTGTAAAACTGTTTGCAAGGATTGTGACTTGTTAATTTTGTTTTTATATACTATAGGATATGTTTTGGAATTGCAGACAAAGTATCTTTGCTGAAATGAAGAAGAAATTTTCACAGGTAGATAGATTCATAAAATGATAACCAAGACACACAGTAGTAGCATGATGCTGTAGTTTTTGTTCATTTCTTAACATGAGCATGTGCTATTGAATTTTGTGTGCATGTTCTTGAATACAAAGATTATGTATTAAATAAACAGTCTTCACAGCAGAAGCTTCAAACTGAGGGTGTGCTTTTATGCTTTTGCACTGGTATGTGGGGGTTTACCCCTGTGTAGCTTTTCCTTTCAAAAAAACAGAATTGTGTAGCTGTCATAATACATAAGCTTATGTAATGATTACAATTAAGTTTTGTGTTTACTTTGTGGACTCTGATAACAGCCTGTCAAAATAGTTCAGAGACCTATGCCTGCCTTTTAGACTATTTAAGTAGTCAAGTAGCCACAAACATGAATACAGTTTTGTCTGATAGCTCAGACATATGTGAATGCTTACCATTAATAGAGTTGGACTGAGGTTATTTTTGCTTTATCTGTTTACTATGAAGGACTTGAAGCAGTAGCAGCATGAATGATGGCTTAATACCCTTTGGTTTACTAACCCCAAGTTAAACCTGTTCAGTCTGTCAGAATTACATCTGTGACAAGGAAGAAAGGATTTTTCTGACATGAAACATCCAGCAACCCAAACAGCAAATCTTCTGTAATCTTCTGTAATTTGTTTACTTAATGGTATTTCCATCCATCACATGTTCTAATTATTTTCAGTAGCAACTCCAATTTAAGTCACGACTGATTCACTATCAAATGTATTAGAGAGACTGTGAGTAGGAGTTAAATTCATGGGTATCTTCTGCAAATAGGAGGGACTGGTTTTGTAAACATAGTAAGGCAACAAGGAATTGAGTCTCCAATGGAGAACCATACAGTGAAAGAGACCTGAAGAATGAAGCTGTGCTGGGAAATTTAAATTAGAGAATCCAGGAGAAGTATTTGCTGGTGAAATTTCAATTTAGCCTACTCAGGTACACTCCCCTGTGTCTGAGTGCTATGAATGAAAGTGAGGATATAGTATGCCAAAAGTACTTCAACTTCAAAATTATATTTTCTTGATGTCTGGTTAGCGTTTCAGCAATGCTTGTATTTGTCTTCATGGAAAGTTGTTCATAAACCTAAAATTATTTGCTAAAGATTAAATGTATGAAGATGAATTGGTTCAAATTTGCTGGAAATGATTTTGGAGCAGGCAGCTAATGAAGACTTCCATACGTTGTATCTGCTAAACTTAGTGATTCAACTTGTCTAAACTAACACGGTGCAGACTGGGGGGGGGATTGGGAGTGTGTTTTTATTTGCCCTTCTCTCTTTTTTTTTTTTTTTTTTCTGATAATGATAGCAATAGATGCTGCAGTCAAGAATTTAGTTTATAGTTGCTTGAAGACAGTCAGCTAATGATGAGATTTTGTGAAGTGATGGGATGTGGTATCAGTTTAAATGTTTCAGCTGCTTTGTGAGAGCACTGGTGATGTAAGAAGCTCTCCTAAGGAACTATGCCATTGTGGTGGTGCTCTGTATTATGAGGCTGGGTGTGTAGAAATAAAAGGCATGCTGAAGTTTGTATCTTCTTCTAGAACAGAGAACTGACATGGCTGACAGTTTTAATGTAACCCCAATGTAATGTTTCTATCATGATTTTCAGTGGATAGCACTGCATGTGTCTGCCATTTTAGATGTACCCTTTAGCCATGAGCTGAGACTAGGATGCTCTGACATGCCTTACTAATACTTTGTGTGTTACAAGTTGAAAAGGCTGAGTGCTTAGGGACTAATTATTCCTTTAACTGACCCGATGCTTTCTTGTGTGACCTGTATATAAATATCACTTATTCCTTACTGTTCCACAACTCCCAATAATTTAGAGAATTAATTGATTGTGCTTATTTTTGGCTGGGTTTGCACTGTTGCAAAGTTTTGGGAAAATGCCCTTTTCTTGGCTTTCCTGGGTCTGTAAAATTTTATCACTAGTGTCCTGCCACCTTCAGTTAAGATTGTTACTTTTCATAAATTCATAGAATAGTCTAGGTTGGAAGGGATCTTGAAGATAATCTAGTTCCAGCCCCTTGCCATGGGCAGGGACACCTTCCACTAGATCAGGTTGCTCAAGGTCTCTTTTACCCTGGCCTTGAACACCCCCAGGGAGGGGGCATCTGCGACCTCCCTGGGCAAATTGTTCCAGTGTCTTACCACCCTCATTGTAAAGAATTTCTTACTATTATCTAGAGAAACATCTACCCTCCTCAAACTTAAAGCTGTCCCCTCTCTTCCTATCATTACAAGCCATTGTAAAAAGTCCCTTCCCAGCTTTCTTGCAGGCCCTTTTCAGGTACTGGAAGGCTGCTTTAATGTCTCACCAGAGCCGCCTTTTCTCCAGGCAGAACAGCCCCAACTCTTGCAGCTTGCCTCTATAGGGCATGTTCTCCAGCCTTCTGCTCACCATCATGGCTCTCCTCTGAACCTTCTCCAGCAGCTCTATGTCCCTGTTATGCTGGGGGCACCAGGACTGGATGCAGTACTCCAGGCAGGGGTCTCATGAGAGCAGAGTAGAGGGGAGAATTGCCTCCCATGACCTGCTGATCACACTTCTGTTGAAGAATCAGATATATTGAAGTTGCTGTTTAAAATCTCTTTGTCTAGCAGCCATTTGGCAGTTCTGTTCAGACAGAAGAATTTTTTTCTGTCACTCGTGTAACAGTCAATTTAGTAAAAGAAATGTGGTGGCTTGCTCATGAAACTTCTTGTTTAATGGCCAGCTTCCAAGGTTATTTGGGAGCTTGCAGATTGTCTGGATTGCATTCCTAAAAATTACAAAAGGTATATTTCTACCTCAGCAGGAGTTGTGATCATGTCAAATTAAAATACGAGCTTGAAATAATGATTTGAAAATCTATTCCTGATTTGAAGCAGTCTGTCTGCTTTACTGGATGAAATTCTTGTAGAACTTGAGATGTTTCTCTATAGCGATCACCCATATTTAATTCCTTTCTGTTCTATAAAAATGGAGCTTGTTTCTTACACCTGCTTAACAAAACAAGAAGACTCTCATTTTCTTGTGCCTGCCTTCAAAAATTAATTCCAAGTTTAGGATCTTTTAGCTGTAAAAGTGTACTGCATTTTACTGGTGGAGTCTTGTTTGTCTTGCTCTATTTAACTCCAGAATGCTCTTAACTCGTGAATTTTTGCCTGCTCTCATTCCAGGTAGAACGTGCTGCTGAGGAACCCAGGGTGTTGTGTATAATACAGGATACTACAAATTCCAAGACAGTGAATGAACGTGTTACCATAAACCTGCCAGCTTCCACGCCACTTAAAAAACTCTTTGAAGATGTGGCTTTGAAAGTGGGCTATGTGAATGGAACTTTTGATTTAATGTGGGGGAATGGAGATAATGTAATTGATACGGTATGGCAAAAGTGCTTTTTATTTCCTTCTCATAGCAAACATTTAAGTCTCCATGTTTAAAAGTGTGCTATTTTTCATAGATTACATGTACTTATTCATTAAACAATAGAAACCAATATAATTACAGTGTAATGCAGTATATATTTTTAATAAGACCCATGATAATTAATCTCCCATTTCCTTTGGTCTTGTTGGAGAAAAGTTTTCCTCTCAACAGAAGTATGTTATTGTGCTGACTTTCCATGCTTCTTACAAGTAATTGAATGTATTATGTATATTTTTTACAAAGTATTAATACTGCTTTATGACTTGAACTTGGTGGGTTTAGTTAATGTGGTTTCCATGGAAACACCCACATAACTTAGTAAGATTACTTAAAAAGTAGATGTTAGTTTGTTTCAGGTCATGTTTAGGTTTGTTGATAATTCTGTGATTTTTTTTTCTCTTTAATAAAAGCATAGGCAAGTGATATAGGACACTATGCTTTGATGTACTGCGAGAAAGCTATAGACCAATGTCTTGACTCCTGAATAGACAAACTTCGAAGGATTAAACTGTACTGTAATAATTAATTTATGCTGTTTCTTAAACTGTTTCCAAGTTTTTTTGTTGTTAATGATCTTTATATAGGATAATAATTTATATTCATTTCATCTTAGTGTGTCAGAAGTAAGTCCAAGCATTGTACTTGGACAGAAACTATTAATTGCATATAGATCTGTGTTGTTTGCTTGGTGTGTGTTTTTTAAAGTGTGGTTTGTTTTCGTTGTTGTGTTTGTATTTTTTAGCAGACTCCATTAGATCAGAACAGTGACAAAACTATCCTGGATGCTGGTTTTGAGCCAGGGAAGAAGAACTTCCTGCATTTGACAGACAAAGATGGTGAGCAGCCTCATTTAATGCTGGTAAGTAAAATCTTCAGAGAGCGTAAGCTATTGCATTGTGTATAGTGCCCTTGTGAGATCAGAAAATTAAGTAAAGTTTCATACAATAAGCTGCTTCAGGAACCTTCGCAGTACACTTCTAGACTGTTATTTTTACTATTTTACACTTCTAGGTTTCTCCTGAGTAGGACCAACTCCAGTACTAGTGATTTGATGTCACTTTTTATTTCTGCTTGTCAGATGTTTAATTAATTATATAACCTTAGAAAATTACTCAAAGCAAAGCATTACATAATTTTCAACACGTTTAGAGATGATTCTTAACAATACAAGTTTAATGCTTTTCCTCTGGGTGTTTGAAAGCAGTATTAGGCCAGTCTATCAGAATTCTTGGAACTGACAGTTTTATAACAGCAGTTACCTGCTGTTACCTGTGCCTTTAAGAACAAGAGAAATCATGTGTTTTAAAGAGGAGTTTTTGGTGTTGCTGGAAGCATGTGTTTGCCATAGCAAAATTATTTTAAATTTACTATTTGTCAAATGTATGCAGTGAAAGATAAACTAAGTTGCAGCTATTTAAATCAGGGATAGTCTAGTGATATGTTAAGATTTATTACTCAGCTCTCATGTCAACATAATGCTGCCCTACTTAGTCTTTGCTGTGGACGTAATTACCTCTAAAGGTGAAAAAAAAGTATTTTAAAAAATGTGCATCCAGTCAGAATTTGAGAGTGATTTTTATAACTGAAAAAAATCTCATTCTGTGTTTCAGTGCAGGAAATAGGAGGTGCTGAACTGTGGGCTTGCCCTTTGTATGTATTATAGTCCTGCATTTGACCGTACTGTATTCTGAAGGGCATCCATTAACATGAAGAATGATTCTCAAGGAGTTGAGAATTTGGAGGGCAGAATTAAATGTTATGCAAGCAACTGTGTATGTGCAATTTGCAAATTTGTATGATCCTCTTAGCAAAATGGATTTCATAACCACAAGAGAAAGACACAGAACTTGTCAGTGCTTCAGTAAAAATTTGGTGTATTTCTGTTTTCAGGAGTCATCAAGTGCAACAGATGACAGTGCACAAGACAGATTTATAGGCCCTCTTCCAAGAGAAGGCTCTGTTGGCTGTAGCAGTGACTATGTCAGTCAAAGCTATTCGTATTCTTCAGTCCTGAGCAAGTCAGAGACAGGTATAGTGTTCTCTTGTCAAGACAATGCTAGTTTGTAATTATTTTAGCATGTTTTCAAATAGCAGCACTTAAAGATTTTTGGAATTAGTTTTTGTAAAAGCCCATGTTGTTACTACGTTTTCCATCATGTTTTCTACAGCGTTCTCTTGTTACTTTGGGAACAGAAGAGCTGTATCTCATTGTTTTTAGTATTAATCTGCTGCTGTGTCACTAGTTGAGTAGTCAGGATTGTATTACAAAGAGTGTTCACCTCAAGCTGTGTGTTCACTCACAGCTTAGTGAATACTTGATACTCAGAAGTGCTGTTGCCAAATCTCTGCACTCCACTTCTTAACTGAAGTCTTCCTACTGTAGCCCCTGGTTGCAGTTTCTCTGCCTGCACCCAAGAGGTTCATCCTCCCCTGCCTGGCTCCCCACCAGCAAGTGGAGACTCCTGTGGAAGGGAAGCGCAGCTCTGCCTTGCAGGCAAGTGCCAGGGCAGATCCCGGGAGGCTGGCTGGGCACTGGTGCCCTGCAGGGGGCAGCAGGAGACAAACTCCTAATACTGAACTTGTTGAATAGACATGAAGATGACATGCATGTTACACCAATTCACATATGGTCAAGATGTTTATCTACCATGTACCTTTTTTTCATTTAATAACTGTGAAAAGGTGATCTGTATAGTGTGATACATAAAATACACCTGTCTCTTCATAGAAAATGCTCATTTTATATGGAGTAGCTGCCTTTTCATTACTAGTGTGGAACTGAGGGTTCTTTTCTTTTAATGCTTGCAAGACATACTGAATTTGTTCATGCTCCAGTATATGCTGCTTACTTATCAACTGTTTATTACTGCATATTTTGAAGGAAATCTTCTGAAACAATAGTAGAAACCAGTGCAGACAAAAAATGTTTACATGTAACTACAATCTTTTTTAGTTGACATCAGGCACTAAATAACTATTATGCAATTGCTTCTTAATTTTTTTTTTCCTGTGAAGTATTTAAACATTTCACAACAGTAACCAATAATTCATGTTTACTAAAATAGCTTTGTGTCATTCAGGGAATTTACTTTGTTACATATCCTATTACTCTGTATTGATCTAAGAAATTAATGGTAGAAATATTACCTCAATTTTTATAGTGTAAATAATAAATTACAACAGGTGGATGCAGTTCTTAAGCATCATCACCTGATTGTTTTCTTGTCCAAGTTTTTAACTCTTGAAAGTGATTTTTTGCATTACTTTTGTTTTGTTTTTCTTGTATTTTTAGGTTATGTGGGGCTAGTAAATCAAGCAATGACTTGCTATTTGAACAGCCTTCTACAAACGCTCTTCATGACTCCTGAATTTAGAAATGCATTATATAAGTGAGTATATATAATTAAAACTTGTTCTTAAATGTATACTGGTGTATGTTGGTGGGAGAGCTGTTTGAAGTTCTCCAGTCAAAATTTCAGTGTTTGAATACTGAAACACATAGCTGAAGTCAAGCTGGATATACCATTATAAATTACATCTGCTTTAAAGTTCCAGATTTTTAATAAAATAGTGAGATGTTACTAGTTGTGTCATGGACAAGCTTTTTAAAGAATTTGCCCCACCTTGAAAACATCAAACTTCAAATTAAGTTTGAATCTAGGTGCAGTTCATGTCTGTATTTGTACAGTGTACAGCTTCCAAAGTATTTAGTTTGCATTAGATTTGTATATTTAAAGAACAGTGTTGTCATTTGTGGCAGAAATGGAAAACAATTTCATTTGAGCTTTATTTAGAAACAGCTTTAGTTAACCTCTGTAATATGGCAGCCTGCTTGAAATGTAAGAGATGCTGATGTAAATGCTTTTTTTTGAGTAATGTTTTTCAAAGCAATTTTAATTGTCAAATATTTTGTATTGTGAATAGATGGGAATTTGAAGAATCTGAAGAGGATCCTGTGACGAGTATTCCCTACCAGCTTCAAAGACTGTTTGTTTTACTGCAGACCAGCAAAAAAAGAGCAATTGAAACAACAGATGTTACACGGAGTTTTGGATGGGATAGTAGTGAGGGTAATATGTGGCATTTAAGCTTGTGTGATTTGCTTCAGCAGCTGCCTGCTAGGAGCCTAAGCTGCTATGGATGGGGAAAAACACCAGAATAGCTAGAAAAATTTGTTATAATTCATTTTGTTTCAATGGATACAAAATAGCCTAAACAGATACTTTGGGGCGGGGGTGGGGTGTGTCATGTCATTTTTTTAAAAAAGAAATTGTCCATGAGTTTTAGGCTGTTAAAGTAAAAATCATTATATTTTTTTGTAATTAAGTTATCATTGCAGCTGTTAATTGCTTCCAAAATAGTAACTACATGAAAAGTTTCATCTGTCTTGAACCACAAATGACAGATTGTAACACGTGTTCCTCTTAAGTAGGAAATAGTATGGATAATTCCATAAAATCAAGTACTCTATTTGTCTCTTTGATGCCAGTATAGTGTAATTGTGTTCTATAATGTGCTGATTTTCCATGGAGTAATTGTCAGATAAGGAATTGAAAACTGCGTTTCAGTGAATCAATGCAAAGTGGGAAACAATTCTGAACCAGTTTGCCTTATAACAGTGCAGATTAGCCTTCCTGTATGGTTTTATGTATTCTTACTTACGTATGTGGTTCTTGTTTATGCATAAACCTTGTGAGCAAGCTTGCTGCTTATTTTTTCTGACTTCAGAGGCAGCTGCTTGTGGATTTGAACACTGGCCCAATAGAGAATAATGTAGTAAATAATAGATACAGACTTAAATTATTAGGTAGCTTTTCAGGAAGTATTCTTGGGCCATAGTTAGTATCAGGCTAATAGCATCTCTTGTTTTAATTAAGATTAATTTCTGTTTCTAACAGCATGGCAGCAGCATGATGTACAAGAGCTTTGTAGAGTCATGTTTGATGCTTTGGAACAGAAATGGAAGCAAACAGAACAGGTAAACATACAAAAACTTCCTTCCATTAGTGCAGCAATGTGGCATTGTTGTGTTCTGGTGTGTGTTTTGTTTGGTGTTTTGGGTTTTTTTTATTATTTTTCAGAATGATTGTGAAAAATATCCATTGAATTTTAAATACCAGGTTATTGAAAGCCTGCAATAGTTGCCAATTTTCTTCTTTAATGCAAATAGTTAAGCTACTGCAACACATGACTTTCACGAGTGTGTTGCTGCTTAGAAGTGGAATATTCTGATCTCTGGATACTTAGCCACTTCTGTGCTTCTAATAAAGACTATATTTAACTCCTGTGATAGCTTTGCCACTCTCAGTATTTATTAAGCTACATGGTGAACTCTTAGGTTCCAGGCCACTCTCCTAATGTAGAAGACAGTTATAAGCATATTCATAATGCATGTTGCATTCTGAGAAGAGGCCAATGTGTAGGACAGTTTTCAGTGTGTAGATTGGCAATTACTTCCTTTATCTTTCTACACCGAGAGCTGGAGACCCAGGAAAGGCCTGCATTGTCAATCTACTAACAGTGTCTGCAAGGTCAGACTTGATTTTGAAACTTCAGTTTTGCTAGTTTTGTCATCACTTTTAAGACAGGACTTTAAAATACACTGTGAAGCTTGCACAATGTGGTTCTAGAAGCTCATTTGATAAGGTGTTTCATGTGGTGGTGGAGCAGGGGAAAGCAAGAAATCAAGAAATGGAGATGGTATTCTAAATGTATAGCTATACAGTTAAGGCTTAATTTTAAAAAGGCATTTCTCTTACAGCTTACTGGAAATGCCTTCTGTTTCATTTGTTTAAAGCTCCATTGAATATCTGTTTCAGGCCGATCTTATAAACCAGCTGTACCAAGGCAAACTGAAGGACTATGTAAGATGTCTAGAATGTGGCTACGAAGGCTGGAGAATCGACACCTACCTGGATATCCCTTTGGTCATCCGGCCGTACGGCTCCAGCCAGGCGTTTGCTAGCGTGGTGTGTACTATTATGCTGACTGATAGTGCATCCATACACACATAGAATACATAATGCGACAGTGGTATAATTGGTTAAATGGTAAGTATCATCCTAGATACTCCATCTTGGGGTGTTCGTCTTTGTGCAGTCAACCAGCTAGCAAGTTCTAGAAGATTTTTTTTTTTGGCTTTTTGGTTTGTTTGGGGTTTTTGGGGTTATTTGGTTTTTTTCTTAATTTTTCTTTTGCCCTTCAATGAGTCCTACTGGTGCATGTATAAGGGGAGGGAAATTGCAACTTTATTGCCTTAGGGCTGCAGTAATCAGTTATTTTCTTCCTGATAAAATCTTCAACATTTATACAAAGATATTTCTGTAAGATCACTAAGTTTTATTTGAGTTATTCTCTTTATTGGCACATCTGCTAAATTTTCATAGCATTGTTGAAAAATCTTAGTGAAAGAACAGAATGTTGATTTAAAATTTTTAGTTTAATTGCCATGCTGTTGCTGTGCTTTTTAAAGTTCATTTATCGAATATCATATGCTTTTAACAAGCAATTGAATTGCAATTAAAAAACAATCTGTCATTCATCAGTGTTCTTGGTCACTTCTACTCCAGCATTACTGATGTTGGCAAGCATATATACTGCTTAGTAAATCTGTGGAAGTTTGGTTTTGGTTGGTTTGGATTTTTTTCCTAGCCTCTCTCCTCCCCTGAAAAGAAGTGATTACAACTGTGAAACTCCACTATTGTGGTTTAAAATACCTGTACTGTGGATGAAGCTGGGAGAAAGAATAAATCAGACAAGTCTTTCAGTAAAGATTGTTTTAAACACTTGTGTAATTGGCTTACCAGGATGATTTATATATAGCAAGTGTTTTCCCTTTTATATTTATTACACTGGCAATGCTTTTTTAAGCACTAATAGCCTATAATTCTTAACAGTAATTTTGTTAAGAAAATAGTTTCTAGAATTAGGTTAAATTGTGCTGTAGGTTCAGAGTACTTAATACTTTGAATACCAGTCTTGAGAACTAGTAAAGATGTAGGACTTTGATTCCACAAAAAGGATTCAACTTAGTAAAATCCTTTGAATTCTTTGTAAGATTGCACTGATAAATTTTTTAACTGTATAACTAATTCAAGCTGTACTGATACAGATTGATATTTCATATAGTTGGTTTCTCTTTTAATCTTGAAAAAATCATTTCTAGAAATTTTCTCTGAACAAAAATATTATTCAGTGATGAGATTTTTCTGATCAATGTTCTCTGATCAGTTGCTTTCAAGTAATGAAAACTGTTCAGTTCATGAAGTTTCAATCTGCATTTAACAATGCATTGTAAGTGTGTGTCAAATTGAAGATTTTTTTTCTTTAGTAGAGAAGTCTATACTGGAAAGCTGTGGGGGGAAAAAAAAAAGGACTTTGTATACTTACCAAACCACAGAAAGCCTGAAAAATTAGAACTTAAATATTGAATTACTTTTAATGGTATTTGATACTTCTCCTGTAAATCAGCATTTACTGGGTTTACTACATTAAGGAAAAGAGGTTTTTAAATTTTTACAAATTTTTTTGTTATACAGTTACATGGTTGCAATTTATTATTGATGCTTCAATTTTTGAGCTTTTTTTAATTCATATTCTGATTATATTCAGTTGATTCTCCTCCCTGCATTTGTATTTTCTATAGCAGATGTAATTTTTAGTTTTATAGTCTTCAGCAGTGGGGAGATATGGAGGATACTTGCTTTTGGAGAAGGGAAAAATCGCCTGTTTCTAAATGGAATTCTCTGAAGGTAGTATCCTCCATTGATCCATAGATGATGGTGATTTAGTAGGTGCAGGTAAAAAGGGTATGAGAGAGATCAAAAATTTCACACATGCGCTAATAGGGCTTATAGAAGGGAATTAAAACTTTTGAGACCTTGCTAGTCAGCTCCTGAGGGAACTTGCAGCAGGCGACACAACCCAAGATAGGGGATCTAAGGAGGATACTACCTTCAAAGAACTCTAGTTAGAGGTAAGTGATTTTCCATTACTTTCTAATAAGAGAGAATGGACGTGTGAGCTTTAAATAAGGTGAATCTATAGAATACCATGAAGTGTATTATCCCACTGTTCGACATTGTGTAGTATCAAAAAAATGTAGATACCTGATGTGTTGCATATGTCTATAAATATAATGTATTACCTGTGTGTACATGGGAACATGGAGGAAGTGGGAAGGGTGACACTGTTTGCTGTATTTCCTAGTACGAACTCATTCTGAAATTCCCTGGTATGTTTAAGGTTTGTTTGGAAATATATTTCTGATTGCCCACTCCATCCCCCAAGTTCATGTAGTAAGACTACATAGCTACAGACACATTAGGGCAGCTCTGAGATCTTGTCTGTACCTATCTTAAGATAGTGTAAGCACGTTTTCAGAAACTGTCTGCGTTGTTCAAGGGCATGGCTTAAATAATTTTGAATCATGAGGTCTCTACAAACAGAGACGTGAAAAATACAGCTTCTTTCAAAGAGGCGAACAGGAGCGCCAGTTCACATCTGGATTTCTGTAGGTACTGGTATCTTCTGTATAGGTGCCTAAATTCACTGGCATTAGACAAGCTGAAAATATATTATGTTTAATTGTAAGACAAAAATTTTGCAAGATGAAGAACATCTGAGAGAAGAGCGGATGCCATGGGGAACTGTTTGGCATACTAAAATTATGTTACTAGAAAACAGTGGAAATGACGTTGTAATACCAGCAGACTAGTTAGGGTCAGATGATCTCTAGAACTATTTTTTAGCATCTATTTTGCTTTTTGATTCTGTGAACTATTAAAAAAAACTCACACAGAAAACAAAAACATACATACACAGACGATAAAACCAAGAAAAAAACCCCAAGCTTAAATAGTCTGTCATACTAATCTATTGCTTCACCATTTAATGTGTTTTGAAGCTTTTGTATGTTGGTAATGTTGGAAGTGCTTAGTAGCTCTGAGGCTGCATAATAGTTACCATTTAGATGACAAAATTGAAGGTACCAGAGTTGCAAAAAAATGGGGATATCATGTGGTAGGTTGTACAGTATAGAAACTGTCATTGGTTTTGCTGCATAAACTGGCAGAGTACAAAATGAACTGCATTAGAATAGGAATTATCAGCAGAACCTTAATGTAAAGATTAAGTAGGAGAAAAATGGAGACAGAAGTGAGTAAGCTTGAGAAGCAGCAATGTTCCTTATTGAAAAGTACATGGATATTCATGTAGCTCAAAAATAAGAGTTCCCAGGAGTTTAGTTGGGTTTTTCAAAGCACAGCTTGCTATTTGTGGTAAGCCATGAAACCACATGACTAACATAGTACTTCATTCAGTTTTGGGGAGTCTGAAGGATCACTTTTTTCCACATTAAAATTTATACTGTTTCCTTGTTAAATTGCACATCACATGAGTTTACATAAGCATTACATAATCACTTTTGTCACATCATTTGCATATTCATACTCATTCATGTTCCTATTTATGCATAAGTTGCAACTTTTTTCTTGCCCTTGAAATATATATCTTTTCTTTTGTCTTAAGTGCCATTTTCACAGCAGGAGACTGAACAGGCACGACTGCATGTGATGTGCAATACAACAGGAGTTAACACTATTTTATATTGTATCACTATTAAAACAAGGATTTGGATTCATCAAATACTGAATGGAATATAGGTAGCAGTAATTGTGGTTGACTATTTAACTGTGGGCTGGGTAGAAAGGCTGGTTCCTCTTCGTATTTTCCTGACTCTGACCATATCAAAGTTTGTCAATCAACTTCTGGTTGTAGATTTAGTTAAAGTAACTTCTGTGTGTTTACAGTGTCCTTGTAAGCATATTCTTCTGACTTATGGCTCCATAGGAAGCATTCTTTAAAAATCAGGTAACATCTTTTTGTTATTAGGAAGAAGCACTGCATGCTTTCATTCAGCCTGAGATACTTGATGGCCCCAATCAGTATTTTTGTGAACGATGTAAGAAGAAATGTGATGCAAGGAAGGTAAAGACTGTCCAAATGATTTGTGAAAATTACTTTTGGTCAATACTAATTCTGACAACTGTAGTGTAATCCTGTCTTTATTTCCTTTAGGGTCTGCGCTTCTTGCATTTTCCATATCTGCTGACATTACAGCTGAAGAGATTTGACTTCGATTATACCACTATGCACAGAATTAAACTCAATGATCGTATGACCTTTCCTGAAGAGTTAGACATGAGTGTCTTCATTGATGTTGAAGATGAGGTAAAGTGTTTGGTTTTGGAGAAAACTCTAACATTCCAGAAGTTTTTTAACTAAGAAAGTTTAAATGTTGGTTGAAGAAACCATTTTTAAGATCATTCATTTGCATTAAAATTCTTCAGCTGTGGCAGTGTTTTAATTTGAAGTTTTAAAGTTTGTCCATGTGGGGTTTTATTACATTGACAAGCGTGTTTGATACCTCTCAAAGAGTTACTGGGGTGGGGCAAAATGAGAATGAAGATTGATCTGCGAGGATAGAACTTTGGACAAAATTAAACTATCATAAAATCACAAGAATCCACAGGAAAGAGTATCAGGTAAGTGGTGACTTATGCTAAATGAAACACATATCATGCTTTTAAGCTAATAGAATACTCACCAGTCTTACTGCAATACCTTCCTTGCCTCTGTCCAGTGAGTTGAAATGGAAAAAATTTTTTGACAGGGGATGAAAATATTTCCAGTCAAATCAATTCTGAATAACATGATGTTACAATAGGATATGTTACCTGATATTGGACTTCAAATTGAGTAGTAAATGCATTAGGCTAGTGACAGAGGTAACCTTGTTTAGTGTGAAACCAGGTAATTACCATTCAGTTGCACACAAGACCAGATTTAAGAGGTGGACTGAAGATAGATACTAAGAGAAACAAGTCCAGTCTTGATGGTGAGTTGCAGAGGTCTCTACATTTTTGAGGAGCTTCCTTGTTTTGCAGATTGGAGTTTTCATTTCACAAACATCATTACTTCTTGTTCTGTGTAACTTTAAGTGTTGTATGATATTAGTATGTATGTCTTATTTTTAAGAAGTCTCCTCAGACTGAGAGTTGCACTGATAGTGGAGCTGAAAATGAAGGCAGTTGTCACAGTGATCAGATGAGCAATGATTTTTCTAATGATGATGGCGTTGATGAAGGAATCTGCCTTGAAAGCAATAGTGCAGCAGAAAGGATTTCTAAAGCTGGCAGTGAAAAGGTATGTTTAGAAAAAAAAAATTACACTGGGTCTAGTTGGAATAAACTTAATTTTCGTCACAATAGCCTGTATGGTGCTCTGGTTTTGAATTTGTGATGAAAACAGTGCTGATAGCACACCAGTGTGTTCAGTTTTGCTGAACATTATGTACAATGGCCAGGCTTTCTGTTTATCATTCTGCCCCTGTAGTGAGTAGGTCTAGGATGAGCAAGAAGCTGTAATGGGGATGTAACTGTGATGGCTGGGACTGCTTTTTGGTGGGGGTAGGAGGTTGGTTTGTGGTGGTGTTTTTCTTTAATTCAAATTTCAAAAGTTGACATTCTATCAAAGGAAAGCATGCAACTTGATTTAGAGGTCATCTGAGAATAAAAGTCTTCCTAGCTTGACAAAATGGGAATTCTCGGGTAACTTTGACATCAGACCCTCAAATTGAAGACTGTTTTGTCTTGTGAGCAGTGGTTTTACATTGAGGCCAGCTGTCAAAGGCCCACCAACTTTGGCTACAAAACTGTCTTGCAGCTTAGTGGAAGATTGGAAAGTTCTGATCAGTCTGTGCCATCCTTTCTTGTCCTTAAAAAACTGTAGGTAAGGCCACAGGCCTAAGTGTTAAATATTCATTTAGTCACCTTGAGTTAATATTAAGGAATCAAGCAGCAAGTTGGTCTAGGATAGCAGACATCCTGAGGGACAGAAAGTATTCAAAGTGCAGCCTCACCAGTGCCAAGTACAGTAGCATGATCACTTCCCTTCTCCTGCTAGCCTTGCTATTCTGGCTGAGTTTTCACCAGTTCAGAGGCTGTACAACAGGCAAGTAGTGGTGTATTAAGCCAGTTTAAAAAATCTTTTTATGATTTCTTTCCTTAAGACCTTTGGTCTTCTCTCTTTCTTCTCAGCAGTGAAAGGGGAAATTTCACTTCCATTATCACATACTCCTGCATAATGCTTAGCATATCAGAGCTCTGATTTTGGTCAGTGTCTAGCACGTAGCGTTTCTGTTCTACAGATCTGTTTTATAACATGCAATTATTTAATACATTGGGGTTTGTGTAAGTAGAATCATAGAATGGTTTAGGTAGTTGTTTTAAAACTTTTGTACCTTTCACCTTTTCTTAACACGGATTCTACTTTTTTCTCTCCTCAGAGTTCTTTATTGTATGAGCTCTTTTCTGTTATGGTTCATTCTGGAAGTGCTGCTGGTGGCCATTATTATGCCTGTATCAAATCTTTTAGTGATGACCAGTGGTACAGCTTTAATGATCAGCATGTTAGCAAGGTAAAAATAGTATTCTTAGTTATGTTACGTTCTCATAGATGAACCAGTAAGGTTTTTTTGTGTAAAGCTGCACTGGTAGATCTATACCTACACTGGTAAAGCACAGATATTTCAAACTTGTACTTTGTTTTATTTCCTCATCCTAATGTCCTGTGATACACGTGTCTCTTGGTCGTTAGCTTAACTGATTTCACGTGATGGTGAATGGGGATGGTTCATAAAGTATTCTTTATTCATGTGCAGACCAGATTGAATTTAGAATTTTACCTTCTATACTTGCTTAGAGAAGTGCAATTACACCTGTCCAGATCCATTTCAGGAGTTACATGTGTCCATAAATATTATTGCAATCAAGAACCCCTGTTTTGTTTTTCTAAGAAGTTTCTACTTTAAAAAAAAATAATTTTACTTACTTTCACTGGAAAATCAAGGGGCACATCACTTTGAAACAGATGGCTGAATTCTTTTGTAGTCAGCAAATAAACACATTCACGATAAAATTCAAATAATTCATATTGTCTTAATTATGTAATGTCTTTTTTTCCTGTGAGAATAATTGCATCTGAATCAGTACAAGTTTCTCAATCATTAAATTGATTTTCTGTTAGATAACTCAGGAAGATATTAAGAAAACATATGGTGGATCTTCTGGAAGCAGAGGCTATTATTCCAGTGCTTTTGCTAGGTTAGTAATACTGTAATATTTTTCTTTCTGGTTGTGTTTCAATGCAATCAAATGAATAGCCAAGATGTGTGTGCTTTAACATGTTAGTTTAATAGTAGAAGTTTCAAATAGTTGTAAGAACTGTCCTAACTGCTGGTTCAAATAATTAAAATAATGCAATATTTGTTTTAAATCCTGTCTGGTTAGTGTATTGCTAAGATATACATGACATAGGTTTTCACTGAAAGGCAAACAACAAAACACAAAAGAAACGTAAAACCCACCAAAGCAACAACAAAACCCAAAACCAACTATTAAATCCATATTGTTCTCCTGTCTGATAAATTCACATAACTGTTCTTTTTTCCACCAGCTCCACAAATGCATACATGCTGATATATAGACTGAAGGATCCAACAAGAAATGCAAGTAAGAACGTTCTGCAGTTCTGACTAGCAAGATTCTATTGTGAAATGATATTTTAGATAAGAATGCAGTTGGATTTTTTTGTGAGGGTGGTGGTATTGGTGTTTTTAGGAAATAAACAGTTTGTAGCCTGGTTGAAATTAGGCTGATAGTGTGGATTGTTCTAAGATTGTGTTGAGGATGTGTATGTGGTTCAGTTGCCAGAATTTATCACTCCATTTTTTAAAAAGAAATGCTGATCCTGAAGAGTGAAATCAAGCTTTCAAGAATCTTTAAGTCATCGGTTGTAGGGAGAGTGTTTTGATGGCTGAGTTAATTTTATTCATGATTGATAAACTGAACTTCTGTGTTAATACCATAAAATTTCACCACTGAAAACTTTGACACTTCACATTGTGTAGCCCCTTCTGTTTGAGAGAGCTTGTGATGAACCAGCTTTTAATATGTCCAGTGATATTTTTGAAAACCTTGTTTATGTTACTCTGCTGCTGTAAATATTTCAGGAGGCAGATGGGTATTTGTCTGTTTCCTTTAGCAGCTCAAAAAATAACATCCTAGCATTTATAAAAGTGGATTTGCAACTACTTCTATATCAGTATATTCTAAAAAGTATTTTATGACAATTGGAACAAATCCATCAACTCATTTTAAGTTCCTGACAAGCACTGTCCACATATTTTAGCTGCAAGGTATTTCATTACACAGAGTACTTTCAAGCATACTATTTTCTCTACTTACTTTTCTGTTATGTTCTCCGTAAAGAAATAGGAGTTGAACAATGGCATTGTCTTTGAGGGAAATACTTAGGTTTTCCCCTCCCTGTCTCACAAAGTTAATTTTGATAACTTCCTTTTATTTCTGAGAATTAATGGTACAGGGGGCAGTACAAGCTGCACAAATATGTTTTTAAACTAAAAGTATCTGAAGTAGATACTGTATTGTAGTAGAATTCAACAGAAAGATGCTGTTAAAATAGCCTTTTATCAACAAATTGATAAATAACAAGTTTTAAGAGCAATAAAAAACAATACTGTGTCAGTATTTTTTTTCAGGGGGAAGATTCATTATTTTAAACTATTGTTTTGTTTTCACTGGCAGAGTTTCTTGAGGCAAATGAGTATCCAGAGCATATTAAACAATTGGTACAGAAAGAGAGAGAATTGGAAGAACAAGAAAAAAGGCAACGTGAAATTGAACGCAACACTTGCAAGGTTAGAGTTTCTGCTGAATAAAGTAACAGTGCATTTCCAGTAAGAAGTGTTTCTACAGTAAATAGTAATTTTTTTACTACAGTACAAGGAATCTTTTTTGATAACTGTATTTGTGTTAATAACTCTTTTAAATGAGTTGTACAGCCATTGGAAGCCTCTATGGAGCAGAGACATCTGTTAGATGTATTCACCAGAGATTTTTGCTGAGTTTGTCTTTCATGCAAATGTGAATTGGTATTAAAACCAAAATAAAACAGTAGTTAACAATAGTTAATCTGACATCACTTGATTTCAGCAAAATTAATTCCAAACTGTACTGCAGTAAAGTAGGTATTTTATACTGTTAAATCTTTTCATATTGTGACCCTTTGCTTTGAGAAACTGTTTGTTAAACTAATGTAAAAAAAAATTATTTGGCATAAAGGGCAGAATCACTTTGTGGCTGTGGATTCAATGTGGCATCAATGACTTAAAGCATAACAGTCAGCTGGTCTACCTATGCTTCAGGTCTTACTAGAAGGTTCTTCGTGGTTGTGAAATATCTAATTTGTGTGAAAAAGCATTTCATGTTTGTTGTTCCTGCACACTGTCTACAATTTAAAGATGTTCTGGTTATAGATGCACCCTCACTTGCAGAAAGATAGACACAGATGTAAGCATACTAGTGCTATCTGGTGTGTCTCCCTGTTTTTTCTGCAGTTGCCTGACCAGATGAAAGGAACCTATGCTTTAGCTGGGGTAGTGCTAAACATGCATTCGGTATTAGATTGTTTGATTACAGTGTTGTATTTGCAAATACCTTCAGGATTGTTTATCTTCCTTTTGTATTTCATAGATTAAATTGTTCTGCATGCATCCTACAAAACAAATAATGATGGAGAACAAATTAGAGGTTCATAAGGACAGGACACTGAAGGAAGCTGTGGAAATAGCTTACAAGGTATGGTATTTAGAACAGAATAGTTTAATTGTTAGGTGTAATCTTTGTTGTTGTCTGTCTTCAGTTTTTATATTACTAGTGCTGTGGGAATGTTTGTGAGGGACTGACAGTTGGGGGGGGTGTTATTTCTTGTATGTTGGTTTAGCAGTTATGTAGCCTTGGGGGTGTTTTTTTTAAGAGATATTCTAGTTGGTTGTTACTGACTTGTGTTTTCTGTTGGTAACCATAAGGTGATTTTTTGATTGAAATGATACAGCCAGCCTTTTTAAAAGGTGGTATGATTTTGTGTGCCCTTATTTTAAATTCAAACAGTGAAAGCTACTGTTAGACTCATCATAGAGTTAGTAAATTGAAAGAATTCTGGATGCTTATATTTGAATTGCAGTAAAAAGTAAGATGCACAGAAGGTAATTAGTGGACTTCTTGCAGGCCTCTAAGGTGCCGTTTGGTGTAGTTGATGGGTATTCCTCTGAACATACTTCCAGGATATGTATTTGTGTGCTGCATACTTCTCACACTTAGCTTTTCTTTGCAGTTTGGTGTAGGCTTCTCTCTTGATTTTGAAAACGTATATGTATTGCACATGTGTGTATATAATATGTAAGATATATGCATGTGGGTTTGAGATTTGTTAATTCCAAGGATTCCTGGATATACATACACTGAGAGATTTCTAGCTTAGAAATGAAAAACTACATTCAGAAATAAACCATGAATGAATGTTGGGGTTTTTTTTGGGGGGTTGTGTGTTTATGATTTAGCTAATGGACTTGGAGGAGGCTGTTCCTTTGGATTGCTGTCGTCTTGTCAAATATGATGAGTTTCATGACTACTTGGAGCGATCTTACGAAGGAGAAGAGGATACACCAATGGGTTTATTACTTGGAGGTGTCAAATCAACCTACATGTTTGACTTACTGTTGGAAACAAGACGACCCGACCAAATTTTCCAGTGTTACAAACCTGGTGGTAAGACATGGATTTACATACGGAAAATGATAGATAAAAAAATATTTTCTGTGATGGCATGGAAACAAAACTTCTTTGAACTTTGTTATGATCTGTGAAAGAAGTAAAACTGCCTTGCACTTAATTTTACAAAGCCAGCATTCAGAACCACATCCTGTGCTGTGTTGCCATCTTCTTTCTAATGGAAACACTTCTAAGGTATACTAAAATTTGGAATAGTTTTGCCTTTCAGGCATTAAAATTGATATGAAAATGAAATTCTGAAATTGGGCTGCTTTCTGAATTCAGTACTGCTTGTATGTATTTAATTCAGTCCTTTGACCAGTACATCAGACAAGCATGTCTTGTGCTCTCTTTGCCTGTTGATTTCTGTGTTATCTACATGTGGTTTTGTTTTCTTTTCCCTGCAGAGGTCATGGTAAAGGTTCACGTAGTTGATCTAAAGACTGAGTCTGTTGCTCCTCCAATAAGCGTACGAGCTTATTTGAATCAAACCGTTTCAGAATTTAAACAGCTAATTTCAAAGGTAATTTACAGTCATTAAGGATTTTGTATTGGAGTTTTCATTTATTCTAACTGAAAATATGTTGTAATTTAAAATGGGAGCCTGCTCCTTTTGCAGTGCCTACTGTGTCATGTCCAGTAGGGCTACGGTAGCTCTTACACTATCTGCTCACGGCTGGTAAAAGCAGCAATCTGCCCTGGCTCTTGTACAAGCTTAGCCACTGTGTTCATATTGCTTAGTGCTTAAGAAATAATAACTTCTTTTGGAAAGCTGAAGAGGCAGGTTTATGTTCTTTTAGGTTAGTAACCTGAATGGTCCCCACTGAGTATCCAGTCAGTGGCAGGCCGATTCTTTGTATCAGCAGTCTTTAACCATTTAGCTGTTCTTTGCAAAGCCAAACCGTTGTAGTCTGCTGACCTTTTGGAAAAAACTGATGTTGGTACATAACAAAGGATGGAGGAAAGGAACTGGGACTGAACAGTTGTCGGTGCTTTTCTCCCATATTGTCTTTTGCAATATATAATCAATAAACCTTTTCCTTCCCCTTTCTTTAAAAATGCAATTCCAGTGTTTGAAACGAGGTGTGAAGTGCATGTTACATTCCCGTCAATGTTTTATTTTAGGCTACAAACCTGCCCGCTGAAACAATGCGGGTAGTATTAGAGCGTTGCTACAACGACTTGCGTCTTCTGAACGTCTCCAGCAAAACACTGAAAGCTGAAGGCTTTTTTAGAAGCAACAAGGTATGTGTTCAGGTTTTTGATCTACTAACTCCATGTATTTGTACACTGTTGTGTTGTAAAATGCAGGGATAGCTGTAGAGCATTTATAATGTACTACTGTTGCTACAACCTATAGTTGGGAGATTCCTTACTGCTAGTGTACCGGTGAAGAGTGCGCATGAAGTGATGTGTAAATACTCTTCTGAGTGTAAGTGGTCACTGCAGTTTGTCAGTCTGGTTACAGTTCACTCTAATCTTAACATCTTTATTAAAGGAAGGAAAAATGACATAATTACTGAACTACAGACTCTTTAGTCTATTTGTTTCTAAACATGTGTTTATTTATTTTTTACTATAAAAGGTGATATTTCTTAGTGACATAATTTTTAATATGTGCTCAATCCTCTCTGTTTGTTCTTGTTGCTTTTAGTTTTATCTAAAGTAACACTATGTGATAAAGCACTGTTGTTTTCTATTCAGGTATTTATTGAAAGCTCAGAGTCTTCAGATCGTCATGTGGCATATACAGAGTCTCATTTATGGAAGCTTTTGGATCGCCATGCAAATACAATCAGACTGTATGTTTCATTACCAGAGCAGTCACCTGGACCTCAATTTAGAAGAACAGTTTATCAGAAGTCTAGTGGAGATTCAGGCAACTTGGATGAAGCCTGTGAAAGAGTAAAAGGACCTGTAGGAAACAGGAAATCGGTAGAGGCAATTCTGGAAGAGAGCACTGAAAAGCTTAAAAGCTTGTCCCTTCGGCAGCAGCAGGAGGGGAATAATGGAGACAGCAGCAAAAGCACAGAAGCCAGTGATTTTGAAAACATTGAATCGCCTTTAAATGAAATAGACTCTTCAGCATCTGCAGAAAACAGAGAACTTGAAAACCAAATTCAGATTTCTGATCCAGAAAATCTCCAGTCTGAGGAACGGTCAGACTCAGATGTAAATAATGACAGGAGTACGAGTTCAGTAGACAGTGATATCCTCAGCTCCAGTCATAGCAGTGATACTTTATGCAATGTGGACAATGCCCCGCTTCCCTTGGCAAATGGACTTGATTCTCACAGTATCACAAGTAGTAGGCGATCAAAAGCAAATCAAGGGAAGAAAGAAACATGGGACACGGCAGAAGAAGATTCTGGAACAGATAGTGAATATGATGAAAGTGGAAAGAGTAGAGGAGAAGCACAATATATGTACTTTAAGGCAGAACCCTATGCTGCAGATGAAGGTTCAGGAGAAGGGCAAAAATGTATGTATTCTTTGGCACTTTGTTACTGTTTAGTTCACGTGCTGTGGTAAGGAGTCTTAATGACAGTGTCGAAAAACTTGATTCTATGTCACATTGAAGTAGTGAAAGTGCAAAGATGGCATGTGGTGTCATGGTCAGCAAGGATCTAGCCTAATTTTGATTTTGTAATATGTGACTATATATCTGAACAGTGTCTTGCTTTTTGGTTTGTTCTGTTTGGGATTCTTGTGTTTTGATCTTTTTATTAAAAGCTGCCTCTGTAATACTTTTCTTTCCTTACATAGAAAGTACTTTCTGGAGAGCAAGCTGAATTGTCTTCTGGTGAAAGGGAAATAGTTGCATCTGATCAGGATGATGGCTTACCTGCTTCAGAATGCAGTTATTTACTGTGGTTCACAGCAATAACTTGATACCATTTACATTAACAAACCTGAAAACTCCTAGTCATTTCAGTGTGAAGAACATTTACACTATACTTGATACTATTTAATTCAGTAGACTGTTGTTTTTCATTGCCTGAATTATAATGAGTACAGTGAAGAGTGCAGCTGATGTGAAAATGTCTAAAGCTCAGTGTAAGTGGTACATTGTCATAAATCATTTAAACAGTGCTCAGTACCTGCATGTTTTATGACTAACAGGAGATAAAATCAATAGTCCAGAAATTTGTCAGATCAGAAATCCTGATCTAAAAGTAATTGATGAAGAGTGAAGTATTTTTTTCCTGGTTTTGTTTTTGGTGGGATTTTTTGGGGTATGGGGGTTTTTTTGGTGTTTCTTTGGCAGATTTTTTTGGGGGGGAGGGCAGTGAATAAACATTTTAATTTTTAAAACCACAGAAGTTTAATTGTAGCTACTACAGCTTTAACAAAATTACTCCTTCAGCCTGGAAGAATCTATCTTTGGAGTTAGTACTGAACTGATTTTATTTTTCCTTTTTTTTTTTTTGGGTAGTACTAGTTGCATGCAGGAATTTTTTACAGTACTTTTGAGGCTTTCATAGTATGCTGTATAAATGACTGTCCTGAGGGGAAGGCTTTTATGTATTTCATTATGACAACATGAGCAGGTTTATAATTCCAATAATTTTACTTGTTCAGTTAAATTCTAAGTAGCAGGGGGTTTTGTATTAATGAGTCACAAAACAATATAATCATAGTTTGTAGTGTAGTTCAAATTACATGTATTAAGAAACACTGCTTCTAAAGATAAATTGTTCACTCTACTTTCCAGGATTTCATGTTACTACAGTGGCTTTTCCTCATCTAATAATTAATCACCTGAAAAAGTCCCTTAATGTAGACATGTGCTTGCTTTGTGATATCCTGTGCCCTTCGAGAACAGGGTTAACTGAATTTTTTAATCCTGATAGCCAAGAGAAAAAGAAAGTTTGGGTGGCATGTACCTAGGCAGCCCTAACTTGGAAGCATTTTTCTCCCTCCTTTGAGGCAGGGAAAACATGGATTATCTGCAAACATTCCTGATTCTCTCCCATCTGTTGTCTTAGTGAGCGGAGAAGATAATACTTTGCCTCACTACTTCACTGAATGCAAAACAGGGCAGTTTGCAACTGCTGTGTCTTCTAGGAATGTCTACCAATAAACAAAATTCATCAGAGTTCCTAAAGGTTACAGTAACACCCTCAGCTCAAACATAAATGTGATCCTTAACTAGAACTCTCACTTTGCAGTATTGTCACTTTGCTGCAGATTTTAACTTGCCACTGTATGGAGTTGTTAATACACTAGAGTGACTTTTTTTTGGTAGCATGGTATTTCATGCCCTTTTTTGATCTTTATTTTCATTTAGGGCTCATGGTGCATGTTGATAAAAGAATTACACTGTCTGCCTTCAAGCAACATTTGGAGCCTTTCGTTGGAGTTCCATCTCCTCACTTCAAAGTCTTTAGAGTCTATGCCAGCAATCAAGAGTTTGAGAGTGTCAGGCTGAATGAGACCCTTTCGTCATTTTCTGATGACAATAAGGTTATTCAGAAGTTACTTTAAATCATTGAAATATATTAATACAATATAGAAAGAACATAATTTACAAGTTTTTGTTAACTTGCCAGGTGAAATTGTAATGTTGGTCTTGATAAGTGTGTTACAAAAGGTGATTCTGCTTTTCAGTTCTAACAAATACTCCTTTTGCCTTCTAGATAACCATTAGACTTGGAAGAGCCCTTAAAAAGGGTGAATACAGAGTCAAAGTCTATCAGCTTCTGGTAAATGAGCCAGAGGTAAGATGTTGAGCACTTCAAGACTGATTCATGAAGATACTTATGTGCCTGGGCCAAGGTTTTTTCCTAAAATCTGGGGCAGGAGGGGGAAAGTCCCTCTTTTCTCTGCATTTTCCTGCAAGCTTGCCTGGATTTAGAAAGGGAACTGGAGATTATTTGTGTTCATGCTGTTCCAAGTATACAGTTGTAATGTGATCTATGGTATGATCTTTCATAAGTGCCTCTCTTTCTGCAGTGTAAACAGAGGACAAATTAAAATAATTTTGTTTTCCTTAAACATGGGCAAGTCATGTAGACTTCTTCACAAATAAGAAACTGAGTTTGCTCATGTTTGCAGTGTTCAGTAATACTGTACTAATTTTAATGAATTCGTTGCCTGGCTTGCTTATGAAAAGAGTTCTGATGTTCTTTTTGCTTTGTGGATGGGACTGGTCACGAAACATAAGGAGGAGACAAATCTACTTTTTACTGTCCAAGAAATTTGTGTTTATTCACCTTCTACTTCTGTTCACAGCCATGCAAGTTTCTCCTAGATGCGGTTTTTGCTAAAGGAATGACTGTCCGGCAGTCCAAAGAGGAGCTGCTTCCTCAGCTTCGAGAGCAGTGTGGCTTAGACTTGACAATTGACAGGTGAAAAGACTGCAATCTGTTGAAGTTACCTGAGTAAATACTACTCAAGATTATGTTTTGGGGCTTTTTCCTCATGGAGAAAGTAGGTTATGAAAGGAGCAGAAATGAGTTACTGTGGGTTTTGAATCCGATTGTGAATGCAAACAGTGATTTAGCAATTCTTGTCTTTCATCTCTCATAAAATGACATAGGGAATAATATTTTCATAGAATTGCCAGAGTGCAAAATGTCTGCCAGTTTAGATCTGAGCAGACTTGCTCTCTCTCTCAGGGTGATTTTCTTCAGAAGAGAGAGCATTAAGTAAATGAGTTCACAAACAAGCTACCATCATCTCTCTAGATGCAGGCTTAGTGTAGAATCACTGCAGCAAACTGCCTGGTGCATTGTCCTAGGGTGTGCTTACAGCAATGATCCAGTTCTGTCTTCCCTTTACACATCATCAGTTACCTAGGCTGGAGTTGCTTTGGGGCCTTTGTTGCACATTCTGTCCACTGTTGGTTACACGAGATGTGTGCTTACTGTGGAACAGCTGATACTGTACTCACTGGAGTTTCTATGTAGTAAGCAGACTGATGAAGCTCGCTGACATATGCCTAAACCCATGCTGGAGCAAAGCCCTGGAAGTCAAGTGTTAGCCCTGAGAAAAGGAATAGAAACCTCAGTCTGGATCAGGTTTCTCTCTTTTCCCTACCAACTAGCCCAAATAATTTTTTTGACTGCTGTGCTTGCTCTCTAGTGCCCTATAATTATGAGGTAGGGCACAAAACTTACACCTGCTTTTCTGTGTGGAGAAACCATTACAACTAAAATTTTGCACTCATGTTTAATCTCAGTTGTTTATACCTTTATATACCTTCATATCTAAACAGATGCTTATGGTGTTATATTGACTGGATTGATGCAGCAGAACTAAGTACATGTATCGAACACAAATTCTCTTCTGTTGCTCCACCTTTCCCCTTCTTCCTCACTTCCATGAAAAAGCTCAAACAAATCAGCCAAATTGCCAGTAGTGTTTGGGAGCATCTGTTTTCTTACCCTAAACAGGAAACATTTTTCTTCCCCAATCTCTACGTATTGCTTGCACTGAACAAGCACAACATAGGCTTGGGTTTCCTTGTGTCTATAAATGATTGGGCATGAAGAGCCAGTAGTGATACCTTGCTGTCAGGACTATGTCAGAATGTTAAGTTTGTTCACAATAAATTCAACCAAATCTTGCATAAGGGAGTGGTATCTCAGTGTTGTCAGGAAATACTCTGGGTTAACCTCTGGCAATACTTCTTCATGATGTGTTTACAGGTTTCGCCTACGAAAGAAAACTTGGAAGAACCCAGGCACTGTGTTTCTGGATTATCATATCTATGAAGAAGATATCAATATTTCCAGCAATTGGGAGGTCTTCTTAGAAATACTTGATGGTAATGATAACAGTGCAAGAGAAAGTAAAGATAGTGTCAGATCTGTTTTCTTTAGAGATTGTTGGAAAATGTACTTCCCCCCCCCCCCCTTTTTTTTTTTCTTAGAGAATATTGCTGACTTTTTAAGGACAAAACAAGTTAATAAAAGCTCTTTGTGAAGCTGGGGAAGGATTGTTTTGCAGGTTTTTTGGGAGTTTTAGGACATACTGTAGTACCATAGGTAGTTTTATTACATATTTGTTTTCATTGTACTGTAGGCATGCCTGCATGTTAGCTTTTTATTTGCACTTAATTTTTGGACTAGTATTGGTGGTGGTGGTAGTTAGCTGAAGTGTGTGTGTGTGTGTGTACACAAATATGACACAGATTTTGGTGTGAGAGTTGGTGCAGCTGTTCTGCCATTTAGCAGTTTTCAGACAGCAGTGGAAGAAAACCTTTATTTTTGTCATGAAGTGGTAATTTATTTTTAAGAAACCTTGTTGCTCAAAATATTTTGGAATGAAATGTTAGAGAGCCAATTATCTCTCTGATGTTAACGTTGTAAACTTGCCTTTATTTTCCCTAGGAGCAGAAAAGATGAAATCAATGTCACAGCTTGCTGTTTTATCGAGACGATGGAGGCCATCAGAGATGAAACTAGATTCTTTCCAGGAAGTAGTATTAGAAAGCAGTAGTGTTGAAGAATTAAAAGAGAAGGTAAAATAATACAAGTTTCTTGTGGTATCGAAGAATATTGTAGATGTTGTTTGTGGGAAGCACAGAGCTGTAATTGCTGCATGGTGACTTTTACTCACTGGAAACTGAGAACCTGTTCCATCCCATTACCAAAGCCATATGAATTACAGCTTTACTTTGCAGTTCCATGTAATGGTCTGGTATCAAAGTGTTCAGGTGAATGCATCCCCCCCAAGAAAGTGTTATCTTAAAGTTTTAGAAACATAATATTGCCTGTGTCTCTTGCCCCTTACAAAAAATTGAAAAGGCTGAACTATTGTCACTTTGTGTTTTTCAAGCCAGCATTTTGCTACTCTTCCTGCATGGACTACAGGTTCTTGCCTGCAGTCTTCACGATTTCCTGTGCACTTGTATTTCACTAAAAAGTTGCCTCCTCTTGTTTTCTTTTCCTAAAAATTGATATGCAGGGACCAGTTATAGCAGCATTTGCTTTGAGAGGCCTTAATTTTTTTGACTCTTGACAGTAACAAATTTGAATTTGACATATCTGTAGTAACAGAGGAGTCCAGCAAAGTCTTCTTTCAGACAAATTTTATTAGCAGAATGTAAGGCTGATACATTTCCAAGTTTGTCTAGCTTTTGTCAGTATTGCTTATTTATCCTAGCTTCCTAAGGAGATGAGAGTTAGAAAATTACACAGGGTGTTAGTTTTTTCTCACTATCCATTTAATTTGAACATGTCTGCTTTAGGATTCTTGCCTCTTTTAAATCCACTGCTAAAGTGGAAATCTCTTCAGATTTGGGCAAAATAAGCAGCTAAATACCAATTAAAGTTAGCGTCTGCATTGTCACGGAGACAAGATTGGAGCCTGTGCTTGAGTTAAGAGCAAGGCAGTGATGAGCCTGTGTGCACCCTGAGACTGCTCAGCAGAGAAGATGGCTCTGTGTTGCTGGGGACCCTCTGGCAGGTGCAGAGAAGGACAGAACATGGATGAAGCACTTTGTGCACTGGGGAAATGCACAGCAGGAGCAATTGCAAGGGGGAAGAGCAGCCAGTAGTGCTTGGCAGGGAATCGTGGAGTTGCTATGGTAGGAAGTGCAGTGGTGTAGAGATGCGTTTTAGTGTCACTTGTGACACACTAGTAACTTCAGAAACGTCAGAACTTTGTATCTCGTCCACTGTCCTTTTGTACTAATGCTTTGGATCATTGGAGGGCTTTTAATTCTAGATTTGGCAGGTCTAGTCACTTTGTGTAGGTACTGTGTGATAATGTGGAATACTACTGAATCTGCCATTTTTCTCCACTTTACAGCTGAGTGAAATAAGTGGAATACCTTTAGAAAACATAGAATTTGCAAAGGTAAGTACGATACTGTCTGCTTTTACTAACGGCATGGTGTGTTTGTGAGTTTATTCACTAAGTAATGGCTTCTTCTCAGGGCAGAGGAACATTTCCATGCGACATTTCCATACTAGAGATCCACCAGGACTTGGACTGGAATCCTAAAGTATCTACGTTGAATGTCTGGCCTCTGTATATTTGTGATGATGGTGCAGTAATATTTTATAGGTATGTATTTTATTTCAGTATAATAAAACACACAAAATAATCTGTGTATAAGAGCTGAGGTATGATGTAATCAATACAAGCATAAACATACTCCTGTCTTAAAGGAAAAGAGGACTTAAAACACTAAGTTGCAATGTTTGTACTCTTTAGCTTCATAAAAATAATGAATATTAATAATGTTTATGTTTTAAGAAAGCAAACACTGCATGCTTGTACTTAATCCTTCCTCCTAAACCATTGACAATCGTGCTGAATGCAAACCTAGTTGCTATGTCCTGTGTGGAGTCTGGAAGTCTTGCCATGAGGTTTAGAGATGTTATGTTTTGTGTTTATTTCTGCAAGAGATTAGCATGGCTTCTGTGGAAAAAAGGATGTCAGATAAAAGTTCTGGTAATAGGGAAAATATTCATCAGCTCGCAGGAGTAGTCCAGAGGCAGTATTTGAGGACTAGGATCTTGAATATTGTAATGTGTGCTGAGCTTGATGGTTGGGCCACCCTCATGAACATACTGCTCCTGTAGTATTTTTCATAGTTACATGTGAGTTTGGGGGAAACAGCTGATGATCATGTGCTGGCCTTGCAGAAAATTACCTGGGTGAGCAGCTGGTAGTTTCTCATTAGGGGCTGGCTGACAGGCTGCTTCCTGCTGTTGGCACTGACCAAATAAAGTGCAGAGTTGTAGCTGTCTATGAAGGACTTATAGGTAGATGGAGGAGTACAGGCTTGTTTCTTGTTGCTTTCTGCTGTTGGTTAGAAACCCCACTGTGTGTTGAAAAGCAGGTTTAGGCAGTGTTCATTTCTGGGGAAGAAAATAATCTGTGAGGAGTAGTATTATGCTTATCTGTGTTTTTTATGAAGATGCTCCAAATGTGGGGGGGGAGGAAGGACATAAATCCAATTGTGGTGATTTTATTAATCTGAATTTTAACACATCTTCATTTCAGGGATAAAACTGAAGAATTAATGGAATTAACAGATGAGCAGAGAAATGAACTGATGAAAAAAGAAAGCAGCAGGCTCCAGAAAACTGGACACCGGGTAACCTACTCTCCTCGTAAAGAAAAAGCACTAAAAATTTATCTGGATGGAGCACCAAATAAAGATTTGACTCAAGACTGATACTCACTATAGCATTTTCCCTGGGGAATTTTTTTGTTTCAAATAAAAAGGTTCACTACTACTGTGTAGTGCCATTACGGCAGGACACTCATTAGGTGTAAAGCGCTGACACCAGCACTGGTTGGGTCGTTACCAATCAGAAGCTCAGTGCCCCGCTGGGTCACTGTTTGACTTGGAATCATGTTGTGCACTATAGTCAAATGTACTGTAAAGCTAAAAGGGATGTGCAAATAAAAGATTAGAACTAAAAAGTGGGCGGGGAGGGAAATGAGTGGAAATTTTTGAGGACAGTGTGCACATAGTAGCTAGTGAAACTAGCCTCAAACAGGATATTCATAGCTTAATAATAAAAGCTGTGCAAAGGCCATGAAAGAATCCTTTTTTTCTGTTTGTTTCACTGATACACACATTACCTCATCAGAGAGTCTGAAGTAAATGTTAACACGTGGGTTCTAGAAAAGCAGAAGAAAAGGTCGAGCATAAAAATGGAAGTGCTGCAAGGGTAAGGTTTAAGAATATTCTTCCATAAAGCAGGTAGTCTGAGAGGTGTCTGCAGAAAGCTGCCAGCAGGGGTTTGTTCATTTTGCAGAAGTGCTGTTGTAAGGTAAACTGGTTTTTAGTAGATTACAGGAGCTCAATGTGTAAATAAAATTTGCCCTCTCCATTTAACAGAACTGCAGTTCAGCTATTTACCATGGTATTTCTTTTCACATATCAACATTCATTGTGTACATTTGGAAGTAGAGTTGCCTATTTAAATTTGTATTCATTTTGTTTGATGATGCTGGGTACTTTAGGGTTGTATTTCCCCTCGTTAATGAACTTTTTGGTTTTGTTCAGCTACTTTTTGTACATTTTGTCTTTGAGGCTCTTGCAGGTTTGTGTCTTCTCCACCCACTGAAAGTAATTTTATTTTTCCCAGCATTGATTCCGTAGCTGTATGTAGTCCAATAATGGGGCAACCTCTTAACACCTCAACTTACAAACTTGGTAGTTCAGGTTGTCATGCAAAGACTGATGCAGTCAACATGATTTCATTGCAAAGCCTAGGAACAGCAGTTTTGTGCTTTGGTCCATGAAGATCAATAGAGAACAATTCTCTGCAGTTTTTGAAAAACCACCTAATTTATAACAATCAAAAAGATTTTGGTAAACTTTTTCATGCCAGATGCTGTTTACAACAATGAACATGCCAATAAAACATTTGTTCATTCTGTTGTGTTACTTTTATTGTTAAATGCTGTGGGGGTTATCTGAAACGTGACAGAACTACTTCATGGCAATACAACTTCCCCAAGGCACTGTCAGAAGTGTAAGGCTATGAGTATGTGTTGTGTGCATGTGCCCACACCCCTGTCTCTACACAGTGCTAGAGAAAGGTTCATCACGTGTCTTGCTCTTCTGCTTACACTCATACCAAATCTTCAACTGTAAATTTCCAGAATTGAATTCCTCAGTAGTGAAACTTCTAAGCTTCAAGGAGGATTAGCAGATAAGATCTGCCCCAGAGAGGAGGAAGGCTTTTCTATAACAACGTTCAGTTCTTCCTTGCATGCTCACCCACTGCAACCCAAAAAAATCCAAAGAATCTGGCACCTTGGGAACCAGGTGCTGCACAGAGGAATCCTTCATTCTTCCTCTTCAGCTTCACTTGTGCCACCTCTTTCCGACACAGATGAGGTGGGAGCAGAAGCAAAGGAAGCATAGTGAGTGCCAACCAGTAGGTAGAGTACTTCATTAAATGACCATTTACTTCTGTGTATAGACTGCTGAAGGCTCTGTACAGGTTTTGGAAGAGAGAGAAAAATAACTATCAAATGAGTAATGAATTTTCTTCAAATTCAGACATTTGGAGAGGCAAAAAGGTAGAGAAAGAATAAAACATGATTAGGAAAAGAATTCCAAAGCTGGCTTGCTTTATTTAGCTCTACTGAGGAAACTTGTATTGAGAACTTTTTTGAGGAAGTTAACTTTAAACCTGTGAGTCTTGGCAGAAATCTGGAGAGGACTGGGGGGTATCCTTTTAATGATTTCCTGTCCAGAGATGCACTTCCTTCCACTGAAGTGTACTGGAATAAACTCTACTCTAGGAGGTGTTTTGCAGCATCTGCTTTATATTCCCATAGTTTCAAACATTTTTGTGTTTGATCATGGGCATTTTAAGCAAAAAGCCTTAAATTTCTAATCTGTTTAGTTCAGCAGAAATCTTACTGAACTTCTGATGAATACTAATACTTGATCTTTCAGGGCTTGAGGCATCAATAAACATGAAGGGAGAATAATGCTGTCCTGAAATAGGACACTGAAAGATTGTTCTGATGAAATACCCTTCCTGTTCATGATGATAATTGTTAGTAAAAATAATTACAGTACCCAAGGAATTTGTTGAAAAGCTTTCTTGGATTTGTAAGTGGTAAAGACTTGTAGGCTAGTAGCAGAGTCATGTAGCTGCTCTTGTTAAGTTACTGGTGCTTACTGTTCCAAATTCGACATAAGCATTAGGGATTATTTGGGAAGAAGCCCTACAAAGTTACTTGGCAGGAACTTTGTGTAATGCTTTACCATGTGCAGTAACAGATGGTGAAATCTACACCTCTCCAAAAAAAACCATTAATGATGTAAGAACCATTATAGCAAACTGTTGAGACAGCTGGGAACTGTGATGGATTGGATTTTACTCCTGGCTTGCTATTGATTTCTTAAATCACCAACCTCTGAAAAGGTAGTGATAATCACATTGGGTAACATGCACGGATTTATGCCTGTAAAGGGTATTAAAAGCACAAACCATAAAGAAGCTGCTTTGTATGTAATAAAGTCAAGTAGGAGATGCACAAGTCTCTAAATACAAGAAGATCTTTAGGTCGTGTTACCGCTAAAGTGAAGTAATAGATTGCTGGCCACTGCCTCCCTCAGAACAGGCAGGTGATGATGGAATGGTCAGCAGACCTTTGTAACTGCTGCTACCCAGGCAGGTGTGTCCATGCAGTGCAGAATACTGCCAAACCTATGGCACTGTGTTTGGCTCTAGCTTAGGCACAGCCTTGTCACTGTAGCTGCACTATTCTATGTACTGATAGCTTCACACACAGTGCACAATAAAGAATCTGTATTCTCTGCATTCAGCCTAGTTACCTGGCTCTTCTGCAATTTTAAATCCCCTTTTCTGCTCTTGAGACAGAGCCCTAAAGAGTCAAGTGGAAAGTTCCGACCCCATGTGTTATATCTATACAAGAATGGGCATAGTATTTGTTAATGTGGTGGACAGTTAATTGCATGGAAAAGGTTGTAGGTGGTGGTTTTAGTATGCTCTTTATGTAGTAAGGGAGGTCAGCAACCATTGTATATGAAAGTGTAACACTCAAGGGATATTTTAGCCATGGCCCACCAGTTCTGAAGTTGCACTGCAGACTGTTGCAGGACAGATGGCATCCATTGTGCACCCCTGAAAAGCAGCTTGGGGTATATTCAACTAAAATAAGGGCACATGACATCCAGAATCAGCTTCATTAATTGTATTTCTAAATAAAAAAAATTAAACTGCTGAAAATCAGTGACTAAACCACTCCAAAGCAATCATACTGTAGATCAAAGTCACTCCTGCAGTCGCTAGTAACTTAGGATTACTTATGCTTATATGTATTCTTGAATGCACACCAGTACTGATAAGTTTATTTAAGTACAAGGGTAAAATACTAATCTGTCTGTTTCTCATTTTTGTTTGACATAAGGTTTGGTCCAAGGATTAAATTAATTCAGTAATTAGAACATGCAGGTTTGGTGCACAGTAAAGGATGCCATTGCAGACCGTTTATTGCACTTCTATCCAGCAGTACGTGTTTAGGGTTTATAGAAGCAAGACACTGACAGAATTTCTAGAAACAACTGAATTGTCTGTTGGTTGGACTTTAAATTTCATCTCCCAAAAACAGGTCATGAGCTGACTCGGGCTCAGGCTTCAAGGCTGCTTGGTCCTCCAGACTCTCTAACTCTTTGCGCACTTCCTGGATGACGCTGCTCTCTTCATAATCGGAAAGAATATCTCTGGGCATCAAGCTGAGAAATGGCATTTCCTCCATGATTAAGGGGTCTTCTTTTTCATTATTCCCCGTGTCATTAGCAGACAGTTCACACACAGATGTAGTGCTGTAGCTGTTGGAAAAAGACAGCTGATCATACAGCAAATCTCATGTTCTTTTGCTAGTTCCTTAATAAAAATCTTTATTCCCTTCCAACCTGAAAGCATGTTGAATGCATGATACTGCCTCATCTACCTTAGCTGACTTCATAAGCATCTGATTCTTACATGAGGAGTTAAAGACGAGAATTCCACATACAGAGCTAGAGCAAAGAAAGTAATACCAAAAAATGTTTGATACTGGACACAAGGTGGCAGTGGACCTCAGCTCAGTCTGGCCTTTCCACCTAGCAGAAATCATGACTAGTCCTTTCTGTTCCTATCATAGCACCAAGTTAAGAAGTGCATGATGTTTCAGTTTGAAAGGATTGCAGCAAAATGTTGCCTGCTATCAAGCCATAGAGTTGAGAAAACTGAGCATTATATATTTGATTCTAAACAGGATCATGTAATTAGCTGTACTTGCTGCTGTCTTTATTTTGAAAAGCAGCTTCAGTGGCTTGCAGACCAGCATCCCAGGTGTGGTAGGAACTTTCAAAGGGAACAATAATGATTTATATTTACTGACGGATGGCAGGGAAATAGAACTTGAGCAGGGTCCATTTGCTGTCTCTCTGCACTGCATGGGACAGAAAAGGCTACTGGTCCCTATGACAGTCTTGTGGCAGGCACTGCTTAAAGCTGCAGCCTCTTTAACTGGAAACAAAGGGTAAATAAAGATGTTCCTGAAGCTTTTGTGTACATTTTGAATTCCTGAATGTTTTGCTTTCTAGAAGTTCTAAGGCTTCCATTTGTGGTCAGAATATTCCCATATTCTGTAGGATTTAATCTGATTGTTTCAGTATTTATCACTCACTAGTAATATTTATCCAGGCAGAGGTAGGCTGTTTCTTTTACTAAAAGAGGTTACCTGAATCCTCCAAGTTCACCACACAAATTAACAGAACAGCTTTATCTTACTGTCCATGTGACAGTATGGCAGGTGATACGCACTACATGTATTACTGTATTTGTGTTAACCCTAAACAGAGCTACAGGTTTGATCTTTACCTCTTAGCTTGGCAGATCAAGCCACTTGCACATGGGCATCGTTCAAGTACTCCATCAGGTTCTAGTTCCCAGGTGATCAGGTTAAGAAGTCTGTTTGAAGGATCGTGGCAGGGTTCACCTTCTTCAGGTAATGGAGTGCACACAGGAAACAGTAATTCTGCATTCCAGAGTAAATTAATGTTATGAGAAGTTGTTAACTGTCTGTTGGACTGAGGTAACCTAATCTTACAAGTCTACAAAGATACAAAAAGACAGACTTGACTTCTTTTTAAGACCCCTTACACATTAGGAAGACATAACAATGTTATTTCCACTAGGTGGGAGTAAGACATTTGATATTCAAGCTTGTTCATGAAGTGACTATTGCCAGTACAGAGTACTGTTACTCCCTTGCCTTGGAGCTTTGGAAGGCTGTTCTAAGTCCCAGGAAACTAACACAAATGTGAACCTTTGCAATGCACAGCATTAATGGTTTAAAGACTGAATAGAGAAGTATTTATTTAGAGCTCTGTTACTTTTCCTATTTCTTCTGTTTCTTTGCCGAGGTTACAGATACAGAGGAATTGTTCAAAGATTAAATAACAAGGTTACAAAAACTACTCAGCCATTTAATTTATTAGAGTAATTCTACAGGAGGCAAAGCTGTATGATGGCTTTTAGGGCTTCACCCCCTTGTTCCTGCACAGGGGTGAAATTCAACCTGTGTAAGAAATTATTTGGAAGGAAGTGTCATATCAACAGTGTCAGTCTTGAATCAGCTCTTCCAGATGTTCCTATCAAACCTCCCATCCTCCTTATCTTCACTCACCTCTTTTTGCTTTTGGTTTGTTTTTTTTCTTTGTGTGTGTGGTAGAGCAGAATAGAATATGTGGCAAGTTCAGAATTTAAGTTTTTAGAATAGGTTTGGTCAAAATCTCTCTCTCTGTGTCTGAATACAAATGTTTTAATGTAGATATATGACTTAGCAGGTCCTAATTCCAAAACACTGTATCTTAAGCAGCAGAGGCTCCATAGGTTGCTATGTTTTTATGTAAAAAATACACTGTAAAGACAGTCCAATCTTTATTAGGACAGCCTTTTGCAATACTCTAGAGATTAATAAAGGCCTTGAGCTTAGGCCTAACCTGAAAAATCCTGAAGCATTGCTAAATCAGACAACTTGAGAACAAAAATCCATTGCTATTGACAGCTCCATTTGAAGTTTTAATAATGGTGTTCCATCAGTTTCAGTCCATATTCTCACCTATTGTATTGTTCCTTCCTGAGTTACAGGTTTGTAGTAAATTCCATTTCAAGCCAAGCACTAACTTAAACTCAAATTAATGTGAATGCCTTATGCAGCTGAAAAAATCATCATCAAGACACAGCTTTTTTGGATCCCATAAAAAAACAGTGCTACAGAAGCAGTATTACCCTCACAGTAGACTAACTTAGTGCTACTAACACCAATGGACACATATTACTGATTTACTTGTGTCTGCAGCAGAGAGTTTCAAAGTCCTTCATGGTAAAAGGCATTTATTCAAAGTGCTCTCTTCATCTAATTTGAGAATCAGAGTGAAAAAATTTCTTGGTAGAGCTTGGCAAAGTCTGTAAATGCTTTAGGCAGAAACCTAGTGGAGAGGAGAATAAAAGTGCTCTAATAAACTTGCTGAAATTGAACTTAACATCAGAAGTCTGGTATATAATGCTCTATAATGACAAGGAAAAGCTGAGCAGACCCATGTGCCTTTAAATGCTGTTTGATCTTTCTCCTTTGTTTTTCTGAAATGCCCTAGTAGCCTAATCTATCAGCAGGCTGGAGGCAGGACAGGCAACTCAACTATCAGTGAAGATACAAGGTCACCTTTTGTTCAAAGCAAGAGCCAGGAAAACCCTCTCTAGAGAAGTATCTACTTGGTGTAGAAAGATAGTTGGAATTGTATCTTGTCACTACAAAATTAAGGCAAACTATGATCAAAGCAGTGAGGAAAGAGAGAGTAGAAACAGTAGAAGAAGCTGGGCCCTGATCAGGCAGCATTAACATGACATTAACATTACATTGCTATGTAGACTGACAACATAACCTGGAACATCATTCCTCTGTGTCCAGTCAGTATTGCATAGCATGGTGCCTGGAAGGCTCATATAAAACTCAGAGTATGAAATCCATCTGTAATCTGACTCTGATGGTCTGCTTGCTGATATGAAGGGAAAGCCACTGTCAGTAGCTCAGTAATTCCTTTTGTTCTTTTAAAAATCTCTTCTTTTTGTTCTTTTGGGTTAGAATCTGACACACAGCTCTGAGGCTTTTCAATGTCCGAGACTGTCTTTTAGAAACAGCAGATTTCTATGCTTCTCATGCTGGTCTCATCTAGTAAGCAATAGGTTTTTCTTTCACCATTGTGCACCTCTATTAGGCTGTTTCTCTCTCCTAGCTCTACTGATACTTTACAATGAAGTTAACACAGTGCACTCCGCAGGCCAAGGGAGAAGGACCTGTTGATTCTGCAGAGATTTAACCACTTCACCTGGGAAAAAAGAGCTAAATCTTGACACTCCTGTGCTGTAAAATGAATAGGATAAAAAGCAAAACCTCTGTACCTTTCTGAAAAGCACAGCAGGTTCCAGGGTTGCAGTCATGCTGGTTCTCACAAATGGTGCCATTCTCTCCTTTTGAAGTGGATTTCCTGCACTTGCCCCAAACGCACAGCTGCTCTCCACAGCATTCAACATCCCGTGAGCAGGGCTAGCACATGGAAAAAGCGTGTGACAGTACTGTCACTCTAGCACTAATTGCATGACAACAGACAGCCAAACAGAATTAGATCCTGGTGCTGAAGACAGCTGCATGTATGCACTTTAAACATATGCATGTCATATTGCTGCTATTTAGACCTGCTTAGCTCCTCAACTTCAAGCACACGTGGACTGTTTGTCAGTAACAGCACTCCTTCGATGCCATCATACTTACAATCTCACAAACCCTGAAATTTTATGTTAGCATTTACATCACAATTGAACAGCAGGCAGGCATCTTCCAGTGTAATACGGATTTCAGGGCAGCCTTTTGCAGTCAAGGGGGAAAAAAATCAAATTGGAACATTATCAATGGAAAATTCCTGACTGTTTCTATTGTTGAATTCATTCAGGAATTTACAACTTGTTCAGAAGGATTGCTTTCAAAGAGCAAAGCTAAAGAATTCTTACTAAAATCCAATTTTCAGTGCAATCAGAATGAGACCTCATCTGTAACTAAGAATCTTTGAAAAAGACACTCTTTGGGGGGAAAAAAATTATCCTTGCAAATCTCCAGCTAAAGCCAGCTCTGTATGACCACTGTCCCAGTGTTTCAACTATACACCTAATAGATCAACCTAATAAATGTGCTACATCACTTTGTTGGGGTTTTTAGGTAGCTTGATAAATCTCTCAGAAGACTGCTACTAGGTGAGCATTCTAACAGCTTTTTTCTGTCTCTGTAAAGTCCTGCCTGGGCACTCATACAAAATCAGAATTTCTTTTCCAGTGGATCCCAGAGGAAACGCTTAACAGAGGGCCAGAAGCAGGACTATGCTAAGCAGGACTACTAAGACCTACTAATTAAAAGAAAAATAATTGGTAATTGTAGGGGTTCTAAGTTAGGGAACTGATCCCACCATCTTGTAGACTTAACTGTCTACAAATGCTTTGAGAGTATTTGTTTCACAAGGGGCCATCAGCAGAACTTCGGTGAAAATGAACAGATAAATGGCCTTTTTGACAGACTGCTTTTTTCACCACAGAAAAAAAAATTAACTTCTTAGGCACCTGTCACCTACAGAAGGTAATCTAACCAAAACTCCTGGCAAGAACATTATCTTAGCTCAAAGGACAGAAATGTACTGCCTCCTGAGATCCACAGAATCAAGTAACATAAGTGATCCACATACAGTAACAATGGTGCTACAGTGTTGTCCAGGCTGTCGGTGAAGGCATGAAATTAGGCTTCAGGCTACTGCAATTCTCTGTGAGTCAAGAGCTGGAAAAGACCAACTGAGGGCAGGTTTCAAAGCATCTGAGAACAGAAACCTCGAAACTCAGGTGTGTTAACAGGTAGAAATACCCAACAACCCAGGACACTCTAAACATCCAGTTGTGAACCTCAAGCAGAAAACTCTGTATCTTGTTTTCTATCAGTTTTAACTTGCAGACATTAGCAACAATAATTTATACACTGAGTTTCTAAAGAGCACCCAAAGTTGTTTCTGGTTCAGAACTTACCATACGCTGGGTCTTACAGAGCTGGCACGTGTATTCAAAGGTGGAGAACTGGCAATATTTCCCCGTTTCACAGTCTTCATCAATAATACACTCCTGAAGAAAAGGATTAAAGTGTAACTAGCCCCTGTGTGACAGAAATCCATACCTCATATGAAATAGCAGACAGTTGTGATTGATTCTATTTGTTTGGGAACCAAGCAAAACAGTTTGCTTCCTTTCTTCATACAACCCTGGTTCTGTAACAGAACAATGCTATCTCCTGGCATTCCTAAATACTGTGGCCTCAGAGTGTTACGTGGCTCCACTTCTTGTATAAATATTAATATCAGCAATTAAGAAAATAAGTGCTCTTGTTCTGCAGGTTTTGGGTTGTTTTGGTTTTTATGTTGTTGTGGTGGGGCTCTTTTAGGAGGTGGAGGATATTTGTGTTAAATCTATTCTACTTGTATTAGAGTACAAGTATGATTCATTACTTCTGTTTTTCAGATGGGGGTCAAGACCAAAAGAGAAATCCTATGCTACAGCAGCTGCAGCAGCCAACAGTATCTTTATGCTCTGTGGGAGACCATTCTGCAACAGCTTTCTTGATCCCAGGCCAGGTAGCCATGTTACTATCTTCCCCCCTCTTCCCCAGCAGCATTAGTGCTGACCACAGAAACTCCACAGCATGGTTAGCTTCCCTAAACCAGCAGTGTTCAGCAGACATGTTTGAATACCAATTTAAGATTGACAAGGACTAAAGAGCCACACACATCCTAGAGAAAGAAAGAAAAGCCTCATAGCTTCCTCATGCCACCCAGCTAAGATGCTAGAGTAGGCCTCAGGCTAGCAAGGACCTTGAGCACCTTTAGCTTTTTAAACCTGGAATCATTTCAGTCATAATAAAAAAGTTAATGTGAAAGGGACACTGAGTCTTCATCTGAGTCACAAACTCAGACTAAAGTTTCTTCAGGCAGAGGCTGCACACGCAACTCTGGCAGAGATGGCTCACCTTTCATTCATGTTGCACCATGAACATACAGACTGATCAGATATCCTTCCCAGAATATACCACCACAGTATGGCAGTGAGGAAGAAACTCCTAACACAAAGCAAGGTGTCTATGTTTGTGTACCCCTCAAGTGTCTGGTTCACAGGGAGGGGGTGTTTTCTCTACCCATCTTAAAAATCGAGTGGTTAACCCTCTTCTCTAAAACATGTTTTCTCCAGGCTGGAAACAATCAAACCAACAGAAGAATAAGTCATTCTGTGTCATCTGTACTCCATCACTGGTTTGTACCGCTGTAAGGCTGATTAGCCAGCTTTTAAAAAAGGCAAAACAACCAAACAACAAAAGAACCACAACAAAAATCTCTGATTTATTTGAAGAATCTAGCTGGCTGCTCTTTGGCAGACATTAATCTCACTTGCTGGAGCAGATCAACTGTCATCTGTGTAGTGTTCACTGAAATTTTCCACTAAGGTTTTAAGGTCCCTCCAACCCAAACTATGCTATGATTCCATGAATTTTCTATTTCTACTTTTTTAGATCATTTCTCCACAAACTGCTGACTTCTCCCACTCCGTTCAAACTAGGGTTTGAGTTTCATGTAGGCTGAAAATTAGCTCAGCAGGAAGTTTAAATGAAGCTTTTAAATTGCTATAATCACTGAAAGAGGAAAACATGACAACAAAACAGCTGAACTGTCTTCAGATCTTCTCTAGTTTAGACCTCATGGAAGCTTCTTGGCTTTTGTGAGACAAGGCTGCTCTGCATGAAGGGCAGTGCCTCACCTAAATTACTCATTTTAGCCATCTGAGACTTTTTCAAAGAGCTGGATTAGCCAGAACACAGAACAGAAGCTCAATACAGTCTAGGGCCTGATTCTTTTCAAGTCAGTGACTTGATATTTAGGTTCTATGCTTATAATTAAGCAACAGACATTTCCTCTTTGAAGGCATTAGTATTGTCTGGCTTAGGCAGTGACAAACTATCAGTGTCTTTGTAGCTCCAATATCCCAGAGCAATGTGTGTTCTGCTTGTTTGCTGCATAATCAAGTGGGTCAAAATCCAAATGTTCTATAGCATGTTTGAGGTTTTGTGGTTCCAAGTTAGCAGTTAGCCACTTCTCTCCAGCAGCTATGCTCTTTTTGGACAATTTTCTGTCTGTGGCTTTGTCAGCTTCTTTCATGAATCCTGTTTTATAAACCATAATCAGAAAAAAATGATACTATTTCATTTCTGTTCCATTCACTTTCAGGCAAACAGCCAGGTTTCAGTGTAGTCAGTTTTTCCAATTGTCATTTTCCACAGAAGAGAAGTCTTGCCATAATTGTTTTTAAGTTCATGGAATAACTCACTTTCTACCTCCAAACCCACCTAACACCAAAGTTGCAGTACTCCAGTCACTGCATTCTCTTAAGTCCCCCACCAAAAAACCGTCTTTCCCCTCTTAGTGAATTACATCCCACCAGTTCAGACTTCCACTTTTATGAGGGTTTTCAGTTGGGGAAAAAAATCCTTTCGTGGTTTTCTTTCCTGGCATGGAAAAAACTTGCTTTCATATTCTCTCTGTGAAAATTTTGTGCCACGCTCCAAACCAAACTCCTTCACCCAGATATTATAATCCACAGTCAGTTCAGAACTCAGTAATACTTATACATGCAGATGTGTAACTTCCCCTCCCCCCTTCCCCCCCCCCGCCCCTTAATCAGGCTGCAGATCTTTCCTAATCAGGTTGCCTTGAGATACAATTGTTGCTGGACAAGGAACAAACCTAAATATCTTCATCAGCTGCAATGTGTTTGGAACTATTAATTTTCTTCTGGAATTCTGCAACTAAGTTATTTCTCAGAATATTTTGTCTTTGCAAGAGCAACAGTGTGTAAAGTGAGGAGAGGGAGTGCTGCCTTCTCACATGCAGCAGAGTACAAAAGTTAAGCAGACAACAAGTTGGCTATGCTTGCAGTGGTGTACATCTCTGAAATCCATTATGATATGTAGCTGCAAAACAATATGCAGTTTGAGAAGTGCTAAAAAATAATGCCATGTGAAAGCAGGATTGTCTGGTTATTAGCGGATATACTAGGACCCACAAACAGCAGAAGCCAGGATGGAGAAGAGCATGCTAGGTACCTGTAAGTATACACTCAGCATCCTGTGGGCTCTTATTATAATACTGTACTCAGCAGTGAATATCCTGCAACACCTGAAAGCAATTTGGGGGTTAGGCTCTGTTCCAAAACCAACGGGGGGGGGGGGGGGAAAACAACAAAACACCGAAACTCATGGAAAAGTTTCCCTGTATTTTAAGACCCTAGAACAACTGCTGCTGAAAGACACTTCCATTTTCATGACTTTTCAGACTGTACCGAGTCATTATTTGCTCTCCCAAAGAATGGCTACTCTCACTACTTGAGAATGAAAGAAAAACTAGCAAGTGACTGACTGATGTTAGTGCCAGTGAAGTCCAGCAGTACCACTGCTGCCAGGGAAACAGGCACAAGATGGGGCAGGAGTGTATAGGTCAGAACTGGTGTAACAGGTCTTGACAAGAGTGCTTTCCTTCTGGCTGAATGTTTACAGAGACACAGAAAGGCATAGAAGGTAAAAAGATTTCTTCTGATGTGACAAAACAATCTTCACACTCTACCCAACAACACTTGTTGCCTAGAAGGTGCTATAGGCTTTTTTGGCAGGCTTGACTTGGCTGGTAGAGTGTAGCCAACTGTGCTGTGGACCACATTATCCTCTGCCGATGTAACACAGTAAGGATATAGAGAAGTAAAGAATTTGGTTCATTAAGAAAGCAGAACCACAAGGCCAGAATTAACCAAGTTTCACACAGAAACACACATTCATTAAGAGTGTTTATCTGGTTTCTGTGCCTCATCATGGCAAGCATTTCAAATGCCCTGCTTTGCTGGTGATATATTATGTACTGAAATCATGCTCATTTTGCTTTACTCTTTACTTTAACACCCTAAGTTTAGACTAGAAAATATTCTCAAGTCTGTTCTGATGCTGTCGGACTTTTGAAATAGAAGAGTTGATTTTTAAATTGAAAATTGGTATTTGTCTATTCTCTCTCCCCACTCATACTCAGCCTTCCTTTCACATTCTCAAAAACTCCTTCAAAGAGCCTTTTAAACAAAACTCTCTCATTGCTATTAATATCTTCAACCAGTATTTCTCAGGGAATGAGCTTTCCTTTCCTTCTAGGCTCTTTATACTTTAGTTTAGAACCCAAGAAATTAGTGGAATCAAAGTCAGACACTGAATACTAAGGTAGGGCTTAGTGGCTATATGGAGAAGAAAACGTCTCCATGGATAAAAGGCAGCTGTAGTGGAGAAATTCCATAGCAGTTGCCTGCCAAGGTCCCTGACTGCTCTGACCTGAGAACAGTAAGATGGATTCAAATGAGAGAACCACTCCTTGTGTAAGCTGTATGTCCTAGTTTGCTGGCTTATTCTGATCCAGTTGCAGTTGGTGACTACAGGCCTTTGCCTTTGCACTGCCTGTGCAGCTCGGTGAGCCAAAACTGCCATTCCAAAGTGTTCATCCCTAACCCTCCATGGCTTCCAAGTTGACAAGCTAGAGTGTAGAGAAAAAAATATCACCAATTTCATAGAGGTAACAATTGCTGCTGGCAAAACTTCCTCACCACTCTGAAACTAGTGAAACAAATAGAAAATGCATGGGGGCACCTCTCTCAGTCTGCTGGGCCAACTATGCTTCAAAAGCTTCTCTGAACAAAAGCCCCTTTTCCTAGAAGCTCTTGACAAATAAATTGCCTTTCAAAATCCTGTAACTCAGATAAAACTCAGTGTTCACATCATAAGTGGTAGCTACAGCTCCTTCCCAGACAGTTCCAGAGCTCACCTAGCTGCATCTGTGAGACAATGATCATTTCAGCCATAGCTGAAGCACTGTAGTGAAACCACTTGTTCACACTGAAACTGACATTTCCTAGCAATTAGCACTTCCAAGAGTTAATATTTGCTTCTGTGATTGCATATTCCCTTCTAGGTTTTGTTTTAATTTCACATAGGGCTGATCTCCATTACTGCAGCAGATGGCAAAAACTGCTGAGTAGTAAGGAAAAAAAGCATTAGAACTACTTTATATCCTGCCTGTCCTACATGTATTAGAAAAATGGCAGAATTACACAGAATGGAATATTGTTTGATGGAAACTACTACCACAGTTTGAATTGTTGTAGCCTTCCAGTTCCTAGTCTCCTAGTTGTCTAGACAGGGCACATAATGCATTTATCTTTAATGAGATATGAATTAATTTGCCTTGAAATACCTCAAACCTCTGTAATACTTTCCAGCAGAGCAAACCTCTTATTGCTATTCTGCTAAGTGCACAGTACTCACAAAAACAACAACTGGTAATAAAAGATGTACTAAAAAGAGCAGACATGTAACTTGCTAACTATGGTATTAGTCACATCCCAGTGCTGTGTCAAAAAGTCTGCTACTTGTGTGGCTGTTCAACAGGAATGTGACTTCTATGCCCAAAAATAATAAACAAGAAAACAAGTGACTCCCTCAGTTTTATCTTGAACTTCTCCACAGTTCAACTCAGCAGTTTCCTTTTCTTCTGTTAAGAAAACAGAGCCATTTTAATGGGAAAAACTTCATTTCTGGCTCTCCACATGCTGCAATATGAATGAATGCAAAATATGTCTACATGACATAACTGAAGGTGGCCCAAAGGCACCTCAGCTTGGCTTTAGGTAACAAAAGGAACATCGTTGTGTTAGCCTTAACATGCTGTCAGAAAGCCTAAGGAATTAATTGAGGCAGTTGCAGATACCCAATAAACTGCCCACCACCAAAACTAGAGCAAGAAGTCCACCCCTTTCTACAGCATCTGATTATGCTCACCACAAATGTAGCAATCCTGTCACTGATTGGATACCTACACAATTAATGTCCCAGGTCAAAAAAGAAATAAATGAAACACCATATTATCCACAGCTTCAAGGAACTGAGACATCAGGTAAAGAAGAAACTACACACAAAAGCAAAAAAATATAAATTACATAATCCTGACAAATGTCTTAGGACAATGAGAAAAATGATGCTTAGACGCTATATCAGATCATGTTCTGTTCATGCATGGTCAAAATCCCTGTATGTCATGTAATAACTTCATAGCAGGTCTCTTTGCAGAAGGAGTCACTTTTCTTCCCTCACCCCCCCTTTTCCTCAGGAAGCAATGTAATAATCTGTTCCTGGCAAGACTACAGCCTCTGCACATGCTGCTGAGAAGGAAACACAGTGCAAGTACTTTTTTCAATCCATTTTGCAATGGATCAGAGGATGCAAACCAGAAGAACTGTGCAAATTTGGTAGAAAAGCCCCAGAGATGATAATCTGGCAGGTCATTAACTTAGCCTGGAAACTTAAGATCTATTCAAGTAAGAAAGGACCAAAGGTCTGTGTATATGCATATATATATATATATATATATATGTATACAGCCAAATACATATGGGGCTACGTACTGCAGTGGCTGTTTGTAATAGCAGAAGTCTCCTCTCATCCCACATATTTGCAGGCAGGACAGGTTGTAACATAACTTTATCTTCCTGTCTCCTGCTTCTCAGGTGTACCACAGGTACACCAGGGTGGTAGAAATTCTGACAGCAAAATCTTCCCTTAGGCTTCGAGGAAAGTTGGTGCCATGCTACACACTCAGTCCTGAATTTTACTGCAGGCATCTCTTGTCACTGCAAAGTTACAGAGCTACAAAGGTTCCATGATTCACTACCAAACTATGTAAATTTTGAAAATTTATAAAAGCAAAGCTATCCAGAGAAGCTGTACAAAGCAAGGATGTGAAACAGCTGTGCAAAGAGGAAAACAGTACACAATAAGATTTTTGTACTTAATAGCTGCTTGCTAATTTTAATCACCAAATTAATAGTAGCACACAGAGTAAGACACCAACCTGCACCAAATTTGTTTCAAACCCTGAATCTTATCTACTTCATTCTTATTTCATATCCTTTTGGGGTTTTTTTGGTAGTTGAAAGTTTCAGCAGACTTACTTACTATATTTGAGGTAGGTAACAGTCAATGATCATGATACTAGAATGGAAATACATGGGTAAAAATTAAATCTACAGTGGATTTTGTCTATAGCAGAGCTGACAGTGTGGACTCTGCTGTTCCTGTACAGGAAAGGGAATAATTTATTTTCCATGAGCTGTAGATGGAAGAAGAAGGGGTTTAAATTACAGTAGTAGAGGCTTTAGAGTGAGCATAGGAAAGCATTGGAATAAATTGTTTCCAGCATTTGAGGACTTTGAGGACAGATGAGATGAATGTCTGCCTAAGGATAGAGTAGGCATCTGGGTTGTAATGCTGACTTTTTGAGGCTTTTCCCAGACCTCCTCTTTGAGCTATTTGAGTAGGATTACAAAAGAGCCTTTTTTTTTTTTTCCCCCTTAATTCTCAGTCTGAAATAGTATGTCTGGTGGATATCAACACCATGAGATGATGACTGCTCATGAACAGTCATTCCTAAACAAATTCCAATGAAAGAGAGTCCTGAGCACACTCTTTAAGTCTCCCAAAAAAGACCATAAGAATGTGAATATGTCACACATTTTTACCATGTATGAAGTCCAAGACAAACACCTAGTGGGGGACCAAAACTTCCCATTGCTGATGGATATGAAATATCTGACACAGAAAAACCTCTAAGGTTGCCCTTTGCCTGACACTGTAATGTCAACATTTCTACATGCAATAAGCTGCTTCTGCGTTCCCCTGGAGTGAGTTTACTTCTAAGGGAACATGTCTGAGGGATTCCTCATGTAAAGGAAATGCTCAGAACAAGCTCTGAGTCACTTCCAAATCTGAAATTTCCATTCCACCCTGTATATCTTTTTACCAATTATGTGGTATTATGATACACTACTAATTGGAAGGGAGAAGTGGACTTGTTATTAAGGTAAGAATTGGGACAGGTAGGAGAGCTGGAGGGAGGCTCTCTCTGTATGCTGCAGTGGTGAACAACCATGACTTGACAGCTAACACATGCACTGGTGTGGTATTCCTCAGTGCTAACCATCCACATGATTCAGTCCCTCTAAAGGTCAGCCAGATACTCACACCCCCAAAGATAGCAAAATGTTATTTCTGAATCAGATGGGAGGAAGAACAAAGTGAGACTTACTTAGCTGACACAGAAATGAGTTTCTCAGGGGACAGGTTTAAAGCCACCATTTAACAGTGCTTCTTTTTTCTCACATTTGCCAAATCTTGCCTGTTTTTAAAAATGCTGATGATGTTTTTAAAAAGACAAAACATTCATGTTTTGCATCCAGTACTGCAGCATGCATTTCCTAAAGCTTCTGCTGCATGTTGTTACCCTACCAGCTAAGGCTTACTGCTTAATTAGACAACATAGTTTCAGCTACAATCTCAACTAAGTATCTACTGGAGCAAATGGCTTAAGCCATGTCATCAAAATCAGTGCAAAAAAAATGTCTCTTTTGCCTTAAAGCTTTTCCTGTCACGTGATTAATTTTGCTACATGGGTCTGAGTGGAGTAAACATTGCTGATGCACTCTCACTGCTGTCTAAAGGCAGTCCATACTGTGCTCTCTTATGAGGCATCAGCAGATCACAAAATTGTCACCAGCCTGCACACAGGATTCATTCTCCTGACTTTATCTGTTACCTTACAGAGAAGATAAAAAACCCCAAAACATTTAATTTCTCTTAGGATAAATAGGTGAGGCAGAAACTAAAAGCATTCATGGTGATTTGTTTTTCTGTCTCTCTACATCTTAGATATATAGAGGACATCTGGACAAGCTTGGTTCCCTAAATTCAGCATTTTATGTGTAAGACGACTGAACTCAAAGCAGAGGAAAGGTAAACAACTGCTCCTTGATTTACATTATTCCTTTCCACAGCTTGTTTGCAGAAGGGTTGTACCAACCAATGTGTAAACAAGAAAGCAGCAGATAAGGGAATGTGATCCATACCTCCCCACACATGAAAACATTCAGAATTTCCGCAACTAACAAGAATGCTGTAAGCTTTAGAAGTGATGCATGGGTCTTAGATGGACATTAATGAAGCAGTAAGTGGGCACTGAGTATGAAAGAAAGTCTGTTTTGTAGCCTTCTGCAGGTAAACTGTTTACTGTTACCGGTTTACTGTTGTGTTTTTACTAACTCAATCACCTAGAACATTGAACCAATTCTAGACACTGTGACTGTGTTACAGCTGTAGCTTATTTTTGGTAAGGAGAGATGTTTTCCAAGAAAATCTTTCTCCCTTTACTATCTAGCTACACAAAGGGTAACTGTCCAGATAGATAAAAATGGTGAGACAGCTCTTCAGCCAGCTTGATTTTACATAAAAATACTATTTTTTAATTGGAATGGAAATATATTGTAGCACATGAGGATCTGGCAAACTTTAAATTACTTCTAAACACAGGCATAGACCTGAATTACTAATGAAGAGTGTTACTTTGAGAGTATCAATTAGTACTACACAATTTTGTTTGCCTAACTTGACAGAAAAAAATATACACTGAGCTAGACCAACAGGAAATAAGAAAGAAATCCTAGTCACTCTTTAATTTCTTTGTTTGTTACTAGAAAGGTAAATTTACTAAAGTTATCTGAATTATTTCAGACTCCACATGACACAAACAAGAGCAGGTTGTGGCACCTTTAATTAGGTATAACCCCTTTGCTGTCAGTTCTTTGCCTGTAAATCCAAGCTGGCATTTAAGACCAAAAAAATGCAATAAAAATCTGTGTTCTCTGACCCCTGGTTGTTGTGTTTCCAGCCAAAACATCTACTTGGTATACCTCACATCTCAGCAAAAGGCACCTTGCTTCTCTTCACTATGAAAAGGTCTAGCAGCAGTTTACACCTGCTTGTTTATTTGGGGTCACCAAACATGGTGTCTGAGTCCATGGCAACTGCAAGTCTCACTTTTCTCTACATCATGGCCATTGCAGCACTATACCGTTAAAAAAACATTTAATGTTTGTACACACTCTCCACTACTGATTCCCAGTGTGGATCCACAACTTCCTTTCACAGCATTCTCTTTGAGAAAACTAGCCAACTCAGAATGGACTAAATTGAGTCAATAAAGATGTAGCTGTATGACATATACCTCAGATAGCAATTACAGAGGGACTCCCACTTGCCTTGGAGAACTTTCTTCATGAAGGATCAGAGATGACACATGCTTTACAAACTCCTTAAGTCTAAGAGGCTAACATTCAGGTGTTTTGGCTATAGTCCAGCAAACATCAGATGACTGGTAAAAAACTTTGGTCTTAAGTGATACATTGTGACCAACAGTAAGAGCATCCTGTCATCCATGAGCTAAGTGAAATATCTTACTAGCTTCTGCATCACTAGGAAGCATTTGTTGCATATGGAGTTAGATCAGGGGTATGCACAAGCTCCATCATGCTTTTCATACAAGAAGGGTATTTCCCTCGCTCAACAACGTTCATAGCCTAAACATAACTAAGAACAATTCAAAACACTAATGCAAAGTTCTTCCCATCTTTGGCTGCATCCTATTTCCCTTTGCACCTTTCTCCACATTGTTTTCTACTCTAACAAACACAAGCCACTCATCCTTATGAGCTAATCAGCTTGCAAAAGCAGTTTTACAGTGATATAGTCTTCCCTGCAAAGAGCTTGAGGGATATAAACAGCAGCCTCTTACCATGGAAATGAAGGCTTGGTATCATGAGACCTCTCCCACCAGTTTCTATTACAGACTAACCGGATGCTGTATTTGCAGAAGGTGGTGTCTAGTACCTGTGTGCATACAGATACACACCTACCCCTGCAGAGGAAAAGCAAGCACCTTGCACAGAATCACGCCTCTCCTTACTCACAAATCTCTACCATCACAGTCAGGCAAAAGAAAGGGATGTTTTTAATAGTGCCAAAGCCAAATGAGAAATGCATGATAGTCATCCTGTTCCCTAGTACACCAGCCCTAAATGCTAGCTCCTTAAAAAATCTCATTTAAGAAAGAGAATTGAACACAGCCTTATGTGCTTCTATTAAAATCTGGAAAGAAAAAAAAACCAACACCCTAATTTGCTAAAGGGAAGCTGTTACTATTTTTATTTATCCAATTAATATAGAAAAATAAAAATCTTAGGTATGCTATGAGAGAACTTACACAAAATACTACTCTGAATACAACCAGGAAGAATTGCAACTAATCTTTGTGCAGCAAATCTTACCAGTTCCTTTTATTTTTCACTAGTTACAGTAATGTATCAATATTTACATAGGACTAGACAATAAGCCAGAAAACATTTTGAGTTTTATATGGTAATAAAGACTGGTGATACTTTACCTGTGTTCTATACTTGATCTTACTACTGGAAACACTCTTAATTTGCAAGCTAAATTATGTTCTCCAAAGAAGTAAATCATAGAATATTTTAACCTTAAACCCAGTAGCAAGTGAATATAAAGCCCTACACAGACATAAAACCATTTCCAGCTACCTCTTGCCTTTATTTGGTCTCTTTAAAGACACAAAAATGTTGGATCAAAGCCTGACATCTCTGCTGGTGACTGTCAGCCCTCAGTGACATCTGAGAAAGTGATGGCAGCTAGCCTGGGAATGTAAGTGGCATCTCCAAATAATGCAGCTCCTCTGAAGAACCTGGATTGCTTTTCCTAAAATGGCAACCAGCCCAATTCCTCTTCTGGAAACTTAAAATACTAATAGTCTCTTGTCCATCAAAATACTTTCAAGTGAGCCATTCAGCAATAAAGAACACAGTTTAAAATGAACATTTTAGTGATGCAAAGACAAGAAATACTGAGAGAGAAAAGGAAGTGGGGAAGAAAATTATGCCTTATTGTTTCTGCAATAGCACATCTTCAAACCCTTGTGTATATTTGTATGCACTACACGTGTGTACTTGTACTTGCTTGCATGAGGACATAGCAGTGGCACAGGCGCTGTGATCTAAAAAAGCAGACACAAGCCATTTTCCATGAAGCTGCTTCTCCAGGGCTGAAGTTCATTCCAGCCAGTACATGGATTTATTATTGCAACACAGACTCATGGCAAGACCATCTTTGCCTGTTCAGGGGGCTTTAATGTCATGTCTCAAGGCCCAAAAACATCACTGGAAAACCCTCCACCGGATTTCAGTGGCTTTCAAATTGGCTCACAGAATAAATGTGAACTAAGGGCTGTAAGGTTCCAGTTTTTACCAATTACTGCAGCAATAAATTATATAGAGTTTACACTTCAGAGCAGGTAGTTAACTGAGTGAGGTGTTTGATGAATTTTTGTATTTACCACCCAAATTTGCACCTGAAGTGCAGGAGCTGTGGGAATCTTTAACTTTTATAAGCTAAGCCTATAAACCAAACCTATGAAACTGTTCTAGTTTTCAGCATTCAGTTTCCTTACAGGCATAAAAGCTGAGCTTGTGTGATAGCATACACCTATTTCTTTTACTTGGCAGACTGAAAATCAAAACAGAAGTGCTGTTCTAAAGAGGCACCAGTATGAAGGCTACAGCATTAGAACAGCGGTTCTGTTCCCAACGGCCAGCTCCCTACAGCCTCTGCTACCAAATTCTCCATCCCCAGAACAAGATATCAGCATCATCCTTTTCAAATGACTTTCAAAAGCTAGAATTATAGAAAGCTCTTGTTGCAGTGTACTATACATCAGGATGAATCACTGATGGGTATTAGGAATGTGTGTTATAGAACAGCACTAGTTGTATTTAGAGATCCAGATTTCAAAAGGCTTCCGTTTTTAACTGCCTGGAGAATACAAAACCCATACATGGATTACTTTGTTGCTAACATTTATAATAAGCAGCAAGAAGCATAAATACTCTTCCACCATCCAATGGTCTGTGAAGCCTGTAGCCTGAAAAGTGACTGGGACATCCCACAAGGTCACATGACACCAAATAGGAAAATATATGTATATACAAATGACCTAGGGGCCCAGTGCAAAGTTTTCTGTGACTCATCTTCCCAGTATCTTTGTCTTAAGTTTACAGATGGAAGCAAAAATGCTTTCTAATTTGGACAAAAACTTAATTCCACTTGATAGACCTTTTCTAGGCAAAATGTAACCCGAATTTACCAGTTCTCTATCTCATGCCATTACCCCAATAACAGTTCTTCTCACATGTAGCACCCTAAGTAATTCATATTCCTCTTTAATGATCAAAGTTTTCAAGTATTTTCAGATTTACTTGTTAGGCAACTCTTAGTCAAAATAATCTATGTGTGTTTGCCCACTCTCCTTATATAACAATTAAACATTTTGTTAGTTGCCTTTCACATCTAGCTTTTTCCCTAACTTGGCAACATCTGAATAAGGTGTTTGTACCATGGGCATGCTGAAAGTCAAAAAATGAGAGTGAGGGGGAAGTAAACTAACAAATGTAGTTTTGTTTCAGCAGCTGCTGCAGTAAGGATGTTGATGAATAAAGTGCCCCAGGATTTAAATAATTAGGCGTTGAAGTGCTCAGTTCTGATTACTCTTACTTCATAACTGAGTAAAGACTGACACCATGAAGCAGACAAAAAGTTGTACTCAGCTCTCAAATTCTTTAGCTGAAAGACTAATAGTGGTATTGGTTCAGGATGCAGTTCTGGCTTTTACTAAGCCGAGGCAACCTTCCCATAAGGAAAATGCAGATAATGTTGCTTGATAAATGAAGTTTATGAGGAGCTTTGCTCATCGGAGAAACCTTACTTAGCAATATTTTGTGTATCTGTGAAGCATGATTAGATACCATGAGCAAGCCAAATACATTATGAAACAACACCTGTATTGTGTCCCAGCACTAAAAAGGTTGAAAGGTTTGCCTTTGCATACTGGGTTGGAAGATTATGACCGTATTTGCTTGTAAGCAAACATCTGGATTGCCTATCATCCAGCTAGCAAAGGAAATACTGGCAAGTCCTCTTGTAGTAAGAGCATAAAGAAAGTCTATTTTGGTAAGACTATTTTGGTAAGACTATAACTGAAAAAAACCTAACAGTTGTTCTAAGCAAGGGTTTGTGCCAAATTTCTCCTGGACAGCTGATGTTTAGCACATGTATCTATGTTGGCAAGACTTAGGTAAAGAATATTCTTGATCTCTTGAAATGTTTTGAGAATCCTTAACCAACTGTATTTCCAGGGGAGAGGATTTATTGTCCCACCCCTCTCCTCCCCAAAGTGACATTTTGCAACCAGTTGTCCATCACTACATTAGGCTGAAAAGCAAATACTGCCACATATTGTTCCTCTCCCCACAGACAATTTAGGATTCATTTTCTAGTGTTAAAAGTCTATGAAGCAATTTTTCAGTGAAACCCAAGAGCACTGAGAAGACATATAGGAAGCACTGTTATACTGAGGATTTACTCACAGTCACCAGAAAGGGCTCTGTAACTCTCTTTGCTATTCGAGTGCAACATTCACATTTGACAAACTGAACATCCAGATGAAACACATCAGTTAAGTACAACACTGAAACTCTGCTTCGAATTCATGATATAATATTGCTAAATTAAGTCAATTAAAAAGCAAAACTATTTTTGTATCCTATGTCTAATGGTTTTTTGTGTTTTAAAGCATTCAGAAATTTTGCTAGGTGAACTATGTCATCTTCTTCTGAAGGACAAATCCAAAGTATTTGTTTCACTTTCAAGAGGCAAAAATGTGTCCACTTACATGATTTCTTTTGTTTTCTCCACCTTTTATAGATGTAATCACTGTCTCAGAAAAAACTGTTGATCCAGTTTTGTTATCTGTAATCTGAGATAGTAAAAGAAGAACAAAACGTCAATCTACATTTTTAATTAGTCCTCGGTTAACTCTCAGTCTTGCATTGTGCAGTAATTAACCCACCCTCACTCCCTCCTTTTTTTCCTCATTTTGCTGTCACTTTTATAAAATCCTAATTTGGGGGAAGAAAGTAGATGACTAGGCTACTTCCTTATCTATTGAAAATGTCACTATAATGAAGCTAATTGAGCAGGAGATGACCATTCTTTCATGACCCACATAATAGCTGTACATGTGTTCTATTTTCATCAGGCACTTTCTTCAAAATAGATTATTACTTCACATTAATCTCCTATGACATATGCCCCTACATGGTGATTAGGCAAGCAAGCAAGGAACAATAAAACCCCAAACTCTAAACATGAAGAAGAAGTTAAATAAGAACCAGCATCTTGCTATAAATGTTTTCTCATACCTTATCAATTTCTTGATGAGTCTGAACAGTTTTGTTACCAATTCTGGTTTCTGTGTTGGATTCATTATGGTAGTTGGGAGGTAAGTTTTCAAAGTTTACTTCTGACAGTTTTTTTGCCCCTTCCTCTTCAGCTTCCATCTGTCAAATTTAAATAAACCAACTGATAATTAGCAACAATTACACAAAAGAGAACAAGCAACACTTCCTATGCAGCCCTCAGTAATACCCTGATTTATTACGTGGTGCCTGTTAGCACAGATCCCCCTGTATGGCAACGCTTACTCAGCTGTTTCAGTGACCACAGCAGATCTTTTAATGGTCTGGAAAAGCAGTGAAAAGCTAAACCTGGAGCTCTGGAGTGTTTAGACCATCAGTCCCTGTGAGGAAGAAGTGTGCAAAGACTAGTGACAATGTGATATCTGCACAGGCCAAGAGGCCAGCTTTCATCTTCTCCCAGAAAACCACTAAACACTTCAGACAGACTTCACCATCTGACAGAGAAGAAAATATATTCAGGCAGGACAGATACACAGCCAAAGCCTCTTGAAGTCAACAGAATCAATCCTACCGATCAGAGTGCATACATCCAGATTTCATTCTCTATTTCAGTTCCTAGTCATTGTTTGCCAGAGGAAGAGTCAACAAAGGCATGCTCTCCGAATCAGAAAACAGAGTAAGCCCAGCAAAGGGCCATGAGTCCTGTAAACCACACAACTTGCAGTAAATTGCATCCCTTTCTTATTTGCAACTGCTGTAACAGAGCAAGGAGGCCCCAGGTTCAGACAGGCTGAACAGCAGAATTTTTCCCAAGACAAGATTTCTCTCTCTGGCAAGTCTGTTTATTTTAAGCAACAGCTGCAAACCTTTTTAAGTGTGAAGTACCAGTTTGCTATGATGCAGCTCTGATAGTCCACATTTTGTGCTGTATACAGACCATTCCTGAATCCAGCACTTACTTTAGGAAAAGAGGCAAAAATTTCCACCACATTCCCATTTTTAAGTAAGCATATTTTCAGCGTTGTAAAGAATACTTTTAAAAGATGGTTTGTCTCAATGTGTTTGCAGTTCAATTGAAATGGATGACAGAGGTAGACTTCAGCAACTGTCCAGCTGGCTGTCAGTAAGAGTTGAGATATTACCTGTAGTAAACAAAGGTGTGTTTCCCCAAGGGGCTGTCAGTAAAACGTTAATTTTTAACTTTTTTTACGATGTATTTTTAATGAGAGAACTTGGAAGGAAGATTGTTAACGTGAAGGAAAAACGGCACAGAAGGAACAAGCTCTTTTGATAGCGGTAGGAGACGATGGCTCGGCGTCTAGACAGTGCCTGGCTCTGTATGATTCTGGGCAAGCAATCTGAGATCATGACAGGGAATTACATCAAAAGCAAGCGGTTTCTGCACGCGTGTTTTCAGGACTGTCTTACACCTCTGAATACTTGTTTGGGATAACCTCTCGTTCCAGGAGTACAAAGACAAAGAGCTCTGCACTCCTCCCCTCGCCACGTACCGTTATTTCCTCACTTCGGGATCGAGACAATTCGCTTGCATTTGTGCCTATCTGCCGGCACTGCTGCAAAGGCAGCTTTCCAGGGCAGCCCCCAGTGCACACACACGCGAACCCCGAGCGCAGGGACACCGGCAGCCCCAGGGCACTGGATGATGGAGCCGGCGCAGGCAGCGGGGCAGGAAAGCCTCCCGTGAGCAGAAACATCGCCAGAGGCGGCGGAGGGATCTTCCCGCCCTTTCCCCCGCCTGCTGCCTCCCCACCTGAGGGCGGCCGCGCCGGCCAGCTCAAGGCAGCGGACCTCGAGCTGAAGGGGCTTTCCCGCTCCCCGCTCCAGGGTAGCAGTTCCTCACGGAGGGGCGCGGGCAGGGCTGGTCGCCGGCGTTCCCTGCAGTATGTACCCGGCCGGCCCCCGCTCACGGGAGGTGGAAGGGCGGCTTCTGACAGGGATTGACCAATGCTGCTGAGAGCTAGCGCTTTCCGCAGGTGCGCTGTGGTCGGGATCGGGGCGGGAGAGAGGGAGGAAGGACTACCCCAGTCCGCGGGGTTCCACTGGGTTTCTCCGGGCGCCCCCCCACCGCCCCCTCACCTCCTGCACCGCATTGCGCAGCTTGTGTTGCGTGTCCTCCATAAGCGCCTCCACCTCCCGTAGCATCTCGCCTAGGCTGGCCGCCCGCCGCCGGCCTCCGCTCCCCGCCGCGGAGCAGCCAAGAGCCCACAGCAGGGCCGCCAGCAGCAGCCATCGCCGCCCCGGACCGGCTCCCCCTTCCCGCCGCATCCCCGTAGCGCTGCTCCTGCCGCTGCCGCTCAGAGGTGCGGGCTATCAGCGAGGAGGTGTGGCGGGAGCGGGCGGCTCCGCAGCGCCGGCCCGGCCCCGCAGCCTCCCTCCTGCTCCGCAGCGCCGGCCCACATTGGCCTGGCCCGGCCCCCGCTGAGGTCGGCGGCCCGGGGTGTGAGGGAGTGAGGCAGGACGCTTGAGACCGGACAGAAAGTCTGGCCCGGGGCGGGGAAGAGAGAAGGAACGAGGAGAGAGGGGCTGAGGGGGTCAGGGGAGCGATGCTGAGGGAGTGGAGCAGTAAGAGTTTCCCGATCAGATCCGACACCTTCCTTCTGCTGACTTTTGGAACAAGTTTAAAACGAAGAGGGTGGCGGGAGCTGCTTGACATCCCCCTTAGGTATTTTGCTTTACATTTCAACGACAGTTTTCAAAAGATGTTTTGAGCTCCGAGGATTCGCGGTAGCATATGCTGCATCTGGCCGGCCAGCACTGCCCACTCTCCCTGATTGTTTCCTTCCAACATTTTTATAAAGAATGTCAGACACCGGCATCACTGTGTTTGCCTCCCCCAGTTTCCACAGTATTTGTCCTCTTCATGCTGCACCCCAAGCATTTCATGGGCAGCACTTGTGCCAAGAGAGTACTGACCAGTAAGTCTCATTTTATTTTGGATCTTGGGTGAGAGGTAATAGTGACTAAAATATTTCTACAGAAAGTGTTTAAATCCTGGAAGTGCACAATTACAGCAACCACCAATGTAAAAGTCAGTGTTAATGACAGCCTATGTCAGTTTCAGACAGCTCTGAATGTTAGCAGAGATGCAGTAAAGAGCTGTGGAGATGGGAAGGCCTCTATGACTACAGAAGGGAGCCATTCTCTCAATCATACTTCTGTTCAATGCCCTGGATGGTTTTATTGTGGATCCAACATAAATCTTAGTTTATTGGTACAATAGTTTGATTTTTTTAAAAATGTAGTCCTCTTGGACTCTACAGTTTAGCTAACAGAGAATGTTAGGAATGGCCTGGAATGCATTAGTAGTTTTAGTGTGTTCCATCATGTTGCAGGAAGTATGGCACATGAAACAATCTTGTACTTGCAGAGAAATGGTTAAGGCAACATCCTCCTCATTTCCACCTCGCTTTTGCACTTAGGTGTCCAGTTCACCCATTGCCTAAGTATCACTTCTTGTGCTAGAAATAGGAAAGTTGCAGATAAAGAAGGGAAAATTGTCATAGATGGTAGTGCACCTAAAACTTACAATTTGTAATGATTAATCTTTATCTTCTTGGATCAGTCTTGAATGCCTACGCAAAAGGATTTAGCTACATGGTAAATTTTGGGGGTGTATATTTATTCCAATATTCTTGTGTTACTATAAACCCCTAAGTCTGTACTCCTGCTACCCCTGTACTTTTTTTTGATTCACAGTTAAGTCATAGTAGAGCATCCAGCCAACATGAGAGTAGGTACTGCTTGATTTTTCTTTCAGCAGGATTTGAAAATACCTACACTTGTATAACTATACTGGCATACAGCCTGAAGTACTTTAATTAGCTATACTGAAAATGTTAAACATAGATTATCTCCCACCAAAGTAGGTGGAAATATGCCCATCTATTTCAATGGGATTTACACTCTTGTCTTAAACAGAAGTATTAAGGTTCAGAAAGAGCTTGTAGTATTAATCATCTTTTCTGGTAGTTTTTATTTTGTATGATTAAAGCAACAGCAACAGCCACAAAAAATTAAAAACATAAAAATTCTGCATTTAATGTAAAAATCATTGTAATCTGATTATCTCTACTGCATCCTTACAGCAGGCAAAAAGCCACATCTGGTTTGTTCTGTTTAAAAGCTTGATTCTTTAGGACAGAGGATTAACTGTAAATAGTATGCTCTCTTGTTGGACAGGTGTAAAGTCTTGTTTAAAATTATATTAGGTAAAAGATGTCAGAAAATATGTTTTGGACTGTAACATATTTTCACAGCTAAGGTGCATCTAAAGAGCATCCCTTCTTGAACACATATATTCCACAAGAAGCAACCACTACATTACACAAAAACACATCTGGTCTTTTTTCCAAGATAAAATTTATTCTTAGACATCAAATTATTAATTTAGAGAGGATATAATAAGATGGAATCATTTTATCTAGAAATATAGGAAAAACATATCCTAGAGATATTACATAAAAAAGGATTTGTAAGACTTCATTCATCCTCACTACAAGATCCTTAAGATAGACTTGAGACAAAAATGGGCCCCTGTCATGGTGAATGCACTCTTGTCAAAGGCAGACATCTTCTGAACTAGTGATTTTGGAGAATAGAAGCCACATTCTGGTTGGATGTGTTTTGAGACAAAAGACCATGTTCCTGAAAGCAGCAGGGGAGGGAGTTGTGCATGTTTGATTTATTTTTTCCCACACATTGTTTATTCATTTAAAAGCAGTATATTATGTTCTGTTTTCTGTGTTTCAAACATCTGTTATTTTGTATGGTCATTTACCAAGTAATTAATAGAGTTCTTTTCCCTTTCCAACCATTGTACTGTGAATAATCAATCAATTAGCTGCAGGGGAAAAAAAAAAAAAGAAAAGAATAGCAAAATGTCTGGCTAATGTACAACCTCTAATATGAAAAGAAAAGGCAGCCTTCTGAAGTATGTAAGTAGAAACATCAAACATGTGCACAATAAAGACAAAATCTATCACCAGCAGGCAAAAATTCCAGAAACTGAAACCCTGAATCTCTGCTGAAGGGGAAAGGCAAGCATGAGAGAGGAAGAGCAGACTTTAAAGAGGGAATTAACACTAGTGAAGCTGCAATTTCTAGCATTTCAAAGCTATACATGTCTCAGCGATTCATGTGAATTTCCCTGCAGACGCTGGACCATATGGCTGGGGTGAGGCCAGGAAGGCTGCTCAGACTGATACTGCCAAGTGATTGCCCTGCTGCCAGACTGGCATTATCACCCACAGAGCAATTTCCCCTTTACTCTGCTCACTCCCTGCAGTGCTCTTTTCCCTCCTTCTCTGGGTATGCAGGACATCTACATCAATGTATCCACTTGCAGTGTTTAGCCCATTATGATTTTGCCATATGGTCAGTGGAGGATCATAGCTGATGTCCTGTGAGAGACTGTGTTGTGCCAAAGAGTCCCTACTAACATCAGCATGAAAGGCCAAGTATGACAGTAGCCAAGGGCTATTCAGTACAGCTGTCTGACAAAGTAGAATAACAAGTGACAAAAGTGAATACTTACAGTCTACAGTGAATTCATCTTTCAATGCTATAGTCTTGAAAAATATTGTTTAGCCTGTCAGCAGTTAAATTCCCTGGTGAAACTGGCTGCTTTATTAGTACAATATCAGCTAGGGAGTCCCATGGGATAGATACTCTCCAGACAGATCAAGATCTGATAACAATATTGATTGTCTACTCTTTTTACTGGTCATTTGTTTTATCAGATTTCTGGGACTTACAAAATTCTTGAGTTGTAGTAAAAATGTTTTTCTACTTACATGTGGTTTTATAGTATGGAAACTTGTAAATGTAAGGACTGAGAAACTGTAAATATAAAAATGCGGAGAGTTATTTTCTGGGTCAGCTCAGTGTTTAACTTTTTGATTTTTTTTAAAGGTTAAACATGTACAGTTTTTAAGATCAGTCAGATCTAGGAGCTTTAGGAAAGGTTTAGGAAAGAAATAAGGATTTCAAAGCAATTAGAGCAGAATGATTATCGTTTCGTCAGGTCTTGCTCAAGTAAATAGGTGTTAAAGACACTGAAATGCTAAGCTATGTTTGGGAGAAATGTGACTGCAATGAGAAGAATAGCAACAGAGTTTTCCTGAAAAATGCAATACTTTTGGAAATACTCTTACTATAGTTTAACTCACTCTGTAAATTGATTAAAACAAAGCAGTAAGACCTTGTTTTAAAAGTTCAGGAATATGACATACAGACTAGATTATTAACAGTTATTGTATTTAACTTTATGCCTTGTCAGAACCAGAGTAACAGTCAGGTGTAGGTGAACACTAGATAGTATTTAACAGATTGAAGAAGAGATTTCTGGTTTGCTTAATTATATTTTCTTGCTGAAGAGAGAGACATACATGAGCTTTATCTTCACAGCTGCAGAGCTTTAAGTGGAGCTCTATCATCCCCTTCTCATGGATGATGGCAAAATTTTCTAGAAGTTAGGTTATCACATGCCAAGGACTTCTGAAATATCCACCTATCAGCATAAAAAATCCTAGACAGCCTTTTCAAATGCATTCATCATGTGGCAGCTGTACTTTACTCAGGAAAAATAGAATTAGGCACATACAAATACTGATCTGTTTTAATTACACAATATGTAGCAAGATAGCTGCTATACATCTGAAATATGAACAAGCTTTGATCTCTCTTCTTCTTTTTTTTTTTTTTTTTCCTTTGTGGACTATATTTTTCTTTTAAGGTGCTCCAGGTTTTAACTGGTGAAGAACTAGCTGATCGACAGTGCTTATGTTTTTAGTGTGCCTTGTACTGAGTCAGTTACTCATGATCAGAGTGGATGGAGCAGTGAGTCACCTACCAGACGTTATTAGTGCTGTGACAAGAAGAAACCAGATGAAGCCTCCAAAATATATCTGCTTTCCAAACCACAGAAATACAACCTACTGAATTTACTTTGACTAACAGGCAAACTGCAAAGCCTGGTAAGGACTCCTCTACAATCACAAGTGCAAATTATGTACATAGGTAAATGGCTGTGTTCTTGTACATATCCTACACACTTTAAATGCCACTCCAAGCAGTTGCATTCATTTAAAAATAATGAGCTGTGGCAATAAAGTTCTGAAAGTTACAAGAAAGTATTTATTTATATTTGTAATGCATAAGCCCATGGCAGTGAGCTTTTTGCTGCTCCAATGTACTGTCCATATGCATTCAGATGTGTAGATGTGGCACTTAGGGGCGTGGTTTAGTAGCGGTGGACTCAACACTCTTAAATGTCTTTTCCAACCCAAACGATTCTATACAATCAAATTACCCTTGAAAACTTCTTCATGCCAGGTTGGTGTAGCTATCTAGGAAGTGCAGTATTGTCTGGTGTATGAAAATGTCAAGTTTTTTTACAGAAGTATGCACGTTTTTTTTGGAGAAGGGAGAGGATGCCAACTGACAGTTCATAGCTACACACATTCTCATGAGGACTGTCATAGTATTTCATTTTTTTCAGACTTGGTGATCAAGAAAACTGGAAATGAAGAACCTCTATGTCCTGATGGTCTGATGCTTTTTACAGTGTATTTCAGATCAGTAAGTAATGGTTTAAAGTTCTTAATGATTCATATGAAAGGAATCAGTGTTTCCACTCAGTTTACAGTAGATAGATAGTTGATAGCTTTGTTGATACTATTTTCAAAAGGCAAGAGGGTTGGGTATGAACATTTATGACATCAGGAGAAATGCAAAACTATATACTGAAACAGTTTTTGAAAATCAGGTATAATTGATTAAATTAAAAAGGTAAATTGTCTTCTGTAATGCATATAGCCTTTCTCTATTAAATTTCCACTCTCTCTACATAGCACAGGTGAGCGTCAATACTCAGTTTATCTAGGTTGGGATGTCGTTGAAACTTAGTTTAATGTAATTGTCTTTATAAAATAAAGGACAATGCAAACAATGGGGTAAAGCCTTTTAAGAAATTTAGTCATTCCTGTGTTCAAATTTTCCTTTTCCTATTCTAAATATAACTTATTAACATAATTCCCCTGTGCCTGTGTATCTAACACCACCAAGCATTATGGTTTATTTATTTCACAGAAGGCAGAACAGAATTTAAGCTAAAAATGGGCTTTATACTTTATTTTCACAGATTCTATCAGATTTATCATTATTTATATCCATGTAAGAGGAACAGCTCTAATAGTTCCATTTTTAAAATTGTCTGCCATTCAGAATTAGGGTATTTTGTGCACCTTCCTATGACGGAACTGAAATTTAAGTAGTACTCCTTCAAGGATGGACTTTGCTTCCTTTGTTTTGCTTTTTTTTTAACTGTTTCATACCATACAATTTTTAATGGTTGTTATGGTGTGAGTACGTTTATGTGTTAAATAGTAGAAAACAGAAACCCCACAATAAAGGTTAGCCCTTCACAGCTGGCTGCTTCCCTAAGGCTTCAAAAACACATCTTCATCTGGAGAGATCTGACTTCTTAAATTCATAAATTAAAGATTCTCTAATGCATTTGCTCAGACTAGGACTAGCCAGTATTCTCAGCTGACTCTGTATCTTCAGAGTTGGTAGTGCAAGCACAAAGTTGTTGATATATTGATATTTATCTTGCATATGGTCCTTGTTAAAGTACACAGGAAAAACACATTGAAAGCTTCAGAGCAAAGAGGCAAATAGGTACTCTTTCCATCTTGCCTTACTTGAGTTTATGAATCATTATATGATCCATTTTTTTTTCATGGGTATGGTGGTGGTTTTTTTTTCCTTCAGCACACTGTTTCCCTACATCATCTGCTGTTCAAGGTTGTTGTAGAAGTCAACAGAACAAAGATTCCTCTGTGGAAACTGGTTCATTCAATTTCTTTTGCAGTTTTCCTTTTCTGATGAGAAATGTTCACCACTGACTCAAGTTCTCAAATTTGAGGACACAGAAAGGGCATTGGGGAAAGAAAAAGTGATAGAGCCTGATAGCCCCCTCACAGAATTAGGACTTGAGAGCCACCTTCCCTGTATCCCCGTCCCTTCTCCTACTGCACCAACCACTTGCTTGCTGCCCTGCAGCATTTCAATTGCTGCTCATCCCCAAGCATGGGAGACATCTCAGTGAGATTACATTAAAAAGGGGCAGTTGGGAGAAGGCAACAGTTCTGTCATTACTGGCCCCAGCTTCCCTGCAAAAACAGCAACAAATAATTGCAGGAGCTGGCAATGATCACATAAATATTCTGAGATAAGATAAAAGAACTCCAATCAGCATGTGTACTCAGCTGCTGTTTTCTAGTTTTTTTTTCTCAGACACTTACTTGAATTCCTATTGATATATGAAAGGGAAAGTTAATAATCCATATGGAATATAATTTGAAAAAAATGTACTGCATATCCCTGTGTAAATTCACATTATCTGCAAGCTGCTGGGGCTATTATTTAGCTTTAATACAAAATTATTATGCACACAAAATATTTTTAGTTGCTTGTTGTTTTTTTAAAGTCAGGATATTTTGGAATGTGAAGTCATGGACTGCAATATCTCTCACAGGGTTTGAAACTAATTTCTATTGTTTACATAACAAAACATAAACCTACTAACATAACAGAATTTGTCTGGGGCACCTATATATGGAAATGTTTTAACAAGGACCTTGCTTTTTAAAATATTAAACAATTCTGTGTACTTCAGTACAAGGAGTATTCTGATCGTCGTGGAGGCCTCAATCCTATGATATTTATGAATCAGAAAGGATCTGTGAGCAGAGGCAATGACCCAAGTATGAAAATTACAGCAAGAGCTTTGTTTTGCATGTTACTTTCCAGTACTTAAATACAACTGGACCAGAGTGGTACTGTGGAGTGGAAATAATTTTTTGTGGTCACATTTTTCTGAACAGGAGCTGTCAGCCCTTTACAAAAAACAAAAAATAAATCTAGGTGACATTAACATCACAATGACCCAAAGAAAAGGTGAAAATGCTAGAAGGGTGGCATATGAATACCAGTGGCAACAAGAATTGCTGCGAGCAGTACCATGAAAGAACTGGGATGAGACCTCCCAGAATATGAAGGTTGTTGTTCTCCATAAAATGCTGTTGAAACCAATCACCAGAAATCACTAAATGGAGTGGTTTTACGAAGAGCAGATGGTGCAACACTGCAGCTGAAGGGAATGGCAATGGGGACCCCAAGGCAGTTCCAGTGGACAAGGAGTGATTTGCTATTGTTGCCAGGTGCCATAAATGTTATCAGTAAATGTGTGTCTGCACAGCAACAGTTGAAGAGGATCATAGACTGTTAAAAAGCATTACTGACAAGCATTTAGCTTTTGCACTTAGTCTGAAAGTTACAAAAATATCACTTGCCAGGAAGCTGCAAGCCCTGAGGATGTTTTCCTGTTGCTGATCTACTGTGCAAGGGTAAGAAAGGAAAGAATAGTTGGAAGAAGTTTGTGTTATGTCACCATGTTTATAGCTTTGAAACAGGCTGTCAGAAAGAATGATGTGACTCAGATTTAAACAAAATAAAACCAATAAAATCACAGTGTCTGCAGAAAAGCAACGTGTTCACTAGCCATAAAGAACAACTGCAATTAAAAGTACTAACTGTAGAAAGATAGCAATTGTTGAAAGAAAACAATCTAGAGAGTATTCAACTAAAATTCATCAAGAACTCCTCAAAAGTATTAAGGATGGCTGTTTTATGTGGTCTTATGAGAGACAGGAAGAAACACCCATAATTTCCCCCAAATGAATGAATAGATAAAAGAAATTACTGTTGTGCAAACAAAGAATCTGGAGGAACTGAGGGAACATCAATGATGTGTCCAACAGAGCCAGGCAATCAATTACTGTTTTGAACAGACATATAAGTAACAGTCACATTTTAAAATAAAATAATGAATCCACATGATTGTCAGCCTGCAGCAAAATAAGTCATGGTAACCTTCTAGATGATGCTCTGATGAGATGAGATAATGAGTGCAGAGCAGATGTGAGACAACTGCAGAGACAGTGCAATGAAGGACTCATCTGCACTGTGGGTTTGCCCTGGGTGAGCAAATAATTTACTGGGCTTGTGACTCAAATCACATTCTTTTCACCTATGAAGCCCTTCAATATTTGAATAATGTGACTTCTCTGGCTTTTGGAAGTGTGTTAGTCTTCCAGGAACATAGTTTTTATTTCATCACCTTTGAGTGTCTTTCTGCAAATAGGTTACAGGTCATATCCTTGTCCCTTATGGAGAATATAATTTGCTGAGGATCTTTGGCTTGTTTGGGTTTTGGTAATGAGACTTCTGTTTTATTTGTGTCATGAAATAACGTCTTGCTGTAGGTACTTAGTGAAGCAACAATAAAGCAAATGCCCCAGAATTCTTTTCAGAACAAGGAGTCCACTGAGCATGCAAAAAATCTTGCTCCTGTTTACAGCAATGTTTATACTTTTGCACAGTTCAAGGGAACTGCCTTGTGATTTGTGAGTTGAGTTTTCAAATTTTTTTCTGGACTCACACAGCCTAAGGCAGGCAGCCCTGTGGCCAGGAGCTGACTAGGAAGATGTTACTGTTACATAGCTGGAACAGAAGATTTGTACTTCAGCTTGTATCTTTCACAGGACTGCATCCTTCCTTACATCTCCGACAGACAAATACTTTCACAGTATTATTGATCTGTTAAGTTTTGCAAAAACAAGGCACAATTTCTGATCATGATGTATTCTTCATCCCTTCTATGATACAAATGTGGCAAGGGACAGCCACATCTTGTGTATTATTTCCCAGAAGACTGCAGCATTGGCATCATTCAGGGCAAAAGAGAGGCTAGTAATCCACCTATCTCAAGGTTCTAATATACTCTAGTAAAATTATACACTACACAAAGCACCCCTCAGATTTGACTTTTTAACATGTGTGTATTTCTTTCCAGCGTAATTCACACAAATGGTTGGATTTGTATGTATCTGCTCCATGCACATGCATCTGTGTCAGCCTTTGAAGGAAAAAGATTTCACCCTAAATTATCTGCTTTTGCATCTGTGTTATATTTAGTCCATTCTGATTTTGTTTTTAGCAATGACCACTCTCATGTTTTTCTCCAGGTCCTGCATAGAGATGTTTCCGTGGACTGTTCTGTGATGCCTATGTGTGTTTGTGTTGAATAAGCTCTGCTTGCTTTCTCTTGTCTGCTCCACCTGGAGCCTGTAGACACAAAAAAACATGCCATTAAGCTATAAGCCATAACAATTAGTGTAGCACACTTACATTACTCTCCTAATTAATTTCCTCTGGTGTGGCATCTAAATCTTTATTCAAAGTATTTTGAAGTTGATGTGAAAACTAAGAAACATGAAAACTCTTGTTGCTGATTTCAGTTATGACCTGCCTGTTTTTTCATTTGGTATTCCTTTTCAAGGCTTTGGCTGGCATGGACATATGTCACTGAAAGTAGGGTAGGAGGGGTGGGCTGAAGACTCAGCAGGGGTGCACACTGAGCTCATTCCTGAACCTAAGCCTGGGTCAGAACTGGGTCTGACTGATCTGATCTGTATCTCCACAGCTATTCTGCTGATGGGGTTGGCTTTTAAATGACAATCAAAACAGTTGTTGTAGGTTCTGTGCTTGCTTGATAAAAACTATTTCCCACCCTGTGCTGGGAATGATGTGGAAGCATGAAGATGTGTTTGTGTGGTAAGGAACTCTGAAAATGAAAATTGCTGTTGAGCAACACACACCATGATACTTGCTAGCACTTTCATAAAAAAAAAGAGTCATACTTGCACTGTGGAAAACCACAAAGCTGTAACACAAGTATTTTGTATTGACTAAGATTTTGTGGTAAATGGCAGTGAGTTAAAAAATTAATCATTAGAAATTACTGTCTTTACTGTTGTCTTCAATTGACTTAATATGCTGGTTAGCGCTAGATTCTCAGCTGCTTGTGCATCACTCTTTTCAGCTCTATAGGGATGGACAACGAAAGTATTTAATCTGAGGGCCTCTGTGAACTCTGTCAAACTGCACGACTGAACTCCCTGATGCCTGAGGGTGTCTGATGGCTGAATGTCTGCAGCAAGCATGAACTCATCATTGTTTTACTGTAAAGACAGCCGAACTCTGTCCCTGGTACCACCATCCTGCCTTTCCCAAGGTACTAACCTTTTTTTCTTCTGTCACAGCTACTGGACTGTGATTAAAAAGTTCTGTCTTGTCATTTATATCTACTACTGTTTACCTACTTCATTGCCAGCTTTCACCAATGGTATTTCAGTCTTTGGAAGGTTTTCAGTTTACAGATTGGAGAAAGGATCTCAATGATGCATATGCATAAAGTTAATTTAGGCTTTTTTAAAAACACCATGTAAATATCAAGAACAACTTTTTAAACAGGATTTGTGAATGTTTTCTGGGAAAAATGTGTATTCAAAATGAGGTATAAGATGCTCCACACAACAGTTTGAATACACTCGTGATTTCTTAAGTTAATGGGATGTTACAGTGTAAAGAAGTATCTGTTTGCTGATAAACAGAATGATTTGGCAAATACTTCTCTGAAAAAAAAAATTTTAGAAAGAGCATCTTACCTGATAATAAAAATTTAGAATAGAATAGAATAGAGTTAACCAGGTTGGAAAAGCCCTTCAAGATCATCAAGTCCAACCCATCACCCAACACCATCTAATCAACTAAACCATGTAACCAAGTGCCTCATCTAGTCTCTTCTTAAACACCTCCAGTGATGGTGACTCCACCACCTCCCTGGGCAGCACATTCCAATGGCCAATCACTCTTTTTGTGAAGAACTTCTTCCTAACATTCAGCCTAAACCTCCCCTGGTGCAGCTTGAGACTGTGCCCTCTTGTTCTGGTGCTGGTTGCCTGGGAGAAGAGACCAACCCCCATCTGGCACAACCTCCCTTCAGGTAGTTGTAGACAGCAATAAGGTCTCCTCTGAGCCTCCTCTTCTCCAGGTTAAGCAACCCCAGCTCCCTCAGCCTCTCCTCATAGGGTTTGTGCTCCAGACCTCTCACCAGCTTTGTTGCCCTTCTCTGGACATGTTCCAGCAAGTCAACATCTTTCCTAAACTGAGGGGCCCAGAACTGGACACAGGACTCAAGGTGTGGCCTACCAGTGCTGAGTACAAGGGCAGAATGACTTCGCTGCTCCTGCTGGCCACACTGTTCCTGATGCAGGCCAGGATGCCATTGGCCTTCTTGGCCACCTGGGCACACCACTGGCTCATGTTCATCCTACTGTCAACCAATACCCTCAGGTCCCTTTCCACCTGGCTGCTCTCCAGCCACTCCGTCCCCAGCCTGCACTGCTGCATGGGGTTGTTGTGGCTAATGTGTAGAACCTGGCACTTAGATGTGTTAAATCTCATGCCACTGCACTCTGCCCATCTGTCCCTCTGCAGAGCTCTCCTACCCTCTAACAGATCAGCACCTGCCCCCAGCTTGGTGTCATCTGCAAATTTACTGATGATGGACTCAATCCCCTTGTCCAGATCATCAGTAAAGATATTGAACAGGATGGGGCCCAGCACTGATCCCTGGGGGACACCACTAGTGACTGGCTGCCAGCTGGATGTGGCACCATTCACTACCCCTCTCTGGGCTTGGTTCCTAGCCCAGCACAGAGTGCTGCTGTCCAAGCCATGGGCTGACAACTTGGCCAGGACAGCTTTTGGTCCTGGACAGCTTTTACTGGCAGTTCCACTGGGTTATATCACTGATGATGAAAAACATTGACTACTGACTGATTATTTATTTCAGGAAAACTGCAGGCTGAGGATAAATTGTCACTTTTCTTATTCATGGTGTATAGACTTAATGAGTTGGGGCCTTAAGTTGGTTTTTTTCCATATGTTATACACTCTAGTTTAATACATTAATAAACAAGTTAATAAACAAGTTAGGAGTGTGACAAGAGCAAGCATTTCAGAGAATTTGAATAGAATCTAATACTTAAAGGAAATATTACAGAGACCAAGAAGTTAATTTGTTCCGGTGGATCATCTCTCCATACTTTTCCCAGCCACCAGCCAAGTTGTTTCTCAAATGCCAGCCAAAAACTACTTGCAGCTGGCAAAGATTCGCAGTTATCAGTGCAATGGAAATGGGCGAGATCAAAAAAAAGAGTAGTGTGGCCTTCTTGATAGTGAGGTGTGGGTTCCTGTGCTCCTATCCAGCTTGATATTGGTAAGAGAATAAATAGTTAACAAAGATAACATTTGTACAGTGATTCAGCTCAGTGGTATGTGTGATGACTTCCTAGGTTTCTGGAATCTTTTTTGTGCTGTGGAGTGTATAAAGTTCATACAGGGCCTGTGAAGTTCACATACAACCTGGTCTCCCTGAGGCTCATGAAAAGAGCATTTTAATTGTAAGTGATTTAAAAAAAAAAATCAATCAACTAGTTCTTCCATTATTTTGAATATGACAAATTTGGAACACAGAGCTTTCAAAATCACAACTATGTGGTGTTTATTCTGAAGAAAAGGGGCCTGAGGGGAGACCTTATTGCTGTATGCAACTACATGAAAGGAGCTTGTAGCGAGGTGAGGGTCAGCCTCTTTCTGGTCTGTTGGTCTCAGGATGAGAGGAAATGGCCTCAAACTGTGCCATGGGAGGTTTAGATTGGGTATTAGGAAAAATCTCTTCACCAAAAGGTTGTCAGGCATTGGAACAGGCTGCCCAGGGAAGTGGTTGAGTCACCATCCCTGGAGGTACTTAAAAGGTGTGTAGACGTGGCACTTCGGGACATGGTTAATAGTGGACTTAGCAGCATTAGGTTTACAGTTGAACTTGATCTGTTCTTTCTAATGTAAAAAAAAAATATATGTGGATCTGCTGCACATGAAAAGGAAATCTCCCAAACTGCACGTTGCTGTTCTGAATTAGTATTTATAACAAGTTCACTGTGATCTTATCCCAAACTTGAGAATCTGTAAAGTGAATATGACCTGTTGTTGGTATGCTCATGGTGTGCTGAGCACTGCTGAGGGAGGCCCTCACCATCCAGGAGAGTCCTATGGAAATATCTCCATCTAGTGGGTGTTACTGGGCTGAGGACGCTCCTCTGGTGTGCCAGGACACTCACTGTTCACTCTTTTTATAGCAGTTGCACATCTATTATTTTTCTGAGACTAAACAGCAGAAGTAGGAACCTCCTACTGTTTGTAAAGTCATTTCAGATTTCACATGGGCATTCAAAAGCAACTTAAAATAATTAATATGGTCTTTCAAGGACAGACTGTTCTGCTTATCACACTACAGGATATTCTGAGTACATTATGCCTAAATAAACTACATTTTCTCTGATGATTTGTCTATAAATTAGCGAGTTTTAAAACTAATTAAAAATACTGAAAGGTTTTTAGGCTTGACATAGCCTTTCACACAGTTAAAGGTACTGCTTTTCTCAGAATATTTTACATAAGGTGTTCACTGGATATGGAGAGTTGGCATGCTTGTAAATGTTCATTGTTGTCCTCAAGGCAAAACATGAGAGAGCAGTGTGAAAATGCAGCAGCATTCTGATGTGAGACATGACTAGAAAATCCCACACCTACTCTCTCTGTCTTTTTGAGGGAGTTGTTCTTAGCTGGCAAAAAAAATGCAAGCTTGTTCCTAGACCCACTAAAATTAGTAGGAGTTTTGATAGTAATAGAGTCAGGGCTTAGTGAGGAATATTTCAGGAAGGAATATAGAGTAGCAAAACCTGCAGTACATTCAGTTCTAAAGAAAGTATAGTGCTCATCTAATGCTCATCCAATTAATGTTTTCTTACTTGTCTTTCTCAGAAAGGATTAGTGTCTGAAACAGTGTAATAGTTATTTAGGGATGGTTGAATAATGTAATGGCATCTAACTTAATCAGATGCCTTTTGCTGATATTTGTAAGCAGGGCTTCAGATTCTCCAGCATCCCATCCAGGCTGGGAATTTCTGTTTTAAATCCAGGCTGCAGCACATTCTTGTTTTTTTTTGGTAAAAGATGGGATAGGTTTCTGAGAGGAAATACACAGCACCTCAGGTGACTGGGATTCTAAAAATCTCTTTTGGCACACTTTTTAATGCTTAACCTATTATCAACACATACAGTACATAGATAGTTTTACACACAGTCATACATGCATATATATTCCTCAGAACAGTTAAAATCCTTTCTCTGTGGATACTTTTACAGGTATATATTACTTTCTTATTCAACTGGCCTTTCACATTTATTCATGGGTTTTTTTCTTCTCAGAAAAATTTCCCTCAAAACAGTTGACATTACAGTCTACAGGGTAGTGTTTTAAAATGTAGGTTTGACTACTGAGGTTATGAAACCAGGAGATTTACGTCATTAGCTCGTCAGGCACCATGGAGACAGGTGCCATGTGTGTTTCCCCGTGTAGCTCTGCCAATGCACATCAATCTTGATCTGCAACATTCCTGCTATTCCAGTCCTGGGCCCTGTTGTGCCAAACTTTCTAGTTTATTTGTTTATAGGCATAGCAGTGTTTTCACCGGAGCAGAAGTTATTGTGAATACCTTTTACTCATTTTCAGCTTTTGCTTTTTACTCTGCTGGTATGATCTGTCTTGTCCGTGGTGCCTGTTCTGAAGGGAATGGCCCAGACATGGAGCTGGCTGGCACTGAAGTAATACCATGATTTTACATGATCTGAATGCCAAAAGCAAAGAACTCCAAAGTTAATCATTGCTTACTAGGACTGACTCAGCCTCTCTAATCTACTCTCTTTTTCATCCTCAGTCCTTGTCACTGTGGCACTTGACCTGCTTCCTTAGGGCTGGACTATGTACCTCCAGCATGCGTTGCACAGGAATCCAGTCTGGGAAGAGGAAATAATTCTTGCAAAGCTTTAGAGACCAACTCTGTTCAGAATAAAAGTCGTTGGGGGAAGAGATGATGCCCTTGAGCTCGCTGGACATAAAATTTCATATCTCAGGCAGTTACTCACCCTTCTCTTCATGTGCTTGCAACAGAACAACTTTGCCTTTTAAGTAGAGAGGAGTATCCAGCTCAGACAAATTGAGTATCTGTATGCAGGAGTTTTGCCTCCAGGACTGGGAGTAGAGATACAATCTTCTGCCACCACCACACCTATTCAGAATCTCCAGGAGGTAATTTTTATTTCTTTTTGTGTCATTTGTCACCACTTGTAAAGAGAAGAAGACAGCTGAACTCTGCTGAGCAACTGATATGTTTGTGCTGCTCTGTATCAAGAAGTAATGTTTTTGCATCACTTAGGTTGTATACTTATAGTATATTATGTTACCCACAGCTTTTCCCTTTCTGGATATTTCCTCCAGCAGGCAAAATGGAAGGATAGGTTTTGCTCCTACTTAGCTCACATTGTGTACTCCTCCTAAGGAGTGATATATGAGTACTTAGGACAGTAACAAAGTTCATGTTTGTCATAGAGTCCAACCGGACTAGAATGGGCTTTGCAAAAGAAGTCCTGTAAGATGATATCTAGATTTGTAGAAACTTTTGCCTTACTTTCCCAGTGTCACTTAGATCAGAAATCAGCCCTGCAGAAAATTATAATGTGCTACCACAATCTGTCCAAGTGAAACGTTCTCAACACTGGAGCACCTGCCCTGACATGGTGCTCATCTGCTTGCCCAGAACACACTGCTGGTATGTCTGGGAGCACTGAGACTGAGCTGCTTCTTCACTAACACTTGTATGCATAGGAATCAGGAGGCAGGTGAGATGGATGACCCCTTTCTATGTAGGACCCTGGTATATATTGTATGAGATCTCAACAAAGGCACACAACATACAGATGGGCATCCTTCAGTATTTCCAAGATTTCACTTGACTGCTGCTCAGCATAATGAAAAAAATTCAGGAGAGTCATTCTCTTGTGCCAAAGGTAGCAGGTATTTACAATGACACTTCACCCATATATCAAAAGAATGTACAGGACCATAAGACACAAGGTCATGCTACTGGTATTTCCAGTCTAAGCAGTGAAAATCTGACTTAGTTCCTTAGAGCATCCAGCTGGTGGTGCCAAATAGTAACTGCAAAGGACAGGTTTTTCTGAATTTTGAATGCTTGCTGTTTCTTAGACTATTTTTAACAACTGGCCTCTCTCTCTCAGTAGACTTAGCAGGTCAGCTTCTAAAAGCCAGCTGTTGTGTGTTTGCCTCACAAAGGGATATAGCTCTCTTCTTCTCTGATTTATTTGAAAGCTCGCTCTGTGCACAGGGTGCAGGAGTTGTGTATAGACATACATGGGTGATAAGTGCTGGAAGATCGGGCCTGGAACACTTTGGCCTGTAGGAGTATGTTTACTACCTCATAAATCAAAGTAAACCTTAAGAACACATACACCTGTTTTCTGGGGCCGTGAGTATCTCTGTACCTGGCATTTATATAACTCCTCTGATCTGATGGCCTGTTCAGGATCTTTAGCACATTAATTATAGCTGTGGATGAGTTAGCTTGTGACTTTCTTTTTCTGTGAAGTTCAGTAGTTACAAGTATTTAGTTTGGAAGAAGACACCTGTTTTCAAATTTTAAAAAGATGGAAGGAACAGGGAGGGGACAAGGGGAAGTGTCCAAGGAACATTGTGTTATGTTTCATTGGCCAAACCGTGACCTACAAAATCTGCTGGTGAGAATAGAAAGTGTAATGCACCAATGACTGCACCCACAGTTTGTTTTCATTCTTTTTGGTACTTGATTATAAAGGTTAAAGCACGGGAAAGGGAGTGCTAACCTGAAGTGCTAGCTTTCCTATGGCTCCCTGCCACGTAAGTCAGTGCTGATTTCAGAGAGTCAGGTTTTTACTGGCAGGTGGGAGGCAATGAGGAATAAACCCCAAGGAAGCCAGTTTCTACAGCAGGATCATAGCCACAGCTATTTTAGGAAGTGTTTTGCCCTGTTCTGGAGGGTGCCCACTGTTCCCATCAGCCTCCTGCTTCCCGCTGAGAGATTGCAACAGACTGCTGCTTGCGCAAGACACAGGTATTGCTGAGATAGGCTGAGCAGATGGCAGGCTGCAAGTACGACTAGTTGGGGTGGGGAGAGTGTCAGAAAGGTGAGTCAGGCAGAGAGGCACGTGGAGAAAGGCACAACTACATCATGCTTCTTTTGCTTGAACTCCAGAATTGGTGGACAAGTAGCCAATGCAATTCATCCAAGCACCATGTCAGCCTTTTTCCAGAGCATAAAATTCAGATCTTTGATCACTGAAAGAAAGCAATTAAATGTTATATGCTTAATGAATGCTGAGAGGGACCTGGCTCTAAAGACATCTGCTTAAGATTTCCACTTACCAAAATAATTCCTTAGTTTGGTTTCAGGGATAAAGACACTTCAATATGCATGTTTATGGTAAAATTATGATATAAGAAGGAATATTAATCAGTAAGAAAAATATGTATAGTCTCTGGTATAGTAAAATCAATCAGTGTGATTAGTTTGTTCAGTATTTCAAAAATACATTGTGCAGTAGAAATATTAGAGGAACAGCTCAATCTGTTCTGAGATCATACTTCTATCAAGTATGACTTGTCTTATTTTGCTCTGCTAAAGTATGCCTCAAAAAGTTCCCTGAAGTATTCCCTGTGCAACTGTGGAGGCCAATGATTTACACAAACTCATTAAGAAAATTAGATTGTCCTCAAAGAATTCTGCAAATGTTTTGAAAGACAATGGCTGCACTCTGCCCCCAGATGCTCTTGTGAAATCCTGCTGTAGTGAATGAAGGCTGGACTGTTCATACTGGCTGAGCAGCTACAGCTTACAGTTACAGCATCTCTTCAGGGAAGTGGGGAGCCCATTTAAAACTTCCACAGTATCAGTTGTTCTTGTCTCCACGGTACCTTGAATCTGTCTTACAAGAAAGACTTGAGATGGAGCAATGCAAGAAGTATGGGACAAATATTTCCACCCTTTACCTCCACAGAAACTAAGAACATGTTTGAATGCAGAGAGATAAAAGAACAATTACTGGTTAATCTCTAGTCTGGGTTGCATGACTACAGCTAAGAACAGACTGTAGCTGATTTGCCATGTGTGTATATAGAGTAATTTGCCATTTGATGAAAAGGGGATAAATTGTACCATTGGTGGAATTTCTCAAACTACTTACCTGCTGCCTTTTCTAATGGGTGTTCAGTTAAACGAGGTTTTTCCTTTCCTGCAGGCAAGCAAATTGGTGTTTGTTTTTTTTCCCCCCTTTTGATCTCTCAGAACTCTGGTTTTTAGCCAACTATCTTACCTTAATTCCTTTTGATAAAAGAACCCTTTTACTATGCATGTTAACACTGTTGTTGGATAGGTCTGAGGTCTGTTTGACATGACATTGCAAAAGTAAATAATTAGCTTTTTAAATGTCATGTATCACTTAGTTTTTCCTTATGTTTCATCACTAGATTTCACAATATCAAGAGTGTCTTGATTTTTGGTGTTTTTTCTTGACCTCCAGCTTCTAGATTTTTTTGCTTTAAATAAACATGAAAATAGCTTGCATATCAAGCTCTTGTGGTTGCAGAAAAGCACTTAATAACCTGCTCAGTTGTATGTGAAAAGCAAATTAAAAGCATATTTATTGTGAAAAAAACACTGTCTTGGGGGGCTGGGCTCATGATTTTAGAAAGCTTGGGCTTGGTTGCACTGAGTACTGTGTCCAGTTCTGGGCCCCTCAGTTTAAGAGGGACATTGAGACACTTGAATGTGTCCAGAGAGGGGCAACAGGGCTGGTGAGAGGCCTTGAGCCCAAGCCCTGCAGAGAGAGGCTGAGGAAGCTGGGATTGTTTGGCCTGGAGAAGAGGAGGCTCAGGGGAGACCTTGTTGCTGTCTACAACTCCCTGAAGGGTGATTGTAGCCAGGAGGGAGTTGGTCTCTTTTCTCAAGCAACCAGCACCAGAACAGAGGGACACAGTCTTGGGCTGCGCCTGGGGAGGTTTAGGCTCGAGGTGAGAAGAAAGTTCTTCACTGAGAGAGTCATTTGCCATTGGAATGGGCTGCCCAGGGAAGTGGTGGAGTCACCATCCCTGAAGGTGTTCAAGAGGGGATTGGATGTGGCACTTGGTGCCATTGTCTAGTCATGGGGTTTGTGGTGACGGGTTGGACTTGATGATCTTTGAGGTCTCTTCCAACCTTGGTGATTCTGTGATTCTGTGATTCATATATTGTTTTTCATTGTTAGCAGATAAACAGCAGGACAGGATTTCTGTACTGGAGAATTTAGGATGAGGAATTTAATGACTGTTTAGTGACATTGACTTTGCTGTCCTAGGCACATAGCAGTTTTCAACACATCTATAAATGTGATTAATAATTTAGCCAGTTACTATGAAAATAAAATCTATTTTTATGAGCTGTTCAGATCATCTCCTCCGTATGAGTTTTTCTAAACCAGGAATATCTGAGCTACTTTATGTGAGTGGCCTTTAATTATTGGTAAACTCCTACACACTGAAAATTGTATTTTAAGGAATGACTGGAAAAAAATAGGATTTGTATAACTTTTCTAAGATAAAATTTGTTATTAGCTACAGAATTGTAAAAATCCTCCAACTTTTAGGGTCTTGTTTGGATGTTTTTTCTTTTTACCAGGCTGTTGTGTGACTTGGAGGCAGCAACCTATTTTAGTGCCCTGTCACTTCTATTTTAAACATATAAATTAGCATTCAAATTTCCTGTCCTAATCTCATTAACACAGTGTTTTCTGTTGCAAATGATGGTATCATCTCCTTTGCCTCTTCATTCAGAAAGCATAGAATGATACTTTAATTAGTACCTTGATTTTTTGGGATCTAAACTAACTTTTGGACATTTGTTTGAAATATTGGGTAAATATTACTATAAGCTTTATTTCTAGAAGGATTTAAACACACGTGACATCTAACAATGTTGTCTAGAAATGACAGATCTTTTATCATATTATGAGATTTTGTGCTTTTAGCCACTGCTAATGTGTATCTAATATGTGTAGCTCTTCATGACCTTGTGATTAATGTTTTTAATAACTTCTATTCAAGCAAAGGTTTATTCAAACCCTTGGATTGTGCAGTAGATATCCTGTAATAATAGAGAGGGATTTTTACTTGTTTATCAGGAGTGAAATCAACACACAAGCACAGAAGACATATTTATCTGTGAATTTGCTCTGGAAGCCACTCTCTGATAGCAGAGACATGCTGTTGTAAAATAGTTTGCATTTCATAACCACAGTTTTACAGGCATCATATCACTGCAGCCTATAAAAAAAGATCTGACCCCCCCTTATGCAACTGTTAGAAATGAACTGTGAATTATAATAGGAAGTGATAACTTCTAAAGAAGCATTCATACCAAACATTTCTATTACCAGAAAAATATTTTTATAGGTGATTTATACACAGATGGATTTATTTTATAAATAAAGGACAGATGCTGCACAAAATTAGATTCTTGGTAACCTGCTAAAGATTGCTCCTTTATACGTGCAATATTTGCATTGTTCCATTTTTTAACACTTATATATAATCCTCAGATAGGCAGGACCTTCTGAGTTTGCCATTTGTCTGGTCTTGCCCAGTTTTTTTTTCCTTTCAATAGTTTATGAATATTAATTTTACACTAATCTGTAAAACCAGCACTAAGCAGTGTTGCTTTTTTTTCCCTGGTCTTATTTTCTTCATAATGAACACTTTAAACATCTATGCAATAACTGGCATTTATTCTTCATGTAAAAATGAGTAAACCAGGTTCCAGGTCCAAGTAGTTGTTTTCATCTTCTTTTATTTCCAGAACACTTTGCAACTTTTCTGAGAGTGTTTATCCTCTAATATTATATTATTTTATCTCTGGGAGAGAAGATGTGTAAGCAATAGGACAGAGGCTTTTTAATAACAAACACCAAATGAAACACAGCAGAGCTGTAGCAAATCCCCAGGTAGAAATGTTCATGGAGAATTAGAAAACATTTTTTTAATTGTCCAATATAAAATCTAAAATGTCTGAGAAAATACTTCTCACCTGACACATCTATAGTCTGCCTGATGTTTCAGAATATATTTCATATGGAGACTTCTTTTTTCTGCTCAGTTTCCTCTCCTCTCCTGTAAAAACATGCAAACCTTGTTCAAGAAATGCAACTATTTCCCCTCAAATTAAAATTGCAGTGCTTAACACGAAGCTAAGAGGCCAAATACAGAGCTGAAATCCATGAGGTAGTAAGGGTACCGAGGGCTGTAAACTCTCATTGCTGATCTTTTAAATTAAAGAGTAGCTTCTCTCTTTCAGCTCTCCTATTTCTAGCCTTATCTTGGTTGTTGTTACAGTTAGAAGCCTCCCAGCAACTGCACTTTGAGGTATCCAGATAGGTATCCAGTTTGAAAGCTTGGAGGATGAAGGTTAAAAATATTTTTTAAAAGGAGGCTTAGAAACAGAATGGGGAAAACACTAAAGTAGGCACTGGATCACAGCAGAGGGAGAATATCTGTGTCAGAAGAGAGACTGCTGCAGCCCAGGCCTCTGTCTTTTGTAGATGTACTCAGCTTTGCATGTTGATTAAAATCCTTTGAAGCTGACAGGGCTGAATAGTTGTGGGTGAACTTAAGCTGATATGTAAGTTGTCAAGTGCTGCATATTGCTAAGAATCAGGTTCTATCAGAAGTCACCTTATCTTTTTTTTCTTGTGTCTGTTGTATCTTTAATAGATACAGCCAAAGATGGAATTTGTTGAATGTTCCAATTCTGACCTTGATCCTCCAACATCCCATTTAACTACTGACATGATAAAGGTATTTGTAAATGTTAAATCTTTGCAGGATTATCATCTAAAGTAGTATTAGAGCCTGATCCAACTGCTTCAGAGGCCTGCCCTAGATTTTGGTGATCAGTGTTTCAGAGTCATAGTAAAGGGATTAAGGTGCTGCCAGTGCTAACTGAAGATAGAGTTTTCCTAAAAGCAGGAGTCAGTATTCCAGTATTGACAGAGCAAAGCATGTGACAGAAGGGTGCACGTTACATCCTGTATCTCACCATACTTAGGCTAGCATAACTCTGATGGTTTACAGTGGCTCCAGTAGCCTTCACTTTATTTATGCTTTCATAATCCAAATGCTTAGCAGTGTAAATATTTCCCCTGTGTGGCTATACACAGAGAAATGTATTTACTTATATAATGTGTGGGGCTATGTCATGGAGAATGTAAAACTTTTGCTAGTGTCTCCTGAGATGAGCAGGTTACCTGCTGCAGTGACATGCAGACGTTAGGCCAGCTGCCATGGCCCTGTACCAGTGACTGCCATGCCCAAAGTTCTCCAAGAGACTAAGCCTTTGCAGCATTGCAGATGTAAAACGACACTTCATAGCACTTCAGCAGCTTGTATATATTAGGCTTTTGTGAAAAATAAAGGAAGATGTTAGAAAATCCTTTTCCCATCGCTGGTACAGAAATATTCTGGGGTCTTCTCTTTTCCTCCAAATTTGTATGATTCCATTTACTTCTCTACCTTCATTGTATCAGGAGAAAATTCTCCTTTTTTTCACAGGTGTGCAGGCAGGACTGGGGAAATGATACAGGGAGAGATTGGGCACTGTATTTCTGTTAGTGGCTGACATGATATACAAGATGGCCTACAATCGGAGAGGGGTGCTCCCAGAATGTCTGTGAAATATTGCTGAAATGTGAACCAGGTGACTGAAAATTAGGCCAGGAAAAAAAAAAAAGTAACATTTTTGTGGTCATTTTTCTGTGTGAGAAATCTTCTAATGAATCAGGAAGGACATAAAAACTGACATCATGCTAGACTGGAAGACTTTATATGGATCTGTGATATATCTCAGGGCTACAGAAATTATGTTGTCTTGCTTGATATGACGATAGTCATGTTTGTATGGCTGTTCCATCCAAGCAGCTTTATATCCATCAGAAATGCACACTAGTCTTTCTTAAGAATGCTGGAACCAAAAAGAAAAAGCTATTATCACTTCCATTTTGTGGTGAAGAATCTGAAGGCCTGTTAGTTCGTTAGGCCACACAGACGTGAAAAGTATGCTGCAGCCAGAATACAAGTTCCTTTGCCAGATCTGAGAGTCTAACTTCAGAATACTTTTCTCATTATATGACATCATCATGAACAAACTGATATTAAATGATATAAAATCATCATTCTTGCATAATGCCTTTCATCTCAGGATTTCAAAGCACTTTACAATCATTAATCTGGACCTCTTAACCCAGTAATCACATGAGTAAGGTCTTCCTCACACAGAAGAAACAGTTCTAAATCTTTTCACATCCTGTTGAAGATGAGAGAAGCCAAGTTTACCCAGACAGGAACTGGGATTAAAACTCAGTACATCTGTTTTCCATAAGCATCTTTCTTTCAAACTCATCTACAGATCCTAAAGTCCCAATAAATATTAAGATATAGGTGGGTTTGGTGCAGATCTGAAACCTGATGCTTCTTGGTTTAAATTTAGGTTCTCCAGCTGGCACAGGTCTGTTTGCTGCTTTGCAGAAGAAAAAATTCTGTCATGTCATGCATGTAATCGCAGCTGTTTTGTTTGTTTGCTTTACTAATGGCTTCCTTTACAAGATGGATTTTGTTCAATATCTATTACCAATTCTGGTATATTGGTCAGCAGGGACAAGAATAATACTTACCCACATGAATAGCCTTCTCCCATGTGAATAACGAGTGACTTCTAATCCACTCAAACACTCAGTATAGAACAAGTAGAGAAAGAAAATCTTTCCATGGGACAGGAACATAATTCAGAAAAAGCTTTCAGAATATTAAATGAATGTACAGGAAGACCAAATTCTTCATGAAAGAAAAAATATTGCTGTGTCTTTTCAAAGGCAAACATTATTTGTCATGCTTTGTGTTCCAGTTTTGCCCTTATTTTGGTTTAGGGTCATATTTGTTTGTTCTGGGGTGAATGGACTTAGGGCCAGTATAAACCTGGACCTACTGTCAGAGAATCAAGGGTATCAACTCGTGTGAATGGTTTCGTCTGCTTGATCTAAATCTGCTATAGAAATCCACAATATCAGGTTTTGATCTCTTGTATAGCTACTATGCATTATACAGTGCAGCCTTTCACTATCTTTTTCTGCTAAATCTTGTCTGTCTCTGTGCTTGTTTCTCATGACCAGAAACCTGTCTCTTTGATATTATTTGTCTTTAGAAGAAGGAGGGTTGGCAACCATACTTACCAGAAAAAAGCACTTGGTACTGAGGTCTTCTAAATATAAACACTTGCTGAATTTACTGAGTTTACTTTTTCTCTTTATATGGAATTACTCTTCAGCTACTGTATCCTTTCAGATTCAGGCTGTTGTGTTATTTTTGCATCTTCCTATTTGAGAACAGTATTTCAAGCATTTGAACATTTTCTTTTTACCATTTGTAGAAGAGTGCTAGGCTTTGACCCTGTCACCACCCGAGATGTTTTGAAACTTGCCCACACCTTTATTTACTGTGGACTGCATTACTGTGATTCCTGCCAAACTTCCTGCCCAGACACTGTTATTAAAGGTTTTGTAAGAGTCAATATATTGACAGCAGAACTTCATAATCTTTTTAAGCTTTTGAGTCATGTTATTTTATTACTGATTCTTTGCATTGTGTGATGGCATGTGTCCCTCTTAAGTCCTGCTTTTAAGTTGTTGTGTATACAAAGATATGTTTACAGCTTTGATTGTAGTCCAGTAATTCACAACATATCGGCAAGATGGTGAAATATTTTTTTGTTCAAGTAGCATTTTTACCAAATTGTAGGATACAATGGCCTAAAAATAGATGTGTACCAGTATTTAAACTGGGAAAAGGTATGGATCATGAACTTCACAGTAGTTACTGTAAGACTGCTAGAGGCAAAATCAGACAAAATCAAAGATGGGTTACAATAAGAAAACAAATAATTGATGGTAACATCATTAATACCAGTTGACATAGTTTTATGGGTGATAGAGCTTGACAATGGATGTGTGATGTGCCTTTGTAAGTGTGACTAATAAGCATACCTATGTTTATACCTAATACATAATTCAGTCATCCTAAGGACATTGGACATTCTGATTTAAAAAAAAAAATAAAAAAGGCAATATTAAAGAGCTAGTTAATTGGTAGGCTGGAACAGTTGAGAGAAGATTAGTTAAATTATTTCTATTACTCCAAAGAATTTGTACTTGCTCTGTTGATATGTCACATTTCCAGCAGAGTCAACATGGCAAATGACTCCAAGTCACTTATAAAACTTTACCTGATTAATTTGCCAAGGCTCAATGACTTGATAATATATGTCTGTGGATATTAACAACCAGTGCTTATTGAGGAAGAGTCTAACAAAGAATAATTTGTTTGTTTCATCCAAGAGTTAGCATTTATCACAGCCCACAAGCAAAGGAAAGGTGACTTCCAGTTCTATAACCAAGAAGAAGAAACACCCTAAATTGGGAATGAGAAACTAGGTACATTCAAGCCACAAATAACGTGCAGCAGCAGGTTTTTCATTCTGAGGCAAGCTAGTTCTTGGTGCAATCTTCTTTGGTGTGCAAAAGCTTCCTTAATACTTTATCCTTTTTGATAAAGACTAAAGTATTTATAAAATGAGTACTATAATACAAGCAGAAAGTATATGGTGGAAGCTTAACAGCCTGTGTTACATAGGAAGTCAGATTGAATGATGATAAAGTTCCTTGGGTCTTAATCTATGCATATATCTTCCAATGAATCCTATTTTCCTTCAGATTACATACAACAATTCACACCAAAGTTTATCAGAGTCAGTGAAAAGAGTGAATAGTTGGAAAATAAGCCAATACTTTGAGATTATCCATTTTCTTTGACTGACAATGGCACTGTTGTCAGCTGAGGTGCTGCATCTGGGGGAGTAGGAACTCTTAGCCAACAAGACATAAATTACTTTAGAAATCACATAACCTGTGCTGTCTACAGCTTCACCCTTTTGTCATATCTGAGCACTTTCTGAAAGAGCATTGAAGAACAGAATTACAATTTGTTGTAAGAACTAAGGGATTTTCTTATCAGCCAAATGCATATCTGATCCTGCACCACTTAGGTCAGTGGAGGTAGGATGAAGCTAAATGGGTGTTAGTCTTGTGACTTGCTATGTGCAAAAATGTGCTCATGCTGCATCCTTCAGGTCAGGAGGCAGAGTTCCCTCTGTGACTAGCAAAATTTTTTCAGGCCCAAGTTAAGGAAGAAGCTTTAAATTGACTTGTCACTTTGGGAACTATTCACTCCTCCCTCAGTAAAGCAGCAAGCAGACTATGGTGACAAGTTTCCCAATTTACCTCTGTAAGTAAAAGCCTCTGAGTCTGTGGTGTTGGTGCTTCCTATGGAACTACTTCTGGTATAATTGATGGATTCTTGCTTTTGAGTATTTCTTAACCAAAGGCCAACTAATATATTACTCCTTGGTGAGTGGTTTTACTGTTCTATCTGACAGGCTATATGTCAGTAGCAGTTTGTTGTATTCTTCATTTGCCTTGTCTTGCTGGAGCTTGCTTTTGTGACTGCCTGGGAAGGTACACCTATGAGATTGTGACCAAGCTGAACTCCAGCTGATTTGCTCTTTGCATCCACTTCTGAACTTCTCCTATCAGAGCAAGGAGAAAGGTGGAAAGGGGAAACTAATCAAGTTACCCTCCACAAGAAAGGGTGAAGGAGTTGTTTAAGAACACAATACAAACAAAGCCCTTAGGAATAATACTGGTGCCTAGCATTAGTTTACTTTTTGTTCTGTACTGTTATACATCTCATTTCACTCCATCTAATCTAAAAAATACATTTGCATAATGACTGTTAAACAAAAGGTTGAACCATTTAACTGTACTTTGGCTGACTTGCACGTATTTTCAAATCCTAATAACTTTAAACGAGATAGAGTTTGCCAAGTTCTCTGTTTAATTAAGTCACTTGTGTTTACATTTTCTTTTTAATCTGATTTCCTCCCTTTTCCCCTCTTTCTGTTTCTTCTTCTTTTCCCTGTTGCAGAACACAGCCCCAGGCATTCACACTTAGGCAGTTGTCCAAATCTGTTTTAAAACAAAATTTTAAATCAAAACTTCTTGCAGCTATGGGGTCAGCATGAAGACCTGTGATGATGTTACAGACCCATCTCTCTTTCCTTTTCCAGTAAATATATGCAAAATGTAGAGCTATAAAAATACTCTTTTTTCAGGAGAAGTTGATGTTACCTTGCCCAGTGGAAAGAACTTTGGCTTAGAAAGGAGAGGTGAGGTAGGTGTATCTTACACAAGGCTTTTTTTTCCTCCTGATTAACAGCAAAGATTTAACAATGTCTAGATTTTGCAGTGTTGACAAGCAGCTTTGTTATTACCATAGTAATACCACTTGGTATCAGAGGTAGAGAAATATGGAACCTGAAATGACCTTCAGAGATGAGAAAAACCACGGCATTTTGCAGATAATGAGTTATACAAATCTTGTGTAAGCACTAGTTCATTGTTCACACCTGTCAGTTTTCCATACTGAGCTCAGAGTAATCCTGTGGTGACATAAAAAAGGTAGACACTTTGAACAAAAGCTGGAGTAGAAACAGATTTTAACACATTTGGAGCCAAAAACATTCTATTATTTTTTTTGTCTTATGTTTCCATGGCATAGAAACATTTCTGTGTATGTTTTCAGCTGCTTTTGAGTTATTTCGCTGTGCTGCTGGCTGTGAAAGTGAGAGAACAACTTCTACAGATGAAAGGCCAGCAATGATAGCACTGGAATGTGACCTCAGACATTTATCAGAATGACATTGTCTGTCAGATGATACGGCGTTCTTATTTTTCCAACCACTTTTGGCATGGAATCAGGTCAGTTCAGGCTGGGGGCATATATTGCCATGCTTAGTTAATATGCAATAGGTTTAATTTCAAAAGCCTTTTCTTGCCTATAGATGTTTAATGTGTTCCTCTGTAGCTTCCAACATGTTTTAAAAGTTTTCTTGAAAGACACCACTGGGATTAGAGAATGATTATTCACTGAAAGAAACATGGAAATAAGCATTAAATGAGGATAATGTTCTTTCTGTAGATCATGTGTATTCTTCTGCTTAAGAGACCAATGTCACATAAACTGTAAGTTCCTGCTTCACATTTCTGAAGTACCTGAAGCAATGACAGAAAACACTATTATCTGAAAGATAGATTTTTGAGTAAATGAAGTTCATTTAGATTTAATCTTCATCTTCAGTCAGATTTTGAGCATGCTCATGATTTTCTCACCGGTTTTGAATCCTGTATTTGGGAAGTGCTTGGGCTGATTGGTTGAGTCATTTTCTGGTGATTAAGTGGTATGTCTCAACAGGAAGCATAGTGTAAAAGGCTTAAGGGAGTTTATAAATAGAAAGTGTTCTGAGGGGAAATCGTTAGTCAGAAAGCAAATTCTATTGATACATGCCTGCAGAGATGTTGTCTCTTGCACAAGAACAGCACTTTTTAATGGAAAATTCTATATCTTAAAAAAAACAAACCAAACCAAACAACAACAATAAAACACCTTTAATTATACAATTTCTTTACATCTTTATGTTACTCAGATGAATGTGGAGTGACACTAATTGCTTTTAAACTTCAAAATGGAGTGCCTTGATATCTATCCTTTTGTTTTCAATACCTATGCTCTTGATTCCAAGAACATGCATTTCTTTAAATCCATGTTAAACTGGCAAAATCCTGATTTACTGTGCACTTCCTATGTGCTTTCTTCAGATACAGTCTGTGCATGTGATACATCATACATAGGGAGAAAAGAATGGGACACAAAAGCTAGGAGTTCCTGCATTAATGCTGCTTCTGCCATTGTTATAGTGAGTTGCCTTGGACAAGTTTTCCAGCCATTTCCCTACCTTTTCCTTGGGCTATGATGTGTTTCCACTTTGCTCTGGAAAGGCTGGATAACAGCTACTTGTCCACTTCAGGGTGGTATTTTACCACATACTGAATAATAATAGGATCATAAAATCATAGAATCAATAAGGTTGGAAAAGACCTCAAAGATCATCAAGTCCAACCTATCACCCAATACCTCATGACTACTAAACCATGGCAACAAGTGCCACGTCCAATCCCCTCTTGAAACCTCCAGGGACAGTGACTCCACCACCTCCCTGGGCAGCACATTCCAATGGCTAACAACTCTCAGTGAAGAACTTTCTCTTCACCTCCAGCCTAAACCTGCCCTGGTGCAGCTTGAGACTGTGTCCTCTTGTTCTGGTGCTGGTTGCCTGGGAGAAGAGACCAACCCCTACCTGGCTACAACCTCCCTTCAGGTAGTTGTAGACAGCAATAAGGTCTCCCCTGAGCCTCCTCTTCTCTAGGCTAAACAACCTCAGCTCCCTCAGCCTCTCCTTGGAGGGCTTGTGCTCAAGGTCTCTCACTAGCCTCAATCATCCAAACCTCTTCACATTTTCTCAGAATGCTGTACATTTCCCTTCAACTCAATGACCTTGTCCACAAAACCAGAAAAGGTGTCTTTTATTCCTCCCCCTCCAGTCAGCAGCAATCTTAGGATCCCTAGCTGGTCATATTAATGTGTAACTTACTGATGAACCCATCACCTGACTGCTAAGAGCAATTCTGCCATTGCTTACAGAGGAGTGTGTTAACACAGGAGTAAGATATTGTGGTCAAGTAATGGAACTAAAATCAGATTTTCCTAATTTATAGCTGGATCCAAAGATGACCAAAGCCAGTGAGAGTCTTTCCACTGACTTCACTAAACTTTGCAGGTTTGTCCACAGAAGTGCTGTTAATACAGCCCAGCCAGGCCCTGGGAGATACTCCAACCCCTTGTTCTCAGCTGATCTTTTTTGGCCATTATTCAGAGCTGCTAGAAGATGCTACTGCATACACCACCAAGGGTGGGCCAAACTAAAAGCTGAAGCAAAAAAATACTGCAGGAAAACTCTGACTAAAAAAGAAAAAGCCAAATAAAAATAACAGTAAATGGTAGCAGCATTACAAGTTCCTCTGCCTCCAGGCAAGTGCCTACACATTTGTAAGTAATGACATGCAGACATCAGTTTAGTTTAAGATACTTATTGATGCTTTGTAGGCTGATGTTTTAAGCAAAACAGAAGGCAAGAGTGGGCAAGTTTCCAAAATCTGCCTATGTTGTGAAATAAAAAAATGTACCTATAAGCTGTCTCTACTGAACACACAGTGAAATATACATGCTGGCTAAAAATCCTCCTACCATACACCAAAAAACATCTTACTCTATCACAGGCTGAAGTAAATGATAAGAGAAGTGGCAGGGCTCATGAAGGAAAACCAGCTAGTTAATTCAGTTAATTGACAATGGAAGTTTGCTTTTTTTTTCAATAAGGCAGTTTCATCTATAAGGTTTCACAGTAAAGCACTCTCTGTTAGTCTGTTAGTTAGTGACTGTATTTTATTGACATTTACTATGAATTATCCATTTATGTCTAAACTTTTGTTTACTGTCTGACAACAAATATTTATCTGTATGGGTGAAAGTGAAAGGCCAGGCAGTACTGCACTGTTGTAAATGAGCCATTTGCATCCTACGAAGTTATTTCAAATTCACTTTTTCAATACCAAAAATACCTTTCAGTCTTTAGCTTAGACATTGTTAAAGAGTACTTTGGTGAATGGGTGATGCCAGATGCGTATCTTGAAAGAGCAGCATAATTGCAGCTCATTAAGAAATGGAAAGAATGCAATATAGCCAAAAGAAGCACTTCACATGCAGAAAGAAGTGCTTTCAAATCAAGAAGTTTGAAGGCTGGAAGACTTCAGCTGTGCTGAGTTTCACAGGTCAATTTAATGTATGAATTTTAAACAACCTATGAAGAGCACTTGAAAGAAATGCCAGTTCTGTGAGCAACATGGAGCAATCATATGACAAGCTGATGGACTAAGTTTCTGCTCAACAGGATTTCCCCTGGGAATGTGGTGGTTGTTAGATGTCTTCATTTCAGCTGTTGTGAAAAGCACTTGTGCCCAGGCTTTGTTTTCTCCCCAAGTGCTGCTGTTACCATTCCAGAGAGTTCAAAGTGGTTTTACTCTCTGGGTGTTCAGGCTCCTCCTTCAGCAGCTGAAATCTGATATTTCAAATGCTGGCTATGCATGAGCAGGAAGAGTGGAGGGATGCCAGCTGCCCTGTTTGACGAATTTGCAGATGCACAGGACTTTTTTTTTTTTTTAATTAAAGAATACTTTTTTTTTTTCTTTAATTATTCTGGCACGGAGACTGGAAAGCTGTTGGCAGGTGGTGCAACTCATGAAAGGTCTCTCTGCTTGCTTATTTGAAGTTGCTAACATGGCATGATTCAATACTAAATTATGGAGTTTATAAGATTGTTTACAGGTTGTCAAGAACAATATTAGTCGTGCTGTGATCCAGTGCACTCACATGAGCTAAAGAAACCCAAGCAACAAGAAGGAGACTGTTCAACAAGCCTTAGTGTTACCTTGGGACCAGGTTGCAATTCATGAGGTGGCAACAACCTGTCAAGCACTAAGACAGCCATGATTAGGAGTAGAGATCATGGTGGTGCAGAGCCTGCCATTGAGGAGGGAGACATTTGTAGAGGCTGGATGACCTGCGACATCTTTGAAATCTCCAAAGCTTATGGCAGGGAAGAGAATAACCATGGCCTTATTCTACGTGTGGTCTCAACATGCCAAATACTTGCTGTAGAACTTCTTTTGCTTTGCCAGGTGGGATATAGCACCTGTCTCCCTTTCACAAGCAGTGTCGAAGGGGGTTGTGTCCTCCTGAGCCACTCTGGATTTGGCAGGTGGGTTTCAGTATCACTGACGTGTGCACGGCCTGCATCTATACAGCAGTGTTGAGCTCCCCTGGGAGCTGGGGCATAGTGTAAGGCTGAGCTCTTCTCTGCAGGTCTATGGAAAACTGACAGTGCTGGAAGGGGGCCAATTTAACTGGGAAAACTGAAATTGACTAAGCTTGAACAATTTAATTATCACTTAAAGTTAAAGATGTAAATGGCTTTAGGCCCCATTTCAGAAACCAGGGATGAAAGGGTAGAAACAGGAATAAGCTGCCTTTTTTTTTTCCTCTGTGATCAGATAAGGAAGAGAAAATTTCAGTGCTGCTGTAGCCAGATATAAAATGGAAAAAATTAAGATACAGTGGGGAGTTAAAAAGCAAGTAAACTTTAAAGAGCCTATTCCTCAGCAGCAATTTGAGACCAGAGTAGCAATTTGAGCCCACTCTTGTATTTGTATTGAGAAAGAAGTCTGGTCTTGAGGATAATTTTACTAAGGTTAAGGTAGTGATTAGAGACCTGTAACTCATAACTTTACAACACCAGGTTTAGGAAGAAGTCTCTTTTGCATCTGTACTACTGTGGGTAGCCTATCAATGCCATGAGTAACTCTAGCAATTGTGTTGCTGTGCTGCTATTTGGCCTCTGGTGAGCACTACAGAATCCTTTTTTTACAGAACTTTGGGTTGGGTTTTTTGCAGATGAATGGGGTCAGATGGAAAGCTGGTTGCTGATTTAAAGGACCATACGATTGACTTCAGGGAAAGGTAGGAGGCTGGCTGAAATTTTCTTCTTTACCAACATGTATAGTAGTGAAAAATGCCAATATGCATATTCCATATGAGAATAACCACTTACCTCCTGGACCATAGCAACAACTGAGTGGTTTTGAACAGAAGATTTCATATACAAGTATTTGTAACACATATAATTCTGAATGAAATGCAAACCTGTATTAAAGCAAACAAAGCTTTTTCTATGCATCAGCACTTTTCTTGCTGAACTGTAGAGAACCATAATCTGTATAATTTCTCTGGAATCTACATGTCCTTAGTTATTCCACTCCTTTGGAATCCCATATCTTTTGAAAACCCTTATCATCATCTTGAAGAAAGAGTAAATATGACAATAAAAATGTCAGTGGCATTGACATTTCCTGTTGATTCCAGAATATGGAAAGGAACTTTGGAAGTTGTAATTTTACATTGGCCAGAGTCCTAATTATGACATGCCAGTAAAATTCACATTTCTTCTTCTTTGCCCAGACCATGAGTTTACATTTCAGTTGTGCTGTGGTAGTCTCCAAGTCCGTCATGGCTACGTTTCATGTTTTCATATAAATACTGATTGTCAATGGCATTAAACATGCATAACTTTTGTTTCTTAGCAACCTTATTTTTTAAACAAAGGGGTGCTTAATAAATGTAATTTATTTATTTTATGCTGTCAAGACAATAATGTACAACAGACAAACCCAATAGCCAGCAGTTGCTGACTGGTTTTTATTATCTCCATAGAGCAAGTTAGAAACATTTGTGTTAGCATTGAAAAAAGACTACATCTTCTTCTTGGCCAGTCCGTCCTGGCTAAGAATGAGAAGTGGTTATCTCTTCTTTAATGCAGCAAAATAAAGCACAATATAAATGATCAGTCACCAGAATCTTCCAAAGTAAACTCTGGAATTGCCAAAGAAAGTACCTCCTTCCTCAAGAATGGGAAAAAAAAAAAGAGATATTTAAGTTCTAACATGGTTTTGCTCATGCATATGGAGTAATTTTCATTAAAGAAGCAATTAGAATAGCACAGGCTAACCAGAAGTGTTTAACTTAAAAATGAAGAATGAGAATCTGTGAAACTGGAAGCATGACAATTAGAAGAGTTGCGCTTTCATCCTTGAGCTCGACCAGTATGTCTCAGTCTTCAGCTGTCTGAGGAACAGTAACTTCCCTAAAATATCATCAGAGACTATCTCTGCACTCAGACTTATCATGATGGTGCTCACTGGTTCGAACTCTCTGTCATTCTTCCATTAATGACATTCAGGGAAGAGTTTGTTCAGTAACACCCACAAAACGTAAATACCATTTAATTAAATAAAGTCTCTGCTAGACTTAATATGCTAACATCAAAGCATCTGAAAGGTGATCTTTGTCTCTGACAGAAGGTTTCCCACAGACAAGAAATAATCTCAGGCTCTTGCTGACACCACCTATAGAATGGTTAATTTGTATTGAGCATGTGTTTACAGAAGATTCTCTTTATTCACTGACAGTTACATTCTAGGAACTATTTTCATGCAGGTGCATGATAAAGACACGAATCTTCTCTGTTGCTTTTTAAATTTTTCTTTTGTTGTTGTTAGGTTTGGTTGAGATTTTTTTTTCCTCCAAATTTCCTCAACACCTCTATCACAGATCACTATATTTTTCTCCTGATATGATCTGAAGTAACCTAGCCAGCTGTTTTGCAATGTGACATCCTTTGAGCAGCTGACAGTTACTGGCTCATGTGGATGTTTTAGCACCCTAACAAGGCAAAATCTATTTACCAGCTGTATGCAGCCTGGAATTATTTGACTTGAAAGACTGTGCATTAACTTACATTTCTTTATCAGCTTAGCTGACCTTTACATTTCTCTTTGCTCTATAAAGTCTTAATCTGAAATCAAGTATGACCAAACTCAGAGTACATTTTCAGGGAAGGTGTTAGCACAGCAGTGCAGGAAGGAAATCTTATCAGCTTTGTTGAGCTTGGTTGGTTAGTTTTACACAGAATCGTTTGTCAGCAGAATCCAAATCAACAAAGCTGCAAGTACTAGCTAGGAATATGAGGCCTGATGCAAAGCCTGTTGGAATCCATGCAAAACAATGTTTGATTACTTGATCTGTTTCTGAAGTCAGTGAGATGTTGACATTTATTTCAACAGAAGTAGCTCTGCGCCTTTGATATTCTCTCATATGTATTTCTCATAGTAGTGACTTCTGCAAATCAAAGCAAAATCAGAATTGTATCTGAGCACACAAACCCAAATGTCAGAAATGAAAATATAAAATAGCTGTAGAATAATCTTCAGGGCACTGAGGTCTCAGCATTAATAAAAGGAAGACATTCAGTGATACTCCTTAGGGGAAAAAAATCCAAATATATCCCCCATGGAAGACTAAATCTTCTAACAGCTGGGGAAGGCAGAAAATGCAACTTTTTATTATAATGATTTATTCTGCCTTTCATAAAGTTTTACATTTCTTAAGGTTCTACTTGTTACTTTTCAGAAACTCGAAGAATGTTCCCATGATTTGTACTTACAACAACACCAAAGGTAACATAATCCCTTACATGAAGCGAAATGACACTGGGATGTGACTCTGCTGTAGGAATAAATACAGAATTGTGATTTTGTGCCTCACTAAAATGGGACTTATTCTAGAGAGTGTGAGGCTCATTCATTATGCCTCCAAGGAAGGAACTTCTTGGTTCATGTACTGAAGATTTTGAAGGGGCTGGTGCCAGTTAGCTGGGTACTCTGCGTGAGCTGGCAGTTATCAAAGTGTCATAGAAAACCAATCAGTTAACATTGAATGATGCTGGGGGCAAGAGATCATCCTGTGCTCAGACTATTGTATTAGAAATTTCACACCAGTAAAAACTTTTTTAGTTTCATAAAAAAGATATGATCCAAAAAGCAGAATTTCCTAGGTTTGTGTCAGACAAGCTCCATCTCCTTTTTGTCAAAATATTAGAGAAAATATTCACGTGGAAAAAAACAACAAACAACTAAAATAATCCTACCCAAACAACAGAATATTTGCATTGATGAATGGAGGACTAATGTTACCAACCTGGGGACGTGTTACTGGCTGGGTGTGCTGTGGGATGTTTGTTAGAAATGCCTCCTTCAAGGACAGGGGTAACAGGATAAACACAAATCCTGGCAGTTCAGTGCTGATGTGGTAGCCCCCTACTGTGTTACTGTAGCAGAAGCTGTGAGTGTATGAGGAGTGGCTAACATGAGGAAGGTAGGGTAGTGAAGGACCCATCTCCCAGCCTCCCTAAAAAAAGAACTTGTAGTCATCTGTGGGAAGAGGGCTAGAAAATTTATCTAGGTGTGTTTAGTTGATACTTCTGTCTGTTTTTTAACTTAAGAAACAACAATCCTTTGGAACAGTTTAAATATTCATTATTTACCAGTGAACCAAAGCGTTTTGAACTGTTCTTCAGCAGACATGTTAATGTCTAGAAACTTGAACAGAAATGTTGCTTAGAGGGTATCTGACACTAGAATAGTGTCATTATATGCTATGGGTATTATCTGACATGTTCAGGATTGGGTAGGAAGGGCTGTTTCCTGCACATGTGGTAAGAAAATCCAGCTATTCCAGGCTCCAGGAAAATATATGCTCCCACATGCTTCCTTTCCTTAGATCTGTTTTCTTTTCTTTAATCTATAAATCAAAATTCCTTTGAAAGAACCACTCCAATGGCTTTATATGTACATTCACTTAAAGCTTGTTCATTACTGAGGGAAGAGAATATGAAAATTTGTATTTAACTACTGATTCTCACCAGAGGTTAATATGACGACATACTTGAAACCAAGAAATATTCTGTGCTACCCACAAAGGCCTTTCACCTGATGTAGTAGAATGACAAAGCTTGTGAGCCCCTATAAGGTAAAGAAGTCTTACTACCTTCTGTGTGAATTCTCAAAGTCATGAAGGGCATGAGTGGTGGAGAAGGCAGTTCAGTACAGTTGATTGAGACTTATGCTGTGACATCAAAACTGGACAGTCTCTTTCAAATAAAAAAGATAGTTAACTTTGAATAGATCCACAATTAATCAGAATTGATCAGACAGGTTCCTTAAACACCACAAGAAGGGCTTTTGTTGTGTTGTCTATGTAGACAGCACTGCACTTAGAAGGATTTGAATAGATAGGCTTGCACATGTCAGGAAAGGGAGTGCTCCACATAATCATCTGCAGTGATGGGATGAACATCCTACAGCATTTACCAGGTGTGGTTTTATACTAGTTGATAAGGCTGAATTGCTTTTCATAAGGACTATTCTTACTCCTTTTTCCTGTCCTTCCAACAGGGAAGAACAGCCTAGGACTGAAAACAAACAAACAAACAAAAAGTTTATGAAGCAGCTGCACTGATAAAAATAATAGGTTAGGACCTTGGTCTGACTGGAAGGGGAGGCTGCACAGCACCCAGGGAACTTGCTATTTCCCTTCCTATCTGTGTGTCCCATGCTTCACATAACGGAGGGTGGGCTAGGGCAGCCAACAGAGCCACAGCTAATGCTGAATTTGTAGTTCTTGATTAGTGTTTAGCAATTTAATCTTTACTGAATTGTGTTCAGCTTAGCTCCAAGTGATTAGACAGTATCTTAGTGATGTTTTCCTTTGGAGAGAGGTAGGTGTGACTGTGAATAAAGATTTTCTTAATTCTGTTTAAATAACATCTAATGAAACATCATTTTAAAAGATGGTTATGATAATAATTAAGAGCAGTGAGTATGAACTATAGAGTCATCTTTTGGGCATTGTCACAGCTCAAGTATTTAAGGACAATAAATAAACATACTAACAATAGTTATTATAGTGACAAGGTCCTGGTGGTCTTCATGCAGCCCCTGACATGTCTCCCTAGGCAGTGCATAAGAATTTTGTAAGGACCTGGCAGGAGAGCATTGTCTTTTATGGGCTTAATAACTTATTCTGAGAGGGGTGGAGGGAAAAGGACAGATGGTGAAGAGATCTATGTGAGGCCAGTGCTGTAAGCATCTTTGCTAACCAAGAAGGGCCATCTTTCCAGAAGAAGGAAGTTCTGGAATATTTCTCAGGAGGGGTTAAATTCTTTTTTACTTTGTATCATCTGAGGTTTGTGTGGAGGAATCCTGCTTTCGTGTGGCTCTCAGTGCTGGACAGAAACTGGGAAGACTTGGTACAAATCCTATAGATAGTATTTCTTTTATGCAGACATCCTCCTTTTCTAACTAGAGATTGCTTCTGCTGGAAGCTGGCCAAGAGCATTTTCTCATTCCTTGTTCTTGCCTTCCTCAAGGCTGATGAAGAAGATAGTATTTTAGATAACACCATTATTTCTATATTCTCAGTTTATCACTTTGACTAAGAAGTACGTTTAATCTCCCAAAGTTAAATAAGCAGATAGACTGCAATTCAAAAGTTAATGATTGAGTAAAACTTGGGTTCAGCCAAGCACAATGCAAGAACCTAGAAGGCAAATTTCTACCCAAATGGGAGGTGTTTTCCACCACAAACTGCCTATTTCAGTGGTCAACAAATGGTTTTAGAGAGCTGTTTAAATTCTTGGCTTGTAAGAGATTGTGTTACATTGAGCTGTGCATGGATACTTAGGAGCACGTTCACACTTGGTTTCTTTCCACCTTGTCGAAAGCAGCTTTAAATTTGGCTCAGAGCAAGCAAGTGTGAAAAAGGTCAAGTAGCTCATGTCATGGCAGAGAAGGGTCCTGCTGCCTTGGTCTTCCACAGCCTTCTTCAAGGTCATCTAAGGTACAGTGTCTGTGTGGTGCATGTCAAAATATTTATGAATGTTTTAAAAGTTACCTAAAAGCAGGCCTGCTAGGGTTTGTAGCAAACCTTTAGGTTTCAATATGAGCTTTAGCTGTGGAGCATTTTACCCTTGCTGTTGCAGCAGATCGAGGGAATCCTGTCTATCTTTTTTCATAAAACTTCATTTCTGCTGTTAGCAAGATATTGTCACGTCCATGAAAGTCAAGGAGTTGTAGTGTAAGTGCTGTTAGGTACATGACTTGGTAATTCTGACCTTTCTTTCTAGTAGTTTTCTCTTTCCCTGATGACCTAAATCTTCTTAATTCTCCTGAATATATGACGGCCTTTAAGCTTCCTGAAGCACAGAACCTGAATAGGCTCAAAGAGCGTTTTCCGATTTCCCTATTTCACGCTGCCCCAGACGCACTGCCACTGATCCCCGCTTCCCCAATTCACAGGTAGCCCAAATTCACAGGTAGCATCTCCTCCACCGCCCCTTCGGCGCGTCTGCAGGGAATGCGGCTCGGAGCGGGGGCCGGACCAGCAGGTGACCCTCTGCCTCCAGCCGGGGATGGAAGCAGAGCAGGGTACGAGTCCTGGGCGGCACCGGGCACGGCCGGTCCCCCAAAACCACGGAGGGGCATGGGTAACAAAAATAATCCCTATGGGGGCAACGAAGAAAATTCACATTGCTGGAAGCACTGGAGCCCGGCGGTGGCTCGCACGGGCTGGGGTAATCTCCCCGCCTCGGCCCGCCCCGCTTCGCTGGCTCCGCCCCGAGCCGCCCGGCGCCGACATGAGCCGAGCCGCGGGCAGCATGCGGGGCGCCGCTGCCGCGGGTAGGTCCGTGGGGCGGGTGGAGCAGGTGCGGTGGGAGCGGGGCGACTGTGGGGGGCAGCCACCGTGGCGAGAAGGGTCCCTCCGGGAGTGAGGGCACCCGCAGTCGGGCTATTGTCACCGGGAGTGAGGGCACCCGCAGTCGGGTTTGCCTTCCGCGGGTGGCGGCGCCAGGGATTGCGTCCTCCCGTCACTTCGCGGAGCGCAGGTGGCTGGTGGCCGGGGCTGAGCGCGGGGGGTTGCCCGACCGGTGCCCGACGGGGCGTGCGAGTGCTTGCAGCGCTCGGTGGGCTGTGCGCTCTTGCCCGAATTCGTTGCTTGCCGGCTGTGGTGCTTTCGCAGCCCAGGGTTGTACCTGCCCCCTGCGCGGCGGCAACACCGGGACTGCGATGTGGTGTTTGAGGGCGACGCAGCAAAAGTAACGCTCGTCTGTATTTCGTGAGTACCCGGTGACTGAGGCAGCGAAATGATTTCTAAATGTGTTGCCACACCGAAGTGGGCTGTTGGGTTGGACGCCTCTTAATGAGCGTGTTAATCAACATAACATCCTTCTCTGCTCACCTTTTGGACTAATTGAATATGGCGTCTGTTGGACTTTTCTTTGTGCTTTGAAGTATGTGTTAACCTGTGATAGTAATTGTCTTGTCATGTTCACTACGTTTTTAATGTGTAAATTCAGCATGTGACTTGAATTCAGACAGTTGGCCGTGGGTTGGCTCGAAGACCGATGACTGTAGATTTTTTTGCCTCTAGGCTTATGGGCTTGAACCAATATCAAAAAGTTTTAAGATCTCTCTCAAGTTTATGGGAAGAGATTTGGAGGTCTCCGTCGACCTTAAACAACTGTTTACAATTGGCAACCTTGTTGGTACTTTCAGCCAAAATGCTATTTGAGCGTGGAAACCTAGCTGCATTCTTGTAGCTAAAGATGGTCCCTACATCTCAAAACTCAGGCGTGTTGGCATGGCCAGGAAACTTCCTATGAGAGTGGACTTTTTTTCCACCACCACCACCACCCACCTACCCCTTTAGAGACTCAAATCTTACACTGAGGTGCAGTGCTGCTAGGCCTGGCCGGGGTGTAGCTTGCTCCCTGCCCAACTTTGTTGTTGATTTTGAGGAAGTTCTTAATCTCTCTGACTCAGTGTTCTAATCTTTAAAATGTCTTAATAAGACTTGTCACACTTGCCTCCCAGGGATATTAACATCTAATTGATGAAGTGCCTTGATCTGGGAGAAAAGGGAGCATCATACCTCCCTCATTTTGCCACTCTCTATTGGTTGCTGATTATATTACATGGGTGGAAAACAGATTATCCAACATCCAAACTGGAGTTCATGTCTGTTGGCATTTCCATAAGCACTCTAAATAAGCATATGTCCAGACATACAGTGGATTTTATTCCCTCTGGAGGATGCCTGTGAAAGTGTACTTCTAAAATAAGGTACTGAAGCATCAGCAAGTTCCTAACTTCAGAGATATTACACATTTTGTGTATTATGAGGTCAGTAAATGTTTTAAGCATTAAAATTATGTTGGGTCACTTATCCTTGATCTTAGTCTAACTCAGACTGAGACTCAGCCTCAGTTTTTTTGCATGCTTTGCTTCTTTAGAAACTGGAAAAAAGTGCAACAGTTTTACAATTCTCTGTTTGAAAAGATAAGTTGTCTTTTAAAGTGTTAACCTTTTTTTAACATTTTACTTGCTGCCTAGAGCGGTAATTAGCCACTTCACTCCCCTGACTTGAATTCCACCCCACCTCTTCCTTATCATCTGCCTCCTGCTTTGGGCAGATAGCAGAGCCTGCAGTGGCAATAGCAAAGGGCTGGGGTGATGAGGGTCACCAGCAACTAAATTAGCTGCTATGAGTGGACACACCTACTTACAGCATGCCTACTTTCCCCTAGAGCCTTGGGTTGAGACAGTTGCAGTGCTTTTCCTGCACTTAGGTGGGTGCTGGGAGGCTGCTTTATGACTGGGCTGACCAGCCAGGTACCAGTGTGTTTGGCTCCTGTGTTATATTTGGTTCTTCTTGTCAAGATTGTTGCTGCAAAGCATGTCTTATCCCCCATAGCAGACAGACCCATGAAGTTGAGAATTGACAAATGCTGCTTGATGCTGGTTAGTGCTGTTCTCTTCATAATGCTGGGAAAAAAGTATGGGAGATGCTGCTAATACTGTGTTACAGTTTGTAACAAAAATTTTAGTTGTGATCAGAAATTTCCAGAAGTTTTGGACAGTAGGAGATGGGTGGACACCTCAGAGTGTGGCAAAGAAAGGAAGTTCCAATGGGAAACTGGGGGATGCTGCATCTGAATTCCTCTTGTGTGAGTCCTGCAGCAAGTGACTTTTCCTGACTTATCTGTAAAACTAGGTAAATTCTTAGCAAACCAGTAAAGTATATAAAAATGAGATGTCTCTGTTTTGAAACTCTGACTTCCTCTTTTTTTTTTGTTTTGGTTCTTAGTTGCATTAATACTGCCCTAGAGACGTACAGCAGTAAAATTTCCCCAGTAACAGGGTAGTGGTTGGACTACTGTTTGTGAGGAGTTCAGGTTTCCTTCAGCTTTGTCTAGAAGTAAATGTGGTTTGAAAAGATTTCCCCCCCCCATCCTTATTTTACCCTCCAGGGTATTCTGAAGTAGAGTTTTCCTATATGGCATCCATGTCCCATTCCTTGTGGACATGAGAGAGACTCTTTTTTTGGCTGGAGACGTTCTTTAAATGTAAGAAATGATGAAACGAGAGGCGATTGCTGTCCAGTTTCTCCATGGGTAGGCTTTAGGTCTTTCATTTCTTTTAGCAATACCTTGTATCTGCTCCAGCTGTCTCATTGCTCTGGTATTTTATAATTAGTATCTTGAAGACTCAAGGGAAAACGTTCAAATGCTATATATTTCCCACTGGGACGCTTCCACATGGCTGTAACATTTGTTGTGAGTCTTTGGTGATGTGTAGCTATTCCTCAGGAGTCCTTCTCAGTTTGATTCCCCTGGTGTCAGCAGAAAAACTGTTTTCTAGTAGAGGAGGCTTTGCTGCTTAGGGGCACGGTGTGTTTTGATTCCCTTAAAATGAAGACAATTTCAGATGACTGAAATAAGGTCTGCCACCCTGTATGCTGCTCCTTTTTTCTCAGCTTGCTTGTGTGTTATATCTGGAGCCAAGAAGCTACAGGAAAGCTGGGGGTGCTCTGTGTGGCTGTGCAGGCAGCCTGGCATGCATGTATCTGTATAATATACATTTAGCCTGTGCATTCTGCATGTGAGAGAATTCTTTCTTTGATGCACCTTTTCTTTTCAAGCCCTTTCTGTGAGGTGTCCATTAATTTGGAAAACACAGCCTGGCTGCTGGGGGGTGGCATGCTGTGTGCTTTGCTCATCACTAGGCCCAGTTTTAGAGGTGTTTATACTGCAAATTGACTCCTTCAGAAGTGGTATTAGTAGTTTGGGGTATTTCAGCATGGTACATTAGACTGTCTCCAGCAAATACAGATATTCTACTTTAAGGCTATTAAGTGCCCACTGAATCAGCGGCTGTGCAGACAGACAGTTAGTATTGTATTGTGACACATTCTGGAAGTTGCTGGGTTTATTTTTGACATGGAGAATATGACTAAGAATAACTCTTTCATCTAAGCATAGTTAACATTTACAAGCAAGTAAAAACTTCCCCAAAATGATCTTTAGTCATACTTCGACTCTTAGTTCCATGAAAGGAAAAAAATTCAGGCTGGTGCTTAAATTTGAGCTGCATGTGCTATCAAGCCCTGTTCCTGCTCTGAGCTCACACACCACACGCTCTCCCACCCCACACCTTCTGTGTTCAGTTGGGGGTTTTCATTTATATTCCCCTCCAAATTTTTGTGTGCAATTTAGTGTGCAGGGGGAGGGGTAAGAGAAACCCCATTCCATGTTGAGAATAGCAGACACAATTGCTCTGGCTTATGTTTAGTTCAAGTTCTGATTGTTTTTATTTCAGTGTCCCAGTAACACTGATGTAACTAGGAGGAAGCCTGGGTTCATTTCTGCTTGCTTTTTTTCCCCTCCTAGAGCTGTGATGATAAGATCTGGTGAGGAGGGAGTAATTCTGAAGATAACCTGTAGGCTCAGCAATCACCTGCCTGTCAGTTTCTGGACACTTTGCTCCATTTTGTTAACTGATCTCCCAAACCTTCTGTCTAAAGTTTGACTCCTTCAGATGGAAGGTTTATTGAATTGTGTGATGGGACTATGTGGATTAGACTTAAACTTTTGTTCTCGCCTCATCCACACTGATCTAGACAAATAATGCCAGCAGTTTCATAGTTTCATTCAGGGTTGGAGGGGACCACAAGGATCATCTAGTTCCAACCCCCCTGCCGTGGGCAGGGACACCCCACACTAGATCAGGCTGCCCAGAGCCTCATCCAGCCTGCTCTTAAACACCCCCAGGGACGGGGCCTCGACCACCTCCCTGGACAACCCATTCCAGGGTCTCACCACTCTCATGGTGAAGAACCTCCTCCTCACATCTAGCCTGAATCTCCCCACCTCCAGCTTCATTCCATTCCCCCTAGTCCTATCACTACCTGAGATCCTGAGAAGTCCTTCCCCAGCCTTCCTGTAGCCCCCTTCAGATACTGGAAGGCCACAATTAGGTCACCTTGGAGCCTTCTCTTCTGCAGACTGAACAGCCCCAACTCCTTCAGTCTGTCCTCATAGGAGAGGTGCTCCAGCCCTCTGATCATCCTTGTGGCCCTTCTCTGGACATGTTCCAGCACCTCCACATCCCTTGCTGCATTCAGCTAAGTGGATATTACCAATTCAGCTTTTAAAATGACCATGCCTGATATTTGAAGTGTGTGTTGTGGAGCTTTGCCTTCCGAAAAAGCAGGTTCTTTGGATCTGTTAGTCCACAATAAATCCTTCTCAGACCTTTAAAGCTTGCAGCTTATTGCCTGTATAGACTGCAATAATGCCCAAGGGGTGTTACACATAAGGATAAACTATAACTGCCATAGCCAAGCATAAAAATAGAATTTCCAAAGACATGTGAAACTTTTATTGGGAATATGTAGGGATGTTTTATAATCAACTTTAGATAGTCTTATGATAATTTAATTGTTTAACTTTTTTTTTTTTTTTTTTTTTCTAAATATAGTGTTACTTCTAAAAGACTTGGATAACTTGCTGTTTTCTTATCTGAATAGGCAACTCCAGTAGCCAATTGGAAGGCTTTTAAATCTTCCAAGATGTTTTTTCCTAATCAGGCATGTGCAAAATGTATTTGGAGTCTAGCAAAAAATTATTGATAGTGTACAAAAAAGCAAAGCAGAAGGTGGAGGAGGAGCCAAAGATGAATTTTCCCTTCTCTTTGAGAAGACTTGAGTTTGACAGGTAGTGGGATTCTTTTTTGCATGTAATCAGATGCAAGAATATCGCAATAACACAGAGAGCGCTGTTGGCCATTCGAATGTGCTGCCCAGGGAGGTGGTGGAGTCACCATCCCTGGAGGAGTTCAGGAGGGGATTGGATGTGGCACTTGGTGCCATGCTTTAGTAGTCATGAGGTCTTGGGTGATAGGTTGGGCTTGATGATCTTTGAGGTCTCTTCCAACCATATTGATTCTATGAACTGTAATCTGTGTTATTGGCTGAGGTGAGTCCCATCTGGTAGTGGTGTTAGGGCCTTTGGACTTGGGCATACGGAGAGCAACAAATGCAATTTCTGAAAGCAGTTGCTTAAAAAGGAAGAAATTCCTAATGCAACACAATGTTCTCTGCTGACAGTCTTTCCATCTGAAGAAAACCTCTGGTTAACCATTAGACTTAATAAACGTTACAAGATGTTTTTGGTTTCTGCTTGCTCATGAGATCGGCTTCCTCTCATACAGGATCATCTATTGTATAAGCTTGTTATCAGGCTGAGGTTTATGGCTTTTCTTTATGCAGTGTCAACTCATGCTGAACTGGGGAATAATTTTTAAGTAGCAATCTGAGCTTATTAGGAGAAAAATCAGTTTGTGTTGCAGGAGGTACTTGGCCTTGACTTCATGGTAGTAAGTGTATAGTCAGTGCTGGCTTGTTTCTTTACAAAATCTTCTTGTCATCAGCATTTCACTGTGGCTATGGATCTGGCACAGTGTGTACTTGTGCACATGAGTCAATCCTGCTTTTCTTTTGATTGAGGTTGTGTAAAAATGAGCATCCTGGGATGAGAACTGCATGTGTCATGTCTATCCTAGCTAGATGGAAGGAACTGCTGGTGGGATGTGATACTTGGGTTTGATAATTGATGTGAATGTCCTCTCTTTCAGACCCCAAGTCCCAAGCCTCAGTGTTTGATTTTTTTTCCTTCCCCTTTCACAGAGTGCTACAAATTCTTATGGCTGTCACCTGTGCAGCCACTGTTTCTGTCAGTTCAGGAAATAGTTTAAGTCACTACTTGGTTGTAGGGACAGAAGAATATTGAAGTCTGGAGTCCGTTTTCAGGTTTCAGAGTTTTGCTTCATAGGGTGAATGCTGAATGTAGGCTCCTCTTTGTTTCTGACTACAGATTTTTAAAAGTAACAGCTGACACTGCTCTAAGTATTTGTATTCAGAACACAAATGTGGTTGAATGAATATCAGAAATGTGCTTGGGAGCAGGCTCCATAAATATGAACTATTGGTGCATATTCAAAACTGAATTGAGTAAATGTAATCAAATCCCTCTTGCTGTAATTACACTCTGAAACACTGCCCTTGCACTGAGTCAACATTAGGTGTCCTAGCAAATGCATTAGGAAGAATAACACGTGTAAAGAACTCTATATATCCCAACAGTAAGCTTGTTAAGACAAAAGAAAGCATCTTTGTGTTGTTCTGATGGAGATTGTATGTGTGAGGGTGGTTGACTTTATTTCCTGGAAATGAATAGCATACATTTTTCAGTGCACAAAACGGATATTACTCAGATTGTGACCTGTTTCCTAGTAAAAATGCCTTGAAGCGGGGATTGGTTTAAATCTGTTGCCTGCATTCCTGGCATAGGGTATTGTGTGATGCTATCTTGTCACAGGGGCATGCAGCATGCCATGATATATAAATAACCCTGTGTGTCTAAGGTAATTTGAGACAATGTGCCAAATATTTAATGAAGTGCTGGGTCTTGTCCCGGGTACCTGGTATATATTTGGGAATGGGTATCTGAGCTGAAACTGCAGCAGAGGGGTGAGGGATAACATAATACTCCTCAGCACACCGTACAGAGGTACTCTGTAAGACGTGACCAGCACTACAGAGGTGCATCTTATTTGTAACTGCCATGCTTAGATGAGCAGACGGGAAAATAGATTGGCCTAGTGCACCTTTACCTGCTTTGCCCATGTTGGGGGGGAAAAAAATAGCCTTCAGTGTCCAGTATGGAGTATTTGCAGCAAATACTTCACATATAAATTTTCAAGCTAAATATATAATATCATACATGGGGCATAGCTTTATTCCTTTGGGAGCACCACTTTTCCCATGGAGGTGGACTCAGCAGGATGCTGACCTTGGGCAGTTCAGCATGTGCTGTGCTTAAGGCAGGGTAAAGGTATCCTGGGGCTGACACAGCCCTCAGAGAGAGATGGTTTTTGGGAGGTGTGAAGGAGGAGCTGTCATCTATCAGGAGCTTGGTAGAGGCTGGAGTGTGGGTGGCAGAGGTGGATGTAGGCCCCTTGCTCAGAGGAGAAAGTTTCTGTCTGGCTTTCCTTCTGATATGGGAATGAAATTCCACAATGAAGAGTTTTCCTCTATGGATTTATGTGGGAAAGATGATCCAGAAGGTCTTTATCTTACACTTGCCTATGCAAAGGGCAGGGTTATTTCCTTTCCATTTTCTTTTTTACTGAGAAAGGACTTGGGTGTGTTTCCTGAATGCATGCATGTAGAGTGCTCCAGTAATATTTCTAATGCCGTTTTATGTCATAGGCAGAATCCTGATAATATCTGAAGGCCTTCTTTGTGCATGCATTTGAAGGTATACCACCAAACCTGTACATAGCTACTCTTCAGCCACTACCTGTTCTAGTGCTCAGAGATCATGAACAGCTACTACTTTTCAATTTTATTCCTACAGACAAGGAAAGAATGGCAAGATGGCAAGGCTTTCCTTCTCTGTCTGCCTATCAGCTGTTGTGCAGCCAAAATCTCAACCCACCTCAAAGTTCATTGAAAATATATGTGTGTGTGTGAGATTTTACTGGTACTTCTACAAAGCAGAAAGCAAATTACTTCATTACTTTGGCTTTCCTACTAGGTATCAACAGACTTCATAGGGTTGTGTTTGCTGCTTCTGAGTTCATAGAAGCCTTTTTGCATTTTTAATGACTGTTTCTCTAATAAGAAAAATAACTTTGTCATACTAAGCAGCAACTCATGTTTTGAATCTATATTTCTTTTCCTATGGGCTTCATCTGTTCTCTATTTTTTTCTGGGCTATTATGCCCAGACACAAGGCTGAAATTAATGTGGGGTTGGTTTTTTGTTGTGTGTATTTTGTGGGGGTTTGTTTTTTTTCTTCTTCCCTAATTTTGGAGGCGGAAGGAAAGATAAGCAATATTTTCTTCCTTTGGCTGATGATTTCACTATTATTTTAATGATTACTCTGATTTCTTGGGGGAAGATACTCAGAAGAGAGACCTTCTAGCTTTTCTACCAGATCCAAAGAACTTAAAATTTAATTTGTTATTCTGGAACTAGTCATTAGAAACTAGTATTGACAACATAAGTATTACCTCTCAGAAATGGAATTAAGCAAAAAAGGCAACCTTTTCATTAATCATTTATTTATCTCACAGGCTAAGTGCATGAATGGTCTCTGCCAAGTGTGTATCTGCAGTCACTCTTCTGTTTTTGGAAATAGGATCTTAGTTTCTAATACTTGTTACTGGACACATTTTAATCTTAAATGGAGTATTAAAGTCATTGTCCTGTGCAAATAGTTTCTTTGTATCTTGTGGTGTGTTGCTTTTGTGGCATTGTGGTGGTTTTGTTTGTGGTTGTTTTGGTTTTTTTTTTTCCTTCTCTGGTTAAGGCTTCTTCAACGTCACTTGCAATGTTGTCTTTTCCTGTGTTGGTGGGAGGGGGGAGGTAAGAAGAAATGGCCTTTATTGTCAAATTGGTGGTTGAGTATTGATGTACCCAAATACATGCTTAGTCATGTGCTGTGATGCTGCTGAGTTTCGCTTGGCACACCCCAGCAGATGCAGTCCCTCCCCTGTTTTCAGCAGAGCCATCTTCTCTGTGGTGCAATTGTAGATGACAGAATTTGTTTTACAGCAGTGACACAGTATAATGATAACCTTGCCAATGCCAAGGGGAGGTGGAAACAGCTGAACCTTCTGCTTGTATAGCACATTTTAAAATTTCACTCAAGATACCATGGCTGCAAGATTTTGGTCAGTGTCACAAAACTGTCATGAACTTCTGTAAGAAGGTGTCAAAGTGGCAATGAGACTTGAGCACAAGGTTTGTTTTTTCATCCACTAAAATTATATGTAAATTACTAGTTCTTTTCTCTTCTCTCTCTCCCCCCCACACACCCCCTTTACCTGTTGTTCTTCTTTTCCTTGTCTAAGCCTATATGCTAGATTATGTTCTTATCACTTTTGATTCAAATTCCAGCAGTAAAATTTTCAGCTCTTAAGCTCTGAGATGTGCTGGAGTGTGACCTTAAAGGGATCAGAAAAACAAGAAGTGTGCAAGCATAGAGAGAAATCCTTTTTAGAGCTCCTGTGGTAATTGTGTTGGTAACTGTTGCTAATAATCTGGGGTTCTGCCTGGGAGCTATAAGCACGTTGGAGTTCTTGTGTCTCTTACCAGCTGAACTGTCTGTGCCTGTCAAGGGGCAGCTGTTTATCAGAGCGGGGATGGGCTCTCCACCTTGAGAGTGCAGTGTACCTCTCTACCTGCCCAGGCATTCTTAGATCCAGAGAAGTGGAGTCCCATTAGCAGTGGCTGTGCTGAATGTCTCTGGTTGAGATCCTTGCCTCTGTCTGTCAGGCATATGCCTTAAGCAGATTTACGAATCTGACCTTTTAACCTGCTGATGACTAATAGATCTCAGCTAGAACACTGAGACATGGCTCCTCTGGAGCAGCCCTGCCAAGAAAGGTCTGCCGGGAGGTAAAAGGAGTAATCACGTAAGTGCAGCTGCCCCAACGGCAAGAGGATGGGCTGTAAGGGGCCTGTCCAGAGCTGTCAGCTTCCCTTTTTAGAAAGGAAGAGTGATTTCTGCTTGATGCTGTGCTGACCCATTTAGGATATAGTCTGACCTGAAAATATCCAAGTGAAGTGTTCATGAGTTGCCATACACTGCCTGCCAAGGTGCCTTGGGGAAATATGCTCTGCAAATGCCAATTCATAATTAGTTGATACCCTGGATTTTAGAAATTCAATGAAGTGCTGCCTTCACTTTTTTCAAGTACTCTTAGATCAAATTTCTGTATTCAGAGTGGTGTTCTGTGTATGCATCTTACAGGCCACAGCAAGAGAAATTGTGGTGGCCCCTTGTGTAGCTCAATACCTGTAACACACCTTTTCACTGTGTTTTTAGTCTCCATTTATGCAAGCTATGACATCTTTTGTCACAGTGAATTAAAAAAATCAGATGATACTTGAAGAATGCTATCATGTCCATCATAGAAACTGTTCTGGATGTTGTTGACTTGATGCATTAAGTAAGCATTTGTTAAGCAAACATTTTGTTGCTAAGGGTTTTGAATTTTCTCAGTGTGTTGATTTTGCTTCCCGGGGGCAGTGTGCTGGTCATGTTTAGTGGCAGGACCAGTGGGCAGCAATGGGCAGAGGTGGAAGAGCCCCAGCTATGTATGGTGGGGTGAGGAGGACCTTGGGTCATGGAGCGCAGATAAACCATTGTGTAAAACACAACAAAAGAGTTTTTCATGAAAGGCTCCAGCCAAATCACTGTGCTGTGTTATTGGATGTGCGTGTGTGACATCTTAAGGGAGCAGATTAATCTGGCTAGAAGGGAAGCTCATTTTTGCTAGATGAAGACAGTGGTATGTCTGATGGACCTTGTTTGAAAGGAATTCCCAGAAGTTGATAGCATCAACAAAGAAGTCATGCTCTGTCTAGGTTTGATAGAGACATGAGGTCTGACAGCCCTCTCATCCTCCCTAGCGGCACCAGGCACCAGAAGCGCCACCAAAGAGATGTTGAAGTACAAAGCCTTTGCTATGATAATCTGTGCTAGGCACAGGGGAACTTCTTTCATACTTGAGCTTAATGTATTTCCTAGTTATCTGCACTAGGCAGGAAGGAGGTTGGAGGCCAAAACTCTCCTCTTGTACCATAAAGAGATGGACTGATTCTGTGACTGTTCAGTGGCTTCCTGGCTCCCTTTCATAAAGGCTTCTGATGTAGATGTGTTGGTGTGCTTCTTCCCCCCCCCCCCCCCCCCCCATTCTTTTAGGTAGTATCTGGCTGTAGTGTATCTAGCATGTGATAGGAAGCATTTTTCTTTGAAAAGTTTGCTTCCAGTACTGATACAGATACCCTTTAAATTTGTTCCATGCTGTTTCCTCTGCAGATTATTTCATCTGAGGTTTGGTTTGTATGTTGACTGCATATTTTTTTTTCTTCCACAGAGTGAGCTCATATTGTGCAAATTGTACTCTTTGGACCTGATGTGCCAACTCTCCAAAACTTCTCTTGCACATCTTTTTTATTATTATTACTTTTTAAAAAAATTTTATTTTCATCTCCATTCATTAACTGCACAAGACCTGAAACTCAATTGTGATCACATGCCTGTGGGTGCAGCATGTACTGAAGAATCTGTTTTTAACTTCAATTCAAAATTGAAAGATGATATACTACCATTTTACATGTGCTGTGTTCTGTAGAGGGTTGTGTAGAGAGCTCCAAGGATGTGTTACCTTTGAAAGATGCTGCAGCAAAACCTGTGCTGGTTTGTGTAGCTCTGGGGGCACTGGTTGTGTAGGTATTTAGTCACAGAGGTAATACAGCCACTGCATTAAGGCATTGGCTACCTCCTCATTATTAATAAACTAAAGCTTGATAAGTAGAGTGCAGATAAAGATCTGGTTGCACATTTCAGTGAAATAAGAGCAATATTGTTTGCCTGTATGCTGGAGAGAAATCTGTACTGAAGTAAAACTTGAGAGAAGTCCAAGCCAAAATAAGGTCTTGGGCTCAGTAACAAAATTGGGAAGGAAGAAAAAAAAGTATTTGTAGAGTGGGGGACTTAACAATAGTTCCTTTGTGAATAGTTTTCATCCAGAAATATTTCTCTCCATCCTTTTTCTGATGTTCCATTCTCTGTTTTCCTTCTTGAAGTTGGGGCATATTAAAATTGCACTATATGTAAAGGAACTGTAATAGTGAAATACATCTTCCTATCTTCTCAGTTGGTTTGACTTTGTGTGTTGGATGAATGGAATTTGGGGGTTCTTCTGATCAGAAGCTGAGTGAAAAATGTCTGTATTCTGACAGCTCCAGTTCCCCAGTTACCACTCTTCACAGGACAGGTGCAGTGAGGAAAGAGCACAGTGCTCAGGGGTCAGGCTGTGTGGGTTCAGCCTTGGGGCTGTGGGTAGCCTACAGCAGCTGGATGAGGGTGCAGCTGCCCCATACCCTCCCTAGTGTGGCCTTGGGGGCTGGCAGCACTGAGGCATGGGCCAGCAGGCATCCCACCAGCTGGCAGAGGCTGGGCTGTGCTAAAGCAAAGCCAAAGTGACCCAGGATCTTTTTGTAAGCCACTTTTCTACCTAAACTGTTTTCTCTAACAAAGCCAGCTCTAATCGGGGCCTTGTGTACCAGGCACTCTGCAAACTCAGAACCAGTTAATCCTTTCTGAAAATTACAGACTGCTTGAGAGTTGGGGCACCAAAGCAGCTTTAGTTCTGTCTTCCTATGGCCATAGGGAGGGGAAGAAGTGTGATGCCTGTAATCTACTCTGACACTGTGAACATTTTGCTCAAGCAGGCAATGTGTAGTCACCACATGGCATCATTTCAGGATCCCCAAACAGCTGTAGCTGTTTCATGTGCCTTCAGGTTCATATATGGGTATGAAAAGCTAACGCTGTCTAAACCACGACCCTCAGCATCACATCCCCACAGCTTTTCAATCCCTGCAGGGATGGGGACTCCACCACTTCCCTGGGCAGCCTTCCTTTTGGGGAAGAAATTGTTCCTCATGTCTGACCTAAACCTCTTCTGATGCAGTCTATTTCCTCTTGTCCTTTTACTTCTTCCTTGGAAGAGACCAATACCCACCTGTCTCCCACCTCCTTTCAGCGAGTTGTAGAGAGCAATGAGGTCTCCTCTCAGCCTCCTTTTCTCGGTTCCCTCAGCTGCTCCTGGCACCAGTCCTGTTGCCTTCCTCTAGACATGCTCTCGCACCAAAATGTCCTTCTTGTAATGAGCGACCCAAAACTGCACCCAGGATTTGAGGTGTGGCTTCACCAGTGCCAAGTACAGGAGGACAATCCCTACCTTGGCTCTGCTGGCCACACTATTGCACATACTGACTAGGATGCTGGTGGCCTTCTTGGCCTCCTGGGCACACTGCTGGCTCATATTCACCTGGCTATCAACCAACACCCCTAGGAATGGGTTGCCCAGGGAGGTGGAAGTGTTTAAAATATGACTGGATGAGGCACTTAGTGCCATGGTTTAGTTGATTAGATGGTGTTGGGTGATAAGTTGGACTTGATGATCTCAAAGGTGTTTTCTAATGTGGATAATTGTGTTTTCTGTCTTAAGGCTTTCTGGTTGTGACTAACATACCTCTCTTTCTTTTTTTTTTTTCACCTAAACATGCTCAACTCTTCACTGTTAACACTGAAATTTAGATGTGTGTACTGATGTTGATCATAGCCTGCTACAAATGCATTCTTTCATTAAGAAATTTTGAGTCTTATAGTACACTGAATGTTCGGAGTAGGTAACAGTGAGAAAAGCAACACTTTAGGGAAAAAATACATTGTACTTTGCCTTGGCACTTTAGAAGTGCCTGCATTTCTTCAGAGCCTGTCTGCTTGCATGCAGTGGAGCACACATAAGTGGAAAACCATCTTTTCCAAATGAAAGAATGACTAATGAAGAGCCTGATGATAACATCATCTATGTATTTAAGCACAGGTCATTCTGCTTGGTAGGTGATTGGAAGCAAATGGCCAGTGTTGCATAAAGACTTTAATATGAGAAGATGCATCCACCTCTGCCCTTCAATAGGGTTGACAGGACCAACAGAGAATTTAAACCTCAGGCTTTTGTAACCAGAGTAATGAATGATTACTACTTAAGTGCTTTTTTGGTGTTTCACATTTTCTAGTAAACTCTTCTGTGCTGGAGAAGATGAATCATTTAATTCTGATTATATCTTAGCTTGCCTTGTGAAAACAGCGATGCATTTGTCATCTCTTCTTGGATAATGATGTTCTGCCCTCAGATGGTTTTTTCTTGAAGGCACTGCTTCCAAACATTTTAGTTCCACTCTTGTTGTTTTGTTTTGCTTTTATCTGATGGATTTCCCAAAACCAGTGTTTTGAGATGTATTTTGTTGTTTGAGAGGATGTTTTATCAGCAGAAATGCTTGAAGTTTTTGTAACACTCTTGGAATCTTTATTTGGATTTTTAATACTTTGTTTTTCTTTCTCTCTTTTTTTTTGGAAAGACAAGGCTGAGAGAGGGTAGAAATTGCTCTGCATGTGGGTGTTGTTTGTTTTGGGTTTTTTTGTTTGTTGTTTCGTTGGTGGTTTTTTTTGGGGGGAGGGGGTTGTTTTTCTCAAAAAATACTGTTTCTGCTTTTAGAGTTGGTGTCTTTTCTTATCTTTGCTGGTAACTATGTGTGCACTTTACAAGTATTAAAAACAACAACAACAAAAAGTATATAAAGCAGTCTCAGTAGCTTGCTTTCTTCTTTGTCTTCTCATGTAAATATTCCCTGAAGCAGAGTTTGGTGTTTAACCTAAATTTTCTGGGTTTCCACCACCCTCTGGCTGACTTGTCTGGGTGTGGCTTCACTGATGGCTGCTTTTCAGTGGTGTGTTGACATTACTCTAACCAAGGAACATATCATTCAAAACTCAAAAGTGCTTTGGGGATTTTTTTGGTTCTTTTTCTTTAACTTATTTGTGGTTCCCATGGATTTCAGTGTGACTGATAACATTAATACCTCAGTAAGCCACATTAATAGCCCTGTTAGCCATTGAGTGCTAACGTGCATTAAAATTACAAGAATGGAATGTGTTGATTCCTAAAAGTGTGTGCATATGCATATGAAATACTGCCCAGAATGTTTTATTTCTTTGATTGTCAATGCAGTACTGTCTGTGTTTGCAGTGGATTAATCCTGGTTACTGATCTGGAAGCTTGATGTCTAGAGTTGAGGGCAGCTCTGTCAAATGAATTATCATGGCCCTGGAGCCCTCAGGGTCATGCAGCCCTAATAATGGGAGGGAAACATACTGGAGAGAAGATATATAACCCAAGATCCTCATTTGGAAAGACAATCTGAAATGTATTCTGGGGAACTTTTGGCAGGTATTCTGTGAAAGCTGACATTGGTGCTGTTTGTTTTCTTTCCCCAAGACATATCCTGGGCAGTTTACTTCAGCACAGCCATAATTTCATACTTTTATGTAAAGCCTCAAAACCCCCATTTATTTCCTCGCTTACAGAAATCCTGAGGGGAAACAAAAAACACTCTTGTTTTTATCTACACTGTTCTCTGGTCCCTCACTGTAAGGTACTTTCTGCTGTCTGCAGCTGATGTCTTTGGGCAGTTCTCTGAGTAGCAGCAGTGCTGGTTCCCTTTTCTCTGCTTCATAACCCCTCTGAATCAAGAGTGGCCACAGTAAGGGAACAGGCTGTATGTGGGCACAGGGTGGCTCCCAGCTGTAGAAAACATGAAGGCATTGGAACAGGTGGCCTCCTTTGCCCCATCCTCCTTGCTGTGAGCTGCCGGTTGCCTCAAAATGTGGTGACACTTCCTTGACCACTGCCAGAGGCCTTTGCAGTCTTGTGTTGCTGTGTCAGTTCATAGTTTGTCTTGATGACCCATCTTTCTGGATTATCCCTATTCTCAGTGTCACAACCAACGTTATTTTCATGATTGCTGACTAAGGTAATCTTATATTCTTCTGGTTCATGCTTTGGTTCTTTTTTCATGGAGTATTTAGCTCTGTAACTCTGTCCCCTTTTATACAAAAGGAAAGCTGTACAAGTGTGGTGGGGATTTTGCTGACATCACTCTGTCAGCTAGTGGGGTGCCCTTTTTTTGTGTGGGCGCACTCCTTGGACAGAGTGGTGCTAAGTTTTCCCGATGATCTGGAGGTGAGCAGCAGAGAGGAAGACCACAGGGCCGTGAGACAGAATAGGATGTCAAATCTCCCAGTGTTAACAGGGCAGAAGTGGTGCTGGAGCTGCCTCTTCGTTGTCCTTTTGTGTTGTCTGTCCCTGCTCAATGTGCTTGGCCCTGCCACCACCCTGCTGGATGTTATGTCAGTGATGGTAAATAGAATATTACTTGCTCTCTGAATTAGTCTGGCCTAATGTTGTAACATCCTACTGAAAGCAGAAAATCTTGTGCTGATCAAATACCAAAACCACCACCTGGTCTGTGATCAGCTTGTATAGCCCTTGCTGTTCCAGTTTGTGAGCTTGAAATTGTGTCATTATAGGAAATGAAAGGTAGGATTTCCAAAGAGCTTAAAGCCTGTCCTTTTAATTGTTTGCACTGACAGTATTTTCATAACATCTTTTCACTTAAATAACAGGTGCCTTTTCTGAAGAGGTATGCTGACTTGCAGGCTGATCTTATCCTTAGAGCATACTTTTTTTTTCCCTTGTGCTTGTGATCCTAACCTAGTAAAATATCTGCATAAACTTTCTACAGTTTATATTGTTTCTAATCTACAACAACAGAACTGAAAAATGTTCTTTCTTGCAACCAGTATAAACAGGAGTCAGGTTTTAATATCTTATTTATGAATAACATTAGCCCCTAATGACTGTGGCTTAATCATCTACAGTTAGCTTTGAAGATGTAGACTGTATGGCAACTTGGGACTCTGTAATAGAGCTTTTAGCACCTTTTGTTAGAAATAGTAATTTTAGATACTTGCTGTAGCCTGCACAGAATAATAATTGGGATAGAGATATTTTTTTTCCTCAAAACCACTGGATTAAAAAATGTAGAGTTAGTTTCCAGTGTTGCAGGTATATCAACATTACTTTTTAAAGAAAGTTTCTTTATTTGGCAGTTTGGTTCTCAGCAGCGCATCAGTGTTTCTGATGAGTTGTCTCAGTATATGCTCCATAGGGATAGCTGGAAAATTATGCAGTGCCCATTCATTTGGAATGCTTGTGCCTGTGCTTTGCAAATTGAGCATCTGGGGGTCTTAGAGGCACTCGCAGGACCAGGCTTCCTTGGCAGGCAGCAAAAGGGTGTGAAACCCATGACTGCCAGTTTCCTGCTCTGTGTTACCTGGAACTGGGGGCTGCGGGAGGGGCTGTATGGCAGCCCTGGTGCAGTCTGCTTTGGGCTTGCCAGCATTTGCAGCAGGAGCAGACATTTGAGTCTTCATCTGTAGGACTGCAGGTGTGGACCTTTGGGCAGCATCCATGCTTTACCCATGCCAACACCGTATGTTTGCATGAATGGAGATATATGCAAGCTGCTGGTTTATGGGGTTGCTCTCATTTTCATTGTCAATGTCCTGGAGCATTCCCACACTAAAGGTGGAAAGCCCAGACCAGTGACACCAAGAACAAACTGGGCTATTTTTGAAGTTTCAAGTTTAAAATGTTTGGAATGTAACTTAGTCTGTGTTGCAGATAACACTCTACAGATAGGTCCCTTTATTTTATGCTTCCTGTGAACATATCTAAAATATTCACTGCAAAGTGTACTTGTGCATGTGCTTCCAGCTGTATTTTATTGTGGGATGATTCCAGATGCAGCAAGCTAAATTGGCACAGCAGCACTTGTTGGAAGACTCTTGTTTGAAATGTCTCATATAACTTCAGCAAAACAAGCCGATAGCGTGTACAGTAACCTTGTAAGTTCACAGGCACAGAGTGTCTCAGTAGGAACTGTTTTGAATTCCATGCTTGGCCTGAAAAGTTATTTTGCAGGAGTTCTGTGGAAGTCAGCTTTTTATAAAAATACAGAAAAGTCATCTGGTCACTTATAGAGAGAGGCTGTTTGCAAGGCTTTGTTCAGAGACAAATTCTGCTTCTGTTAGGATGTTGCATCTTGAGAAATGTTTTCTACGTCACCAATGGAAAACAAGCGTGTTTGACAAATGTATTTTTGTGCTTTTTCAACTAGTCCTGAAAGGGAAAGCTTCAGTTGTTACCAGAATCTCATCTATTATTTTTTTTTTTCCCCTCTCCTTTTATGTCCATTTTAGGAAAACATGCAAGAAAACCAAACCACTAAAAAGCTATGTTTCCTCCAGAGAGAAATATTTATGTTTGAAATGGTCACCATGAAAACAAAGTGCCTAGTGCACGGAGAAACTTCAGTTGAAAAACCTAGAAGATCCTCTAAGGTTCTGGCACTTGCAAAATTTCACTTGTAGTGGTGTTGATATTTCAGACTGAAGATTTAGATTTTTGTTAAAAAGAGACAGTAGTTTTTACTAGGATAAGGAAGGAATAGTAAATGATTACTACAGAGGCTACAGAAGCCAATCTTTTGTTTCTCTTGACGTTTCTAACCTTAAGCAAACAATAAATGTATTGTATCCTGTATGCCAAACTAAAGCCTTAATAAAAGCGTTTGTTCTTGGTGAATGTTGCAGAATTAGGGCTGTATTGAAAATGGAGTTGGGATTAGTGGTATTGAAATGTGAGGAATTTAATTATTTTCCAGTCTCCTTGATGAACATGTCAAATGTTAGAAACAGAGTATTAAGGGACTAAGGAAGGACTGAAGTGGTTAAGTTTGAATTAAAATTAGGGTTGTTCTTTCTCCAGTGGGGCAACTTTTAATTTTTTTGGTATACTACCTCACAACATTGCTGACCGTTTACATGGTGCTGCTGTCAAAGACGCAGGTTACTTTCATGTGATGATGCCTGTATGCCAGCTTTATTGCTTCCTCTGTTTTTGCTGAAAGGCTTCATGTGCAGACCTGAACCAGTTTCATACATCCATTTAGCTAATGTTAATTAGTGGAATTATCCTGACAGGGGAGATATTTTTTCATTATTCTCAAAATCATCTATAGTAAGAAAACTTGCTTCACTGGCAGGAAATATCAGCTAAGACTGGAGACATTTGCTTTCATACCCATACCTGCACCACTGCTTTAATTTCCACTTTCCCTCTGTCCCTGTTGCACTGCTTTCCATTAAGTTGTAATAGCACCTCCAGTTTCTCCTTGAATAGCCATCAGGCATGAACAGCACTTCTCAGCTTTGCTTATCTGATATTCCCATTTGTCTCAACTGGAGGCAGAAAGGAGGGTGGCCCAGCTTGTCAGAGTAGAAAGGATCATTGAAGTGCAGCCCTTCTTCCTAGTGTCTGCAATTTGTCTGGGAACCCTCCAGATACTCCTGTAATAGTATGGAACCTTGAGTGGAAGGCCAAGTTCTTGTATGTACTTGCAACATTGTGTGTGGGACCTGAAATGACAGTCCATGTTAACTATGAATCCAACCCATGGATGCTTTAGTTCTGGTTTAAAAGAACTGTTTGCCCAGTCCTTCCTACTCTCTAATACACTCCTTTTCTGTGGCCCAATTTTTTATAGGTCTCTGTAGCAGTTGGTAAAGTTCAAATAAACTCAACTATATTTTTGGATTGTACTTCCAGAGGAAGTTCAATAGTCACTGTGACAATCATAGTTTACAGTTTCAGCATCACTATCACAGTATCACTAAGGTTGGAAGAGACCTCAAGGATCATAGAGTTCAACCTGTTTCCACAGACCTCATGACTTGACCATGGCACCAAGTGCCACGTCCAATCTCCTCTTGAACACTTCCAGGGATGGTGACTCCACCACCTCCCTGGGCATCACATTCCAATGTCAAACGACTCGCTCGGTGAAGAATTTTCTCCTCACCTCGAGTCTAAACCTCCCCTGATGCAGCTTGAGACTGTGTCCCCTTGTTCTGGTGCTGGTTGCCTGGGAGAAGAGACCAACCCCTTTCTGGCTACAACCACCTTTAAGGTAGTTGTAGAGGGCAATGAGGTCACCCCTGAGCCTCCTCTTCTCCAGGCTAAACAATCCCAGCTCCCTCAGCCTCTCCCCATAGGGCTTGTGCTCAAGGCCTCTCCCCAGCCTTGTTGCCCTCCTCTGGACACATTCAAGTGTCTTGATGTCCTTCCTAAACTGAGGGGCCTAGAACTGGACATCGTACTCAAGGTGTGGCCTAACCAATACTCACCTTGATGAGACTCTTGGATCTCTGTTTCATGCCTAGGGTGAGCTATGTGGTGAAAGAAGAAAAAGAGTGAATGATAATACTCTAAGAAGTCAAGTATTTCCCCAAATGCTTGGTAGCTTTTTTTCTCACTACAGGTAAGCAGTTTATGCATTACCTCTTAAGTCTTTGAGACAGTTCAACTTAGTCTCTTAACTGCATTGTTTCTAATGAAAAAAGGCATATTTTTCCATGAGCTTCATATACTTGTAGCACCATCTTCCTCTCTATCATCTGTCAATACAGTGTTCATGCCCCCCACCCTCACCAATAATAATAATTATATATATTAAAATGTGGTGTTTCTAGCAAGCCAGAAACCCCAGTAACTAGTCTCCTGTCTCATCCTGCTTTTCTGACCACAGAATGTGGCTGTTTTGGAGAACATGACCCCTGACATAATGACGAGAAGTGTTTTGTTGATGAGCAAATGTCTCTGAGATGCCGCTCCACAGCTTCTCAGCGTGTATAAATGTTTTAAAAACTCATGAGGAGATGATTTTGTGCCCAGGAAGAACAGCCTTAAGTCCTGGCTTTGCAGTTGGAGGAGGGATGTTTTAAGCCTGTGGAAGATGCCCCAGCTGTCCTCCTCAGCTGCTCTCTTTCTCACTGGAAGCCTAGGCCTGCCGCATGTGTTTGTATGTGTGCAAACACCAGCTTCCACTGGTTTGCATCATGCTAAGAATGGTTTCCTCTCCATCCTGTCTGCAGCAGCTCCAGCTAACCATCTCTTCTGTCTTCTCCTCAGCATTATCAGCCCTAGCACATGCTGTTTTTCTTCTAAGGCTGGTTCAGATACAGCTCTACCCTTTTAGCTTTTCACTTCCCCCGCTTCCTTCCTGGATAGAAACAGCTGAGGCTATAAAAATCTCCTCTCTGTGTGCAGAAAAGATACTAAATTAAAGAGCTTGTGATCAGACTCATTTATCAATTATGCCAGAGTTAACTTTTAAAGATATTTGTGTTACACAAACATGATAACAGTCTTGTGGGGAGCTAATGAAAACAATGGAGAGGAAGTTTTATAGCTCTTGAGTTGGTCAAAGTCTTTGGTAGCACTGAGGCAGTAGTGATGTGAGTTTATACTGATTAAGAAAACCTATGTGGCTGCCACTTGCTCAGCTGAAAAGCCCTAAGTGGAAAGTTTCACTGGCACTTCCCCATTCCCCAAGAAACTGTTCATGATTATTTTGTGAGAAAAATACTTTGGCTTTTCTATTATTAAAAAAACCCCAAACTCAGCCAGGCAGAGAACTCAGGTAAAGTAAGTGTTTATCCTTCATTTTGATTTTGAATTTTTTTGTCAGTGGGTGTCTAATCTTGAGGTGCCTGTTTAAGCCCTGTTGTACCTTGCACTGTGGTATTGCTATCTTTTAGTTGTTGTGTGTTGCCTTCCCCCTTGCAATAGCACTTGTGTATAAAGCTGAAGCCCAGACACACGTCGGCCTCTCTGCAGGGCAGTCCCTTACCTTTCTCTTTCCCCTAGGAATTTCTGAATTTGTTGGCCAGTTCTGGACTGATCCAAAACTGCTGTGCAACTCTGCATTCCCAAAGCCAGGGCTGGTGAGGGTAATTCTGGGCTGTACCCACACTGGGGTAGCGAAGGTGGCTGGGCTTCTTCCTGCCAATCTGCATTTCTTGGAGGGTTTTGTGAATTAATCATTGAGGATGTGAACCTGGAAAGGTGCTGGACATCCTGAACTACTTTTGAGTCTCTGGAAGTTCATGGCACTCAGTCTCTTGAACACTTAGACCTTCTGGAAGTCATAGAATCAATAAGGTTGGAAAAGACCTCAAAGACCAAGTCATGGCATGTAAAATGTTTGTGCTTTCACCTCACAAAGCTCTTCAGAAAAGGGCATGGGTCGTACTATAAAGTATGGAGAGGGGAAAACAAAAACTTCCTGATTTATTCTTGGCACCAAACATTTTATCACGACATTTGGTCTAAGAAAATGTACGAACTCTCAAGATTGCCAGTTTGTTTTACCCACAAACCAACAGGCTAATGATGTGCACACAAAGGTTATTTATTTTGAGTGCAGCTGGGGAATGTGAGTATTCCAAATGCTTCCTTCTATCTCCCTGTGGGATCTCTTTAAGTTGCATAATCATTTTCTGTATTAGAGGATTGTAAGATAGACATGGTAAGTCTCTTTGCTTAAATACACCGGTTAAGCTTTCCTTTTTCTTCTTTGATGGAAATGCAAGCAGAGAATTAATAGTTTGTGAACAGTGTTAAATTAAAAAGTGTAACTTCAAAGGCCTTTCTAACAATTTATTCTAAAACTATCAGTTAACAGATGATGTTCCAAGGAAAATAACTAATTATGTGGGAGGTTAGGCAAGCATTGATTTTTATTTTTTTTTTTAATTATTTTTTTGTAAGGTTTTGCTTTCTTGGACGGGTAGACAATTCTTTAATAGAAAAAGAATACATGACTTAAATCTCTGGGCTTGTGTCTGGGTAAACTCTCATCTGAGCACCAAGTTTATACATAATCTATAACTGTTTTCTTGGAAAATGTGCAAGCCACTTGGATATTTTCTGTGGATCTTGGCTGCCTCTAAGACAACTCCCCGTTAGAGATTGAGAGTAAGGTTAAAGAAGGATAAGGGAGTGCCACGGTGCAAGTGTTTTAGTTTTTTCAAGCTTAAGTTCATTTAGAATAGCATTGCTCTTACAGAATGTAAGGGCATTTATCTGGAGTACCAGGCACAGTTTCACAGTGGTCATGTTACTAGGAAAAGCCAGTGGGACTTAGTGGGCCAAGCATCATTACTTTATATCATCAGCATGACAAGGTGAGGCTCCAAACGTGTAACTTTAGCATTAACATGTAGAGACAGGGAGATAAAATTCCTTTCTGTGCACTGAAATCTTTCTCATTTTGGCAAGAGAGTTAGAAAAAGGGGAGTGCTCTATGGTTATTTGTTTTCTGTATCTTTAGTTCTGGTGTAACTTGTAAAGTTTCAGCGTTGCCTGTTTGCATTTGCTTGTTGCAATTGATTTTGCTAGTTCTGAGGTGCTCCAGCTCAGCTGTGCTCCTGGCCCTATCTTGTGCAACAGGAGAAAATTCCCTCAGTTTGTGCTGACTTTTGCTGCAGGCTTCCAAGAATTCATAAGACACGATTGTAATGTTTTAAGAGATATACTTGTAGTGACAGAAGCTCTGCTTGAGAAAAGAATCTGGAGTTGTGTTTTCATCTATTATCTAGCACTGAACAAAAAGAAATGCTCAGGCTCTTAGTGAAGCTGGTTGTTGCAGAAACAGTAGACTAGAGTTTTACTTTCTGAAGTACATGTTATGACAGCACAAGTATGTTATGCTTGTTTGTAATACTTGTGTTGGATGCCACTGGCTTTTTGTATCTGGTTACTCCATCTCCATGTGCTGTGCTTTTATGTTCGTATTGGATATGCAGTTTGTAGGTTTAATTTTGTTAGGCAGAACATGCTTTCAATATAACCTGTGTTTCTTTTCTAGGAATTACATGCCTGGAAGTACTTGGTAGTGTTGATCACCTGTACTTCAACACAAGAACTCCAGCTTAATCCTTTTCAAATACTTCTCTCAGAACATGGGGGAAAATGATGATGAAAAATGCAGCCAGGCTGGCCAGATATTTGAAAACTTTGTACAAGCATCAACATGCAAAGGTACCATTCAGGCCTTTAATATTCTCACTCGCCAACTTGAATTGGATCCTTTGGACAATAGAAACTTCTACACCAAACTGAAGTCCAGAGTGACGACATGGAAGGCCAAAGCTTTGTGGAACAAGCTTGACAAAAGAGCAAGTCACAAAGAATATAAACGTGCAAAATCTTGTATGAACACGAAGGTAAGAGGAATTCAGTTTTGGATTTCCTAGCTTAGAATCTTTTAAATTTGTTTCAATACACCTTTTGAAACTATGGCTCATATAAACTCATTTTGACACATTTTCAGATGTTTTTGTTCTGCAACTTTTCTGGAAACACACAATATGTAAGAGTGGTCCTAAAAACACCCTGCTTTAGTCTGCCTCAAACATGGCAGAAAAGTTTTCTGCACTCTTCAGATGTCAGAATCAGTCAGGCATAAGTTCTAAACTCATGAGGCAGTAGGCTTCATTCATTCCAAGCTCACAAGAACTACTTGCTTTATTGAATGGGGTTTTGCATGTGCAGTCATACCATATTCAGTGGGCTTCCCAGTTGCTACTTGGTGCATTTTTTTTTTAAGAGACCAGGAATAGCCAAATGTATTTTGACAGGAGTTCCTAAACTGTTAGCTGGAAACTGCTGCTTGGAGGCATGGAATATCTGTCTTTGGGCCTAAACTACAGCAAAAGAAATTCTTGCACTATTTTTGGGTTTAAATACTTTACTGTAACTGGTTTTTCACAAGCACAATACAGATAATTGCTGTGTGGTAGTTACTGAAGGACATGGTTGTGGGAAGAACAGGAAATGATCTCTTCAGCAGAGTTTGTAGTATCTTATTTGAGTGAGAGAGCCACTGAACATCAATATAAATCTTTTGCACAGAACTGTACAAAATCTAGTTCATGCCACTTGTTTCATTTAACTATCACAGAATATTTTTAATAGCTTTATTACAAAGTAATTCACTTATTTACTGCCAAGTGACAGCTGAAAGTTGCCCCAAGAAAGGTAAGTTTTAAGAAGCTGCTTTATAGACGTAGAACAAGGAGGAAGGGCACACTGGCAGGTAACTAGATAATGATAGCAAACTATTGATGACTTTTTTGATGTTAAAGTGTTATTTTATGGATTCAGTAGACAGTGTTGAAAGTTTCATTCTTCTTTGAATCATTGCCTTGAAATTTCTCAAAAGCAGCAGGGAGAAGGACACTGTTACCTTCAGTACATATAGAGATCTTATTTATTAATTTTGAATAAACTCAAATGATGATTAACTTTTGCTAAGTTAATAAATGCCCTTACTGTAGTTTTCTTTGGAAAATGAAGAGCATCATTATAGCTATTTGCACTGATTCCCTGACAGCCTCAGCTTCTCTCCTTTCTTTTTTCCCTTCTTTTTCCTTTTCGACCTGTGCTTCCTTCCTCCCTTTTGTTCTGTGGGAAAGGCTGTGCACATACGTCATAGAGAATCTTTGTGATGAAAACAGGAAAGGGAAGGAATGAGAAAGTGACTGATGATTAATAAATTACAGGAGGTATTCCGTGTGCACCTCACCTATACATACAGCCCCATGTCAAAGTTTCCATGAGAAAATATTTGCAGCAACAACAAATAAGGCAGTTTTAACACCATGTTAAGCACACAAAGAAGTCCTTCTCTCAAGTGTGACATTAGAAAACCAAGGCTTGGTTCAGCAAAGTTCTTAAGCAAAGTGATGAATTTTTATAAATGGTGAGAAGAATTGTGGAAATTGGTTGGTACCTAAAATACAGTCTGTATCATGCTTTACAAGGCTGCCAAACAGAAGGCTAATCAACACCTTCCATGGTGTTGAAAGTATGGCGTTCCTTGTTAAGAACGAAGATATAGTTATAGTGGCATGGTGTAAGTATTTGCAGAAATTAATGGACATATGCACATATGATCAAAATGTAAATGACTATAGAATGGCTGTATGTGTGTATAGATATTCTGTAAAATACATATGGATGTTCATTATGAAGCTGGACCATGCCTAGACCTGCACTTCACTGTGTCATTAGTGATTTAACTAGAGAAACATGAACCTTCAGATTTTGGCTAATGTAAGTGGTAATGTTAGCCTGTGAGCTCTGTGGGGCTATCTACCCAACATTCCTCACACATGAATCACAGTCTGCTCTGAAAGCCTATCTATGCAACATGAATGAGAGAAAACATTTGTGAGAAGACTCTGGATTCCCGAATCATCTCAGTGGAGTACTCTGACAATCACACTTAAGATAAGGAATTCTCAGAAGCACTGGCAGTCCACCCGAAATGCCAGTGCAGAGAGATTAGGTTAGAATTTACATACCACGATTTTCCTCTGGTGCAACTGGTGATTTTGAGTTTCTATCATTCTGGTATACTGTGCCAGCTACCATTTTTAGTAGTACAACAGACAGAGCGGAGTAAATAGACTAAATCCTGGCAGAGGTGCCAGCAGTCAGCTCTGTGGAGTTGCCTGAGGACTGATGGGAGTAGATCAGCCCGGAGCAAAAATCTTACCTGTTAAAGCAGGATCACAAAATGAGCTAAGTGGATTTTTGCAATTGCAGCTCTGTAAAAAGACTGAAGGTTGCTAGTAGGCATAATTAGAAAGAAATATATGACTTGGAGGCTTTGCTTGAGGTTATGGCCATGAACCCTGTTGCGAAGTCTGCAGCTCATGGTTCTTTTCAGATAAAGCTGTACAATTGGGCTTCTTGCACCCTTCCCAATCTTTGGAGGATACAAAGCAGATAAAACACAGTTGAGATCTAAATTACTTTAGGTTTTGGCATGGTTTGCTTTATTTGTTTGGTTTTGTTTTGTGTTTAATCAAATCTGCTGCCTCATGCATGTGCTGTGTGTTTGTGTGTTCCAGTTTTACAGAGCTGAATACTGTACGTGTTGATTTTTGTGCTTATGAACTCTTCAGCCACACTTGTTACTCATTACAATATAATGAAGTTTTATACATACAGGTTCTGTTCCTCCTAAGTAAGAGTCTTGTATCTTAACTTCTTTTGAAGAACATTGCCAAATACGGCTTTCAGAGATTCTGCAATTATTTGATTTTAAGCTGTGTCAAAGGCTTTGCTGAAGTCTAGGTAGACCACAGCCACAGACCTTCCCTCATCTACCAGGCAGGTTGCTCAGTCATAGAATGAGATCAGATTGGTTAGGCAGGACTTTCCTTTTCTAAACCATCTTGGCTGGGTCTGATCCCCTGGTTGCCTCGTACATACCCCTTGATGGCACTCAGGATTTTCCATAACCTTGCTAGGCACAGAGGTCAGGCTGATAGGCCTTTAGTTACTTGCATCCTCCTTTTGGCCCTTTTTGTAGATGTGTCTCACTGGCCAACCTCCAGTCATCTGGGACCTCCCCAGTTAGCCAGGACTAGTGATAAATGATGGAGAGTGGCTTAGCCAGCTCTTAGGCTAGCTTCCTGGGATGAATCCTGTCCAGACCCATCAACTTATTAGGATCAAAGTTGCACAGCAGGTCACTAACTACTTCCTCCTAGACTTGGCCTTCCAACTTTATTTTTTTGGTAATAGATTAGGTTTCCTTCCAAAAACTCCTTTTGGAAATGTTGCAAGAGATTGACTCAAATTACTTATGACCATTTTTCCAGGGTTAGATACACTATGGCTCTTTTTGGTAGTGCTGCATGCCATCAGTCTTGCCTAGCCTTAGTGGCATTGGTGTTTTGCTGTAGGAAATATCCACAGGCTCCTCCAGTGGGGTGATGCTTTAACCAGGGCAGCATTACAGAGAGTGTGTGGCTTGAGGGGGAATGGGGGTGGAGGGAAATCAGGGACCAGGGTATGAGTCAACTGAGGAGGAATGCTGGGTCAGAAATGGGGATGGAGGCTGGAGGTTTTGTGACTGACTCAGCACTGGCTCTGAGCCTTCTCTCCCAGTACTAACCACAGTGGTGCACCCTCAAGTGATACAACAGGATGATCTTTATTTGCCAAACCCCTTCCGCTCCTTTCCATATCGTCTTTGTTTCCAAAGATGGTCAAATGAATGCTTTGGGAGTTAGTTAAAGCTATTTCATCTGGTGTTCTCCTTACCACAGAGCTGAGAAAAGGAGAGGGAATCCAGGTTGTGCTGAGAGCTGCCATGTTACTTAGCCATAGGGTAATTGACAAAAGGAGTGGGTACTAGGCCTCTCTCATTATTTGGTAGCAATTGGCTTCCTACCAGTCCTCAGCTATTTACAAACATCCTAATCTGCATTCTTGCTCCTTGTAATAAATGGGGCAGATTGGCTTTTAGATGTCTTCCTCTCCCTGCTCTCCACCTTCCTCAGTAGCACTAAACAAATACTTGTCTCTTAATTAAGTAAATGATCCAGCATGTATAAACCTGCTGGTATTGCAGCTAAATTTCTTCCTGAAGTGCTGGCATTTGTTGGTCCTTCAGAGGCAACTCAGATTTTCAGCTGGATTTCTTCTGTTCTGTATACACTGGTACAGGAGCCAGTGTGTTTTTGTGTTCAAGTGTCATGATAGCTTGCCCCTCGGGACAAATATTTTTTGGAAGAGAGTTACTAAATTTTAAGATGAGAGAAGGGAATCTTAGATGTGCTCCAACTTAAAAAATACCCTTATAATGACAACTTTCTCTAGTCTATAAAGAGTGAATGTTCAGATGGCACATCCCTTTCACTGAATATACTAATCTCTTCAAATTAATACTTGAAATGGGGAGATTTCCAAACCTGATAATGCAGGTTTACAATGAACAGACATCAGACTTATTTCAGATGTTTTAGATAGTGTTGCTAACTCCTATTACCATAAAAATATGTTCCTGTGAAGGTCATAACTTGAAACTAGAAGTGGACTGCCATATGATAGGAGGTGTTGTGAATGAAAGGTGGTGGGTTTTCACAAAAAGACATTCAGCTGCCTTTAAAAAAAATATATTATTATGATCACACAGTGCTTGGATAGCAGAATCCAGAACCTATTGAGCCATTGGGAGTATTAAGGACCACGTTTTACTGACTTAAGTGTCACCTAGGTGTTTATTTTGCTATCTGTGCTTTGCTTTTGCCGTTTAGGATAAGTTACCAAAAGCCTTGCTCCAGGTTTCCATTATAAATTTATTTTGAAGAATTTTAGTAAGTAACTTTTCCAACATTATTTCAAAGTAGGATATGCAGGACTAATAGGAGCAAGTGGTAAGGATGATTTGAGACTAGGGGAAGCAGCACATCACCTAAGAACAGGCAGTAAAACCACAGTTCTTGAACATTGTGCATTCATTTCTCTAAGAATTTTTGGAGAGGGAATGGGGAGAAGCTTGGGTGATGACAGGACACACAGCAGACAGTTCTTTGAAAACAAAACAATTAGGCTTTCTGAGCAGTGCTTTAAACTGAAATTGGGCCAAATTACATCAGCAAAGGCAAATGTTTGGCATGTGATTTGATAATGAAATCAGTTTATTTTTATTAACCTACAGACATTCACAAATACACGATTTTTCAGATTTATCAGTCATGAAGTCTGGCCAAAGTCACATATCAGACAGCCTAAATAAGACTTTTTCAAACATTTGGGAATTTTGAAATTTTTGGCTTGCAAAATAACAGTAGCTTTACAACTGTACTTTGGTAGCACTGTGCTGATTCGCTGTCACTTGCTTCATAGCTTTGCAAGTAATCGGCAGAAGGGAACTGTCCCACCCTGACCTGATTTCCTAGATATTTTGTAAAGACTCCCACAGGGAGTGACACCCAGTTACTTTCACACAAAACGCTTCTATTGTCACCACAAGTGGCTTAATTAAGTTTGACTGAAACAAAAGGTTATGACAGGGTGTGTTCCCCGAACTGTGTCTTTGTAGTGCTTTTGGGTTTGAGTGTGTGAAGAGGCAAGACTGTCCATCCTCTCCAGGCAGGGTGGGGTGCATGGGCAAGGGGTGAGCCTGCATGGTCCCGGCACACAACTCATGCCCATACGTTGCTCAGGTCAGACCTTTTTTTTGGCCTCAGAGAGACCTCTGATGGTGCCAGATGTAGTTATTAGGGCATTGTTGTTAGCTACGTTTCCAGCTTTGCTCTGGTAATGTTTGCGTACTGATAAGTGAGGAAATCCATAACGTTTTCTACCAAGAAGTGATTAAACACTTGGCTGCTAAAAACGAGATTTCAGACAATAAGGCAATTTCCTGTCTCCTACGGTCCAGGTCCTTCCCGAGGTTCCCATGGCTGTCCTGAGAACTGGGGGTTTGGGGATGTGGTTGCTCTCCTCTTTCTGCTGATAAACCTAACTCTAAGCAGATAGCTTTTAATATACTTTTGGTAGAATGAAAACTACTGCTGTTCTACGAGGTGCAGTGTAAGAAGGGAAAATGCAAAATACTCCACCAGAAGCTGCTCCTATTTCAGCTATGAAGAGCAGCTTGTTTTCTAAGGTCATGCCTGTTTCATCTTAAGAAACTAAGTGGTACTGCCTTGCGTATCTTGCTCTTCGGATTTGTTCATTTGACTCGGATACTAACTTCAGAAGGAACCAGGTGTTTATGCCACACTTTGAATTACTCCTGTGTTACTTGCTTCTGGTGCCCTTTGAACGAAATACAAGAGCAGCTTCAAAAAGATCTCTGCAACAGCAAATACTTCTCTCTGTGACTGGTGTCCACCTCTCCATCCTGCCTGTACCTGGATTTTCATTTCAGATAAAACAGCTGTGCCAGGGTAAATTGCATTTCAGATCAGAAAACATTGCGAGAGATGGTAGTGAGCTTCCTGCCAAGGACTACACACCCAGATCACTAATAATGAGTTACGCTGATCAGCAAGTGCTCAGTAAAAGGCAAAGACATTTTTTTCAGGGTTGTGTTGTGTTTTTTGTTTTGTTTGTGTTTTGGTTTATCTTGTTTGTTTGTGTTTTTAACGTGGTAGGAAATAATGGCATATGGTGGGAAGCCATTCCTGTGAGGGGAGGGCTGTTGTGACTGGTGAGGCAGCCACTGAGGCTGCTGGCTGGCTGTGGAACAGCAAGGGCTGAGCTGGTTTGCTTGGCTCCTGCTTGGCTGTAGGCATCTGGGGTAGGAAGTTCACACTGCTTGTCAGCCCAGATACAGCCTTGATAGTGGCAGAACGAGCACAGCCGGTGTTGTTGAGGCAGGTGCCTTCATCTAAATTTTACCCTGGCTGGAATGTGAAAACAGAATCATTAATATGTAGCCGTGTAAATAAACACTGATCTTCTATGCTTGTTTATCCCCCTTCTGTTGTGTTGGATGTTGGTGTAAGAGAGACTCTTATACCTTGTGATGTGCAATTTGCTGCCAAATTTTATGCACTTAGCTCACTGTCCCTGCTGCTTTTGTATTTTGTCACCTTTTTCATATTTACTTTTATTTTTCAAATCTCTTTCCTTCGCTAGTAAGAGCTGTTACCTACCTTCTTTGTTTCCAGCCAAGAAAAAGGTTTTGGAAATAACAACTAGAGGTGCTGGAATCTTGACTTTCACAGCATGGTATGCTGCCAGCAGCCTCCCTTGTTGGTTCTGTATGAGTGCTGTTAACTTTCCCTGCTCTCAGAAACCTTCCTAAAAATGTTACACTAGGGATGTATTTTGTGATTCTGGTTGTTTGAACTGTTCGAGTCCATCTTGTTGTTTGGTGCTATTGAATGCCATATATCTCAGAGGAGCTGGTTGGTTTATTTCCAGTGTTTTCAAACTGTAAATAAAAATGTAAACAGTAAAAACATTGTCTACACATAATAAACCAGTATATGCAAATGATCAGTTAAATAACCTGGGGGGGGGAAATAGGGTTGTCACTCTTTGGAGCTGTATTGGGCTGTTCTAGTTAAGTGGCTATGAATGCAGCTGCTGGCAAATGCAGTAGCTTTGGAAAATGCACGATGAGCTGGAAGAAACTAGATCCCAGGAGCCTAGAATTGCTGCTGCCTTGTACAGCGTTGCTTTTTGAGCTCAGCCATAGCTGCCATACACTACTGCGCAGTCATTCACTTTACAAAAGTTGAAACTGATGGGATGAAATGATTAATCTTTTTTGCAAATTAATAGCCATTTATATCAGGATTTTGACTCAGACCTGGCTAGTTCTGTATGACCTCATGTTCCTAGTACAGGCTTCTAAAAGCCGAGTCTTAGCTGGGTGTTGGTTATTAACTGACCTAATATAAAAATGTGTTTTGCTGTCTGTAAAATGACCTTCACATAATTTGACTTATCAAATGCTGTAAAAAGCTGGTTTCTAAGTGGAAACTTAAATGATTTATTAGATTGTTGTAATTGTTTAGCCAAAGAATTTTAAGTTCAGTGTAGTATTTCATCTCTGTAGAGAGGCCACTCTGTAGAAACAGTGATGGGGGCTTGGTTGGTTGGTTGTTCTGTGTTGTTTTTTATTTTACGCATATTATCAACTTCTTCCTGTAGCAAAGCCAGGGTTGTTGACCAACTTGCCTGCATGCTTTGGATGCCATAAAGCATGAGAAATCTCTTCCTCTTGGTCGGTAGGCAAGACTTCTCCTTGCTGGCCATCCCCTGACCCTAAAACGACGTAGAGGATTAATTTTTTTTTCTTGCAATGGCAGTCTCATAAGTGTCGCTACTCTCAAGGCTCCTAAGGATCAAGGCTTAATGTCTGCTGTTTTGGAAGCTGAAGTTCTTGCTCCCTTTGTTTCTCTGTTCACCAGTTTTCTGTTTATGGATGTTGTATGGGTTTGGTTTAGGGGCTTTTTGCCAAGCTTGTGAGGATAGCCTTAGAGCATTATCTCTGTATGTCAGACATAAGTCTACACAAGGGGGGACACACACACATAAACAAACAAACAAAAAAACCAACAAGGTATTTAAATGCTGCCAACTGTATTATGACTGGGATAGTCAGGCAACATTCTTTCTGCAAGGTTTATTTTGGTTTGTTTTGATTGTTTAAGCAACTGGCCCAAAAAACCCCGGTGTGCAGGTTTTCTTTAGGTAACTGAAAGTTTCTGGAGATGCTTTTCTGGTTTATATCTACCAACTGCAATTTAAAAATAACCCTTATTTTTGTAAATTGTTATAAAAGCCCTGAGATCAAGTCAATGTATTTAAAATATGATCAATGCCACCTGAGAGAGTTCTTCAGAAAGGCTCCAGATAACAAAGTCCTGACAGCTTTGATGCATCAAGGAAGGAACTCTTGACCTTCTAGTACACTGAATGCATGCAGACTTTCTTTAATGTGTTGCATAGCAGACTATAAGTTTCAGATGTCTTTCATACCATTGTTTTAATTTAAATCTATGGAAAGGTTTTTATATGCAAATCTAATATTAGCTCATATATCTAAGAGACAGTGAGGATGGATGGACAAGTGTGTTCAAATTCATCCAGGAAAAATGAAGGCATGTATTTTTTTCCATGCAGAAGCTATCTTCCAAAGAAATGAATGCCAGTAGAGATAAACCAGACGAATGCAATAAATGTACTAATGTTTCACTTCTGTCACTTTGACCCTGTAAAACAGGAGGGCAATGAAGATAGATCCTCTGATCCCTGAATCATGCTGTGTCCAGCTGTGAGTACAGCAACTGCAGGGCACAGTGCTGTGGAAAGAGCTAAAACCAACCTAGATAAGGTAGCCTCAACTCCATGTAGCAGTGTTTTAAGAACAAAAGTGGCAATTTCTCCATTGTAGTCACTTGCAGACTTGGGTGCTTTTGGCAGATGATGACAAAACTGTGGATTTCTGAAATGCATGGTTGGGGATACAAAGGGTCCAATACTGGTGGGATGGAAAGCAGGAATGGACTTGTCGTGTCACACTTCCTGCACTGCAACAGGATTTTGTTCCTGTGGTGGTTGACAGTTAAGGGTGCATGCACCTCAACATTCTCAGCTGCCTTTGAACTTCCTCAGCAGTGGTCTTTATGTGGTGTTTGCTCAGCAAGATCCAGATAGTCTTAATATTTTAAGGCAGATTTTGGAACTATATGTAGTGAATTTCAGTAGTGTTCACATAATGCTCTGGAGAGTTAGGACTCCTCATTAAAATACATGTAACCAAATATTATTCTTGTCCACTTAAGTATTTTTAACCTTATGAATTTTATAATGAGCTCAGAAAACATAGTATAATAGAGGAAAATAAGGTTTTAAAGATTACTTAATTTTTGTAGGGTGAGTTTAATTCCTGTATCTTCTCCTCCCCCTTCCTTTGCAAGAATGAATTTTTATTTTTTTTAAATTAATATTTGTATGTACCATAGATCAGTCTACCCAAAATTTGTGGTTGAAGTTTCATCATCTGACCTTTTTCTAGAAATGAGAAAAGAGCCCTTGTTTGAGGTTGACACTGTCCCTTTTCTATATGTGTATGTAGTTGAATGGACACTTCCCAAATCACTGTCATATTTAGCTACAGCTATTATCACTGTTCTTGATAGGGTCGTGTTCTGTTGCCTTTTAGTAAAACCAGTTGTATAGGTATGGCAGCCTTGAACAAGTACAAGCATCTCACCCTGTGCAGGGCACATTACTGTCAGGAGAGCACTGTAAGTGCATGGCTCTAGTGTATCTGGCAAATGAGCTATTTTACAATGAGACATCCTCCATTGGTGCCAGTGGCTGTACTGGTTTGTAGAAAGATGAGCATTTTGTAGCGGGGTCATCATCTAGAGAAGCAGTGAGAACCTCAATAGAGGAGCAGCCATACATTGAAATCCTTTGGTAGCCCAGGCTGAAGCAAGATTAGACTTGCATCTTGAATTGACAAGATGTCAGGCATGCTGTGAGCTTAACTTTTTTTTTAATTAAACTTCATCTTGACACTTCTGACACTGTCTGCCATTTAGTAACATATAGAACTTTATTTTTCCAATGACTTCAAATATAATGTTTCAAACATGAAAAGTGTATTGGGTTTTAGTGGATTGAGGCTGTGTGTGACTGCACTGTTGTATCCAGTGGCTCTCAATGAATTTGTGATAAAGTCTGAGACTACAAGTGGGAGATGAACTGTAAGTCAGTAAGTCAAGAATGTCCTACTGAGCAGTCCTGTTTTTGGCAGAAGTATTTTCATGTCTAGTAAAGGGAATGAAGTGAAAAGTGGTGCAGTGGAGAGAGCTTCCCGCTGCAGCTTCTGGTAGTTGTCTGCCTTAGCTGCTTATGCAGCTGTTTCTCTTTGGAGCCTTTCCAGGGAAACAGTCATTGCTGATCCAGAAAATGTGTTGTTTCATTATGTGTTGTGCCTATCTTGGTTGCATCACATTTAGCTCTATCATGGATAAATACTTGCCCAAATCCACATAGCACGTAATCTTGTGGAGTCAGTCAAGTTAATCCTTGGTGCATCCCTGTCACTTTGGATGTTGCAGGAAGGCCAGGGCCCATGTGAAGTCCCAGAAAGATCTGGTGACTGTGGGAATGAGCACATCTGAGGCCTGGAGCAAATGTAGGAAGAGGGATTGCTATGGAAAAGCAAAGTGTTCTGTCTCTCTGCATCCTGCAGCAATCTGGGTGCAGGCAGATCCTCCTATTACTGTGTGGGGAGGCCCACAGCTGTTGAGGGTACCTGCAGCACCAGACAACACTTGAAGGTGTGTGTGGGAAGCTGCTCCTTGTGGCTTGTTTCTAACACCAAGATCCACTACTATAGCCTTTGAGGATCCACTACTATAGGCTTTGAGTTAAATAAGGAAGGAAGTTAAATAAGTCAGGCAGGTGATTTTCACTAGTATGTGTGTATTTAAACTGAAGAGTAGAAACGGTGTTTCTAACTTCTTGTGCCTTAGAACAACAAAGGGTAACTGTGTCTATCCAGTTGCTCTAGAACTGGAGTCTAAAATTAATCTCTTTTTCACCTCCAAAATAACTGAATGAGAGACATGAAGAAAATCTTGAATTCCTGGAGTGATTGTAGCTTCTTTCCTTATCCCAAGAATACATGGATAGTGGATCATAATTGAACATGCTTATTTTCCAGGACTACTTTAATGATTTTTGTAGCTTGGGCAGGAGAGGACTGAAGGATTTAGAGCAGGAAAGTATCTGTGCAATGCACTGAGCTAAAATGGGATTTGTGTATTCTTAACTGTGCAAAGAGGTGCTGTTTGGTCCCATCCTCCACTCACAGGCTACTACCAAGTAGCAGCAGATTCCTTGACTCTGAGCATGTAAATGCTGGGAGCTGATTTTATTTTTTTATTTTTTTTAATTTTTTTAAATTTTTTTAATTGTCAAGGTTAGGGAGTAGATTCTACCTTTGAATTACTAAAATGGATGTGATTTCCATGACTGGGGCATTGTGGAGTGTTATTTTGTTGGTGCTTTTGTTGCTATTTTTCTTCGTAGTGGTATTTTTTGGTTGGTTGGTGGTTTTGTTTGGTTTGGGGGGGGGGAGGTTTTTGGTTGGCTGTTTTTTGTTTGTTTGTTAGACATAGTGCTAGTACTCTTGCTTTGTCTCTCCTTTTCTCTCCAAACCTCAGCTGTTTCTGTGTGAAAAACCAGTGAAGGCATTCTGCAGATTCTCAGCTGTTAAGCTGCATATGGTTTTTCCAGAATGGGATATAGGTGTCTGGATTTCCACGCTGCTGATTTAGTAGCTGGAGATGGGAGGAATTGCAAGAGGTCCCTACTTGAAATCCCTCTCTCCTTTTCCTCCCTTTCTATTTCATAAGTCGTATACATTATATATGACATTTGCACATTATATGTAGATTATATTGAAAACCCAGGCCTGACACAAAAGTCATTTTGATTTTGGAGAGGTGATGGGTGCTCAAACCAGCATGTAAAACTTTCATGGTCCCATTTATCATAGTCAGTAATTACTGTCATTCATCTGCAGGATATTTTCAAGAGGAGCAGATGAAATTAGCTTACATAAAAATGTCATTAAAAGTAGTTGTGGTGTTCAGTGCTTGCAGGAATTAGTGGTTATGTCACAGCTTCATTCTCACAGCGTGTACAGCCCCTTCCAGGGATGCATGCTCAATATTTTAAGCATTTGTAAGATCTTTGGATGAACTATGTGAAAAGATGCATTATTTTCATGAAGGGTAAAGGAGGAAATTAAAAATCACGTGTTTAATCTGCCACAGGAATGCATAACTGTGTTTTCTTTCTTCTGATTTATTCTTTCTGTACTTTTGCCTGCTTCTGTCGACTTGTAATGCAGGTGCTGTTCTTGGAGTGTTTTACTGAAGCTTCTCATTTGGCAGGAAGTATTTACATTTGTTTGCAGGCAGAGCAGCCCTTTATACTATGAGGTTTTCATGGCTCTCTATCATTACTGCTATTTTGTTTTGACATGGTATACTCCCTGTAGTAAACCAGGATGTGACATCCAACATGGCACTGACTTTTCAGGAAGGTCACAGAAGTCTATATGTGATTTTGTTTTTTGGGTAAACTTCCCTGTAATCTATACAAGTCTTTCTCCCTGTGTTTCCAGCCTAGACAAAAGACATGCAAAAGCTCCTTGTCAGTCCTCTTTAGCAACTGTAACAGGCTAATTTGCAGATGATGTTGTGGAAAGTCAAGTTACCTTTACCTTTTTAGGAGATCTGGCACTACTAAAATCCAGTTGAGCTGCAAATTGTGATGTGGGCGTCAAGAAGCTGTTGACATTTGTCCAACCCTGTTTGTTAGATTTCAGAATTGCTTATTCAAGGCTTCCTTATGTGATGTCAGTCGTCACAGTCTGTTAAATTGCAAGAGCAGGAAGTGGAAGTAGGAAGCCATTCGAGATACCTTCTAGGCTGGCTACAAGGAAGCTTCTACTGTGTCTATGCAAGCAGTGAGCTGGGGATGGAGAGCAGGGACAAGACAGTGATATGATTCCTTTCTATATTTAATAAAGGTGGGAATATGATCACAGGAAGAATTATCTTTGCAAGGGTTTTGTGATGGTTATGGCCCCAGAAGTTTTTAAAAAAGATGACAGTGCTAAGAGTAAGCTCTCTACCACTGGGAAGTGTCCTTAGTAAATTGAAGAACAAATAATTCTGAAGCATAGATAAGTATGTTTAGGGAAGGTAACTATGGATGATAGCAAATACACAACCATTTTTCACAATGTCTCTAAGCAATTAAGAAGATATTTTTTCAGTGGTGATAAGAGGAGGTGGGAGGGCAGAATCCTCCTTAAAACTGTAACATACTATGGTGAAGAGTACCAAGAGGAACTAACAGTTTTTTTTCTGTGTGGGTTCTGTTACTTGGCAGGATACACTATGACTAAATCTCCAAAGACTGTTCTGTGGTAGGTGTAGGGTGAATTTTTGTTGTTGGTTGTTGTTTTATTTTTCGGGTTGCATTTATTAAATACAGAATTGAAATTTAGAATCATATAGCCAAAAAAGCAATCCCCACTTTATCAAACCATGTCTTTATTTGTAAAATGTATCTGTGTCCTTGCAATACGCTGCTGGAAGGCTGTGTGGCTGTGAAGGCAGTCACCTACTTGTCAGAGCTCAGAGGTCCCATGTTAATCACAACAAGCATGTACAGGAAAGAGCTGACCCAGACTCCACCAGTGATCCTCTGCAGTCGGGACAACATCCATACTCCATTTTATTCCTTTATATAATTACATTTGTTGATATTTTCTTAATATTTAACATACAGTGAGGGGTGTTCTTGTACAATTGTGAATTAAATATGTTCTTTTAGGAGGAAGAAAGCCAAGCTGCTTATTTAATATGTCTAGTTTGCCTAAAGCAAAGCAAAAGCACCTCACAGGAGCCCTTTGTTCAGTGGGATTTTTTTTTTTTAAGTATTTATTCAATATTAAAAAAAAAAAAGGGCACTTTTATGATTGGTTGGACAAAAGTCAGCCCCAGATAATTTTTGCTTAAGTTGTCAAATTTGAAAACAAATGACGAACAAACCAAAATAAATAAATTACTCTATTTTATGCAATTGAAATGTAATGGGAACCAGACTTGTGTCCAGAGAGCCTCCAGATACAGGCAGTGCTTGCTTTGAAACTGTAATCACTGTCTGGCTATGTGCACAGGGTGCACAGGAGCATGTCTGGTTTAATGAGATAATGGCTTTGGGTTTGCAGTGCAGCGCAGTTTGGCCGTGCAGCCAGACCTCTGCCTTCTGCTCAGGCTCACCCTGTCCTCCCTGCCCCAGCCTGGCATTTGAGCTGATGGCACAGGTTTTTGTGGAGTCTGTGTGGATTGGGGCTGAGGAGGGGTGGAACAATGACACTGTCCAGCTCTAAGACTGTTTTTTCTGAGCTTTTAGTAATCAGTCAGGAAATTGTAAAGGATTTGGTATTGTTGGGTTTTAATAAGTTCAGTTTCTGGAAATCCATTGCTCGTTAATCTCTGAAAATTATCAGCTGTCAGCTAAAACTAGGGCAAGAATTCCCTGTAGTCACTTCTGAAACGGTTCTTCTAGATCTACAGACCTGGATTTAAGCTCCTAAAATTTGATTGTTGTGAAGGTGATAATGCTGACTGCTGGGTGGAATGGATTAGGGCAAGCTGAGTTCCCCAGCTCTGGTGAAACATAAGTTGTCTGCTGACCTACCTTGACGTGCCCTGCTTTGCAGCACTAGGTGAACTACCAGGTGAACGGCAATAGGCTGTTAGACTATGCCCTTGCTTGAAATAGAGAGGAACTAATACTATAAGACTATTGGCTTATCATAGGTTTGTCTGACAAGTATAGTGGATGCACAGCAATTTCCTCTTTAAAACAAAAAAAGCCTACACCGAGACCACTTACTTCCTTTTCCCTCCCATTTTTGTAGCTGTAGTTCAAGTGCTTTCAAAATGTGAAGATAGAAATGTACAAGCAGCTGTTCACACGTGTTTGACTCTTTGCTCTTACTTCTGTTACACCTTTTTATTGGGTGCTTTTCTGTTTGCATGGAGCAGTTTATCCTTTTGTATGGACTGACTGAACACCACACGTGAACAAAATTTTCATGCTCGATGATTTGAATATGCTCTTAACATCAGTCTGGTTGGGTACCAGGTCATGCCTCAAGAATGAGTTAGAAACTGTGTGGAAGTCAGTACAAAATCCTGAATAAGACTCCTTCTTTTCTGTGCTAGTGTTTAATTATTGGAGGTGGCCCATGTGGCTTGCGGACTGCCATAGAACTTGCCTTCCTGGGAGCCAAAGTTGTGGTGGTGGAGAAGCGGGACACTTTCTCAAGAAACAATGTGTTACATCTCTGGCCCTTTACCATCCATGACCTCCGGGGACTGGGAGCAAAGAAATTTTATGGGAAATTCTGTGCAGGATCTATTGATCACATCAGTAAGTATCTGAGGGTGTGGATTTTGTTCAGGTAAGAGGTGTGCTGAGATCAGAAGATTAATGGAGACTTTCTTGAGTTGACCAAAAGTTCATCTGCCTTAAACACGCGTGGGTGTGTGCATGCACACACAAAGGGGGGAAAAAATGGCCTCATTTAAGCAACATAGCAATTAACAAATGACAGTCTTCTGAAGCAGCTTTTTTATTAGTCTGGATTTGTTAAACAGTAGGCTTTTATTAAGAAGTATGAAAAATACCAATACACATTCTAGTATGTTATAAGGTATAGAGAGCCCTTAATCTAATGAGAAAATACGCAAAAGTGTGATATTTTGGATAGAAATTAACAGTAAAAATTTATAACCTAAAATGATCTACATAACAAGTAGCAGATCCTGTAAATATCATCAAGAAAGCTCTAAGGAACTCACTGAAATGAGTAATATTACCTATAAGATGGAGCTGCAAGAGGGAAATGAGAAGTGAACAACATCCTGTGACAGTTGCTACAATTTGCATTTGTCATAGTATGGAAAATAATGCTGTGTGCTTAACAATAAATATCAGTTGTGGGGCATGCTAGTAGCAACTCTAATTACTTGTGTATTAAATACATCTTTGTTACTTGCTGCCAACAGGTATTCGACAACTTCAGCTTATCCTCTTCAAAGTTGCACTTATACTAGGAGTTGAAATCCATGTGAATCTGGAATTCGTGAAACTCCTGGAGCCTCCTGAAGATCAAGAAAACCAAAGTATTGTTTATCAGAATGTAGTTCTGTTCACAATAGCTTCTTTTTATGTGAAATCCTTCAAGGTAGTTGAATTCCATTTAAAGAAATGTGAGGGGGGTTTCCCCTTCTTATTCAGATAGGTTTGCTGTATGTAGCTGTACAAAGAACTATCATTGTGACAGAGTACTGATAATTCTTTAAATACAACCCAGTCTGAGAAGCTGAGTTTTTGCACAATGCCTTCTGGCATGTGTTTGAGGCTTTGTAGGGAGCCTGATGTGGCTTTCTGGTACCTCCTTGCAAAAACCAATTTATTATTTTTTTAATTGATAATATAAATATTGAGGATGGATTAAGCTCTTTGGGCCTCATTTTGCATCTGCATTTTGCTGTAACTCCCACTGGCACCCAGAGTCTTATCAGCCATCTTTTAAAATTACAAAATACAGAAAGATTTCACTTTTTTCTTTCTTTTTTGTTTAAGATTAGTGTATAAGGCACAGTAGTAATACAATATTTTAAAATGTTACTGTAATTCAAGTACTGTCTCTCTTTAGTCATATAGTAACAGTAGAATACCTACATTATTTTAAGTATTTAAAGTATATATTTTTCAACATGGATAGTACAAACTGTTTTGCATAATCTCTTTGTCCTAATGCAAAGATTAAATTTAGCTTTGTGAGTGTCCTTCCATTTAATTTTTTTGTTTAGAAGGCAATTAACAGTGATGCTGATGGAATGCTGCTGTTCTTCTTTTAAAAGACAGCTCTTTCTTGTGCTTACGGTGAATATAGTGTCCTGATAAACCCATTCCTATGAGAATGAAATGCTTAAACACATTGCTGTGACATGGGTTAGAGAGCAAGTTTAGTGCATTAGGTGACACAAATGGACACTTTTTTTTTTAATTGTCAAATTATGAGCCTGAACTGTATTGGCAAGTTCTTTGACAGCAGCAGAACTTCCCTGCATCCAACTGAGGCAGAATTCAGCTCCCTCTATGTGAGAAATGGAGCATTTCTCTCAATGCCCTTCCGAGTCTGAAAGCACTTTTCCATTGCATTGCTGAAGAATTAATGAAATTATTCTTCATGTTTTCAGAGATTGGTTGGAGAGCTGAATTTCTCCCCATGGATCACCCATTGTCAGAGTATGAATTTGATGTTGTTATTGGTGCAGATGGCCGCAGGAACACGTTAGAAGGTAGGTGAATGTGTGCTTTTAGCTTTATTTATGGCCTTGTTTATACCTTAGTCAGAAGACAACACATAGCAATAGGCTACCTTTTAATCTATTGAAGTCTATTTGGAAACTATTTTTTTTTTTTGGTGTGTCATCATCTGCTTTTGTTAAGTTGTATCTCAAAATAGAGATATTAAAGTTGTTACTGGTTCTCAGTACTGCGTATCTGCATTTTCTACAAAATGCAGCATGATGCCATTGAGCTTGCTTCAAGGTTAATAATTGTGTAATAATTGAAGAAGGCTGACAAGATACATGTCAGGAGTTGCACTGTCTTTGCTATTATGCTCTAAGTTTGCACTATACGTTTAAATTAATGACCAAAATGTGACTGCCAGGTATTTAATGAAAGCATCAGAGGTATCACTTTTCTACAGAGGTGATTAAACCTCAGAAGTTCCTACAGATACCAAAAGATAATAAATAACTGTAAGGTGGTGAGGGGGGAGAGAGGAAATGCTTCATGAACTTGAACAATTGCTGAGAATTCAGACCTCCTGAGTTCTTTCCTAGTGAGACACTACCTAAGCTGCTCCTGTATCACATGAACAAACCTGTTAATTATATATTCCCCCTACAGCTTTAATTATATCCATGTTAGCTTTGGTTCCCTAAGTACACCATTTCCTTTTATTATTAGCTTCTTTTTCTCTGCTGCTTCTTATATCTGCCAACCAAAATATGAATAGAGTTAACACTTTATAGTGCTCTATTAGAAATTTCCCTACATTATAGTCCAGCTATGTCCCGTAAAAGACTTTGGTAGTCAGATATCAGCAAACTGAAATTATTCTTATCACAGCTGCATACTCTGAGAAGTTAATTATTATCATAGTACCAGGATCTAAGGGAATGTTTGGTGCACTGGAGGCTGTTTATGTACAGAAGCTGGTATTGTCACATTAAATTTATCCCAATGAAAGAACAAGAGCATAATGAGAAGCACAGGGGTTTGATTTTTATTTTGTTTTCTTCCTTAGGATTTATGTGTAGTCTCTGAAAAGCCATCTGCAGTTGGACACAAATACTCTAGGGACCCCTGTCCTGTTTCAGAATTCCCTTTCAGATAAGGGAAATATGTAGAGGGGGTAAAACTTAAATGTGTGCTTGCAAGAGGCTTCTTTTGTAAAAAGAGGAAGCTAGGATAGAGTGAGGAAGCAAGTAACTTCAGACTCGGTTTCACCTTAGAAATCTAACAGAAGCTGCTGAATTCTTTTCAACACCTAATGTCTTTGAAAAACCTCATTAGCTGGTACTCTGTGCACCTGTACACTGTTAAAGAGGTTTCTAATTTTTTTCAGATATCTTTGCTGCTTTTGACTGCTGATCTCTTGCCAATTTTTTTAATGAGCTATTTAGCACCTATGTAACCAAAGTCTTACATGATATTTTGTCTATTAAAAAAGTTACCCTCCATTAAATTTGATAATTTCATCTGCTTTATTTCCATCTTGCTTTCTTTAGCTACATTTGAATTTTTTTCTTGAGACTTTATCTTGAATTCAGTAAAGCTTAAGCTTTGCATCTGGGAGCGAGAAGAAAAGTCCTTTTGCATCCAAGGGAATTTTTGAAGAATGACAGAATCTATTGGTGCTGCATTGCTTGATAAAATGTAGGGCTGTAGGAACAAGACTGAGCTGCCTTGAGCTGACCCTCTCTGAGAATCTGCTGTGAAGTTTCCAGTGTGTTAAATTATTTTCTCTGCTTACCAGGTTTCAGGAGGAAGGAGTTTCGTGGAAAGCTGGCTATAGCTATCACTGCCAATTTTATAAACAGAAATACAACTGCAGAAGCCAAGGTAGAAGAAATTAGTGGTGTTGCTTTCATCTTCAATCAGAAGTTCTTCCAGGACCTAAAAGAGGAAACGGGTGGGTGTATCTTTTTTCCACAACCAGATACAAGAGGCAGTAGAGGAGGTCTTTATCTGCCAGTCCTTCCCCCTATTCCTATTAATATCGGTTTAAGTATATTGTGTGTGTGTGTATATATATATTTTAGAAAAGTAATAAACTGCTGTAGATGTCAGAATCTTGCAGATGTAGTTCTCCATCTGTGGTACAGTGGGATGATTTTTTTTTTTACATTTATTTTTAGCTTAGGCGTTGCCACATTGTAGCTTGTTTTAATGTTTAAATTCTTCTCAACTGTAAAAATGTCTGCTATGTTGAACAAATTTAGAAGAGCATTTTCAGTGCCCAGAGATTTCCCTTAAGAAACAGTTTGTTTTGTTTGTATCTGTTCACATACTGAACAGCTTAAACCCTATGAAAAAGGCTCTTCCCTTCTGGGAGGGGTTTATTTTTGCTTTTTGATGTGTAGATCTGATAAACTGAAAAGAAATAGACAGGAATCTGCCATAAATAGTTTCTATTTTAAGTAAGAAAAGCATCTGTATGGAAAGGGGTTTCAGAATACTTGTGTCCACTGTGAGTACAATGTCACTCTTGATTTTATTTTTAAAATTATTATTACTGCAATAACAACCAAAACTCCAGGATGGGCCTGATGCCAGAGCCCTAGCACCCTAAAAACCACTTTGTTCTCTTTGCTCCCCTTCTTTACCTCAGAAGATTAAGAGTGTTATTAATTGACTAATCTTTAGAATGATGCTAAATAAGTTTAAGTTGTGCTGAGACAAAGTCCTGTTGAAGTAAGTCCAATCTCCTCCCTTGTTTTACTTTGTTTTAGAGCATCTTATCCCATCTTGGAAAGTGAACGTGTTCCCAAGAAGGAAATTTACCTGTGGGCATCAATCCTGTGTTAGTCAGTGACACAGATAGCATGCTGCACTGCATAACAAATGTATTATCTCTTTTTAGGAATTGACCTGGAGAATATTGTTTACTACAAAGACAGCACTCATTATTTTGTGATGACAGCAAAAAAGCAGAGTCTTCTGGACAAAGGGGTGATTATTAATGTATGTAAGAATGCTGGCTAACCCCCCAGTTTGCTTGGCTCAGAACAAGTGTGAATATTGCATAAACATTGTGGTATGCTACAGAGGGTGTTTATAGACTTGTAGATCACTTCACTGAAGCTCATGTCATTTAGATCTTGCTCTGACTTTTTTTGTTTGTGCTAACTGTAGGCAAACCCAAAGTTACTGTAGAGAACTGAAAACAATACTTCCTAAATTTGTCTGCTCTGAAATTGGCTGAGATGGAATCTTGGCTCACCTTGGAAATATGTGGTGTGGCCATGACACCAGAAAATGAAAACCTTGTTCATTTAAAGGAGAACTTAGTACAGAGCACAGCTATAGCCAGTTTCATCAGGCAAATAAGGAAGTGTTGAAACATACCCCTGGCCAAATTGCAATTTTTCTGAAGTGGGTGAAACATGATGGAAGGAGACTGTAAGTGCATGGCCTGAACTTTCAAAAGTACTTGGGGCTTTGTGGCCTCCTTCCCCCCCATTTCTTTTTGTTTCTTCTGTTAGATGTGAGGGTTTGCTTTGTTTCTAGAAAGTGTTTTGGCACCATTTAAATTTCTTTCCCTGGAAACCCAAGAGAGGTCATTTTTTTCTTGCAAATAAGACAGTGCCATAAACAATGGAATATAATTTCCCAAAGGAAGTATTCGTGGGGAGCTCTCAGAAGGCTTCTTGGATTTCTGATGGGACTGCTGAGCCCTGTGACTTGATTTCCTGCTCTTTTGTGGGACAGATGCTCCCAGGGCAGAGCTGCTGAGGTCAGAGAGGGGAAGGGTGGCAGCCTCAGCAGTGTGAAGAGGAAGTGGGAGGTGGGCCCTGGGCTTTAAGGGGCTGATATTTGTAGGTGGGCACAGGAGATCTGTGGGGAGTGTGGAGAAGAGAGGCTACAGCTGCTGTTTATCAGAGCTGTTTTCTTGACCTGCTTGGGTTGGAGGGGGGGGACAAAAAAAAACTAACAACCCAACAAAAAACAACAAGGAACACCAGTCTGTCTATAGCAACTTATCTAATAGTGATTCTGTGCTATCATCCTGGTGATTAGGGGTCTCATCCATGATTAAGCTCTAAATAGAAACTGCTGTATTAATAAACACTGGCTTTAAGCAGGATGACCTGCAAACATAGTCCTTCATCACCAAGGCCAATAAAACCCCAGCCCAAAGCAGAAGAACAGAAAAGTTTCTATGATCCAAGTTTGAATGTGCTGTTTCTGAGATGTTAAGTAAAATCTTCATGCTGAGACCACACATTACATTATTGGTATTTCTGTTCTTGCATGGTTTCAGATGTGGGGTGAACACGTGCATAAAAGCATTGTAGAGACGATGATGATATTTTTTGATGGGAGGGAAGTAATATTATGAAGATATATAACAGAGGAACTGGGAAGTAATAGGATCTGTTGCAAATAAGCCTGCTTATTCAGTGTCAGCATAGAGACTTTGGGGCAGCACAGTAACCTATCTGTTTGAGTGTTAACTTATTGGAGAAGATGACAAATCTCACTCGCTTCTTTATGCTCTGAGATGTGTAGCTGCTGCCCTGGTGCTATAAGATTACACAATGAAATCCAGAGAAGACAGCTGGAGTATCTAACTCTTCATGCTTCTCTCCTTGCAGGACTATATTGATACTGAGTCGCTCCTCTGTGGGGAAAATGTGAACCAGAGCAATTTGCTGTCCTATGCCAGAGAAGCTGCTGACTTTGCAACCAATTACCAGCTGCCTTCCTTGGATTATGCAATTAATCACTACGGGCAACCAGATGTTGCAATGTTTGATTTTACTTCCATGTATGCATCTGAAAATGCTGCACTAGTGAGAGAGAGGCACAGACATCAGCTCCTGGTGGCACTTGTTGGAGATAGTTTGCTTGAGGTATATCTTGAAATAACTTCCAAGTGGTGGAGTTTTTTGTTTGGGCTTCCCTCCTCCCCCCCCCTTAATCCAGCCCCTCAGTCCACCCTCCACAACAAACTGCCTTCTCTTACAATTCCTGAAACAATGGCACCTTCTTTGGAATTGGGGTGGGGGGGTCCCCTTTTTTTTTCTACTTTTTTTTTTTAAATACCATAGTTTATGCCATAACTAATACTTGGCTGGCAGACTCTGGCTGTGTTCCTGTTTTGCTTTATGCAAGTCATATTTCTGTCTGAAAACTGAGCTGTGTCCTCAGCTTGGGTGTATGGCATAATTTTCCCAACTTCTATCACAGAGAAAAACTCAGTCCAAATTTTTGTTATGGTGTCTTTGCCTTAATATCTTCTCTTTTTCTGAAGTGAAAAGTGTATGTTGCAATGAATTACTGAACAAAAAAATACTAAAAAAATCATACTGACAACCTGAACTGTTTGAAAAGATCAGTCCAAAGTAAAATTTGGAGATGAGAAAAAGGCATCTTTTGTTTTCCATGACTACCTCTTGAGTATTGAGTCTTTTTTTCCCCCCTTCCTTTTCCTCAGTCTTTACCTCTTGAGATTGAGAAATTTGCCTTTAAATATAGAAGTTAAAAAAAAATCAAATAAAAGGGCCAGCAGTCTTCTCTCCTCCAAATGTCAGCTGATGAAAAAATGTTTAAAACCTTCAAGAGGTCTTGTATTTTAACTTTTTTGAGCTACTTTACTAAGACAATATGAAACTCTACACTGTTAATTCACATTGCAAACTACTTTGTACTAAGACCTTAAGAAATACAAAGAATTAAAATGTGCTTCTTGCAGCCCTTCTGGCCAATGGGTACTGGCTGTGCAAGAGGCTTTTTAGCTGCTTTTGATACTGCGTGGATGGTACGAAGTTGGGCTCAAGGAAAACCCCCGTTAGAAATCCTTGCTGAACGGTGAGTGCTGCTTTTGTTTCCTCCATCATTTTGCAGTATTGGTAGAAGGCAGTGGAATTTAGAATGCCAACAGGAGAAACAGTCATAGAATAGAATAGAATAAACCAGGTTGGAAGAGACCTTTGAGATCATCATGTCCAACCTATCACCCAACACCATCTAATCAACTAAACCATGGCACCAAGCACCCCATCCAGTCTCTTCCTAAACACCTCCAGTGATGGTGACTCTACCACCTCCCTGGGCAGCATATTCCAATGGCCAGTATATCTCTCTCTCTCTCTGAAGAGCTTCTTCCCAACATCCAGCCCAAACCTACCCTGGTGCAGCTTGAGACTGTCCTCTTGTTGAGGTACCTTCTAAGTCAAGAGAGATTTAAGCTTATAGAACAGAATAGATCTTCACTGCAATGGCATTAGCTTGAAATTACCCATTTCTTCAGGTTACAGGACAACTTACAATAGCACTAGGCTGTTGCTCTGCAAGCTGTGTGCATGAAATGGGTTTAAATCACTAACTGAAGTCACTATACTAGAGTTCAGTGTGATCCTTAAGGAAATAAAGATACTTTGTCTGAAGACTAATCCTCTATCATCTCAGCAATACACAACCACAAAAGCCAAAACCCTGAAATAGTCTAAATAAATACTTCAACAGTGTTCATAGTTGCTATCTGTGATTTTAACTCTACTATTTTGTTTAGTAGCCCACATGCCTTCTTTATGTAGATTGAATGTGTGGCAAAGGAGAAGTGCTATAATGCTCCTTATTATAGTCTTGTATTTGCAATGTCTTTGACTAGAGCAAAAAATTGTCAAGTACACCATCAGTTCTGTGTCACCATGATCTACTCATTGAAGTTGCTGACTTGGCCCTCATGGCAACTGGTCTGCTCAGCTGTAGCTGCCCAGTGTGTTTTGGAGCAAATTCACAATACCAAGAGTCATGGTTGTGGCAATACAAGTGGAAGCATTATTAATAAGTACAGTGCTTGGAGAAGTTTTGAGACAGAAGCCTGTGGAATGACTCAAATGTGGCATAATCCCAAATGGAAAATTGAACAGCATAATAAAAAAGGCTGTGGTAATGTTATAGGGATTGCAGAATGATGGGATTTAGTGCTGTTATGTGGTAAAGAAGTTACTCCTTGGGTGGAGGTTAAAGCAAAACCAGATGACTGAATGACGTAACCGCTCCTTCCCCCCAGCCCCGCTTCTCCTGCTTGCTTCCTGTCCCAGGAAAATATGGGCATAAGCTTTAAGTGTGTCTCTTTTTGTTGTCCTTTTTCTGTCTGGCATCCTTCTGCTGAATGGAGATAAGAAATGGGATGGATGCTCTATGCATTTGGTGAATAACCCATGTCCTGACTGAATCGAAATAAAGTGCGGGTAGCTGCAAAAACTAAAATACTCTTTATATAAACTGATTCAAATAAATACCTCTTGCATCTCTTTATTTTTTTTTTCTCTGTAAGGGAGAGCATTTATCGACTCTTGCCTCAGACTACCCCTGAAAATATTAATAAGAACTTTGACCAGTATACCATTGACCCAGGAACAAGATACCCAAACTTGAACTCAAGCTGTGTTCGACCTCACCAGGTCAGTACTTGAAAAGCTTACTTGTGAAATCACAGTTCACTTTTTTTGTCCAGTAGGAATAGTATGTAAAGAAAACTTTGGGGAGACTTCCTAATTTAGATCCAACTGTTGATAAAATTAACCTAGAAAGAAAACTATCTTTTTTTCCATTTTCAAGCAATTTTTATATTATTCTGCCAATTACTTTTACTTGTAGGTGAGACAGTTATATGTTACCAGTGAGTTACAACAATGTCCACTTGAAAGAGTAAGCTCCATTAGAAGATCAGTGAATCTCTCAAGACACGGTACGTGACATCTCATGTTTGCTCTGGCTTAGTATTTGGGAGCTTATGAGCATACAAAAACTGATGAAAATATATTTGCCCTCCACTGTAACTGCAGAGTCAGATATTCGTCCTAACAAGCTTTTGACCTGGTGTCAGAAACAGACAGAGGGGTACCGTAATGTTAATGTCACAGACCTGACTACCTCCTGGAAAAGTGGCCTTGCCTTGTGTGCAATTATCCATCGCTTCAGACCTGACCTCATGTAAGTGACATCTTAGGGTTTTTTGAGAGTAGAATATATGAAGCATTTACCAAAGTACAGTGTCAGACCAACCAGCACAACACTGACATTCTACAGTTCCCTTCTCTTGCTGTTTTTTGCAAGAAGTGCACACTGTTGCCAGGTTTGGGGGATGGGAGGGTGGAGTTGTTTATGCTTTGTTTTTCATGTGTCTTCTTGCATGCCTTTTAAAATTAAATGTATAAGTTTTCAAAGAGCTAGGAAGGCTTTGAACCTTATGACTTAGGATCATTTGTGGGCATCACATGGCTATTTAAAACAAAAATTGCAGTGTTTGGAGAATGTGGGATTTGCATTCCCAGTCCCCTAGAGGCAGGTTTTTAGCGTACATTTAAAACCACAGCCATAATAGCATGGTCATGAGTTGCAGAAATACCTAGATGAGATTTAAATGACCCATCCTCAGTGTGTTGTTGTGGTGGCTGTGACAGTCATGTAGGGAAATGCTGGGCCATGATGATGTGTGGGAGATGGTGGTTACGCACAGCGCTCTGTCCAGAAGAGCCCAGTGCCCTTATGCATGGGATACACAATAAGGGTTGGCCCTTGAAAATTAACTGCTTTAGGAATTGCATGTAAGCCAGCATTCCCCCTTTGACAGCATTTCTGGGGTCTTAACCCCCTACAAAGCACAATCTTTATGCATGAATGTTTTGTAAGCTTCCTCAGTTAGATACAAGAGAGTCACTATATAACAGGTGTCAGGAAATGGCAATTGCTGGCACCCAGTTACTGAGCCTGTTTGCTGCAGTCTATTGTGGGGTGGCTCTTCTGTCTTCTCCCCACTCTCCAAAATGCAGTCAATGCTTTCTGTTGTCTTCCTACACAGACGTAGGAGTCACAAATAAATTATTGTCTTTTAAAACCTCCCTTTGTTGTGAATAAATGAAGTGATTGAGCTCTTTTATGAGGTGTGGTAAGTTGGAAAAAGTAAGAGTGATACCCAGGGTGCTTGTTTGTACAGCTTTGCCAGAGGAAGATAGAATTTATTTTTTTTTGCCTTGGGTTAGCTTAAAAACATGAGAATTATGGATGGTTTTGTGGATGTAAGAGGGGAAGAGTGTGTAGATAGCAAAGCAATCTTTACTGTCTGTAGAAAGCAAGTCTCTTAAGCACTGCTCTCTCTAGAAAGTTCATAGATGTATCATCCTAAGCTAACAGACCTCCTGCTGTTTAATTAACATTGTGTCCAGATCTTTTTGCCTTTTGGTATAAAATGAGACTGCTGAAGGATTTGGCCAGGTGAGAGACAGCCGGCAGTGGCTGCTGGCAGGATTAGGACGGAGGGCTGCCTGCAGCCCCCTGGTCTAGATATAAGCTAAGTGTATGGGAGGGAAAGAGAGAAACTCTTTGTGGGTGCAAAAACTCACATGGTTTAAGAGGAGAAAGAAACTGCCCTGCCTGGAGCTTTGTAATTTATTCACATGTTTGTTTTAATCGTGAACTTTGGAAGCTGTTCAAGGGATCAGAGTCTTAGAATAGGTTCCATAGAAAATGGATTAGCAAATGGATAATGCAGTTCCAGATGTGTGATGTACTGATTTAGGGCACTGCTAAATCCGGTTATGACACGGACAGGAGGTCCTCATTCAAACTGTCTGGTGCCTTAAGAAATGTGGTGCTTGTGTGTGTGCATACATGTTACATGTTTGTTTCATGAAACAGTAGCCTAAATGTCATGGTGCTGTTTTGCACCTCTCTGGTGAGCAGGGAGCACTATGTATTTCTGGAGGAGACAGTAGGCTAAATTGCCACTGATGCCAGTGTGTTGTCCCTGCAGTGACTTTGATGCTCTAAATGAAGAGGATGTTGTCAAAAACAATCAGCTGGCATTTGATATTGCGGAGCGGGAATTCGGGATTCCCCCTGTGACCACAGGGAAGGAGGTGGGGTCAGCCAGGGAGCCTGACAAGCTCAGCATGGTCATGTACCTCTCCAAGTTTTATGAACTGTTCAGGGGCACACCTCTGCAGGCAGTAGGTAAGCTGAACCTAGACCTTCCTAATTCTGTACTTTTGGGGAGTGTACATTGTATGTATTTACTTTTATTTGCCTGGGTCTCTTACACATAATTGCTACCAGAATTCAAATGGGAAGTTTTTGCTTTGTCAAAGTACTTTAAAAAATGATCTGAATAAATAGCCTAAGATTATTTTTTTTTTTTTTTTTTTGGAACAGATGCTGATGACAAGCAAAATGGAGAAAATGAAGATTTTTTCTCAGCAAAATCATCAAACTTCATCTTTAATAATTATATCAATTTAACTTTACCAAGAAAACGAATACCAAAGGTAGGTGGTGAAGGAAGCCTTGGCCACGATACCTTTCTCTTTTAAAAACATGAAAATAAACTGTTAGGTTTAGAGATAAGGGCTTTATATTATATATATAATATACATATATATGTATAATATTGTGTCCACTTTGTGTCAGCATTCTGTGTAGGTCAAAATGAGAGGAAAAAGGGAGAATGTTTTATTTGGTATGTTTCTAAGTTGCAGTCTTCAACTTGAAATATGTGAGATCTTGACTCCATATTCCCTTTTGTGGGCTATTTTTGGAAAATTTTCAGGGGTGGCTGTGCAACACTAGGTGCTAAGTCTTTTATGTTGGGGAGCTTTGACTTTGGCATTTTGTGTTTTGTTATTTGTTTGGTGGTTGTTTTAAGATGAGAAAGTCTGAAATTTTTCTGTGTTATTATCTACCATTAAGAAAAATAATGCAGTAGTTCTGGAGTTAACTATAAAGCCATAAGATTACCTACCAGTTCAAATAATCACTGGTATTCTCACGTGCTTATTGAACAGGAGAGAGTGCTGTTTTTTAGCGAGGGGTGATTTGAATAGTTTGTGAATGCTGTCAAGCTTCTGGAGGGAAGCTTTCAAACTCTTGTATGTATAAAGCCTACAACAGTGACAAACAGAGGGCAGCTTGACTAGCATGACTCTGTGGTAATGATCTCCTAGTCATACCCATATACTTTTCCTTCTGGTCACTTACTAATAAAAACTTATTGACATGCCTTGTTTATGTCCCTGCATGAAACACATCCATGCCCATACATGTTTCTTTTTAAAGACTCCAGGGCCTTGAGGTGTTATGGAGACCTGAGTTAATACTGTCTGGCATAGGACTGTGTGCAGTGAGAGTATTGTCTATACATTTCTAAATGGATTATAACTTCAAAGGTTTGGGATGATGTAATTTAAAAGCTAGTGAAATTACTCAGTAATAAACTGTTTCAGCTTCTTCCTATTCATTAACTTGGTCCTTTTCTGAGAGGAGACCTTGAGGATGGGCTTTGCTGTCACAGCCAAACCTACCTTCATTTTAATTTCGGTTTAAAGAGGGAGTGTCTGCACAATGTGGCTCAGAGAGCACTGTCTGATGTACAACTTGTGCAGATAAACCAGAACAAGTTAGACATCAAAATTAATTTAATGAATTTCACCAAAACTACTTAAACTTATGTGTTTTCTGAAACAGAGCTTAATACAAAACTGTTCCAGGTTTTGAGTTCACTGGGCTAGCCAGAACCTTTATCTGCTACAATGATTCTCTAGCTTGCTTTTTAATTTCCCCCCTTTTATTTATTTATTTATTTAAAGACAGATCTCCTTAATGCTTACCTGTATTGCTCCATTTACATCTATGCAGAGACTAAGTTTTGCTTTTAAGACTACAGGTTTCCTACTTCTGGAATTCTATGTCCTTAACAAAAATTCAGCTGTACACTTGCATGCTGCATTTTTCAGTATTTTAATATATTGCTTTTCAAAATTTGTTACCTTCTTAGTTTTGGTAGAAATGTGATTGGTTTATTCTTTATTTTTTTTCCCACCTGAAGAATTGTTCCAGAACTTCTAGATCTTTTCTAGACTGACTTAAATCTTGAATATTATCCACCCACAGACACATTTTCAGAATCTATGGACAGCCAGCTGCCCAGGATCTCTAATATCCTTGTTAGGAAATAACTTTTCCTTGGCATGCACACATACACAAAGCCAAATGACATGTTTCCCAGTTACAAATAGGCAAAATAAACATTGCTTTTTCTTGTCAATGACTTCTGTAGAAGAAAAATCTTTTGTGATCAGTGTTTTGTTTTTCCATGAGTTAGTTGCAGAAGTAAATAGACTTCTAGTAGTGGAGAGAGCTTTCCATTACTAAGCCATACAGCCCTCATGAAATAGCCTTCTGGCATAACAAGAGGTATAGTGCTTGGCACTACGTGAAAGCCTGAGGTGATTTTTCTTGACGACCTCGTTGATTTCACACTAGAGGGGTTATTTTCTGGAAGTGATTCCACCACCCCCACCCCCCCCCAATCAGCTTGGGGAACAGAACTGTGAAGACCTTTTTCTGTATAAGTCTTTGCAGTCCTGTCTGGGATGAGGTGTTAAACTAGGCATAAAGCACAGTGCTTGGTCAAGACAGAGACTTGTAGATGCTGTAACCCTCTGAAACTAGCTGGGAAATGAAGCTTCCTGGAAAACAACTGCTTTAGTTGAGAGTTTGGCTGTGGCATCAGTTTTGTGGTTCTTTCCCCCTGCAGAAAGTGGTGCTGAGCGTTACTCAGGTATGACAGTAGGAATGCACTTGCGTATCAGAGTCCAAACCCAACCAGGGTAATGAACTGTTGCTTACTAAACTTTCCATGCCATCTAGTTTGTTCTTTTTTTTGGCTGGAAGTGGGATCCTTATCTGGGGAGCAGGTTATGAGAGATCAGGAAGCAGGGGCCTGGAGCTGGTGTGATAGTAGCTGTTTTGGCAGCCTGTGCTGGGCTGGATCATGTTTTCCATTCTCCTATGAGTGTCAGCTGGGCTGGAGAGGAACTGAGATTTCCTGTGCTCCAGACTAATAAATGAATGGAGGTGTTTACACAATAAAGGGCATGGTCCTTTTTCTTGGAGTTCTGCTAGGCAGTGAATTTGTTTTGTCTTTCACTCTGTAACTATGTTCATGAAAGTCCTTTCTGTAAGACTTTTGAAAGGCAACAGCTTGTTTGCTCATTAAGACACATTCTGCTTTTATGTGGTACAGATTAATATGCAGAATATGTTGTGCTGTCATGTTGGCAGACTAATGACTATAGGTAGTGTACTAGGTTACCCAGAGCTTGTTCTTAAAAGACAATGAACCAAAGCATACAAAGTAATCAAAATATTATCATCTGATTCTTTTGGTGTTTGCCCAGAAGCTGTTTGGGATTACTTCTATTCACTGCATAATGACTTATTACAAACAGTCTCTATGTAGAAAGGAAGCCTGTCTTCTTTGATCTTTCTCTTAATTCTTTTTTTTATTATTATTTTTTATTTTGAGTTGACTGAGCACTCACTAAGTTACAGCATGGGCAAATGTAAAGAAGTGGAATGTAGTTTACTGTTTATAAAACATAACCTGACATTTATCAGACATAAAAAAACAAAACTCCATTGTACCAATTCCTCAAGACTGAATTTAATAAGAACCCTCAGAAATGTTTAAGCATTGACTATTTTGCAAGTTCATACAGACTATGCAGTATTATTTATAATTTGTATAATCTCAAGTTCAGTAAAACAAACATATGCACAGCCTGAGCATGAAATAGGTAGTTTGATAGCTTAAGTGCTGTAATTTAAAACCATACTGTCAGGAAGATGAACCTTAAAAGAGAGACAGACCATTAAGGCAGATACTAATTGCTCCACAAAAGGAGTCCTCATGATTTGCATGCAGATACCTACGTTAAGAGACATGTGGAGGCTGTAGTAAATTTGAGGGGTTTCCAGACTTTGTTACTTATGTGGAACCTAGTGTAGTCAAGACTGAGATTCAGAATACCTGTGACTGTGATACCTTTTTCTTCAAGATGTGCAAGCACTTTATGAATTATAAAGGCTTCAGTACTGACAGAGGAAAAGGTAATGAAAGCTATCATCCTGGGTTAATCTGCTAACTGCTGCAGTTATTCACTGAACTTGTTTTGGCTTTACTATTTCAGGGTGAAGGGAAAACAGAAGAAAAGGAAACTAACAAAAGACGTCGAAAAGGTCTTTTTGGTGTCTTCGAGGAGGTTGGTGGTCAGTGGTGTCCACATCTATCCAGTAACTTGATGAACACCATTATTGAGGAAGCAGTCAGGGAGCCAGGGTTTGGCATCTTGTACTTAGTGGGAGCAAAAAAGGCTCTCCCCTTAAACATCAAATATAGTGTGGTATGCACTGAAGAGATAGATACAAACATTTTTCAAGCACTTGAAGGGAGGATAGCATTATTTAAATTGCATTAGGGTTTTTTCTGACCTAAAAACACTTAAAGTATTTGGTTTATTATTTTTGTGGTGGTTTCACTTTTTTTTTTTTTTAAATCCTTTCCCCATTCAGTTAGTTAAACAAATTTTTGTTTGAATTGCAGCCTGGTTCCTAGCTGCTCTCTGCTACCTTTATTACCTCCACTTTATCATCAATTAATATTCCCTTTTTATCATACTCTGAGACCAAAGAAAATATTTTTTTGGTGACTTTTGCATGCTAAGTAGTCATGTTTAATATATTGTAGACTGTATTTCCTTTCACCCTTTGCTGATATGGATGTTATCTCTCTCTTTTGTGAGTGCCATAGGTACACTCAAGAAAAACATTGCTGTTTCCTTGCAGGCTTCAGGCTTTTCAAGCCAAGGGACAAATGCTGGGAAAGAACAAAGTGATGGCAGAGAAGGAAAGAACCAGAATAAAGTTAAATCAATGGCAACACAACTGTTGGCAAAGTTTGAAGGGAATGCTTCAAATGCAATTTTGCGGAGGCAGGTAGGTCATGGATGAACAGAGAAGTAATTTCTGAAATACAACTGTAGTCTCTCCTTGTGAACATGCTGCAGACTTCCAAGGGAAAAAAACTATCTGTTAGGTCTTGAGGTGGATTGTGTTCTCTTTTTGTCTTTCTTTTTTTGCATATGTGCTTTATGTGAAGCAAGGACATTCCTCTTAGTGAATAAACATGACTAATTCATGTTAATGTATTAGTATCTATTTTATTAATAAAGTGTACGGGAATTGCAATGTCCAGAGAACTTTGCAAGCTAGTGTATAGAATTATGGTGTTGTGTGGAAGTCTAAACTGGCTGCGTATGGTACTGCAGAAAGACTTTTTTTACCCTACATTCGGTGAATAAAGGACATATCTATCCAGTAGCATTTTTCTTTGCAAGAACTTGGGTAAGCATAAGAAAGAAACCTAATTTGTTGTGGGATGTGTCCAGCTGTCATTTCCATTCCTCAGGTAGGTATAATGAAATGTATTTGTACGTTCCACAGCATTGTCATGATTTGTTGTTAGTGTGATTAGTGGCGCTTTAAAAGTAATTCCATGCTGTCAAGATAAAATCACCCTTTAGCTAGTGAGATGGTTTGAGTCATCTGAGTCCTGAATTGTCATCCTAAAGATCTTGAGGGAAGGATGAGCAAGGTGGTGAGGTTTTGTTGAGGATGGTGGCGTTCTTAATTCTTTGTGCTTGTATCCATTTATTTACATATTTAAGTGTAGGCTTTAGAGAGATCAAGTGTCTTTCTCGGCCTGTGAGCCAGTATTGTTTGCACTCTACCTGGCTGCCTGTCAATGCCCTGAGCTTTCTGCATGCAACATGTGCAGAGGTCTCTTTGGCCATGTTGGAGGAAGCCACTATGCATTACCTTTTGATCATAAATTCTCTTAAAGAATATGGAGTGTTCTGAATGTTAAGTATATATTTGGTGGTAGAAGGGGTTAATGAAATGGGTAGGTGACAAAAATCTGCAAAATGTGTTATTAACTTCCATAGTAATGTCTTTAAAAGCAGCTTTTATTTCTTTCTGCCTCAAAAGATCCTTCAATTCTGCTTACTGTCTTCCTTTTATTTTTCCTTACTCTATAATTTTTAAAATGCTTTACAAGGAGCTAGATAGACCAGCCCTGCTCTCTTCTGACCCTCCTGTTAATCCTCGCTTTGCTAAACCTATGGACCCAGGCCTTCTTCCACCTCAACCAAAAAGGCAGGTAGGAACTCCTGGGTAGCACCTAACCCCACACCATTTCTTGTACTGCTGGGCACTCAATGCTACTGTGTAACTACAGAATATACAAATGATGTTTAACCAAATGAGAAAACTATTGTGGAGGAAAAAAATAAAACCACAGGTGTTGATTTCTGTGTTATCACATCTAGACTCCAAATCATATAATTGCACAGCTACTTACAACATGGGAGAAAACTACAGCAGTACCTGAAAATTTGTCTGTGCATGTACTCAATCCTTTGGGTTGTTGTAACGAATAAGGGATTTTCCACTCTGAGAAACCTGGTCAAAATATCTAAGATAAAAGCTTGAGCACTGAAAAGCTGATGTTGATGCCCAGGTTTTTGGTGTTTTTTTTTTTTTCATTTAAGCAGAACTTGTGACAGGAATGTTTGCTGAAATCTCTCTTGCAACATCAGAGACAGATGGGGCAGAACTCTTTTTTAATATATTGCTTAAACTTTTCTGTTGGTACTTCCAATGAAAACAGGCTGATATCAAATAATATTGGCATTCACTACTGTAGAGTTTTAAATGGAAGTAAATATCCCACAGTGGCATTTCAGAAGTAGTCTGCAGTGACATGAGATCTGCGTTGCTTGTGGAAATGCACAGAACAGCATAATGAAAAACATGGATTCCTCAATTGTGTTGAGGAATTGTTGGTTTAAAGGTGGTTATGCTATCCTGAGACATCAGGAGCAGACTGCATATTGATTTGGATTAGGTTTTTGAAATTTTTAATTCTGAGAAATTTGGAAAGTTTCTGTATTCATTTGAATTGGACAGATAAACTGAAGCAGAAAACTGTCAGGAAAAGACCAGCTGAGAGGTCAGTTTTAAGACTGAATTTGATAAAACTGAACCAGTTTAAATGTTTCTTTTACTTCAAAAGCAGTTTTGTATGAAGATTCAAATTTGGAGACCTATTCTGAACTCCTTGGAAAATATTTTTAATCTGAAATAAAATACATTAAGTGTGTTGAATTTTATTGACATGGGTCAGACTAGGTCTAGAATTATGTGAAAAACTACTGTTGATATTCTCACTATTTGATTCTAAGTTTAGTTTCAGGCAGGTGCGATGCTAAGAAACTTGCAAAACCTTTGCTGAAAGCCTCACGTGTAGTGTCTTACTCTTCTGCACTGACGTTATTAATGAAAACACCAGTGTAAAGAAGGACATCAAAAGCTGCCTAAGTCATGCAGGGCTGATTTATTTCAGTGCATGGACACAGGCGTTGGTGATGCAGCAGACTGTGCAAAGAGTGATCTGGGAACATTTTATTTCTAGTTTGGTGCATGATTGTTCTGCGCTTCTGAAATCATCCTTAAAAGCTGCATATACTGCATGGTAGTGCAGAAAGCAAAATTTTTTCACTTCAAGTGTTTCCCAGTTTCAGGTGGTAGCTAGGAGTGAACACGAGGTCAGGGAACCCAAACAGTCTTTAAATGGTTCTGATCATATGGCCAGGAGAGCAAAGACTGTACAAAAAGCAGATACCCAGCCCAGTCTGTCAGAAACCTCTGAAAATCTCGCATCTGCCTGTTCTGCTGCCTTTGTACTTTCTGGAGTGCTTGAGCGTCTTCAGCACCTGGAGGAAAAAATAAAACAGGTGATGAGCAATTTCTTTTCCTTTCTGTCTCATAGCTGCATATGTTAATCTGTATTTTCCTCTGGATATGCTAGCCTTTCCTGTTGACTTTAGATTATATTAAGACTATAAAAAGTCTTTCTGTAAATGTTCTGTATCCTGATGATGTGTGTGGCATTAACTGAGATCTTTCTTTTCTTGGCTTTCCTTCACTGGCTTTTATTGCAGAAAAGAGCCCAGACCATAGCAAATAGGGAATTCCATAAAAAGAACATTAAAGAGAAAGCAGCACATCTTGCCTCAATGTTTGGATACATGGAGTTTCCAAAGGTGAATATTAGGTTTTGCACCTAAAGATGTGCAGAGTTAGAAGATGTACAAGAATTCATGTGGGGGGAAAATGGCAGTGGTTTGAACTTTCCTTTTATTTTGGGTGGATCTGAAAAGTAAGGTAGAATTCACTGAGACCGGTAAGAAGTTTTGTTTAAATACTGTCATGATTTAATTGAGGTAAAACAATCTTAATCATAAAACTAGTCACAGTTCTTTAGGATGAAGGTGTTGGAAGGAGGAAGGGTGTTAGAATAAACTGTCTTGTGCTTAAGAGTGCACATTGGTAGCTCACAATTTTCAATGAATTGATGAGCAGCAGCAATTAGTGCAATGTAGAGTTTCTTATGTTTCCTTATGCTTTCTCCCAGCACTATCTTACCTTATTGCCAACTATATTTAATTTTAAATGAGAACTGAAACTAAGTACAACAATAGCATTTGCCATGGAAGTTTTGCTATAGTGATTTCCGTGGCTCCTTACTGTGCAGACATAGGGGAAGAAAGCTGGAGTGTAGTTGCTGTCTTTCTATTTTTTTGATGCATGACTGGAATTACTCTCTTAACCTGTGCTAACATTACTGTGTGTTGGATAACTTTCCTGTTTCTGCTTTACACAGAATAAGCTACCTACTAAAGGCTTACCTCATTCTCAGCTCCCAACTCCCTCTTGCCCTCTACCTCATGATTCAGCTGCTGCCTCTTCTCCATCATCTGTCAGTTCAGCTTCTCCTGCTGTTCCTTCTAGACAGGTACTCTAACAGACTTTATTTTTTTTTTCCTGTAAAATGCAAACTTGTGCTATAGCTGCTTCAGAAATGGCTTGAATGGATCTGTTCTATAGGTGATATATCATATTTGAGTCAAACTTCACTTTGTTCACTGCTGTTAATTCTGCATATTTGTAAGAGTAAAAGTCATTTAAAATAGCTTGGAGATAAAACTGAAGAACAAAGAAAACAGTTAACATTTTTGCATCAGTTCTGAAAAATTTTGCTGATTATTACAAATGTTCTGTTGTTGGATAATGCTGCAGGCAACCTAACAGAGGAAGAGGTTCACATTATATAGCTAACTGGTCTTTATGGGATCAATTAGTTGTTCATGGGTGGTATTTGTGTTTCTTTTCATAAGAATGTTGGTTCAGACTGCAAGGGAGAGCCTGCATAATAATGTCTGAGAATTGTACGAGCACTTGTCAGTGCAGACATTTTATTACTGTTTTTATTTTGTTTGGTTATTTGTACTTCAACTTCTTTCTGCTGGAATACAGTTCCTTGTAACAGCAAATGTTAGAGAGGAAACAGATCTTCAGACAATGCCTAACTTAGATCTAACACTTCAATTGGAGATACTCAGCTTTTCTTACTTTTGCTGATGTTACAATGGGCTGTGTATTTATCTGTGGAAGATGACATTGGCTTCCAACTTGTCTTGTTTAGAAAGATTTTAATTAAAGAAAGATTGTTTTTCAGCTTTTCAGGGCAGGTAAAGTCCTGGGTTTCCTTTCACTCACCCACAGATTATGGATGAGCGGTCTGGGAACACTGTATTAGTAAATAGGGTTTGTGTGAGAATAAAGGTCGAAACACCAAGTTTCTAGAAGTATTGAAGCCAACTCCTTTGTTTACTGTGAGGATGAACAAAGCATTCTGCCTGCCTTTGTTGTGTTTAAATAGCAGTAGTTTTATGAAATACTCATCTGCCTTGCCCAGCTTCAGGTAAGCTATGGTTGAAAATATTTACTGCCTGGACATTTAGCAGGATTATTTAGTGGGATTGGTCCAGAACTTCTTAGGGGTTTGTGGGTGGTTGTTTTGGTGGGTTTTTTGTTGTTTGTGTTTTTTTTTCCCACCATATTGTTAATCAGGGTTGGAAATGGGGCTCACAGCTTCAGCAGTAACTGAGCAAGGAGATACTGAGCTGGCTTTGCTTGCAAAGGGACATTCCTCAGTTGAGACAGAGCTGTGTTGAAAAGGGCTGTCTCATTCCCTGGGAAAATACAGGCTGCACAGCCTTTCAAGGATACTGCAAGCCCGGCAGGTGCCTTACTGTGATAATCCCCTAATTCCCTTCAGCTTCCAAATAATTCCTTCGCCTGGATTTACCTCGTACTTTTTATGACCTAGGAGGTACAGCATGTGATGGGTTTTAAGCTAAGTAATGGTTGGCAAACACCAGGGTCTGTTGCTCATTTGATTTGGAGAGCTATTGTGACACTGCAGAGAGAAAAAAAGAACAAAAAAACCCAAACTATGTGAGAAACCTTTGAGAATGGGAACTAGGCTCTTGTTCATATGGATACTGTCACCAGCAGAGTAAATAGATGTTCACCTAATTTGGTAAATATTTGGCTGGTTAGATAGGACTACATGCATGGCAGATCTATGTGCATGAGTATCTTAATACCTAGTGTACTGCTTTGTAGGGTTGTGCAGGCTCAGGTCCTCTTAGGCACTGTCTGTTTTACATGTCTAAATATGGTGCATCTGCCATGGTGTATTTGAGAATTTTTAAATAGCAGGTCTGATAATGAACAGGCAGACTTTCACTTTCCTCCCCTTTTGAAGTGGATGTGGTAATGGAAAGCTTATCCAAATGAACCACAAGGGATGATGAATTACTATAGGTACTTCAGTGGGAAGGCAATAAGTAGATTAAAAAGAAAAAAAAAGGCACAAAACATCTTTGAGTTTGTTTTCCAGGGCAGCCAGTGAGTACAAGTGACATGTCTGTGTCTCTGCCTGCCTTTTACCAGCAGAACAGAAGGTGATAGAGGTATTTTGAGTTGTTTAGGACTTCTTGAGATATGACCTATAAATGCCAGCATACTCCCATCCTCTAAATAATTAGTACTGTCATTTTAATTTTGAGTGCATACTGAGGTTATCAGACAATGATGATCCTTTTACAGCTGTTGAATTTTCTTTGGAACAGTGTTAGTTATGATGGCAGATTCATTGAAAGGGGTTGCTAAGAAATCATTCTGATTACAGAACTCTTTTATTAAGCCTGAGTCTTAAAGGAGGACATGAAAGGAAGGCTGTGTAAATGTATTGTTTCTTTTAAAGACACAGTGTCATTGCAACTTATGAACTTCTACATGATGCTATATGCAAGTTGCCAGTAATAATCAATCTACCTTCTAGCTTTAATCAGCTGTCAAAATTCACGTAGATAGAATTGTGAATTAACAAATACCACAGGCTGGGCTTTCCTGTTTTCTGTTTAAAGTTGGATTGACTTTTGGAAAACTTCATCTGCGCTTTGCATGAGTGAGTCCACACAATATGTTGTAAGAACTGTGAACATGTTGCAATCAGTAATAGGCTTTGCTGCCTGTGGAGTTTGGACCAACTACTTACCTTCAGTGATGTGACTTTATAATTAGCAGCAGTAAGGAGGCCTTGGGTGTTTCCTGCACACAGTAACTTATTACTCAAATGTTTATCTCAGAGGTAAAATATACTTAGTAGGTGGTATCAAAAGTAAATAAATCGCCTTCAAAGCAAAATGAGATCAGGAAAACCATTAAGGATATGAAACACAGGGTTGCTTGGTGGTTTTGCTGTTGTTGTCTGATAGCAGAAGTAGATCCTTGCAGGGCATCACTGCTCTTGCATGCTCCCTCCCTCCCATTCTCTGTGGCTTTTGATGTGGCAGGTGTCCTAGCAGATTCTCATCCCTCCTTGATATCTCTATGTAGTGATTGACTAGAATATTTCATTTGGAAGGGACCTACAGTGATCATCTAGTCCAACTGTGTGACCAGTTCAGAGCTGACCAAAAGTTAAAGCAGATTAAGGGCATTGTCCAAGTGCCTTTTAAACACGAACATGTGGTGGGACATCCACCACCTCTTTAGGATGCCTGTCCTGGGATTTGACTACCCTCTCAGTAAAGAAGCACTTCTTAATGGTCAGTCTAAACCTCCTCTGATGTGGATTGGTACCAATCCCATGCATCCTATCAGTGGTTACTGGATACCAGGGAGAAGATATGAGGACCTTACTCTCCCCTTCCCCTCCTTAGGAAGCTGTAGAGAGCATTAAGGTCACCCCTCAGCTTCCTTTTCTCCAAACTAGACAAACTCCAAGTCCTTAGCTGCTGCTCATAGGGCAGTCCTTCCAGGTCTTTCACCAGCTTTGTGGCCCTCCTCTAGATGCACTGAAAGACCTTCACATTCTTCTGAAATTGTGGGGCCCAGCACCATACACAGTACTCAAGGTGAGGCCACACCAACACTTGATACAGCAGGACAGTCATCTCTCTTGTCTGTCTGGTTGTGCTCTGTGTGGTGCACCCCAGGATGAGGTTTGAGCTTTTGACTGTCAGGGTACACCTGTGGCTCCTTATGAGTTGCTCTCAACCAGCACCCCCAGATTCCTTTTTTGCAGGGCTGCTCTCCAGAATCCTCTCCCAGTTTATACTTGTGCCTGATGTTACTGTGTCCTAGCTGCAGGATCTGGTATCGGGACTTGTTAAATTTCATCCCTTTAATAACTGCCTGGTACTTCAGTCTACTGAGGTCCCTCTGTAAGGCATCTAAAAGGTGAACTATAAAGGCTGTAGCAAACTGATCTGAGTACCCACATACCTGTTTAATAAGGAGAACTAGTAGAGATCTTCCCCCAGTATTATGTCCTTGTTGAACAGCTTCTCTAAAATTAAATCTAATCAGTCCTTAAGTCCCCCTGCTTCCTGTCTTCCCTACGGGTGAAGAGCAACAATGTTTGTGTTGATGGTGGTTGATCAGGAGACCAGAGCAGTCAACAATGTTTTTGGTTGCTAGATTAAACTGAAATCCCCTTTGCTTTCACATGGAATGTGAATTCACATTCATTACAAGAACATTTCCTTTAATAATGTTTTGGAAGTATATACAAACACAGAGTTTTCTTGTTTGGACTGTTTTAATGTTGACACAGATTGCTCCAGTGGGTGGAGAACAGAAATCAACCAGGCTGACCAATTGTAAGGTGTAGTTCAGGCTCAAGGATACATTTCCTGAAATTGAGCTTTTTGCACTTTAAGCATAACCTTATTGTTTAGCTGATTGCTCTGCATTTAATGAGCTCAAGGTAAACTTCAACTGACTTTGAATGCTTTCTTTACTTAGGAGCTCATGGATAATAAGTTGTATGTGACCTTAAAGTTGCTCAGCAGGTACAGATTTGGGGGAGGAAAATTTTGTCTTGTGAACTTAAACAATACAAAGGAACACAGTCTTCCTATAGTAGCAAGTAATCTTACTTCTAGTATTGGTGTATCAGAGTACATTAGGGGTTGGAAGGGACCTCAAGAGATCATCAGTTATAATGTACTGCTCAGGATAGAAACATCATTTTGCTGAGAAGTATGGGCCCTGTGGAAGGCTAATGAAGCATAAACTAAAGATCATGGATCCTCCAGGAGAAAAAAGAGGAAAAAAGTCTTGATTTCAGAAGCCAAGCACTAGGACATGCCAGGATGGCTCTTGCTGACTTTGTCACCTTGACTATCAAACTAAAATCAAAATCGCTGCAGAAAATTTGGTTTAGGGTAGAAAATACTGCTGTAAATCTACAAAGTGTTTACAAGTTTTCTCCAGAAACATGGACTACAGTACCTACTGATCTGTCTGCCACTTGCACACACACACCTTTCTTTTCCAGTCCCCAGGCATGTGTTTTGACAAGGAAGGCCAGACCATTCAGTCACTGGTCTGACTGGAGCTTAAGGGACTGCAGTCTCCTTCAGGCATGTCTATTTGATAAATTTGGTTATAAACCACCTAATATTCATGTCTGCAGTAGTGAGATGAGGCAGATTAATGGAGATGTCTTCCCTTCATGAGCATAGTTTCTCCAGTTTTCCCTGGTGTTAGGATGAGTCGTTGGGGAGACAGTGAATTGTTGCTCTGTGAGCATCAACAAAATGTTTCCATCCAGGATGTTTAGTATGTTTTCACAGAATGTTTCCTGAAATGCCACAGTTTGTGGTCCATTAGTGTGAAGTTTAGTCCCCAACCCCTGTTGTGAAACATAACAACAAAGTCCTAAGAAGTTGAAGCGAACAATAGGTTTGGTGGTGTTTTTTTTAATCTATGAGTATCCAACCCTGATAGCCAGGCAGTAGCTTCTAGCTGAGCTGCTTTGTGCACACAGCAGGATGCCTTGTGCTGTGGCAGCTGTTTCTCAGTGACCTGCAGGGAAAGTGTGTGGGCTCTGTGGAAGCCTTCTGTGGCCATGCTAGTCATGCATGAACATGCTTGTGCTCTGCTAGAGTTCAGCCATGCACTTTCTCCTAGCCTAGCATGTTTTCAAATCATTCTTGTCCATTTCTCATTCATTTCTTTTTCAAGAATAACTAAAATTCTTTACCTTCTATTCTTCATCTTCTCTGGTTAGATGACTGTAGGAAAGGTCTCACGTGCAGTTGGAGCTGTGGCTGAAGTTCTTGTCAATCTGTATGTGAATGATCACAGACCCAAGCCACAGCTTCCCCCTCTTGAACTGGTAAGAGTAAACACATATAGAAACAATAACTTGACTTAAGAGTGATGTTTCCAGAATGGCACTGTAACGTAAGATCCTAGTTGTGGAATTCTTAGTGTTATGAAAGGCCTTAGTCTAACACTTACTAATGAATCAAGTGCTTATTGGCAAAATACGCTGATGTGTGGATGTGCTGGAAATGCTGCTCACCATGCCTTCCATTTATATTTTTATTACTGCTCTGTATGAATTAAAACTTGAGGAGGCTTTTATTAAATGTAATTACGGGTACAGCTATTAAGAGAAGGCAATTGTTAATCAGGGTGGCTTCTGAAGAAAGTTTTGCCCAGTATGTGTTTAGGCAGTTATTTTTAACATAAATCCTGAATCGCCATACCTCATTTTGAAAAGAGCTGGTTTTAAATTCTGACACTCTTCTGTGTTGAATTCAGAAGCAGTTTCTGGACAGAACTACAGATTCTTGCCTCATTCCTCCTTCTCTATCGTCTGCCTCTACTGCTCAGAGCTGTCAAGTATTGGGAAGCAAAGTAAGGTGTTCTGTTGTGGTGATGATACTTAACAGCCAGCACTAAACTCAATTGCTTCCACTTTGTTATAGCTATCTGTTCTATTAACTTTTTTTTTTTAATGTGTTTGTGTTTTTTCCCATTTGCATGGTTGGTTGTTTGGAAGGTTTCACAATCTGAAATGATCCATCACAGCAAAATAGATTACTTAAGGTAGATTTGGAATAGGAACTTTTAAGCACAAGACAATGTGACAATGACAACTGTGACTTGTACTTAACATGAAAAAATTATCTTTTTGTCTTACTGGATCTTAAAATGTGAGCCTGTGTTTTCCTTCAGAGTGTGTATGAACTGAGCCTTCATGGTGTCCTTTTTTTTTTTTTTTTGACTCCAAATGCCTGTCTGTTGTTGGAAGCTGGTGGTGTCTACCTTTTGTCCTCTTCTGAGAACACTTGTGCCTGCAGCTGAGAGCTGTGAGTGCCCAAGCCAACATGGTGCAGAGTGATGAATGAGCATGTGGGGCTGATACTGCTTTTGTACACAAAGTATTGGTGAACTCCCAGAGGAAAGCTGGATGCAAGTCCAGCTGAAAATGCATGTCTAATTTATGAATTGCTGCACAAACCTATGGAACTGCAGCTAACGAGTAATAAAAAAGCTGATTGATGCTTACTTTAACTCTGTGGAGGGTGCTGTGTCAAAAAACTTCAGGCAGCTAAAGCAGCTGCCCACTTAAGTGTTTCTATCTGGGTGTAGTGCAGTGGCTTTATGTGCGTTTCTGGTTTTATCTTTTAACAGGGATCTCTGCGAAAAGAATTCCCACAGTCCGTCGGGGGGAGTGACATTTGTTACTTCTGCCACAAACGGGTCTACGTCATGGAGCGGCTGAGCGCAGAAGGCCACTTCTTTCACAGGGAGTGCTTCAAGTGTGAAATATGTTCTACGACACTACGGTTAGGAATTTATGCCTTTGATGTTGAAGAAGGTAATGTGGAAACTATTGAAGAATATTTTTAAATGTCTGTATATCAATGCTTTTAATGGAACTAGGGAAAAAGACCTGGACAAGTCGCTCAGTCAGGAGGAGGTCTGCCAAGTATGGTGCTTGCATCTATGCTGATACTTGCAGATCTCGTCTTTCAATTAATCCACTTAGGACAGACCTGAGCTTTAAATGAAGTAATCCTCAGTGGAAAATTAGTCAAGTGACCAAAATGCAGATTGTCCAATTACAGATGAAAGTGAGGGGGGTAAGGTCATTGATTTATCCCCCCCACCCCCAATACAAAAATATTCTCAGCTCTCATAACTGCCCATTAAATAATGTGACCTGTGAAGGTAAGTCCTCATAGTGGAAGATTTACACAGCTGGGGGGAATATGGATTATTTATTTCAAGATCTTCTGGCTCAGGAGTTGAAAGCACTGGAATTTATTCTGGTTTGCTGTAGAACAGGAGGTGCAAATTTGGGGTGCTCAATCCCACCTACAGCCTGGGCTTTGGAGATGAAGATTCTTTTTTTAGTTTAGAGGGAAATTATTAAACTGAATTTTAAATTCCTTCACCATTTCCAAATGATTCGAGTGAATTGGAGCATTAACCTGACCTCCTCCTGCAAAAGGATTAAAGACTTGAGGCCAAAGGTGCTTCTTTGGCAGTTTAAAGAATCTTCTCTGAAAAGCTTTTTTAACTGATTATTAGACTTTTTTGTTGCTTGATGTCTTGTGTTGATTTGTGGCTTGATATTTATAGAATCTTGGGTTTTTTCTGCTGAATAGTAATCTTAAAACTGAGATAGATAAATGGCCTTGCCTTATTCAACAGATGTTCAAACTTATCCACTATAATGGAAACCCACTCAGAGCTGTAAGCTATTCAGACTCTGTGTCAAATTTTCCATTCCTTTTGCTGCCCAACCATTAATTATCAGAATTTCATCTTCTGTAGATGCAACAGTGGAATTTCAATCCATAAGCAAATAGATAAAATACCATATAATTTTTTTTCTCTTCTAGGCAAATTTTACTGTAAACCTCATTTTACACACTGCAAAATCAGTACTAAACACAGAAAGAGAAGAGCAATGACACAGATCCAAGGAAAGGTGCGTATCGGTTACATCATTAATGCAGATGATGTTGAGGCAGCTCTGTCTGGAGCAGGGTGCAATCCTTGTGTGTGTGCATAAGATATTTTTTATATTGATTTTACTGGACATCAGGTAGAAAATACCATCTCCTGTTTCAGTGGGTTTGGTATACTTACAGTCTGGTACTCAATGGAATTTAGCTTTTCCTACAAAAAGTTGAACTTTAAAAGCAATTGGAAATGACTATGTATCTATATCTCTATACAGATAGATAGATATACCCTTGAAAACAGTAACAGGAACTGGACTTTCAACTTCTAATACTATATTTAACATTGTTGGGGTTTTTTTTCTTAGTATATTAAACTTTTTTTTAATGCTTTATACAAGGAGACAACAGAAGCATGGAAAAAAGAGGAACCCAAACCCATGGAGACCACCACAGAAAACACTTTGTCTGCAGCTAACAGTCCAGAGGACAGGTCCCCAGGTATCCTGACTTCCTTCTTTAGGGGCACGCTAAGCTGGCCCCTGCGGGTGACAAGGGATCTGCTTGACATTCCCAGACGCCTGTCTAACTGGATGCATGGTTTTCTGCACGCTACCAATCTTCATTTCAGGGACAATGCATATAACTATACCTACTTGTACGAACTCTTGAGCCTTGGTGTGCCATTCCTCTATGCTCTTCTAGAGGTACTTGCTCATATGTACCGGGAAGCAGAGCTATCACTTGAGAATGTGCTTGAATGGGTGAAAAAAATTCTATAGGGTATAAATTCTTCTATGTGTCTTGCTCAGTTGTGCCTTTCAGATTTTCAAAATTAACAGCCTTGCTATTTTCTTGAGGGGTTTTTGGTTGTTGTGGTTGGCTGTTTTTTTTATTTTTAATGCAATTTAATGTGACATAAACGAATGGTGGATTCCTTTTGATACAAACAAGGTGCGACCAGAACTGTCAAGATAAAATGTACTGTATGGTAGAGTATGAAGGGCAGTGTCCAGACACATTTCCAGAACACAGAAGTGGATGAAGGATATTTTGTAGATTTTGTACCTCCTCCTCATTTTTATCCTCTGGAGGACCATTGGAGTGCTGTTACATTTTAAAACCATTTGTTTCCCTGCGTCATTGCTCCCCCCTCTTGTTTTGTTTTATTTCAGTTTTTTTTTGTTAGACCAAGAAAGAATGTGTGTTCTTTCAGATGCTTGGGGAATACTAATGACAAATGACTGGTTTTGAAACCTGAATATGGTGCATACCTTTTTTTTTTTTTTTCTTGCTTCCATCTTTGCTCTGAGGTTTGTAACTTGCATGACTGTTAAAAGAAAAAAAAAATAATCATGTATTTAATTGACATTGCTCCTAGACAAGCCTTTTACATTTCTTACATGTGATAGATACCCTTTCTTGACAGTGGGTACAAACTGTACTACGAACTTTAATTTAAAGGTTTGAAATAAATTTGAAGAGCAAATCTTAGCTGAGTGAAGGCTTGATTGAAACTAAGTCAAAGGAACTGGTAGTGTAATTACACCTGGCTTGCTCTAAGTCAAGGTTTCCCCATTGGTTGGCTGTTGACCTCTGGATAGGAACTGCTCTATTTTTTGGATTTTTTTCAAAAATAGTAGTTTAGAATAAACAACAAAAACCTACAAATGTACTCTGAGGAGATTGCTTCTTAACTGAGTGTTTCATTCATTTCAGTGTATAAAGCTGATGACAGGAAGGTGAAATTGTATAATCTGGAGCAACCATTAAGCAAATTTCTTTCAGATGCCTCTCAAGTTCTACCTTAATCAGAAGGTTAGATAAGCTATTTGACAGCAAGAAGGCACCAACATCATAATTTCTGATTTACTTCCAGACTAGTTAGCTAGTGAGGTAAGCATTCTCCACTTAATTCAGAAGTTAATGAAGAAATAGGTAAATACATAAATACGGTAATATGTATAGCCTAAAATTAAAAGGATCTGTAGCATTTATTTCTGTCCAAAAGTGTGTGGCTTAAAATGGTAGGAAACATTGCATCCAGGTAGTACCAAGGTTGAGGATCACTTTCCAGTAGTCTTATGGCAGGTTTCTGATTGATTTATTTTTTTTTTTTATTTTTTACATAATGTGAGAAAAGATGATTTGAGTTGGTTTGCTGCTTAGGTATTAAAAGGAAACGTGTCTTCTGTTTAAAATAAATGATAAACTGGATTTTTCTTTTACATAGTTTAACTTCCTTTAAAATACAAAGATAAAGCTTTTCACATTTTAGAGTGCTCATGTATTTTGGGGAAAAAACCCAAACTTTTAAAGTATATGCCCAGACCTTGAAAAAGTGCTTGAAGAGAACTGTTTAGGTATAAGACAGCATTCATTTGAAATGAATTGCCGTTAATGCTCAAACATGTACTCAGCAAAACTTTGCTAGAATATTGACTGGATACAGTGACAGTTATAATGGGCATCTGTATATACATAAAGAAATGTACCTGTACCTTTTATAGCACTTCTGAAAAAACACAAACAACAAACTACTCTGGAATGCTCTGCTTTTTAATTATTTGCTAGTGATGGTAATTGTTTCACTCGAAAAAGGAAGGAATATGCAGTGCAATTTACTGTGTTACTCCTTGAATGCAGCAAACTGGTTAGTGGTAAAATTTAAACATTTGGCTGGCCATCAGTTTTGCTTTCAGTTTGTCAACAGCACAGGCTTTAGGTGCATTTTTTTCTTTTTCTGAATTTTTTTCCCTGCTGTTCACTATGGGAAATTTCCTGCTTTGTAGCAGAGCAAGCATAATGGTAAATTTACAGAAAGTGGTTATATAGCAAGAAACATGGAAATCGCTAATGTCCTAATGTCCAATGAATTTAAAGCAAATTAATCTTACTAGTAGAAAGTTTAAAAACTTAAAGATTATATTAGCTTTATATATATGGATTTATACAACAAGGAATAAAATCCCTGTGTTCCCACAACACAATTCAGGAACTTGCATAATGAAAACCTTTACCTGAGGAATCTTAATTACACTGCATATTCCACTGGAAATTTGCAGGTGATTCTGTTGGGGAGGGTTTTTCAATTGGTGTCTAATTGGTAAACTTCTTCCCTCCCCCCGTTCATCTTAATATTCTGCTAGTAAGATTCATACCTATTTGTCCTCATTCATGATGCAATGAAAAAATTGGCAGCTGTGTTGGCACTAATTCTTCTTCGTGCCTACAAAGTCTTTCTGAAGCTTTCCTGGATAACCAAGTTCTGTGTCTTTTTTTTTTTCCTACTGTCTTCTCTGTCAATCTCCTTCATTGCTTTTAGTCCAGTTCATCATTCCGGTGCTGCACCCACTCACTGGCTGAAGCTTTTCTGCTCTCAGGTGACTTTTTTCTGCTTACCAGTTCCAAAATTGTGTGACTAACACTGTTGTTTGACAGCATTTCATTTGTGTCTCTTTTAAAGACTTTTGGAGCAATCTGTGTGTGTCTGGTATATTAATGGATGCGAGCTTTGGCATGATCATTTAACCTGCTGCTGATTTCATGGTTCTAGAGAAGGTAGTGTCTGTGCACTGTAGAGAATGCTTCTCTCTGAGTCTGTGCATGTATGCTGCTTTGTGCCTTTAAGGTAAGTTAAGGCTAGTATGTTTTCTTGAAAGAACTAGTTAAAGCTCTTTTTTTGTTTTATTTTTTTTCCCCGAAGTGTTAAAGGAAAGATTTTAAGTAAGATCAGGACAAGATGAGCCTGGTTAGCATGAACAGCTATTTGCATTCAGCTCAGATATGCCATGAGCAGATTTCCATTGAGCTCCAGTATGCAATGAGCACACAATGTTTGAGTACTGTGATGCGTTCTAAGTACTTCTACTTTCATACTGAAAAAGTACAATATAAAAGGATTCTGTTAGATAAGTAGCCATAGTGATTCAAATTCCAGTCTTCCACCCCAAGTGGTACAGTAGGCAGGCCTAACAGCAACACATCTGCATGCTATTTTCAGTCTGTAATACCAAAGTGGCAAGTCTGCATGATGGGTGTGATTTGATTTGAATTGTTTTGTTAACAAATTAACTAGGCCTCATTTGCCACTCAATGAATTTTTCTTGCCGCATGAGACATTGCCACTGCTCTCCATGACAGATTTGTGTGATTATTTTGTATGGGTTTTTTTAATGAGTTCCACTGTGTGTGATCATGTGTTGATTATCTGGAAAGGAAAATGAATCTGAACAAGAACCAGGGGCTTGGTCTGACGCACAAGAGTGCTAAGGCTTTGGCTGATACAGCCATGGCCTTGCCTTCCCTGCTGAGGATCCCTTTCAAAGGGAAGGGCCTTTGAGAATTAATCTAAGCAGCAATTTTCAGGAGGGGCCAAATATCTACTGCTACTACTTGCCCCATTTCACACACCTCAGCCAGGAATGCAAAATGGCTGCAGGGTCAGAACCCAACACCTTATCTTGCTGACCTGTATGTTTGCATGACTAAAGCAATAGTATTTATTTGTGTGGGCATCCTAGAATGTCTTGATGGCTTTGAAAGTGCCCAAGCTGTGCCCACACAGAAAACTCTGTATTTTTAGTGTCACTTCCTGCACAAATGGTTAGGACATGGCTTCCTGTGTATTTCAAGGCTGTGGTGTTTTGTTACAAAGCTCAGCATGCTTTCATATGAAGGTCATGATGGTAAAGGTCTTCCATTTCAAACCACTTCCACTGCTGTGTTTTTTACCCTCTGTTGCAGAGTCTTCCTAGCTCTTCCTGGCCAGTGAGGATTCTGTCCTTCTCCTAAATCCTCTGTCTTCATTTTACTTTATAATCTTAACTGAATATTTTTATTATTTTTTAATGCTGTATTTAAATTTTCACATGGAAATTCTGTATTTTGCACACAGTGAAAATTGTTTTAGCTTTATTTATGATATCTGCTGTAAACAAAAATAAATGTAGTTCTTTATAAGTCTCCTTGTTTCATCTTTTCCTTTCAAAAATATTTTCTCGGGATAGAGACTTCACCCTCATTTTGCAAACTCCTCTTCTGGTGAATGCTGCTGTAATCTTTGTTGTGGCCTGATCCAAAGGCCAGACAGTTTCAGCGTGGTGGTGTATTTGCACTTGTGTCCCTTTTGAAAGGGATGTATGTTGGGGGCCTTGACAAGCTATCCCATCTGCTGCAGATCAGGAGGTGCCTGGTGCTGGGATTTATCCTTCCTGGGAATGACGGATTGGTGTTGGTGAGCATGGGGGTTGCTTGCATTGCGCACATAAATGGCACTTGTCCTCTTCTCTTCAACTTCTGCCACTTTTCCTTATATTTTTATTTTACATATGCCGTACAAATCATGCTAAGTTGCCTATTTGGAATCTTATATTGTGTACAGGAATAGCAGGTGATAACTGTGTGTAAACCTTTGCTACTGGCTCTGGAGTATTGTTTGCAAGCTCCAATCTATCTTCTGGTCCCCAGGGAGCTGCAGCTAACGTGACCTATTATTTAAGAGTAGCCTTGTTTTATCTGTTTACTTTGCCTTCCTCTTATTTGCTTATTTTGTTTTCTTTTGCTCCCTCAAGGCTTTATTTTTTTAATAATTCTTTTTGGTTTTAAAGCTAGTGATGTGTTATTTTTGAACAGCAGGTTCTCCAAAAGGGCCTTCCTAAGTCTTCCTCCCCTTCATCTTCTTTCTTTTGCTTGCTCTGCATATCTTGAACTTTCTCTTCCTTTGTATTTCAAGAAAACAACAAATCCCAGAAAGAATAGCCCAAATAATTTAATGAGAAAATTGTGTGGGTTTTTTAATAGAAATGTAGCCTTATGAGGCTTGATTGAATGATAGCAACACTTGGGAAAAAAAAAATCATTTCTAAAGACAACATTGCTGAAGAACAACAAATGTTGTTCCTGGTCAACTATTCCATCTTCCCTGCCAAAGAAAAAGCCATCATGCACAGTAGAAAGTTTACTGAGATGGAGATGATTTGCATAATAAAAACTTAGGGCAAGGAATACCATTTAAGACAACACTTGGCACTTCCTGAATTGCAAAGGACAAAGAAATTTGGGTAAAACTGAATTTACTCTTTGCAGTTCAGAGCAGGCTTATTTTTGCCATCTTTACTTGATTGCTTTAGGCAGAGGCAGTGGCATGAAAACATCAAGAGGAGGATTTTGTAGCTGCAGAAAGTGATGATTTGTTTGGCACTGAAGCCTTGAGAAGCATCAGAGGTTCATGCTGTTCTCAGAGTTTCACTTATTCATGCTGAAATGCCAGTACAATAGCTTGCAACTGGGGTAATGTTAGAGCCTAGATTTGTAGTAATTGTGTTTCGTGGTAGCACAGAAGGTCCAAAGTATAAAATTGCTAGCAAATCCTATGACTGGAGCAATGTACCCTAGCAGTAAACAGTCCATGCCGTGGAACAATAGTGGAGAGAACAGGACACATTGTATGGAAAAGAAAGCAGACAAAATGAGCTATGTGAGGGGAGCAAGTCTGTTAGTTCCTTCACTCTACTAAAAACCATTACATGATAAAACCAAATATTCCCTGTTTTGTTTCCATTAATGCTGCTAGAGGAAGAGATTAGCAAGTTAAGTGCCAAGTCAATTAACAAACCTAATTTGGGACTGCTGTCTTCCTCTGGCTGCATGAGCAGACCTCCTTATGAGTAGGAGGCTTGAATCCTCCAACAGCTGTTGTACTGAGCTCTTTCCAAAAGCTCCAGTGCTCTGTCTCCAGCAAGTACATGCTGTTACAAGTGCACCCCAAAACACAAATCCTTTGTCTCTTCCCATAGCTGGAATGGGCATCAGTGCATGTTTGAAAGGCAAATGGGCTGCTATTCTGGTCTTGAGCTACCACTGAACTGGGTGCCTTCCAAAAATCATGGGTTTGGAGCAGATGACTAGTGTCTCCTTACATAGTTAATGCTTTCTAAGACTTGAAAGGCACTTGAAGTTATAGAGGCCATTGTAGCACCAGAAGTACAGAAGTGACATTTGCTGTGTCTGGCAGGCTCAGGAGTTGTTCTGTCTTCCTCCTCCTTCTTCTGATTCCAGTGGGTTCTGAACTTGTCTGTTGCCACCAGGTTCATTTGGATTGGAAGTACATACACAGATGTGCCTTGTGGTTTTGTTTTTGTTGTTTTGGGTTTTTTATTTGTTTGTTTTAATACTACCAGACTAATCTTTCATTCTCAAAGCAAGATGGCATTACCTGCCTAGGTTCTGTTAATGAAAACCAAACATGTCAGGATTCTGTGAAGGTAATCTTCCTTTATAACTCTGCTAATGCTTGATAATGAAAAAGATCTTGCAGTTCTTAAGCATACTTACTTAGGAAAAAAACCACAGTACAGGCAAACCTTCTTAAAATTGCTCATATTCAAATAACAGCCTTTCGTTAGCTCTACCAAGGAGATCAATGTCTATTCATCTTTGTTTCTTCTAGGCTGCTACAGCTATAAAATTGCAGTGAAAGTTGCTTCTATATGTATTCCAACCTTAATCTAGAGCTATGGACTGAGTTCTTCCACAACATTATGGCAATTAGTTACTATAATTGGCTTTAATTTCTGGCTCACTCATTCCTCAAATTCCAATCAATGAGTTCTGAAATGCCTTGACTTCTGCATTAATATTTATGTTTTCAAAGGCATGACATGCTTACAGATTACTTGATTTTTTGCATGGAAGATCATATTGCTGTAGATCAGAAAATGTAATGTATTAATGCTTGATCCAAGTATATATATTAGTCATGCAAATATTTCCCCAAGTCTCTTTCCTTTTCTTCATGAACTATGTTAAGATAAAAAGAAGGAAAGCTTTGATGTCATCTCAAACTTGTTTGAAATGGCTGGAATTTCTGATGTGGTCTTTTGAAGTGTGAAAGGGCAAAGAAATCTGCATGTTGCTAGTCTTGAATTTGATTTATCAACATTTATTCTACAGGTCTTAATTCATGTGTTTTGTTTTAAGGTTTTTAGTGGTTTGAGCCCTTGTGCAAGAACAAATAATTATTTCAGCAGACACTGATCAACTCTAGAGACTGAACCCATTGTGGCTGCACTCTGAACTCTTATTACATGCATTAATGTACCAGATGAACACAGATTGCTCCAATAAAATAGGAATCTAGTCTAAAATGACAGAAATGACATGTTTATAGCAGGTTTTGTTTGAGAAGCATTTTCCATACATATGTACATTCAGCATAACTTGTAAGTTTTCAGTGAGTTGATCTTGCCTTTCTCTCTATTTATTTTTATTTTTCTTAGTTGATATTAGAGCATTACTGTGTACTGTCCTGGATACATTCATGAGTCAGGTGCTTTGGGTTCTGTCCTGCTTTGCCCTGGCTGTGTTTTGTGTCTGAGTTTGGAAGTGTCTGTTCATCAAGTAAGTGATGAACACTTTGAAAAAGTATTTTGCTGCTGAAGAACTTGTGTAGGTGCCAACATGGGCCCAGAGGGATATGGAAGAATACAGACTCCTGATTGTAGGGACAGGTAGATGGGGAGATGTGGAGGAGCCTATCACCATGCCATGACTGGAGAAAGGGCAGCAGGAAATCACTTGTAGGCACTGGTGGTTGGAAGCCAAGCAGGCAGTCTGGCCCCATTGCATAAGGACAATATCCCCACAGTTGTCTTTATTGTTTACATTGTTAGCTGCCATAACATGGGAATTACATCTGCATAGGAATGAAGGAGACCTGAAGAAAAAAATAGGAGAAAGGTGGCAAGAACTGAAATCTGTGAAATGTCCTAGCACTGTGAGGAGTCCTTTTTCAAGGACAGACATATGTCTGCCACTTTCTCAGATGTGATGAAAACTTAGTCTGTGCAGTTGGCAGTTTGGGCATGCAGCTAGAAGCCCTACAGTTTCTTAAGGCAAATCTGTGAAATACCTTGATGCAACATTTGAGAACTCTTAACACAGGGATCCGTCCATGCAGCCTTACACGTTTTGAAGCTGAGGCTCCGGGGCATAGCCAAAGCTGTAACATGTTTGGCCTCAGATTTTAGTCTGGTATGGGCTAGTAACCAGTATGCTGCAGTAAGACCAAGATCTAACCAAAACAGAGGTGTTGTAGTTTCCCCATCCCCACTTAGTGACACATGGACTGTGCTTCCCGGGTGCTGCTGTGCTTCCCTCTGCTCTGTATCTCTCATCCCTGATCTTGCTGGGCACATTTCAGCTGTTGTTTCACAGCATTGGTATGAAGATGCCTTCATTCTACCCCAGAGCTGTCCCAAAGCATTGTTGTATTGTAAGCAGGACTCAATTTTCAATATTTTTTTTTTTCCCCTATTACATGTTAAGAAGTCAAAAGAGTCAGTGAGGTGTACTGGCTGTGCTACAAACCAGATTGTGGTCTGCTGAGTGAATTTCTTAATTCAAGTTGTTTGATGCCAACTGGTGTTTGATTTTGCCATCAGAGCTGCCTGCGTTTGAGTAGCTCTACATCAAAACTGTTTGCTCCAGTCATTGCCTTAGTCAGCAGCTCCATACATGGCCAGAGTCCACTCATCCTGTGAATAACTTATGGAGTGGCACAGTTGATTGGCAGGTGAAGAGCCGCAGGTTTGCCAGCTGGAAAAGCAGGACACAGGTTAGGCCATGGTCTTTATGAAGAGGCACTGTGCTGTATTGGACCACTTGCACAGCAGAGAAAGTGAGCTGTGTGCCACTTGTGGGTACGTGAGCACCCACCTTCTGTCAAGAGCAGCACCTGGGATTTCAGTGGTGCTTTTCACCTGTGGACCTGAATGCTCTGGCCAGTCCTGAATGGCTGGAGCAGCTGAGGGTAAGTACTGCCCCCTTCATGGCCTCAGGGAGTCACAAAAATGAGATGTCAGAGGTGACAAAAGATCACATCCCGAATGGAGGCTGCAAGGCCTAATTCCAGTAGGCTTCCTTCTTTCTGCCCCTGACTGAACAAGACCATCAGCAGATAGGCAACAGGGGCAGGGCTGTATGAAATCAGATTTTTCTTGTCTGCTTTTTCTTGAGCTGTGGGGTGGTAGGTGCTGAGCTGTCTGCCCTCAAAGCACAGTCCCCTCTCACTGCCAGCAGTGAGTATGAACAGTTTCTTAGCACCTTTGAGGGCCAAACTGGGCAGTCTCGACCCAATCAGCCACCAGACCTTGTGTTTGATGTGAGGAGCCCCCCAAGCCACATGGATCAGGGTGCTCTTGTGGGCATTTCCTGGATCAGCCTCCCTGTGGAAATATTATTCCAGGCCACCAGCGTGCTGGGTGTGTTGTGGCCCAAAGCAGGAAGGCTGATATCATCTTAGAATTTGTTGTTTCCTAGCTCTTTTTCCATTTTTCATCTGCCTTCAGGGCTGTTTCCTGGGTGTGTATAAGTTGAAGCTTTCATACTTTGCCTAGCTCAGCAGGGCTCACTCTCCTGTTTTGCTTGTGTGGGGCTCCCGGTTGGTCTGACTCGCCTGGGCCAAGAAATACCAATGGGAGCCCTCACTGTGCCTTGCTTAAAAGTTAATTCCCTTCCTGTGACTTAAAACCAGCTAATGAGGAGGCAGGAAGATAAATGTTAATACTTCTGGCTGCTTAGGCATGGTGGTATTGACTTGATGGGGACTGCTGCAGCTGGCTTGTTTGAAGATTTTTCAGTGGAGCATCTTTGACCATTTTTGTCCAAGACAGGCAGAGGCACACACGGAGCTGCTGCTCCTGAGCAAAGCTGATATAACACAGCTGCCCTGAGCCAGCTGGTGTCAGAGGCACTTGGCCCAGTGCTCCCAGTGAGGAGGGGGATGTTATTTGGCAGAGTTCAGTCTTTGTGCCATTGTGGGCAGCACGTGCTCTGCCCAAGGCTTGGAGAAAACAGCCAACTCAGTCCAGCTGCCCCAGAAGGGGCTTGGCTCTGCCCAAATTTGGCTGCTTCCTGAGCCCTTGTCATCTCCTTGCCAGGTCACAGGAATGTGATTTGCCTGACACTGGTTTGGCAGATGAGCAGCAGCAGGCCGTACAGAAAGTTGGACTGCCTTGTCATGAAGAACTTGCCAGTAAATAACATCTCCTGCTCATGTCTGTTTGTTGGCCCTGGCATTATCAGTGGGGGCATTCAGATGCTGGAGTGATCAACACCTTGTAAGTGGTAATTGTAGAAGGTGCTGAGAGCTGTCTGGGAAGGCCCGGGTGGGCCGATGCTAAGCCCCTTTGGAAAGGGCCTCTCCTTTGCCACATACATAGCAGCACGCTGCTCCTGGGCAGGTTTCTGAAGGGGTCCTGTACCAGGGACTGTCATAGGACCATGGAGTTTTCATCACCTAAGCAGAAGCCATTGCAATTGCACCACCAAGTGTGGTGTAATATGGAAATAGGTTTCAATGCTTCTCTGTGCAGTGCTGGATTGGCATGGTGTGTGTGAGAGACACCAGCATGTAACACTGCACCTTTACCATGCTAAACTGGGCTGGTGTGTAGCAAAGCTTCTGCCATGAAAGGCATGCGATCATGCCTTTCTGTTTTGTGGTAGCAGAAGGAGCTTACCTACTGTTAACTGCAGTTGGATAGCCCTGGAGGAATAGTAAGCAGCTCTGAGCGTTATGCTTTCAGAAATCTGAGCTTGACCTTTTTGACTGGTCTAGTAGAGATGATATGGCCCAGCCATGCCAGGCAGTTCCGTGGTGGTGCTGAGATTGAGACAGCATCAGTCTTGGATTGGGTCTGCACAGGTCAGTACTCCATGCAAAACCTCCCTTGGTTCCTGTGAGGGACTGGCAGTGATGCTCTGCTGTGCAGGGATGGGGTTGCACTCTTTCAGCATGACAGGCTGCTCCTGTTTAGCTTGAGCAAAACCAGCACAGGTGCCTGGTAGCCTGAGGGATGCCTGTCCTGTATTTCCATGCATAGAAACTACCTTAAAATCACTGCAGGAGAAAATGACTAACAAAACTAATTGTAAGCTTTCAGGGATTTAAGAATATTCATGTAGCTCATGTCTGTAATATGCAGCATATTGCAGACATGACTTTGCTGCTGCTATGCTGGGCTCTCCACTTTGCTCTTGTACCTGAGGGAGGAAGGTGAACTGAGGTGGTCACAAGAGCACTTGAGATCCATGAGTCCTTGGTCCAGCTTGAATGGCTGGCATGTTTTTGTTACTTATCGAGAGCTTTATTCATCTTTGGTTTTGGGCTTCATGATGACTTCTGGGGCTGTCCCTTCTGCAAAGCTGGGTCTTGGCTCACATGGTATTACTGTAGTGCTACCTCCTTGGCTATTGCTGCTGGGCACAGAGCCTTTGTAGGAGTGGTGCTGCTTGAAAGCCTTGTTAGATGCTGAAATACCTCCAGATCACTGAGGATACTGGTACAAAAACATACTAACACCACCCCACCCACCCCCCCACATACACAAACAACCAAAGGGGAAAAAAAAAAAAGGGTAAATAGCAACTTTTTAGGTTACATGTGGTAAGCCTGGGGCTCTGAGTGCAGGTTGGCAGGTGAGCTCACTACCTTGCTGTGTTGTCCCACAGGCTTGGGTTGCTTTGTTGCCTACTCTGCTCTTTGGTACAAACTCCCTTGAGTGGTCCAATCTGCTCTGCAGGATCTGATGGGTGAATTCCTGTAAGTACACCAGAAAGTCACAAATGGACTGAAGATGGCCATTTCCAAACATCCTCATTGATTTACCTTTAGTGAGTAAATGCCTGTGGTGTTTGGATTATTGGTGCTCTGGAGAATAACAATATTTATGCTCCTTGACCATATGTGTACAGCTGCAGTAAGGCTCACTTTTGAGTTTTGTAGACTTTCCTAGCATTGCAGAGGGATCTTTGTCCTTCCCTGGCTGCATCTCTAACTCATTTGAGACTTGGTGCAAAAATTGCTATGTGAAATAGAAGGGTGAGCTGGCACAATATTGAGAAAACTTGGCATAACACTTAAAGGAGAATAAAAGTGTGCTTCATTGGAAAGAGGTTTGCATCTGTGGGGGCTGCAGGAGATGTTTTGAACAGCCCTGACCCTGGGGTGAGTGCCAACCTGGATGTCAGCCCTGCAGATGAAGCTTTAGGAATACTTCTCATTTACTAGACAGCTAAGCTAACTCCTTGCCCTGTAAGGAAAACAGTCATTTTTCATTCTGTATGAGGAAGATGAGGTAGGTTTTGAAAGGCAGACAAAGGAGAAATTGTTTATTGAACTTTTTCATCATGTTTGAGTGGGATGGCCAGAAGAATTCAGGATTGTTCTCTTGAAATCACTGGCTGTATTGCTGCTGCTTAAATAACTGAAGGCAGCTAGGCTCCATTGCTTACATGAAGAACACCAACACCCCCATGCCAAAAAAAAAAGGCAAAGCCATGTTATTTGCTCTCAGAGCAAGTCAGTCAAGTACTCTGATCAGGAGAGCTCTGACTGAGGAGAGATGCTTGCACTGAGGAGACAGGCAGTACAGCTTGTGTGCTGAAATGCTGCTGCCAGTTTGCAGTGAGTTTATTCACTTTCATCCCAGGCTCTAGCTGGGCCATCAGTGCATTCTCCAGGGGCCAGCTGCCTGCACCCTTCTGTGGTGCAGTGTGTCCTTCATCCCTGTGTCCAGTGCTCTCAGGCTAGCAAGGTGGAATACAGCCCCACCTGCTCCTGCCTGCCTGTACAGCGCCAGGTGAGGAAGTGCAGACACTGCCTGCTCTGCTGTGCTTCAACTCTGCCTGGCCCCACTCTCCATTTGGAACCTGTGGTTTTGTCATCTGGCTTAAGAGTAGGAAGCATGAGCCTGGTTTTGTGATACTGCAGAGCTTTCCCGTTGCTTTGTCCAGCAGAGTCCCTCCAAGCCCTTGCCTCAGGCCAGGTCCACCTGCTGTGGTGCCAGCAAGATGTCCACAAACCCAGAAACTGCCCAGCTCAATACCAGAGCCAGCCTATAGTTGGGTGAGGTGTGTTGAGATTTGGAGCTGGAAGACAAGGGTAGGGAACATAAGAAACCTGCTGACTGGCAGGTGGTAGCTGGGACTCACTCTGAGAAAGCTGGGGAAAGGCAACCAGAAGGTAGGGAGTCAGGCAAGGCACACTGTGTATGGCAGGGGAGAGCAGAATCAGGAGATTAATGAAAAGATAATGGAGTGGCCAAACAAAGCATTTGGGAGACATGATGAATGAGAAGGATCATCGTGCTGTGGATGACAGCAGAATAAGGAGATTTACAACTTAAGGAACAGAAAACTTAAATTCTCTTAATTCCATCAGACTTTCAGACAGCAGGTTACAGTTGTGTAAGTGTAGTCCATAAAACAGCATAAACACTGAGCTGCAAAGGACCCATGGCTCCTTGCTGAGCAGAGCTGGGAGGGCTGCCCTGCCTGCTTGCTTCCCCTCACCTCAGTGCAGGAAAGCAACAAAGGACATGGAGGATTTGGGAATTAGCATGTTAGCTCCTTGGCTCACTCAGACTGACTAGCTAAGCAAACTTTAGCACCTAGAAAACACAAGTCAGTAGGGGTTAGGACGTTTCCACTTTAACTGCCCAGCAGTGTGCTGTGAGATTCTTGTGGTGTGTGCTGCCTGTCCCTGCAGACGCACTCACATGGCAGAGATCTGGTTGGGTGACCGTGACCCAAGATTAATGCCTCCTATGTACGGCTTGTCTGTGACCCTCTCCTCGGGTAAACTATTCTAACATTTTGGCAAAGGATTAGTAAGGACTCCAGTCCAAACTCTGCTAGAGAGCAGGCATACTCACTGCTGGAGGTCTTTAGCATGCTGAGACATAGTAGGAAATTTAAAGTGAGTGTGATGGAAATGAAGTAAGATCTTATGCAAATGCTATTTTGAGTGACTGTTTCCTGAGGACTGGGTTCTCCTCCGATAATGGCTGGTGCTGCCTGTCCCACAGAGGTCAGTGGTACAGCACTAATTTGCACTGGCAGGAAATGGGGCTGTGCCCTTTTTTGTCCCCCAGGCCGGATACTTCTTTTTTACATGGTGTGTGTTTGTCTTAAAAAGTTCAATTCCTCTGACTCAGTCTCATAGCTTCTAGTAGAAACCCTTCTGTCCTGGGGAGGAGACTTGATGTGGAGCAAGAGTACTGGCCTGTCACAGAGGTGCCTGTAGCATGGCAGGCTGCTCAGGTAACTCCAGACACATGGCTTGGTCTATCTGCAGGCCCCTTCCCCTTAAGGAATAGCAATAAGGCCATTTTTATGTGTTCTGGTTAAGAAGTAGGACAATGGGGGTAAGCAGAGCCAGGCACAGACTTAGGAAAGGACTTGTGCACTAGCAAAATCAGTTATCGTGGAGCTTTTGTGGTAATTCCACCTTGGATTTAGGAGCTGGATGTCCACCTTAATTATTCTGCAAGACCTTGAGCTTCCCCAGAGAGCAGGGATGGTGGTGGGGTTGCTGCATATGCCCAGAAGTGCCAAACAGCATGGATTTATCCCCTGTCTGAGCACAGCTTGACCTCCAGCAAAGCTCTGTCTGCCTCCTCCCTGAGGGCTGGTTTAGCAGCCAGCATGGTCCCTGACCAGTTATTTGCAATGATCATTAGAGATGCCATTCTGGGATGCCTAACTCTCAACATGCAGTGCGATGAAAAGGAGGGAACTGAGGTTGAGAGCCTGCTTTCCACTCTGGAGACAGATTCACAAAAATTCACTGTCGCCTTACTCAGGATCACTGCAACATTTTACCCAGGACCTGACTGCAGGCGCTGCAAGGATGGGTGGCAACCCAGGATACAATCAGAGATACAAGCTTCCCAGCTGGCATGAAAAGATACAAAGGCCGCTTCTTATTTAGGCTAGCCTCTGTTTGGGAGCAAAACTGCGTGCCTCACCTTTGTGCAAGTACCTGACCTTTGGACCAGCTCAGGAGAAATTAGTTCAGACAGCCCTTCTTACCTTTTTTGTGCAAAATAAGAGGTTTAAAGGAGTCTCAGCTTTCTCATTTGTATCAGATTGTGTTTATCCTTTTAAAAACTCCTTTAAGAATTGCTGCAGTAATGGCCAGTGTTGAATGTTGGGGGGGGAAATTTCAACCCACCACACCAGCGGGATCAATTTGCCTGGTTGTGCAGAGGCAGGTGGTCTGCCCCAGGCCTGTGCAGCCTCCAGGTGCTTGCTGGAGCTGGCCATGCTCTTCTTCCGAGGTGTTCACACGCATCCAGCAGCAGCAACTTGTCCCTGCTCTCTGCACGTGATCCCTACCCCTTTTGTTCCAGGGGTGGAAATCTCTCTCTTGTGAGAGCCTGCAGAGCTCTGCTGAGCTGTTTTCACCATGCAGCACCCACCCATGGAGCTGAGAGTTTGGTCTGGTGCTGCAGGAAGGGCTGCCTTCTAGGAGAGGCCACTGAAATGGTGCAGCATCATCAGAGCCTTCAAAAAACCCTGACAACTTGGTGCCTGTGACATCTTTGGGTTTTTGTCTGTGTGTGGGTTTTTTGTTGGTTTGTTGGGGTTTGGTTTGGTTTTTTTTTTTCAGCCTGTTCCAAAGGTGCAGCCCTTTGATGAGAAACAGTCACATTTACTTTAATCTTTTGGAATATGTGACCAGTGTTTAGGTTCATGTACACACATGGGCATCCCACAGACTGAAACACCAAGATGGTGCAGTTTCTGCTTTTATGGAGTTAGGTGTAATGTGGTTTATTCAACTTCATATATCACAATGCAAATATTGATTAAAATATTAGTAAGGAGTGAGTCTGCTTTCTAATCCTGGAGTGGTTTGGGTTGGAAGGGACCTTTTAAAGACCTAGACCAACCTCCCTGCCTTGGGCAGGGACACCTTTCACTAGGTAGAGGTTGATGCTGATCTTAAACCTGATAGGTATTTCTGGGAATGCAAACTTATACCTTACTCAAAAAAGGATTTGGCTGCCTAACAGATTGCTGAGAGGATGAGCTTCTAGGTGCAGAATTCAAGAAAGGGATATACCATGATATCAAAAAGGAGAGAGGGAGAAGGGAGGAAGAAAACCAAGCACAGAAGCATAAGTCTTTAGAGAGAAGTGACAGTGCCACCCCTAACAGTTATCTGGTAGACTGAATTACATCCTAAGGTCCTTTGCCAGCTCTGCCTATTATGTCTATAATGACTGAAAACTGTCTGTGTAACAGGCTGTTGCAGAGGGACTTGTTGACTTGAATACATGCAGGAACCAAGCTGGGAATGATTTTTAGGTAGTCTGTCTGTCTGTGGGTTTCAATGCTCTCCAGCTGTGTGTCTGTTAGTCATAAACATGTTTTCTTCTCTTTCCTGTCAGCATGGTGGGGAAAGTATTAATGCACTGAGCACGCAAGCAAATATCAAAACTGACTTTAACAGCCATGTGCAATGACCTTGGCCAGTGCTTATTGCCAGCATGGGTACAAAGCTTATAGACAGAGCTGGCAAAGTTGTTTGGTTTTACCTGCTCTGATTTTCATATAAAATGCAGCATCTCTCAGGGAGAAGGTTGAGCTGAAGGACTAGGTTATACAAATTGGCTCAGTGCTGCTTTCTACTCTACTTCTGGAGAGTAGAAATGGCTCCTCATGGTCCAGTCCAGCTCTGGGGGAGAGTGGACCATTCCCGGAAGGGTTTCATGCCCCCAAGCAAGGAAGGTCCCCAAGCTGTGGGCAGCTGTGCCCCATTGACTCATCATCACCAGAATACTGCTGGGCTTGCAGGGAGCTGACCATTAGTGTGTTTGAGGTGGGTGGCCTGGCTTGGCCAAAGTGAAAGTTAGACACAAAAATCAGAAAGGGATGAGTTTCCTCCATCTCCTAAAGGAAATGAAATCTGTGTGGTGGAGAAGCACATGTCTGCTGTGGTGCAAATGAGTTGGATGTAGAGGCTGAGCATATGTTTTCACATGGGAGAACTTTGCTCTGGAGAAGTAGCCAGCCACTCCTCCGTCCTCTTTGGCTTCTTGTACATAGAATCTTTTTTTTTTTTTTTTCAAACCCCAAACAAAACCCATCCAACACTCTTGTGAGTAATGAATTCTTGAGGAGTTTTCAAGCCAAGAAAAAACATTGGCTTTTATGAAGGGTGGAAAACCAGAAATCACTACAGCCTTTTGAAAAGCACAATGCTCTGTGCTGCTTGGGAAAATTGTAGTGGGTAAAACTGCTAAAAAAAATTACCACCAAGCCATGTTACTCAGTCTGGGAGTGCAAGTAAGGGAATTTCACCTGGCTGGCATAAGTAGTACAGTCATTCCTGCCACCAGCAGCCAGGCTTTCCTCAGAGGTGCTTACTTTCAAACATAGAAAGGGGCTGAGCACAAGCAATAACTGGGAGAGGTGCAGAAGCTTGGAACACCCGTTTTCTTTTTCTGAAGGAGACAAGGAACTACCTGAATCATGCAGAGTAAAGGTGAAGTTCTGCTGTTACAGCTTGTTTAGAGGGCCTTGCTTCACAAAAATGGTAGCAGTGACAGAGACAGTGATGGATGGACCAAGTGATCTGAGATGGGATTAGGGCTTGGTGTGATATGGGATGTGCACCCACAATACCTGCCATATCTGCTTCTGCTGCCCCTGGGCTGTGACCAAACAGATGTGTGATGGCTGAGGGACAGCCTTGCTGCTCCAGAGGGTCCTGTGGGTCAGCACTCGAGTGCCATGGTGTCTATAATCTTCCTAATGCATCTGGGCTTTGCTTGTAGCACTCTTGCTCCTGGGTGGTTTGTTTTTCATGTACAATAAATGAAGGAGCTGCAAGTTAAAGAAGAGTTTAATTGGTATTTACTAGATAATTTTCTCTAATAGATGTCTGATTTTGGGGGTTGGTTGTCTCACACATTCAGGTGTACATTAGGAGCAACAGTGTTGAATTAAATGTAGCAAAAATACCTCACATGGGAGGTGAACTGAGCAAAGCCACTCTCCCAGAGCTTATCATTTGTCCCTTCTGCACCAAGCCCCAAGGGAACTTGTGCCACTGATTTATTTCTACTTGTTTGTGCAGGAAGTTGTGGATAAATGAGGTTGCTCAAAAATTAAGGACTTTATAGGAATAGATAATCTTCTCCCTTTGGCTCTGTCTGCATCACCTGGGATGAGTGAGGGGAAACTTAGGTTTATTCTATATTTCTCCTACCTGAATGCAAAGTACAGGGCTCATGCTATTTAAGTGCTGTTGTGCTGCTTCTTTTCCCAAATCAGTGTCTGTATTTGCTGTACTCACTCAAAAATAGCCTTCTGAAGAGCCTGTGTTTGTTTTGCTCATTTCCACTGTCCTAAATTGACCTAAACTTACAATAAAATGATAGAGATTTAGCCACCTCAGCCAGGCTGGTCCATCTGCCTCCTTCCACATGCAGATGTATATCATGGCCTGAAATCCCTGCTTGAATGGCTGGCATGTTTTTGTTACTACTGCCACCAGTGACCCAGCCTGGATGGCTGTCTCACTAAGCAGTGAGGACCTGCAGGCTGCACCTGAAATTTCCTCATTGCATCTTTGTGGAGTGGATGAATCCCAGCAGGGATGTACCACAGATCTGCAGGTTCAAAGGGCTGTCAGTGTGTACAGCTCACCTGCACCTGTGGGGACACATGGGGTCCCTTGCAGAAACCACTGCTGCTGGCCAAGGAAGTAAGGTCCCCCCTGAAGACTCCTTTGCTTCAGCTTGCCCCTAACACCCAGCTTTGTGCTTTCCCAGACCACCACCTGCCCACAGCTGATGAGCCCACCTCCCCAAAGAAGGCGAAGAGCATCCCCAAGTGCCCTGATGTGGAGAGCTGGTTCTCACCCCCTTCCCCTGAGTGGGCCACCGTGAGGATCATTCCTGAGGAGGAGATGACTGAACACAACCTTCTTGCTATCAGAGTCATGGTCACCAGTGATGCAAGCAGGTACTTTAAAATACAAGTAAGCCTGTTAAAAAGACTCCTAAGAGCAGCTTAGTTTTCTCTGGAACTGTAAGGAAAAAAAGATAAAGTAATAGTACTGAATGTACTTACAAGGAGAGGAAAAAAACCAGCAGACAAACCACTCAGAATAACAATTGCTCTTCACCACAGCCATAAATCCCCCAGACACATGACTCACTTTGCAGGAAATCTTCAAATATTCACATCCCACACAAGGGCCTGAATCAGAGCAAAACATGGTCCTGATCAGCCTGCGTTCAATTCTTTATGGACCAAAAAATGCTGGTTCAGGGATTAAGGCACTGGGTGTGTTGTGGTGAAAGGTGCATCCTCTGACCTTGCCTTCTCCCACCTTGGGTATCATCCTGCAGCTCTGCACCCTGGGCCTCTCCCTGGGTATTTGAGCCTGTCCACCCCCAAGAAATATGAAAGTTGGTGATCACTGGGGAGTGCCCGGAGGAAGCCTCATTTCTGCACACAAATTAGAATACATTGGCTTTTGGGGCAGGATTCTGTGAAGTTCATTCCATCCAAAGATTAGATTGGTAGCTCCAGGGTGAAGCAGTTTCCCTTACTGAGGACTGAAAAAGATGATAAGGAGATACTAAAAAAAAAAAAAAAAGGGGGGGGGGAGGGGGGCAGGGGCAAACTGAAAACCTTCAGTGTTGCAAACACAGAACCATTGCTCTGTAAGGAAGCTCCTTCAAAGACTGACAACCTTTAACATCTCTTCAAGGTGCTGTGTAGCTTGTGGAATACAACTTTCTACCATTCCCTCTTGTGATTTTTAAATGGCATTTGTGCTCTGATGCATGGGTCTGGGTGCTCTTCTGGGGAAGAATGAACCTCTCCAGGGTTCCTCTCCCATGAGGGATGGAGAGCTTGGGGAAGGGTATCCTACCTATTTGACAGACCTATCTGTGAAGTTTGTGTATCCCTCACTGACAGCCTGCAGCTTGTGGTGCCCCTGGGGTGCCCAGGCAGCAATGAGAGTCGACTAATCCCTCTGATTCAAGTGAACAGCTCCTTCTCTGCAGCAGCCCCTGCTGTGGCTGGACAGAGAAGCCCCTGGTTCCCTGCCAGGAGCACATGGTGTGAGGGGTGCTGCCTTCTCTGTCGCCAGCATGACTGGTGCCAGCAGCTCTGAGGTCAGTCTCCCACTGCTGCAGCAGCTTGGGCACACTTTGCTTCACACCATTTTGTCAAGGACAACCCCTGTCTAAAAATGGGGGATGAGAGAAATAGAAAGTGACAAATGGCACTTCTGAACTGTGGGGCACTTGGTGGGATGGGGAAAACCACCAGCTTGGTAACACAGCTTTGCAGTTGAGGCTTTAGGTACTTGTGAATAATGACCACCTATTAAGCAGAGTTTAGAGGAGAAGCTTTGTACTTAAGCACTTATGTCCTTGCCAGCCAAGGAAAATAAACATTTTGCTCTTTGAAAGAGAAATATATCAATCAATGTTAATGGCAGGTCTTTTTCTTTTGTGTGGCGTTCTGCCCAATCTCAGTGTGGTTTCTCCCCATCCACACAGGATATCAGCTATCAAAGTCTTCATCTATTTGTATTTTATATATACACATATACATGCTTGACATAGCTTGAAAGACACCTAACAAGTATGTATTAGTGGTGAAATTTAAAGCTGCTCTGATTTAGCCTATGGAGAGAACAATGCACCTGGAGCTGTGCTCTCATCCTCACTGCCTTGCTGGCCCTGGCCTCCCAGCGCTGCTGGTGAAGTGGTGGGGGTGCAGGACTGGTAGGCAATACCCATATGGCATTTGCCCTGGCTTTATAGTGTCTACAGCCTTTTATTCAGTTGTTCTTCCTCCCACCTCCTGGGCTATGCCTTGGGCTGCTGAAAGAAATCTTTACTTTCTACAAGGCAGTACTATATAAACAGAAACCAGCTTTTCCCTGCCCTGACTAAAGGACTACTCACAGCATAAGCTACTTCTTTTCTTTCTTTTTTTTTAGATACAGCTATTAATCATCACAAGAGATCTATAAACTAGCTTAGCAATGTTGTTTGCATTAAAAATAGGCTGACTGGGGTGATGGCATGTTTGTTTATGGCAGTGGGCATGTGGTCATGTCAGGCAGCTTGCAAATGCCTGTTCCTTACAGTCTGGCTTAAGAAATGAAACAAATCTTATGACTGTTTTAAAAAAAACAGACTAATAATCACCTAAACCTCTCATTATCCTTCTCAGAGGTAAGGTCACAATGTGTATGCCATTCATGTGTGTTTGTGTGACATATCTTTAGTTACATTAAAGGAAAAAGATGCTAAAACCTACCTCTGTGATCAGCTTGGGGGCCTCATTACTCTTCCTGTTAAGTCTGTCCCAGCAGCTCCTGAAGTTTGGTTGCTTATTTTTTATACAAAATACCTGAGTTTTACAGAGGCCTTATCCAAGCCACAGATGTCACCTCTTGGTCAAAACAGTTGATGCTGCATGATTTCCAGTATGAGTTCCCCTAAACTGAATGCTAGGTGAGATTCCCATCCCTCAGAAGTTCCTCAGAAGCTCTCCTTGGCTTTGCCTTCTGCCAGCAGTGCAATTGCAGAGGCAGCAGTCACATTGCAGGAGGGGACTGTTCCATCCCCTGCCACCTGCCAAGTGATGAACACTCAGCAGCCAGTGCCACCAAGAGAATGAAGCTGATTCCAGGTCCCAAAGGGGAGATGAGGTGACATCCAACAGTAACTGTATTGAATTGTTGGTCATGGTCAGAGCAGGCTGCCCTGAATTTGGCCTCCTGTGAGCTCCCTATGGCATGCCTCTTATTTCCAAAAGTCTTGGGAAAGGGAAAAGATGAAAAATAGTTTTGACCCTTGGGCCTAGGCAGTGTGCTGCGTTGCAAATACTGCCATTTCCCTCTCTTCATTTTGGTATGGCCTTGCAGGCAGAAGGACCTGTCTCTGCAAACCACGCAGTGCAGTGCTTCACCTCAAGCTTCTCTCAATGCCAGTTTGATTCCAGGTACTGAATGCAGTTGTGGGTGCAAACCTGGGCATGCGAAGTCTGATGGGGAAATGGATATCTGAACTGTATAGCAACTGCAAGTTACAGTCCTGTAATAGCGACAGTGAATGAAGCACAATGAGAATACCAGGTCTGACTGCAAAACAGCTATTTCTCTGTCACCTCATGGCTGTAGGGCTGATACTGGTGCTTACTGCAATGAAAGGTAGTGTGTATCTCCATTTTATGCATCTTCTGACGTGTCCCACTTTCTTTGCATCTTGCCCTCCTTCCCTTGTAGCTCTGAGCTGGAGTCTGATTTTAATGGTGACTCAAACTCTGAAGTGAATGAAGGAGGGACCTCATTGCCTGAACCCTCTGTCTGCCTGAGCCCTTTCCAGAGGTGGGCATCACTCAGCAGGAGCCCTGTGGTACCAGAGGAAAGCCCCAAAACATCTAAAGTTGCCGATGGTAAGCAGGATCCTAACCTGGGCATCCTTTAAGCAGCCTCTTTTGAGGGCTGAAGTCAGGACTGGGAGAAGTTTTCAAAGCAGAGGCCAGGCTGTACCTCTTAAGTGTCCTTAACTGGGGGTGGGGTGTGGGGGTTATGACTTTTGGGTGCTATAGATGAAACAGCATTTCCATGATGCAAAGTAACCTGGAGCAGTTGTGCCTCTTGCTTTGCTTGCCAGGGTGAGATGAATGTTTTGCCATCGGTGAAGTGTAGACTTTATTAGCAGCCGATGCATTATTTGCAGTGTTCTCAAGCAGGGCTGACGCTGGGAGGCACTAGAGAGCTCTGAGTCATTCAATTTGTATTGCTGTCAGCAGCTGTTTCAAATGTTTGTGTCCAGTGAAAGCACAAGGAGGAATGGCTGTAGTTAACAAGGTGATGGGGAGAGATTTAGGAACAGTCTGCCTCCAAATGGAAATTCCCTTCTAGAGCTGGAACAGGCCAGAACTGAAAGATGTGTTAAAAACAGCTAAAGAAACGATTTTGCAAAAAATAAAATGCCATTGTCATTAACTTCTTCCCATTTTCCACCACCCCCAGCCCATGTATGCTTTTCAAATCAGCAAGTAAAATGTACTCTTGAATAACCAAGCCCTTGTTTAGGGCAAAGTAAGGACAGCAGCAAACCCCGAAGCGTGCCTAGCAGTGTGTGTCCCTGTGCAGTCAGTATAGGATTTTATCTTTTTCCTTTCATGGTTTCATACTCTTCCCCCACCTCCAGTTGCTATGGCCACCTTTCTCCCCACCATCACCTTCCTCCCCACCACACCAGACAGGTTTGTCTAAGTGTACGTGAACAGCCTCTCAGCTCTGCAGCCTCCCGCAGCTGCATTATCCTGAAGCCTCTGTCCCCTCGCCTGCCTTTCTGCTCCTGCGGGCTTCACAGAGGAAAGAGCAAGTGCTGGGTTGAGGCTGAGTAAGAATTCCAGCAGCAATTTTCTTCCGAGCATCTGTCGCCACCCATCGCTGCCCTCTCCTGGCCCTGCCGCAGCAGTAGAACCTGCATTGCTTCCGGGTTTTCTTACTGCTTAGAAAACCACCCCACACTCCATTTAAGCTGTTTTTCTCCCCTTTCTTTTTTTCTTCTATTTTCACTCTCTAGCTTTTGCTACGTTAGCTGACCATGTGTCTTTTCTGATTCTGTTCAGCACTACAGAGAGCCAACAGTTTTCACTCCACAGCATACAATAAGTATCAGAATTGGAGGAGAAAACTCCAAACAAGTGAGTAAAGCCCAAGAATGAATTTTGTCTTGTTTGTGCTGTCTTCTGTTTCCTTGCCTCCTAAATGTCTGTTTCTCCTGCTTTCCTTTAAAAGTTTTCTGGTTTTGAGTCACTAGATGAGAAGCCAGAGATCTAAAATGCAACAAATATTTTCCATTTCCTTGTCCTCAGGAGATCAAATTCCCTGGGTGACTGTTCCTTATGTTATTTCACCCACCAGCAAGTGGTGTCTGCTCTAATTCTCCAGCTAAGAAAATGTATCCCTATCCCAGAACCACTGTTCTCTCTCCAGCCCTACCTGCACTGACTGCTGCATTTCATTAGGTGCAGATCTAACATTTTGAGTATCTCTTGTGAGAAATGCCCCTGGAGATGCCTACTTACACCCATCTATAAGCACTCTATCATCTCTTTTTAGCTGGAAAAAAACAGGTTTCTGGGTTACTGAAAGGAAGAGTGCTAACAGCCAAACCAAGAAGTAAACTGGAAAGAGTGTTAGTGGTTCTTGTCCTCTAGCACTTTCAGTTGGTTTGGGCTGACCCAAATGGCACAGGAATGCAGTGATTTCTGTAGTGACTGTCTGCACTCATCTCACTTCTAAAACACGGTGTGGTAACCCCTCACAGCCAGGGTTGCTGCTCATAACAGGGTTGCCCCCCTGTCTTGGCACAGCTCCTCTGAAAATGCACCCTGGCCTGCCCTGTGCTCATTATGGAGTCACAGGTACCTGCCAGATCTGACAATCCCAGTATGGGAGCTGTGTGAGCTTACCAGCATCTCACCAGATAAGCCCCAAGAGGGCTGCGTTCCCTGGGATTCAATGCACCTCTGAGGTGTGGGAACTTGCTGTGCTCCAAGAGGCTTCTCTGGAGCAGCTATGTGGGATGTCTGACCTTGGGGGAGGCTCATCCATGCCCAGGATGAAGAGGCAGAGCAGGGTGCCCTCGAAGTCTCGTGGCACCTATGTCAGCCTCAGGGCTGTCTCTGAGCACTGTACAGCATTTTAGGATTGAATCAAAATCAGATGTTGGCCTCACCAAAAATTTGGATTTAAAATCTTGCCTTAACTGATCTCAGTTTTTAAAAGATCAAACTAAAATGATGCTTATTCCATATTCAAGGTAGAAAAAAGCAAAAAAAAAACTATTCTGGGAAAGGAGTGAAGACTGGGGTCACTTGTTAATTTCGAGTCATTTTCAGCTTGTTCTCAGCAAGTGCATTACTTAATTGTTTGCCAATTCATTTCCCCACCATTTTATTAAAAACTTCCGTGTGCCTCTGAAGGGCTCTAGAGGGAGCTAAAAGCCTTAGAGAGGGAAGTGTTGCACTGCATGGATTTGTCCGGAGCTCAAGTCTGCTATTAAAACGAGGTGTAAAGCACATAGTGGGAATAGATTAAAGGCATTTTTAATTCTCTAGGGGAATCCAGTAAATCTACGGTTCTATATTTAATCCATGTAATGTTTGGTTACAAGAATTCATATGATCATAAGTCACATGAAAGAAAAATGTCTCCTTCTCAGGCTTATTTCCCAAAACACATATGTTTCATAAACAGCACGAGGTGCACAGCCAAAGAAAGGAAATCAGTGTCATGGTTTTATTGGCTGGAAGGCTCAGAGCAGGATATTACCTTTCAAAATCTTTAATCCCAGTCGCACGGCCACAGGGAACACCACACGCTTAATTTATCTTGGTCAGTTGGAGTAGCTTTTGGGCCAAGCAAATCATGATAGTGCCCTAGGGAACTGGGGGTTTAAATCCTGTTTTGAACATGAAGGCTGCCTTTTGGTGGGAATAAATCCATTGCTGCTGTGGCTTTGCACAAAGCTGTGTTCTCACATGTGTAGGCCTTGTCCTTGTAAGATAATGCATGCCTGTGAGAGCTGTAGTGAGAAGCAGTTGTTCTCACAGGCGCATGTTGTTACCCTGCAGACCCCTGGGCTGTGGGCTTATGCCCCCATCAGTGTTATGGCTATCACTGCACCAGCAGTTGCCTTTCCCCTTGGTGTGGTGAGCCATGACATTTGAACGAGTCAGGAGACTCATGTACTTGAGTGGACCAGACTAAACTCCTCTGGATCACTTATGCAGGTGATAGTGGGAAGTTTTAATCCTAATTCTGGAGTCTCATGTTTTTGCATGGCTCAATTCAACCCTGTTTGCTAGTCCCTGCGGGAGTTCCTTCCCTCTGTTCTTGATGCAATGTAACAAATTGCATCAAGACTGGCAACAAATAGGTGAGACAGAGGAAAATTGGCCTCTCTCTCTGTCTTACCTTTTCTGACATTCATGTACAAGAACTATCTTAGCTCCCCGTTGTGTCCTTACACAGCTTCTAACTCCTGTGTAGAATAACTTAAGTGTGCTTTGGGAGCCTTTGTAGTTTTCAGAACTAATAGCTGGGTTTGGAAGTTAATAATTGAGCTATAAATATACTTGTGATGTTATAGCTTGACATGTAATATCTTGGCTCGAGATACTTTTCTTCTTTACAAAGATTATTTATTATGTAACATTCCTACAAGCACAAATATAAGAGAGCTCTTCTGACTCCCTGCAGGTGCAAGTTACCTCCCTTCTTTTTCTTCCAGCAGGTCTTGAGTCTGCTTGTGCTAGTTTTGGTTTAAGGCTTTTAGCAGTTAGCTACCTTGCCTGATCTTAGAAATGCCCAGCCTGTTGCCATTGGCTTGGCCTGGAAGGCCACAGGATTATTTTTGTCCTTATTGCCTGCAGGTGGTTGCTTTCTCATTTCTTTCCCATTCTGATGAACAGCCCTCTCAGAAGTCGTCTATTTTCTTCATTTCTCAGAGCTACCCAAAGCCTCAAAAGTTGCTGCTTGTTTTGACTACCTCTGCCTTTAATGCCTGAAAGCCCTCTAAAGAAGGCTGTTTTCCCAGAAAGTTTCCAGGAACTCAAAAGCTGCTTCATGACATCCTGCCAAAAAGTGGAAGCAGCTCAGGTCCACCACTGAAAATGTCAACATGTGTTTGGCATAGCATGTGCACACCTGTTTGAGTGAGACCAGAAACTTCATTAGTGTAGGTCATTTCTTCAGGTACAGCTGTATCCAGATGACTTTTTAGTTTTCTGTGCTTCTCATTCTTTAATTGCAAGCTTTATTTAAGACAAAAGCAATACAAATGTGATGGTAAAGTAAGTGTCTTTGGCAGGTTGCCCTTTACTGTCCAGCAAGAAACATGGGCTACACTGGAAGGAGAGCTCAACCAGCTGTCAAAGCGGTCCTGAAGAGGATCACCCTCAAACACAGGTACAAAGGAGAATTGTACAGAGGGAAAAAAAAGAATGTAACTATTGTTGGGGTATGTTTGCCCTCAGCAGCTGTCTGAGCATCCTCTGGTCTTTCAGATAGTTTTTGTTCTCACAGTAACCAGCTAAAGTTGGACTTATACCTGTGCTATACATAGGGAAAAGACACTGATACTCTGATTAATAAACCCATGCAGTTAAGTCACTTTTGCTTTGAGATTCAGATCCCAGGTGCACTGAGAGCTAGGCACTAACCTTGTTGCAACAGTCAGCACGTAAGCACCACCACCCTGCCCTTTCCTTCCAGCATGGTAGTTCCTCTGTGCCATATTTTCTGCCTAGAGGAGAGGAAAATTCCCAAGCCTCTGTCCCCTGGTGCTCCCAAGCTGGCCATTGGTTTCCCTGCATGCTTGTGGAGCTGTATGGAAATGTGTGGCTTGTTGGACACAGCCATATGCCAGTGGTGGTGGGGTGAGAGGATATCACATCTGAGTGGCTTAAATGCCACTTGATTGTTATGCATCACTAGGTGAAAGGTGAGTGCTGCTACCAGCCTTGGAGACCACATCTGGGAGCTGTGGTAAGGACTTGTATAATGCCAGCTGTAGGAAACCCAGCACAGGAGGCTGGAGGATTTCAGGCTGTTGCAGCCCTTGGAGGTCGGTGTGCCCTTGTCTAATGTTCACCTCTTGCATTTGATGGGCAGAAGACCTCTTTCCTTAACTAGTAGGATGTCTCCCATGGCTGCATGCCTCCCATGGCTCAGCAGCATCTTTAGCTTCCTTCAGAACCGAGGATTTCCATTTTCTACTTTTAAAAAATGAGTTTATTTTTGAAGGCTGAGGAAGGGTGGGCCTGCTGTAAGGGCAACGCTGCAGCAGGAGTCATGACTGATGGTTCCAAGTAAAGGGCAGCACGTCTCCTGGTGCTGGAGCCAGGTGGAGTGAGGATCAGCCTATGTACTTCATGTCCTACTATGCTGTCCTCACCCTTTGGGTTAAACATGCTTAAAATTGCTTGACCTCAGGGTTAGTGTTAAAAAAAAGTATCAAATCAAGTCTTCCATGTCCATGGTGGTGGTTCAAATCCGGTCCAGGACAATAGGGACAGGAAGGGAACATCCCAGGGGAGCAGAGCTGCGCAGTGCTGCCTAGCCATGCTGCACATGAGGAGAGGTGACTCTGTGCAGCTCCCACTCCGTAAGTGGTGCTTAGCAGCCTTTTACTTTCTCTAAAAGAAAGAGGATTAAGATGGTGATCATTTGTTTATTGGTGTTTCTCAAGTTTTTCCAAGATCCTAGCCAATATTAATTTTAGTCATCAAATACAATTGTGAAACAGGGAGTAATTGTTATTGCCTTACTTCTGATGCTTCTGGGAAGTGAGAAGACAGATTAGTGGCTTCATCCCTGTGAATTTGGGAATTTGGCACAAAAGTGAAAATAGGAATTGAATCTTCACACTGTCCCTTATCACATAGCAGTGAGGATAAAATGCCTTCCTTTCAAGAAGGAAAAATGCCTAGTTTCCATCCCACTAGCTGGATAATATGGGCATTTATCCTTGTTACTATCTCCAGCAGAGTATTTTGGTGGCTAGTGTAATGATCATATCTTCATCAAAAGAAAAATAATCATAAGAGGGAACTGATTGAATGGTTTAAAACTACTGTCTTGCATTTTACAGTCTTTGCTGGGTCACTTCATTCATTCCTACCTGCACAGTGTAAGCACTGAATATTATAAAAGCAATTGGAGAGGACAGATGATGGTCTCTTGTGCTTGTTGGGAACTCTGAGGTGATGCAGCTGGAATAACATGGGAGAATAGAGTTGATCTGCTCTTTTTTATTTTCCTGTGGATAGGACTGCTTCTTTCTGAGGAAAATACTAATGGAAATTCATAAAGATATGACAGATTCTTAGCATTATTTCAAGACTATTAATATTTCCCATAGCTTTAGATCTCCACTTCTAGAGAAATATCAGCCCTTTAGAGACAAAGACTTGTTGTATTATCCACATATGTATGTACATAGATACAAATTAAATGTTATGTTTATTAGCATTACATTAATATTACACTTTTATTATACAAAATAAAATATAACACTAAATTGTATGTCTACCCCTAAAATAATATTTTTTTCATGCACAGCTGGCTTCTCACAAGAAACCAACAGAAGTTACAAGAGATCATTTCAAACCCTACAGCCCAGTATTTCAAAGAAAAGAAAAATCTAAAGAGATGCCTGAAGAAATCCATCCCTATGTGCCTCATTGTCCTTTGCAGAGCAGCACCAGACATTTTCCTGGGAATGGGACACTGGCTGCTGATTTTTCGGAGCCTGAAGATGCAAATAGTGATGTTGGGGCATACACAACAAAGGGCTGGAAGGAAAAAACCCAGAAACACACCTCTGAAGCAGATTTTAATAGGAAGAAAAAATTGTTATCTTTTCTGGATTTGAAAGAGAAAGATGGCAAAAATACACGGCACCCAGAAGAAAACCTTGAGCAAGAATTAAAGCAGACAGAAAAGAAGCTGATATTTTGTAGTCAACAGCAACCCTTGTCATATGATTCAAGCAGGGTAGACATAGGACAAAACAAAGAAGCACTGTGGACTTCAGAGGAGAAGGGTGATGACTGGAGAAGAGATGGGTTCAAACTCTCTTGTCCTGTGCCTCTCTTATTTGCAGATGGTGCTCCACCAGCTTTGCCAGTTGACACAAAAGATTCTCTGAGAGGTCCAGATGCAGCTTCCAGGGAGCATACAGCTGGCTGCCCAAAATCACCACTAAAGCTCATAGCCAATGCCATCAAAAGGTCCATTTTGGAACCTCTAACATCATCTCCAGAAGGACTAAAGCAGGACTCGGTCAGCAAAGTCAAAGCCTCTTCAGAACAAGCTTTCTTCAGCTTCTCCAGTGCTCCTGGCTGTTCCCTAAGCCAAAGGAACATTAACAGTAATAGAACAAATAACACTCAGCCACAGGAGCTTAAAGCAGGGGAGTGGGCAGGAGACTATTTAGCAAATGGGAGGCCTTTCTCAAATACATCCAGTTTTTCTGTTGGCTCTGAAGAGAGATCTCCAGGGCATTATAGCAAGAAAGTATCCTGCCCTGTCTACAGTCCTCACAGCAGGCCTTCCAAGACAACCAGTATACCTCAGAAATCACCTTGCCCTAGGATGGAGGATGTCCCGGGACTTCTGGAAAAGTTTACCTTTAAAGAGAATCCTGCAGGGGGTCCCATGGATGACACATTTAACTGTAACGAAAAGTACCTCCTTCTTTCATCTCCAGAGCCCGACGACACCTCCAAGGACAATCTGGACAACTCAGGACAGAAGGGTAGTCTTGGGTCACTTTTCAATAGACTGAGAAGTAAATTTTGTGACAAAGAAGGGTATTCCTTTGTGTCATCTCTGCCTTTCTTGAAGGACCATTCTCCAGAAGACAGGCTGTGTTATCCTTTCACAGGTGAGGACCTCAGCAGAGTTATTTTTATTATTATTAAAGAATGATGATAATGCAATACCATTTAATATTTAAAAGACCTGGGTGTGACCATGCAAATACATAGCTGTTGTATGTTTAATTTGTTGTTACTTTCTACATAAGAAGACTTAGTATGTTTATTTTTTGGTTGAGGTTTAGGAGCTACTTCTGGTTTGAAAGCATACAGCAGATTTGCATGCAGAGTGCAGCTTGCTGGACCCAAGTTGGGTGTGCTGCTTGTTGCTGTCCAGATGTGTTTGGGTCAGGAAAAAGTACTCTCAGTGGGACACTGTGCAGAGCAGCTACTGCTGTGTGGTGGTAGGGCCAAACGGGCCCACCCCAAACCCAGAACAAGTCCTGGCATGTCCAGGTGTGATCTCCCTCTCCCCTGCCCTCCTGCAGGGGTCCAAGGAATGCAGGAAAAGGACAAAGAACCCAGGCATCAGAAAGTCTGATAAACAAGGGATATGTCCTCCCTCTGGTAAACAGGCACATGCACTGCCCATGCTCTGCCCATGCTTCACCTAGACTAAGTTTATGTCTTTACTTCATATGGTCACAGCCTGGTGAAATCCCATTCTATCAGTGGCCAGCGGGCTACATTTTTATATCAATAAATAATAATCAATATTTTTATTAATCATAACTCATATTCATAACATGCTATGACACTGTGTGGTGGAAGGGGAAGTACAGTTAGCAAGCAGAAGGACAAGCACCGAAAACTCCAGTACAGAGTACACTTGCTATCCTTTCTGTGAGCAGCTTGGAGACTGAAGCAGTATGGTTGCAACAGCAAGAAGCTTTGCTCTGTCTGTGATTTCCCAGAGGGTGTCTCTACAGCTCTGATGCTTTGATAATGACTGAACTGCAGGCATACTTTGGGGAGCTTTGCAGTGTCATCAATATCTTGTTCTTTATTTGTGAGGAGAAGGCACCTTATTGACCTACTCTGACCTACTTTGTGAGTTTGTTTGGGTGGTGATTAAAAGGCATCAGTTTTCCTATTTGTTTGCAAGAACTAGGTTAGTATTAAAGTTGCAGGTGAGTCTGAGAAACACTGACATCAGGCAAAGAGCGATCTAAGTAATCTGAGCACAGGCTGAGAAAGAATTACATGCAGTACGGTTTCAGGTATGAAATATGAGGTATCAGAGCTACACTTACCTTTCTCCATGCTCCATCTTTCCACTCACCCATTGCAGAAAGTCATAGTTGTTTAACTAAATAATCTATCAAGTTTCATTGACATCCCTGTTTGTTTCTTACCTTATTAAACTGCAACTCAAACTGTAACCCAAACATTGCTGCTGTGCTGAGGCATTAAAGTAACAATCTGCATGTAAAATGTGAAGTCACTGAAGTGTTCCCACTGAGCTGACAGATCTTTTTTGTATTCTTTCTGCTTCAGAAGTACTGCCTACTGTGAGGAAGATAGCACATACAAGACTTGATCAGATGCTCATTCATCTCTTGAAACTCTTGCTCTCATTCCTGACTCTTTTTTTAAATTTCTTTTTTGGGTAGGATTCTTGGAGCATCCTTTATCTACCAACTTGCAAAATCAGGCATCCCCAATAAGCCAAGGGATGCTCAGGACTGTAGTCAGAGGGAGTTGGTAGTGTTCATAATGTCAGGCTTTTTTGAATCTGTACCTAGTCATTACCCATCAGCTAAGCCAAGGTGACTTGCCCTTACCTAGGTGTATTAATTAGTACATTGGGTTCCCACTAAAATAGAAAAAGGTTTGAATAATACTATATTTAAAACCTTTGGAAATACATGATGGCTTAATGTGTCACAGTTCTCTGCTGTGCAGGCCAAAAGAGGAATTACTCAATTATTACAATTATTAAATATAGATTTCGCAAAGTCTGTTTGGAAGGGAAAAATGCAGTTTTGATCTAGCCATTTGCCCACTAATCTGTTGTCTTCAACACTGCAGCTTCCTGCGCTTTTTCAAACATTCATATTTGAGTTTAAAAAAAAAAAGGGGGGGGAGGGAAGGGGGGAGAAGAGACAAGTCCTGTTTGGCTCTCTAAAATGGCATTTCTGTCTCACATTGGCACTCGCCTGAGGCCTAGGCTTGGCAAACTTCAGTCATCAACTGATGACGAGCTTTAGCCCACATTACATGTCATTATTTTTCTCTTGAAATTTACCATGAACCAAAAAAACCACCCCAAAAAAACCCAACCAAAAAAAACCCCATTGCACACAGCCCCCCACTCCCAGCACCTTGCAGAAATCAATTTAGTTGGGCTTTTTCTCATATTCCTCTTGGCTCTTTGCAATAGGGGTTTTCTATCCTATTTGAGGACAAACACACTTATTCTGTGCAAGTATTCATCTATTATATTAGCAGAGAACATTGGTCCTGTGAAATGTAGATTCAATAAATGTGTCTTAACTAACTGTCAGTGCAGGTAGATCCATCAGGTGTTTCCTCACTGAGTGGTTTCACCTGGTTCTTGTGATGTAGACTTCTCAGGTGGGGGTTATGAAGAAGGTTACTGATTACAGTCAGGTGGCTGTTGTCTTGTAGAGCTTTGGGTACCACATTTCTTGAAAGGCTGAGATGTTTTGAAGCAATCTAAAAGACTTTCTCTGCCAAGATGCAAATACCTGGCTTTCTGTAGCAGATAGGCATTGTGGATGTAATTAATCTGTACTGCGTACAGACACGTTCCGTGTACATCTCATGTGCTCGTGAGATGGCAATCAGAACTCCTTAGGGAAGTCACCGACTCTTTCTCTGTCCCAGAAAGATGAGCAGCTCCTGAGTCACACCCCCAAGAAGTCAGGTGGCCTTGTGTTACAGCAGCCTGCTTTGCCTCTAGACTTGTAACGCTTTTTGAATTATTGATGTGACTCAAAGAGGAGGACACAGGGAAGCAGCCGCTTGTTCCCACAGCTGCAAGAAGAAAGGGAGCATGTAATTGTTTGTGTTTCCAGCCCTGTGGGGCTGCAGGGTTTGTCACTTGCATGGTATGGAATTCATTTTACCAGTGGCCTGACCACAGAGTAGTTACTGCAAACTTTTGGCTGCACAGAGAAAGGCAAGATAGGTGAGTTTGTTCCTCAAAAGGAACAATATCTGTGATACCTGCACATCATCTTCCACCCTGTGCATTTGGAAGGGCTTTATGGATGGCTGTCATTGCTGGGGGCAGAGATGGGGTGTGGGTGGATAAGCACTTTTCTCTGCAGAGCATGGGGAAGTGCAGATCATGAGTGTGATCCCAGCAATCATGAGCCAGTGCAGAGTTCCCAACAGGCCAAAAAGCAGGACCTGTGTCCCTTTTCTAAATTCTGAGATGCAGGGAGGTGTGGGGTGGCAGCTTGGGCACTTGTGCCATGGTTGATGCACCTCCTGCTGCCCAAGGACCTGTCCTGCAAAAAGGAAGGCAAGACCCAAATCTGCTCCACTGGACCCTCTGAGCTTGCAAGATCACTGACACAAGGTCTGGGTGCTTCTAAAACTGAGACTGCTAATAAAAGTCTGCATTTCTGCCTTAGATTACTTGAATTCTCTTTCATTGCATTACCACCTGGGATGACCACGTTTTATGGATTTAGATTTTAAATGAGGGCTTGAGATGGAAGGCCTACTTCAGGACTGGGATTCAGGACAAGACAAAGAAGAAACACTTTATGCTGGGAAACTGGAAAGTGATTTTAATCAGAACAAAACTTGCGCATAGAAAAGCAACTGTTAGCTCACAGACACAAAGAAAACTGGCACTGTTAGCTTTAAATTATGTACGTTTCCAAGATGTTGCCCAGCTGTTAATCATTAACCCTGTAGCAGGTTGAAGCGTAGAGACAGATGTTCCAAAAGCAGTTTTGTTTTCCGAAATGAAGAGAATGAAGCTATGAATTAGACAAATTAAGAAGAAATTCAAATATTTACACCCAGATGAAACAAGATGCTGGAAAAACAGGCATGATAAAATTGCCCCAATTAAATGTAATTTAATTTGTAGTTCTGAGAGCATGCTTCTTCCAAAGGCAGCCTTTGAGTTTTCCTTATGGAGTGCATTGTTGTGATGTATGGATTTTCCTGACTTACTCTGGCATTTTAATCAACAGTTCAATGATGTGATAATATTCCTAAAACAGAAAAATAAGTGACGTTTGTTTGGACATAATTAATGAAATATTTATGTTGCATGAGGCTGTGTGATAAAGCCTTGTTCTTAGTCCATTTGCTTCTGATTACATTTGTGATTTTTTTATATGACCAGACATTCTGACGCCAACTATTTTACACTGAGCAGATGTCATGTAGTAAAAATGGGTGCCAGATGCTACAACCTACATAAGGGTAATTTGTTTAAGAGCTGGCTCAGACTTTTTGCATTCAATTACACTGTATAGTGAGCCTTGTACAATCATTTGGGTAATATGGCTAACTTCAGATATACATTTTAATGAATGTTGAGTGCTTTCAGAACAGTGTGCTACATGCAGTGTGTGCAAGGAATGAATTTATTTGCATGTAATACCTGAAAAAAAAAACCCAAATATGCCCAGACAGAGTTTTTGACAGGGATCAAAAATTTAATTAATGCCTTCAGCCAAATTTCCAAATTGCTGTATGTGCTGCTGATTAGAGCTCAGGGCAGGTGCAGAGTGTCTGTGGAAGTTAAAGAACAGTAGCTTTTGCTCCACTGACCATTTTCTTTTTGCCTTTTAGGATGTGAACACCTACCAGTCAGAAAACAAGCTACTGAGTATTCTACTTCTTCCTCTGATGATGAATTTGAATCCAAGCCTTCATTAACACACAAGGTAATCTTGCCTGGGAAACAGAAAGATATTTCATCAGTTAGACTGTATTTGACATATGTCATATGATTTTGATCTAAAACACACAGCAATTTCTCAAAGTGGAAATTTGTACATTCTGTCAGTGGAGGTTAGGTTTCATGGAGAGAAAATACATTAAAACTCTTTAAGACAGGTGAACATCAAAATTCCCCCAGGATACACCATCTTTAATTCCCCCAGGATACACCAGCATTGACAGGGGAGGTCTTAATTTGACAAACAGGCATCTTTCACTAAAACCACTTGGAAGCTGCATTTCTTAAGTGATCTTAACATGTAGCCCAACAAGCAAACTACTGGAAAAAATGAAACCAAATAGATGCAGCTTTTCCTTGGGGAAATACAGCTTTGTTTGAGAGGTGCTACAGACTGGAAAACATGGTTTATCATAATCAGCAGTGCTGCCTGAGCCACAGCATTGTGCCCAGGCCCTACACTGATGTCTCTGAGCCCAACTCAGCTTCCAAGGCTAACAGGAGGGATGGAGTTAAAGCACCACTGAACTCTTGATACTCAGCTCTGATGTGAAAAAGAGAGCCTTTACTGCTTGAACACCTCATCAGAAATGTGTTTACCTCTTTCCTGCGGAGAGTATCAGTAAATGGAATTAATAATGAGGTGGCCTTTTTGATTTGTTGTCTTCATGGGGGCAGGGGAAGGTAAGCAAAGCAAGAGACTGTCCTGTGCACTATAAAAGCAGCTGAGCTGAAAGCTACCTGGGGCTTTGAATGGAAACCCAGCTGCACAGCTCCAGAGGAGCCAAAGTGCCATGAGGCAGAAGCACAGCAATCCCACCAATGGCTCTGTGGCAGGATGCACTGAGACGGCAGAATTCATCGTTTGTCTTTCCTGTAACAGGAAAGACAATCTGTAGTAAGAAAGTATTATAGTGAGTTAATTAAAGCTTGAACAAAATAGAGAAAAGAAGTGGGACACGGGAGAAAACTGCATGGAAGCAGCTCCCAATGGTTCAGGCAGTCACAGGACAAGCAGCAGTGCTGAGGCAGCTGCCAGAAATGGGGTGAATGAGCAGCTGTCACACATGGGTGTGAGCAATAACTCAGTTGTGATGTACATTCCCCACTCAATGAGTTTCTCTTAGCTGCCTCCTAGCACCTCTTTTCATGCCAGTTCTGGCTGCTATTTTGCCAGTACCACCATTTGTCTTTGGCAAAACTCAGTGGGAAAAAATTTAGCAGCTTCCTGGCTTATTAGTTTTTTAATCATCTAGTCTGCAGTGCTTATATATTCTGTCTCCTCCAAAATGGGAAAACCACAACCCTGAAGCACTTCCAGATAGCTTGGGTCAAGGGCAGGACTGGGCAAGTGCAAGCCAGTCCTGCCGCCTCACTTTCCAGAAGCAGCCAGAGCAAACCCCCCTCTGTAATGCAGTAGAGAATTGGCTTTGAGAAAGGCTTTGTAGGGCTTCAGGTAGTGTCCTGTGACCTCCCCCTTCCCATATTACAAGTGATCTGAAGTGAATTTCACTCTTAGCAATTACAGTGACAGAAATGGGTTGAAATTCCTTAAACTGGTGCTTCTCCTAGTCTGTGCCTGGCTTCTCCCCTGCTCATGGTGGTGTCTGCAGAAGCCATGTCTAATGGTATGTTGTATATAGCCAACTTTGTGATTTGGACATTTTTATTAATAGGCACAGTTCACATTCACTTAGGGTTGTAATAAGAGCTTGTAATGTTTTAAGGTCAATATAGGCAAAAGCATTAAAGTAGTCTTACATTAATATTTTCATTTCAGTTGGGCTGTCCCAAGCACCCTGCAGCAGCTCACATTGTTTGAGCAGGGCAGTTGAGTTAGATGATCTCCAGAGGTCTATCCCAACCTCAACTGTTCTGTGATTTAGAGGAGGGTTTGAGGAAACCTGTAATGGCTTATTTATGCTTTGATTGCCCTTTTCCTCTCTCCCCCTTGTAGGCAAAAAGAGCTCTCAGAAGGAGAAGGAAGCTGGAGAAAGAGACAAAGCAACTGATTAAACAAGAGGAGCTAAAGAGGCTTCACAAAGCACAGGTGAAAACATAGTTTGCACATGTCCCATTTATCTCCCAGGAGTGAATAGTGAGAATGGGAAGTACCCAATATAGGTTCTGCACCTCCACTCACTCCTCACTGTGGCTCACTGGTTTTTCCATTGAAATCCACAACACCTCCTCCCCACCCCAAGCCATCAGAAGCAGGAAGATGTATGTCACAGGGCCTGACAAGATGTGACAAGTTCACATGTGTCCCCAGAGATCTTCATGATTTTGTAATTGTGTGTGAAGAACAAGAGGGAATAGTGACTGACAATGAGAGAATAATACACTGAGGAGAAAAAGAGATAGAAAGGGGAAATAACATCAGCCCTTGAGAATGTAAGAAGCCTGGCTATCACCCTCGTGTTCTACAGGAGGGTATAAAAATACAGTGGTATTTTTGTTCCCTCTCTGCCATAACACAAGTGAACTGTTTTCATTCTTAATGAAAAATGTAGAATCACTTCACTTTATACAGGCCCTCTTTGGAAAATGCTGGAAAAGCTCTGGACTCTGCTGATGTTTTATTATTTCCAATTACAGTTTAAAGGTTTGAGGGATGCTTCTCTGCACAATTGCATCTCAGATTGTGTTCTCTCAGGTGTCAACATTTGCAGATCTGTTTCACCTGCTGCAATAACATATCTATATACATACACATACCTTATGGCTTATGTGGCCATTAGCACTTTTTGTGTGTTGTCTGTGTAGGACAGAGATTTGGTCTCATTAATTCAGACTGTAATTGTAATCAAGATATGGTACTGGGGAAAGCAGGCTTTTTGAAGACAGAGTTGTCCATCATTTTCAGTTGTATTACTGTTGATTTGGATGGAGCTTCCACTTGCTACTTCTGTACCAATATTAAATTAGAAAACTAAGTTGGTGTTCATATGTGAATCTGAAATCTCCATTTTTGTGAAACGTGTTACTGAAGAGAAACTGTTTGAAATAGATGGTGCCTTCTCTTGTTTTGCTGCTTTGTAGAAATAATGAAGTCCACACTTCTTGAACCATCTTTCATGTTTATTAGGCTGTTGCTGAGGGCTTGGCTCAGTATGCCCTAAAAGAGCCTGACATGAGAATTGCTAGCATCTATTTTTGACAATTTAACCTTTTACAGTGTTTCATGCCTATTATCCACATGGCACCTCTGATAATCTTACTTAAAAGAGGATGGACCAGTGAATGTAGAAGCCCTCTCTGAAGTGCCACTGAGTTATCACTTGTTAGCTGTTAAAGCCTTTTCTTGCCATGTCAAAAGCTTGTGTAATATGAAAGCAAACCAAACAACAAAATGCTATGAACAACAGAATAGCTAGCAAAGCTTTCTAGCTGTAACCCTTCCATATTTATATGATCTTTATTCAGATAGCATCTCAGAATATGTACTTCTGAATGTGTAAGATACTGACTTTTCATGCCATGCAAGACAGAAACATTACAATCTCTATCTTACACTGGGACAGCTAAGGTTCAGGAAAATGGAGTTTCTTTTAGTACCTATAATACCCACATAAAAGTGTGGATAGATACCTAGTGGAATTAGTAAATTGCTTAGGCGCCTGATATGTTTAGTGAATTTGCAAATCCCATGACTCCTTTGAGACCTTTTCAATCTGCTTCTCTAACCACTGGGGCCATATTCTGTCTCTGAATTTTTAAGTTATGTCTGTAGCTTTCATTTCACTACATTTTTGCAGGCGGTCCAGCGCCAGCTAGAAGAACTGGAGGAAAGACAAAGAGCTCTAGAGATTTTTGGTGTCAAACTGGAGAGAGAACTAAGAGGAGAATCAGGTAAATGAAGCAGTATTTGCTTGGTTGTGTTTTAGTGATGGTGGTGGTTGTTTGGTTGGGTTTTTTTACCTCTTTCAAAGCATAGAGGTTTTAATAAAGTCATAGAAGTAGAGTTTAGTCCAAAATCTTAAATGAAATAACAACTGGAAGGACAAAAATCGTTGTTCTCCCATTTCTGTAGATTTTGTTAGCTCAAGCACCTTTGCACTGAATGATATAAATTTTCAAAGACTTCAAATTATTTGCTTGACAATGGAACCTAATTCTACATGTGTGTCTCCCATTTTTGAAAATCCCATCCTGAGATTAATTTAATCTTCTGAAGGGAACCACAGAGGCTTGTAGGAGATGTATCTCAGTTACTAAGCCAGCAGCAGCCTGTGCTTAGTAACAGAGTCCTTAATGACTTCTCCCAGTGTGTGAAATACCATTAATATGATTAGAGTTGGTGGCCATGCTATAGCAACAGCAGCAGGCAGGCACACACCCAAACTGCACAGCTTCTCCCTCAGTGGGTAGAAGATAACAGGGACATTGTCCTGGCCCTAGGCGGAGGCAAGGTTTTCACTTGCCTGAACCAATAGACCTAAGCACCCAGCACTGCAGCATCCTGCTGCTGCTTCCCAGCATGCAGGGGGTGAAACTGGGGAGACCTCCCAGAGAGGACATGTAGGGCTTCCTGCCAGGCTCAAAACAGGGATGAGAGCGTGAATCTTGTATGTAGGGGACTTCAGAGGGGGCTGTGGTTCTGTGCTGGAAGGATGCTGGGGAGCCGACAGACGGACTGCAAACATGTCTTTATTTACCTCTGTTTGAGGCAGCTGAACCTCTTGCTTTCATGAAAAACACTGAAAACCTAGAAATGTTTTGACACCTGATCTTGTTGTCATCTTAGCTAGGCAACCCAGCACAATCTCTGTGCTGGGTGTTTTAATGCCGTATTTCTTAGCAGTTATTGCTCCTATTCTAACACTGAACCAATCAGTTCGGCAAGAGATTTGCTCAACCTTTTACACTTATTAACTGATTTTCTATAATTGATAGTGCCAACCTATTTGAAATGTTATTTAAAAGGCTACCCTCTTTTTTTCTTAAATGAAAACATAACCTTTGATCAAATGGCACCCACCCTACCATCATGGAAAGTCTACTAAAAAGACTTTAACAATCTGGGCTATTAGCTTTTTTCTTAACTGCTGAGTTGTATAAGGGTGTTTGTTTTTTGGAAAACTCAAAAATATGAAGGGACAAGCTTCTTCCAGCTCTTGGGGTAGACACTGAATACTAGGAAAAATGGCCTAGAGCCACCTCTTGTTTTTGCTGTTTTGACAATCACATTTCCTAAAGAAGGCTGTCTGCCAAGAGATTGATGCTTCTCATTCTCTTCCCATCCTTAGTAATTGGATTGCCCTCATTAAGGTGAAAGTACTATTTTTTTTCTCCCTGTTGATTGCTTTGTGTAGGTGGCCAGTTACAAATAGGGCAGATACTAACATGCAGGATGTTACTGTCTCTCAATAACTCTTCTGGTGCAAAAGCATGAAGCTGAAAGCTTCCCAAACAAAATGTTAGCACTTGGTGGTTTGTAACAACGTATTTGTAATGATGCAGGAATTGGTGAGTTTAATATTCTCATCAACCTTCTTAAAAATAATGAGCATTATTGTTTAATGAATGACCAGCGTTTATTAGGTTAAGTTGTATTTAAGCAGGTCTGTGCTTATGCAATTCAAGTGATTTAATAGGTATTATTACAGTAATTAGAAAATGATCACAGTTCAGCAATAATATTGAGCTGCAAAGGTTGTGAATAACCAAATTTAGAGACAGGCCTGCAAACACTACTCTTTGGTGACATTTACGCAACTCTCCTCTAATAATTCTGTGAGCCTGGGATGAATGGCCCCTTTGTTAGGGGGAGTTATTCATTAGCTCCTCAGCTGAATTAGAAGAGAACATGCGTGGGTGCAAAACAACTGCCATGAAGACCGATGAGCAAAATGAGGCTTTGATGATCTTCTAATTGTAGTGAAAACAATTCATGCCTTTTTTTTTTTAAAAAAAAAAAAAAAAAAGAAATAATATCAGTCCTATGAATAATTTTTCATGGCCATTTTCCCCATTATTCTGGTTTGAAATACCAAATAATATATCACTAATGTACCAGTGCTTTGTTTTCCCCTGACATTTGTGGAGGCTTATGGAGATCTTCTGCCTACAAGAAAATGCAGAAATAAAAATCTCGAAACATGTTTTCCACTCAAATTAGCATCCACTGAAAACAGCATAACTGACTGAACAGATCAGGATGACTTATGGTAAAGAAGAAAATATTTGTTAGAAGAATGTTAGGAAGTCCATTCATGGTTTGGAAGGTGAACAAATATCTGCACACGTAGGTTTGTTATTTCATAAGGAGCGTATGCAAGGTTTCTCAGAACTTTCAACAGAGTCAAAAGAAGTCAGCTGAAAACCCTCAGTAGTGAGGAATATGAGGTTTAGCTGTTCCAAGAGGGCACAAACTCTCTGAGCCCCATTTACTGTGTGTCTGCTGTACAGAGGGACAACATAGCAGCACTGGAGAACAGAAAGCTCCTCTACAGCCTGTTGTTCCCTCAAATATGATGGAAATGGAAATAGCTATGATGTAATCATGAGAATAGCTGACTTTCAAACAGAATCTAGGTTAAAGGAGACTTGGGTAATTCAGGAGGAAAGGTTTGTTTAGTAGTGCTGTAAGAAAAAGCCAGCATGGCTCACAAAACAAAATCACAAATTGTTTTTCCTATAGCCTTTTAAAAAATTCTGTCACACTGTGTTATGCAAAAGGCTTCATTGGCTTGTTCTGCCCCTGGAAAGCATGAAACACTCCATCAGGCTTAAATAACTATTAACATTATTATTAACAAACCTTTGAAAAGTTCAGGGGAAAAGTGCCCTGAGGGGCATTTTGTGGGATGGAGGAGGAAAAACAGGGGCTATTTTTATTTCACCTTACAGTGAGGATTTTGCTATGAGTAGCATTTTGCTCATGTCGACCTATGACACACAGTATTTTATTAGAGAGATAGAGATCTTAAGGTGTAAAGAGGAAACATTAAAAGAATAATTTTGCCTAATCAAGAGCACAAAAAAGCAAGGCAAGAGTAACCTGCTGTATGTGCCAAGGACATACACATACCTGCAAATGCAGTGTTTTTCCTGACAGCAAGATACATCATATGTTGATTTTAACTTCTGATGGTGGCATACAAAGACCTAAGACTGAATACTAATGCTGCATTGGATCTGTGAGAAGCTACAGCCATGTCACAGTGAGAACTGCTCCTGCAGTCACTCTGAGAAGACATTTTTCATTGCCACTTGTGGACCTGGAAGATCCCAGAGGAACACATCCATTACTGTCAAGAGTAATGGAATCAGGCAGAAATCAGACCAGGATTGCTCTGCCTTCTGCTGCTGCTTTATCCTCCTGTTTCATGGTTTGGGTCAAATCCTGAGGAGAAATTGAGAAAGTGCACCCAAGCCAGCATGACCCCTGTCCTCAGTCTGAGACGGGCATGCAAATGGGTTGATGATCCCCAACACCCAACAATTTTCCTCTTGCTCAAGAAGGTTGCTAGAGGGCTGCATGTGACAAGATCATTTAAATTACTGTTCTCAAGTGGAGTCAAATCCTGACTTCAATGTTATAGTGAGAAACTGCTGAAACAGTAGAGGCAAGAGGGTAACTCCTGGAACCAAGACCTAAGTGCATTTCAAAGTGACAACGGAAAGGCACCCAAAATGCTGCTGAGCTGTCCAGGATTCTGGCTCTCTCTACACTTGGTAACCTAGTTGAATGATACTCTTGTAATTTGAAGGCCATTTGTCAAATGAATAGAAATTTATAGAGGATTTGATAATGTGTCTGATGTCCACTGGAAGCAGGGACTAAGTTGACACTTGCCAGTAAGTACATCCTGAAGTCCAACTGTGTTAATGGGATATCCATTTATATATAAATAGTTTACCTACTGGAGTCCATTTTCAACAGAGAAGATGCTGTCAAAGGCAGAATTAAGAGAAATATAAAAGCACACATTAGGAAATAAAAAAGCCTCTGTGATTATTTGACAGAAAAAAAACTTTACTTCCAAAAGGTATTTTAAAATCTAATGTCTTTAACTGCAATAAACTACAGCATTCAACCAAATGTAGACATGGATGTTATACCCAGACATCATTGATATAAGTGACAGACAGCAAGAAAAGCTACATTTGAACTCACCTAGTCTTACAAATGAGGACTATTTCAAATGAGCCTAAGTGGTAAGAGCACTGAAAGGGAAGCCAGAATGCACACTTAAGTTTCCTATTTTAAACAGATTCAGGTATAAACGATGAAACTCAGATGCTACATGAATGGTTTGAGCTGGTCCTGGAGAAGAATAAATTAATGCGTTATGAGTCTGAGCTCCTGATTATGTAAGTAAGGACAAGCATTAGTACTAGAGATGGGAAGCAGAGTGGGGAAAAGTGTACCTGTGATACACTGAATGCCTTATTGTATGCTGCAGTTTGAGACTGTCATGGAATAAATGTTCCCAAGTTGCTACAATCTGTTTTGAACACAAATTTTCAGCTGTGTCCTCCTTGTCCTTCCCTCTCACAGTGCTTCAGTTATTTCAATCCTATGTGGTACTCTAGCATATAGATGCTCTGCCCTTACATAATGTAGGTCTAATAAGCACTGGGGCACTTTCTCCTCTGGAAGAAAAATAGTTTGGCTGAGTTCATCTCAGTTTTTATGAAACATATGAGAAAAGGTCTAGAGATTCACTACAGTGATAAAACAAGCGGATAAAAACTGCCTCAGATGCCACCATTTGTGGCTGATGGAAGCAATATTGGCTGTAGCTGCCTCACCCTGCTCCCTCAAAACCATTCCACAGCTAGGTGGAGGTGACTCTCGGGTCTTTCCCCCAGTTTCTGGGCAGTGTGGGAAGGCAATGAAAGCTGCAGCAGCCCTTGCTCACCCCTGCATTTCACACTGGGGCAGGCTGCTCATTGCCATTCATCATTTCCACATTACTCAGCCCCCCACACTGCATACAGGGCTGCAGCCCAGCTGCTGTCTCCAGCCACATTTTTTCTCAGCTGATGCTGCCAGGGGCCAAACCTTTTATTTTTTTTTCGACTGTCATTGGGTGCTGTGGTAGCAATGCTTCCTGCTTGCACTCTGCAAATCAGAGTTGTAAAAGCAGGCTGCTTTTAGTACTGCAGGGCAAAATACTGTCTGGATGTGTTCAGATGTTAATTCCCTGGCCTCAGGACCTGTTCCTGCACAGAGGGCATGGCAAGGCTCTTCATGTGTGGGAACATTCAGTCCTATCCAGAATCACATTGTGGGTGCCACCAACACAGTACAGTTGGTTAAAGCCTTAAGGATTGCAATATATGAGGGATTTCCATCTGATATACATAATGCAAAAGCTGGTAGTGGTACCTTGATTTTTGAGATTAATCACAGTATCACTGTATCACCAAGGTTGGGAGAGACCTCAAAGATCATTGAATCCAACCTGTCACCACAGACCTCATGACTAGACCATGGCACCAAGTGCCATGTCCAGTCCCCTCTTGAACACCTCCAGGGATGGTGCTCTGGCAGTGCTATGGTAATGTGGGCACAGGGAAAGCTCTTAGCCTTGACTGCCCATGAGGAGAAAATAGTGGATAAACAGAACTCTCTTGGTTGAAATAGTACTAACATACATGTCTTCACTGAAAAAAAGCTTATTCTTTAACTCACTATCTATTGCACATAGAGCTCAAGAGCTAGAACTACAGGACCACCAAAGCCGACTGGAACAAAAGCTGAGAGAAAAAATGGCCACCAATGGTAAGTCAAAGGGAGGAGCACATTCCAGCCCACAGTGATAGGCCATGCCCATATTCTCTGCTTGTTTCAACAGGGACCAGAGTGGCCAAGCCTCTTCCTCCTGTGCTCTTCTGCAAGTGCAGCTCAACCAGCAAAATGTAGTATTTGGGATCTTCTCATATGAAGTCTAGTAAAGACAGCTAAGCTAATATATCCAGTTTTACAGTGAACTGGATCAGAAGCACTTGCAAATGTAATTCCACTAATGATGCTGTCTAGGCAGCAACATTGAGCTAACATGCAGGGTGGCCAGTAACAAAGTAATTTCTTCAACCACCGAAACACAACACTGCTTCTGTGTTAACTGCAGCATTACTGCAGTATTTTGGAACTGCTTTTAGGTACTTTGGCTAGCAGTTTGGGCTTGCCCTTTTATTTGGTATTAGAAAAGAGAGCACATGAAGGAGGAATGCAGGGAGAAGTCTAAGTTCTGCTGTAAGTTCTACTCTAGACATTAGAACCCTTTCATGGTCAGTTGTAACCCAAATGCAGGAGAGGATTTCCCTGACCTGTAACATGAAAGACATGAACTGCTCTTGACTTCATTTGTCGTTAACTGTAATATTTATTCAACCTGTTCACCAGCAATTAAAATGCAAAGTGTAACAACAGCGTGATTTGGATTTTGACCTCTTCTTTCATGGTCTTTCAGACAGCCTTAAAAATGAGATGGATCTAAATGAAGAGGATGAAATCTTTATTGAGATGATGAAAGTGGTTGAAGAAAGGGACAAACTTGTGTCTATCTTAGAGGAGCAGAGAGTGAAAGAAAAAGCAGAAGACCAGCACTTTGAAAGCATTATACTATCCAGAGGCTATCAGCTGGGCAGGATTTAAACAGCCACATGCAGACAGATGTGATTTCAGCAATATTTGTGATCATGGAGAGACAGTCTTCTGAAAAATGAAGAAATTCAAATGTAGTATCAGTGTATTCAGGAAACATTTTGTTATCAAAAGCTCTAATACAGTTCTGCTCAAACTGGAGTGAGTCACTTCACTATCAGCTTAAAGGATCACTGAAATACAGACTGGGGCTGAATTTACCTGTCTGATGGACAGCAGGGACTTTGAAAGGGAAATCAGAGCTCTGTTATTTTCTTGCAATTTTATTTTAATGCTGAGAATAGAATTCCTGAGAAACATGATGACATCATTTAGTATTTTTGAGACTGCATTACTTCCATTTGTCTGAAACTGTATGTGTTTTTATTGATATTTTGTCACAGCCAAGCCGTGTTGAACTATTTAAAGGTCAGAAAGGGAGCATCTCTCATAACAATAAGGTTAATTTTTGTTTCTGGTGGAAGAAGGGCCATTTGAATAATGACTCCATTTAAGCACTTATTAAAACTACTGTAAATGCAATGTCAGAACTTAATTTTCTAGGTATTTGTAAGTTTTAGTACACTGTGTATTTTTAACAGGAAGTTAAGACAGTAATACATCCTTACGTTCTGTAAAATGGAAAGGGATTATCAAAGGGGTGGCTACCCTTATCACTGTTAAATACTTAAAGCTTTAGTGTGTCACAGATGAAGGTCTTCTCTAAAATATGCAAAGTGGTAATTTGAAAGTACTCATCCAGACTAACTGCATTACTTGTTAAAATACACCACAGGTAGTATCATAGGATGTGATGAGTGGTGCAGCAGTTAAAGATCGCCTCGAGACTAATTTCCCAAAAGGGCTGCAGAAAGTCTTGTTTGTAATTTCAACACCTGATAGAAAATGGCTGTATTTCAACTTTGTTTATCTTGCTGTTCAAGAATATCTATGCAGATAGGACTGTCTCCTTTCTTTTTGGTACATGCATTTGTAGATTTTTGGCAAAGCAGATGTGTTGAAATTCTCCTTAGTGCTCAGAGTAATTTAGGTACTTTCTTAAATCTGCGATAATTCTGCAATTTACAATAGGTGGTATTCCCAGCTGTAAGTATGATGCATTACATTTTCAAACTGAAGAAAACCCAACCAACTAAACAAGCAGGAATGGAAGGACTATTTCTTTTTGAGTATCTCTTTACCTTATGCTCTGACAAGATTTGATGTTCTCATTATTTCATGAATGGTGCTAATTTGCAGCAGTTGCCTATGGTACAGCCAAAGCTAGAAGCATTCCTGTTCCAAAAGCTTTGAACTAAAAAACTTTTTGGTAGGTACTTGTAGGATAACAGATACACTGGATTTTGTCACAGTAATTTATGAATGACCTTAACTTTTTGGTGCATTGTAAGAAATTTTAAAATACCTTTTCTAAAGATAAAAGCAAGCTTTTGCCACTGACCACAGGTAAATAATACACCTCTATTGGTGTGATATTTATGTATTTATATTTATTTATTGCTTCAGGATGGTGGAAGTGTCAGGTTACATGTTACTTGGTTGTTGTCTCTGATAAATTGTGTGTTTCTAGCAGCTATGTATAAGTGAAGCTGTGCACAATGGATAGCTTTATCAGTTTGGTAAATAATATATAAACTAAGATTTTAAAGCAATGTTCTCAGTCACTATAACATTTAAGCCTTAAAACAGCTTGTGGGGCTTTAACAATACGACGTGTCTTTTACCACAGTGGAAAATGTAGCACAATCCTTGAATGTGTTCCAAAGTTGCCATCAGACATTGTGTTTTCTGTCATTCATAGGCTAAGCATACCTGATCTTCAGATTGCTTTGAAGAGTCATAGTGCTTTCAAGGTAATTTTTGAAAGTTCAAAAGCAAACTTCTTAGTGGAGAGGAATTTGGCAGAAACCTCCAGTTCTATCAGTCACAGGTTGGATTTTTCACCTCACATTCACAATCCAAAAGGACCATTCACCTTAGTGTTGCTGCTGTACAAAGAGGAAGAGCATCCTCAGAAACATGAGGCCTATAGTACTGAGGTGGAGACTGCTACCCCCTGCCTACTTGCCCAGGGGAGATGTACAGACTGCAGTCAGTCATGTTCAGGTTGCTCTGAATTGTACTTAAGACCTAAGATTTCAGTTTACAGCAGGTAACCTGTTCAGCTATGATACCAAATGTGCAAGGGTGCTTTTCTTTTAGTCCCAAAGATTTGAGTTCTTGAGAGTATTAGGGTCAAAAGAAACTGAGGACGAACAGCATTTAATGGACCTCAAAAAAAAACCCCCAAACCACTATTAGGCTGCTGTCACCCTGCTTGATATTAAGTACCTCACAACACTAGATTAAAAAAAGAACTGTTCAAGGGATTTAGGAAAATAATAAACTCAAGTCATTTAAAGCTGGTCTTCATATTTTGTGAGGGTAGAGAAAGGGGTGGGGGGGAAGAGAAGCTATGTGCACTAGTCACAGGTCAATTCAATATGGTTGGCTTGTATTAGGAATGTATTTAAACACTGGTTTGGTTATGAGTCTTCTTGCTGCTCAATCTTTTCTGTAAACTGACTCTCTAACTTACAATAGATTTGTTCATTTTTGAATCCTTGGCACTGTCATTGAGTATAATGTGATGTGCTGGAACGTATTGACTATGTCTAAATGGCTTAGATGTCAGCAATTTTCTACTGGAAAAAATAAAATTGTATCTCACTCTCTGAAGTCCTTGAGTCATTTCCATAGCAATTTCTCTCCATGGGTATCTGTAATGTAATAATGTGTGTCTAGGAAAGATCTATAGGTAAGAAATTAGATCAATTTCTTAATTCTTATACTGGTAAGTAAATCACACCATCTTGCAGTTCACAGATTCATTTTATAGTTTAGGAATAATGAACCCCTGGAGTTACAGGGCAGTCAATGCTACCTTGAGCACAACAGGTTTCAAAATCCATGAGATCAACAACTTCCTCACATTCTTATACATGAATTCCCCACCTAATTTCCTCAGATATGACATACAAATTATAATAGCTCCTTGAAGACCTGAAGTAAAGGTCTGCTAGAGCAGAGGTACAACTAGGAGAAAAATTGTTAGGAGAAAACTCTTAAGAAAAACCAATATTTTATTGCACAGGTTTAACCAGCTTGGCTGCTGCCATGCTTTCTTGCCAGCCTAGCCCATGGTTGCTATACTATGTACCCTGCCTCTTCTGCTTCATTTGCAAAGTAAGATTCTACCATGGGACTCAGAATGACCACAAAACAAAGGAAATAAAACCAAGGTGTGCATGGACAGCGATGCAGGTGAGTAAGAATTATTTGAAGTATGTGGATTTAGCCTTGTTTTATTGCCTGGCAGGTGTATATATGTGATCAGGATATAATCAATTTTGAGCCACTGGTTTGCTCATCTGCAAGAACAAGGTGCTGACAGGGAGCATGGTGAGAGCTCTCATGGTCTGATCCAGATTTCTATGTCAGATGCAGCAAGGCCAGCCTGAATAGCAGCAGCCTGCCGACTGCTCTGTCCTCTGTGTGAGCACAGATTGTGAAAGTATTCAATTATTGCACACCAAAAACCTAGCCAAATAAAAATCTCCATTGAATTTCTATTCCTGCAGCTTTTATTTGTGGTCAAAATACTGTAGAAATAAAAGCTAGGCAATTAAACCAAACATTTCTGTATCTGCCATAATCTAAATGTTGTGGATATAAATATAAGGCCTTTTGTGCTGAATGCAATGTTAATCTAAGGTCATACATCCATATATATTCTCTGATTAAAAGAAAAGTATAGCCTATGTAATTCTAAATTTAAGATACAGATATGTTTTTCACATAAAATTTATTCTCCTATTGTGATGTTAAGCACCTATTCCTCATGAGGCTATTAAATAAGTTAATATTGTATTTTTCATTAATTTACATATGCTGAGTGTAGTGAGATAGGAAAGAAGGATGCTGAGTCTTTTCAGTTATTTTGCAGGATACATGGCAACGCATGCTGAATTCTGACTTTCTCTTCCTGCATGACCCAGGACCTGCTACTGTTTGTGAGATATCTGCCTGTGTGGTTTATGTAGTGGTATAAAGTGCTATTTGACAAAATGTTGTCTCTTCTGCCAGCCCAGAAAATCCTGTATTGATACCTATGTGTAATCATTTGGGTCCAAAGGGAAATATAGTTATTTTCTGTTTGAAAATGCTACAGATGCATATGCATATCACAAAGGGCATGACATTTATTTCTTCTTCCTTTGTAATAACCTTTTACTATGTTCTTAAAAATTATTCAGAAATGCTTATCTCCTTATCCATACAGTGAGTAGCATTTCTGTAAGAGGAGGTTAATGTGTGATATTCAGACTGTTCTGTAGACAACAGCCCCAAGACACAATCAGTGCTATGAGCCAAAGAACAAATGCAAGAAAAGAGATTGTGCTAATGGCTTGAACTCATACCTGCTTTTAACTGATGGCAGTATGGATAAAAAAAGTTTTTCTCCAGGGCATATACTAACAAATACACATTGATGTCTACCCCTCATCAGCTAACCAATGTTACCAGCTTGTAAAAACACAACAATTATTAGCTGATTTAGAAATATCCTCACGGTAATTTCATTTCACTTATTATGCCTAATGGATAACTAGATATTTGCATGAAGTGTGTGTGGCTTTTTGCCTGAATTGTTAATCGAGTGATTAAGTGGTAAGTGAAAGTGGTGCATGCAGATGACATTAATGCTGTTGCAGGCTTGGTGGCCTCCTGAACCAGTCAGAGCAAATTATCTGTTTTAAAGATACTTCTCTCTTAAGCTACTGATCTGCAAATCAAAGTAGGGGTGGTGCCATGCTAAGTCACCTTTTCCACTGGCTTTTAAACTGGTCTGACTGCAACAGTTGGTTTCTTTTGTGTGTCTATGATGATACCAGCTGCCTCTGACCACAGCTGTAACCAAAACCTCCACGCAGAGGGCTGTGTTGCAAAAATGTGCTCAAAATTGCCATGTATGTAGTAAGCTTGAGCTTTTAACTTGCACAGACCTCTTGACACTAGCTCTGTAAGTGCTGGTCACAGCGTGTAGAAACACCCACCTGCATCAGCGAGCCCACATCTTTCTGGGGTCTTCATCTGGAAATTGACATGTCTAAGCCCTGGTCCTGCTCCTCCCTACCTGCATTTAACTTTTGGCACCCATACTAACCAGCACGGCCACACATGCTGTCACCTACACTACTGGTTTGATCAACCACCCTGAGTTAGTGACAGGCTCTGCCACGAAGGTGCAGCAATTGCAGCACAAAGGTGGAGGGACAGTGTCCCGAAGCATTGTCCTGTGCCTCAAGGGTACAGCTGACCACCCGAAAGCTGTGGCACCCAGCTGGGAGTAGTGCATGGCCTTCACCCCACCTTGGGCTGCAACCCTGCCCGGGCAGGGGGCAAAATGGCTGCAGCCCCTGAAGAGCAGTGTGGGGAGGGGCGGCCGTGGTGTTGAGGGTCGGTGGGCTGAGGAGGGGCCCGGTGTCAGGAGCAGCGCGGGCTCTCCCCGGCGGGCGCCGAGCAGGCGGGAGGGCGGGCGCGAGGGAGGGAAGGAGCGGGAGAGCCGGGAGCGTGGAGCAGGAGCTGCCTCAAATGCTTGAAATAATTCCGCTTCCGTTCAGAGCCGGGATCAGCCTGCCACGGCATCGGGGCCTCGGACCCGTCTCCTCCGTCCCCCAGAGCCAGTTGGGCCATCATGGCAACCTCCCCACAGAAGTCCCCTTCTTCCCCCAAGTCCCCCACCCCTAAATCTCCTCCGTCCAGAAAGAAAGATGACTCCTTTCTAGGGAAACTCGGCGGCACGCTGGCGAGGAGGAAAAAAGCCAAAGAAGGTAAAATTTACCGGTTTGCACATTTCCTGGGAGTTACCTTAAAGTGGGGGGGGGAAGGAGGGAGGAGGAGACGGGGGAGAGGAAAAGGCTCAGGGGAGCGGGAGGAAGGGGCTGAAGGGGGAAGGGCGGGTGGGGTGGGCAGGCGAGCAGCGAGGGAGGAGCGCGCTGCCGTGTCGCCGTGGCTTCGCCGGGACCGGGTGGCGGCCGCGGTGCCAGCGCGTCACGGCGGGGAGTGCGGGAGAACGGGCGGTCGCCGGCCTGGAGACGCCGTACAAGGGCCCCGGGCCGGGCTGTGTTCCGTGGCCGAGGGTGGCGGGCGGCGGGTGTGGGGAGCTGCGGAGGTGGGGCTGGGCGAGCGGAGCCTCCTGTGTGTGGGGCAGTGCTGGCCTCTTACCGCGGGACGGGCCGAGGTGCCCGGGCTGGAGAAGGGGAGCGCTCCCCCGCAGTAGGTGAAGCGTCCGGAGGAAGAGGGCCGCGGCGGCCTGCGTGCCTGGCAGGCCTGCGTGCCCGGGCGGCTGGCAGCCCGGCGCCGCTGAGCAGCCTGGCCAGGTGGCGGGCGGTGCACACCTCGGCCGTGTCTCGCAGCCCCTCAGCAGTTTGTGCCTTTGAAGTGGTGCAGAGCTCCGAAACTGGGTGCTCGAGTCTTTGACTTACGATGCTGATGTACAGCGTGGTCAGTGGCCACCACTCGCGTGCAATGCGAGATGAATGTTTATAGTAGTGATCGTGCCTCAAAGGATTAAAACTTTACTTGACAAACAAACACACCCTTGGCCTCACAAAGGTGGAGCTTGGAAGAACACTGAGCATGTACATCAGGGACCGTGTCTTTGTCCATACATGTGGGTTAATATCCACTCACTAATGAATTTGCCTATTTAAAATCCTATGAGACAGGGAATTGGAATTTAACCTTACTCACCCATCATTTTCACAGTTGATGTAATTTGTGTAGCGTGCAAGCAGAGCCAAAGTCACCATCACTGCAAAACATTTTTTCCAAACAATATTAATTTCTTGCAAGTGCAAAGAAAGGTATCACAGGATCACAGGATGGGTAATGAAATCATGCACTGTATTTCAGAGTAGCACCAGTGCTGCAGGTGATAAAACTTTGGTGAGTACAGCCCTGTATTCTTTAGCTATGACACTGTCTTTCTGAGGTGTGTGACCTTGCTTTTCAGTTAAAATGCACATTGCATGATTGTGGTCACTTTATTTGGCTTTTTCTGGTTACTGTAGGTGGCCCAGAAGTTGATGCAGTAGTGAATAATAAACTTTATTTGTACTTGCTTATTCTGTTAGGGTATTCATGTATATTAGCAGTACTGAGCCTAGAACAGTTTTTTTTCTGTGATGTTGTAGGTATGTGTGGAGATCATTAACTCAGCCTATTTGTAGTAGATAGAGTAACTCCAGTATTATTGTTATTATTAACGCAGTTTTCCTCAGTGACAGACATTATCACAGATCTTCAGCAAACTGTGAGAGGCAGCAGTTCCTTTTACCCACAGGCTTGTAATCTTACAAAAATACATTATATGAAGTCATACTTTTTCTCATAATTTCTGTGTCTGCATTGACAGAAACCTGCACCTACCATTTCACTATGTCATACTGTTGGTATTTACCCTTTTGAAATTTCGGAACAACATTAGTGTTGTTCTTGCCCTCTGTGTTTCCCAGTGTTTTGAAATGACGGAAAATAACAGTGGTTTAGAGACTTTCTTTTACGCTTAAGCAGGTAAATCCTTCCTGTGAAGCCTGTCTCCTTCATGCTTCCTAATCTTTCCTCCACTACAGATAGATATAAACGTTTGTAGACTATGAATGGTCATCTTGGTTTTTTGTAGGCTGTGACACAGGGAAGTTCCCATCTTAATTGTGCTGCCACAGTTTGTATGGCTCCAGGTGTGTTTGAAGTCTAGCTGGGAACTTCATACAGGAAGTCAGTTGTCTTTCTGGAACCCTTGCTGTGCCACTAATGAAAAGCACTTTTTTTTTTTTTTTTTTCATATATAGGAAGTGTTCTACTGAATTTTAGTTGACCTATTTGAATTATTTTGTTTGAACCTGTTTCTGCAACTTCATTTTGAGTAGAGTAATGGTGCAAATTATTATTTTTTCCTGTCAGTAGACTTGTTTAAATGCTTTGCATGCCTTGTCTTTTCTACTGTTCTTGCCTGGTACTGTGTTTAAAATGCAGATGAAGCCGAAAGAGGAACTGATTGCATTTGCTAATAGGTAGTGTAAATGATAAAAATGGGCCACTGAGTGCTAATTTCATACTGGTGCTTCAAAGGTGGCATACAGTGTTTTCTAAGCAAAGGAAATGGCATAAGGGAGGCTTTAGGATCTCTCTTATATCAGGACTTTTGAGTTTCTGTCTTTTACCTTACCACATCAGTACATCAACCCCAGACCTCCTTGTGCCATCAGAATAGCTAAACAATTGGTTTTGATGTTTGACATAATGTGCTTCACCTCCAACCTTAGTGCATAGCAACTAAATGTTCTTGCAATCTCTCATCTGTATACTGTGGTAGGTATTCTCATGTCCCTGGATTACTGCCAGAGGCATGTTATAGACATCTGCATAGCTGAATCTGGCTAAAAGCTGTTACTATCACCATCGAAATAATTACCTTGGAGCAAGGTCTGTTGGGTAGATAAAAATACTTCTGTTAAGTGGAAGGAATTTTGAAAACTGAAAGAAAAAGAGAGTAAAGACTCAGTTTGCTCTGAGCATATCTGCATTATATGAAAGGTGTTAAGAAACTGCTAAAGAGGGAGAGCATTAAAGTTTTGATTCCATGCTGTGAAAGGGAATATCTGAGAAGGCCTCCCAACTCTGACCATTGAAGGATTGCTTGGTAGAATAAAGATAATTGCCTCTGAAACACTTTTGTCAGTGTAGACTGAAGACTAAGTTGTTGCTTTATGCTTCGATGGCAATAGCCCTCCAGATGGAACTCAGATGTGTATGTAAATGACAGCTCCAGCATGCTTGAAGCTGTTCATCATCTGTCAAGCCATGCTGACTTCTGCAAGAGAAAGAGTAACTGTTGTAGCCATTGATAGTTTTTGGGTCTGCCTCTCTTGCCTTCCTGCCTCCTCTTTCCACAAGCGTTGCTTTCTGCAGTAAACAGAAAGCCATCATCAGTTAGCTGTTAGCCCTACTAAGGATCTGTTATTGTTTAGATGTAGCTACGTTAGGGCCAGGCACCACTATGCTCTGTGCTGTGCTTCTGCAGTGTGAAGAGCCAACTTGCAACCTGTTCTGGCGGATTCTGGTTGAAAAAAGTAGTTAAATTTTTATTGGTTTGCCTTTCCCTGTTTTATCATTAAGAATGCAGGGCCATGTGAGGAGCCTGGACTTTGATCTGCTGTTCTGACCCAATACAGCCATTAATTCTGTGTTCTCCGGTTACCTGCATGTGGGCGTAGAGCCACTGAACTTTGGTTTTACATTCATCTTCCAAAAGCAGCCTTAGATTGTGAAGTCAAGTTAGCTGCTGCAGAATTATACCTTTTGTTTCCTGTGTTTAATCCTATTTGAGCAGTTTTTTCATTGTCTGAGCCTATATGTTTCATGCAGGGTAAGATTGAACATGCGCAGAATGAGTTAAAGGAAGGAGGGTGGTGAAGAGGAGCAGAGAAGCAGAGCAAGGGAACTGGCTGCAGAAAGCAGCTACTTTCTGAGGTGCTGCTGCGCTGGGAAGAGGGAGAATGTCTGACCATAAGAATTTCCATCCCTTGTGCTGACTTGATTGCAGTGGTTACTGCTGAGCTCTTCAGGATGTTGAGAGCAGACACAGATGAGGGTGCTTGGTTTGGCAGTGCTTGTTGCTACAGTGGCTCTTACCCATCTGTGGGAAAAGAAGGAGTGGCGGCCACAAGCTTCCAGCTGGACTATGGTGTCATAGAGACTGACAAGCTTGGGTTGCAGAATTACTGAGTAGTTACAATTGGAAGTGACCTCTAAAGATGATCTTAAGTTCCAGATGTATGATGCTTCAGGGTTCCAACTGGGAGAAGGTGGGCTGGTCTGCTTCTCCAGGCTCATACCTGTGACTGGCCAGGTGTGAGCATGCTCTGTCAGTCCTTTTTGGTATCTGCTGTAGTTGGCTAGATGCACAGCAATTATCTAAATGAAAAGTAAATAAGATGAAAACGGTGAAGTAAAATTAGCATTAAACAAGTGGTTGAAGAGCCTCCATTGCTTCCAAATTATAGGACAAGCCATGGAAAGAAGACAAACAGCTATAGACCAGCTCAGACTGATGTACCCTTCTTTCAATGCTGATTTTTCTTTACATCTCCAGATTTAAACTATGCTATCCTTGATACCAAAGTCACAAAAATATCCCTTTGGTCTTCAATGTGAAGGTGGATATAACCATGTGAAGCTGCAGAAGAGGATTAAGTGTGAAGTTCTCCATTCCATTCTCCATATAGTGAGCATGCTGTTGAGAGAACCTGTAATTTCAGAACTCAAATGCTTCTCTTAGCATTTAATGAATCTGCCTTGAAGGTAAGAGAAGACCAAGAAATGAAGGCTATGACCAAAAGAAGAGTTCTCACTGGGTTCGATTAGTGCTTTAGGGGTTCTGCATCTTCTGAAATGTCTGTGCTTAAAGGCAGCTTTAAGTACAAGTCTGTGCTCCTGTGGATTTTCTTTGGTATCTATCCTACTTTGCTGCCTTCACAAGCATTAAACCATACCCTCTCTGCAGACTGAATGGTTTAATACTGGGCTCTCCACCTTTCTCACTGAGATTAAGATAAGGACAGGCCAGTTAATTTATTACTTCACTGTATGTGAGATCAAGTGCTTCCTATTAATTCACAGATTGTTAGTCTCTTTCAGCTAAATGCTGATGTTGCTGAAGATGAATTCAGCAGTTGTAAGGGCACAGTTCTTTGCAAAGTAAAACTTTAGAAAAGCAGTGATTGTGGTGTACCTACACTATTGTTGCTTTTCCATCTGCTGCTGTTGTCTGGGGTTGATGTACTGATGTGGTAAGGTAAAAGACAGAAATTCAAAAGTCCTGATACAAGAGTGATGATGGTCTGTTGACTTGTGGCCCTAGTGACAGGCTATTTTCTTAGCTAAACTGCAACCAAAACAAAAAAGAGATGACTCTTGAAAGGACAATTATTACACTAGGTGCAGTCAGTGCTGTGCTGGGAGAAGTGTAGTGCTGTTTTTCATGAGAGAGTATGAGCTAGAAGGCAGAATATTTTGGAGTGCTTCACATATTCACATGCAGCTCTTCCAAATGAACATCTGTGGTGGAACTGAAGGCTTAGCTTGCTCTCAGTGTATTCCATGTGTCTTTTCCAGCTTATGGTAGTGCCTTGTTTTCTCTGAGTGTGTAACTGTGTAGGTATTGTTACTCATTTTCTGTTTGGTGCGCTAGATAACATTACTTGGTTTGAACACCCTTGTCCCTCTTGGGATTGGGTGTGTGCGTGTGTTGTGAGTGCACCAGTGAGTTAATTTACTTTGGTGACCAGACTGAAATACAATCAGAAGATGTCTTGGACCAAAAGCAAATCAGCAGTCTCATTAAAGCCTTAGCCTACCATGCAGCTAACCCTTCACAATTTGCGCTCGTGCCAGGGAATACCAAGACCAGAAGAAAGAACAAAAAACAACCAAACCACGGAAAACCCAGGAATATGACTGGTCAACAGTGAGTTGTATTGGCAGAGCTGGATTAGGAAGATAAGCTACCATCTGTTCACCTGAATCCTGCACCTGACTCGACTGTGCCACTCAACTCAAAATACTAAAGAATTGCAGGGTTAAGTGACAAGGCTCTACATTCTGCCACTTGTTCTGCTTGCTTTTTATTTTTGTAGTAGCCCCTGTGAAATAGTTGTGCATGGTGCTATAAATCACTCTATATATGTATATTTAATAAAAAATGAAGGAGAGCACATTACTCATGAGTTAGCAATACTGGTTTTGTTACAGTCCTTTAGCACTTCTCTTCCTGGCTTACTGGTTTAGCACTGCATAGTGTATCACGTTTGACAATACCTTACACATACTGTTTTTCTTAGATAATAATTTTTGCAAAGCAAAACTCCTGGAAGTGTAGTTCATGGTAGTTGAAATCATAATTGTGGCCTTTTGGCTTCTCTGATTTCTGCTTACCATAGACCCTTTCCCACTTCCTGTGGAGTGATAGAGTAGTCTATGGCAGTGACCCAGTGATGGATGGGATTAACCTTTATTCACAGTGAAACCTATGAAGTTCCACTTGGAAAAAAAGGATTTCAGTCCAGGCAGTGGAGAGGGTATGCAACAGTTGGCAGTAACCATTGTTCCCTGTCAAAAGTTTTGAGCTGAGACTGAAGGACATGGCAGTGGGAGGAGCGGCCTTTCATCTCCAGACTGACAGAGATTTTCCACACACAGAAATATAATCCCATAGTGCAAAAGTTTTGAAAGCATCAAAAATCCTAAATGTAGTCTAAACATTATAATTTTCTGACTGTTTCTTTAGTATAGAGTTTATAATTTTTAGTGGAATGCATGTTCAGAAGATAAATCTGTTACCATGTCTTTGGTATCTCTATTGAAGTCTCATGTAGCACTTGAATCTCTTTTGCCTGCCTTTGCATGCAGTAAAGTAACAGAAGTGCTCTAGTTGGTGCTGGCTTCTTGGCTTTGATGGCTCCAGCAGTGCACATGCAAACAATTCAGAGGAAGTTAACTATGCTAGAAACAGAGTGGAGAAAGGCAGTTGTGAAATAGTGGGGATTTTCATACGTATTTTTCTGTTTTATTTGGAGATACCAGCTTTTTCCACTAGTCACATTTCTTTGGTCATTTTGATATAGTGCTTTCCTGTGTTCATGTCTGCTAAATATATATATGTAGCTCTATGCTATGTTAACATGGTTGTTCAATAGGTAAAGTTCAACATAACCCTTTTCAGATATCATGCAAGGCAATGGCTACTGGTTTCTTCTTACATTAGAACTTAATACTTAGCTTCTCATGTACTTCAGGGGAAAATCGTAAGTTGCATCTTGTGTCTTAGCTTTGGGCTTTCTGACCCCAGCTTGTGTTAGTGCTGCCCTGCAAGTTGTACCTGCACTTCTTTAACTTGTGATTGATTGTTTCCCTGGAATTGCAGACAGTCAGAGACTTGGGTGATAAGCAGTTATAGAGCTATGGTGTCATACTTTGCAAATGAATGGACAAGGGTACAGGCAGCCTAGAGTGGACCTGTGCAGCAAGGGTGGGTGTTAAGGTCAGAATTTCCCAGTCAAGAATGTCTAAATTGCTTTGCCCTACTTATCCAGCTGTGAGCTGGATTAATGAAGGCGAGAGTTTAGACAGAGAAGTACTTTGGGTACATTTAGTGGGAGAAGTGAGAGATGTTTTCTTTTGTATCTGTACAGGTGGTCCTTTTGAAGCAAGCCAAAATAAGCTTCCTCACCTGGGTAACGGCCTGAATAGGTTGGCAGGGTGTGAATCCATTTTCAGTGCGTATAAAGAAAAGCTAACAGTTTGCCAGTGTACAGCCTTTCATTTATTTTTTTCCCCCTAACGAGTTTCTTTGGCCATCGAGTGAGGCTGAGGCCTTATAATTTTTTTTCTTTTAACCATAGGCGGTTCTAAAGCAGCAAATTATTAATAGTGAAATACTGGTTTAGAAGAACACTAATGCACAGGGGATTCTAGAGCAAGCTAGGCAGTGCTGTCAATGATTCAGATTGTTCTTAATTACAATAATGGCATTAGAGGGGCTGTAGTTGCTGTTGGGCACAAAAGAAGATAATGATAATGTCAGAGTGCTCAGAGTAAATGCAGTATAATCTATTGCAGTGCTGGATTCAAAAGATGATATGCCTAACTTGTCGTCAGAGTGCATGAAGAAGAGTAATGGTAAAAGGCCAGAACAGGTTTTCTTGTAACTGGTTCATGGTTTTGGGTTTTGTGGTGGCTTTTTGGCATGTGGTGTTTTTTTGTTTTGTTTTGTTTTGCCGTTGTTTGGTTGGTTTGGTTTGTTGTTGTTTTTTTTTAACCTGTACTTTCAGGCTTAAGAAAAATACCAAGTCAGATTCATCTCTTTAAAAGATGCGTATTAGTTTTCCTGGAAGGTGCAATCACATCTATCCCCTCTGCTTGGAATAAAGAAAATCACCCTTGCTTTGAGAAGAAAAGAAAGATGTATTTGCTCTCATTGCCTCAACATATTTGATACTGATCCTGTTAGAATAAAAGAACATGAATTTGTAGATTTGACCCTGAGTCAGAATTTGCCCCGTTAACCTCTGGAAATGTGTCCAGCTCTCTTTGATGCACGTGATCCCTGTTTTATAACGAGACGAGACAAAAAAAAAGCTTGAGCCTTGGGGATATTTCAAGGCTGAATTTGAGTTTCATGGCTAAAGGCCAAATCTGAACTGTAGCACTTACTAAACATTTTAAGGCCACATGCTGTGCACTCAAAATTCATTACTGTAGAGGAAGAGACGTTACTGGTTTACTGCAAAATAAAACATGCAGCTAAGCAGTGTATGGCCTCATATTCTGCTTTGTTATAATTTGTAGTTATAGGTAAGAACAGTTAATAAACTGGAAAATAGTAGTGGTGTTCCTCATTATACCATGAATGTTCAAAGTGATTACTTCCTAAAAACATTGCAGTGGTGGGTTGGATTGGGGAATCCGTTTGATTTGCATCTTTATTATTTTTGTTCATGCTTAACACATTTGAAACAGTTAAAAATGAAACTATATAGAATCTGAATAAATATCTTTCAGGAGTTTTTGTCTCATCAACATCATCAGTTGATTCTGTGATGCGCAGGCTGTCTAACTGAAAGTTTGGTGTAGGATGCCTAAACTCTTAATGGGAGAGTAGGGTGCAGGTGCTGTGTAGGGCACAAGGTGGCTCCAGTTCACGAGGAAAGCTGGCGTGAGCAAAGTGCCAGGAGTTTAGTTCACAGGAATAAGCCTCAAGTGTGTCAGAATGGAGCTCAGCATTTCACTGCATTGCAGGTCTGATATTTTGAATATGAACCGAATCTTACTAGGTTAGTGAAAGAAGGCTGTCTCTAGTCTTAGAGTAGGACCAGTAAATTTAGATTGCATTTTGCATCTTGTATTTAATTTTTGAAAAAGTTACCCTGGTGGATTTTATCAGATGTTCTGAGCTAAGCTGCTTTTAACTGAGTAAAAGGTAACAATTCTGTGTGCAGAAAAACATCCCCAGGGTAAGCTATGGAGAAGAGAGAGTTGGTGTGTGTAGTTAGAGCAGAAATGTAAACTAAGCTAATCAGAGGATAAAACAGATTCTGAAGTTCACGAGAAAGGCTTTTATCAAGCAGGTCATTAAAATTTAAGGGGTAGAAGAGAGAAGAGAATAAGTTGGTAGGAAAATCCCATATTATAACCAAACAAATAAAAAATGTTTTGCCTGTGTTGGTCTTGCACTCTGTAAGAATGGCATTTTTGTTTTCAGAGTCTTTTTGGAGAGAATTATTTGTCCATTTCTATTGCAAACATCATAATAGCTGATAATAGTCTGCCCTGATACAGAACATTCTCACCTCAGCATTTCTAAACACCTGAGAATTTTGTTTTCTATCCTGAATGAAGAGAGAAAAAGACAAATGTTTGTTCCATCCCTACTGTCTGCTTGTGGCAGGTGGAGCAGAGAAAAGGAGAATTACTTAAAAAGGTTGATTTGTTGATTTGCTTATGTAATCTTCTGTAGGGTAAGAAGCAGAAAGGAGCAATGATCTCCTAATTTCAGCATTTAGTCTCGCTCCAATAGTTATCACTTTGTGCCATAGAGGGTGTTTGAACTCTCTTGTATGTCTTGATGTGATTGAGATTTTTATATGGAACTGAACTTTTAACTGTTGGGCATGGTTTTGTTTTTTTGGGGGGCAGGGTGTTGCCTTTTTTGTTTGTTTTTTCTTTTTTCTTTGTTACAACAGTTCATCTGGTGTTTAATTCCTCTTTTAGTGTGAACTAGAAAGTGAACTAAGTTTTCTAGGTTTTGCATTTCTTAATTTGTTTCACATACTGTTGCAGCAGGCATTGTACTAGATAAATATATGAAGAAATAACATTTCTTAGAGTGATCTTTGTCTATGCTGAAGAAGGAGGGTTTAGTTAAGGGGTTTAGGCTGTTTTACTTACTAATGATCTTTCTCAAAGTAATGTCAGGCGTTAAATCAATAAATCTAACTTTGCCACATTACTTGTTTTAAAAGTCTTTACGTTTACAGTTTTCCTAACATCTAATGTTAAATATTAGCAAAACAGATTAGGTACAAGACCTGTGGAGAGCAAGTATTAAAAATTACTGCAAAGCACCATTTTGACTTAGATTCTCTGTATTTTTAGTTTTACAGATGAATTTTATTGAAAACAACTGGGGGCATGATTGCAATTAGCAGCTCCTCATATTAGATCTAATCCCTTTGTTCTTCATTCAGATGGAACTCCCACCAAGGTCAAAGAAAGTTTTGACTGAATAAGGAATACGACAACTGACTCTAGTTTTAGTACATATAGGGCCAGATTGTGGGTCACAGCCAGCTTTAAAATGTACAGTTCCAGTGATTCCAGATCTGGTGCATAATAGGCAGATCCTGCACACTGTTATGATGGTACTTTATTAACATGTCAAGTGCAGAAGAAGAAAACCTGACAATTTTATGGCTGCTCAGAATCTTATTAGCATGTCTTAATGTTTTGTGTTTCTGAGCTGAAATTATGCAAATATGTCTTCAAAAACATTCGCCTGTTTTCATGAGAGAGTGAAGAAAATAGAAGTAATCAAAAATTGGAATTAAATGCTCAAATAGTTTGGCCAATTAATACATCTGCAGTTTCAGAATGGAAGGTTTGTGGGCTGGAGCTGGCTCTTAACTTAATGTTAACTTACATTTAATTAGCCAGACCAGATGGAAGCTGGCTAAGCTTTGCATGGAGGCTTGTGGGAAAAAGACATAATCTTCCATTTTGTCAAAGGGACTAATACCACAGATTAAAGGTTGGTGTTCTTTTCAGAATTTAAAGGGTGGATGCATAGTGGCTGATAGCAAGAAACAGCAAGGGCACGAACAAAATTAGCTTAACCCCTAGATGACTAGTGTACCAGCTCTGCTTGATTTAATTCTCCAGTTCAAACCAGCGGTCTCCAGTTTCAGTAATAACTCCCAGAGAGATAAGAATGACTATGAATTTTATTCTTCTGACAGGGAAGTAGAGTCATATGTAGGCAGGATAGAGAGATGAAGCTCTAGGAAAGGTTTTCTTACTCAACTGAGTAAAAATTCATGCTGTTCAGATGCTAAGCACTTGGGATCACTCTGACAAACCACTTAATTCCTCGCTTAACAATAAGCATGCAAGTAGACAAGTAGAGAAGTCAAGAAACCATTCACATGCTCAAAGAAGTGCATCCATGGATCAAGTCAGAGTGTGCAGAGCTTAAGGTCTAACTCAGACCCATACTCTATTAAAGTCTTGAAAATGTAGTAGAAAGAGTAAAACTGGTCTGTCAGATTGAACCTTAAGCATAGCTGCAACGAATGGCACATTGTAAAAAATGAGGAAACTGCAGTCCATTAAAAAAAAAAAAAAAAGGAAAGAAAGGGCTTGGTTTATGCTAATTGTTTGAGCATTTAACCAGTCCTTGGGGATACTCTTGAGAGGTTTCAGCAGGGTAGGAGAGAGTGCTTTCTGAAGTGGAGAGTAATAACTTGCATACTAAGAAAATGAGGCAGACTTTCGTTACCACGAAATAGCAAATGCCACATTGTGTGCAGAAAGTAAGGCAACATGCTGCAGTAGATAGTAATTATAACTTTGCCATCTTTGTGTGTATTATTTACAGTGTAAATACTTGTGCAAAGAGTAGCTTGGGAACAGAGGCTGGGAAATAAGCACCTGCTTGTTGAATCAGGTTTGTGTCTGTGTTCGTGTCCAGCAACAGGGAATTAGACAGGCTTTACCAACTGAGATGCAGGCACCTGGAGAGCCTGGTCGGTGTCTTTTGGATACCCAAATACATACCTGACCTCAGTACCTAAATAGCTACTTAAATTCCTACAACATCTGATGTCCTGTTAGTCTAACATGGTGTATAAAAATACACTTAGAAATAAGCCTAGGTTGCAGGATCTAAACTTTCCCATATTGGGAAATTCAGGTTCTCTGGCAGTGCTGAAGTCTATTGGTGTGTAACTGCAGAGAGGAAGGAAATGTCTCCCAATTGCCTTCATGCCTTCCTTGGTCCTTAAAAGGATGGCATGGAACTAGCACCTGGGACTTCAGGGGTGGCTTTGGGGGTATGTGGTACTCTTAGCCTTCCCTCCCCATTCACCAGGGCTTAAATCTAGAAGTGAAGAATCCCAAACCAATGCAAGGAGGTAGATACAACACTAAATTTTAATACAGGCAAATTGTCAGGCTGTGTCCTTCCCAGCTAACACACGTGAATGTTGTGACGTGTCATTCAAAAGGGGGAATTCCAACTAGATCTAGGCAAAAAATTAGACTGTTGACAAAAATAAAATACTATTGGCATGACATAGTTCACCTGTAATGGATTGACAAATGACTAAAAATGTCTTGACAAGACCCTGAGGAATTACAGCTCCCCCAGTATGTTACTGTTATTTTTAGCGCACCTTGCAAGGTCCAAATGTTAGTAAATGAAGGCAGGCCCATTACCTTTTTCCCTAAACACACAAGAGATAGAATAATGTTATAGCTATAAATACACACACTTTTTTACACTTTATGTCAAACCTCAAATCTTTAATCCAAACCACACATGCACACAGATCACGTGGAACACACAATATACAGCCTCTCTCTCCTGACAAGTCTTGTTCCCTGCCATTGGATCAAGACACACTCAGGTCTATAATTTTCTTGTGAAGCCAGGCTTGTTGAGTTGTTATGTGCTGACATTTTAAACTGAATGCAGGAATTAGTCTCCTCTCATTTTCTAAGTTATGCTGGACCAAAATCTAAGCAACAGCAATGCTAGTGAAAATACAGAAGCAACCTCAGAGTCAGCAGAATCTCAGTGGCATAAAATTAGTATGCAGACCAGACCTAAATCATAATTCCTGTTGATTTCTCTTGTGGCACAAAGATATTACTCAGCAAGTGTAAAGGCACCACAACTGGTTACCAAATAGCTTACTCAGTGTTATGATATTATTTCCCAAGTGAAAAACTACAGTGTACTGACTAGTAAGGATGTCCAAAACTGGCTATGAGTTTGTGTTAGAGTAAGGAAGAAAAAACCCCTTGATTTATAGACCTCTGCAATAACAAGCCCCGTTTTCTTGTTACTCTCTCTGCCTTCCATTCAGTCTTCATGTTACTTGAGTTGGATTTCCTTTAGGCCTGGATCCTATTCACTAAACTGCAGTAATATACCAATTCCATCTTGAGATCTCCTTTTCCAGAATACTGCCAAGCTGGCAATACAGTTCCTGAGAGACTACTTTCCCTGCCCTGCAGTAAGCTATTTATTGACAGACCACTGTTCCTGTGCAGTTTTGCACCTAAGCAGTGAACTGGATAGCAGTTCCATATGTCGGAGCTGTTAGACTTTTCTGGAAAATTGTATTACTTTGGGTAAATAAAAAGCTTAAGAGCAGCAGGAAAAGTATCATAAAAATGCAGCTGAATTTGTTTCATCCTGCCTCCATCAGCAGATTTGGTCTGTGACCTCTGCATATGAGTCATGCAAGTGCTTTAAAACTTAGAGTGATTTATATTTTCAGGATAGGAAGTTCAAAGCTTGTATTTCTGTTCCCCAACCATACATGATTTTTCTCCATACACTTTTTTTTCCCTCCCTCATAATTATCTATGAACTAAAATATATAGGCATCTTTTTTTCTACTTTGTGGTGCTTATTAACCAAACCCATTCATCTAAATAACCAGTCTCTGTGTTCTTGGCAGGCTAGAACTGATGTGTAGGTTATTCCTGGAACCATATTAGTTTGATGCTCTCATCATAGTTTTGGTCATGGAAACAGGCTTCTACCAAGACAGGCATTGTTTGTGAAAAAGGAAATTCCCAGCATGTATGTCAGAAACAAGAAGTGTTTAAAAAATAAGAGTTTCTAGTATTTACATAGTGTTGTTCATCAGAAGATCTTAGTCTGTTCTGCAAGTCAAGTAAGGCTTGTTAGAGCTTGGGGCTCATGCTGAGAAAGCACTCTCTCTGTTCACAGTCCCTCTGCTGGATGGCTCCATTCCATGAGTTCTACATTTATAAACAGATAAAGAGCAACAACTGAACACACCACATAGGCACCAGGAAAACAGAGATCTCACCCATTGCATGCATACAGACTATTGCCAATTCCACATTCAGTAACCAAACTTTCAGTTAGGTTCAGATAAAATTGTTAGCAAACACACCACTGCTTTGCTGCCATTCTGCTAATCAGAACCAGTGACTAACTCCACTGAAGCAACTCCAAACAATTTCTGGACTTCTGTAGGCTACTACAGAATTACATGGAAGCTTCAGGGACCTGGACATCCTATTTCTGACAGTTTACAGCATGTGGTATGTTCAAGGATCAGTAGCTGGGTGACCTAATGCTCTCCTGTGTGTCTTACAAGGCCCTACTTGAATTCACAGTCTGGTTTGAAGAGGCTATTTTGAGTTTCACTAAATATCATTAATTGGATTTTTGCATTTATAAACCTGTGTTTTCTGTGGTCTGTTTGACCTGTATCACAACACTAAGAAGATTATTGCCTTTGTAATGTAGGCCTGTAAGAACCACAGCACAGATCTGAACACAGATTGATTGACTTCACCTTCAAGGGACCAAGTCAGGAATTACTGTGTTGGTTTGCTGCAACTGATTAAATGCTCTCTGCCTTACCCCTGTAAAATTTAACAGATAATCCCTTCGTTGAGTGAAGGTGTGAAAATCTATCTCCACAGATTAATTGTGCAGGGCTCTGTCTTCAGCACATGCCTCTGTAAGGTATTTTATGACAGCAAAAGCAAAGTACCTCGCACATCAGAGCCTTGACTGCATTGTGTAATACTGTTGCTCTTCCTGTGTGTGCTCTTTTCAACTGGTCCTGCCCAGATAATGAGAACTTTTCTATCTTACTTCTCTAGAGTACTAAGTGATCAAAAGTTCTGTTTTATCTCATGGACAGTCTCTGGGGTTTTGTGAATCATGTGTTGGCATCTTAATCTAGATGGAAAGCCGTGTTCATACTGGAAAGCCTTGCTTTAAAACTGTTTTTGGAAAAGTTAATTGATCTTGGTACTTATTTATAGTCTGACTGGTTTAAAACACAGGTGAGGATCCTTTGCTGATTGATCAGTTCAGGCACAAAACTTGATCTCTCTGGCAGATCTGGATCAGCTTTAGAACTCTGCTGTCACATCTGTGAACAAGTTAATCCTAGTTTTTCTGTTCAGTCTCCAAATATAACCAAGGACCTGAAAGTTTCTGGTTTTCTTCAGATGTCTCCATTTTCATTAGTACTACAGAGTATTTCAGGCGAATCCTGCCCTTTGTTAATTGTGCAGCCCCAATTAGGTTAAGAAGTCTATTGCAGTAGCCAGGATGGTGTCCAAGAGCTTTTCCATAGCTGGAGTTGCTCTGTAGTGTTAACAGGAAGAAAGCGAAAGCTGAATTCGTCACTGAGGTAAGCATCTGTTGGCTGTGGGCACAAATTAAGGTCAGCATATCTCTGCTGTTTAAGAACTGCAGTGGCACTTTAAGCCTCATGATACCACTTTGATACAGATAGTGGTCAGTATCATTATTTTATGAATAGGAAAACAGAACAAAAAAAAAAATAATTTGCATGAAACTCGAGAACAGAACTAGGATTAATTAGTGTTCAATGCCTGCTGGTTCTCAGACACAGGCACAGTTCATTTCAGCAGCCGCCCCCCACCCTGCCCAAGTTTCACCGTCTCACCACAGCATCACTGTCTTCTCACCCATTTATCCTTATTGAAGCTGGTCACCTCCAGAACACTCCCATCACCTTGCCCATTCCCCTCTTCAATGCCCTTGTCACCTTTCCACTCTCCTCTGGTGCTGCTGCTGCCACCTCCTCCCCACCTGTGCTTCCATGGTGTCTCTCTTCTGTGCCCTACGCAACACAGAGCCAGAGCTGGTATGGCAAAGAAATCTTGTTTTCTAGATCCTGCAGGGACCAGAATCAGAAGTTAAACCATAAAAAAACCCTGCTCTGTGCTGCTAACCCAATTCATCATATTCTGAATGCGGGTATTAAAAATATGAAAAGCACTGTTAATGCTCTCTTGTCCCAGTTAGTGGCATCTTAAATTGACTGTTTGAACTCAGCAGTGTGCTTGAAGAGTTAACTGCTGATTTTTACATTACATCCTAGATTGCAGAGTTCTCAGCATAATCTCCAGCGTCCTGTGATTCCTGTAAAACACCTTTCCCTGACACTTTTTCAAAAAGGCTTTAAAAATATTAGAGAATGCTTCTGGAAACTAGTGCTGTGAGAATTAAGTTTAAAAGTGCTGCACAGGCAAAAGAAAGTATTTCCTGGATCGATCAAGGCTTGGTGTAATAAAGGGAAGATGCTGCCTTTAATAGTCAAAGGAATGTACTCCTCGTTAAAGAGTACCAGCCAGACAACCCATGTTGATGTATAAACAGGAGATTTTCAGTTACTGGGCCCTCACATAGTAAACCTGTTGGTTTATAATTACAGATCTCTTTGCTTTGCCAGGGAAGGGGGACAAGGGCAGGGAGAAGCTGTGCTCCACCACAGTAGCACCTGCATGCAAATGCAGTGATATCAGCATAGGGGCTCTGAAGGGAACCACTTGTCATAAGTAAATGCAGTTTGACAGCAGCTTCTAATAAGAGGAAGGAAATGAGAGAGAAAGAAAAGTGATAGGAGACAAAAGGACTTTATAAAATGGGGCCTTATTGCTTTCATTTGTAGCGTTTTCTCTTTGTTCTGTTTAAGCACTGAGCCTTCCAGTTCCAGATACTCCACAAAAGAGATACCTGTCTGAAAAAGTTTATTTCAATTTGGACCTGTCTTGCAAGATGCTTCACAAACTCAGCAGTCCATTATTAAGAGTAACAATGAACGACCTCTAATTAACTTGGCACAGCCTTTGCTTCTGATACCAATCAAATCAATATTAATGGGAAGCTTGTGTGCTCTCATTACAGCACAGAATGGGTACCAATCTTCTCATGAAGATTTTTGGACCATAAACTGTGTTTGAGGTCAGTGTATTTGGCTTCTTCCCATCCTCCTTTTTCAACCAGGATGGAAAAAATATATAATGATGTGCTATTTAGTACCTGGATAAAAATCTACGTTCAGGCTGCCTACACTGAAAGACTGAAACTGGTTCAATATGAAGAAATCTTGGTTTAAGAAAATAAAGATTTTAGTAGCTCACAGAGCTCAAATTAAACACTTAAATAGGTAACACTAGATATTTCTCATGCTGCCTCACATTTCTCTATTTATTTTTATCTGCAGGATCAGGCGTGTTAGAGAGGGAGGCCTGGTAAGAATTGCCTCAGCCATCATTCTTGGTTACTTACATCTGTGGTCAATTTTCCACACTTTCTTCCATAAAAGGTAAACGAGGCACTGTACTTGCAACAGGATAATCTAAACAATATGAACAATGTTACTGTTAAAGACCATCTGGCTCATCAAGCACAGCTCCAGACTTTTAACTCCTTGAATAAAGTGTGGAACCCTGCAGTGCATTTTTTTAATCCAAAATTAATTTTTAAAATGGTAAAAGTATTGCTCCTGCAGACACAAGGGATTCAGAGTGTAAGGAAATTAATTTTCAGGTTTTATCCCTCATGTATCTTAGACATGCCACAATCCAAGCGAGAGACAACCGTTTAGAAGTCTTACATTTTTACCAAAAAAAGTGCTCTAAAATTTTTGCAAGAATCCTCTGTGCCTAACTGGTATGTGTGGGATTGGGGTTTCAGAGGGGAGACAAGAGGATAAGTATTTCATAATTCACTTCAACTTAATTGCCTGATCCTGCCACTTTTTAAAAGGTAATAGAAGTCAAAGAAGGGTCGTCAGGAATTAGAAGAAAAAAGAGGGGAGGGATATGGGTGAATGCAACCAAAGAAGGCTTTTGTTAATTGTATGCACAATTTCTTATCTGTTAGATAAATTAGCAATTGGTTGGTTTGTGGGCTAAAAATGTTAAAGCAACAAAGGAGCAAAATAGCCTGGAAAAGGGCAAGCCATCAGGGAGAAAACAGAGTGGCCCAGAGTCTAAACTGCTGGCTGAAATCTGTGCACCAGGAATCAGATCAGGGCTCCATGCCTCAGTTTCCTCACCTAGCCACTCCGAGTGGGGAATCCATGCTGGATTCACTTACTTCTGTGAACCATTCTGAAGCAGAAAGCATCAGCATGTCCCCATGCCTTGAAACAAAACAGCTCCACAGACCTAGAGGAGTTAAATAATCTTATACATTTAAAAAGCTGTGGGCTTCAAAACGCATTTGTTTTTGAACTGAACAACAGACAGAATAAAAGCTTGTCATCAGTCTTTGTTCAGTTTTCTCTCGGCTTTCTGTGATTACTGTGCACAGAGTGGGTTAAACAGCTTTGCAGCCCGGAGTGCTGGCTGTGGTGGCTCTAGCAGAGGGCAGGGTCTTGGTAAGGGTTTGTTGGTTGTTTTTTTTTTTTCCTCCGAAGAAGTTTTAATGGCATTAAACAAGTAAAATATATCAAACAAAACCAAAACCCCAAACAAAGCCAACCAACTGATTTGTTGAAATACTTCCATGCTTTTTATTTGATTTCTAAAAATATTTCTGGAAGGCGAAGCAAAGAAAATGAATTAGAGCACAGTTGGGAGCTTTTCTTTTTGGGTAAACTTAAAAGTTAATTTCCATATTCATTGGTTCCTCGCTTTAAAAATCTGTGTTGCTTTAACCAGAAACATCACCCTATGAGGTTTCTAGGTAGAATGCATATATGAGTGAACCTTACCCTGCAGTAAGTTCTTTCAGCCACTCCCAGAAACGCGTGCCCACAACCCTCTTTCAAACTCTACTCTAATTTGGATCTAATTTTCATTGATGTTCTTGTATCATAAACCCACTGCAGTATGTCCTGACCTATACATATATGCTAAATTCTTAGATTGCAAAACCTATTAAAAATGCAAGCAGAGCTTTTTCTCATTTTTTAAGGAAACTGTAATACATGCTCATGAGTCATCAATTAAAAGGAAAAAAGTGGTGTTGCAGTAATATGGGTCAGGCAGTTTGATGAGCAATAGGGTCAAAAAGTTAGAATTCATATTTAAAACTTCGTTTTTCACACTAAAACAATTGATCCTATTTACTGAGTGCCAACTATCCACTGGCCAAAATAAACCAGCATAAAATTTCAGAAAGAAGCAATATGGTATCACAAAATACTTACTCTGATGTGTGATCCTCCATTACCAAAAAAAAACCAAAAAAAAAGACAAAAATTCTACAGTTTATCCAGAAAATTTTTCTGTGCTTAACTTTTCCAAAACAAATTTAGCTTTTGAGATGTTAAGATACAGTGTGCAAGCTAGGCATGCTTAGCAGCTATTTTGCTGGAAAGGCAACCTGTTTTGGTGTTCCAGTTTGAAGTCCTTTTCCTTGTGCTAAAGTTAATACTGGCTTTGGAAAACAGAATTCATTTGTTCAACAAGTCTCCTGGATGTTGATGACAACATCAGTTACAAAAGCGTCCGCCAATTATGTCGTACTTCCAACAAAAAAAATCATTCTTATTTTAAATGTGTATTTCTGCTAGCTTGTCTGAGTACTCATGATAGGAAGCATCAGATGCACTGTAAGCAGCTACTGGATTTTAATTAGGAGCATTCCAGAGGAATAATGCTAACACATGCAGAGTGATGTGTATATGCACTAACACTCCTCTGTAAAGCCTTAAATTAGATGCTTCAGTGCGTTAGATTTAAGTCCTAGAAGACATTGGCACCAACTGCTGGGATTACAACTTTCAGATAAAGCCTGAACTAAAATACTGGATTTAAAACCATTTATTTAAGCCACCCCTGTCTGCTAAGCTTTTCAGCACATTCATACTCATAACCTTTAGCTTTTTCCATCTAGAAAGCTCAAATGGCATTGTTACTGCTCCATTTCACATACCAGGAAACTGAGGCTTGCCATAGCTAAATATCCAGACCTAGTGCAGAAACCTGTGCCATGGCCACTGCTTTGGAAAGGGGTGATTGCGTCTTGTTCCCAAACTTCTTGCTCCTTCTCACTCCAACATGATCATCTCTTGTGCATCATTCACAGGGCCTTTTAATAAGTTGCATAAGGAAAAGGCTCCAGATTAAAACTAAAACCAGTCAATATAAAACAATTGATTTTAACTTATGTCAGTTCCCAATCCCATTCATTCCACTGCCACACAAACAATTGAATTGGCTCAAGACAAGTGATATTCCAGGAGTTATGATTATAGAGTGAGACTCCATCTTTAAGTCAGTCAGCTTGCAAAAGTAATGAAACTAGACCTTTAAGGCTGGAACTTTCTAAAGTCTTGCTGTGCACATGAAATCATGTACACTCGGGACCATGCGATGATACACCAGAGAAGGTGAAAGGAGAATGTGCATTCAAACCCAAATATTCTAGAAAATACCATGGAAATCAAGGGATGGGTCTTCAGAAAGCTATGGTAAAACTGAGTAACTCTTTAAGTAGCACATTGAAAGTACCAACAAGTTCACTTGACCACAGGGCAAACAGGAGAATTCATCTAAGAAACTGGTTGCCAATGACAAGGTGTTGAAGGCTAGCAGAGCATTCTGAACAGCCATTGTACAGGTCTCATATACAGCTGTACATCTCTAGTCAGTAAAGGCTGAGCTGGTGGGGCCTTCGCTTGTCCATTTTCATGTTAACTGGCAGACATGAGAGAGAGAGCTGCTTAGTAAGTGAAAAATTAACAAAACAAAAAATTTAGCCAGATAATTATGTGCGTTGGTGTAATTCAGCTTTTCTTTCACATCCCTAAATGGTAAGATTTCTCCAGGGCCCTTTGATGGTCTTCTCCAATGATACACTCAGAGGAAATACTTACCTTTCGAGGGCAAAGGGAATAGAAATTGCACCTGGGTCCTTGCATATCAATTAATACAGCTGAGTCTGCAGCCAATATTTAGGATGTGTTTTTTAGATTGGGATTTTCAAGGCCAAATAGTAGACTTTGCAACAGAATGTTATGAGCCAGCACAGCGCAATTCCCTGATTGGCTTTGAAAACCTCAGTCATATTTCCATTTTGTCTTTTATCATCTCTGATGTTTGGTATACTTCAGTAAGTATGTTCAAAACCTTGTACCCACCAGGACCTGTGTACTTGAGTAGAAATGAAGGTCACATATCACTTTCAAATTATGATGTGTCCCTCTCCTTTTCTGAAGATTGACTTTAAAAAGTGATGGGTTGTTTTCTGCAGATGAAATCCCTGAGAATGCATATTCTAGCCCATACTCAGTAGTAACTGCTTTGAAGCAGTCAGCCCATGGATTGGACCATTACACTCTGTGCTGGGTTAGGAACTGGCTGGAGGGCCGAGCCCAGAGAGTGGTAGTGAACGGTGCCACATCCAGCTGGAGGCCAGTCACCAGTGGTGTCCCCCAGGGATCAGTGCTGGGCCCTGTCCTCTTCAACATATTCATCGATGATCTGGATGAAGGGGTAGAGTCAGTCATCAGCAAGTTTGCAGATGACACAAAGTTAGGGGCAGATGTTAGTCAGTTAGAGGGTAGAAAGGCTCTGCAGAGGGACCTCGACTGACTGGACAGATGGGCAGAGTCCAATGGGATGGCATTCAACAAGTCCAAGTGCCGAGTGCTGCACTTTGGCTACGGCAATCTCATGCAGAGCTATAGGCTGGGGTCGGAGTGGCTGGAGAGCTCCCAAACAGAGAGGGACCTGGGTGTGCTGATCGACAGCCACCTGAATATGAGCCAGCAGTGTGCCCAGGTGGCCAGGAGGGCCAATAGCATCCTGGCCTGCATTAGGAATAGTGTGGCCAGCAGGAGCAGGGAGGTCATAGTGCCCCTGCACTCTGCTTTGGTTAGGCCGCACCTTGAGTCCTGTGTCCAGTTCTGGGCCCCTCAGTTTAAGAAGGACATCGAAACACTTGAACGTGTCCAGAGAAGGGCAACAAGGCTCGTGAGAGGCCTTGAACACAAGCCCTATGAGGAGAGGCTGAGGGAGCTGGGATTGTTTAGCCTGGAGAAGAGGAGGCTCAGGGGTGACCTCATTGCCCTCTACAACTACCTGAGGGGTGGTTGTGGCTGGGAAGGGGTTGGTCTCTTCTCCCAGGCAACCAGCACCAGAACAAGAGGACACAGTCTCAAGCTGCGCCAGGGGAAGTTTAGACTCGAGGTGAGGAGGAAGTTCTTCACCGAGCGAGTCATTCGTCATTGGAACGGGTTGCCCAGGGAGGTGGTTGAGTCATCAACCCTGGAGGTGTTCAAGGGGAGATTGGACGTGGCACTTGGTGCCATGGTCTAGTCATGGGGTCTGTGTTGATAGGTTGGACTCGATGATCCTCGAGGTCCTTTCCAACCTAAGTGATACTGTGATACTGTGAAAATGCTTGGGTTGCTGCTTCTGCAACGGTTTCAATGGCAGTAAAAACAATGTATGCTAACACCTTTAAAGTTTGATGAACTAAAAGACAAGGAGGACTCTGCTAAACACAGAAACCTCTAAAGTGCCTGGGTGAAACAACTGTAAAAAACTGCTGCAGCCAATTGTACTGTCCCTAGGTCTTGGCATTCATTATTTAAGTTCAGTGGAAACTGTTCAGCCTTGAAGTAGACTGACTCATGCACTTCAACTTCCAATTTCCTGCAAACGATCCATTAGTTTTTGGCAAGTTTCATACCATGCAGTACTTCCATGAAAAGGGCAGCTCCTGAACTTTTCTGATTCCAACAGTATTTTTTGTAGGAGTTTAATGAAACTAGAATCTGTAACTCATGCCCTTACAAAGCTTAATGGGATCCCCACCTAATGATGTTCAGCACACTTATCAAAGGTAAATAAATAACTTTGTTCTCTTCAAATGTACTTGTGGGGAACAAATCTTCCAGGGCTGCACTATACTCTCCATATGAGGCAGTGGGCATTTATGAGAGAGCAGAAGCTGAGTTTGGATGTGCTGAGTTGAGTCTTAGCTGACAAGGAAAGTAATTAAAAACAAACAGACAAACAAAAAAATTGTATTACTTCCATTTCTGCTCAAAGTGCACTGCCTCCTTCTGTGTTTGTCAGTGTTTACAGTGTCTGAAGTGAGCCGCTTCATAAGGAAGTCAGAATTCCATCAGTTTCAACTACAATTGTTTCAAAATTTACTATTCCCTCCAAAGATTTGTCACCAAACAGTATCTGAAATATGTCAGACTCAAAATGGAAAATAACTGTGGTATCTCCAATGTCACCACTTGGTAACCGTAGATAAATGTGGTCTAGTAAATGGTGACTAGTAAAATTATTCTTCCATCCCCAGGATATAATTACTTAAAAAAGAGATTAAAGCATCAACATGCATATATCTGAATACAGCTTTCAAAGTGCTTGATAGGATTTGAAATCTCTATGTGCTCCAGTTCAGCTGATACGGTAGAAGAGCTTTCCCCGCTAGAATTAAAGTTAATTTATGTACCTTACAGAGTGTGGGGCTGGAGTCCTGTGTTTATCCATGTTCTAAGAATGCTACAATGAACAGCAGCACAGATTTCCTCACCTCAGCATATTGAATATTGATCTGCACAAGTCAGTCATAAACAGGTTGCAGTCATGTTCATTCTCTTCATCCTGGGACTGTCAGCAAGTACAGACTATTAACTGAGATCTGCAAGAAAAATCTACCCTTTTTAACAATTGATTTAATCTCATACAAATAATTTTATTTAAGGGATACAACCATCAAATGGTAGTGGGTTTTGGCAATGTTTATTACTGTGGTGGTGAGATGCTTGGAGTCTTCTACACGATTTCTAGATGTCTGTTACTTTAGCACTGAGCAGAGCTAAGGGGACAGAAGCAGTAAGGATCTGGTCCTGTAATTTTCCCATTAGTATCAATCTGATCAGAAATAATCTATACAAACAGTATGCCACATTCTCTTCTGAAATCAAACAGTGCTCTTCTTTTGGCTTTAGTAGGGCTGTGCTCATTTGTAGTAGTTAAGAATTAGCCTGTTACTCCCCTCCCAACCTATCTGATGACTTAACATAATTTTTTAAACATAGAAGTCTTGTTTCAGGTCTAGGTTGTTGGCTTATATGTTTAAATTGGAGGCATGTTAGTCCTCATGTAATCAATGCTTTGAAGAAGATCCATGAATGAGGTTAGATAAAAATGCATTTTTTTCCTCCACTACTATCTGGGTTTTCTCAGAACCTAGATAATTTTATCCCATTTGCATCAAACATGCAGGTAACTTTAGAGTTCTGCATCTGTATTGTTTCTAGAGAAGCTAAATAAAATTACAAATGACAGTAATTGACATTACATGCTTTAATTAAATTTCCTCCTCTGTGAACCAAAACCTTTTAACCAAGTATTGCAGTGCTATTTCTGTATTATTTGTTACATGGGTTAATGTGCTATGTGGCAGATACGGTATTTATCCATTTTCACAAATTAAGCTATCAGTGTCATGTTGCCTTTGAATTGTTTCCTGTATTGATGGCCAAAACCGCTTGAAAAAGACTTTAGTCCTCCCTGGCTTATAATTCTGATTTTACAAAGCTGAAAATTGTGGGGTTGGAAGTGAACCCTTAGAGGAACAGTTTGGGAAACTCTAGGCCCAAAGCATCTTACCAGCGTGCTGTTTGTTCCCTGCGGTAATTTCTGCTAAGGGACGGGGAAAATGCGCAGGCTTTTTGAATGATGGTTTTGTTGTTGTTAGATTACATGAATTAGGAATTAAGTCCTGCTTGAATTTATGTTTGTAGCAAGTTAAAATAGATTCCAGGGAGTGTGGTTGGAAACGCCTCTACTCAGTCCCCAAGCTACATACTTCAGACCTGTTATTGTCAACTTCTTGCCTTGTTACTCCCTCTGAGAAAACTGCTCTGCTTCAGCTAATTTTCAAGTTTCTTAAGAACTCTGCTGTAACTATGCCTATTGGAACAGTTCACCTGGACATGATCTTTTGGCTACTACTACTTTAGGTACAAAAACTCTTTGTGACAAAAAAAAAAAGGGCCAAACAACTTTCCTTTATTATTTCTGTGAAATAGCTATTTGGTTTTTTCAATGAAGAAAGTGCTGCTTTATAAATACATATAAATAAATAAGACCTAATAAGGTGAATTGAGGATGCAGGTTGCTGTGGCTTCAGAATTATAAAATTTTCTTCACATATAGTCATCTTCAACATCCTTCCTTATGTTTTAAGTAGAGCCTGTTTTTCCTTTAACTATACTTCTTAAATGGGGTTGCCATAATAAAGTATCTGGGACACTTATGGTTCTATTCAGTAATCAAGAAAAGGAAAGCCTGGTAAAGAACTTCCAGCTCAGTATTGTCCTGTAATTGAATGCTGTTATTCAGCAGTTTAGCAATCTGCTTCCCTAGTGCCAGAAAGCAATGGGACTCCAGGAGTCAGAATGGGGAGCCCCATTACTGTTTGTGAATACAGCATGAAATAGGACTGTTGGCAAGGGAAAAGAGCTTTCGGGAGTGACCCAGTAGCTGCACACTGATGAGTATCAGAGAGTCCTTAGAACTGGTGAAGGATGTGGTTTCAGAACAGTGATGAGAGCTGTATGTCTTCTGCAAGGAATCACATCTCATACAAAACCTGAGGGAGGAATGTTCTGTAGAGCAGCTGAATAACCTGAAATGATAAATACCTCTCAGTTCTCCATACTTGCCTTTTGGCACTGGTATTTTAAATGAAGTTCAATTGGAAAATAGAAAGGTAACTACTTTCCATCACTCAGAAATGAGCCAGGGATGTGTCACTTCCCTCATCCTGTTCCAAGTTGAAATAGACACTTAAACATTTTACAGCTTCTGAAAAGTTTTAGTCTGTAGAAAACTTCATGGCAATTGCTTTAGATTATCGTTACTGTCCCTTTCTGGAAGGACACAGCCTATAAAACTAGTTCATTTCTTAACAGTAGTTTATTACTCTTTTTGATGGCTCATACTTTTCCTTCCCTCTGCTTTTTAGCTGTTTTATGCTTTTGCCTGGTTTAGAGCTTAATCCTCCTTCCATGTGACTTTTGCTAATTATTTCAGTGAGGGAGTATTTATAGAGAAAGGAGTACTGCAGTCAGGACCTGAATTTGGCAATACTGCATGCATCTTAATTCTGGCAGCTGGAATCAAGGATTCTGTAGTTCTTGTTGGCCAGCCTTTGTTTCACAACAAAAAAAAAAAAAAAAATGAAAGAGGAAATTGAGTAAATTTAACTTCCTATGTCTGTGCCTGGACCTTTCCTATGCTTTGAAGGGAACTGTGCCTTTATTTAATTGTAAGGAGAAAAGGTACAAGTTACCTACAGCAGAAATAGGATGCAATTGGTGAAAAAAATATACTTTAATACTTGCCATTTGAGCATTTTATTCAGTTATATGACTGGTAACAAAACCACACAGTCAAAACTGCATCTCAGCATTCAGAATGCAACTTACCAAGCTGCAAAAAGCAGATTTAGTTTCTTTTGCAGATGGTCTATGAGTCTCATGTGGCATCATATTAAATTATATAGGCAGTCAGTCACTTGTTCTGAAGCGATGCTCTGAGCTGAGAGTTGTGATGTGCTTGGACCATTCTGTTAGAAAACAGGCTTTAAAGCTAATACAGCTTCTCTGAAGAACTGCATAAAGGGGCCTGTGGAGCAGGGGCTTTGAACACCTTAAAGGCTGCAGTTTCCCTGTGATGCACTATGAGGGTGGCCCAGACACCCCATGATGGGCTGCGGAGCATTTTGCCCTAAAGGTAGGAAACTAGACTAACTCATCCTGTTACTGTTCATCTTTGTTTCTGTTATACTTCAGGAGTGTTGCTTTCTGACCTTATATTTTTGCAATGATAGCTACTTCTGTAATATTTTGAAGATAAGAATGGGGAATTTGTTTTTTTTCCTTGCCCTTGTCAGACCTAATTTCTTTCTGGGTTGAAAATGGAAGAAAATACAGTAGTTTATTAATTTTGAATGCTGTTCCATGAAAATGCTGCTGAGCAAGATAGATCTAGCTGTTTCATCCTAGTGGTATTTCACAGGAGTATGTGTTTCTGTGACTTCAGTTTGGTACAAATTCTGTCCTTAAGTAATAGCACATCCAGCGTGATACTGGTGATTTTTAATCAGCTCCATTTCCGCTCAGGGAAAATTGTCATTTGTAGTCAAAGGCATTCTTGAAACAGCAATATGCAGTAAAAATGTGTTAATATTTGTGTTTGTTAAAATATAGCAGTACTAATCACTTTCTGATAGGAATATTAACCTAAGCTCATTTATGACATCAACAACTGAAGGCTATAGATAATTTCTGGGAAACTCTGAACATAGGAGGGATATGAAGTAAAGCACATTTCAGGTTATTTACTTGGATGACTGAATTGCAATTTTTCGTCTGTTCATACAGCCACAGCAGCTGCTATTGGTATGAATGTTTTGCTTGCTGAAATTGATCCATTGGTAATGACAGCAACCCATGACATGCATTTAGCAGGCAGAGGTGTTTCCTTTGTCTGACAGCACTTGACAGGTGGTAGCAAGTGCCCCTTCGAACTTACAGCTTATTTGAGATCTCGGGATCTCATGGAAATGACAGTTACAATGCATATGCAGTTCAGAGCAGTGGGTTTACCCTTACAGTGCTGGTGCTTACATTGCTTGCAACTTGTTTCCTGATAAGAAACATGTGAACATTAGAATCAGATGAAGATCTCAATAAGGTAATCTTTTTAGAGACAGGGCATTTGGAAGATGGATCATCTTTTTCAGTTTTGTAAGGGAATGAGCAAGATCAGGATTGCACAGAAGGGTAGCAGGCAGTGCCCATGAACGGCACAGCACAGGGCTGGATGAAAATCATTACTGCTGGTTATGTGAAAAGAAGCGTATTCTCTTTGCTATGATACAGGTTTGGGAAACAAGAAGCCCAGGTATTCCTGTGCATTCCATGTCTGGCAAAGTATTAGATTACAGACAGGTTTCCAAGGCTGTATTTTTAAGTGCAATTTGTGTCTCCAGAAGGGAAACACGGAAGTGTATCCCGTAATGCAAAAGTGTGTCACTTTCTATGTGGCAGAATGGGGATAATGCTATTTTCTTCTGTTGGTGAAATATTAAATTAATTAATTGTGTTTAAGGGATTTTAGAACTTAGACTGGAAAGAGTTGATTTATTCATGTGCAAATTGAGAATGAACTCTGCTTTCCTAAGTCACATAGCTTCCAGTTTGTGCTTCCAAAGTCCTGTCTTACAATCATAGTCTTACACTTTTGTGTAAATGTGTTGTAGGAGAATACCACAGCCATACTATTGATCAGACCACACTGTGGTTTTTTTGCCACCAGGGCTTGCCACAGGCCTTGTATACTCCTCTCATTCCCTGAAATGACTCTTCATGCTGTAAGGCTGGGAGGGCTTCCACACTTCAGATGTGCACACTCATACGAATAAAGGATGGGTAAAGAAATTTACCTTTTCTGTAATACTCCAAGCCTGAAGATTTTTTTTTGCACGTTAACCTCTGCATTGGGTCAAGAGGACCCCAAAGACTAGTTTGCTCTTCAGTATTCTAGAAGACATCTCTGCCATTTCAAGGTTTCATTTTTCTGTCCTTCACCAAATCCGTCCCATTTTCTTTAAGAATATAGCTTGGTTTCTGTTGATTCAGCCAAAGCCACAGCCTATTTTTCCCGTGTTGAGGGCCTGCCTTTAGATCCCACTTCTCAAATTAGATCCTCATTCTGCCCTTGACAAGAAACTGAATTTCCCAGGACATGCTGCAGAGACTTTCAGAAACCATCTGTGTGTTAGGAACAAATTTTAAACATCGCAAGGAACTAAAAATCTTTGAATTGGAGTAGAACAAAAGAATTAGATACTGCAACTCAATTGTCATCTGTTGTGCTGAATCTGAGAACCATAGTTAGATGCTTAGGATGCTACCTTCTGCATAAGGTAGCAATGCATGGACTACAAGCTACCAGTTATGCAAATAAGTAATACATCTGCATATTTGTGTCCACTACTATTTTAATTCTTTGGACCACTCTTACCTCATTTTCCTTGTGTTTGCCTCCTGTCCAGCCTTGGTGTTGTCCTCAAATTTTATCTTGCTTGACTTGGATACCAAAGAAAGATCTTGAAGCATGAGAAACTCTCAGAATATATGAAGGTGGTTTTGGTTGTTGGGTTTTTTTCCTTCTGGGATGTAGAAATACTTCCCTACTTACTACAAATGTTTTGATCCTTTGTCACAGTCATTCCTTGAAGATGACCAGATGCTTATATTAAAACACAAGTAGCTCCAGGAACTATAGTTTGAAAGTAGTGTCCATGTGTGATACATAAACCAATTCACAGTCCCTGAAAGGAACTTTAAGTTTCCAGTAAATGTAGTAATTTTTCTAATTCTTCCAAGAAGAAACAGAAGCAGTAATCTACATTATTGAGATGCAGTGGGTCTGGCACTTACTTTTTTTCTCCTTCAAAAACAAGGCTTATGTGCACAAGAAGAAGAGAGCAAGAAATTCAGGAAATCCTCAGCTTGCCATTAGTGTACCCTCGCATTCCTGAGAACTATTTTTGGGTGTTCTCTTAGGAATAACTAGAACTTGTTGAGCTGGGAAAGACTTCTTGGAACAGATCTTTGGTTTTGTCTTTCCTGCATGAGTGCCTCATGTTGATGTTGGAATAGCTACTATTAGCTGGTTGGTGATTCAAAGAATGAGGCAAGTCAGCCTTGTAAAATCAGCTTCTCCACTCCACAGTATTTTGAAAAAACTCTTGTGGCAAGTTGGTAAGTGTGTAGGGTGAACAACTGCCTCTGCTTGCTTTGGATTAGGGCTACAGCAGCAGGTCTGTCTAACTCTCTTCTGGATGTTAGTACCTGCAGATTTGTTCTAACTCGGAAATACTGAAATATCAGTGAGGAGGATACAGATGTGCTCCCTTCTGTCTGTATAGCCCCACACACTCCATAAAGTTCTGAGATCTTTCAATATGTCTATTCTGAGATTTCTCAATAACTCTGTCAATAACCTAAAATCTTAGCTGTCAAAAGATTTGTTTCAATAAAATATTTTGCATTTAGGGATACCGTGTGCAGGTCAGCTAACACCTGTAGGTGTTTTTTACACAGCATATCTGAGGCTGTTGAGTAGTTTTCAGGCTGGATCAGATTCAGCAGCACTTTTTTATGAGGACTTGAAATGGTCACAGTATTTCCCATATGCACGATTTTTACTTCATTGCAGGGAAAATCAGTGTCATCTGAACTCCTGTCTTTGTTCCCAATGCTGTCTTTTGGAAGTTTGTTTTCAATGATATTTTAAACACTCCTACAGGGTGACAGGCTTTTCAAAACATCTGCAGATAAACCAAACCAAACCAAACCAAACCAGGTTGGAAGAGACCTTCAAGATCATCGTGTCCAACCCATCAACCAATCCAACCCACCCAAACAACTAACCCATGGCACCAAGCACCCCATCAAGTCTCCTTCTGAACACCTTCAATGATGGCGACTCCACCACCTCCCCGGGCAACCCATTCCATAGCGCAATCACTCTTTCTGTATGGAACTTCTTCCTAACATCCAACCTGAACCTCCCCTGGCGCAGCCTGAGACTGTGTCCCCTTGTTCTGGTACTGGGTGCCTGGGAGAAGAGACCATCATCAGCCTGTCTACAACCTCCTTTCAGGTAGTTGTAGAGAGTGGTAAGGTCACCCCTGAGTCTCCTCTTCTCCAGGCTGAGCAACCCCAGCTCCCTCAGCCTCTCCTCATAGGGCTTGTGTTCCAAACCCCTCACCAACTTTGTTGCTCTTCTCTGGACTCGATACTCGATACTACTTCTGTGTTTTAAAGATGCGTTGAAGGAATGAATGGAATGACTGGCATGTGTTAGCTTGACACTGCACTACTTGTTACTTCTTAGAAATGACAGGAAAACTCTGAAAAAACTTCATGCCAAATGAAAGAGCATGTAAGGCTTAAGGAAGCTACTTTTGAATTAAAAATTGTGCACAGTTTTTGAAAGTATCAAGTTTGCTCTCTGTTTTATTGTTCTTTTCCTATTCAGACCAGAGATAATGTCAGTCTATGAAGGTTTCTCCTTTTTTTTCCCCTGCTAATTGCAAGAAGGAAAGGAACAACAAGCCAGGCACAGAGGTACTTCAGGGAAGCTTTGAACTTTAAAGAAATTTTGAGGAAATAAGCATTTAATTTGTATTGCATGCATGAATATTAAATTGTAGCCTTTCTCCCATTTCTTTATTTATTTTGTGAACAGCATTTCTCCCATTCTCTTTGTGTGTATGTTTGGTTTAATGGAGAAATGAGAAAAGAAAATAGATTCTTTATTGGAGACTGGGTACTAATGTAGTAACATTAAAGGCAGGCATATTGTTGTCAGCCAGTTTGCATATTTATTTACTTTTACAAATGGTTGGCTTGGAGTCAGCAGTTAATGGAATGAGAATGATGTTCCTGTGCAGATCATTTCCTGAGAAACATTTTCAATTACAAACATATCTCTGCTTTTCTTTCCTCATTTGTTATGTCTTGGAGAATGGGGAGTAGCATTTACAACTTAAGGTTTATGTTCTGAAGACAATTTTAACAATGATCCCCACATAAAAAGGCCCCTTTGTAGTTGCAGACATATGTTTATGATGTTTTGTGCTGTGAATATCAAATTTCTGGTGGACGCTGTGTCACACTCTGCAAACTTGTAAACATCTATAAATCCACTGGATCATTTTAGTACCATGTGTAATGCAGATTTATTGTCTTTTGTGTGGATTTCTTTTGTTTCAGAGTTAAAGCTGAGCTGCCAGAATCCATATTGGATGAATTATGTATTCAAGAAAATTAGGCAGTGCCATTTTAGATTAATATTTTCTTTTCCCGTTGTGGACTTATAAGATGCACACACACAAGCGTTAGGAAATATTTTGGATGGATGGCCCAGAAATCAATTGTGTAAGTTTGCTTGACTAAATAGTGTAATTCTGTAAAAGCTTAAACTAGGACTTTTTGAAAATTCTTTTGGTTTTCTCTCATCCTCTGACCATCTTGGATCATTTGGACCTCTTCTCACATTTGCCAATACAAATTAAAAATTACTCCTCTGGAATTGTATTGTGGTATAAAACTGGAGTGTTTGAGGGAGAATAAGAATCCCACTGAGCCAGTGAGCTGGCATGAAACAGCATAAATCTGCTGCAGTATGCGTGGATACTGTAATTTACACTCGTCTGTATTGCAGACTATTGTCAGTAGAAGTAGTAAAGCTGCTCTTGTGCACAAGTGGGTACTAAAGCAAGCCATGAGTATTTATCAGAATCATCAATGTCATGACCATTTATCAGATATTTGCACCCACTAAAGAAAATATGAAACCAAAGCTGATTCATCTAAATTTGGCTCAGCTATAATTGAATTAAAGTCTTTGTCTTATACAAGAGTAATGAAGACATTTCTTATTGAAAATCATCTGTAATTTCTGGCTACATATATAAGCATATGTAGCATGTTTGAATGTGAGTGTGCATGGAAAAATCCAGTGTTGCTCGGGCTATGTGATGTCAGAAACTAGCCTTCCAAATGGTGCTTGTTCCAGGAAAGAGTAGCTTAAGATAGAGACATGGCACACAAAGCTGCTGTCTACCATAGTCATTTAAAGTATCAGGTAGTTTGTCCTCTCACTTTCTAGAGAAAGCTTAAATGGAATCATACGAATGTCAACAAATCTGAGCTTCCGCGGGGTGGGGAAACAACAAACCAAACAAAGTATTTGCAAACTTAAAAATGGCAGAAAAGACCTTGAATGGAACACTTTTATGTTAAAGAAAGGCATTTAAAGAACTGCAGAAATGGGTGTGCATGTATTTATGAAGGTGTATGTGCATATATTTTGAAAGATTTGGGTTAGAAGCATTGTGTCATCGTGCTCCTCTAACATTAGGGTTTGGTTCTAGTTAATCACAGATTTTCAGAATTGATCCATTAGTGTTGTAGCACTTGAGTAATTTTAGTTTTATAAGTATGGAATCAATTATATGGAAAGACATGGCTGTGGCACTTGGACCATTTAACACTACATCTTGCTGTATTTATTTTATGATTCTTTGGATAGATATGCTAGAATATGTCTAAACCACAGAGACTGTGTTGGGTGATGTGGCATTTCTGAGCTCAGTTAAATAATAACATGTATTTTATTTAAATAAGAATAACAGTAAGCCCTGAATACTAAACAGGGCAGCAAAAAGCCTTCAATACACAAAATAAACAAGTAAAAAAAAAAACAAATGAAACTGTCTAATAAATACAATGTGGAGCAACAGGCTGCATGCACTGGAGGAATTAAGCCAATTTAAACCGTATGGGCAGTACTCCACTTTCAGATGTGCTCGGTGTCCAACGGTTTCCACGGCAGTTGGATGCATGCATCAAAGGGCAAAGTCTGGCTCAAAGCACCCGTGTGGATTTGATAGCATAGGTTTATGACCTTGTAATCCTAGAGCATCTAAATCAGTATGAACTCTGTCCAGCTTAAAGTAGCTGTTGATACAAGCTTGTGGGCTCCCCATCTCTGGGGCCAAATTTGGTGCTGGCATGAGAGGAGGAAGTCTGTTAACAGCTGATAGCAGTGGAGTTCTGCTTGATTGCATCATAACAAATTTGCCTTGTGCAGCTGAATCAGAAATCTGAGAAGAAGTGTCCATTGCTTATCCAGAAGTAAAACTGGGACTTTCACATTGCCAGTCCTCAGAGATTTGTCTGGCCTATATGTAAGTATTGCTTTTAAGGAACCTGCTCTGAAAGTACATTCAACCCCCAGTTTGCCTCAGCATGGTGACTTTAAAATTAAAATTAAAGTACTAAACTACTGAGGTAAATTTAAGAAAGTTAATTACATCAAATGAATGAAAAGCAGCTGAAAAAATGGAGTCCTCTGCTGAAACTGTTATATGCAAACTCTTAACCTCAAATCACATTTTTGTGGTTCCTCTATAACCACCTAAGTGTGTAACAGTGCTTTGTCACAGAACGTTTTTGATGGAAATTCTTAGAAAGTGAGGCCATACTACATAATCTATTTTCTCTCTATGTACAACTTGATACAATGCATGTGTTCTTATCTGCTCCTTTTTGTGGCATTATTTATGTAGTTATGTAGGGTTAGGGTTTCTCCATCACATTTTCTGCTTGGAAACAGCAGGGCAGGAGGGGTCTTTATGAGGGGACTTACACCAACCTTGGGCATGGATTGTGCACTGCAGAATGCAGTGGCTGAGGAGGGTATGTCCTCCCTGGCAAACTGGATTCTTCTGGGATGTTTGGATCATCCAGAGGTGTGTTGGGTAGATTCTGCATGTGGCTTGGGAGGGTATGAGAAATGTATGGATCTGGGTGAGCTGCCTAGGGGAACAAGACCACCACTACGTTCTTGTGTATATCTGTGTACAGCAAAACATGACTTAGCCTCTACTGTGCAATAAATATTAACACTTGTGATGTGTTCTAGAGCACATCAATGTATTACCTTCTCATGCATATTACTATGTTATTTGTATTTTATGCTCCCTTTCCATGCAAAGACATGGCAGGCTTTGTTTGCTTTCTCTTCTTTCCAGAAACTCTGATAATATGATGAAGGTCATGTTATTAATAGTAGAATGTAATAGTTGTGCATTGAAGAATGAATGTGGAAAGGTTCAGTGGGCCTTGTAAAGAATGCCTTGCAAAGCATTCAACCTTGATAGTTCCACTCAGTCTCCCTGCTGAAGTGTCAATAAGTTCCGTTTTCTGGAGGAAGGAGTCAAAAGCTTTCTCCACTGTCCTTCACTAGGAAAATTATCTGCTTCCTCCAGTATGTTTTGCCCAAACAAAGCATCAAGCCTCTTGGGATAGGAGAGCTCAGTGGAGCACATTTACATGAACAGAACTTATTTACTATGTTCCTCTTTACTATATGAATAGAATGTTTTCTGCCTATGAACCTTTGTGCTAAGTCCTCCGTGAACTAAACTTTTCAGAACAGAAGGACCTCCGTGTGGAATTTTTCTATCCACTGATGTTTTTATGACCTTAACCATTTTGAACCAAAATAAAATAAAAGAACAAACCCAGAGATTGATAAAACCAACTATGATTTTCTCTGAGGAGTAATAGCAGTTCAGAAAATTGCCATAAAGTTTAAACAGTTCCTGAGATTGCATGAGATATTCATGCTAGACCAAATTCATCCTTGCTACGATTCCTCAGAACTCAGTGGAGTTACATGAGGGTTTAATTTGGTCCATTGCTCTCAGCTATCAATTTTAGAGGATATACAGCAATCGAGGGAACTATTATTGTCAATATTGTTTTATGACTCTTTGGAGCTGCTCAGTATTTGTTTTGCACAGATGGACAAGCAGAGTGGAGTGTATGAAGTGAATGAGTGTTTTAGTTTTGAACGTAGTGGATTTTTAAGAAATTATTTTGTACCATTTACAAGTAAGAAGCATTCTAACAGCCATTATTGCTATGAATCTTTCATAGATGCCTGAACACAGCTATGCAGACTCTTGAAAAATGCACAGGTATTTCTTCTGGCAGAGCACAAAACATTTCACAAAGCACAGAACATACTTGGAGAGTTTCAAGTACTGTTATCACACCGACTGGGTATCGCAGTGTTCATGTGAAACTTAGCTGTACTTAACTGCACGCAGGAAGTTAATACAGGGAGGTAAAGCTATTTTCCAAAACTTAACTTACAATCAGTCACAGGACCCGGAATGAACCACAGGATCTCTATTGCTGCTTTCTACTTTTCTGTTTTCTGCAAACCTAAATTGTTTGTGTAATTTTCAAAATAAACTGGGGAAAGTTTCAGATAGTAAACCTGAAGCATTAGCTAGTAAATCTGCATCTGCACATAAATCATATATACATGGGTAGGATGGTTGAATTTAGTTAAGTTAAACTCTTGACTAGAGTAGTTGTGCTAACAACCAGTTCTACTAAATGAATGAAGTTGCTCTGAACTGTAGCAGGTACAGATCCTGAAAAGTACAAAACTAGAGGCAGAACTGCTTTTATACTTCATCTTTGTCTCTCTTGGTTACAGTGTTCTCAGAGCATGTGTTACAAGGACGATTACTTTTGCAGCATTAGGGGACTTTGGCTAAGTAAGAACTTGCCTGTATTTCCTGACAGCTGTGGGCATCTCCAAATTGGATTACTTAGCCATTCTTGTGTCCAAGTTCTTTCTTAACCTGTGTGTGGACTCCTCACTAAGGTGCTACTTTTGAGGCTTCATTGTCTTACATCTGTGTCCTGATGCTGTGGTTTCTGCTAAAGTAAGGCTAGGAGCACAGGCTAGAAGCATCCCGCAGTCTGCTCTAGATGGTATCTGACCTGAACAATAAAGGTAGCCATGTGCTGCTGCATCTTCATTCCTAGATAGTCTTACCAGTCTGGAAGCTCCAGTGTGCATATATAGCCATACCTAGTTCTTCTCAAGTAACTAAACTTGAAGCATCTCCAAGACAAGAGCTACATAGCTGAGAGCAATAGTAATTTCCCTCAAATAAAATGTCTCATTAGTGTTAGAATGTCAGGATCATTAAAATGCAAGCGAGCCTTTTAAAACTTGAGGACAATGGGCTTTATCCTGCAAAAGATTTGAGGAAATTGCATTGATTCTTGTAGCATTATCCATGAAAAACCTACCCATACAAGCAAAGGTTTGTTGGCTGGGCCTGTCATTTTTGTTAGCTGTATTTTATTGCTGTAATTACACCTAGTGGCTTACCTAATAGAGTAATGTTCTTGTAAAGAAATTAAGACAATTAATACTACTTTTAGCAAGGGTGAAATAGTAAGTAAAATTGGATTGAAATTTGACCAAGCTCTTCTTTTTTATTTCCTAGTATCTGAATTACAGGAAGAAGGAATAAATGCCATTAACTTACCTCTCAGTCCAATTCCATTCGAACTAGACCCCGAGGACACTATGCTAGGTAATTCACAACAATTTTACATCTCAACATAAAAGCTTGATGTAAAATAAAGTGTCATGCCTGTAATAGTTTCTAATATCTTTCCTTTAAACCTTCCAGAGGAAAATGAAGTCCGAACAATGGTTGATCCAAATTCAAGAAATGACCCAAAATTACAAGAACTAATGAAGGTAATGAAAACCTTGTAAACACTTTCAAGAAAGTGAACTATTTTTTAATGCTGTCTCTGACTCTCTTACATTTGAACACTTCAAAGCATTGGTTAGATATTAATTAAATGAAACCACATGGTTTGTACATCTTAGTAAAAATGGTTAGGTCAATTGTTTCTCTAGAGATGGCACAGAGAGACTTAAGAATTTGTATTCAAATTCTGAGTCCAGAATCTTAGTCCCATCCCACCACCCATTTTAATATGCTGCTGACTTCCCTAGTAGTCTTTGTGATTCTTGGGTTAAAATATTAGCAGGAAGTTTCATCTGCATTTTCTGCTAAAAGCAAAAAAAGCTAAAAGTAAAACAAATTATTGCTGAAAGCAAGGGACAGATTTCACTCACTGTGTCCAATATTTGTCTGAACCTTGTGGTGCATTGTCACAGTCACCTTAGAAGAGTCCTTAATTTCTTGTATTTTCTTATGATATTTCAGACTGGTTCTATTTTGACTCATTGCAGCTTTGGTATTCTTTCTGCTAAGTGTTTTCATCATTGTACAAAATGACATGTGTTTTAAATTGCAAATGAATAGTGCATAATACTGCCAAATTTGTGTTTCCCATATAGGTATTAATTGACTGGATTAACGATGTGTTGGTGGGAGAGAGGATTATTGTGAAAGACTTGGCTGAAGACCTGTATGATGGACAAGTATTGCAGAAATTATTTGGTAAGAAAAATACATGCACATGCTATTGGGTCACTTTTTCAGTAAGTGGATCACTTGTTCCTGCTTGCTATCATCTTACATTTACGCCACTAAGTGATGTAAAAATAGCATTGTATTATGAGACCCTTGAGTTATAGGCTGTATGCACAATCCTTACAGCTACAGTGCAACATGTTGTACTCTGTAGTTGATGAGAACAGCATAAAGCCTACCTGGGGTGTTAGAGAGGTCTTGTCTTGGCAATGATATTCACTGCAGTTAATCTTAGTATCTGCATATGTGCTGTACAAACCTAACTGTGTTACAAGTGGAAAGTAAGTTTAAAGGCAAGGGTATTTTCAGTACAATGGTGGATGTTTTTAATCTCTACTAGTTCCATACTGTAGTTTATTCACATCAAGAAGTTCCTCTGGAAGGTTGGAATTTCTTTCTGATTTGATGTCTGGCTTTTAATGTTACTGAGGTAATGGTACCCAGTGGAATGCAAATTGAGCTTCAGCTGAGAAACAGGTAGAGAAAGAAACTGCTAGTGCAGAGCTAGCATGTGCTTTTTTAACTGTTGGCTTGGAAGCTATTTTCATAGTTACTACAGCTCATAAAGTCCCCAGTAAATTTCTTTTCAGTATCTTAAATAAATCTTGAAATATCTTGTGAGCACTTCTAATAAAGACTACACAGACTGTTCCCTTTTATGAATGGTTAAGCTATTGAATATATTTTGATGGACTGAATATGCCCCAGACTGAGTAATTTGATTCTCATGGGCAGACCTCCGGTGACTTCATCCAAACCCCCAAAAATGTGTATCAGATACAGCTTGACTCTAAATATGTGTATGCTGATCCAGCACTTAATGATTAGAGTGATTTTCCACTACCCTTAATTCCATGTGAATTAGGTCTATGCTAACGAAAGACTTTGGTCTTGTTCTGAGACTATGTACAGACTGATGTCTGTGGAGGCACGAGAAGCCCATGGAGACAGCAGCCTGTCATGCATGATTTACAGGCTCATAGCTCAGGTTCACTCTCTTTGAGAAGATAATCAGCCTATCTTTGATGAGAACAATATCAGCTCAGAACAATATCAGTTCTTGCTAAATAGGAAATCTGAATTCTTTCATAAAAGTAAATTGATGGGTGACTAAGCATTTTGTTTCTGTTGTGATTATCAGGGGGCTTTTACTGCTAAAGTTTTTGCTTACTATTAGATGGTAAATGCTAAGCCATGTATGCATGTACATAGCTATCTGTACTAATGGTTAACAAACCAGTGCATTGAGTATTTTAAAATCTACTGCAAGTTTTGAGTGCAGGAAAGGTCTGTGGTTTTAGTTACTTTCATACCTCTAGAAATATTTGTTTGCATTTCTTGGGTGCATCCTTCACCTCTATGAATATGGTGTCACTTCACTTTTATCACAAATGGGCCAAGTCAAGTTTTTTAATCTCCTGAGTCTGAGAGAGGGTCTGGGAGACTGAAACTGATGAAACAAATTTTCTTGAAGTTGGTATGTGTTTCCTAGGTTTGATGGTGTGCTTTGCAAGCCACTTGCATGCAGAATACCCTTTATTCAGTAGCAAGAGAGGAAATGGGCCTTACCTCTGAGTCTGAGTGTTCCCTTAAGGAAGTTGAAGCAAATATTTGCTACCCATTAGTGTGGCTTTCATTAATACTTGGCTTTCCCTTGTCAATGGGTAAATAAAGGGCAAAGGTGAAGTGTCTTCAGGAGTTCAGAAATGTGAGGGAAAATGGTTCTTGAACTAAAATCAGATAATTTTAAAACTAGGAAGCATAATATATCTCGAATGTAAATCTGAGTTCATGGAGTATCTTTGTATTTTTCATGGAGGTGACAGTGGTTTTTATTTTTTTTTTTATTATTATTATTCAATATCACTTCAGAGAAGCTTGAAAGTGAGAAGCTGAATGTTGCTGAAGTTACTCAGTCTGAGATTGCTCAGAAACAGAAGCTACAGACAGTGCTTGAAAAGATCAATGAAACCCTTAAACTCCCTCCAAGAAGCATTAAATGGAATGTTGACTGTAAGTTGTGTTTTCTATGCTGTTCTCATTTGTTGACAGACGTGAGTTTATTGCTGCTATCTGGAATTCTGAACTATCCAATGATAAGGGAGGTTGAAACCTGGTATTTATGGCAGGAGCTGCTCTGCAGGGCACTTCCAGAGGTGGTGCACACTACCCTCTTTACTGGTGCTCAACCTCCAATTTAAATAAGCTGTTTTCTCAGTCTGTCAATGTATGGTATTTCTGCTCTTACATCTATATGCAGACCAGCTTAAGTTTTCTGTTATTAAATTGGTTTGTTGAAACAGGCAAGTACCTGCATAAATGTTGAGGGTAGGCAGAACAAGAGTTAGGTCCTAGGACTCTTTCTTCATGTAAAATTTGCAACATAGATATGAAGAATATTTGTTACAGAACTTTAATCAGAATTAGGACTGCACCCTTCCTGTTGCCTTCCTTAGCAGGTCATCATCTGTTTTAGAAACTTAAGCTTCTTAATCTGTGTTAAGTTTGGTATCAGAATCATTTCACGCTGGTTAATACCTTGATCAGTACATAGTAGTTTCCTTGTCTTCTATGCATGTATCGAGCTGAGTTGTTTTGTATCCTGTTCCATTCACAACAAATAAAGGTAGAGAAATAATTCAAGGGAGGGATAGTGAACATTAAGTACCTCTGACTTTCCACTTTGTGTGGTCCCACTGAGTTTTATGTTCTCAATCTGTCTTCAGCTTCCCTCATTTTTTTTCCTACTCTCTGTTAAGCAGCTTCAGGCAGGGTGTTGGGAGAGGCCTGACAATTTAACTTGTAGTTTTAATTCAATGTTTTACACGTGTTTTAGAGCTAAGGTAGAGATAGGCAGCAGCAGCTGGAGCCTGCTGCATGCATGGATGGTAGGTGGACAGACATCTTTTTAGTGATCTGCTAAAGCTCCTCATCTGTGACCACGAGCACCCCAGCACAGTTCATGAAGAAGGATATTTTAGTGAACGTGATCCTGTTTTACTGGTGAAGTAAGATAGTAGTTCAAGTACAAAAAAGCCCAGTGAGTACACTGTGCTGTAGCTATCAAATGTCATTTGGGAATACTAAAGAGGAAGACTATACATACAAAATCAAAATAGAAGAAGAAAGGCTGTAGTAAGAACTAGAAATTATTCACATCCATGCCAATGGCTTAATACTTGATTAAGGATTTCCTACAGTATGGCTTTTGATATCTTGTAAGTTGTGTTAGTGTCTCAAGCTGCGCCAGGGGAGGTTCAGGTTGGATGTTAGGAAGAAGTTCTATACAGAAAGAGTGATTGCGCTATGGAACGGGTTGCCCGGGGAGGTGGTGGAGTCGCCGTCATTGAAGGTGTTCAGAAGGAGACTTGACGGGGTGCTTGGTGCCATGGGTTAGCTGTTTGGGTGGGTTGGATTGGTTGATGGGTTGGACACGATGATCTTGAAGGTCTCTTCCAACCTGGTTTGGTTTATTCTAATAAAGGTTTATTCTAATAAAGTGTTAACTATCCATATGAAACCTGCTGTGAAAAAGCTTCAATAACAAGAACTATAACAACTTCATGAGGAATGTTTGAGTCATTGAGTTTAGTAACTTATTGCTTAAGTCTTCTGCCAAAATAGGCTCGTTTATCATCTTGCAGACATCATGACACGTAAAAATGAGTAAGTGCATGTTATGAGTACAAAAATATCTTTCTGATAGCCCATAAATCCTCACTGAAATAAAGGAATAAAGGAAAGGCAAGGAGAATGCAGAGGCAGCACTTAAAAACTGCTATACATGAAACCTGGCTTTTGGATTAGCTTTAGATTTCCATCTACACAAGCCTGTGTCATCCAGACATGTTGCAAAACATAACAGTTCGATGCTGATGCATATTACTGACTGGGCTGCATCTGCGTTACCTGTTGAGCAGGAGGAGGCTGGTAAAGGTGAGGTGCCTCCAACGTAATAGTCTTGTAATCCCTACATCTTAAAAAAGTAAAAATGTGTGCCCTAGTTACTTTGCAGTTCATAATTTGTGCTTTTAATATCTATTTCAGCTGTTCATGCTAAAAGTCTTGTAGCAATACTTCATCTTCTGGTTGCATTGTCACAGTATTTTCGAGCACCAATCAGACTCCCAGATCATGTGTCCATTCAGGTGGTGGTTGTGCAGGTAAGAGAGGTGTTAACCAGCTCTTGGTAGTGCTGTGAAATTGACTGAAGGGTTTCTTGATAAATGCGCCCAGAGTTTCTGTTTGGGCAGGCATGTGTGTCTCTCTTTGCTTGACAAAATATACATGCACATTGTCCTTGACAACGCTTCAACCAGAAAAAAGCAGCAGTGCTTTCCCAGATTGAGCTGTGGCTCAGAATATCTCATTTTGATTGTGAAGTGGCCAGACTCTGACATTAAAAATATATGAAGCATTATTATTTTTGGAATGTGTTTATCACTCAATGTGATCTCCACAATTATTATTTTTCCCATTTTTGATGGTCCCCTCACTTGTGTAGAGATTTAAATCATTCTTGGCACTGAATGATGAATTGTCACTGTTTATTACATTCAGATTCATGTTAGGTGACTAAATATTCTTTTTCAGCCTTGTGCATGCTAATTTAGTCTGATTACAGTGTTGGCTTTCTCATAAGCATGCAAAAAAAAACACCCCATCAAATAAATCCTTTGTGTCAGTCCGTCTCCTTATTAGAGTCTCACCCATCCAAACTCTTCATGTTACTCTCTTCATCATTTTTCTTTCAGTTGGACTTGGTCTTTTCTCATTTAATCCGCTTTTCCTTCTCTCTAATTAACTTTGCCTTTGTGCTTCACACTGTAACTGTCTTTATTGATGTGTTTTAGCTGATGTTACCCTGAAGTATCCTGGTAAAAAGAGCTATTGCTCATGTTTTGTGTGACAAAATCTGTGGGACAGATCTGAGAAAGTAACCACTCCTTTTTCCAGCATTCAAATCAGACAAGTTTTCTAATTTGGGGAGAAATCTGAAAGGGAGAGTCTCTCATAGATGTATCACTGATGCCTGATAATGACTCACTGACTCTCAGATTCTACTTCATGGGTTTCTTTACAGGAGATGAAATGAGAACCCAAGCAAATCTACACTTAGTTGTCTGAAACTTCAGAGGAACATAGCTTTCAAACACTTTGCTTACTACAAATACATTAACTACACTTGTTATTATCAAAGTTATACCAAAGCCAGCTTAAGAAACAAGAAGTGCAGGAGTCAGGGCATCTTTGGGATGAGAAACTAAACCAGAAAACATAGTCCAAAGGACTAGATCCTGCATTGTGCTGTCATGCCATGTGTCCAGATAAAATTCCCGTTGAAATCAATGGACACAATTGTCCTCCTGTTTAATAGGCTAATGTAGTTCAAGAGCAAATCCACTGAAGTCGGTACAGATAAACCAATTTAAAAACAATAAGTAGTTGGAGAATCTGGCTCACTGCTTTGCCTCTTAGCTACACAGCTGCAGCTCAGGCACCAGTGAATGACGGAGAAAGCGGTTGCAGAAGATTTCGTCCTGCAGACCCAGTGCTTGTTGAAAGCCAATCAGCGGAACTCCAAGACTATGCTGATCCCTATTAACAGAGGGTGGGAGCCAGTATTCTTGCAGTAGTTTTTGAGACATTTTTCATCTTTGTTTTATGGTGTGTGGGTTTTTTATTTTTATTTTTGAAATCTGTCCTGAGGGATTGTTTCTTTATAATTCATCACATACCCTTTGAACTCAGTGAAAGTTTTAATCAACAATCAGCAAATCCTGAAGCCTAATTTAGGGTTTAGACTTGCAGGACTCTATGTTCTTAAATCCTGATACATTCTGGAAAGTAAGGTCATGCCTAGGGAGGCTTAACAGACTATGTGATAGCTGGTTCTAAATAGTACTCCACACAGTTTGGCAAAGGGAATAGTAGAGAGAGAGAAAGACAAAAAGTACTTGTATGAAGTATTAAAGGAAGACTACCTTAATTTATTTCATGATTTTGTTAGGTTTAGAAGCGCATAAAATGCAAAGGTTGCTGTGCTGGCTAAATGTAGTTTATTGAAAGAGAAACAAAGATATTTCTAAAACAAAAAAATGTGCTCTTGTCCAACAGGTAATCATCACAGTTCTTATGAAAGCTTGTTTCCTTTGGCTGGTTTGTACAAAAGCTGTTAGTAATGAGAGTGATATGAAATCTGGGTTATAAGATCATTTGGGGAAAAAATGTGATAATTGGACCCTTTAAAGGTATTTTGTTGTATTTCTTTCTTTTCCTTCCATACTAATAGAATGAACAGCTTTGAAAAAAGCCCATGCCGTGTTTGATCATTTCTCCTGAAACAAGAGAATGCTGTTGTGGAGAGCTGGATCTTGCCATCATTTTGCCTTTTCTATTATAAATTATTTATTTATGCCATCCACAAATGCTTAAATGACAGACTGTTCAGGGGTTGTTTCCTTTCACCCTGCTGCAAAGGAAAAAAATAAACAAAAATCCTGAGCAGAGTGGAGTTCTCACGTGAGCTAGATTGTTATTTTGAGTGCTTATTGCTGTGTGCACAAGCTGAAATTTAAGACAGCCCTAAATGATGTAGTTCTTCAGTCTTACAAGATATGTGACAGAAGATGTCTCAGTAGCTGTTCTCTGCCCCATCTTTCAGTATGTAGTGCACTAGACTCCACTCTTACCGTTTTGGTGTTCAAAGGTCTTCCCTGAATGCACTTTTAACAGTGTGTAAGATTTTTTAGTAACAGAACTTTAAAAAAATACAGTGGAAAATCCCTGAAACTACCATCTAGATGAAGGACAGGTCAGATGACTCCAAGTGTCAGTCTGGAATGTCCTAGAGGATGCTATGTGTGGCTTTTTTGCAGAAAGTAATTTTGATTCTCATATATTCTACTAATGCAGCATAGAAGTAATAGACTGGCCAAATCCTCAGCACATCGTACACAAAGGGCTGCTTCAGGTAGGGATATCCTATCTTCTTCAGGGCAGGGAAGAGCAGCAGCCCTAGTTCACATGCCATGAGGGACTTTTCCATGTAGAAGAGATGTCTGGGACCAGCATAAATTAATTTTTCTCATTTTCTCGTAAGACAGGGAGAGAAGAATCATGGATAATTGTCTGATGTCTAGACTTCACATGCAGTCATTAACATTTTGCTTGATTTTTCTTTCTGTATTCCATTCCAGTGAATAGAATTAACAGAGAGAACACAAATAAAGGCAAAACATGTGTGGTATTTACACTGCCATGGGATGACTGTGATCAACATACTGGAAACAATGTCAAATTTTTAAACTCTTTCACAAGCAACTCAAGTAGCAGCCATTTGGGTTGGCTCTTGCCACCCTGTGTACAGCTTATAGACCCAGGCCACTCACTACCATATGTGAAAGGCTTCTCACATTTGAAGAATGTTGGAGTCAAGGCATATATTAACACCAAGAAGACTAGGGTCTGGAGCAGGCTGTCAATGGATTATCCTCCATTTCGGTGTTCCAGCACAAGCAAATAGAGCTCTTTGTATGGCAAGATTTCAGAAAAGGAAAATGCTGAGGCAAAAAAGAATGTATATGAACAGGGTGGAAACAAAGCCTGGGAGCAAGGTTTTTGCAAAGGAGAAGCATGGGTACCATCTGCCAAGCTTGTTCATTGAAATGTAAGACTTAATTCAACTCACCTAGACACACATCTCCTAAAATACTTACATATGTGTTTAGGTGTTTCAAATGCCTTGCTGAATTGAGGCCTTTAAAGAAAAGTGAATTAAGAACAATGGAGAAAGGAAAAGAAATACTTCCTTCTACAAGTGAAGTTTCAAGTTTCTTGTTAATGTACAAAACGGTTTTCTGAAATACTTACAAGGTGAAATAATATATTACTGTCAGTTTGGTTTTAAAAATTCTTATTTTGCATGTTTTTTATCTAATTGTGTTTGTGGATCACAAGTGTATTTTTACTGTACCCTAAGTATTAAACTTTACTGAGAAAAATGTCTCTTATTTTTTCCAGAAAAGAGAAGGAATCCTCCAGTCTCGACAAATCCAAGAGGAAATAACTGGTAACACTGAGTATGTCAACACCACTTTTGCCAGCAGTTCAGTAATTGAACACAGATGTGTCTCAGAAATTCAAACATTTGCCGATACTTAGATTTTGGTATTGTGGTTCCAGGGAAGATGATGCAGCATCAGCCAGTGACTGTATTTTAGCCTTTTCAAGAGCTGCAAACATGCATCTGAAAATACAAAAGGATGTGGAAACAGAGCTGGGGCACTAAATGCAGGAGAGGAGTATTAAAGAAAAGACAGAATGAAGATACAAAAATATCTCTCTGTTTATCTACTATTAATTTATTTCTGTATTTATTTTTTTTATTCAGAAGTCTTTTTTAAAACCATATGCCTCATTCTTCCCTATTGGCATTTATTTGATAGAGAACAGATTCTTTCAAAAATTAGTGTGATATGACTATTTTTATGTGTTTGGACTTTGGAAATGTAATGTGACAGTAGTAAGCCCTGTACTTGTCACCTCACCAAACAGTTGATAATGGTGAAGTTATTCCAAACCAACAGAAAGCAATAGTAAAACACCCTAATTTCTAATAAAATGGAGAGAAGCTTGACTATTGATTTACTATTAATGTTTATGGACTCTTGTATGTGTAATAGTTGTATGAGGGATCAACTGGAGCAAAATGGTGCAGCCTTTAAGAACCCAGTCCAAGTACTGGTTTGGCTGGATTGTACTGTAGTTGGTGTGATAAACATATCTTTAAGATAATGGGAAAAATTTCACAAGTCAACGTGGAAAAGCCTTCTTCACTCAGGCAAGGTGTGTTGATTTGGTTCAGTAGGAAACCTGAGATCCAGCCTCCCATGAAACTTTAGTGAAACCAGAAGATATTATACTGATGGATTCCAGACTAATCCAGATTCTCAGCTGGAGTAACTTGATGGAGGTTTTCTTAATTCCATGTATCAAATCCAGTATTCACTGAACTAAAGGTCTTGCCATAGATGCTGTTTTCTTTTGCAACACAGTGTCCACAAGTGAATGATATATAACTGTTTTGTTCTTTGGTTTTTTTTTCTCCTTTCCTTTTTTTTTTTTTCTTCTCTTAGGGCACTATCAGGAAGGCATGGTAAGTTCATTTGATTATTATCTTTTTTTGTTGAGGCAGCCAAATTATATATTAGTTCTGCAGCGGGTGGTCACTTTGATCAAACTGCAAGGAAAAAGGATTTGAAGTTGCCCTGCAAATCCATAAACACACATATATATATGCACCACAGACTACTGCAACAGTTAACAAAAGAGGAAAAACATTAAAAGCAGTCTTCCCATCTTTAAAACACATGTAATTGCTTTTCAGCATGTGTTAATTTGCAGGTTTAACCTCCGGAACATTACTGTAATAGTATTAATGGTTATAAATTCCCACCATCATATGAAATGATATGTTATTGTAAACTTGCTGGTGAACTTGTTGGTACCCGTGCATACATTATCTACTTAGACTTTAATGACTTTGAGTCACTATTCAGGATGCCTAAACACCGTGCAAGTTCCTCTACGTACTTTTTCTTACTGCTAATGTTGAGACTGCACAAATGCCTGGTGAACAGAAAAATGGTGATTTAAGATGTTTAGGTGGAGTCCCACCAAGAATTTGCTTCTTGTAGTATTTCAATGCATGACTTCTTTTCCTAATGATATCCCTGAGCAGTCTTACTTTATGTAGAGTTTGCCTTCTACAAATGCCTTTGGATCTTCCCTAGCTTTTATTCAGGAATATGAATGTAGCATTTTGTGAAGTCTTTCACTATCATTCAGGTGATTATTGAAAAAGAAATTGCTTAGAAAAGGCTCTGGTGCCTTTTATTATACTTTTCCCCATGTTTTTCCCAAGGTAACTACAAAAGCATTCCAGGAATACTACTCTAGGTTGCCTATCCTGATGATAATCTCCTAAATTGTATATCATAATGGCTGAAAAACATGGATGCAAAGGATTGTATTGCAGCTGTGTAATCATAGGCTTACTTCAGTTGATTAATAATACAGCAAACCACAATGCAGTCAGTGACACACAGGAAGAATCTCCTTCCATGGATGTAGTGTCTTGATGTAAACTCATTTCGTCTGTACACACTGATTTGGTTTCTTAGGTCCCTGTATCTGCATGTTTGAGATTTTACACATGAAGATAACCATTCTTTGTTCATTTTTGAGAAGCAGGGTTGTTAGGTAATCCAAATCCTACTTGAATATGATGCCTTTTGTAAGTAATAGAGGATAGCAGCTTACAGCATGAGAGCAATATGCATATGGTACTTGGTATAGAAACAGACTATATTGAAACCTTTTGCTGACTGTGTTGTCTCAAAGGAGTATGTGCCTTAGTAAGTGTTTATTCTGCATTTGAACAATGGCTGCTTAGTATATTAACATCTTTGAATGTTTTTCAGAAAGAGATGCATTTGACACCTTGTTTGATCATGCTCCAGACAAGCTCAATGTAGTGAAAAAGGTTGGAAGGTTTATTTTATTTTTAAAATCTCTAAGGTGTGCTTCTGCATGCTCCTTTATCTGTGTGTACATGTGGTGAGTGTGTATGTATTGAATATATAATTGGCATCATTTGCATATACATTAAATACAGTTGAGCTTCAGGCTTAAACCAATACACAAATTCATGGTTATAATGTTACATTTTATTAGTATTTAGCAGCATGAACTTAACTTTGAAACATAGAACAACATGTAGTTATCAAAGGCTCAAGCAAAAAAGTTCTCACAATATGTACATTGAGTGGAACACAAATGATGGGTTGAATGTACCGATGCCAAAGAAGTATACAGTTTACAACTGCCAGGGGTCTGACCTAGAGTATTTTGGATGCTGTTGGATTTGAGCAGAATCCAGAGTCCAGTTACCCATTTCCTTATAGTCTGCTACAAGTTGGGTTTTTTTACATTGTTACATTTTAACAGTGTATTTTTATTTGTATACATCACATTTATTTTATTTCTGTTCTTCATTCTTGGAAAATAAACTAATTTATTTTTATGTTACATCTCAGTTTCAATATTTCTAAATTGTGTTGCAGCATTGTCACTTAATGCAGATTCTCTTCAGAGCAAAGTTCATACTGTGTGTGTTGAACTGCTCCCCTGCTGAGTAGGCTTTCACTGCATTGTTTTTGCATTTCAGACTCTCATCACCTTTGTGAACAAGCATTTGAATAAATTGAATTTGGAGGTCACTGAACTTGAGACCCAGGTACAATTTTACAGCATTTTTTAAAGGGAAGCTATAGTTCCCTATGTTATGCACTATGCTCCTGGGTTTATCCAGAAATTTAATTTAATTATGCTAGGTTGAGCTCCAAGATGTTACTCCATTTTATTTCATAAATTCTAAATGTGTTTGTATGAGGAAGACCCTCAGCAATTAAGCAAAGAACTCAAAAGGGCAGCTAAATTTCTCAAACAGTTTTGTACTTCCTTTTGCACAAAAATTAATTAACAGATGCTACCTCGTGGGTTCTGTTAAGTGCCATAAGCAGAACCTGTGCTTGTTTTGATCAGGAAAGAGCTCTGTCCACTTCATTTCAACCAACATCATGATGAACAGTTGTTTCCTGCCTACCTTTACACAAGCACACAACAACATGGGATTACAATGACTCTATTCAGTGAGATATGTTTGTGAGAGTAAAGCTGCTCAAGTGTATAGGCAACTGTACAGTTGGGTGCAGGCTTGATTGCACCACAGAGATCATGTGGTACACGGTCATGTTTCTTGTTCTCAGCTGCTAACATGGCTGAAAAGAAGCTAAAAGAAAAGCTTTGTCCTGCTGTATTAATACTTTTCCATGTGAATGACTTCAGCAGTTATCAAGGTCAAGCAGAAAGGATGGTATTCGCATTACCAAAAATCCCAGGTGTCTTCAGGACAGGCTTTATTTTATGTCTTGATTCATGTTATTAGGAATCTTTGGTTTATTTAAACAGCTATCAGTCTGAGAGATTGTAAATCAAGATTCAGAAAGAAATAATGAGTAAGGCTTATTAGAAAGGTGTTCCCTGTGCCTGCTTGTTGTATTGTTTACTGTTGGAAAAACCCATGTTATTCAAATGCTCCTAGAAAGCCCTCAAGCAGCTATTTGAAACAGTTTTCCCTAGGACTAGAGGCTGTCTTCCTAACAGTTCAAAGAAAACTACCTACCTCAGGAAGGTGATGGATTGCTTCAGTAAGTCTGACTGAGAGTATCTCAGTGCGCTGATAGACATGATGCTACAGGGCTAAGAGTGAGAGGCCTTTAACAAAATCTCATGGATGTTGCTATTTTTTTAGATAGAAATGAACATGCATCATAACAATGAGATAGCTGCCATGTGTAATTGCACACACTTCAAATTAAATTGGCACAGACTTTCAAAAGGTGGCTGAGACTGACTCTTTGTTACTTTATTTCCTCCAATATCTGAATTTCATTGCAGCCATGAGATTGCACCTTCATTCTGCTTTTGTCTGCTCAGAGAATGCATGCCATTTGAGAGCCTGAAAGGTGACTGTTCTGATTCCCCACAACTAGTAGAATAGAAAGAAAGGCAGAGATTAAAGCTGCTTATCACCTCTCTTTACAGGGACTTTATTCTGCATGTGTATTTTAGGATTAGGTTATTTTTGGAGAAGACAGAACATACAAGCTAAAGGAATCAAAGAAGTAAGATGAGATCTTTGAGTTGCAATCTAAAATACTTGTGTTAACAGTTGACAGCTCTGCATTGGATGATATATATCTTGTTTATTAAGCAAAGCAATGAATTATTCTGCAGGAAATGTACTGAGAAGTGTCTTTTTTACAGTTTGCAGATGGTGTGTACCTAGTCCTGCTAATGGGTCTCCTAGAAGGCTATTTTGTTCCTCTGCACAGTTTTTTCTTGACTCCTGACAGTTTTGAACAAAAGGTAATTAGATTTATTTTTTCTTTTAAAAGCAAACAAACGTGAACATATGTAGTGGTACAAGTATGACACAAACCTTTCTGCATAAATTTTGTGTAAGTAGCTGAAATCAGGAGAGGACTGTACTGATAACCATTTCCAAGCATTTTTAAGACATTTTTATTAATGCTTATCCAGAATAAAAGGGAAAATTATATTAATGATGGCATGGGTAGCAAGTATTAACAATGGTTTGTCTGGATTCCATGGACCAGATCTTCCACTGAGAGGCCTGACTGTTTTTTCCCTTCTGAACATCTGAGTTTATAGCTTTAAATAAATCTTTTCTTGACCATTTATGCTGTACCCTTTACAGTTCACACTTATAACTACCTCTATTATGTTATTAGGTCCTCAATGTATCCTTTGCATTTGAGCTAATGCAGGATGGTGGACTGGAAAAACCAAAGCCAAGACCAGAAGGTAGCTGTTCTACATTTTTTTGGTATCTCTTAAAAAGTGTGCATTGGATCCAGATCTTACTTCATAACATTACAGTAGAGCTAAATGAATGTTAAAACCTCAATCCAAGAATAGAATAGAATTAACCAGGTTGGAAGAGACCTTTGAGATCATCAAGTCCAACCTATCATTTGACACTATCTAATCAACTAAACCAAGGCACCAAGCGCCCCATCAAGTCTCTTCCTAAACACCTCCAGTGATGATGACTCCACCACCTCCCTGGACAGCCAATTCCAATGGCAAATCACTCTTTCTATGAAGAACTTCTTCCTAACATCCAGCCTAAACCTCCCCTGGTGCAGCTTGAGACTGTGTCCTCTTGTTCTGGAGCTGATTGCAAGATGCACTTTAAAGTGCTCATGCAACTCTGTACTTGAAATGGTTGATGGTTGCACTCTCAAATGTTGCAAGGCTTCCCCTCTTGTATGGCCAGGCTAAGATGTGTGTGATCAAATGTGCAGTAATACTCAGACAACCACTCAAAGAAAAAAAATTAAATTGTGAATGATGATGCTGGCAGATGTGGATTTCTCTAATTGCTCCATTTCCCCCGTCCCACATCTTCATACTAAATGTCAAATTTACAAGATTTTCACAAAAGAGGCAAATGTTGTGGAATTCAAATGTTGTGGAACTTCAAATATTTGCATAGCTGCCTTTGAATGCAGAATGTAATCATATATATTTAAATTGGATTTAAAGCTGGAGACTGAAAAAAAAATGTGCCTTGAGAGAGGGTGCTCACTTTAGCAGGACCAGGATTCTGCTCCTTTTTGCTCATGAAAATACAGGGTTTCAATTCAGCTTTTGGGGTTGGATATAGAACCCTTGGTTAACCATGTTATCAGATAGTCTAATGGTTCCTCCCATGAGATGCTACCACCTCTTACCTGGGCTGGGCATGCATCTTCTGCTTCTCTTTTCCCAACAGGGGTGGTAGTTAAGCTTCTGCTGATTACATACCACAAGAATCAATGTAATATATATGTGTTCTCAAGGCTTATTGCAGATTCACAGTCTATGGTGCACGCAGTCTTTTCCAGCCATAATACTGGATTGTCTTTCCCTGAAGAGTTGTGGAGTTTTACTGCTAATAGTAAGGGCATTCTGGAGGTTCAGGGACACATCAGTGAATCACATTCTGATCCCTTTTGTTTATTTTCCATCCCTCCCAGTTTCCAGATTGTAACAGCCGCAGTCATATGCACGCACCAAAAAGTATGTCTCAGTATTGAGCCTATGCTGCTGCTACATTTAATCTGGATCTAGTCTGTGTTTTTTGCTTCTTCTGATTGCTTGAACTCTTCTCCACAGTCATACTTATCTAAACGAGTAGTGAGTTGTATCACAAACTTTATGCTTCATACAGTCAAAGAGTGAAATCCAGGGATCCAAGTAAAACGAGTGTCTGTGATCCCTTACTCCCCATAGAGGTTTAAAATTTGTATGGCATTTAATTTTTCAGGTATGTATTGCTTTAGGGGATGGCTAATTTTTCCAGTATAAATCAAGCCATAAGGATATTTCAGCATATATAAGACATTTCTTGTGCAATTATTGAAATGCTTAATATGAAACTTCCTGCCCAATGTGAATGGAAAAACACATCTGTTTTATGTGTTGTTACATTGGGCACAAAGCCCATGCTTAAAATTTCCAGTGAGCAAAACAGTACTGAAAAGGATCTTACCCAAAATGTGTATACTAAATACTCTTTAAATTCCTGCACTGTTATTTGGGGGGCTTGAGGAAAAACTATGCTGAAAAGTGCTTTAGAATACGAAGAACATAGTTTGTGGAAAAAGCAATGCAGTTAAATAAGTAAGTATGTTAAACCAGTGATTTTTACGGGGTCAACATTTATTTGGGTTATTTGCAATATAATTGGAAAGGTATTAAAAAGCCTTCCATGACCTTTTACTTTAAAACTGGCCTGACCATTCATCTCCTGAGTCTTTTATGAATTAGTTTGCAGTTTGAGCTTCTTTTTGAAAGTCGTACATCAAAGCCAAACTCAAGTTTCTCTCTTCGAAAACTGCAATCATTATACATCTTGGGCAAATGCATGTAGCAATGGAAATAACTTGTCTGAGAGCAGGATTCCTTTTAGTTTGGATCTATCTATGGAATTCTGTTGTGGTGGTGGTGGAATCTTCTATTAACTTTGTGAAGACCTGTCAAAGTTACCTCTTCATTCATTCGAAGTTCTCTGTTAGGAAAAGAAAGTGTTATACGGTTTGCTGTTGGCCTCAAAGAGGAAACTTGCCAAGTTATATGCAAAACCAAAAAGATATTGCAAGGTATAACATGATGTTGTGGAAGCAATGTGCTCTTCCTGTAGCTTTTGGCATTTTATCTTCATTTGATACCAAGCATTTTTTATCTGATTTATTAAGGACCACAAAACCATGCAAACATGGTTACATAACTGTGCATAGGCCCAGTATAAAATCTAGGTTTGGGTGTTTTCACCCTTTTGTCTGTGGATATCATTTTGCCATATAGAGAGTACCTTCAGCCGTTCCAAGTTTGGGATACTGTGCATACTTTGGGACACCATGCACAGGTGTAACCCCTTCACAATCAGTGTATGTAATTATAATGGCAAAACGTTCTGATGATTACCTTTACAATTTGCTAAGCTTTCTTGAAGGTTTTGTAGATAATGGTGAGTATACATCCCCATGCCTTAATGGCTGTTTCCAAGAACTAAAGTAAGGAGAATGAGTTCCTACACAGACAACAGAAATAGGCAATTCTAAGTCCTAATCTGAAATGCAATATTCCTTGAAGTACTAGTGTAGACTGCTGCAGTAGTACTTGTCTGGTTTATAGATTTCTTCTGAAATAATACTGACTTTTCAAGAAGTTCTCTTCAAAACAGAGGTTTTCATTACCTTTTTGTTTCACATAAATCCTTACTTTAGATGTTGGGTTTCTAAGCTGATTGAGCCATGTACATCAGCTAACCCAAAGCATTTTCAGAAGCGTCTTCAAGAGGCACTTAGATATACCTAGCTTTTCCAGATCCTTTAGAAAATTTAAACTGCCTTTAGCTATCTTGCCAAAATTTGACCTAATAAAGCCATTAGCTCCTGCCTGATTTTTTCAATATCATTACTTCTCAGCCACAATTGACTGAAGATTCAGTCATATAAATATACATAGTCCTAGACACAAATTGTCTCATAGGCATCAAAACCTTGGTCGCATTTCTACATCAGCACCATTAGCCGTTTGTATCCCTAGCTAAAAGTGACTGAAATACTGACTTTTGCATTCACACAGCATTGCTAGTTTTATTTATATTTCTGCTCCTTCTTTCTGGCCTGCATTAGGAATAGTGTGGCCAGGAGGAGCAGGGAAGTCATTGTGCCCCTGTACTCTGCATTGGTTAGGCCGCACCTTGAGTACTGTGTCCAGTTCTGGGCCCCTCAGTTTAAGAAGGACATCAAAACACTTGAACGTGTCCAGAGAAGGGCAACAAGGCTGGTGAGAGGCCTTGAGCACAAGTCCTATGAGGAGAGGCTGAGGGAGCTGGGATTGTTTAGCCTGGAGAAGAGGAGGCTCAGGGGTGACCTCATTGCCCTCTACAACTACCTGAGGGGTGGTTGTGGCCGGGAAGGGGTTGGTCTCTTCTCCCAGGCAACCAGCACCAGAACAAGGGAACACAGTCTCAAGCTGCGCCAGGGGAAGTTTAGACTCGAGGTGAGGAGGAAGTTCTTCACCGAGCGAGTCATTTGTCATTGGAACGGGTTGCCCAGGGAGGTGGTTGAGTCACCATCCCTGGAGGCGTTCAAGAGGAGATTGGACGTGGCACTTGGTGCCATGGTCTAGTCATGGGGTCTGTGTTGATAGGTTGGACTCGATGATCCTCGAGGTCCTTTCCAACCTAAGTTATACTGTGATACTGTGATATCCTTGTGCTTCTAATGTTCATGGGTATGGATTCAAGCAAGAAAAGGGAGTATAGACAATAGATGCTTTTTTCTGAAAAATGTTTTGAGCTAATGAAGTGACTAATTGGTTTTCCCTTGTCTTGTTATTTTTTTTTTAGATATTGTAAATTGTGACTTGAAGTCTACCCTGAGAGTACTGTACAATTTGTTTACCAAATACAGGAATGTGGAATGAAGAATTGACTTGGGTCATAAAGAAGTGTTACAATGAAAGCATCATAACAATTTTTCATCAGTATTCCTCTGCATCTTTATCATAAAAGGAATGAAACCACTTATCTGAAGAATTTATAATTGGTTATTCTTGCACTACTATTTTCATAGTAGATTTAAAATTAATAGAACGTATGAAGAAAAAACAGTTTGTAGAAAGGCATTTGCACGAGCTCTGGGAGAATGACTGTCTCAATAATATCTGTTTTCACGCTGTTTTGTGGTAGGTGGAGCAACCATGCAAAAAACATAGCAACTTTAATTGAATTCAGTCTTTGAAGCCAATCATAGGAAGATTCTGTACTGAGTATCTATTTTAATGTTTTTTACATGTATATTTTCTAATCTGAGGAGGGGAAGAATAATTCTGTCCAGGATTAGATGGTTGTATTCTGATTGTGAAAAATGTGCATGGGGAGAAACGGTTCAATAGGGTTGTTCACATCACAGCTAAAAGGAGGAGACTTTCTCAAGCACTTAATCTGACGAATTTTTATTTCAAGTGCCATTAGGCTTGAATTCTATGAGTATAAACTGAAGTGTCTACTCATTCCTTCAGGCTTACTATAATGTGATCCTCTGCTTTACATATGTGCTATACAGCATTCCACATTAAGCACACTTTGCAGCTTGTCACTTGGTTTTGTTTAAGGAAGAGATCTTTTTTGCAAAGTACACATTTCAGGAAAACACAGCTGTTTAATACAGCTTCCTTATAATATTTCTGTTATTACATAGTATTAGAAAGGAAAAGAATGGCTTGATTTAGTAGTTTAAATACAGGATTATCAGGTTGCAGGTTTAGGTTTCGATAAATTGGATTTAGAATTTGTCCCTTTGATTGATTTTATGATGCATATCTGTTGCTGCATAATGTCCAACACAAACAAGTAAGACTAATTTTCTGGAAACATTCCTATAGTGCTTCAGATACAAAAGCGCTGCTTTTTGGTCAAAACTACTCATATCTGCAAAGATTCTGTTACGATGTGAGGTTCTTTGGTCATTTTACGTGGCTATAAAGAATACGTTTATCTAATCTTAAGCAACTATAAGCTGTTTGGCTTTATCTTTAACAAAAACAAAAAAGGGAGATGGGAGTTGATTCTTCCCTTAGGCTGATACCAAGCACCAGTTATGTTCCCATAATGAAGCTCATAAAGACTGCCTGAATCATCTAAAACTGCACAGGCAGCAGTTGTGAAGAGTACATTAGTCCTTCGCTAGGAGTCTGGATGTTAGTGTTAGATACCTTTTTTAAATGAAGCATTCCAGTGCAAACATAGATCCTTGGGATCCTGGGTTATACAGTAAGGAAAGAAATTCCTTAAAGCAGAAATTACTGGACAAGTGTTCAGAAATCCTTGGGATGCTTAGTGCAGGAAGGAGACTTGTTAACGGTCATCCAATTAGGGCAGAACTGGTATATGTAAAAGGGAAAGCAGTTGGTCAGTTTGTGTGTTCATCTGAAGAAATGCAGTGCTGGCAAGAGCAGTCAATAGCAGCTCTATGTTAGGTACTGTAAAAAGCTTGATGTATTTTTTATTTTACCAGGACTCTTTTTGTAATGTAGGGATTTCTAGTGCAACATTAGCATAAAGGGAAGACAAGCAATTACATTTTGTCTTAGACAAACACTAACTGATGTTTTAAAACAAGATGATACTGACTTCTGCTGGGGAAGCTACAGAAATTAATTCTTATGAGAAGTAAATACCAACTTTTGCAAAGGAAATGCAATATTTAATTCAATAGACAATACCTAGATGTTATCTGATTAAAATGTTTTGTTACCTCTATATTTTCAATCGAATTTCTGAAAACAGAGGTGCAGCAAATAACAATTATTTGTCTTTTACAGAGGGAAATACCTGGACATTTTGGCCTTGGGGAATATCAACGTTTTACCTTTAATATCAGAGAAGCTAAGCAATAGGAATTAACCAAGTATTTTTTGAGCAGAACTTCTCATATATGTACCAGCAGCAGTTTGGGCTTGTTTTAATGTTTAACATGGAAGTTTTTCATTCACACACGTATATTATACTAATTGTAGTAGTTAATTAATTAAAACATATTTTTCTGCAGGTCATGCTCAGCTGAAACACTTCTACATCTCCACAATACCAAAACATTTGGATTGCCCTTGTTTGCAGGAATGCACTCTATTGAAAAATCCATATATGTAAAGGAAAAAGGTTAGGAACAGTGAAATTAGTTTTTGCCTGGAGTTGAAAATAAATATTCCTGTGCTATATTGGTGTAACATTACTGGAGATTTTGAAGTCTGTCAGAGTCCATTTTCCATCCTTAAAGAACATAAAACTGAGACATAATGATGACATTTTCGTGCTGTAATGCAATTATGCAGAAACATAGAAACATTTAAACTATCCACCCTTTACACAGTTATCTATCTTATGATAGAGAATTATGTAAATGAAAACAGAACAGTCTCCTATGTAAACATAGACCTATGTGATAGTTAGAACTCATTCACACTAACAGTATATGCTGCCATATAGGACAGGGTCACTGCTTATATTTTTGACTATAGATTTAAATAGCTATCAGATAAATATTGAATTCTAATAGATTATATCTAATATTTATTGCTTTGATATAGAATATTATAGAAATATAGTATACTACTGTAGACAGTTTGATCTTCAGCAGTCAGTGTAGGCCAGCACCCTCCTTCAGGGAAATGAATGTTGTTAGCTGGGCTAAATTCTACTGACACCTGTGATGCTTTCATCCTTGATACACAGTAGTGTATCTGGATGTGCAGCTGAATGCAGAGTTTTCCTCACCCTTTATATAAAGGTAGAAGTTTTAAAAGTTCTAGGTCAATCCTGCATTTATTTATAGTTACATTGAATGATTAAATAGTTCCAAATCAAAGTATTTAGTGCATATAAGATTATGAACAGTCCCTTGGTGAGTCCAGTTTCTCTACTGGTCCCAGAGGGAGCCTCTGATCTTAAGGCTGCTATCTCAATGCTTGGCTAGATTTCTAAAGCTCTGTAATACGAATCCAAGCCACTGCCTTAACATGTCATGGTGGTATCAGGATCTCATCCACCAGATCAATGTGCTTGTCTGTTGTGCTCTACCACAGAATCACAGAACGGCAGGGGTTGGAAGGGACCTCTGAATATCATCTAGTTCAACCACCCATGAGCAGGATCACCTAAAGTAAATAGTGTAAGAACAAGTCCAGATGGGTTTTGAATGCCTCCAGAGATGGAGACTCAACAGCCTCTCAGCAGCTTGTCCAGTGCTTTGCTACCATCAAAGTGAAGAGTTTTTGTATGCTGCTCTGTTCCAGTTTCTGTCCATTGCCCCTTGTCTTGTCACATGAAAGCCCACAGGTACCTGAGTCCACTGAAAATTGGCAGGTTATTAGCCCATAGTGAGTAACAGGCAGTTAACATTGCTGCTGCTGGGGCATTATGAAACTGACAACAGAGTTTTCTGTGCTTCTCAGACTTCTAATCCATCCCTTGCATCCAACAATATGGTATCCGTATTTGTGTTATGGTTGGAGATAGGCATTCTTTCCCTATTGCTAGATACTGGCATGCTCTGTCAGCCACACAAAACTTACTTTTTTTCAAAGAGAAGCTACAGATTCTTAGTAGTACATCAAAAAATGTCATCAGAATAATTATGTATATCCTAGTATCTTCAGCTTCTTTCAGATTTCTTTGCCAGCTGGCAGACATTTGTTTGCCATAAAGAACAGCCCTAGAAACACAGTATTGAAGGACTCTTTCCATAATTTTACCTGATACACACATAAAGTCCAGAATTGCATTGGTTTAGATTTCTGATGCAGTACAGATTCATCAGTTTTCTTATTAAATAACCTGACTGCAGTAGGTACCTTGCTGTTACAGGAGAGAGCAGCTCTTGCAGCTGCATAGTTCAGGAATTCAAGTGGACAAATGAGTGCTGGAAAAGGTCCTCATCTTCTTTGACTGACTGTGAACCAAGTTCCTGATTGACATTTCTCTGTGTAAACCAGTGGCATTAAAACAACATTTGACCCTTTCTGTTTGCAGAAGGTTACAGGACTTGGGAGTGGTTTACATTCAGGCAGACTATATTGATTGAGGTAAATACTACTTGGTTGGCTTTTGTTCTTACTTTCTTAAAGTGTGTTTTTTAATTAATGTTTCAGATAAATCTAGCAGATACCTTAATGCAAGCCATGGTGTTGTAAAGCAGAATGGTTTTTAAAAGTAATGGTGTTTATTTCAGTAGAGAAAGATATATATAAGATATTTAATACACTAGATACTAGCTTTAGGTCTAGTTTTTGTAATTCTTGTCTTCCTGTCAAAACAGCCTTCATGAATGGCCTGTGTGTGCCAAGCACCCAAAAAGAGAATAATGCCATGAAGACCTCTTGCAAGATGTTCTACACTGTTACCTAATAGACTTTTGTCATTTTACTATAATAATTAGAATGGGGTTTTTCTTTGCAGATAAATTACAATTAAAGGCTAAAGAAATCCATTGAGTAATTAAAGTAAGGTATTTTGTTTTGATGTATTGCAGAAAAAGTGGAGCTAGCAGCACCAAAATTATGCATACCTCACCATCCACAGATTTTCCAAAGATATTCTGAGTAATTTAATATTTACTAGGGCTATTTTTACATATGTTGACAATATTTTCTGTGTGCCTATTTCTTTTTGCAATAACGAGGTTTGCTTTTCTGTCTAATGGTTTAATACTGAAAACTTTGCAACAATGTTAATGTCAGTGAAATGTTTGGTTCTCCATTTCAATATCAAGCTAATTGAGAAAAAAGAATATTTGCAAAATAATGCTTCTTATCACATGTATCTGAAAATAAGGGTTAGTTTACATGAAGCTGCATTGCCTTAGCTTTCAAATATATTTTGTATTACGTAAGTTAACAGACACTGTATTGCTGATTTTTTTCCCTTTGCTTATTCTGAAACCTTTGTTATGATCCACAATAAAATTTGCACCTGAAAATCAGCACTCTATGTTGTTGTTGGGGCAAAAAAATGAGGAAGGCTGTATGGTTTCTGTTCTTGGAGCTTCCAGACCTCTCCATCTAACCCATTTTCAGTTACTTCTTTGTGGGTGCAGTAGGTGTTTATTATTCTGTGGGGGCTGGTGACAGCTGAAAGTGGGTTGGCAAAAACAGCCATGTAAACATATGCTAGAAATGATTAACAGCAGCAGGTCAGGAAAATGCCATATTTGACTCAGAATAGCAAAGTATACCTTTGCTTTAGTATCAACTGTGTCGAATGCTTCACTGGTGATACTGCAGCTGAGTGTAATGCCTTTTTCCGCATTTTCTGCAGAAACAATGTAGTTACAAAATGAACACAGAATTTTAAAGTAACTGCAATTATCATTTCAGAAAATAATGGCATTTAGGAAGATTTTGAGGTCTAGTTTTTTACAAACTTGTTTTTGTTGTGACCCTTTAATACAGGAGCATCAGTGCAGAACTGGGAACCAGTCAAAAATACAGGCAGCTACAGATCGACATTTTTAGACACTGAATTACTGGAATGAATCCAGAAGCAGGTGTGTGATCTATAGGTCTGCTTGCAAACCTGAAACCAACAAGCAGAGCTGCCTGATCAACAGGTAGCACTAAGGACAGGGGGAGTTTTAATGCCATTCTTCAATCCCAGCCTAATACTCAGAGCGGGAAAGAACTCTCTCTATCTACTTAGGTTCCACAGTCTTAAGCCCCACCATAAACACTTGCAGCTTTAGTCCTGAATTTTGTAGATTTTTTCCTGAAGAGCAAGTAGACTTGTTCTTCTTCAAACTTTGCAGTACAACAAAAATGTCGTGGTCTGGCTATCTCAATTCCTTCATTGCTTTCGCATTAACTAACAGAGAGTAGAAAAGAGAGTGTAAATTGTGATTGGGTTGTTGAAAATGTGGAATAGGATGTGGGACAAGAACCAGTCTTCTGGGCCTTCTGTAGGGCCTGCTTTTGTATTTTAATCAAAGGGTGCTAAAATTCCAAACCACATTTTGAAAAGGAATCAAAATTAACATCAACTCTGTTACAGTGTAAAGTTCCTGCTGAGTTTTGATCACTCTCCTCTTTTCCAGAAGGCAAATCGTATCCAGAAGGCAAATCGTATCCTGGGCTGCTTCAAGAGGATTGTGGCCAGCAGGTCAAGAGAGGTGATTCTTCCCCTTTACACCACTCTTGTGAAATCCCACCTCAAATACTGTGTCCAGTTTTGGTGTCCCCATCACACAGAGCTTTTGGTGGCAGTCCATAGGAGGGACACAAAAATGATCCAAGGGCTTGAGCACCTCTGCTATGAGGGTAGGCTGGGGAATCTAGGGGTGTTCAGCCGGGATAAAAGACAACTCTGGGGGGACCTTATAGCTGCCTTCCAAAACCTGAAGGGATCCTACAGGGAGGCTGGAGAGGAACTTTTTGTAATGGTGTCTAGCAACAAGACAAGAGGGAAAGAGGTTTTAAGCTGACGGAAAATAGGTTCAGGCTGGATTTTAGGATGAAGTTCTTCAGTACAAGGGTGGTGGGACTCTGGAATAGGTTGCCCAGGGAGGTTGTGTATACCTGCTGCCTGGGGGTGTTCAAGGCCAGGTGGATGAGGCCTTGAGCAGTCAAGTCTGGTTGTTAGGCATTGCTGCCCATGGCAGGGAGTTTGAAGTAGATGGTCTTTAAGGACCCTTCCATTCTGTGATTCCAGGACACTTCTGTGAAAATGGCCCCAAGAGAAGGTGTTCCTACCCCACACAGCCTGCAACCTGACTTAGGTTTGCCTTTCCTCTAGCAAAGCAAATAATAGTGTAATCTTATGCTTCCTGTTTGTTCTCTGTCATTAGATGAGGTCATGTGGGTAGGTGACCAGACATCAGCTACAAGCTGTGTACTAGGAAAACAGCAGGCATAATTGCATTTTGCCTGTAAAGCAAGTTGAGATTGCTTGGGCCTTCTCACCACAAGTTATGGATTGAGTGTTGCATCTCCTTTTTGGATCCCAGCCAGGCTGAAACTTAAACTATTCCATCCCAGTGAGACTGGTTCAGCTAAGAACGTGTGCAGGGATAAAACGCTAGGGATTTTTTTCAGTTGAAAATCAAGGGTGAAACTTGGATGGGTTTGGGAGGAGATGGCACACAAACAGATTTTCCAGGATTGCAGCCTTGGTGCCTGTATTCTGTGTGAAGAACAGAAAATGTGCTTGAGGCCATGCCCCTCAGATGTGCTGGGAAAGGAAAACAGGAAGAGCATCTTCTGCTTCCCTTCTGGGATCATGTTATGGCAGACTGCACAGACTGTTTCCTATTTGGCTCAATTTAATTTTACTGAGAATAACTCTGGAAACGTGCTTTAACTATTCCTCTCTCTCCTGAATGTTTGCACTGTTCCAGTTAGGTGAACATTAATACTAAACTGGCATGTTGAGGCTCTAAAGTCTTCAGCTGTGACTGATCAGCACCATCCACTGCTTAGGTCTTCGGATGCTGGGAGGAATGAGTGGTGCTGACTGTAGTCGTGCCTCAGAATGATCAGTCCATTGGATCACATGCCAAATTTATAACTGTTACATTGAATGAACAGATGAGGGCTATTAAATTACATGCAGGGGGGTGGGAAATAGCTGTGACTAGAACTTTCTTTTTTCTTTCTTTCTTTTTTAAAAAATGTAATTTTCCTTTTGTTTTGTTTGTTTTGTTTTGTTTGCTTGCTTGTTCTTTTTGTTGGGTGGCAATACTTATGTGAGGGGGCAGTACAAGGCCTGAGACTTTTAAGGTGCTGAGGACTGTAGCCTCAGCAGAATGCTGAATTAACTTTAATATGTGAGAAAAGTACTTGTGGTTTCTTTGAGTCTGTTTTACCTAGACATGGATAAATATTCCTATCACTGTGGGAAGCCTCAGTCACATTTACACTAAGGCCTGCATTGTATTGTCTTCACATCCTAGCACAATCCTTTATAATTACACCCACAAACCCATTACTTTTAAGGCCTACTTTCCTCAAGTGATCATTTATAGCTGCTTTGTAAATGACCTCATAAAAGATACATGTTTCTTGTCCACTCTTGTATTCATTAAGAGTTTTTCACCTACATGAGGGTTGAAAAACCAGGATAATTTATGTCTTCTCTTGTGAGGCCCTTGGAGATCAGATAACTAAATCAATGGCAGAGTAGCAGAATGCTGCTGTCTGCTTTCAACCTTGGCATTACATTTTAGGCAGATACAGCTCAGGTGTGCTTATTATTGGTGTTTGGTTTATATCCATGCCTACAGGGTTTGTTGCACTAGCAATTCCATGAATGCAAGCTATGATACAGGCCTTGCTTTGAAAGGCTTGCAGTCTTACAGGAATGTGGGAGGAGAGAAGCTGTAAACGAACTTCTCCAGTTTACAGAGATCATAATAGGTTTGGATTAGGAACCAAAATCTTCTCTCTGTACCTCGTGTCTTTTAAGCTGTGGTGTGGAACAAGGCGCTAGAAAGTTAGCAATGCAGTTTGTGTGTACTGCCCTTCCCCAAGGAAAAAGGGACCAGAGGAATCATAAAGCATGAGAGATTACCACACTTCCAGTGGTAAAGGTGTAGGTGCTTAGCAACAGGCCACTGTGGCAAGTGTGGGTTTGTTGGGTTGCTTGAGGAGAAATTCTTCCCACTGAAGTACTCCAGGGCCACTGGCTAGGAAGGAATTACCAGGGCTACAAATTACCTGCTTGTGATTTAGACTTTCCTCTGTGATAGCAGTTTACACACTTGCATGTGCATATTGTTACAATAATAGAGTACTGAAGGTGGTGTGAGTCCTGGATTTCTAAGCCTTCTGTACCTCCAGATATTTCTGGATGTTTGTAATGGCACTTGAATAGACAGAAAGGACATCATTAGAGCATATCTATATCCTTAATTGCATAAAACCCTTGTACATCTACTGTCTGAAACCAGCACTTGGTTCAAACACTATCATACCCTCTAGCTTCATTTTTTCTGTTACCAGGACAAATTAACCCATTAGCTGCACACAGTGTATTGTGAGTCAGAGGTATATGACTCATATGAATAGAACACATTTCTATTCTGGTTTTAATTAACTTGGCTTCCACCCAAATCCTCCTTACAAATGAAAGATACTACATTAGCTGAAGTCTCCAATACATTTTTACGGTTTCTGCTAAACTTACATGTGTATTTTTATGAGATAATGCTAACAAAAAATAAAATACCATGGATGCACTTGTTTAAAAAGGAGGCAACAAAACTGTTTTATTTGACAGAGTGTGAAAGTATTGTAATTAGTCTTGTTTGTTTGCTTGCCTTGCAAACTAGATGAGAACAAAAAAGAAATGCACAGTTCTAACACATCGGGAAATTAGTCCCTATTTTGATTTAGATAAGTGGAAAACAAGTGTGAGGTGTCCCTGCCCATGGCAAGGGGGTTGGAACTGGATGATCCTTGTGGTCCCTTCCAACCCTGACTGATTCTATGATTCTAAGTTTTTGGTGGCCACATTTCCGGTAGAAATGCAATACTAGGTGACACTTTCCATTCTGATTTTCATAATTTTGCCTTCTGATTACTTTTATTTTCATTCTTCCTTGGTTTCTTTTGAAAAATAAAATGTGAAGATTGACTTAGTCAGGATTCTTATCAGTATTTCTAATGGGGTCACTGTGACTTCTCTTAATAAAGCAATACCGAAATCAGTATAAATATAAATTATGGAGAGGGTAATCTGAGCCATTACTAAGTGCAGCTTGTCAAAACTGAAGCAATACTAATTGTATTTACACAATTTAAAAAAGAAGAAAAACTGAGAAAACAAAACAACCCTTCTCTGACCCTTGCAGAAATCCAGGCCTGAATTTTACTTAACACTGAGTTTTCTTCATGGCACCTTAGGGACTCTCATTACAAATGACAAGAGGCACACAGATACTTGGTGGAGCCTTCCCACCACACCACACTGTCTAAAGAAATGATCACAGAATAAAAGCAGAGGATGAGGGGAAGAGAGAGAAATGTATCTTTGTGTGAACACTTTGTAGTTTGCAGCATGCTTGTATAACACAATGAGGGTGGGCCAGCTGGCTGTAAAGTAACCTAGACTGATAAATTAATCAGGAGTATGCTCTGTGTGCCACCAACTGTCCTGTGACTAATAAGTTAGTTTTCTGCTTTGGCAGGTTCAGTGAGTTTACTTGTAGCATGAAGAAGAGAGATGGAAGAAAAAGGTCAGGTTTTAAAAGGGGCTTAGTTTTAGGGGCTCTGAAATGAAAACTTGCATGTGGACCTCTACTTCCCAGACTCTGCAGTCCCATAGTTTAATTCCAGTTGCTTAGAGCACTTAATGGAGATCTGCCTTCAACTCTGACTGCCACCGGTTAGTCCTGATAAAGCCCTAACTCGCCTTCTCATTGCCTAAGTGGTGACATTAGGACTTTCATCAAAGCAAAGAAATTAGAGGCACGTAGCAGACAGCTTCATTTAACCAGAGCTCCATGTTCAGATTCAGAGATTTTTCTGTCTCAGAGAAACATTGTCCTCTTGTACAAGAAAGTCTGGCAGTGAATTCACTACAATATGCACATCCCAATCGCTGTGGAAAGTTACCAAGTTGATAGGAAGCAGATTTAGGGCACAGATTTATCTGCTGATACTTTAAACACACTGCTTTACAGGATCCCAAGTATTCCCCAGCTGGAAGTTCTGAGTGTTAATTTCTGAAATTCCATTGCTGATACCTAGGCCTTGCTTTTGATTTCTCATTAGCCACAATACATTCTCTGTGACCACATTGCTTGAGGTTGGATTACCAAAACTGTCAGGATGCCTGTTTTATGCATACAATAATGTCTCTCCATGAAACAGAGCTCCTTTATAATAATCTGCAAAGTATTGCGTGATTCACCAGGGCACAGAGCATGGTATGAAGATAGGCTACTAACGGGCAAGTTTCTCTGTGTCAGCTCTGCTTCCTTTCATGATACGTGTACAATGAAGCCTCCATCAAACCTCAGGATGTTACCATGTGTGCACAAGAACAGAAAAGATCCAGGGCTCTCCTTCACTTTGTAGTTAAGGAAGTAGTATGTAGTTGTGCTACTTGAAGGAGGAAGAAGGAGCTGTACCCTGATGTGAGAGAGAGGATGGATCTTTTGGGGGCAGCACAATCCCAGAACCTTTATTAATCTGTTTCTTAGCAGACCTGTAACTTGCATTTTGAGCAATTTCAGGAAATGAGCTGAACTACCTTGTATTACTGGATCTTTGTCATGCACCTTAACATTTTGACCCTAGAAGTCTTGTGATCCTGTGTTCTCTCCTTTAGAGTGACACAATCTCACCCAGTATTATTGCTATCAAGGCTGTAACTTCTGTAGCTTTTAAGACCTCTTTCCCAGTGGTTTGGTTACCCAAGGGATAGGGAGTTAAGCTGCAGTGAGTAACACAAACAGAAAAGTTCTGCTCTCTTAAGTCAGGCAAAATTTTCCACTAGGTGAATTCCCCCAATTAAAAGTCGGAAGATTTGTTCCAGGGAATCAAGGCACGCCTGTTATTTAAACGCAATTTCTCTTTTATTACTAACTTATTAAAACTTACTATTCTTTATTAATTGGCATTAATTAACATAAAATTCCCAGGGTCTGGTACAATTCTACCACCCACAGCCCAGTGCTCTCTTATTTGTTTCTATTTAGAATACATATTGCTAGAGTATGTAGGATTATATTGCATGCTGAATTATTTTCAGGGAGGACTGTGACACTTGGCCTTGATCTTGGCTTTCTCTAGTACAGAGCACTGTAAGTATCATGTATTTATTTATAACTTGATGGAGCTAACAACAGAGGCTGTCTGACACTATGCACTCTCTCTTTACGCTGTAATTCTCATAAGAGGATCTTGGGAATTACAGGGAGGAGAGCTTTGCCATTTGGAAAAAAGGTCTTACAATTTAATCAGAATACAATTGTAGCCAACCAGCGAGTTCAACCAGTCAGTCCAATTATGGTGTGAGTTGAGTAAGTCTCTATGCTCAGGGTTCCCTTGAGTTGCTTTTAGTTATGAAATAAAAACAAGGAATTAGGTCAGTTATATTCTGTTGACTTCTGATCACACAGCTTTAAGACAGTATAGCAGTTGTAGCTTTGCCTAAATTAATATTTGGCATCTCCCCACTAAGACTAGGCTTAGCCACTGGTTGAAAGCTAAATTGGGAGTGCTCAATCCAAATGGCAAATTACATATGTGCTTGTCTCTAGACTGGTTTTAACCCTTGCAACACTGCAGGAGAGTATTGTTGGTCTAGTGCTAAAAGATCTGCATCAACCTTCCTATCTAGATGTAAGAAGAATAGATATTTCCCTGGGCACCTTGCCTCCTCTGTTGGTTATTTCCTCCTTGACTGACTCTCATAAGATCTTGTGTGAGCCTTTCTACCAAATTTTTCCTATTACATTAGCCCTTCAAAAATGTCCAGCTCCCAAACTCCCCTTCATCTGTTCATACCTTATGACCTATCTCATATTCTAGGTGTCCCTTTTCTCTGCTTAAGATAGTTGATCAAGCCAATATCCAAACAAAGTCATGCAGCTGATCATGCCACTCTCACCAAACTCCTATTTTTTTTTCCAACTGGTCTTAATCACTATGGCATTCCTGTTCCCTTTCTCCATGCAACATTAAAAGCTTTGAATAGTTTCTTTATCTTGCTGCATGTAACATCTGATAGAGCTTATTTCTATCATCAACTTCTCATGTTCTATGGACAGACTCATCCCTACTATATCCCCTGCTATAATTAGGTAAGGTTAAATAATAAGGTAAGATTGAATGAGCGTGTATCACTCAGGTTTTGCTACAATCCAGCACATTCTGCAACATAACTTGCAGGATTATTCTAAGGAAAAAATCAAAATTCTGACCCAGCAAACAGCCTGTGGCCATTGCTTTGTTCATGGATGGTCAAATATGTTCCTGTTCACACAGACTGCAATTTAGTGACTGCACAATATGAAGAGTATGGCTGCATGCCTGTGTCCGTTACATTGCAGAACAATATTAAGCTAGATAAGCACTGGGAGATTTTCAAAAGTGCTTGGGCTTTGATACATCCCGAATGTTTGGGGTTTTTTGTATGCACTTGGAGAAGTCAGAAAAGAAATCAGACTATAAATTGTTTTCTTTAGCAAGTCAAGTGTGCTTTCAAAGCTTTGTGTGCTAACAGACTCATTGCAAAGGCAGTAGTAGTCCTTTCTCAACATCACTGGGCGTGAGGCAGGCTAGTCTTCTAGAAAACAAAAATACTGTTTCCTGTTTTGTTATCTTCTGAAACAGGTAGATACTGGTATGGTCTGAGTTATTAAAGAAGTCAGAGATCATTGTGTAATGTATTGAAATAAAGCTGTATCTAAAGATGTATTTTTCTAAATATAAGTTATATGTATTTGAGAAGGATAGCATGAGAATTAATTCCAGAAACAAGATGTAATCAGTTTACCTTTCTTGGCACTCTTGCTGCTAAATGTAAAAAAAAACAAAACCACCTCATTTAATTTACTATATAATTATCCTCATATATTCTTGAATGAAAGCATAGCAAAGATCACATTTCTGGCACATTTGGGAGCAAAACAGTTAAATTGCTAACAAATAATGTTTTGTAGTTTGTGTGAGAGCCAAGAAGATTAATGAAATGTTCATGAGAGAGTCTGGCAAGAAGCCACATTCCTATGGGAACATTGCTGCAGTGAGGTTTAACGGAGCATGAGGGACATTAAGAAACAAATGTGTGGGAGTTTTAGGGTGGACTGTAAATGATCAAGAATCTAGTAAAACTAGATATTGTGCATTTTGCCTTTGAGGCTTTTCAGGGGATCTCTGTAACATTTCTCATCCTTATCTCAAATCTGTGAGGAAGATGAGCGAAGTGCATCCTTCTTGGGTTTTTTAAGAGCAGCTGTCAAACACTTGAGCTCCAACTGACTTCTTTGACTGTTACAGCAGATGTAAACTCATTAAACAAATGGCTACAAGAAGTAAGTCTTTTTAGTCTCACCAGAGATTTTGTGTAGAAGCTCTTCAATTTAATGCTTAATCTGCCAGCCTGCCCCAAACTTGCCTATGCTTTTAATTGCAAAAGGCTGTGCTAATTTCATTCTTTTAGACAAGCAAAGGAGAAGCTGTCCTAGTATAGCATGATTTCTTTTTTTCTGCTGTACCACCACCTCTCCTTCCTCTGCAGTTGGCTCTGAAATACATCCTTATTGACCATGTGTATCCATCAACATGCTGCATTTCAGTTAAGTTAGTGAATGTTATATTTAATCAAAGATAAGGCAACAAGCTAAGTTTCCTGTGTTTCAGAAGAAAAACTATAAATAAGATTGCTAACAACAAACCCTTCTTTTTACAACATCAAAAAAATAAATTAAACAGGAAGCTATTGATTTCCCTGTGAGCAGAGCAGGCACTGAGAGATGCATGGACTTTACTGTACTCTTTCTAGAGGTTTTCCAAGTTAGCTGAAGTAGTCATCAATGATCATCACGGATGAACGTTCAAGTGAAGCAAACCTGTGTTCTTACTTACCTTTCCACTAGATGGCAATGGTACATGGTAGTTACATGTACTTTAGTACAGGAAATCTTTAAAAATTAAAATTTTATTAGAGGTTTGAATATCTCTTTAAATGAGGACAGTTGTACTATTGACATCTGCTGAAACTCAGCTGTTTCAGCAGTCCTCGTCTCAAGTAGTAAAACTTGGTTTTCTTTTTTTTCCATAATGACAGCCATACTCAGATTCAGAAATAACCCAGATCTGGATACTGAATCTATTCAAAAAGCAGGTGTAATGCTGTGATGGTGGGGTTTTCTAACACACTGAAGTGTGTACTAAGTTTTTACTTTTCTGGTACTAAAACCAAGAGACAAAATAATTCTTGAAGTCATTTCATTGACTTCTGTTGAGCTACATTAGGGGTGGATTTGGTTGAGAGCTTTTACTTTACAAAATTAAGAGGACAGGCTCCTGTGTGAGGAGCGGAGAGGACTCTTGCTGTGGTGAGTCAGAACAGAACCCAGTGTGGGATTCCTTTGTAAAAGGTGTCCCAAATCCATTCTGGGGTGTTACATCCTAAAGGAGGTCATATTGGAAGAGAAGAGTGAGAAAGAAACAAAAAATACTTTTTTTTAACGTATCTAAAGATCTGAAGAAATGCCATAGGCATTCAGACAGATGGGGTATTGGAATCAAGTTGCTGGTGAGTTGGCATCTGTGCACACCATTTGAGACCTGTCTGTAATTCAGACTACAGAACAGCAGAACTAGTGGATTTCATTACCTGCTGTAATAGGCTCAACTGCTCTTGTCTAAGTGGAAGCTCTGCCAGTGCTTTAAGAATGATGGTATTGGACTCTTTCTATTCTTGTTTTATTTTATGTTTTGCATCTATTAACTTGTGACAGCAAGTGACAGCTGCTAGTTGGGCATGAGGGAATGACAGTTCCCACCCTGTTACCATGGCTTTATTTAGGTTGGTGCATGTGGACACTTAGGCAAAAGAAGAAATTATTCTTTCTCCAGTAACTACAGAGTGGAAGATGTGCCCCAAAGGATGGGGGTGTGTGTGTTTTAGAATATGTTTAGTGGTCTGAGGTTTAATAAGGCCAACTGCAGGGTCCTATTCCAGCCTCAAGAATTTTGAGATTCTGTGATTCTCTCTCAGCTGAATCTCTCTCTGGCAGAATCTGTGTTCTCTTCTTAACTCTGAGTATTGTTCTGATATCCACAGTCAAACCCTGACAGTTCTTACATACTGGACTACAAAAATACTCCAGCAAATCAACTGTAGGAAATGCAACGGCCTGGGTCATACTCTTTGACCAACGTAAAAAATTCTAAATACAATCTAGTGTGTAAAATGAAATAATCACAAATGTGAATCACTGTCATGGATTTTAAGGTCTCAGCAATGGTGTGCTGATAATAACCAGCTGTTACCAGTGGGGTAATCCCCACTGTAGAGAAGAGGTGAGAGATACTTCTACAATAAAGGTTTCCCAAAGTAATTCTTACTAATTAGTCAAGAAAATGAATAAGAAATATGTTCTTTGCCTCAGAAGGCTCTAATCCCACTTGACTGAGCAGTATTAAGCAATCCTATCAAAGAGAATGTATTTTTGAAGCAGTCCTTGGGGCAAAATTAGAGCTTCAAGAATAAGAAATAATGAGAGATGTAGTGGGGAGAGGCTTTTTTATTTTTGGAACAAATATTAAAGAAGAGCCTTTGCTTCTGAGTCAAGTTCCCATGCTTTTTCATTATGTTTTTTGGCTGAAGTGGTCTTTAGATAACAAATGTGTCAAGCTGTTCTGTCTCACTAAGTTAGAATTAGGTTATGTCTGTGCAGAGGAAAGTTTTGGAATAGCTGCAAAAATAATTACAACACTGCTTGATTCACTGATGATGTTAATTGTAAATCCATATTAATCTAGGGCTGGGCAGGAGTTGCCAGAAGGATTCATTTTCTATGTACATGACAGATGTTTGTCTCCCTTTCCTTTTTTTCTGGTGCCTTAGACCTCAGATATCTCTAGTATTTTCTGAAAGCATAAACAGTAGCCTTAAGCAAAGTTGCCGTTGATAGGAAGGTTGCAGTGGTCTATATAAATCTCTTTACATGACTTCAGCTCTCATAAAAGCAGCTCATAATATTTTAATCGTATTCTGGAAGTCCTTGAATGCTAACATGTAGGAAATACCATACCAAGAGCTAGTTTCTTGGGAAACTTTAAGGTAAGTATTTATTTTTTTATTGTGTTTCTTAACAGGGGACAGATAGAAAATGTGATCAGGGAGAGAAAGTCAAGAATGGAAGATAAAAATGGGGCTTTTGGCTCCATTTTAGATGTAAGATAGAAAGTGGTTTTTTCTAATCAGATGCCATGTCTCTTGTTTGCAAGAGTTTTCGAACTGTGTGCCTGCTGCTGAGCTGTGGAAGGCTATTTGTGTGGGAAGCGTTTCTGTCTTTGGGGCTGTGCATTTCTGAAAGCTTGTCACATTCATGTGTTCTAGTGTACAACTGTTTAGAGCTACTCAGATGTCTACAAGTTGTCCTAGTCATGAGGAGACCACAAGAAGAACCCAACATACTGGTTGATTTTGCCTCTTACACAGAGATGGTTTGGCAATTTGTCACATGATAACGCCAGTTTATAAGCAAGTTTAAGGATACAGAAACATGGTGGTAGGTACCAGGAGATGTAGCTTTGGTGTGGAATCCAGGTTAGTCATGGCATTTCTCTATAGCCACGCTACCACAAACTGAGCCAGAGGTGAATTATATATCTGCCTAACTGAATGGAGAGAGCAGGAGTGATGCACATAGAAAATCCCACTGTTTTTCTGCTTCTAGGAAGAATACTGAGATAGAAACAGCTCCTGAGAGATTCCAGTGGAGTATAGAAACAAAATGACATGTCCTGTGTCTGTGCAAAGCCCACATGAAGAAATTAGTAAATTTGAGCATATGTTGAAAAAACACCAGTTCTGTGGCTACAAGATCAATGAAGTTATTAATTCATATGAGTAGGGCAGTTCCTATTCACAAATATCTTATGAGACTCCACACGGACTCAGGTTGTTGTTGCAAAATGTTTGAATCACATTTTCTCTGCAGACAGAGGAGCTAAAAAGTTCAGGGAGGGGAGAGGAGTGGTTAATGAATGGCAAAGATGGGTGCAAATTCATGCCACAGAAGTCAAACAGAGATCACAAATCTTCCAGACCCATCTGTAGCTGGCACAAACACAGGAATCACTAAATTGTTCTGCAGCAGAGGCTGCATAGCCCGTGAAAGGGTCCTGTTAAATGTGCTTTTATCCAGAACATTTATGACTGTAATTGCTGATGCAAGTTATTTGGCACAGCAACTGACAGTTCAATCATAATGTGGTGGTTTCTCCATTAATAACTTATCCCCTAATTAGTTCCTGTGAAGGTACTTCATGAAATCATAAAGTCATACTCTTGTAACCTCTGCAGTATAACATCTGCCCCATGCTAGCAATGAAGGACTGGAGTTCACTGGTCTGCTGAGCTGTAGTTGCAAGATGACTAGAGATGGGAGTGGAAGATATCAACTGCTCCCTGTTCTTGTCACTCCTAAAATTAAGGGCTGAACCATGAGCAGCATCATCATCTAGGGTGCTTAGCCCCCTCCAGAATCCAACTGGTTAGTAAGGTAGTGGAAATTAAGGTGGTATCATGTTCTCTGTGCTTCCCCATACTCAGATCTATCATCTGTAGAGGTCCAAGGATCTACCCATAATTTGTTTGGTGGCTTATTTTTCCCTCTAGTTCATGTTAAAGAAATCAAATGCATTTTCTACAGCTGATCCAAGGATAAACTGGCCTTCCTTTTTTGCTTTACTTCCTCAACCTTCTTTTCAATACACAAAGATAATAGCAGACTATCCCTACCATTCCCTTGCTTTTGTTTTGGGTTCTTTAAATTAATTTCCAAGTCTATGACATTCTATATTAGCAGTACCATCTGCTTGAGAGTGACATTTTCTCCATCTTGGCAACTAAAGACCTAGAGTTGCAGCTCTTTACACTGCGTGTTTTGCAGCTAAAAAGAGCCTCTTGGAGCAGAGGGAAAAAAACCCACAGAAAAATCATACTTTATTTTGTTATTTGTTTTGTTTCATGCTTACCCATGCAAGTATAGGGTACTATTATCCAGTACTACCTCACTTTTCAGATTAAATTCAGAGCTGACTGTTACCTGAACTGACACCACTTGAAGTAGGATATTGTCCTACAGGGGCTGCACAATATGAGGTTAATTTAATGGTGGTCTTAACTCATACATGTTGCATGGGCTTTTTTCACTTCTCTGGAGTTAGTGTTCAGGACTTCAAATCCAGGTAGGTCTCCAGTTGGGTCTGAAGTTACCTACGAGGCCATCTCTGGCACACCAAGTCTGTACGAGAAATTGATGAAGTTTGGTTGAGTATATTGTAAAGACCTCGCATCTTCCTAAAATATATCCAGCTATCAACATAAAACTGAAATCTTTTGGCTAGCTCTTTATTTTTCATTCTCACTTCTCAGCTTCCAGGCAATGCACTTTTCTACTGCTTTTTAGCTAAAGGTGCCATTTAAGCCAAGTATTTTGTACCTGGATATTTCTGTAATGACTAACTGGAACAGATGTAGTACCACTGCAGCTAGGTCTCCATTAGTTAACCCAAGTCTCCTGTTGTTAGGTTATTTATTAAGATGGTTATTTCTTGAAATGAAATTTGAGATACCTATTAACACATGTTACAAGCTGAACAGATGGCTATATATTTCTAACTCTAAAAATTATATGCTATGCAGCCAATACAGCTGTCCTGCCATCCAGAAGAGTAATGAGAATTATAACTAATATTTATATTTGGTTTTAAATATTTATTCAGAAGTTTTTGAAATGCAAATCTAATTGCCCCAGAAAAATGCTAACTTTCTTAGTACTGCACACTGTAGAAAATCATCCCAGATCAAATCTAGTGACGAGCCTGAAGAGCAACAGTTTAAAAATCAGGATCTCAGTTTACACCATATGGTCAGATACGGCTATTACATGGGCAAAGGTTGGGGACAGTCATGTCACTGCAAGGTTTTCTTGTGGTCTAGAACATGAAGTCATGGCCAAAAGTAGTGTCTTTTGCTTCATTGATTTCTGAAGTGGAGTTGTGCAGTGCAGCGCAGAGACACTTTTAAAGCTACTGAAGTAGCTTCAGTGAAGAGTGGATAAAGGGTCTGCTGAGGATTTATCCTGGAAGGTGTGTGTGATGAGCGGGTGTTGGGGACCAAAGGGGCCAGGCCAGAGTAGCCTAAGCCTCTCAATGAGTGGAAAGAGCATTAGTAGTTTTGCTGTGTGTGACACGACACTCTTAGTTGTGCCAACTTGGCCCTTAGGATTAAAGTAACTTTTTCTAATATTAAATGCTTGTATTATTTTTTACAACATCATATTGTATGGGATTTCTGTCAACCATCAGCAATCAAAGCAACAATAGAAAGACAGTATTTTTAGTCTTGTATTGACTGCCACTGGAGCTGAAGCTCTGCAGTTATCCAGGGAAGAGGTTTTGGAGGTCAGCAGAAGGACAGGCCGGGCCACTCTTGCTCCCAGAATGTACTCAGCCCATGCCAGCACATGGCAGTAGCATAGTGGGGAGGGGTCAGCATCTCTCTTCTACAGCTGAGTGGAACCAAAATGCAAAGAGGTTAAAAGATTTGTTTGAAGTCAGCCCTCCCAACAGATCACAAAGCCAGGAGTAAAGCCCATGTTTCTTCAGGTTCCACCATCATGTTTCACAGTGAGGCTGAGTTTTTGATAGTATCAACCACTTAAATGCACTAAGACCTATTTGTGTGCAATTTCAATAAACCAGCCGTGCGACTCCTTAGGGAGGAAGTGCACAGAGCAGAATTATGGACTGCAGAACCTCATTACTCCACTCACCCAGACCACAGTTCTCTCCTAGGGCCGCTTCAGTGACTGCAGGGAAGGGAAATGCTAGCTCTACTTCAATTCTTTTGGGACTGTTGTCTCTAGCATGAATGAGCATAACAGAATGCTGGCTTTAATGCATATGCAAACTCAACTTTATTCTTCATCACTGAAACTTGGAAGCAGGGCTGCACTGGCAATATAGAGGTACCTGATATTGCAGGGCATGACAGACCTTGTTTGAGTCCCACTGGTAGCTCAGCCACAGCAACCCAAGATACCACATGGGCTGCTTACCCTGCCAAGTGCGTTTGTGGGACAGTGGTAAAGTAACTCTTGTTACCTAACCATACTGCTTGCTTGGCTCTCTCTGCTGCATTGTAGGGTGCAGGGCATTCCCATGCCTCTTCTGTGGGGCAGCATGAGGAAATTTGAACACCTGCCGTTTGAAACTGGCCACTTCCGTGGAGAATGAACGGGAAAGCTGTGTATTAACACTTGACATGAATGCTGAATTTGGTTTTAAGTCTTATAGCTGTTATCTGAAGTTTCACCTAGAGGCATCATGAAGGTCCTTCCCACCAACTGTTGCTGTGAAAGTGCTGGGAGCTACTGTGCTCAGAAACAAAGGTAACAGCTCGGTTTAAAATTGACGTCTTTTGAGGGAAAAAAAGTCTTCCATCTAGATAAAGCAAGACTTGAAACAGTCTTGGGGAATTTATAGATGAAAGGAAAAAGTTTTAACTATATTTTGGAACAATTGTATGTTCATAGATTCACATTTCACAATTCAGCTGTGCTGGACAGTTTTGGAGAGCAAGAAGGGAATATGTTTTTACACTGTAGCAAATACAAAAGAAGGAATCTTAACTAAATTAGGTGTGATACCTTTTCTGTTTGCTTTTCTTTGGTATGTTGTTAGGAAATGGGCCAGTTTCAGGAATGTAGCTTTTAATTTTCACTACTACAGTGGGTAAACTGATAGCCTTTGCAAAAATATGGAGTAATGTTCTGGGGATAAGACTAGACCACACTGCCTGGCACACAAAGAAATTGTCTCTTTAGAAAACATAAACCTTTAGAACTGTAGAACTGTGAGGGATTTTAGAAAATCACCCAGTCCTGCCTTGCACTGAGCCTGGATCAAATACTCCCAGACCACCCTGACACGTGCACATCCTGACTTCTCAACAACCTCCTGTGAAGGAAGCTCTTCTGTTTTCCCAGTTGGTCTGTTCTGGTGTCTTACCATTATAATGCAATATAACCTAACAGGGATTCAGAACATGGCTGTGTTATAGTTACAATAGGGGACAAATTTGCACTGCCATCACAATGTAATGGATTACTAAAGTGAGTTTCATATTAGGTTTAACTTAAGCTGTAGGACCCTTTTTGTATTGATGGAGCAATATGAAGGGGCCACTATTGTAAGTGAAGGCGAGGCTCTCCATTTCGGATGAACTTTCTGTGGTTGTAGACTAGGAAAACTCCCTAGGATAGCAAAGGTATTGGCAGCTTAAAGGAAAGCAGATCATGTACCTCATCTGATCTCTGACAGTGTTATGTAACGCCAGAATTTGAATTGTCTGGAAGCAATAAAACCTACATTGATGACATGAGAGAGCGCAAGATTCTGAAACCATCTGCCACATTTTAATATGTATACAATAGACTTTTGATGTAACTTAGTTTTTTCCCCATGCTTTGTGTGTTCCATCTTTGCCAGTTTAACACTGAAGGAGAGCTTTCTGATACACCTATGTGACTGCCTTGTGTGGTGTATCCCATGCCCAGATGAAGCTGTACAGGATACCCAAGTCAAGCCTACAGCTCTTATCATCTGCATTTCTGCCTACCCTTTCAAAGAGTAAGGCTTTGCAAGAGGCAGCAGATTGTATTCCCTCTCTCTTTTGCTGAAAACAGTACAGCTCTTTCCCATTTTTTTATCCTGCTTGAAATCACCTGTTGATCTCCAGGCAGCTCCAGACCTGCAACTCGCACATTTGCAGAGCAGCCCTGCAGCTTCCCCTCCTCCATGACCCCATATGCTGGAAGCAGCTGGTTGGTCTGATCTGTGATCTATTAACCAGCTGCACTTGGCACACAGAGTTATGGAGAAGAGGAGAGAGGCTGCAGGTGAGGGTGTGCCTCTGAGTGTAGCCTCAAGCTGAAAGGCACGTTCTTCAGCTGCAGCACAATACCGGCTGGCCTCTGCTTGCACGTGACTTGCATGCAGTGTCTCACTCAACACAGCAGCGAAAGCTAAGGGGCCTGAAAATCTGTTTTGTTGTATGATGTGCCATAATTGACAGCAAGGTATCTGGTCTTCTTCTAGAATACCTATTTTTAAGGATGTTTTCTTGCTCTGTGAATTGAATAAACCAGTTTTGCAATCTGTTACAGGCCCCACCCTGCCTAACCCTGGCTAGTTAACCTGTAACAGATTGCAAAACTGGTTTGAGTCACACACTGAAGAAAGAGACATAAATTAGGTTTTTAATAGTTTAACTCTCCTCCTCACCAGTAACATAAACCATCCATTAATAGTGGTGCCATAGAAGCAGCACAACACATGATCCAGTCATTCCTTTACCACACTGTAGTGGCTCCTCTCATGGGTTTGGAAATTAAAAACTATGTAGGCAGGAGTAAAAGTCCCTTTCCAGTTCTGTAGCCTGCATGCCTAGTTTGTACTCTGGATGTAGGATTCACATATATGCCAGGAAGAGCTCTTACATAACTGAGCAGCCACTAAACACAAGACAAGGTATAGACAATGTTTTATATGTGTAAGGAGTTAATAACTGATATGTTACTGAAACAATCTGATTCCACTCGAGTTTATTTTAGCCATTGTTTTGCTATAATGCATGGTCAGAAGGAGCATGCATGTGTAGCCTGCTGATATAAAATGTAAAGTCAATGAATGCTTCTGCTGAGCAGTTGGCCCTTCCAACTGGTTTTAGATTTCTCATTCCCTTAGGCCCATTTGCAACCTTTAATTCTTTTATTGCAAAAGGGACAAGGAAGGAAGGGAGGAAGATAGGGAGGGAAGGAGGAAGGGAGGAAAGGAGGAAGGGAGGAAAGGAGGAAGGGAGGAAAGAAGGAAGGAAGGGAAGGAGGGAAGGGGGAGGGAGCTAGGAAGGACTCAAATGATTGAAGAGCTCATAGAGCGTATTTTTGCGGAGAGGCTGGCAGGTGGTGGTGTGTATGGGCAGAATTCAGCGCCATGTACTGCTACTCTTTGCTAGTATGGACATTAGGTGAAGAAACACTGCCCAAGGAAGGGGTTACAGGCTTGTAATTTTGTCTGACTCCTACTCTGTTTTTTCTTTACTTGCCTGCGGCAGTTAGAAGTGACTCAAAAGCCTTTGCCTGCCTATAGCTATGTAAGACCATTATTATTAATAAATCAAACTACTTCCTTCTGTATGTGCTTGGAAGGAGCTTAACATTGCTGAATGCTCTGCTGCAGTGAAGAATGTAGCTGTTCTGAGCTTCAGTTCTTTCCAACAGTTACTGATGTCAGTTATTAAATACCTCTATTTTACAAGCCATTTAATTGCTTACTTTAAAAATTCACCAAAGCATCTAGGGCCTGATTTTCAGTGAACTTCAGTTCTATACTCGCAAGGAATTTAGATGACTCTGTGACCTCATATTAAATGAATAACTTTAAAAAATGGATTTTTGAAACTATTGGTTGTACCTGACAGATACATGGCACACAGTATATTAAAGCACAAGACTTGTGCTCGTTTGTTTTTAGAGTATTTTAGAAGTTGATTTGCGTACAAGTCGTGAGACTGGCTCTTTAACTATACCAGAGACTGAAAACTTGAAAGAACTAACAGAGCTGAGAAGATTTTTATATGTAAATAAGAAAGAAAAAAGAACTACCGGGGGCAGTGTGGTAGGTGGTGTTTGCATTAGGAAAGTGTGATGTGCTAGAGGCGTAAAGAGCTGTTAAAAAAATAGATGGTACTGAGTTCAGCTATTACTTCAGCTACTGTGTGCTTTAACTTCTCATTAACAATTTCCAGTTGGTATAAAGAAAATACTAATGCTTAGGGCACAGAGGTGGTGTGAGGATCAACTGCTTAGTGTTTATAAAGTGCTTTGAAAATGATAAATGTTATGTAAATTAGGAAATGCTGACAGACATCATCCATCTGGGACTGATTGGAAAAAATAACAAATTAACTAATTTCTTCAGGATCTAGAGGGTAAAAGAAGCACATAAAACATACAAGGCTGTACAGGTGGTAGAGTAACTGCACTTGTGAGGTCACCTGAAATGAAGTCATATGTGAAATGAGGTCAGGATTTTCTATGTCTTTGATAAGCATTTGTCCATTACATCATTTAATTGTTTGACACACTTCTACCCAGCTATTTAATGACCATTTACAGGACCTGTGACTCACAGCTCCATATGTGTCCTACTTACCTGTGACGCCCACTGTGGGCAGGGCAGACTTTCCCCTGTGTGCTGTGTGGCACACAGCCCTGAGCCATGAACACTTACTGACTTTCATGACTTGTGGTCTTCCCTGTCTTCCTTCTGCCAAAACCCGTTCATTAAGACTGTACAGCTGTTCCCCTACCATTGGGAGCCATTGCTCTTCCTGTAGGAGGTGGTCCTCCATTCACACAGACCACTTCAAACACTGGCAATGTGTCCTGCCTGGTTGTCTATGGGATGTAACACATCATGAGCATAGGAGCAGAAAAGACAGAACAAAGAGAGCATTTGCAATTGGGATTATTAAGCTTCACAGTAGCCAGTCCATCCACTGGAGCTTGCAAAGCTGAAAACCTGAATTTTAAGAGCATTAAACAGCTGTTTTTATTTCAAGTAAGTAACCCTGTCAGTTCAGTTACTGCTTGTCATTTCTGGAACAGGGCAGAGAAAAAGCAAGGAGAGAAGAGACAGTCTGATGTTAAAATTAAATGTGTGGATCCTATTCTGATAGACTAGAGCACCATCCACCCTCAGAGGTTTCTACATCTTCAAATGGCTTCTCCCTCCCCCCCCCCCCCCGCCCTGTTTCCAAAACTGTCTATATAAGCTAGATGAAAACTAATTTTGGTTTCCCCTGGGAAAGATGAGGAAAGGTCGGGATTTACATGGTGATCTTTACTACTACAAATTCTGTAATGGCTATTCCAGAAACCTGATCCAGTAGCTCTCATGCCTGTGAACTGAATCCATCTAACTACTTACCCATACACCATTATGATTTCCCAGCAGCTTTGGGTAATTTTTTCTTCTTTCATTACCCAACAAACTGCAAATTACTGTTCATAATTTTCCTACTGAAAAGCCATGTAAGCCTGGCCTTCAAGGATTAGTTGCAGTAAGGAATGCACTAACTCTCTTTAGATGTTCTCTATACTCATTTGAACATATAAATAGTCAAGTTTAACAGGAAATAACAATCTGTTCTTCTGAGAGTCCTTTTCCTTTGACTCTCCTCTCTCCTTTCCTCCCTTCAGAAGTAGAAAGACTGAATCCTGCTAGGTTTGAATTGCCTCAAAAATAGTGCTGTGCTCTCTTAGCTCCCCAGTTCTGTCTTGAATAAACCCTGAACTTTGCAGATGGCTGGAACAAATTTCTACTTTTTGCAGGTCTCATTAAGCAGATGACATAGAAGAGAGCATAACAAGAGGATGTATCTCTTCTGACTTTTTCCTTTCTTAGCAACATCACCCTTAACACCTCTGCAGAGCTCAGACTCTAATTTTGGTTTTCTCCCAATTTTATTTACTATGTATCATTCTACCTGCATTATGAATGGGGAAATGGAAAAATCTGTGTAAAATGAGGGTAACTATATTCTGGCTGGGTGTTCAGTGTGCAGTTTGCCTTGGTATACATCAAGTATGCCTTCCACTTCAGGTGAAGTTTGGTTTTGTATTTACCAGAACTTCCAATGATACTTTGGACTCTGTATGGATAAAGAGTGTTAAACAGTTCCTCATTGTCTGGGACAGTTTGTTTTCACTTTAGCTACTGTCACTTGTGGTTCACTGGTTTTGGTAGCCTTTCCCAATATCTGGCAAGTTCTCCCTTAGCACGTGATTTTCTAGGGATTAGGTGAAGCAGCAGCCAGGGTAGTCTTTGTATGCTGCCCTTGGTGTGACAAGGAAAGTGAACTTTGCACTCCTGACCTGAGGCTGAGGAGCCTCAGCAGGAAGCACAGCTCAGCTTTTGCCAGTGGCTCCATGTCACCCCAGTGCCTGCTCATGCCTGCTCATGCCTAAAGTTGTTTTTAAACAGATAGGCCCAAATGCTGCACTGACTTACACCTTTTGCAGTCTCAGCAAAGTTAGTTGTGAAAGTGGAGTTTGTCTCATTGTAGAAGGAGTTGCTATCACCTACCACTTTCTCCAGTGGTGTATCTTCCATTTCACATGGTAAGATGGTGTAATGATCCCTGTGTGTGCTGCTGGCCTAGCAGGGAGCCAGGTCTGTGGGACCCCTTACATTTGAGGTGATGGTAAAGTGCCCACAGGCTAATTTGGAAGTGGCATTGTCACGGGGGGCAGAGGCAAGGCCTGCCCATGAAAGGACACAGCACAGCCTCTGTGCCTATGTCTCAGATGCCTGTGCTGGGACAAACTGTCACCTGCAGGGGTGTTTGTGTGTCCTCGATGACTGGGAAAGACCTACTTAGAAATCATTCATTTCGGAAAGAAGGAAGTCTGGACCCTGCCTCTCCCTGTAGAAGTCACCTGTGGAGTCATTTTGGTAAGATAAATGAATGCTTGTGGATGGCCTTGTGCAACAGATCTCACAGCAGATGCTGCTTTTAAGTGCTTTCAAATATTCCTTGGATGTAGATTTTGAGCATGATCCAAAGGAAGCCTCTAACGATACTTACGTAGTTAAAATAAACATTAAGGTGTCTTTTATTGTTACTGTTATTTTTATTACTGCTGTTATTTTTATTGCTATTGCTGTTACTATTGTTATTCAGTGTCTAGATAAGTACTATGATTTCCTAGAATAGTTACCCACCTAAAAAATGTTGAAATGAAAATAAATGAAGCACTTAGGAACCAAAGAGGATTCAAAATGCCTACACCAAACTTTCAGCATCTAAATACCATTTAAAATCCAGGCCAAGGTGGAGGGAAGGAATAAAATCTGGCATTTGTATATTATGCAGGCTGAGAAATGGTCAGAAATATGAAATTTTGATAAATAAAAGAAAATACAATCTTTGGGAATTTGAATGGGAAATAATTTCTCCTTTTTTTTTTTAACACAGCAGAAAATGATGGCAACAAAACCAAATTTGTAGTGCAAAGTATTTTTTAAAAAGCCCAACCACTCAAGTGGGTTTCACAGCAATTTATTTCAATCAGTGGTGCTAAGAATTATTGCTATCAGTAGAAGGAATAGCTGCTGTGCTTATATTATTTGCTCTAAATGAGGACAAGAGCCACAGCATTTTGATGCTAGTGATTGCATCAGTGGGAGAAATACAGAGCCCTGGACCCTGGTTGTGTAATTTTGAAAAGCTCTCAGTTCACCTTTAGAAATAAGCGATCAGAATTGCCTGAAATTATATATTTCCACTCTCTGTACTATTTTAACTCAGTTAGGCTCTGAGGCCATAGTTCATGTCCTGGCTCCCTCTCTACTCAATTATTGTAATTCATTATTAAGCTGTTATTTGTTTTCATACTTTATGCTGTCTGCTGCTTTACAAAGCTCAACAGCTAGATTTATAACATCTAGAACTCTGTTCCATTACATTACAGCTTCCCCACAGTATTTTTGTTTGCATGTTAAAAAACACATTGATTTGGGTGTGTAATTCTGTGCACACTACAACCCTAGTCTATATACTGCTTAGAAGCATTCCCTGAGATTAGCTGTTTTCCTAATTTGAACTGCAATCCAAACACAAAGTTTTAAAAGTCTTTCAGTGTTTGTAGCCAAAACGCAGTTTCTGAGCATTGGTGGGGTTGGAGGTTCAGTCCAAATCCAAAATGGGCTCTGCATCTAGAATTCACAAAGTGCATCTTGTCATCCTCCATCAGTACTCTCTAGGCAGATGAGAGTTTACTTACTCCTAAACTAGGAATTCTGTCAACCCTGTGTCTTTGAGTACAGTTTCATCTCGTGGAGTCTTAGAAGTGTCATGATTTTGGGTGGCTGGAGTGAAACATTTACATGTCCTGTACCTGGCTTAGCTAAAGGCAAAGAGGAATGGGAACAACAACTGTCTGCTAGACTCCCTAATTCCCCCTACTATCAGTGTCTGACAGAAAGTGAGGATGAGGAAAGGCAACATCAGTATCCACTAGCCTGTTAGTCCAGCCACTGCCTTCATGTGATGATAGGCTTCTTTGGAGGCCCAGTGGATGAAGGAAAGTACACTGGAGACACATGCACACACACACAACTTTCTCTGATGAATTGTCTGCCCTGTGTTTATTGATGAATGGCTTCTTCAGGCACGCAGGTGTGCCAAGAATTACAAAAGCTGAAAAAAATAAAGGGACACTGGGACAAGCCCAGACAGGCATTTCCTGGGGACAAATGCTTATCTCAGCTACAAAGGAGACAAGTGGGGAATATGGGAAAGTATACTGAGAAAGACAAAGAATGAGATTCAAGAGACAAACACCTATAAAAAGGCTTCAGGGAGAGAGTCTGGGGAAAGAGAAAAAAAACAGAGAAAAGATAAGGGAAAGTTACAGAAGTATTTGTAACTATAGAAGGAAGGCAGGAAGGCTAAAAAGAAAGTTGAAAAGGGGGGATAAAGATGGAGAAAAGGAAACCTACAGAAAAAATGATGGGGTAGAAAGAACAGCTGAAGGGAAAACAGCTGGAAGAGGAAGGGAGACTGCAGTTTATGAGATAAAAAAATAGGAGGTAGTAGAAACAGGAGACTGGATTGTGGTTTTTATATAGGAACCACTTTTGTCTCTCTCTTCCCAGTACACATTTTTTTTCCCCTGTCAGAAATTAATTTGGATTCCAGTTACGTATTTTTCAAAATGACTGCCAATATGGTGTGACATGGCATTCCATGGCATGACATGAGAGCCTACAGGATATATGAACCAGGAAAGATTGATACCTGATGAAATTTTCCTACCTCAGTCTTCAGAGGCTATTAGTTTTATCTGGAGCTCACTGGCCCACAGACCTGATGCTCACCTTGGCCTCAGTTTTGGTAGTTTAATTGATATAGTTGCCTGTGAGCAAGATAAGGTCAGGACAGAGCCTTGAGTTGGAACTCTGGGTTGTGGATGAACTTTTACATCGTGCTAATGGAAGACCTCCAATCTTCCCCAAGCATCTGTTTCTGAGTCCTCACTACCTATGAAGAACACTAACATATAAAGTTTCAGAACCTGACATATAATCAGAATTTTGTGAGCTTTCTCTACTGCCCTCAGTTAGCAGCAAAATGTGCAGGCATCAGGCAAATGTAATTATTCTTGAAAGAGTTATGAATAGCAAAAGAGCTACTGAAGTGTCTGTCTGGAGATACAGGCAAACAGTGACCACTTGGTTTGAGTTTGATTTATGCTCATCCACAAACACAGATGGAGAAACAACTCCCTTTCTTAGTTTTACACTAGAATAGCATAGTACTGCAAAAATTTCAGAGCTTTCATTTGTGAGAACTGCTGTAGGGAAGAAGCTGTCAAACTCTCTTTATTAATAGTCCAAAACTTTGCTGATTCCCCTCCACATCTACTGAGCTTTGATACCTTTTGGGCCCTGCACAGACACAGCAGTTAGAGTCAGTATTCTTGGTACTTTCTCTGCAAGCTTTATAGGAAAAAAAATTCCTCTTCACTTAAAGATGTTGCACATTTCTGTGAACATGCAGCGAGCATAGTGGAGTGAGTTTAAGTCCAATGAATTAAAAAATGTATGGAATAGGTGTTAGGAGGCAGGTGGTTTTTTTGTTTGGTTTTGTTTGTTTATTTATTTGGGTGGGTTTTTTTTTTCATTGGTTTGGTTTGGGGTTTTTTGATAATTTTTCTGTCCCAGCTTTGGAAAAGGGTTATAAACTTTGGGTACCTTCAAGGAACTGGCTTTTGTATGAGCATCTGCAAAGTGATAGAATGTTCCTAAGAGGGCAGGCACTTAGGTACTTACTAGGCAATATTACTAGAACTATTTGGAAAAGAAAAGGGGAAGGGAAAAGAAATTCTGTGTGTGTGAGGTGGTTCCTTGCAGCCTGCGCTGGGAGAAGAAATTTTTCAGCTAGTTTGGAATGATGAGGGGAAAACCCATCATATGTTCATTTTTGCATTCTCAAAATCCTGAGACCAACACCTGCTCAATGTTGTCTTCATTTGCTGTCAGTAATTGTCACATGGCTTTTCTGCAGGGCTGAGTTCTAGTAGAGTTCAGTAGAATTCAGTCAGTATCATTCACGTGAGCAGAGGGAACATTGCATCTTCTGCCTGCGCTGCCTGGGGCACACACTGTGCATGATCCACAACAGTGAAAAACAGTTGCAGCCTCTGTGTGAACTGCAACATGAGCTTTAGGCCACTCATTTTCAAAAGGCTCCTGGGTCAGTCACAGACTGAAATGCTGGCTACTATCAGCATGGCTGTCTCACAAGATCTGTGCTAGGAAAGCATTAGGATGAACACATTTCTGGTATTCAGAGAGACATGCTTGGCATCTTTTCTTAATGTCATACACAAGTAACGAACAGGGCTTTTTTTGTAAATTCCACCAGCATGCCATGAAGTTACATGGAACATGAGCATGTTAATGCTGTCTGATGACACCAACATGTGGTTCTTCTGAGGCTGTAATGTTATTTTCCTGACATCTCCAAAAGTGGTGCCCTGCTGGGCAGACTTTCAAAGGTGGATAGAAATGTACGTTTGCGCATCAGAATATGCTATTTATTCCACAAACAGGCATGGAGGTGTCCCGTTATCTGTTTTGCTTATGCAAATACAAATTTTCACAAGCACAACAGCTGTGCCTGCCCTGTGATTATTTTCATGAGGTAGCGGGTTGCTGATTGAAGGAGATGTGCCTTACGATAATGCTTGGGAAGCATTTCTGGGTGTTGGGTTATGCCAGTACAAGAAGGGTAAAGATAGTCTAATGGCATTTAGACTCAAAAGTAGAGTCATGCAAAACTTACATTATGAAATCTAAAGCTAGGTCCAGTTTTATGAGAAAGGTTGTATCTTGGGTTCAGGGTGGATACTGTGGATCCCTGGCATATGCTATGCCCATGTTTATTTGGGATGTGATGTGTAGCAAACCTTCCTGCCTCTGGGCTCTCCTGAGCCCCGGGCTGTTGTGGGCGGCCTTGCAGGCACTTTCCTACCTTTCCTAGGAACTGTCTTGGGTACGTTTGCTCAGGGTTCAGTGTTGCACATCAGGGTTGAACATGTGTTGGTCCTAGAAGAGCCTCCCTGTCCAACAGAGTCCAGAATGCAGCCAGCTTTTGTGGCCCACAGCAGACCTCTGTGGCCGCCCGGTACTTTGCAACTCCGTGACAAGGCTCTGCACACCTTGTTGCGGACCCCACCACACGGCAGGACAGGACAGCTGCCCACCAGGAAGGAAGCGGAGGGCACAGTGCCCCAAATCCCGCTCCGCTACTGCCGGGCCCCCTCCCGCGGGCTCCCCTATGAGGTCAGCGCGGCGCGGAGGCCCCGCCCGCCGCCCCGCCCGCCCGCGGCCGCAGGGGGCGGCGGGCCGCGCTCCGCCCCGCGGCCGCCCCGCTCCCGCGTTCATTTCATTCCTCCCCTCATTCCGCGCATTCCTCGCATCGCTGGCGCCGCGCAGCCCGGCCGGGAGCCCGGCCCGCCCCGCCGCCGGCCGGGCAGCAACTCATCCTCCGAGGGGCTCCGTCCGCCGGCCCGCGGCAACCTACTGCCGCGGTATAAATAGCCGAGAGACGGATTAAAAATAGGCGCGGGGCCATAAATAGCCAGGGGCGGCCCGGGGGCAGCGGGCGAAGTTTTGCCGTCGGAGCGCGGCGCGCTGGCGGTGCGCGGAGGGGGGGCCGCGGCGCGGAGGTAAGAGGGGGCCGCGGTGCGCACGCCGCGCCGCCGGCGCTTTGTGCACTGGGGCGGGGGGTTGTGTGTGGTGGTCGGTCCTCGCCGGGGGTCGGCCCGAGGGCTAGGTGGGTGGGGGGCCGGCGCCCCCCCGCAGGTGCTGGGGCAGGCGGGAGAGGGGCCGCGGCAGGGGGAGAAGTTGTTTCCCGCGGAGTTTGTGGCGCTGCGGGGCCGCGGCCGGAGCTGCAACAGGCGGCTGCTACCCGCCCCGCGCCGCTCCGCTCCCCCGCGCCGCCGCCGCTGCTCGCACTTAGTTGCCTGAGTCACGGCTCTGCGGCCGGGCGCGCACACGGGCGCGCGCACACACACACACAGAGGCACACACAGACACACACACAACACAAGCACACCGCACACACACGCGAGCGCGCACCGATTCTCGGCATTTTTCACATATTTTCCACGAGGAGCACGGAGTTCGGCGCGGCCCCAGGCTGGCCGCAGAGACTCGCAGCCCTCAGGAGCAGTTCCCGGCGGTGCGGGCTGCCGAGCGGCCCGGCCCGGCCCGGCCCGGCTCGGAGCTCTGCTCGGTGCGCTGCTCCGGGTTCTGCCTTCCTTCCCCCCTCCCTTTTATTTTCCTCTAAAAGATGAAAGAAGGAATGTCCTTTTTCGCTGCTTCTTCTCCTTCTCCAGAGCTGCTGCTGCTGCCGCTGCTGCTGGTTAATTGCACATTCAAGTGGAAAATTTTCGGGAGTCAGCAGAAACATTGTATCCAAAAAAGACAAAGTCGCAGTTACTACAGCACCGAGGAGTTTGTCCCTGGAAAACTTCCTTTCGGTAGGAACCGTAGGTGTTTGGGTTTTTTTTTTCTTTTTTCTTTATCCGAAACGTTTTAAAGAGATTTCTTCTACAGATGTCCTCGGCTCTGATGCGAGGCCGGTGGCAGCCTTTGTTCACAGAAGGAGCGTTTTCAAAGGAAGTACACTTCTGAGGGGGAGGGAAAAGTTCTACAGTACGGCTTTTGTAACCAAATTACAACAAAGCGGCCCCCTCCAAGCAGCTAGGCGAAAACAAGGAGGAGAAATCAAGCGAGAGGGGGAAAAATACCTCCGGTTTTGCCAAGTAAAAAAAGTTTGTGTTCCCACCTCAGCCGAGCATAATCCTAGTCAGGATTTTTCTCCTTTTGAAATCTGTTTTAAGTTGAATGGTGTTGCAGTGTAAAAATATTTATGAAACAATGAAATACCAGCCACCCACGTTTCTCGGGAGAGTAGTTAACTTATTAGAAACAAGTGCCTGCCTTTGATACGAAGAAATGAAAAGTGACCTCCAGAAGTGCTGGAAAGTTAGGGAGCAGTTGTGTCTTGTGCTGTCCGAATGTAAATGGCTCCCGGTGTTTTTTAACTGCTCGTCGTTGAGCACCATCTGGGAAAGAAAGGCCAAGAAACATCAGATTGCACTGGCATTTTCTGATGTAAAATAGTATATATAAGAAATGTAAGCTGAAATGGCAGACCTTCGGGGGGGGAAAAAAAAAAGTACCTATACAGCTGTAGTTCCAACAGAAGCATATTTGCTTTCCTTAAGTGCTGATAAAGTTTAGAAACACAATATTGTCAGTTAGCGGTTTTATAGAGATGTCCAACTTGGATAATGGCAAAGTTCGGAGCTCTGAGGATAAAATCCTGTTTAGCTGAAGGTTCAGTTATGTGGTACATCTAATATGGAAATCTCTGTGGGAATGCCTTTTACAGGAAAATTAATGTAAATAAGTGCTACCTGCAATTGAATATGAAAACAGAAATAATTATAATTACATTAGAACTTAATTTAAACTGATGTAGGGCTCTTCTTATAACCCTGGATTGGGAATGCGTGCCTGTAATGTATGATATATTCTGTCTCTATAAATAGTTGGGGAATACCATTACATGGATATTAGATTGTACTGATGGTAAGATGGTGCTATCAAACACGACACACACATTTATATTAAATTACTTCTGGGGATGGGAGTAAATCTTGCATGTTTGTTAGTGTGTGTGTGTATATTTGCACACACATATAAGCATACTTCATTTGGAAATAAAAATACAGGAATTAGTACTATGAATGTTCTCAAAATACAGAGTGAAAGATTTTGTATCTGGCTCACATTTTGAATGTGCAAGTTTAAAAGAACTCATCTATTTGAAATGGTTTTCAGTAAGGGCAAACTTTTTTGAGGTGAATTTTTCACCATCATGGTAAAATGTGTCTTCTGACACTGTACTTTTTTTTAATTAGGTCACAAGGCATTTTCTATACCAGTGAGAATAATTCTACATTTTTTTCAGCTGACCAAACAGAAATTTTGGATGTAAAGGCATTATTTCAATTTTTCTTCTCAGTAATCTCCAAATACCTTTGGAAAGTACTTTATTGCTAAACATGTTAGGTATGTTTTGAGCATCGGTTTTACATAAGTGCTTTGGTGCAGTAAATATTATTTAGCCTTTACATCAGGGGAGTGTAACAACAGCTCTGGAGATTCAAATTGAGGCTTTATATTCTGCACAGTTTCTTAGTGCTGAGTGGGATGTATGCGAGTAACGAAGCAGAAGAAAAATTTTGGTTTGACAGGAGTCTTAGTAAAGACAGCATTTACTTAAAGGAGTTTTAATTAAACAGCTAAAAAGAACAACAGAAACTTAATTATGAACTAGACCCACCGTGAATTTCCAGCTGAGAAATGATAGCATGTTGTGATATGTGGAGATGTGTTAGCATGTGTGTAACGTGTTTGGTGTAATTGGCAACTAGTGTTTTGTTGTTGTTGTTGCTGGACGATGTAGTGGTTTTGGATATCGTTAAAGTGGTTTTTAGGCTTTGTTTGTTCATGCCTGAAAAAGTTAAGCTTGGTAAAGTCACATGCAGAGGGGAAAAAAGATTTATTCCTTTCTTTTTTGAGCTGCCTGTGTAGATCATATGTGAGCAAACTTTCAAGATATGGTATAGGTAAAAGTGTAATAAAGACTGCTGGAGCTACACATAAATTCTGGTGTCTTAAAAAAAGTGGAAGGTAAAAATGTGTAATTTTGTGTTATGTTATAGCTGTCAGTTTTCAGTCTCTAAAGTAGGATGGTTACACTGTTGGTCTAGAAGTAAACTGATTTTATTGGAAGGTGCTTAAGACTGTTTCCAAAACAAAGATTTTGTGTACAATTCTGAGTGTGTCTGCTTGTGAAGTTACCATCAAACACTGTTTGGAGCACATGGTGCCTGAGTGCATATATACACATGCATACATCACTCTTTATCTAGTCTTTCTCTGTGATGTTAATATTAATGCTGTGTCTTTTCAGTCAGTTAAAAAAACCCTGTCTTTCTAAAGTGATCCCATTTGTTAAAGAAGAAAATGTTTGCTGGATCCAGTCCTTGCTCAGGGTAAAGTGACTGGGATGACTCATAGGAATAAACATTTGCTGGATCAAATGCTAAGATAGCATATGCTTTATGTACATGGGTAGTATGATATTTGATGTCTAAAGAAGGACATGGGTACTATTCTGTGTCTTGGATTAGAAACAATATAAAATTTGACATACAGGCTTTTTCAAGTTTTACTGTGGGCCTGTTGTTTGTCTAAAACTTGCAAGCAAATTTCTGTTAAAAGTTTGTCACTCGTTCAAATTTTGCGCTTATTCATGGCATGTGAAAATATGAGGTGAGGGGTGTCTTTTCAAAAGCTCAGATTAATTCCATCAGCTTCATGTGGCCTGTTGCTGTCTTCTGTTGGCTTTAATAAGGGTGCAAATTGGCCGTTTAAAAATTATTTTCAAATCCCCAGTTGAGCAGAGGGCCTACTTTTGCATGAGAGAAATAGTCATTACTTATTTCTGGCATTTGAGATTTAATTACTGTTTTGTCACCGTGCTGCACTTCGCCATTAGTGCTTGCCTCAAGTAGGAATGCTTTGTATTCCTAAACTGCAGTCATTTACTATTAAAATAAATAAATAAATAGAGTCCTAGAACATGCAAGAGGTAAATCATCTCCCTGAAAGAAATGGCTGTTAGAGGTTTTGTGGCAGTTTATGCAAGTACTGAATAATTGGAATTGTATCCCGTAATATATATGAAGGGATTCAGGGCGTTATTTACTGTAAAGCCAACTGACTCCAAGCCACACTGAAGACAACATTTTTAGAAGAAAAATCTCTGCAATAAATTCCCACTTTATGACTATATCTTGGTCTCTGTTCTTGCACAAAACTCCTTTTGACTTTTGCAAGTGGAACAAGGATGGAATAATATTTCCTGGAATAACTTTGTGTTTGGTTGTACTGATTGCTCGTTTCCAAAACGTAAGACAGGGAAAAATTGCAGACTTCAGTCTTTCGAGGCGCCAACTTCAAATCTGCTTCTCAGATTTGTCACATAACATTCAGCTAGTTTTCTAATTTAATGCCCTGAGCCTCTCTTGGGTCTGTACAAAATCATGATCCCACTGCAATTGTGAATTTTATCTTTTTACTGGTAAAGCCAAAATTTCTATGTTGATGGAGATTCAGCAACTTTTGTAGTATATCAGGTTATTCAAGTTCCACCTGAACTGTATAGATTGTAAAATACAGAGACTGAAGAAGTGGAGGAAAGACAATGAGCCTGTGTCAAAATCTGGCTCCTAAGAAATAATTTGAGCTACTCTACACAGGAAGTCTATGAATGTCTCAGAGTAACCCATCATGTGCTACATGCCCTTATTTGTCAGATGATTTTTTTTTGTTGCATGTATGTTAAGAATGTCATGAAAATACGCAGCGTGTGTAACGGGTTTATAGCTGCTTGCCTGGCTGGTGTGGGGCTTCACCACCATTGCCTAGTCCTTTCAGCTTGTGCCTAGGTTCATCGGAGGCAGCCCTTTTTAGTTTGGCTACTGTCCAGTTGAAGGTATCACCTACAACTTTTTGTTCTTTGTCTCCGAGTCATTGTTTACTGGAACAACGTGATTATTCCCTTTGCATCCTGTTGTACCTTTCCAAATGGCCTTCTTAGATTTCTAGCTCTTATTAACTCTTCACTAAACTTTTGAATTGGTGACAGCCTGTGTGGCAGCACAAGCATAGGAGCGAAAATACAAGTTTATTTGCTAGCAGATCAGAAGGTAGAATGTGAAATCTGTGTGCTGGAGAGGGGGAAGGGAATGAAAGTTTAGGATTATGTGTAAAACTATTAAAATGCTATTGACTGGGAATCTAAAACAATGACGAGTGCTGTTGTTTTTACAGATACATGAACTGAAAACTGCTGCTAATGATGGGAAATGTTAATTATGTGAGAACATATTGAACTTATATTCTCTGGCATGAACTTTTTTTAAATGCATCAACTGTGCTGCCTTTTATGCACACAGCTTTCTAATTATCATAATTCGGTACAGCTCTGGCTTTTGGAAAGAGTTCAAGTGCAATCTCAACTTAACATGAAAGGAGAGTATTTTTTTTTTTCTGTTGTTGTATTTTTATTTTTTTTTTTAAACTAAGAATGTTCAAGAACCATTTGAAAAGATAATCTGAAATTGCTACATACTTAGCTGGGCATAAATCAGAAAATAAATAAATTCCCTGTGACTACCTATCGAAGCAGCACAGATTATTAGAACAGAAAGTTATCTGTTTCTCTCATTATGTCTTTCACACTCCTACAGAACCCAACTGAAAGCACATTTTCATAACTGAATACCATGGACATCTCTACTGTATGTCAATTGACAATAGTTTTTATTTTTTCACTAGAGTGCATTACCATGTTAAAAGATTTTCTTTTTTTTTTCCTTCCACCTCAAAACAGTATGAAAGTAGCAAAGATGATTTAATTTTCTGAAAGAAAGCAGTAAGCCAACTTCTGTGATGCCTTTCTTTTTTTTCTTATACTACGCAATTGTGTTTCTGTAACATACTAAAGCCCCGTTATGAATCTTCCTTATTGGTCAGTATTCACACCTTGTCTTTGTGGAGCTTGAAAGTATATGTACCATGTCTTACTAAAGATTTCAACAGTCTTGTAGATTTAGATTATTGTGTGATTGTTTTTTCCCCCCCCAATGAGAGCTAAATTTCATTTGCACTTGAATTATCCTTTCACAGATTTTTTTCTCTTTTTTTAAAAAAATCACTTTCTTTTGGGTGATCAAATTGTTAGTTTCCACCTCCCCCATTTTACTCAGAGTCTAGCTGCGAAAGAGTCAGATTTATTTTTTTCATACTTGTCTTTTCCTTTGCTACAGTACATGCTACGTTTCTAAAATGCAAAGAAAGCCCCAGTGAAACAAAATGACTTCATTTGAGCTGGCACTTAAGAGCAGAATTCACTTCCATAGTGCTGAAATAAAAGAAGCCAAGTGTTTTAAATAGCCACTCCCCTAGGCCAGAGTGTTTTTAGAAAAGCTCATTGTCTAGATTTGAGCTGTAGCAGTATGCCTGCCTCTGTTAAATCTCCTGATCCAGACAGCTCGATTTCTAAAGTTGACATCTGGTTTACTCTTTGTTCACCTGTTTAAAAAAAAAAATGCAAATAGGCGAGTGTGCCATTGCCCTAGAGCCCTGCAAAAAATAAAAATGCTGTTGACAGTTTGTCAAATACTGCTTCCAGTCGAAGACTGCAGTGGCCTATTGTTATGCCAGCAACAGGCAACAGAAGTTGTGGCACCATATGGCTAGTATATGCTTCAGATAAGCTATCTGTTAATTTAGCTTATCAGTAGCATTTTGATATGCTTCATGTTTGAATCACCAACCAGTATGGCCTTGGGTATTTCTGGTGCCAGATTATTCCTTAACATTATAGACATCACAGTTATTCCCTTGGTGGAATCTCTTGCCATTCATTCACCTCACGGTGCTGTGAACAATGGTGCTTATTTTTGGAATTAGCTGGTGTGGTTTTCTACATGGTTGTCTTTCTGTTGGGAGATTATCATTCAGGAATGACATTTCAGTTTTGAGAGGAGAAAATGTCAGAACAGACTTTGGAAGAAAAAGTAAATTCATAAAGGTTCAGTGGATTAAAGCCTCTCTTACGTGTATCTCAAATTAAAAAATAAACCAGGTTTGGAGACAATTAATGGAAGAAAGGAAATTCTATTTGTATTTAATTCACCAACACCATGCATACACAATTTTGTCCTAAAACTGCTTTACAGTTTAAAAGGCAAAACTGTCAACAGTTTCATTTTCCACATCCCTGATTTTAGTTTTATTCTTAAAAAAACCCAACCCAAACCTTTGAAACCAATCACCTCCCCGTATTTGCTGTCAGCTGATCTTTAAAGTTATTTATTTCTGCTTTTTCTACAATCAACTGAAAGCCTTGTACAAGACTTCCAAGAGTCAGTGGAGGTTCTTTCATCTTCCCCCTACCCCTACTTTGCTTTGGCTGTAATTATTTTCTTGCCAAAAAAGTCTGAAACCATAAATACAGTCTCCCATTCAATCCTGCAGTGATGTCCTTAGGGTTGCATCTGTCTGCATTGCTCTCTGACCTTGCAGCACATTCCTCTGTGTCTTCTGCCCTACAGGCTGTGTCTTGCTGTTCCTTATAGGGCACTGCATCTGTCTCTGGTTGCCTGGACCTTTTTCCTTGGGTATGCATTTACTTTTCTTGGCCAGCACTTGATAAAGGTCTCTTATTTGGATCCTGGTGGCTTTTTGTTTCCCTCCATTTGTTATCCACCTTGCCAGGTACTCTTTATCCTCTCTCTTCTGCTGCTGCACTCAGATGTGATCTTTCTATTGGGTCTCTTTGCCCATCCTGACTACCTTACTGCTTCCACTCTTTCCTTGCCCCAGCCATTGAAAAGAAAGGATCACTTGTGCTTGGACAATGTCTTTTGTGTCCGGGGTCCACATCAACCAATAAAAGCGACTAGATTCTCTCTCAAATGTATAATCATCTTCTAAATTTGTTTGCTGACACTACTTCTTTAGTAGTGAAAGGAAGCCAAAGAGAAGAAAAATTTTCTCCAATCCCTTTGGAGCACAGAAATATGGTTGTGAAAGAGTGGCTGTTCTTTAGTATCCATTGAAGTCCACCCAGCTGAACTGCATGGAAGAAGCAGGAGCTGGCAGAGGCCAACCTGGCAGGCAGTGAACAGTTTGGTGGTCACTTAAAATTTTAAATGTTTTAAACTTGGACTTAGAGTTTAGATCCATGTTGTGGCTCATGCAGTTGGATGTTAATAGTATTTTTTTGTCTTCTGGCTCATTGGGGTTTAGACCTGTGATTTCTCATCCTCTTGTGATTAGGGGGAAGGTAAGCAAGGAGGCTGGGAAAGAGAGTTTCTGAGACTTCCAGTTCTCTCTGAGGCATCTGTGCATCTTTCCTAAATGTAATTTTTAAGTGCTTAACTGGCAATTTTCAGTCCACTAATGTGTCTAGTTATCACCCATAATGAGTCTGGTTGTCCTTGGACTGATGGGTCCATTAAAACATAACAAATCTTTGTTTATTTAGTACAGTAAGATGCATCTTTCACTTGCTTGTGGGGTTTGGTTTTGGTTTGTTGTTGGTTTGTTTTTGTTTGGTGTCTGGTTTTTTGTGTTGGTTGGTTGGTTTTTTGATCAGAGACTATGAACTTTTAGTTGACTTTATCTGCTTGATGTGGCTTTACTGGTGTTTCATTGGTTCCAGCCATTGTTCTGTGATAGGAAATCTGAATGTGCCTTTTCCTCTTTAAATTGACTCTTACTTAGGCATAGTAATTTCTTGTTCAGTTTCTTGGCATATTTACTGTGTGGTTACTGACCAGTTGTAGATAAGCAGTTGAAGGGCACATTTGAAAGACAGTTTTAAAATATGCAGATTCCTGTATACCACTTCACTTTAGCCTTTAGCTTTAGTTGTTTTGGTTGCTTTTGGATTTTCTGGTGGTGAAACAATGACCCATCAATAACTTTATCTTCCAAAATCTGTGGAAACAATACAAAGAAGTCTGAAGGGTAGTAGAATTATCATAGTTCTTGGTTGCTTGGAAAATTAACTAATATTCTGGCCTCTGAGATTTTGGAAACAAATTAAATAACCCTTTTTTAGGTAGAAAGCTCCTTTTAATGGTTCTTCTGTACTAAGGAAAGTACAGTATTGTAGGTTATTTATTTCTGGGCATGCAGTACAGGGTGAAGAGCCTGCAATTCAGCTAGCAATGCCTCTGTGCCCTGAGGTAAACTCTATTTCACAAAGGGAATTTTGATTATGGTCTACTGCTCTGTAGCATAGTGGAGGCTTCAAGAGGCAAGTGGTAAATGCTACCAAAGAAAAGCTGGATTGGAGCCACTGACGTCATCTAAGTAAATCTGCTGTAGGACTATAGCCATAAAATGACTGCCAGCCACTGAGCGCACTTTGGCCGTTTCTTGTCAACTGTTTTAACTGCTGGATTTTTTTTTCCCTTTTTTTTTTTCCCTTTCTCCTCCAAGCAACATGCATTTAGTTTTCCTTTTTACCCCCCATGTGCTAGTTTTGCACATGGTGAGATACAGAAATGCTAACTCTCCCTTCCCTCCCTGCAGCACTGCACATAGCATATGAGTAGCTGCAGCTTGCAGTTCAGAAATTAAAAAGTAAACCAGTACTTTTCCATACAGGAGCCTAACAGAATCAAGCTTCCATCACAAGCTATTTTCTAGGTGCAAGAGCCTGGTAGTTCAAGTTACAGCATACTGATGAGATTTGTGTTGTGAGCAAAAAAAACCCATTTTGATGCACTGGAGGACATGCTTCCCTCTAGAAGAACTAAACATGTAAAAGTGACTGGTTTTGAATTCTGAATTATCACAAAATGCATGTGTGTGTGTGAGTGCATATGATCCAGTGCTAGTCATAGCTTTAAGATTGACCTCTGCCGCTCCAGTGATTCCTGAAACAAAACTTTCTTACTGTTTCAAACACCCGAATACATCGTTACCAGCTGATCTTTTGATTATACCTCATGTATTAACAATAGTATCTCTTGGAGTCATTGATTAGTATGCAGCAGTAGATATAAGGGTACCTAAAGCTGCTTCTAAAAATGCAATTTATATACCACCTGTCCTGCACTTGAATTTCAGCTGTGTCAGAACAGCAACAGAAGTACTCAGGTTTTTGACAGTGGATTTTGAATTAATTGTCAACATTATCTTGGATTTCCAGGAAGCTTAGCATACTACTTATTTCTTTTTTTTTTTCTTTAAACAGAGTGCATTGTAAAATGTATTTGTAATTATTAGCCAGTGTGTCTCATGACAATACTTGTTTACTTGATTTATGTACCTTTTTCTTTCTAAACTTTAAAACAAAAAGTTAAGCATTGCTGGTTTTGAAGTTTAAGTCTTATGATCAGAAATATATTAAAACCAGTATCTTATCCATGAATCATTAGATGAGTCAGTTCCTGAAACCACTACAAGCCTCACAGTTCTTGGCTACGACTGAAAGCAGGAAATCCAGGCTTCAATAACTTCCTTTCCCAGTACTGGCTATAGCAGTGTTAGTGGTTAGTATATGCTGCTCTTGTAAGCAATAGGAAGATGTATGTCTGAGGAACAAAGGCATTCAAGTCAATTTGCTGAAACTGTTTATAATTTGTGGTCTTGATTTGAATGTCAGGATATATTGGCATATACTACATTCTGTGCTGCAGTACATTTTCCAGCAGTGATATTCAGACTATGGAAGAGGGAACACATTATGGTACAATTGTTGGACAAAACCCATCTAATCAGTTTACCAGAAAATGGGAAGATATTTTAGTGATATCATCCAACTCCTGAGGAGTAATGGGACCAAGAGCTGAACACAGAGGAGTAAATTTAAAATGTTTATTAGCAGTTACTTTGTTTTATACTTGTGCAGCAAACTATTTTTATTCTGTTTCAGTGCTCCAAAAAGGCCTTGAAAAAAACCCAACCCAAACTTGGAACTTGTAAAATCAAAACACAGGAATTGTTTTTCAGTCTGCCTGTTTTTTTTTTTTTTTGGTAAGGAAGACTGTTTGCCTCCTCATAATCAAGGACACATTGATTATCACTATGTCAGTGGAGCATTGTTTGCTGCAAAATCTGTCTCTTGAAATGTGGAGTGCCTCTACACTACAACAGTCTGTGTGATGAGAACATGCACTATCTACTTTTTTTGAGCTAACTGGGACAGATTGAGATTTGGTACAAGGTTGATCTTAATATGTTTACACCTGAAACTATTCAACCTTAAATCTTAAACACTATGAAAAATAGTTTGATATCTTGTACCTATTACTTGGTTAATTCAACTCTCTAATTAATTAGCAACACATAAAAGCCAAACCTACCTTATTTAATTACTCTTTTTGTTCTTCCCTCCAAAAAAAGTGGGAAAAACATAAGTATTGAGAGCAATTGTCCTGGTTTTAACTCAGCTGGCAGCTGAGTCCTGGCAGTCCAGTTACGACAGAGGGGTTTTCTTCTTTTTCTCCATCCCATTCCCACTCCCCTCTGGGTGGCTGAGGAGGGAAAGCCAAAATGTCAGTTGAGAAAAGGACAATTTACTACTCTATTGCAGAGATACACAAAGGGAAACAGAAAAACCCAACTCTCCCCCAGAAAACCAGAGCTGACACAGGTGATTCCATACCAGTGTCCAGTGTGGCACTTCCATGAGTCATGTGTTCTTCAGGCAGTATGGAAGAGGATTGGGTTGGGCAGAAAGGAAAGAACACAGATTGCCTTGAAGGCAGCTGAATGCTGAGATCCTTTTCATGTGGAGACCCACGTGACTTTTCCTGCCTCTTCTCTTTCTGTGCAACAACATGCCCATAGGAAAGACCCAGAGAGGAATGATCCCTTGCTCAGACAATGGCATTGGAGCCTTTGAGGGAATGTTGAGTTATGAGTGAGGGTGCCCTTGAAGGAAAGGATAACACTCTTCTGGTTGACAGGCTTGCATCAGCACAGATTTCATGGACACTTTTCCAATGGCCCATGCCAGCTCTCTTTTCCCCCACAGTAAGGCTGGTAGCACCCATCCAGGGACAGGCTACTGAATGTGTTGTCATAATGGAGCTACACCTGAGGTGCATTGCTGGGGCTTTCAGCCCAGTGGTGAGCGCACAAGCAAACTACTTTGTTCATTGGGAGGGATTGACACTTCTTTTAGAATACTTAATGGGATGCTATTGAACCATGGTTTAGTAGTGACAGGTTGGACTTTATGATTTTTGAGGTCTTTTCCAACCTTATTGATTCTATGATTCTGTGGAGATGCAGATAGTACTTAAAAAATAAAAACATAGTAACTGGTCCACAACTGCAATTCTCACAGCACCAGCTCCTCTAGTAGAGGAAGTTTGTAGAGATATATGTGGTTTTTATACTAAATTTCTCCAAGTACCTGCTGATCTACTTCTGAAGACAACTTGGTGTCAGGTGAAGGAGCTCAGTAAGGAGTCATGTCCCAGACAAGCAGAGATCTATGCCATCAAGCTTGTCCAGAGCATCATGCAAGCCAAGTGGCTTGGGTTTAGCAGAGTGCAGCTATGCAAGCAGCAAGAATGTTTTGGAGGCAAGCTAGCTTGCCTCATCCTTCCTTCTCTGTCACATTTTAAGTAAAAGGACCAGCCTTTGTAAGGAGGGCTAGATGCTTATGTCCAGGAAGGAGGCTCCTGAGGAGGCAAGAATTCTTTCTTCCTTTCTCCTTCCTGTAGTAGTGCTTTATTCACAGATGCTGTTCTAGAGTACCAGCTGTTTGTGTATGTAGGAAAAGAATCCCACTCAGGTATGTCCCCTCTACTATGGGGAGCCAGATGCTGATGCTTTAGGGGTTGCAGCATTTAGTATCATTCCACCTATTGTGGCTTTAACTTGCTGCATTATAATTAACTTATAATAACAATAATTACAATAATTAACTTAGTGAAATAACAAGTATGTTCTTCATGCCGTTTCTGCATCCTGCTTTTGGTACAGAGATCTTTCTTCTTTCTTGCTTTCTGTTTAAAGGAAAATGTAAGCACTTTAGCAGTGGAGAATAGCAGTGAATTTTCAGAAGATCAAAGCATACATAAAAGGCATTGTTCATGTTTGTGACCTTATGAAGTGCAATTTTGTATTAATTAATGCTAAACAACTGATTGTTTAAGAACAAAAGCCAAATCTTCAAGTGGTATAAGCATCTGAAAGTTTAGAAGCAGGTAATAGTTATGCTTGATTTCATTTATTTCACTTGCAAAGAGATGTAAATGATTTGGTATTGTTTTCCTAGCTGAACAGTCCTGAATATGGGAATTGTAATGCATAAGATCTGGAGATACATTTTGATCAAGTTCATGCACTTTAAATGTGTACGAACAGGACATCTTTGTGTTACCATCGATCAGAGGCATGTCCTGTTGCTCTAATGTGGATTTTGGTTTGGGATTAGAGGCCTGGGGCTTTGAATTGCTTGCTGTCTGTAGACCAAGTCATCAGTGGCTAGTGATTGATTCATTAATTAAAATCAATTTAAATGGATTTGTAAGCCTCATGTAACAGATTATCTTATTAACAGCATGAGAAAGACACTGTGATCTGCAAGGAATGTGTTGCTTTAGACAAAATATAGCCTGATTTTTATGGGGGAATTTAATGAATTGCTCTCGTTGTAAGTGATCTATGCAAATGATGGAGCCTTGCTTAAATCCTCCATTGAGTGGACTCTTCCTGTTGAACATGGCTTTAATTTATATATTTTTGTGAGCTTCCTCCAAAAGACTTGACTTTAATCTTACTCTGTGTGCACATGCGTGTGTGCATTTGTGTACATATTTGTGGTCACAGACATAGTAAGTATTGTCAATCTTCTGATACAGTCTGATCTTGGAAGTTCATGATTTATTTTCTGTAACATCTTTTACACCCCCTTTAATAATATCCCCAACAAGAAAAATAAGGTTCTAAATTACTGAAAACATAATGACAGAAAGAACATTTAATACTGTTTAATCCATGCTCTGCCTGTTCAGCAGCACTGTCTGGAGGGGAGACACTTTGAACAGCTGGAGGGGCCATACAGGCAGAAGGGAGTTCTGGCAGGAGTGAAAGTGTTGAAGAGATGGCAATAAAAGCTTTCCTGGCTTGGGGAGGAGAGGCTTGCCTGTCATCTTTGCACTCATTCTGTAACTTCTTTTAACATCAAGCTATATAGCAGGCCATTCCAGGCACCTGTATATAATATTATGCTCTGTGATCAGGCTTCAATAATGTCTAAGCCAAGGTATGAACAAAATCAATGGGAATTTTGATTTGGTTTCAAACAGAGCAGTGTTATTGCCTCCAAATCATAGCCTTGCCCACAACTTCAGTAATCTCTATACTCTCCAGTCTTAATTTGTAATGCATGCTCCTGCAGGAAATGAGATTTTAAATGGTGCAAGCTATGTTGCAGCATCACTTTATGTATATATTTTGACTTTGGAGCATGGGTGAGCCACCTCACTGTTCATGTTGGCATGTTGTGAGCACAGTGTCTACTACTGGCTGTAGTAAGAAATTTGGAGGATGACTCAGAAGTGCAGGGGGATAGTGCAGACAACTTAAACAGCCACTCTTGGGGCTCCTCAGTGCTCATATGTGCCTTCCAAAGGCTGTTGCCACCTGCTGCCCCATTTGTTTTCCTTCCCTGCGTCTGTGGCTGGTACAGAGGCATTAGTGTAGTTGTGTCCTGCATGGTTACTTTGGTCTGGGAAAGTGGAAGCTATTTCTTCCTGGACATTGCCCTCGATTTGAAATAGAAAGTCCTCTTGCCCTGAATTACATTCTGTTTTGGCATAGACATTGCCCTGAATTATATTAGCATGGCAATTTGAAACTTAAATAGCCTTAAAGTAATTATTTTGTGAACCCTTTGGTTTGGTAAAGGAACAAGGGGACTCTTGAACTTAGAATAAATGTCCTGAGTGATAGCATTTCCTTAATAACAAAGAGACAAGAGTAAGGCAGGACATAAAGAGGATGTAGCCCCCTCAAAGTGGCAAACTTGCAGAGTAGTAACTCCAAGGTAGGAGACAAAGGCCATGACAGCTAGCCCTCTCTTCTAGTACTGAATAGTATACAGAATGCCCTTCCTTCAGCTGCTTCATGTTACATATCCAATTCCTCAGTTGCAGAACCACAGTTTCAATTAATTGACTTTCTACAGCTGAATTTCTACCATAGGGTTCTGGCTAAAAGGAAAAGGACATTGGTGAATAGCTTTTAAATAGCACACTGCGTAACGCTGCCATTATGACTTCAGGGAATAGTTTCCATTCCGCATTTGTCTATAATGTGAATCTTGGTAACATTTGTCTTGTATTAAGGCCGCAGTATTTTTTTCCTGTGTGTGTTGCAAACCTTGTGAAATGTTTTTTATTCTTGCAAATTATAAATAGTTCTGTTGGCTCAACTATCCCTTTTGTAAGCACATGGGTTTTTTATAAGAAGGCACAGTTATAGGGCAGTGCTGTACGAAAGGCAGTTGAGTTTGTACGATAATAAAATTTCCATGGTGTTCTATAAAGGTCAGTGGTATGCAATTAATTGCTGCACTGATGATGGGTGCTGGATAGGAAGTGTTGCTGCCGCATACACTAACTATCATAATTAAGCTCAGGGGTTACTATTAAAAGCATGGAAAACACACGTCTGTCACTAGCAGAATTTGTGCCGATGCTTGTTTTAACAGTACGATGTTAAATGTAGTTTAGTGCCTTAATGTTACTCTTGCAGTTTATAGATTGCATTTTCAAGGAGAGTGTCTGTTCTGAAGCTGGGATATTACTGTCCAAATTAAGAGAACTGCGTATTTAGTTTGTTGCTCACTTTGTGGTGCTTGGTAAGCCAGTCTACTAAAGAAAGATTTTCTCCGTATATTCAGCTTTGCTGAATAAGGAGGAACGTGTATTTGAAAGGTGCCTGATACAACTGCACCTGCAAACTTTTTCAGGCTCAGCAAGGTACTTTCATTCTACTTAAGAGTATTCAGAAAAATTATAAGAGACAGTCAAAAGTTAATGCTTATTTTTCCCCTTTTCACAGCACAATCCTGTGAGTGCAGCCTACCAGATCCCATTATATTTAATTCTGCTGCCTTGCCATGATGCGACTTAGACAACTGGAAAATATTTAAAATACACTGTGGTGTAGGTTCCAGTGCATGAAAGTCTTGTAGCAGGCTTGTTATGGTGTGATGCAAACAAGGCATAATTGAGAGAAGCACAGAATGAATATTCTGCTGGAGTAGGCCAGACTGAATAAAAAATGTCATAACTGTGAAGACTGGGGGGGAGAATTTGGCTCCAAAGGAGTCAAAGTCTTAAATGAATAGAGTCTTTTCCACATTCACACCTTTACTCATGCAGTCTTTTATAGCAGCTCTCATTCACTGGCAAACAGAGTAAAGAAATTAAGGAAACTCAGATTAATATTTGTCAGTTCCATGTCTCTCCCCAATTTTAACCAAGTATGAGTTACTTGAACTCATATCCCTCCTTAAGACAAACTGACAAAGATGGTAATTGTTCTTGTTTCTCTTCTAATTTTACATGTGCACATTTTATGGGAGGATTGATTTTTACTAATATAAAAAGACCAGTTGGCCTTGATTTAGCCCATCTTTGTAAAAGGCAGGGCTTGGAAATAGCAGAATGGTTCCCCATGGAATGCTGTTGCTGTTGAAGGCACTGAAATGTGTTGTGAATCCCTGCAGCTAAGTGCTGTGGGAAATCGTGAATTAACGTTTCAACATAGGATGCAGAAGTGCTCATAGATTCAGTGGAATAGAGACTTTTGAAGTGCTGTTTTAGAAAATTTACCATTCCCCTTGAGGGTTAAGCTTCAGTAGATAAAATTGCTGTAGATTTGAAATAAACAGCATAAAAATATTTTGCAACATATTTCTAACTGTATATATAGTGAGGGTATACTAATTGTAGCCACCCCATGTTTAAAGTCATTGGGTTAGAACTCTTCTAATCTGGTGCTTTTGACATGCCTGGGGATTTTTTTCCTGCTTCTGGGAAGAAAGGTGAACATATGATTAAGGGACAAGACAGGGGCAGAGATTTACGTTTGGTTTCTGGGGCAGAGTTGAGTGAGGAAGCTGAGAGAAGTGTTCCTTGCTCATGTTACTAGAGCTGGGGCAGCTGGGGAAAAAAAAAATAGAGAAAAAACATCCCGTTGCATTGAGTGCATGATTCCTTTTATATACCTTTGTGGAAAGTGCTGCCAGTATAAGTGATTGTGTCAGAGACAGATTTCCCTGCTTTGCTTTACACAATTTTCCGTAATTGGCTTGGAGCGGTGAGATTGAGTGTAATTAAGTCTCATAATTAATTAATATGAGAAAGCCTATGCAAAAGCAGAATAAGTATTTCAGATTTCATGATTTGTTCCCCTCTGTAAAATTGGAGTAATAATACCTTGTTACTTAATGCTGTAAGCAATAATTGGGTAATAGTTATAAAGTGCTTTATTATGAAAATGCATGAAAGGACCATTTTTAAGCAGTGCAACTGATGCATAGTTCTTGGTACTTGCTGAAAAGCTGGTTTTCTTCTGAAGTAACATGCTGAAGCTAGTGTATCTCAGGACCTGAAGAAACACTACATTAGTATTTCAGGCTGTTCTCAGAATGATCACAAGGTTTTGAGATATTCTTGCTCAGAATTTTGGGTTTGGTTGGGTTTGGTGGTGTGTGCGCTTTGTGGTTTGTTTTTTGTTTGTCTGTTTCTTTTAAATTCACATAGTAATTTAAAAAAATCCTTACTTAGAAGTGTAATAACAATTTATTGTTATTATTACACTAACAGTCACCAAACAGGAAAAACAATCAGATACATAATTTAAGACATAAAGTCTCCAAGCATGTTTTATGGTGAACTGTTAAGAGACTTGCTTTCTTAGCATACAGCAATTCCAGATCCATGAGGATAAGGCAAGTTGCAGAGCTCCCTGTATCCCATTCTGAGAATGAGCTGCCAGCAGCTTTTCTTCTTTTGCACTTGTAAAATGGAGTACAGGTACTGACCTTGAGCATTCACTCCACCAATCAGATGCTGAATGTAAACTGAGGGCAGCCTGCAAATAACTGCCTAGAAGCCTTTGTGGAGGAAAGTTCACCTGCACTGCCTGTTTGACATGTTTACAGGTGAACAAAATAAGTCAAAACCAGCTGTCCTGATGGCACTGAGGACAGCAAGCAGAGGTCAATAGGTCTCTGCTGGCTAGTGTGTTTCTGGGAATAATGCTTGTACTAGGGATGGGCTGTGAAAAAGCTTGTTCTGATTGCTCCCTGGAAAGGTTCTGAATGCCATGAAACTGGGCCAGAACAGTCAGAACTGATGCTATTCAGTGAAACAGCAAATGATGTGGTTGCTGAGCCAAGCAAAGGCAAGTGGTTCAAAGCCATGTACAGACCATACCTCTATCAGCTCTCTGGCTTTACCATACCAGCTTTGCAAAACTGAAGAAGTGCTGGGAACAACCCCAGAGGAGGAAGGATGAACCTTAACTAATTAACCTTCCAACTGTGCAGCAAACAGTATTTGTGCCTGGCAGGAGGCCAGGTCATCAATACTACGGGTGAACATCTAGTGAATGGAGCTTGCTTCAAGCAGTCTATGACAGCCTTGCCTGAGTGGCTCTTGGAGGTGTTCCCTGTGAGTGATCACTCGCGGGACTGGTCAAACAGCATGAAACGGTTTGCTTTGTAACTCCCAGCACTCTGGTAGTATCCTGAGTGAAGCGAGGGGGTGAAATGTTTGTCTATTGCTAACCTCAACAAGAAATTTCCAGAACTGACTTACTATAGGGATTATAGGAAGGGGATTTCAGGTTATGCCTCCTGTAGATGTAGCACTAAGGATGCTTAACTATTATAAATGTAGGTTCTGGAAATGCATACTCTTGTATGAGAAAGTTTGGCAGAGAAATGCAGTATTCTCTTTTATTGTTAGATACATCCTTTTCCTGTGAGAGCTTATGAGAGTGTTTTCATACTTCACATGTTTCCTCTCCTCACTATAATTCATCTGCCAGTCTGACCCTCCCAAGGAAAGTAGGCTCACTCTGATCATCAAATAGACAAGGGGAGTGTCATAAGGAAAAGAACAAGTAAATTTAAGGGCTAACCCTTTCTGTACAACTGGGTTTGGCTTTGTGAGGTGAAGAAGGTGAGAGTCAAAGGCCATCTGTGTATCTCCACACCACTGTAACAGACGTCAGGTAAATACACTGTCCCTTTTGTAAACTTCTTTAAGGGAACTCCAGAGTGAACTGTTGTTTATAACGAAGCAGTGGCAGCTGCTGCATAGCTAAATCTGCAATTGAATTGCCATAATATATGAACCTCTTGCTGTGCCACTCATAAAACTGCCCTGAAAGTCATATTTATCTCAAAAGTGGCAGGCTTGGCATGATGCCCTGATGACGTTGGTTTTTTCCCTAGCAAACCTGAACTGAAACTAGCTCAACCAAGCTGTGCTAGATTTGAGTTCACCTAACCTCCTTTTGAGAAAGGCTGAAAGAATGGAGGAGTGGAGAGAGTATTGCAAAGATTTTTAGATTTCCCTGGCATATTTCCACTACCCCACATGAAAGATCTTCTCAAAATCACAGTGAAGCTTGAAATATATTTAATAGTTAAATTAAGATTGTTCCTATTCAGTTTTGGCTTTGCTGAGTTTGATGCAGGAGTCAAATAACTACTGGAGACATAAGAAAAACAAATGTTTGGCACTTTTCCCTACAAGGCTGAATGTGAGTCAGTATGTAAGAAGGCTTCCTAATGGAAAATGAGAAAATAATCTAAATTAAAAAAATTCAAATTATTCAGATGAGCTGCTTGTAAATTACACATATAAATATAGTAGTTGCCACAATAAGAAATTTCTCTAACACTTTTTGGCAGACATTAACTTGAAAATAAAGACTGAGAGATAATTACTATTATTATTCTTATTACTACTACTGCTGTCATTTTGGTTTGTGCTGCATTAGCATTAAACAACCCAAGTGAGCTTCCAAAATCTACTGTTCCAGCCTCTGCTCTACTGTAAATACCTATTCCCAGCTCAGTTTTTAGAGGTACAAGACCATGCACAAGATAAAGTCTCAGGCTAAGGAAGTTAGGAGTTTTGCTCAAGCCCTATAGGAACTTGTAGCAAGTCCAGGGTTTAATCCTGATCTGCTAAATTCCAGTCCAGCCTTATAACCAAGAGTTGCATCTCTCATATAAATTCCTCTAACAGGATGAGGTTTACATTTCTGCAATATCAAGGTACATATTGATATCATAGAAATGTTGTAATAGAATTCAGTTAAGTAGATCTTCAGGAGGAGGTCATGGGACAGCAGGATCCTTCATGATTTCCCCCCTCCCCCCCCCCCCCCCTTCTTCCTCCCTTTGTTTAATAACATCCACTGGTTTTATTTTTTATTTCCTTTTCTGAGAAACTGCACCTTCCTTTCACAACTTGTCACAGTGTAGAGGTGCAGCATCCAGAACCAAAAGAGGAAATGTGCTGATTTTGGCAGTTGACCAAACTGACCTCATTTCTTTGCTATTGGAAGTTTGTGCACTTTCCTGGCAGGCAGGACAGCTGAAAATATGATTGCCTAGTTCTTAGCATTTCTTCATTGAAAAAAATGCTTGCCAGATACTTAAATGCTTTATTCATATCCCTTCTAGTAGCAGAAAATACCTGATAGGCAGCTAGACAGTCTGATCAGAGGGAGCAAGAGCACAGTGATTGGGTCAAGAAGGCAGAGGAAATGGGGCAAACTTTCCACACTTTGTGGCTGAGGACTGGTACTTCCAGGGGTCTGTAGGTGTGGGTGACAGATGGGTACTGTAATAGAATACCTGTGACCTTGCACCTGGGGGTTCTGTCCCATTTCTGTGCTGCCCAGGTTTCAGAAACATTCCCTGCCCTCCCCATGGTGCATGGGCTGGCATCCCAGCAGCTGAGCAGATAGTGAGCCATCACCCAGCACAAAATTCTGTGAGGGATTGTCTTTCATCAGAGCACTACTGCCTGCTTCCCCCTAAATGAAGCCTGAGACTGGAAACTTGTGGTGAGGCAGGCAGGTGCATCACTAAATTAGATTATTGTAGGCATGTACTTTGGTTTTGGCTTGCTATGAGGTTCTGGTGGGAACAAAACCTGCCAGTGCAAAAAGGACACAACAGCCTGATAGGGGAATTATTCGGAGTTGTAATTGAAGAGTCAAGTGAAAATTAAGCCTTGACTTCTTAAGTTAAAAAAATCCCCAAAGTGATTAAGAATTCCAGGAAGATAAATACAAATCTACATGGAAAAATAGCTATCTAAATTTGAATACTGCTTGTGTGATTGTATCAGAGGTTCAGATGTACGTGTGCATTAAAATCTCCTAGAAATATGTAATCTTCCTAGAAGAACTCGACTGCAAATCACAGAAATCTTTTACTATTTTCCACCCCTCTTGAAAATGTTTTGGGTATGTCTTGTGCATCAGAAAGGGATGAGATTATTATTTGAAATTGTTTGGCCTTGGAGAATGTGAGAACCACTGAAATAGTTTGGTAAAGGAGTTGAGCTACAGCAAATGGCATATTCCCCTTCACCAAGTTCAGTGTGTGAGAACTTTCTTTTCCCGAGCATGATTTATTCTGTCTTTTACCTGTTTTCTGAGGTTACCATTTCTAGCAAACCACTAACTATTTTGATTACTTTTGGAGACTGAAAATAAAGTGACAAAAGCAAATCTGCTGCAAACCTGCAGATATGTTGATAGACCATGCAAGGAACTCTCTATGGGTACACTCCCAGAATCCACTTGAAATACTCAAACTCCCGCATCACATGTGACGAGTAGTTTATAGTTAAATTATATCAGGCTCTTCCTAGTAAAAGCACTGCAATAAGACAGTGCCTCTTTTGGGACATGAAACAGCTTTTTCAGTATATTTGTTCCACTGGAGATGCAAAGCTTTGAGTTCATAGAATGGTTTAGGTTGGAAGGGACCTTCAAGATATCTAGTTCTAACCCCCTTGCCATGTCCAGGGACACCTTCCACCAGACCAGGTTGCTCAAGGCTTCATCCAACCTGGCCCTGAATGCCTCCAGGGAGGGGGAATCCATGACCTCCCTGGGCAGCTTGTTCCAGTGTCTCACGACTCGCTGCAAAGAATTTCTTCCTAGTATCCAATCTAAATCTGCTCTCCTCAAGCTTAAAGCTATTCCCTCTCATCCTATCACTACAAGCCCTTGTAAAAAGTCCCTTGTAAAAATTCTAGTAACAGCTTCTTAAAGATTGGTTAGATTAGATGTTAGCTGTTTAATTATACAATTTTAGGTGTAACTGTAAATAGATAAAAACCTCAGCTAGGTACTCAGGTATTTCAAATAAAAAAGCCCTGCTTGAAACTGCTTTCAGTTTAGCAGGATGTGCAAACTATACAGAAACACTGTACTTAAGTAATTTATCATATTGCATGTGCCATATGATACAGCTGTGAGATGTTTTTAAAAGGCAAAAATCAGATTATCTTTGACTGTGTCACCAGATGGTGTGTAAGGGGCAACAGATTATGAGACATAACTTTCACTCCTAGGTAACCTGACTGACAAAACCTTTGTGCTATATAAAAACAAGATACTTGGAGACTGATTGCATGGCAGAATTATTTTTTCCTACCCACAGAAATTCCCCTTGACCAGGAAACATGTAGTTGGAGAAAGAACTGTGCAATCAAGTGAAAATATTTCTCTCTTACTCTTATTACCGTTTGCATTTTTTTAACACTAAAACCAACTTCTATTTTTTAATAATGTTAATGTAGTTAAACGTCATTAATTGCTGTAATTTGATCCTTGACAGTGTTCTTTGGATAAATATACACTAGAAATAAATCTGGGAGGGGAGGAAAAAAAAAAAGTTGTCATCTTAAAATGAAAGGCCTGGATGTAGGCAATTTGGTTGCCTGCCTGTACTGGTGTAAATTTTGATTTAGCAGAAGCATTTGCAGGGAAGGCTTGAGCCAGAGTCAGGAAGAGGAAAGCAGAGTGGAATTGTCAGAGTGGCCAGTGGTATCTCTTCCTTCTCTGAGTCCGTTCAGTTGCCAAGTGCTCATCTGGAGTCAGGAGGATCACCAACATTTTGACACAGCAGTATGGTGGGTTTCAGTATACACATCTGGTGCAGAGAGCAGCCACAACCCCCCTCCCTAGCTTTCAGGCACCCAAGTAAAGGGGTGCTGTAAACCTGGCACCATTCCCTGACAGCAGCAGGAAAGGCAGACATGCACCTTGCTTTGTGACAGCCAGGAGGCCTGGGAATAGGCAGGTTTTTGAAGTGCAAGCAAATGTAAATTCTGAAGAGACACATTGGGTTGCCAGAGAAGAGCTGTCTGCCCCAAGCACTGACAGCCCTGTGCCTTTAAATTGATGCATTCACATTAAAGGGAGACATTTAAATAATGCAAAGAGGTAAACTAGCTTGAGTTGTGTGGTTTTAGCTGGGTGACTCCTCCTGCCTTTTATGGAAATCTCTCATCTGAAGTCCTGCACAATTATCCCTGAGGGCAAGTATTAACCCCATAAAAGAGAGGATATCTGCAGTTACACATCAGCCATTGCATATCTGTGTGATGGCTGTGGTTGACTTCAGCTGAAGATGGTGCTTTATTAGAGCTGGTGCTGGTAGCTGGATAACGGGAAGCTGGGCTGGCTTCCTTTATTTATGAAAGAGAGGGAAACTCTTGAGGCAGAGTGATTAACTCATAGCACTAATTAAGAACTTGCATTATTCCACAATAATGAGGCACTATTCATAAAGGAATTAAATAAAGAACAGGACCTATAGTGGCCTCACTTTTGAAGGCCGTGAGCCCAGCTGGGTGCTGAGGGGCAGAGGGGGCTCAGCCAGGCTCTGAGCGTTTCACTGTGGAGCCAGGGCAGAACATGGCCTCTGCTCAGCGAGTGCAAAGTTGCATTCCCAGAGCTCTTTGTCACCTCCCTATCGGCAGTACTGCCATTGCTACCATGAAGACGATGTCTTCACTGTCCCATGTGTCCCTTGGGCTGGTGGGGCAGCAGCAGGAGCCCTGGCACTGTTGTGGTGGCTGTCAGTTTGGTTTGTGCTTTGGCAAGTGCTTTTGGGCCTACTGAAGGAGAGGCTGTATCAACTGCTGGTTAGTATAGGAGGCTTGTGAGAAAGTTGTTTATTGATTGAACCACTGCGCAGAGCACTGAGTTAACATTGCATTAGCTGATGCGTGGCATCCTCTCACCCACAGGCTGCCTCTAGCCAGAGCTGCCAAGCCTTCCTTGGATTTATTAATCAGGTGATGTCATGAGTCTGGGCCAGTATGTCTGCACTGGCCTTGGTGCCTGTCAAAACCGATGTGCAAAGGGAGTAGTGAGGTATGGTCTGCTGTGAGGTGCACATCCATGTCTTTGGTCTTCCTGCTCTGCCCCTCAGGAGGAGCACTGGGCTCTGCAAATGTGACCACTGAGGCCTTGTCCAGATGTCTTGCATCAGATAGCAGCAGTGTGCTTTCCTGAGGTAGGAAGAGAAGAAAAGTACTGCCTCTGGTTGAACATACAAAGTGAAACTTAAGGGGGGGACAAAGCTGGAAGGAAGTCCTGGTTGAGAGCAAACCAGAGTGTCACAGCTGTATTAATAACCTAGGAGGGATCTTAACAACTGCTTGACCAAAACACAGAGGATAGAATTCTGTGTACATGGATCATTAAGCTTTGGACAGGCAGGAGCTGCCAGTGGTACGCAGCTTCCAGCTGAGTCTCTCTGGCTTTTCCCCGCCCAGGGTTTACAGCCAAGAAGGTAGAGCAGTGCTAACAGATCATTTTGAACCTTTGTGTTTTACATTAGTTCACTTTCTGTTCTCATTAATTAAGAAATTGCTTTCTGTGATCGATTGAGCTCAATTTCTCTCCTCCATTCCTTTTAGCTGTCCCCTTTCTCTACAGCTTTTCATTTTTCAGGCGATAAAAAGAGAAAAATGTCATTATGAAAAACAAAATCTTTTAACTTAAAATGCAGGTTGCTTAAATTATGCAGTTAAAGGATAAAGAAAATCACAGAGCAATTTTAACAAATTGCCCTTAACTGGATTGCACAAACAAACCTCTCATAAGAAATCTTAGAAAGGTGTGTTTGAGGGTGTAATCTTAGCTTGTGGCTGAGTAGAGTTAAACTTGTTTTTCAAGTTGGTTGTGTATAACTTTCTCATGCTAAAGATTGTGAGCATTCCAGAAGGAAAAGAGTTCAGCTGTAGCAGGAGTTTGATGGTAAATGTTGATTATTTCCAGTAATTCTGGCTCCATGTCCAGTACTTCATACAGTGACTTTCCCTTTGATCTGTATTCTTACTGGCTGAATTTTAATATGTATTTATATACTTATTTATGAAATAGCCTTGGTGTTTGCAAGTTATTTCATTTTCATTGGGACCTGAGTATAGCAGACCAGGCACAGTCTGCTCACCCCCCAAATACATTTGCCTTTCTTGTCAGATGCAAAACAATTTGTAAATTTCACATGTGTGAAATAGTGGCATACTCAAAAATTCCTTTTTGGCAAACATCAGTACCTCAGTCTGCGGTTCAGAAAACCTCTGCAGCTTCTGAATAGTTTTGTAGGATGACCAGCAGACTTACTCCAACATCTGTAATTTTTCCCCCTCCAATACATACTTTTTTTTAAGTAGTATTTATGCAGTGTATGCAAGCTAATGTACGTATTAAAAGAACTGCTATGTATGTAAGAAAGCATGATGCTTGCAAAACTTTTCTGTACAACAGCTAAGCTTATGTATGTAAGAGAACTGTTGATGCTCTATTACAGTTTAATTTGTTAATGAAACAAGATGGACTGAGCTCCTACTACACCTCTTTGGATGTTTGAGGCTAGGCACAATTAATTTATTTACTGTCTGTGTAGGCGTATGCCAGCTAATGTACTGTAAGAGCTTTTATCTTTATGCTCATAATGAAGAGGGGCAGGTTTTTGGCAATTATACAAGGATTTTCTGATGACTCATCGTCTCTGGATTGTAAAACACTTTCTTGTAAAATCAAAAAAGAAAACTAGTTCCTGTTAGAAGTGGGCTCAGAGTAGTTTCTCCTTCACTATCAAGCTGCAAAGCAGAAAGAAGTACGGAATACTGCTTTCCTTTATTTCAATTGTGATTGGACCTCTGCTGAAATCACAGAATGTCAGGAGCTGGAAAGGGACCTCGAGAGATCATCTAGTCCAACCACCCTGACAAAGCAGGATCACCTATAGCAGGTCACACAGGAACTCATCCAGGCAGGTCTTGAATATCTCCAGAGAGACATTCACCATATTGGTTGAAAGGTTGTTCTCATGGGAGGTATTAAACCATCTTTGGGGTAAAAATGCTACAGGTTGAACTGTTAAATTCCTTAGTTTATGGTCACCTTGGCAATGTGGTGCACTTTTGGCTAAACTGCAGTGGATCTCCTTCAACATTAAGTTGTACCATTTGGTTTGTGATAGTTACCATCCTGCTGTCGAGGAAGACATGCATAGGCCAGGATTTGGTAGAAGCAGAACAGAAGTTGGGTGTAGGTATCTGATTGCAAACCTAAATCCATTTCAGAATAATATTTAATACGTATTTCTATTTAAATAACACATTAATACTGGTATCAGGTAAACAAGGAGTATGTTCTATCTTCACAAAAGTATGAACATGGCGTATTCTAGGGACACTAGATATTCTTACTAAATAAGTAAGAATAACTGGAATGCATGAGTAACCTACTTCAGTTAGGTTTGAGGAGAGAAATCCTGCTTCTAATGAAAAATTATCATTGTTATTTTACCTCATAGTACCTGTACATTCTTTTGTGCATGCACACTCCCGTAAACACTTCTTCCTACTGACATATTTACTTTATCTCTTTGTGGCAGAAACGGGAGTCCTTAGGCAGCAGAAGGATATCTATTAATAAACTTCTTCAGTCCCTCTTTGCACTGTCACAATCCTTTTCCTGAATGACTTCTTGGGTGATGAGGCTACAGCTCCCTCTTATTAATATGATGTTTATGCAATCCAGAGTAGATTAATTTAAATCCCTGATTTTAATCACAATTTAAATCAACAAGCAGAGCACTTTGATTTAAATAATTAAGTGTAATCTTGTTTTGCATTTTTGCTTTTCAGCTACTTTCCTAAACAAAGGCTGTTTTGTTGGTCAATATCATTTACTAACCAGACCTGTTTGCTGTACACAGTTGGGTTTCTCTACATGTGTGCTGGTTACAGACATATCCTCATGTTCTAAATTTTTACATTCTTCTTATGCTGAAAAAGAATGAATCACTTTTCTTAATAAAAATAACAAAGTATTTTTTTTAATCTCATGATTGATGTGTAGCAAAATGTTGTAGTTTTAATTTAATTAAAATACTAAAAAGTGACATTTCAAGCTGCTTTAGTGGCTTAACTATGTTTGATGTTCTGGAATACAAGGCAAAAATTTATACTGGAACATGTTGTGCTTTCAAAATCAATCTGTTACACAAAATTACTATCTACAGATAATGTGTTGTGCCTGTTGTTTCTGGGCACCAAGTACTTCAAGTTTTTTGAACTACTTAAGTAGTCTATCATTGCACATATCAATTTTATTCATGAATGGAAAGAGGAAAACAAACTTTCCTGCTTTATGAATTCCTAATTGTTTCCCTAACTTCTTATGAAATAATTATAACCTGAACTAGCTGAAAATGAATAATTGCTATTATTTGCAGAAAAAATACAATTGGAAAAAGAGTGAAGCTTCATCAAAATGGTTTAGATGCCTAGGCAGTGAAAGCTATCCATTCAGTGGTTTAGCTTTCTCCAGAAAAATTAACAGATTGAACAGTGACACACATACAGCTTCTATATAACAAACTCACACTTCCAAGAAAGTTTTGAATAAGATAAAATGCAATACAGGTTATCACAACTTAATGGTTTTATTTAGAAAGACTAAAATTGCACTGCATAGAAAGATTTATCTTTCAATAGTATATCTTTAAAAATCTTTTTGATGAAGGCTTTTATATTCATGCTGAAATATTAATCTGTTACTTAGAAATTAAGATTCCTCTTGTATGTACTTTCACACCTATCTAACTTTCACATATACTTTTAACAACAGATTGTTGACTATGACAGTCAGTCTTTCTTTAATGTTTTGCTCATTAGAAACATCATGGTCTTTATTCTGAAATTAGTGCCAGGGAGCTGTAGGTGGAGTCACAGAACAAAAGATTAAAGGATTATATATTCTTAGCCACTATAGTGGAGCTCATGAATTAGTGGGCCATAGCTACCACATAGATGTTAACACCTTCATTCACAGAATAAGAGAGGTGATTTAAGGATTTGATGCAAATTATTTAAGTTGTAAACTTGGATTAATTTTGTTGTAAATGAGAGAACAACAGCTAAATCTAGATAATGTGCACTTCAAAATATTATTTAAATATTCCCCTCCACTGATTACTTGTAAGAGGACTGTTAAGACAGCAAGTCTGTAATACTGCATGTGGGAATTGCAGTATTTAGTATCATCAGCGAAACTGCACAGCATGGATGGGAGCTTGCTCAGTTTAAGATGTCTGTGTTTCCTTCTGTTTCTTTCCTAATTGTAGATTTTTCTCTTCTGATAGTGTAGCTAGGGAGTGGGAGGCTGATTAAATTTAATTCCAATTTATCTGGGTTTGGTCATGTTATCTTTTAAAACGTGTCTCTAAAGGTTAACAGTCCTTTGGCATTTTCATCTTTGCTTTCCTACCCTGAAGGAAAACTTGTATGTCTAGGAAGTCAAAGATAGCTGGTTGTATTTTTCCATATCTACAAAGTGATATTATATCTGGATTCATATCTGCTCCTGGAAATTTTTTTAGGTTTAATGTTTAATTTCCATATGCTTAAAAGGGCAAGTTGTTAAATCCCAAGGGTTTCATTTCACTTCGCCTCCAGGCAACTTATCAGTCAAGGAAAGGTCCAAAGTGCTGCACAACCCCATTTTGTGTTTTGCTTCCTGCACCATGCAGTGTGGAATAAAAGCTTATGACAAAAGGGAGCATTGGGAGCACATGTGGTGCCTTTGTGGTGAGGTTGAGGGGGACCACGATGGATGCATGTGGGGATGCTGATGCTGCCTACAGCAGCTTTGTCTGTGTGTCTGGAAGGTCCCTATTGTGGCTCTGTCTGGAGCTCTGTGGACAAAGTCTCCTTTTGGTGAGTTTACTGCAATCAAGGAAGGAAACTTTGTCCAGCAAGCCCTGAACACAGAGATTTAGACACAGTAGCCTTAGGCAGGCCTCTGAAGGTTAGACCTTAGTAGTCCCACAAACTGTGAGCTTCCAGTAAGTAAAACATTACTTGGACCTTGATTACCTCTGTATCAGAGACAAGATGGGGCTTCATCCTGAGGTGAAGTGTGTTTTCCAGCTTGTGAGTTTTGCAGAAATACCAGACAACTGTAACATTTTGAATAGATTTTTACCTGTAAGGGGGTTTTCTGTTACCTGAAAAGGAAGAAAAGGCAAATTAACTGAGTTGGGAAAGGGAGGGGGAGGGGGTGTACATTTCCCCCCCCCCCAGATGAGAGAATCTGGTTTCTTTCATCATGAGGTTTGCTGTTTGTTTTTATTAAGTGGAGTTCCAGCAGTCTTCTATAAGAAGACAAAATATTTCTGGAATGCAGCACCTGCATAAAGAAGATGAATTACCGTGTGCCAAAATCATTCAGTAAATGTTGTGTTGTGTGGCTAACTTGACAAAAGTTTTGCAGCAAACCATAAACATCTGCAAAACATTTGAAAATCTGGCCCAGACTCGGGGCTGCCTGAATGCTATGGCATTTGTAATAATTTACTGTTCCACAGTATGTAATTATTTGTGTGCACCTTAGGACTAATTTTCTTGGCAAGAGTAGAAAAAGGTCTATTTTATTAAAGATGTAAGAAAGACTGATATTCTTTACCTGTGCAGCTCCAGGACCTATGAGTTTATCTTTTACTTCTGGAATGTATTTACTTGTCCCTGCACACTTGACTAGGTGGCATGGAAATCTGAAAATAGAAATGGGAAAGGGGCAACATATCCAGTCCAAACTATAGATGTGTTGTCTTTTATTTTGGTTGGGTTTTTTTTTTCCCTTGGGGAAGCACTGAGAGGATTGAAGTCATTCATCTAGCTTTGTTGAGCTGAGCTGAACTTTGAAAAAACAGACCATGTTTTTAGTGCTTTTAGTGAACTCTGGGCCTAATCCTAAATCTTTTGAGTTCAGTGACAGGTTAGAGTGTCCAAGAAGTGAATCATCGGCTGTGTGCTAGCCGCAGCTCTGACGCTGCACGGGGCATTGTCCTCCTCAGCCTGCTTGTCTGAATAAGTAGTCTCATGCAGGAGCTTCAGCAACGCACAGTGCAAAAAGACCCCAAAAAGCTGATCCTTTCTTCTGGGGAGGGCACACAGATAGGTGGTTTCATCGTGCAGTTCTTGCCCCAGCTTCCCGAAGTGCTCAGGATCTGTGCTCGTTGCCAGATTTCTAAAGACCTCAGCTTCCTGGAAGGCACCTAAATAAGGGTTAGAATTTGAAAAGAGCTTAGCACCCAGCCTGCCCAGCTTTTCAGAAAATCTGGCACCGATTGTTGATGCTGAGTCTCTGCAGAGATGCTGAGAAGAGCACTGCCTTCCCACACGCCACGTTGGGATAGTGCCGTTTGCTTTACAGGGCTCGCAAAACATTGTTAAAGAGAACAAATAGCAACAGGGAAAAGACAGCACCCCTGTCCCCTCCCAGTTCTGTTTTAACAGATCCTGAGAGGGGGAGGGTCCTTTCCCTTTTAAAGATTCAGTTCAGGCATTGTCAAAAGAAATAAATAAAGCAACATCATTTAAAAGCTTTGGGAACAATAGTCTCTTCCACTTCCCTCTCTCATTGTAGAGCCCTGGGCCCAGCTTTTGTTTATTTTGTGCTGCCAGCCTCATGGTGCCTGATTGGTGGGTGTCTGATTTCATTCCTACGGGTGATGTCAAAAGCTGACCCAGAAGTTCTCAGCAAGTTTGCCTTTAGCTTTTAGCTGTTGTTTTTGTGCGTGTATCCGTGTGCACAAGAGTACTTTTCAGTCCTAGGAGGATTCTGTTACAGGCTGAATATTATTCAGCTGCAAAACTAATAAGGAATAATATTTGTGTCAGGAACTGCACATCTTGTTTCCTACATATGCTAGGAATAGCAAACAACTTAGGCACTGAGAAATTATGGAAGTTGTAATTAATGTTAATATAGTTCTAGTATTACTAGAATACGTGAAAGGAAATGAAAAATCTGTATGAGAATTTCGTAACATAACTGAAAATCAGGGTGATAAGTTAGAAAGGCTGAGTTCACATTCGTAATGTAACACTACTACCAATTTGCTTTTTATAGCTGTACTAGAACTGTAAAGCTAGTCTTCAACGTAATTTTTGTAGGTTGCCAAACTGGCAATTTAAATACCAGGTTCTTACAGAGATGTGAATACCACCGACAACAGTATTCAATATTTATTTTAATAGAAAAATAAGCAGTGTTTGGTGGGCTGCGTTGTTGTTGTTTTTGTGCACTCTATCTGCAAATACATTTTATCTTTGTTAAACTTTGTTTTCCATTTCTCTGGCCTTAACACTTGGGTATTTTTTCCTTCAGCAGCCTCTGACCCTCTCCTGTGTTTCTTTTTGTTAGATAAGTAAAAGATGAGCGTTACTTTATAAGGACATAGTTTCATACCCTTGTCCTCTGTTAGAGCACAGTCAAGTTGCTTGTATAAACATGAACAGTTTTGCTTACTTTTCAATTTATTCAAATGCCAGTGTAAGGTTTTGAGCTGTGTGTGCCCTTCCACCCTGGTCTTTTCAGCTCTTGTCCTCTTGCCTCTAGGGAACTGTATTGTACAACATCTTACGCATACGTAGTAGGAGTGTGTAACTAGTTCCATAGGGAGGCTATATCGATGCTTTGTATTGCACAAGAAGGTGTGTTTAACCTCTCCCATTACAGAAAATGCTATGTTACAGTCTAGAAAGACATAGAAAATTGCCTTCTCTGTTTTTCTCCTTTTCTGTATATGGCTTTGGCCAAGGTTTGCTGATGTGTCAGATTTCACAGCAAAATACTTACTTAAAGAAATTGGAACATCCTGCAGCTCTACATCCTGCTTTCCTGCCTATGGTACTTTTTTGTATTGTCAAGGCAAACAGAATTCTTGCCCTGAGTTTCCTTGGAAGTAGAACACTTAGAGTAGTTTGGGTGCTTCGGAACTAGTCCAATATAAAGAAAAAATACAAGTGCTTTTCACCTAGAGATAACTCATTGCACAGCTTCAGGCATATTATTTCAATGCCTCTAGCTGTTATGTTCATGAAGGATGTCATTTATTTAGGGAAGCCTGGGCAAATGCCCACCAAGGAGTCCAAGGGCTGAGACTCCAGAAGCTGGCCAGTGGATTGTGTTATGTGATTGTTTGGTCACCTTTGCCTTGGTGGGATGCTTGTGAATAGGGCCTGGTCTTGCCACTCACCCTAGAGCCTGCCTGTCCCAGCTTTGCCTCCCAGGTGCTCTGTTGTTTTATGAGTAGCTACTTTTAGAAATGGCCTCCCTCATCTCCCCTGCCCAAAAGCAAACACTACAAGCGACACGGGCTTTATGGAGAATTTGTTAGCTGATGCTGCCCCCAGCACTGGTGAAACCGTTAAGAAGGAAAAATTATTTTATCTGCATTCTGAATCTGTTTTAAATACTGTTCTTTTTATGATTTCCATATGATTCCTGGGGTTTTTAACATCAAAAGGCCCAGATTATCCTAATTGGTATAAGAGGTTGGAAAAGTTTTCTTCGTGGTGGACTTAAATAGGGTTCCTACTTGGCTGCTTTTGCACTAGCTTAGTCCTTTTGTGACATGAAAGCCAGTTGCAGTTAAGCAGATTTCACCCTTTTTTGTTTAATAAACTGAAATAACTATACTCTTAAGTATTACAATGCAGAAGCATCGTGCATTTTTAAAGCTTCCAGAAATATCCTACAATGCATTGCAGGAGTTAGTGAAGCCATACTTGTAATGAAAAACATTTGGTAATAGACTCTGCATCAGTTAGTAGGCTGATTTACTGCCTGTCCTATGTTTTCCCTTCTCTCTGTAAACTGTCACAGCAAGGATTTTGTGGACACCTTTTTTGAGGTGAGAAAAAAATCCCATAGATGTAAGCATGCAGTAAATAGGTCCTAGTGGTTTTGCTCCTGATGATTACTTTCTGTTCAGTTTAGCAGAAACACCCCCCCACCCCCCCTCCCCCATTTTATCTTGAGAGTAGTTTTCCTCCAGAGAAAGATCACGCCTGGGTCGCTGCTCCTGTACAATGGGTGTATCTTCACTGCACAGATGGCTCGGCACGGGCTGGTACCTGGCCTACGCTCAGCCACCACCTGGTGCTGGGAGCATTCCCGCCACAAAATGCTGCCAGCCACTCACCCCCTCCCTGGGCTTGAGTGCCAGGCTCTGGAGGTGTACCCTGTGCTGTGGGGTGTGCTGTGCTGGCAAAACATCTCCTGCTTTGGGACAGATCAAAATAGCTGGAGAAGAGTCCAGACCTGCTGCTTCTCTCTGTAATTTGGCTCTGTGACTTTGCATCTTGAACAATGATTGGGTATTCCTCTATGAAGTGGATTAGAAATGTTCCCTCCCTCTGATAACTTGATGTCTGGACATAAATGTCCCTTTGAGAGGCCATAATTTTTATTTACTTCCTGGAGAATTATTGGGTAAACACTTGAGGTAAAAGTATGCTCTGTTGTTTCAGCAGTGGCTGGGAGTGTAAGATACACAATTTTTGCCCTTGCCCCTTTTTTTACACTGCCATACTTACTGAAGGCAATTTGAATAAACTGTGTTTAGACCAATTACTACTAGCAATATCCTCTTTAAAAACTGGGCACTAGGATTTGTTTTAGGATTAAAAACATTTATGTTCTCCCAATGTATTTCTTTGTGGCTTTGAATAAAATTGCAAGCAAAGGAATAGAACAAATAAAAAAGGAGATGGGGGAGACAAGGCAGACATCTATGCACACAGGTGAGATTTTCACCATTTAAATAACTGCTTGGTTTGTTGTGCTGTAGCTTCTAAGCTATCTCTGTACAACATTTCCTTGTTTGTCCTTAATCACACCCTTCACTAAATGTTTGCTTTGCACATGGAACAAAACATCCTTAAGATTGTAATGAAATCATTAGTTGTTCATTTAAACAAAAAAAAAAAAGGGAAAAAAAAAGAAGGCAAAAGCAAAATTAAGTTAAACATTCAAACATCAATCAAATGAAAAGAATAATGTCTCAGTGTAAATCTTAAATACAATCTGCAATCCGCTCTGCAGGTTTTAACTGATTTTGGCTTCTGTGACCACAGGTCTGAGGTCACAGCAGCCTTCTGATGTGTTTAGCAAGAGACAGTTTTTATTATCTACATACTGTTCTTTTTATTTCTGATTTCCATCTCCTGTCTTGTAGTTACTGGACTATTTCTGCAGTTATCTAGGTATTTGCTTGCATAGTTGAAACTTGCTATTTCCTTTTCCCTCCTTCATAGGAAAGTAAATAATTGAAGAGTAACAGAAATAGATAATTTATATAGCGGGGGGAAAAAATAGACCCCTACAGTCCTTTATGCAACAACCATCTTTAAGACTGGAAAAATGAGCAGTGGAAAAGCAATTGGAATTTGTGTGAAAGTCTTGGTGGGCTCATAGAGCATAGATAAAATTCAGTGCTATGTGCCGGCCTGGAAAGAACATTGCCGAATTTTTGCCCAAAGAATACTTGTTTGCAGGACCTACGACATTACAACTGTGAGAGAAAGACACTAGAAGGATGAGAAAGGGATACAGATGCTCTGATTTTTGCATGTTTTTTATAGAAAAGGTTTTGACATAGCAGCAAAATACTGTGCACACAGTTCTGAGTCCCTGGGGAAAATCTTAGTTTTGCTGTGGGACAGACAAACTAATACGAGTTCAGAAATCTTAGTGATCTTGTGAAGCATGCCTGGGAAAGTCCCTCATGCAAATCATTCATAATCACGTCCATCCTATTGTGAAGGCCAAACTCACTGCAAATCAGAGCAACTTTGTCAGAATATGATACAGAAATTAAATGTTCTGTGCTCCACAGTGAGTATGAAGTCACTGACAGGATATAACAATTTCTTCACTTCAAGGATTTAACTCATATTTTCCAGCTGCACATGAATGTATGTATGCAATTGTTTTTCCTTTGTTTCTTAATATTCTTGTGAAACCCGTCCACGTGTTAAGGAAAGCCTTTATATGTTGCCAGTGCTGTGTGCCTCAACAGCAGAGGTGGGGTGTGTCCAGTACTAAGGCTATTTACATAGATCGTCTGTGTGTCTGGGGCTGCTTTTCAAAAGTGTATCATCTCTTGAATTCACACTGAAACTGGTGGGAATCATTCAGGATCTCTCTGATGCACAGCACCTAGTGACAGACATCTCATGTCCAGATTCTTCCGCTGTTACACAGTTTATGCTGTTAGCCTTGGCTGTGCTGCTAGTCCTTTTGAAAACTTCACTACCTGAGTGAAAGAGAGGAGACCAGTCATCTGATACTGCAAGCCAAAGTGCCCTTCCCCTGCTTGGAGTGTACTGAAAGCCTGAGAAAGCCAGAGGGGAAGGGTTTTGATGTTATTGTTTGGGTTTTTTTGCCAGCTTCTGACTGATGTGGTGGAGAGTGCAGGGCAACAAGAAGCCACTTGTGGCTTCCTTAATCTGTATCACCAGGTCCCACTGTGCAGTTCTGCTTTATGGGTTTGGTGAGACATCCCCTAGCTAACAACTGCTGAAGTGAAGTTACACTGCATCTGGATAAGTCCTGATGATGAGCTTGGCTGCCACAAGTTGGTTTTTGTGTTACAGCAGAGACAGGAGCTTCCTAGAAAATCTGCTTCTCAAATACAATGTGGAGACAGAAAACACCCTTCTTGTCTTTGAGATTGTGCCCTCTGTTTCTGGTGCTCATTTATTGTCACCAACTCTGTTCTCCCACAACTGTTACCTCCAACTCAATCCCTAGTGCTTCCCTACTTGTCTACTGAGGGGGTTCTCAAATGGCGATGTGCAGCTCATACCCAGCATCACAGGGCGTGGTGTCTCTTGTAAGGATCTGCAAACTGTGCCACCACCGCAAAGATTGCTGCAAGGGTTCAGGGTGTGTAAAACAGATAAAGCCAGAGTTTCCTGGTGAATGACCAGTATAGTCCTCAGGTGGACAAGTTTTTATCAGTTATATCCTCAAAGTCCTCCTTTGTGGAGATCTATAACAATCACCTGTGACTTTTCTGACCTAGCTGGATTAACATGAAGGCAGCTAATTTATGGTGGACTTTGAAATGACACATGAAGATGTGAGGAAGTGCAGAATGCCATCAGATGCTTGTGGTGGGCTTGCAGTTGGTGAATAGGCATGGATTTAAATACACTTGTGTAAGGGTCGATGTGACTTCACCGAATAAAGCTAAATTTCCTATTTGCTTGCTGCAAATACAGGTGGATGCCTGTAAAGCCCTGAATCTTCTGTAACCCGATTATCTGTCACCACAGTGTGTAAGAGTGACTGGGATATGCCTGCAGCCTAGCCTGTGGTGCACAATTTAATGTGCAATTGTTTCTATCTGGTTAAAAATTGTTACCCAAGTTAAATTTCCTGATGAAAAACAGAACAGCTCATAATGTTTACCCTGCATCTGCTGTCATTTGTAATTAGACTGTAAACTCCTCAGAGCAAGGACTTGCTGTCCTGTACACCTACAGTGCCAAACGCACTGGGGTCTTGGTATTAGTTGAGCTGCCATTAATAATAAATGGAGAGTAAAAGGAGAATCTGTAAATGCATTCAAACATGTAGCGACGCTTTTAAAGTATAATTGCTATCACTGCAGATCTCTATGTGGTTGGCAGCTGGGCTGCACTGGAAGTGCAGAACCCCTGTAATTGAAATTTGCACATTTTACTGGTCTGTCAGAGTCTGCCTCTGACTGGTTGTGTCTCGAGTACCTATAAAGACAGACCCATGGGCAGGGCTACTCAAAAGTCAGAGGGTTTGCCTTCAGCTCCCTTTCAGAGACGCTTAGGAATGCCAAGCTCATTACATTAGGATATGGCTCAAGGTTAAGTAACTATTCAGTAATTAATATGTAAACACAGGGCTACAGTTTCATCCTTTGCCTGCCTTTTTGAATTGCTGTGTAATGCTGGAGAGGAAGCGCTGCTGGATGGGGCATGGGGCTGAGCAAGCCTGAAGAGTTCAGGCATTCCCTGTACCTGCATCCAGGTTGTCTTCATGTCTGTACCTCTGTGGAATATGCCTTACAGGGAAGGAGCTGAGAGCAGACTGCCTCAGTCTTCTTCATTATTGTACTTACTAATTTCATTTTGTGGGTCCTCTGTGTTCTCTTGTTCTTTGCTTTGTTTTGATCTGGTTTTCATTATTTGTTTGGATTGGTTTGTGTTTTGGATCATGTGTGTGCTACTAAGGTTTTCTGGTGCCAGTTTTAACAGTAGCAATACCAATTTCGAGAGAGGAATGTTTGAGGCTTGAGACTATATTTAAGTAGCTCAAGCAATTACCACATATGGTGTTTAGTGCTGTAAATATTGGAGGTGAGGTGGATGAAGCCCACAGAATCTGTGGGAGAGTGATTGGTGTGCCGTAGTGACTACTGATCGTGGAATCTAATCTGAAACTTTTTTGACTGTTCTAAATTTGAATCTTTAGCCTTCAGGTTTAGTTTTGGGTGTTATTCCCACACTCCAGGTAAATTGTTCTCTGCAGTTCTGGGTGTTGTATTCTTACTGTGAGAACTCCTTAATTTCACATTCCCAGAAAAAAAGAGGGGGAAAAAATGGTTTAGTTTGGATCAACAGCAGAAAGAGGTGGAAAAATAAAAGAATCCTTTGGTAGGCACAGCTGTGAAACAGAAATAAATCAAAGTGGCAGAAAGGTGAGCTAGAGAGGGGAAGAAAATTGAAGAGTTTGTTAATGTAAATCCACGTGGTTAGCAAATTCAGCTATCAAATTGCAGCTGCAGTGTCAGACATTTGAATTATATTCTGTTTTAAAAAGGAAAATGTATTAGTAAAACAGTGTGTAATAAAACATCTTCCATGCATAGCAGAAAAAAACCCAACTTTTGTGCTCTGACTACAAACATATTGTAACAGTAGCATTCTTGTTGATCTAAAAATCTTATATGCCTACCTGCTATCACATCTCTCTCTGGTGCAGTGACCCTGACCCAGGAAATGCAGTTCAAAAAATAATTCAAATGTGAAAAATCAATGTCCCTGGCTCTACGATATGATGTTTCTCTACCAAGAGTCAAACTTACTTCTACTGTAATGTTCATCAGCTTTTTAAATTTGAAAAAAAAAAAAAGAAACTTTCAAAAAAATGAATAAAAAGTCATTTCAGGAAACCCAACTACTAGTCTGAGGAAGGAAGCCAAAATGCTTCCTTTTCTCTGGGTCATTTCATGGCACATTCTCCTGCTGGGTCATTCTTTCCCTTTTTTTTTTTTTTTGTCTAGGACACTCTCTTCTTCTTCTTCATATTCCTTTAATAATAATAGAGACAGTCATATGAGATACATTTGCCTAGGATTTCCAAGGATTTAACTAGCAGTAAGTAGAGTAAAGCCTGCTTGGTTTTGAAGGTACTGGATCACAGCCCGACTTGACAAAGAGGGTATGGCAAATGGTGTATGGGAAGGTGTAAAGAGTCATACAGCAAATCAGTGACTAAGTAGGAGAAGAATCAAGGGCACTCTGAACCTTTTTGTGTAGTGTCAGATTCACTGGAGACACCACTAGGTAGTTCAAGATTGACAGTCAGATCTCCCAGAGACTTGCCATTTTGCCATTTGTCTACCATGCAATTCCAGAAATTGTTACAGCTCAGAGTTCTGCCCTTCAAGGTCTAGAAGGCCTGCAACCTTGAATTGAATAAAGAAAAAAATGCAGAGTTTAATGTTGGTTTTGTGGTGGTGAATTACATTTGAAATTTGTAGTTTTAGCTATCCACATGAAACTACCCTTGGCCTCTACTTTCAAATGTGTTGGAGAAGCTGTGCTACAAGTGCTCAGCTTTCTCTACAAATAAAGCATCCATTGAATTAAAGGAAATTTTGTGTATAGACAACACTTATAAAAAACAGAGGTAAATTTGAGGAGCAAATTGAGTTGGTGTAATTTGCAAGTATAAATAATTGAGTATTTATCTTTCTGAGCTTGACAAACATTTTGTGTAAAACTGCCTGTGTGATCATTGAGTGTTCTTCATAGAGAGATTTTAATACTGTATAACCTTCAGATACTAGATAATGCTTGTCTTAGAGGCATTGTATTTATACCAGACAGTCCAACTATCATCTGGTTTTAGCAAGATATTCTCAACCACTGTGGGCAGACACCTCTGTCACTCGATACATTATTAGCATTTTATGACATACTCTCCTTCCCTTGGGGAATCTGTAGAATTTAATCCATTTTCATACTACCAAAAAACTATCTCCTGAAGTATAACTAGGGTAAAACTACATTTAAAAAAAAAAAAATTGAGAAGCCACCATCTATCTCCTTCAGAGACCTTGCAATGTAAATAACAGAGTCATTCTGGGCAGGTATTTCTGTCCCTGCTGGTTGCAGAACTGAACTGGATGCTGGGTGCTTGCACCAGTTCAGGAGCAGCACATGCAGTGGTGGCTGGCACAGCTGCTTCAGGTCTTCAAGTCTTACGGAGAAAACAGTGACACCAGGCAGTTAACAGCAGCCTGCTGACAGCACCAGCCTTCCAGCGTAGGTGCACCATGCATCTTGTGTGAGCCACCTAGGCTGGTTGCTGCCTTTCTGTGCAGGAGCAGGTGCTGAGTGGGAGAGCTGGGTGTGCTTTGCCCACAGAAGCCTGGACATGCACTTGGTCTTCACAAGTGAGTGACGAAGCAACCTTGGACTTGCACCACACAGATGTCTGAGGGCACAGTGCCAGCTTTGTTCTGGAAAATGGGGAAAACATGACCCAGCTGTTGGGGCGATTGCCCATTCAGAGAGAACTAAAACCAGCCTTGCAAGGGTGCTCTTCCCCTTTTTGCCCCTCACCAAGTGGAAGATGACTGACAGGGAAGAGGTGGATGTTCCCAAGTGAAGAGCAATAAAGGACAACACATGTCCATATGTTTCTTTTCTGTTTCTCTAATATACTCTGTGGGTTGCTCTTGTTGCCTGGGACAGGCTACTTTCTGCAAGACTTTGTGCTCATTTCCCATGCTCCTCTTCCACATGTAGTAGGGACAGACTTAAGTCCCAGGCATGAGTGAGTAGACAGAAATGGAAATGTGCATCACAGACCTCCATGTGTGGTTGGATGAGTCTACTCCCTTTCCACGAACAGCTCTAGCTGCAGTGAGGCAGAAGACCTCACTCAGGTAAGGGAAAATAGCAGGGGTCTGCTAAGCTTGGACATGGACTTGCTCCCTTACACCCAACCAGCTTGGGGAGACCCTTGTGTTATGGTCACTGCCTTGCCAGAAGGTATGAACACCTTTATCAGGGTGGCTTGTGAGTGACACTTGGGCCTGCTGATGAAACTGGACAGGCAAGGTGGTTTTAGGTAGCATAAGAAGCAAGTGGTGATTGCCTGTGAAATTGTGAAGGGTCAGTAGAGGAGAGGAAGGGGTGCTGTGGCAGAAATGATAGTGTGCTGTGAAATCAATATTTCTGTTAAATTCAAGATTTGTGAAGTCCAGTAGAATTATAAGGATTAGTTCCTAGGCTTGCACTTTTTGTTTGGTTTTTGTATATATACTTTTTCCCCCACACCATCTCTTTTTTAACTCTGCCAGCATCCAGTGATTTCACAATTCTAATGGTTGCCAGCAAAGTTATTTTTGTGGAAAATTGACACTTCCTGAAGCAGGATTAAACTACAGTGAATAAGGACTTGAAATAGACTGGAAACATAAGTCAGAGCTTAAGACAGAAATTGTTTCCTCAGCAAGCAATAACTACAAGAGAAGTGCAGAATAAGTACATAACTATTGTGTGTTGAGAATGCTGTAGCTATAGCCATAGCCAATGGAGATTTTACTTATATTTAGCAATTAAAGATTGCCACAGTTTGGGATTGTTTCTGTATCTCAGCAGGAGAGTGTTTTCTGCTGCCTTACAGGAGATCTAAGTCTTGCATAAAAACATCCTTCTCAAGAGACTCTTACTTGAGATGTCAGAAATGTTTTAATTCTTTTAAAATTATGGACAAAATGCAGACTATAGATCTGTCATTGTCTGTGTGAGACAGAATGATAAAGTTGATGCCAATGCTTTCACCACCTGTAGAAGTATAGCTGTTGCAGGCAAATGTGAGATGGAAGAGAGAGAAGCTTGAGTGTAGAAGTGCTGTATTGGAAACACTCCTTTCCTTTATAGGAGGCTTCCTTTGTATCACATAGATAAACAACTCAACATTTAATTTGGCTCATAGTTTGCCTGTAATGCTACTGCTAGCAATTGGCAAACAAAATGAGTTAAAATATTTTTATTTGACAGTGCACTTGCAAACAAAATTGTTGCCCTGATTTTACTTTGTACACAAAAACACAAGGTGGGTTTTCTGGTATTTGCTTGTGATGAAGACAAGCCACTAGATATGTTGTGACTAGTCAACATGGACCCCAAGTCCTATCTGATCTCATGTGCTGGTTTCTGAAATCTGTTTAGGGCTGGTGAGAGCAAGGCCAGAAATCTGGGCTTGAATCCCAGGGCCATGGTGCTATGCTTTCACCCCTTCCTTTTTTTTTGCTGTCTTGTGATTCTGTGTCCTATCACCAGAAAACCACAGCCTTTCCCACAGTGAGCCCCCCAGTACTATCACTTCTCTGTTTCCAGGCTCCTCTGGGGCTGATAGACAGGGCTTTTTTCCAGCCTAAACAATTGCTAATGGAGATGTGAGGAGCTTCATTACATTTAGAGTGATTATTCAAATATATAAAATGGCTCTGTGTTGGCTGAATCAGAGCCTGGGGCAGTAGCTCAAGTAGGAACACCAAAGCCGAACAAAACTGTTCCCTCCTGGTTTTGCCTGGTATGAAATCAGTGCATTCAGGTGAGCACAAGGCATTCACAACCTTCTGAAGCAGCTTTAGAGGGACAGAGCTTATAGGTGGTGTTTGTCAGAGTTTCTTAGCTTGTCAAATTAATGTTAGCTAAAATTTAGCTCTTTGAACAAATATTTGAGAAAGTGTGTGTGTGTGTGTGTGTGTGTGCACTTAGGCACAGGAGTGCTTGAATAATATCTGCAAGGCAGAGAACAAGTGAACTTGAGGGATAAAAGATGCCAAGTGGATTCCAGGGGTGTTTTTGGCCAATTGGGTGTTGCAGTTAGTCCAAAACTCACCTTTCTCCTGTTTTGTAAAAGAAGAGTCCTTCTTCAGTGTGGAATAGGGAAAGGGTTAATCTTGTGGCTATTTCATGTTTAAACAAATGCACCTGAGTAAATGAATGAACCTTTTACTTTACTATGACTTTTTTGTACCTTTTTAACAGAATATTTAAATGATTATGTAAAATATTTTTTATATAGGTGAAAGTTTTATGTTACATATGAGCTGGTCAGATGTTGGACCACCCTTCAAATAGCATTGGTTTTCCCTTTCCTGACTGATCTTACATGAAGTTGTTCAAGCAGGTGGTTTTCTGTCCCTTTCCCCACCTTTCTCAGAGCTGTTGGAGTGGACACTTGTGTTTTTGTAGCCATTGTGGAGAAAACCCTTTTGTCATATCTAATATTGGAGCAAAAGACTAGTTAGTCATATGCCAAGAACTGAATAAGAGAGCGAGGGACATGAGGGATTAAATCTTGTTTTGCAAATGTCTGTGTGACAAGAGAACACCAATACAACTGGGGAGGCTTAGGGAATCAAGGGAATAAATGGTTTCAGGGCTAGATGGAATGATTTGCTGCCAGGTCTGTCATGCATGGGCAATGAATCCTATGTGGTCCCAGCAGGAAGCTAGTAACACACCAGAGATCAAGGACCTACCTAATTCTAATATTTGTAATACTTGATATGTAGTACTAATAATTCCAGTTTTGCTTTTAGGGTACAAAGTAACTAGTCATACTCAGTGGTGCTGTAGGAAGGCAGTTACTACAGACTACAAAGAAGAGGCTGTCTGCCATACTAACCCCATTTGCTACTATTCACATAGTCCCTTACCAGGTGGCTCTAAAACAATGGCAAAACCACCATTAAATGCACAATTCAAAATGGCTAACTCAAAGTATTCAGGGTGTTTGTGTCTGTGTCTAGATGACAAAGTTATGTGTTTGGAGGCATAGAGAGAGATGAGCACCACTGGAGCTGAAGGGAGAGCCAGTGTCTGTTTGAGCCTTTATGCTGTAATTCATAACTTGTGGAGTCACTGGGAAAGGTACAGAGCTTCTGCAGGCTGAATCCCTGCCTCAGCCTCCACTGGGTGACTGAACTTAAGGCATTCAAGGAATAAACAATTGTTGTGTGTAGCAAGAATTGCACCTATTTTTGTGTCCACTTTTCTAGCCTTGTATGTAAAACATGCCTGTTGTCCTGATAGCTGCATATACTAGTTTTCATTTTTTGTTTACATGAGTTGACAGCAGCATGAGTTATAATGACCTGACAAACACATGCTCCATAAATGTGCCACAAGCAAAGCAGTGTCTGCAGACCTTGCCCTGAGGGTCTGTACTTCGTCCTGTACTTACAACTCTCAGGGCTAGGGAGTGTTTCTTACAGAGCTGCAGTGTGGTAGTTTGGGATGTGTATTTTCAGTTGCAAAGATTGTCCTCCAGCCGGTCCAAACCCTAGCAGCAGAACTCCTCCAGGTATGGGTAAACCTGTCTCAATCTCAGAGCATTTGTCTAAAACCTGAATAATTGGCAAATGGGTGAAATATAAATAATCCCCACTTCACAATATAGCAGCTTTTGCCATGGAAGAGTCACAGCTGGAATGCAGCTGGGGTAAGCACACCACAGCGTTACACTGGTAATAGATGTTGCCATTACCATTCACAAGCCATCCCCATTGGGTGACTGTAGGTGCACGATCAGCTCCTGCTGCGGCTGGGTTGTTGCACAGTCACCTCCTGCAGTTACAGGAAGAATGGCTTCTCCTTCTGAGAGCTGGTAAATATTTTATCCTTTCCTTCACTTCATGTTGGTAATTAAGAAAAGCAAGTCAGATGATACTTGCTGTTCTTCATTCCACTGAGTGCCAAGTCATATTTAGAATAATCTTTGTTGGTTTCCAGCACAATGCAGTATTTGAGCTGGGTTAAATCCCAGGAACACTCTTATAATTGAAAGCAGCTGGGCATAAATGACTGCTCCCACCTAGGATGAATGTGACTGCTTCAGTATCAGGAGGAAGGAATTGTTTCTCAAACAGCTGTGACCATAATGAGATAGGGATTCACAATGTGTATGTAAAGATTCACCTATCCTGATGACTTGGTAATCAGTGCAGACCATGGATCACAAGTCATGTGTAGCCCCTTACAGAGCACTTTGCATGCTGGATTGCTGGGTACTAGCAAGATCTCATGGATAGTTTGAAGTTATAGCTGCTTGCAGAAGGCATCCTGGTGAGCCAAACACAAAGCAAATGGAGCCTTTGAGTGTGGTATAGTCACAGTCAGAATCCAGTTGTTTACCCACTGAGAAGACAAACCATTTTATTAATTGTATAAAATTAAAACTAATGGAAAAGAAAATTGGTTTGGAGTCAATGACTCAGCATCCTTACAACAGTAATTATATATCATCAAAAGTAGCATTTGGGAAAAAATACATTAGGTCCTCAGAGTGGTGCAAAATACTCTTTTTCATTGGATAAAGAGTACAGGGGGATGAATGCTGTTTGCAAAGGGAAGAATTCTTATGTATTAACGTTTTGCCCACTCTTTGCTGAATAATCTGTTTCTATAAGCAAAAAAAAGAAAAAAAGGCAATTCAAGAATACATTGTTTCTTTTTTGAAATAGTTCATAGAATCCTGATTTCACATTTAGTTGTTTATGTTGCCTACTCCTGCAGATCTAAGACAATTATTTGTTCAGTAAAATTCCTTGCAGTTTGTGAAAATACACATCTAAATCTTCTCAGATAGCAGGGTAAAGAGTTCTACTTGAAGGAAACTGAAGTTGTTACATATTTTTTGTATTTTACACACTGCTACTTTTGTGCATACTCTGAGTGCAGTAGTTCAGAAGAAAATAGCGCCTGAGTTCACTCACTGCCTAACACTCTGGCTTCAGGAAATACATCATGCTGCTTTTCACACGTGCTCTGTAGCTGTGGGTGAACTGATCATGTTACTCCACTGCAGATCTCAGACTCAAATCTGAAGTAGATAGCTGGGAGTTAGTAAATAGGTTGAATCCTAAGTGAGGAATGGCAACTTCAATCCTAGGAGAACTCAGTTTGTGAGTGATAGGAAGTACATGGAGGCATCACGGCATGCAGTTATTTGATCCCCATAAAAGCACAGCATCAGAATTTCTCCTTGAACTGTTCATGCAGTCCGAGAAAAAAATCTTTTTGTCATTTGAATGGCAAAAGTGAATGGCTGAATTAGTCTGGCTGATTTTTAAAGGAATACTTTATCTTTGAAATGGACTGCTTCTCTGTCCTGGTGCTCTTTCTTCTTAGAGGGGAATAATTGCTGATAAGTAGACCTTGTAACAAAGATACAATATAAAGTTGCTTTAAGCTAACGATTTTGCCATTGGATGCTCTGTAAATGATTTACATTTTTATTCCTCATATTGTGTTAGATTATTTCCTCACAAAACTGCTATATATATATATATATATATAAAGTAACACCATTTGAGTGTCTCAAAGAGTCAGAAAAATCCATATGTACTTATACATCACAGCTACAAAATCCAGAGTATGAATTTGTTTTAAATAAAAAAGTAATATTTTTTTTAAGGCTAGAGGATTTTGCTTGACTTGTATAAACACCACAAAGATACTTTTGCTGGCAAACTAGAAGATCCCAGTAAAAGTCAGCTTTCCACCTATTCCATATTTAATCAATGCAGAAAGATCTTGAGAATCTGGATGTGATACAGAGGGGTCCCTTAGTTCAACAAATATCTGGAAGGAGAGCAGGGTGGCTGGGGGTGAGGCAACCTCATCTCCCCAAACGTGAAGAGCACCAGCAAGAAGGAGTTCTTTTCTCCCCAGCCTGGTGGTTTGCTTTCCCTTGTCACCCTTGCTGTCTTGATGAGCTAGTTCACAGGTGGCATTTGTCTGTAATGTTAATGCAACTGACTGCCCAGCAGCTGTGCAAGGAAACCTTTGCAGAGCAAAGGAGCATGCAGTTCCACAGGCACTGGCAGCAGGATTCCTCATTTCCTTTGGAATTCTGCCCTGCAGTTGACAAAGCTGTCTGGTCACTAGGACATCTGTGAAGCCTCTTGGGCATCTGGGTTCTCCCATGCCTAGGCAAAGATGTGCTCCCATTGCAGGCTTCCCTCTGGGACTTTTTGCATACTGTCTTGTCTGCTGAGTCTCATGGCATCATCTAGTTCCTTCCTCTACTGCAGCTAGGGCTGAACATAGCTGCATTATTCCTGAGAAACGTTTGTGTCACCTGTTCTTAACAAACTCTCTCCCCCACAGAAGTTCTCCATTACCCTAGACTCATCACTTCTGGTATATGACTATTGGTAGGGTCAGAACAGACTTCCAAATCCCCATCCTATGGTTTTCTTAAAGTTCTCTTCTTCTAGTCCTACCCATGGTAGAATAGGCCAAGAGCTGCTTCTCTGCTTTGCTATTACCTTTTCCTTATTTGAAAGTGGTTATCTTTTCACATCAGTCTTCTCTAAATTTAAACAAGCCTAATTCCTTTCTTGGTAGGTCATGTTTTCTAGATCTGATAGCTTTCTTCCTCTGGATTCTCTCCAGCAGTTCTTTCCTGAAGTCTTAGTGCTCCAGCTGTGGATCTGCACTGCTGAACAAAGCAAAAGGAAAATCCCATGGGCCTGTAGCTTTTCAAGCCTTGAGTGAAAATTTGCCATCTACAAATTTAGTTTTTTCCCATGTCTGCTCATTACTGTCTTGATGTTTATAAAAAGCTTGTTGAAGTCATGGTGCTGTTGTCTTACAAATGTTGGGCTGGTTGTAAGAATTATTTGGTAGCCTCCGGCACCCACTTGTAGCCAAAAGATCAGCATAGACAACAACACTGGTTCTTTCTCACCTGCAAATTCTTGAAGGTGCCATTGCAGGTTATCTCAAAAATACCTGTCCTTGATCCTCTTCAAGCAGACACAGTTCAGAAGATTGGAGAGACGTTGTTGTTTCTTCTCAGGCTTCTCTGAGAATCCAGGCATGTTTTAAGTCTTTCTTTTGTTCCTGCACCAATACCTGCAGAGTATTAATTCTCTTCCAGTGGTTATCTGATACCTCAGTGAAGCCATCATTCAGCACCTGTACAGTGAAGTTCAGGAAAGTAAATTAATTAAACAGCAAAAATGGTTTAATTTTTGCAAGGTGTTGTAAAATAAGATGCAGCTCTGACTTCTGAAAGACAATGTTTCCATGTTACTTCATTGTGCAAGTATTGAAGGATATGAAACATATCAAGGTCTTTAATCTCCACTTGTCCTACACTCCTGTGAAGATCTATTGATCTCAGTTGTTGGTCTGTGAGCAGCAAGTTTCTGGGCAAGTCCAGGTTTGCACTGCTCATAAAATGAAGGCATGAGGGAATGCTTTATGCAAGCAAAGAAATCATTCCCTTGATGAGTATCATTTGGTTTTTGTTAAATTCATTGGTTTGATCAGCTCTGACAATACTTGTTTCTCTGAGTTTTTAACCTAACTTTCTGAAAGAATAAAAGTCACATCTTGTACCTCATGAGGCTGTATGGAATGAATTTGCTATAAAGCCTATTGATAAAATCCAGTATTGTTCCTAATAGTTTCTCTATTGCTAAAAGTAACTGTGGTGGGGGCAGGGGGGGAAGAGGCATACCTCTGCCATGTTTAGAAGTGTCTTAACTACATGAGAAAAACAGATTTGCTTACAATTCATATAGCTTGAAAGAGTAGAAACCAGCTGCAAGAAAGAAGTTTGCAGCTAAAAGTTTTATGCACAGGGGAAGTTACCTTGAAATATGTAAGAGAGAGAAGCTGGTGTTAAAAGGGAAACTCAGAAGATCTGTCATGTGTGCAAGCTCTGCTTTTAGGGAGGTGGGGTTAATTGCCTCCAAAAGATTAACTCTTTGTCCCCTGCAAGTAGGTATGGTAGGATTTGGAATTTGCTGATGTAATGAAGCTTGCTTTTTTAAAAAAAAATCTTTTAAACTTTTTAATAAATGGGACTGTAAATCCCCATTTTCCACATGATAGCTAGAGCTCATTAGATACATGCCACAAATCTCATCTCTTGACAGCTTGTATTACTTTTGATAGTCATGTTGAACTCCCAGCATAACAGGTCTGAAATCACAGTTGGGTCCTTAGAATTCAAGCTAAGAGGTGGATTTACCTTTTGCTATGTAGAGGTGAGCTGGAAGTGATTAACTGAGTAGCTCATTATTTTCTTGAAATAAGAGGGAACCATTTAGTGGTTTCAACACAAGATTTTTTACTCCATGGTCCTCTAGCTTGATCTGGAACATTCACCAAAATAGATACCACTAAAAGCAGCCATTAGTAGGAGAGGTGCTACCCCCACCCCTGTTGTACAGATGTTCTGTAAGAAACACTTGGTTGCCTTACATTTTAGGGGCCATAATAATAGCTACTAATGTCTCAAGATGATATCCCAAGTAGGTAAAAAGGAATGAGAAGGGAGATATCACATTAGTGAAAATTCACCAGTAAACACAATGCAAGATCTAACATGAATATCCAGCAACATTAATTACTTTAGAGCCTCTCTGTTTTCCTTGTGTGCATTTTAATTATTATTTCAGCATAATGTAATAACAAGGGTTGGTTTATGGGACGATAATAAGACTTGAGGCTATGACTGTGGCAGGTTTTGTAAGCAGAGGGTGGTTGGGCTGAGTGAAAGATGCACATGACTATGCTGTACAGTGCGTGCTGTTGTGCCAGAGCTGGTGAGTAGGGTTTCTGCCCTGAGTCCCCGTTGAAGAACTGACCCAGCAAACAGTCCCACTGCCTGCTGTCTTCTGGTGACATGCTAAACTGTGGTCTCAGTCATGTGAGGTCAATAAAATCTTCAGTAGCCATTTTCTCTGCACTGTGGAAGTAAAACTGAAACCCCCTTAATAGTCTCAGTCAACCTTAAATCACCTCTCATTTACCTAAAATTCCCCCTTGGTTTTCCCTTAAGTGGATGTGGTTTTTTTTTGTCAGTTCTTTCCCAGTCAGGCTGTGTTTACAGTTTGGAGAAATCTTGTGTACAAGATTCAGATCATGCAAGGGCTGAATCAACCCTTTGGCCTTCTGAGAATTATGAAGGATGGTGTCCCACTATTTTACAAAGGTTTACATCTCCCTTTTTGTGTCAAGACTTAAAAAAATTTGTACCTTTTGTATTTCCCAGACTAAGTGGTATATTTGACTAGACTTTCCACTTGCTTATCATTTGTGTGTAGTTCCCTGTGAATCCATCTGCTCCCTCATTATCAGTTATTAAAAGGCATTTGAGACACTGATGAGCCTTGAGATTACTGGAGGGTAGGTGCTAACATTTTTGTAAGCTGTGCTGAAATGTTAAATCAATGCAAAGTGAAGAAATGCTTCTTTGCAGAGACACATGAAAGTAAGGATAATGAAGTTCTTGGGAGCCCATTTTGCATGTACTGATCTCTCCAAGCTCCTGTTAGAAGTGGAAATACCCCGCGGTACTGGTCTGACTTTGGACATCAGACCAGTAACACTGGTTAGCAAGACTGAGACTACTCCCCATTCCCAAGTTTCAGTTCTGGTTGTTTCTTGCAAGACACTAGCCTCTGAGGGACTGGACTGTCAGGTTTTGGTTATCTCTAGTGATTAGTTGATTGGTTAGTTTGGGTGGGGGCTGCTCTAAGTATTTCTTTTTTCAGGGAGTTTTCTCCAGCCCAAAGGTATTTCATCAGAGCTGTCATTGTCTTTATTGTACAGCCTCCCCTTCTTCATCCATGGGGTGAATGCCATTCTGACACTTCACCTGTTACATTATGATGCACTGAGACTCCCCACAGAGAGGTGTATCGTCCTGAGGTTGGAGGTATGCAGGAGGGGAAGCCTACCAAAAGGGCCTGCTCTTATCTCCTCCAGCAGAATAAAAATGTGGTAGTTTAGGATTTTTTGAGTATTTAGCTGGCTAACTGAATTTTTTAAGTGTGTGCAGCTCACACACACATGTTGGAACACTCATCCACCTAGACCAGTTAGAGTCACCAAACTTCTTCATTTTTCAAAATAAAACTGCATTATGCCCAGACATGTTGAGCCAAATCTCTTCCCGGTGTTATTTTTTCTGATTTACTGAAGAATTATACCAGAGGTGAATTTGGGCTGGTACAGCAGCTTTTTTTTTTTTGCCTGGAGCAAGTCTTTATAGCAGAGTTGTATTTCTCTCAAAAATATAAAAGGAACACTGACAGATCTGCAGTTCTGGTGGTGTGAGCAGGTGCAGCTATATTAAATTATTTCTTATTAAATTGATTCAGCAACTTGAAGCTTGTAATTTTTGTTCTGCTATGGTTCTGTGACAGAGACCTTTTAAAACAGTCAAAGTATATATATCTTTTCTCATAATTCCTTTCTCTGATATTATCACTGTAAAGAGGTCTATGTAGCTCAGATTCTGATTGTATTATTTATTTGGGAAAGCTCTGAAAATCACAGCCTTTTCCAGTTAATCACATTGAGCTGTGTCATTGCGAGTGTAATTCCGTTTACTCCACTGACATCCAGACAAATGTGAACAATAGGTTTTGCTTTTGTTCTTAGGTTTAAGGGGTTTTAAGCTCTGGTGGTCTCTGCGACATAAATTGGTGTGCTTCCCTTCCTGCCAGTGGAAGCATGCTGATTTACCCCTGCCTGAGGATCTTGTTATTTTAAGGGTGCCAGTTTTCAGCCAGATGAAATACATCATGTGTTGCAGTTTTCTGCAATATGAAGACCCACTTTGACTATCTGAAAAATAACCTGATGCTCTATGCCTTCATGTAAATGCACACAGTAAATGTGGTAGAGTTTCCCTTCTTCATCTCTGCCAAGTTGAGGTAGAACAATTGTGTTTTGGTGGTGTGGGTTTTTTTTTTCCTCTCTTCCCCCACCCCCCCCGGAGTGCTTCCCATGCTTCTGTTGTCATTATTGCTCAGCTGCTGCTAACTTAGTCTCAGAAGTAGACAGAAATGTTTTCCTGAAGTTTCATGTTTTTAATGCCTTCTGGGGTTGTTTCTTTGTTTCTTTTGTAGGTTTATTTTGCTTGAGACTCCAGGCTTAGGCTTGGAGACCCCAACCATCACCATTGAGCCCAGTAGCTGGAGCGGCAGCGAGAGTCCTGCCGAAGATATTGAAAGAATGAGTGATTCTGCAGATAAACCTATTGACAACGATGCAGAAGGTGTCTGGAGCCCTGACATTGAACAGAGCTTTCAGGAGGCTCTAGCTATCTATCCACCATGTGGGAGGAGGAAAATCATCTTATCAGATGAAGGCAAAATGTATGGTAAGTGGCACACGTTTAGCCTTTGGAAATAATTGTCCCAATGAGAACTATAAAAAGCCTAGCTTGTTTTTACACAAAATTCCCATCACTGATTTTGATACTTTTGCATTAAATCTTGAAGAAATCTGTGAAAACGAGGGAGCTCAGCTGGGTTGATGCATTGATTTGGACTGTTTGAACCAGTCTCTTTGCCACTGGCACTAGGATTGGTGCAAAATTCTGTCCTTCAGTGAATGCTGTGCTGTGGCTGAATGGGAACGTTTAAGAGAAGTTTTTAAATGTGTCACTACTTCAGCATATAAAAAAAGTAAGCGGCTCATTTTTCAATGTATGGTGAAGAAAAGGAATGGGAAATACAGTCTGCATGGCAGAACATGCAATATTAAATTGCAGAGTGATAAAGTTCTTGTTGCATTCAGAAGCCTCTCGATGAAAGAGACGAGTTAGGGATGCTTTTGTGTCTTTCTTTCCCTTTTTCCCCTTTCCCCTTCCCTCCGTGCTCACAGCTATAAATCAGATGACGCGCCGACAGCATTACATAAATACAGGCTCGGGGGAGGGATGCTGACATCTGCACGCCCTGGCCGGGGCTCCGCAGCCTTCGGCCCGAGCTCTCTCGCTCCATTGCTTTTTCTTTCCCATTTCGCAGGCTCCCCTTGGCAGCGGCTTACCCCTCGTTCCCGCTCCCCGGGCGCGGGCGGAAGCTGTGCCGGGTGTGTGGAGGGGGGCGGGTGGCGGTTTACATGGGCAGGCGGCCTTACCCCTACCTGGCCGGGCTGTCCCGGGGCCGGGGGATGGGATGGGGCAGCAGGGAGTGGCCGGCCCCGGGGCACAGCCCCGAGCAGATGGTGCTGCAGCTGCCACCAGCTGTGCCCCCGCCTCCCCCCCCCCCCCCCCCCCCGAGGTCACGGCAACAGGGACACTGCTGCTGCCGGCGGGGCGGGGGGGCCCTCGCAGCTGCCATGGGACCCTGCGGCCACACCAAACGCCGTGTCTGGAGACGAGTTGGGATGAAACATCTCAGCTGCCCGTGGCAGAAAGTTGCCGGGCCCCAGTTTCCTGCCTGGGTGTTTGGGTTTTTTCCTTTCTTCACACACACACGCCCTCCCCCCCCGCCCCCGCTCCGTTTTTCTCCCTGCACAGGGCAATAACTTTGTCCCCTCCTGCTCGCTCCTTCCTGCCTGTTCGGATTGCAGTTGGAGGGTGTTGTTTTCCTTTGGAAAGGCGAGATAGTTTGCTTCATTAGAAGGTTGTGCTCTTTCTAGGAGGACAATCAGGGTGTATATACAAACAAACTTCTTGTAGATTTATGCTTAAAAGCTCTACTTAGGCTTGAAAAGCTTTGTCATTCCAAGTAAAGGTGGCTGCCTTTTTTAAGCAGGGATCCTACAACCACAGGAATCATCCCAGAATCCAATTTTTGGTATTTTGAAGCATTCTTTGTGCTATTGTATAAATGAAAGAAATTAAGACATTTATCCATTCATTTAAACAGTCACTGCTTTGATGGCTTTCTAATCCTGAATGTTAATGTTCGATAAACGTTATCTGTGTAAAAATATTTATGCATTTCTAATTGCTGATTAATGTTGCAAGCTAGTATTGCTGTAAGTGTACATGCACATCTCATATTTAATCTCATCCTAATTTAGATATTATTTATTTTAAATTAAAAAAGGAGGTGTTCATGTTTGATACTGAAAACTTGGTTCAAAGCATTGCCCTGATAGGGAAGGAAAAAAAAGATGTTAGGAAGCGCAGGTTTTTGTATGAGCAGAATTTACGTCCTGACTTTGCATGGGATGAAATCATGTTTTCATTCTTCAAGCTGAGTAACTGCTTTGTAGTGTTTGAGGATTTATTGAAACCATGCTAGGTTTCTGAGGACTTTCTAATAGAGTCTTATGGCCCTGAGAACATAATTGTTCTCCAAGGATTTTGAAATCAAAACAGTGTAAGTGTTTCAGATTGTGTGGCATAATGAAAATAATTTAATGCCTTTTAGTGACATACCGAGTTTATTTCACTTAAAAGAGAGACATTGCAGTATCTCTAAGCTTCCATAGTGTTGGGGGATATTGTAATGTGTCAGTAATTCATGAACCATGTAAGACAAAAGGTCGAGAGAGCACAATTTCATTTTCTAACTGAAATTACCTTTATATATAGGCAGTAGAACAAATATGATCTTTGCAGAGACAAATACAATGATCACGCTGTGCAGATTAAGTTGAGCAATTGTAGTTTTTTATCTCTGGAGAGAGACTTTACAAAGAGCAGAGATTTTGCTTGAAGAAATACTTTAAGTCTCTGACTTTGATTTAATGAGAGCTTTGCAACATTGATGTAAACAGAAGCCAGAGTTTCTTCACTGTTCTTTGTGGTGGTCTAAAACTGTCCTTGAAAGTGGTGTTTTTAGGATGACCATGCACTGGCTCCTGGTCAGTTGCCTTGGGGATTGCTGGAGCAGGACTTGGGGGGCTTGAAATCTGGGGGGCGTGGGGCAGGTGGCTTAGAAGTGTTTGCCTGTGGTGCCACCTGGGCAGCAGAAGTGGGGCTCATGCTGGCAGAGCCACTCCAGTGGTCCTTGGGGACATGTGTGACCTCTCTGGGCAGCCCGAATTGCTTCAGCTGTTCCTCTACAGCTGTGTTCTTGGATGAAGGAAGGAAGGGAAGGGGAGGGTGTTTTCCTCTCCCTTCGCATTCCCCCCAAAATAACCTATGGCACCAGAAGACTATGAGAACAAAAGACTTGTGATCATACTCCCACAGAAAAGGGTTGCAGGGCCCTAGGGCATCCTTAGGCTGTAAGGACAAAGTTGTGACCTGTATATATGACCAGGAGAATTTAGGCTACTGCTGACCCTGCCGCCAGTACAGGGTTGTGGCTCCTTGAGGAAACCCCCAGCAAACAAAATATAAACTTAATGATACCCTTGTTTTTAATTTACAGGAGATTATTGGGTAAGAAGCACAGAGGCTTGTTTTGGTTCAGAGGGGCAAATTCCAGGAACCTTAGTTTGGAAATTCATGAGAGAAAGGAGTACTCTGTAAGGCCATGGGACCAGTGATAAGGCTTCAGCAGGAAAGATCTATTCATATCTCCTTTTCCACCTTCCTCTGTGCGTGATGTTGTGCTTGTGGCGGTCTTTCAGTTTTGGTTTTGCTCCTAGTGAAGTACTGAGTAGTAATAAATAAAAAAGAACAAGGAGGGAAGAAATACAAAAGCTTGAAAGAGGATAAGGAACACATCTATAAATTGATGCTTGCACTTATTGTGGAAGCAGTTGTGTGTAGCCCCTGGAGGAAAGACTCAACTCTTAGACTGATTTTCAATTGTCTTGCAAGGTACTGATGATATTTTTATTTTATCTGTACTGTTTCAAAAGAAGTATTAATAAAATACAAATATCCACTAGCTTGAAGTGGGACACCATACACTTTGCCTTCCCTCTCAGAGATCAATTCTGATGAGTTTCTCTGTCCCTGTTGTACATAGCGAAACTGCAGCCCATTAGAGGGCATTGGCTGTCCTGTATTTGTACTTTGCTCCAATTGTTGGTCTTTTACTGCTGACAGTTTAGTTCCTTGTAGCAATTCCTGTGAACTCACTTATTGGCAGGATATTTGTGCTTGTCTTTGCTCCTGGGAGAATGTTTTGGAAAAGATTACAAGATTGAAAGCTGCTGTGAAATGCAACCCTACTTTTATCCCTAGTGCAACGCTGAAGTCACTGGAGTTGCCACGGGGATGTATTTGTCCCCGTGTGCATGTTTGTGGTGTGTGTTTGTTTTAATTTAGCTATAGTGAGAGGTAGTTTTAGTGCAGTTCCAGAGATGATGCCAAAGAAATATAGCTTGCAAGCAACTGTAATAATACCTACATACATGTTACTATCAGCACTACTAACTTAGCCTCAAGGTGGCAAAAGTAGCTTTTGCCTTTAAGACAACAAAAGTTTAATCTGAACTTTTAAGACCTATAAACAGTTCTTCAGTTATGAAGAGTAATTAGTCATAATTTGTGGGGTATACATCTTTGCACTAAAACTATCTAAAAGCATATTAATGATGGTTTTAAAATAAAATTTTGTAGCCTGTTGTTTTACAGAGAAGAATGAGATCTAATCAACATGAGAAGGTGCATAGCAGCCTTTCAAAACTGTTGTGTATGTTTTTCAGGTCATGCATAACATCTCCTGGCCTGCATACTTTCGTGCAAACTTCTGCTAAGATAGAATTTTGGCATGATGAGTAATAATAGTTATAATTTCCAAAACACCTTGTATAAATTGAATATTCAAGTTGAACTTTGAACTAGTATGTCAGCAAAAGAAATTCTACTCCATGGGCTTGTGTGATTGTGTAGCTAACTGCTATTATTGGGCGTCTTCCTGAGATTTCCTGAGTTAGGAGGCTGCAAAGTAACTAGCTCTATGAAGAATGCAGTAAAATGTTGCAAATTACTTTTAGTATTGCTTTTAATTTTAAAAGTTCCATAGAAGTTGCTGCCTTTATAAAGACATCACTACCATATGAAGTTTCCACAGTATTAAATGTATTTGAGTGTGAATAAGGTATTTGGAGTGGTGAAATACCAGATGTGAAGGATCGGGTTGCATGTTTATTCATCTGTTATTAAAATCATTGTACAAAGATAGGCTTTTGTGGGCTTTTAAAAGTTTTTTTCTATTTGGTCTCACAGCAACATACACAAAATGCATTGGACGTAGGACTTCTATTATGAAAGTGACTGTTTGGGTTTCTTAGATTGTAAACAAATCTGTCTAGAAACATGCTCGCAATCCTCTGATTGTATTACGTCATGGCACAGTGCATGCATGAAGGCAGGCTGCAAGCCTGTGCTGAGCAATCAGTTAAAAGTGAAGGAAGGTCCACAGATACACTGTTTGAAAAGTAACTTCTTAAATTCCTCAGATAATGAAAAAAATCTGCCTTTAAACATTTTTGCAATCTGGTAGTGTTCTTGCAACATCGGTGTGCTGTGCTTGCAAGAAGGCAATTTGGTTTTCTGAGCTGAGCAATAGGCACTGCTGTCATTGAAATGAAGCATATGGGGCTTACTTGATGAGAATTTTGGAAATGTGAAGCAACAGGGTTTGCTCTTTCTGTTTGGGCTTTCAAGAGCAAATTGTCAGTGGTTTGGAATAAAGTGGCAGAATCTTCATGAGATAGAGAATTTTTTTTATTGTTATTATTTTTCTTTCCCTCTGCCGTCTTCAAGGGAAAATCTAAGTGGGACTGTAAGAGTTGTGCATGACAAAGGCTGTCAGCTCTTACTTGGGGAACAAGAGAAGAGAGCAGACTTTGGGAAGCACCACATCTGAAAGTGTGAGTAATGTTGTGTAAGTATATGGCACAGTGACCAAGTTTGGTTGTGTTGGATCAGAAGAATTACATATTCCAAAGGAAACAGGAAGTGATACTAGAAGTTTTGCTGAAAATTCATGCATCAAAAGGAGCAGGACATCCTTTGGAAGTGCTTTTTTAGCACTTTGGTTTTTATCCTCTCTGTATTAAGTATGTTCTTTTCAGTTACCCATGAAGACGAAGTTGCAGAAAGTTGGTTATAGCCTGTTTGTAGGAAACAGTGACAGGTAAACTACATGGCTGCTACCCAAGTCTTCCACTGTTTAGAAGGTACCCCTGTATAGATGAGTTACTAGCAACATTAGTTCTTGCCTGGAATTAAATGGGAGGTACAAGGGTAGGTTCAGATCAGACATTTGACCACTTTAGTGTCATTTAAAGGCTAGTCCTATTCACGTGGCTATACAAAACAGAGTAAGAGGAAGTTTTTCCATTATGGCATTGTTCCTTTAGTAAACCCCAAACCCCCTGTTTAGAAATGACGCATGTTAGCATGAGAGCACTGAAGTGATGCAACCTCACTAAAACATCCAGGATATGTTTAGGTAATTGTCTATGATTTATATTATCTCATTTTCCTTCCAGCATTGATTTTACAAGATGAACTTGTGGTCCTGTAATTGCAGAAGGCATAGTTCTGTTGCTCTAGGAGGTAGTTAAAACAACCTTGATCAGGCTGATGTAGTTATGGTAGTTGGTTGCACTGTACTGAGAGCTCGAGGTTATAGAAAATCCTGCATGAAGATACAGAAAAGAAAAAAAAATTATTTGATCTCATTCCTTACAGAACTGGGATCCCTCCTAGTCAGGGTGAACACCTGGTTCAGACAACATAGGGATAACTTTAGTTAGACAAGTAATGCCTGCATGCTCTTGGGGGTTATGATAGTATGTCAGGTTTATATTTGTCTTCGTGAGACCAGTATGAGATCATGGTAGAAGTGTCTTCTTTCGTAGTAGCTTCAAATACCAGCTGAAATATCTCACATAATCATAGCAGAGGCCATTGCCCCAAATCCCCATTGAAGTGCTTATGTAAGGATGTAGAAGGAGGGTTATATTTGTTAGATACTTCTGGATATCCTTACAGAAGCAGAAGAGCTAAGAAAGTGTAGAAATTGTTGTTTCATAAAGAAAGAGACTTGTACAACACAGAGAGCATCTTATATGATCAGTACCCCGAAAAAGGGGTCAAAATTTGACCCCTTAACCACCAACAGCACCCATCACCATAGCTTGCACCAGCATTGAAGAGCTGTTGGAATAGGAGACTTCTAACCAGTTGTTCAAGCCAGGCTCATCTGGGACCAGTGAAACGAGTGGTGAAAGCCAGGCATCTGAAACATGTTGAGAAGGAAACTTCATCTCAGTGTTCTCCCTCTCTCCTAGTGAATTTGCCCACTGCGGGTATAATCATGAATAACACTGGAAGGGAACAAGGAGCAGCGTCACCTTACAGCATCATTGTCTCCTGAGAAGTAGGCTTATATCGCACTGTGCACCTCTGCAGGAGTGAGCCTGGGCTAACTGTTGCAGAGTAAATACTGTGGGTGTTGTGACATGAGTCTTGCTCAATTCCCCGAGGGCCATGCTATTCAAAATTACTATGTATCTTAACTGTGTCTTACAAGGGATTTCCTCACACATGCTTGCAGGGATTTTTTTTTTTTGGTGATACCCTTGAGATGTTATAGTCATACCATTGTATGAATATTTTCCTATCCTACAAACATGTGGGAAACTTGGTCTGGAACATCAGAAAGAAACACTGAATCCAGGCTTTATAAGGATTTCCATCTGACTGAACAGTTTAAGGAATTGGGCACTGATATTAACAATTTATAGACTCTCAGTAGAAGTAAGAGTTTAGCTGACAGGAAAAGGCTCCCCTGAAGTCTTTTTGGGGTTGTTCTAGGCATACTGAAATTTTGACATTGGATAATTAAAGGACATGCTTTTGTAAGCAAAAATAATGCAAACTGGGGAAGGAGGAGACAGATGAACATAAATGTGCTAATTCCATCTCACGAATGCCCTTTGAAGCATATGGAAGGAGACTGCTAGGCTTGTTAAATCTATTGTAAAAGGGGTAACAATGCTTCCCAAATTCATGAAGAAATTAAAATTCTGAAGAAGCACTGGGATCTGCTGGGATATCAGCAAAATACCATTGCAATTTTACCTACAGAGGACAGAAAGAAATACTGTTAATGGAAACTGGACAACGCAGGCATCCTCTGTTGTGAGAAATCAGTGTCACTATTGCAACTGGTTAATTACAGCCTTCCTACAACAACCATCTCCATCTAGGTCAAGACTCCTGAAGATCTTTCTGGCTGTAGTCAGATTTCATGGTCTTGTCAAGATCTCCTTTTATGGAGATCCACCTTGTTAAAAAAGAAAAAAAAAAGTGTGTGTGGGAAGCAAACTGGGGTGGGGGGTGGGTGGAAATAGAAATCCAGTGATTGGGCTAACCTGTCTTGCACCCACACAGTCTGGTAGAATTCAGGAACTTGGCACAGGATTTAAGTTGACACCAAACCTGACCTGCCTTTGTAAGGGGCCAGTAAACTTGTCAGAGTGTGTATGGGCCATCAAAAAGGATCAGATCATCAACCCAGTTTCTTGTCTCATTGCTCTCTTTGGAGTGGACAGACAGAGCACCCAACAGGTAGCAATGGATTTGAGTTAGGCTGAATCTTTCTTTGTAGCCAGCAGTATCAGATGTTGTCTGCTAGTTTGGGGGACAGCAGCACAGAATATATGCCTGGGGTTGTTAGGGAGCATATTCCAGTCATCTGTGTGGGAGTAGGTGAGGTAGATTATACTACATTTGCAGATAAGGAACAAAATGCCTTTTCAGCATGCCTAATCACTGCAGCAAAGCTAAAACATTTCAAGTTTATTTGCCTAAAGCTGCTTCACTTTTGCTCGCTTGGAAAAGAAAAGCATTACTTAAATAGAAATCATAATTTAAATTACCTTTTATGTCATGCTAGTAATGCAGATGAATAGGGAACACAGATGAAAAAAGCATCCTCAGCCACTTGAATTCAGTATCAGTTTAAACTAACAGATAACGCTACTGTCTTAGACACTGGAAAAAAATGTTAACCCAAGAGGTTCCAACTACAGGTGGTTGGGCACAGCAGGCTTACTGTTTTTTATGGGTATTGTTGACAGTGGTAGATAAATAGCAAAATAATTTTCCTTAGTGAAAGTAGTCTCAGATCATTTTAACAGGTGCCCTCATGGTAACTTTGCATTTAATTCTTTGGACAATAATTGCCTTTTCATTTGTTTAGTTGTTCTTTGGATAGACTGTCAGCAATAAACCTTTTAGTACAATTGATGGTGAAATGAGTGCTTACTAATAGCTACATACATATATGCACAGACATACATGTGCAAATGTGTGTATGTGAATATAATGTGTTCCCTTCTAGCCAAGTAAAATTTATTTAAGAGACCTCAGCAAGGAAATCTGCACACAGTGTACTGGCTAACTCTTGGCTGGGACTTCGCTTCTTTGCTTTGGTGCAACCTACTGAGAGCTATCTGCAAAGAAATACGATTCATATCATAGTAGTTCTTAGATATGTAGGCATATGTTTAAATAGGTGAGATATGCAGGCACACATCAACTGTTACATAGACTGCATGGTGTATTTTTAGGTATAGGAGGTCTAATCACCAGAGACTGTTAAAGTGCTGAGGGAGAATTACTGTTAAGGAATAGTGTACAGAGGAGCCACCTGCAGAATTCTCCATCCTGTGAGACAGTGAAAAAAAGGCCACTGGAGCTATATAGATGGGAGTGTCAGTGGCAGGTGGGACAGTTCAGAAAGCCTGCCCTGGATGCCCCAAAGGCTATTGGGGTCTTCAGTCCCCATTTGGTAGCAATTGTCCCAAGATAGAGCCTCCTACTGACTTCTGCAAGGATGACACACAACAGAGCTGGTGGGGACTGTGTGGACTCTGGGGTAGTCTTTCTTCACAGAAAGAGTAATTGGCCATTGGAATGGCCACCAGGGAGGTGGTGGAGTAGCCATCCCTGGAGTTCAAAAAAGGATTGGGTGTGGCACTTGAAGCCATGATTTAGTTAGTCATGGGGTGTTAGGTCTTAGGTAATAGGTTGGACTTGATGATCTCTGAGGTCTTTTCCAACCTGGTTGATTCTATGAGGTCAGCAAAATGGGAATTAATACAAAGGATGCTTTAGAATTGGAAATACTCAGCAAAGATAAAAATAAAGTGAATTAGCCATAACACCCCCACTTCTATTAAAATTACAAGACAGGAAGTTTTACAAGCTGCCTTTACCCCAATGAACAAATGAAGTCTGAAGAGATTAAATAACTTGTCCAATGTCATCAAGAGTTTTATGGCAGATCTGGGAATTGAGCCCTCTTCCCCTCAGTGCCATCTATGTTTCAATACTGAAGGGGCCCCTTTCACAGTTTATGCAGTGGCCCTTGGGGAGCTTAGGGCTACTGTGGCAAAACCATGTTTCCTGCACCGCATCCTGTGCACTAGGAGAGTAGGCTACATGTGTGTTCTGAAAAGTACAATCTTGGCATAATGTGACTACAAGATTCCTTGTACCTTTGCTACGGAGCTGGCTGAATGCCATTTTATTGTTATAATACATTTGTTTTAATATAGTAGTTCCTTGAAACCAAATCAGAAAAAGTCCTTGAAGTGCCATATTCCACATACAAGTAACAGGCAGCTTTAACAGCTCTAACATTTATATGGAGAAGAGGCAAAGGAATTGGCTGGGAAAGTGAGGCAATATTTAGCCCTATGTTGATGCTCCATGAGATGCTGTTGTCCTTTGACAGAGTAACATAGAGGGCTGGTGAAAATAGGATGATTTAATTTGTTCAAAACATCATTATTCAAAGAACAAAAAAGTATGTAGCCTTATCCAAAGACATAATCTAAGAGATCTTTACTCTGTACCAAGCTAGAATTCTGCTATTTAATTACCGATTTAGAAAATATCTTGGTCTCAATTTCCTCCTCAGTTACTCTGTTATAAATCTAATGGAGCTGTTAAAGATTTATGACAACATGACTGAAGGCAGAATTGGGTCCCTTATGTTTAAAACTTAGTTTGCCACATAAGTAATAATTTCTGTGTTCTAGGCAAGAGATTAAGAATCTTGCAGACCTCTGTTTCTGTAGAAGAAATATGAACTACAGTTGAGTGGGTGAGTGATTAATGCTGGAGGGGATGTGAAGGGGCAATCTGAATTGGCCGGTGTGGAAAATCCATGTGCAATTCAGATTTAGGATCTGTTTGCAGATGCCTCATAATTTAAAATGTCAAAAAAACCCCAAACCTTAGGCCATTGAGTAATAAATTAATATACTGCTTGTTCAGCATGCAGTAAGCTTTGCTGAAGTAATATCCTCATATGAGGTGTGAACTCATCCCAGTCCCCTTAGTAAGGACTTCATTTCAAAATTGCGTGTGACCCTTTAAATCCTAACAGCATCTAATTTTTTTTAAATCCCCTGTTTTGTTCTTCTTTAAATCATGTATTTAATTTTTTTAGAGGAAAAATATTGCTTTAGTTATCCTGACCTAAAGAAATCTTGTGTTAGTACAGATGTATTTTATCCATTGGCTTTTCATCTCTAATGTAAGGGGCTTTCTACTAAGCAGTTGGCTTTTGTTTGGTTTTCTCAGCTTTCACTTAAGAGAAAGGGTCAACTTTCTCGGTCTCTATCTACAAAGTGAGCTAGGATCTGCCACACAAGGTGTCTGGTCTGGCCCATTCTCGGCTGTGCAGCTCTCGCCAGGTCTCGGCGAATGCTGTGTCCATGGGCAAGTTCCCCGGTGATATGTAGGGACCCCATAAGCTGGAACTAAGCAGCTCCAAGGCTTGTGCCACTTATCACAAATTTGTGTTTTCTAGAGTACTGTAGGCCTACAGTGCATTTTAGAAATAGTAAAGAATTATAATACATAGCTATCCCAAAATAGAAGCCCTTTAAAATAATGTAATGCAGTGTCTGTTCAGAGCAGCCCATTTGAATGTAAATACAGTATTTATGTCCAAGTTATATTGCTAAGAACTTAATTTAGGATGGAATTAAAGAATTATTGTAAGCTTAAGATGCAAGAGAGAATAATAAATTAGGTGCATTATATTTTCATAGAAGTGATTTTTCAATGGCATTTTTATTATCTCTGAAAGCAGTAACTCTGAATGAACATACATCATTTCAATGTTTAATAGAGTCCTGACTTGATGCATTCATCATGATACCTGTGACTTCTAAGTATGTATTTTGTTTGTTTTAAAAATAATGATAGATCATTAATTAAAAAAAAAAATGGTTCAAATTTAAAGGAATAAACCACCCAATTGTAATTTCTTGAGGTATTTTGCAGCCTAAGCAAAGGCTCAGGTATTCCAGATATGATAGATGTGCAGATTGCATAAGATGTTATGCATTGCTCACTCTAAGATACAGAGTCCTGTCTGCCCTTAAACCCTTTGTTCTCTTGGCTGAATGCAGTTAATTAGCAACCGTCTCCATAGCAACTGCCTCATAGTCCAAAAACATTGTCTCCTTTTTGCAGTTTAGCTTATCACACTGTTTACCTGAAGGGCTTTTCACTGTGTTGAGTCTCATTTGAGTTGGCTGCATGCCTGCTCACGGAAGTGAATTGTCAAGATAGAAAAACACCATGGCAGCAAGATGCTGAACAGGGCCCTCTGTGTGAAAGCAAAAACATTTTAAAAGTTCTGTGGAAACAAAAGTTGAAGTTTGCAATGATTTACATCCAGTTTTAAAGCATGTGACTTGCCAAGAATACTGTGCATTTTAAAAGTCTGCTTTACTTCTGGGCCTTTTTTACAATGTCTTGCAGCCTGCCCCGTGGGGTGCCCTTGTCTGTAATTACACTTGAGGTACAGGCAGACCTTCATCCAGGTCTGTGAGGAAACTTGCCTCCCTTTTGACCCAGGCAGATTCAAGCAGCTCTAGCTTGTCCATTAAGAGTACTTCTCTGTACCCTGATCAGTTATGTTGGTCATTAAAGTCCTATTTTCCCCCCCTATACATTAACATGGTTTCAAGGGAAATCTGTGAGTGTTGGTTCCATATGATAAATTAGGAAAGGAAGGAAAAGAGCTATTGTGGTCATATAAATCAAAGTATAGTGGAGATTTAGGCTTATTTATATTAGCCATTAAAATGGTGTTAAAATATCTGCTACGTATTCATACGATTCAGCTATAGCAGCCATGGTTTTGTACCAGTGTGCCTTTGTTGGTGTGGGATGACAATACTTAGATCATCTTTGAATTTTATACAGAGGTGTGTCCACACATGCACACATCTCTGTGGAGGCTGACCTGAAGGTGTGAGTGTGTCATTGAAACAGTGGTGAAGTCTTACTGGTGTCTTGATCTGACATTTATGTCTGGCCTGAAGCCAGGATGTTCCTGGCAGGAGAGGCTGGGTGAGAGGTACCATTTTCTTGTTTGCTGGATGTTTTGATTATTGTTGCTTGGCTTGTTTGGGTTTTGGTTTGCTGGTTTGGGTTTCTTTATTGTTGCTGCTGTTTGGCTGGTTTGTTTTTTAGGTGGCAGTGCAATAGACCAGAGGCTGATGTAGACTGGGGTAGTTCTTGTTTTATCCTAGGCAGACCAGAAGGCAGAGCTTGTCGCTCAGCTGTGGTGGTATGTGCTGGCCTCCATTCCCTTTTTCAGTGACAGTTTCAGCTGGCAAAGACCGTTCTTCTTTTTAGCCCCAAGGAGCATGTGGGGCTGCTGAATCTTGATAAAAAGGCTTCATTCAATATGATGTGTTTGAAACAGTCTTTCCATAGATTTGAGGATACTTCAAGGATCCTCCTTCAAAGATAAAAAGCAGGATGCGTGCAAGCCCTGCCAGTGTTGCTGGTGTACTCCATTATTCCTATAAAGCTTCTGGTTGATAGAGGGTTATTTTCTGTTCATGTTAATGTCTTGCTCATACTATTCTACACTCACTATCATTATTAGTAGTATTTGAATTATAGCAGTGCTGAAAGTCTGCAGGCAGGATAAAGGCCCCATTGTAGTAGGTCTTGTGCACACAAGATGAGACAATCTCTGCTCTGGCTGTTTACAGTCTGTTTTAAGACCACTAGCATAAGTGGATTTATCATATGAATAGCAAAGAGGGAAAGAAAATGCTATGAATGATAGGAAATCCATGGTTACATGGAGTGACTGTTCATTTAGGTATCTCTGAGGCATTTAATGCTTATTATGTTTGTAACTATAGAGTAGAAAGTAAGTAAAATACTTTTTGTGGGTGACTGGTTGCTGCTGCTCCTCTCCATGGCCAGCATGGCAGCTGTGGGGTGCTATGGGAAAGCCAGAGGGCTCAGTGTGGGGAGAGGCAGTGGGTAAAGCAGTTGTGGAGGTAATAGACCATGGGTGGCAACATAAGGACTACTGAAGGGGAGAACAGTTCAACATGATAAATAGCCTCACTGTTTATCAGGAGTAAGCTGTCTGCACCCATGAGGCATCACACAAGTTTGTTTCCCATGCTATCCAAGTTAGTGACTGCCAGAGTTGAAACAACAGGTACTTGAAGGGAATCCTCTAGTAACTCCAAATGTGTAGATTGTTTGCTCACATCTTACACAAAGTTACTTTGGATGGAAATCACCAAAAGCATCCAAACTGTTTAAGTATTTTCTTACTTTTAAAAAGACGTTCAAATTTGTCAGCACTTTTGAGTCTGTAGCTCAGTTCTCCTGAAGCCAGACTTGCTAGGCACCTTTAGGGGCCCAGAAACGGAAAACTCTAATGGCCTGAAAATACCTGCTAGAACTTGATGTTATTTAATTAGCTCAAAGTAGAGCTTGGCAGATGGCAAAGCAGTGGAAAGAACCTCCCTTTTTAAAAATATGGGCCACATCCTTAGCTTGTATAAACTGGCAGAGCTCCACTAAAATAGATGTTCAGCTTCTGTCAAGTAGCGAGGAAGAGAAAAAAACAACTGAGAACAGGAAAACGAGTCATAAGGGCACATATATTATCAGTGGGGTTCAGGTACAGAAATTATTTTTAACATTTTGAAGACTGTTACTGAAGTAACTGTATCCTTTACAGTCTTGTTTTCATTGATGTTCTTTCCGAGAAATAACCGGACTTGCTTTCCCACAGCTGCCTCAAGTCTGCAGAGCTTGCAACAGTGAAACATATTGTATGGTGCTTTTTGCCAGTCATTCACTTATGAGAGTAAGATACAAACAATTCATTCTAGTAAAGCCAGTCTCCAAAGCTGTGTAAATTCACCTCTTCTGTGATAACTTTACTCAACCTCATCTAAGGTTTGTACAAATAGAGAGATTGTTGATTGAAAGTTGTGAGCTCACCTCAGTCTTTTCCAGGGAAAATTCTTGCTCAGATGAGAGCTCCCGTATGTTTAAAAGCTGTTGCATTCTTATGTTTTAACGTTTCCCATTAATTGCCTTTTTGTTTGTTTGCTTGTTTGTTTTTTAAATGGCAACATGAAAACAAAGCCTGAACAACAAAGCTGACTGCTCACTTATCCCATTGCATGGCATCAACCTTACAAGTTCATTATAAAAATATCCAATTGGAATTGGAAATTAATTGAACTTGCTGAAAGCAACACAGTATTTACAATCTGCTTTCAGACTGGCTTTTCTGTACCTGCTTATTTTTCTCTGAATAAAACAATCCATGCAATTTAAGGAGATCCTGCAGGTTAACCCCATGCTACAGCATATTGTAAGGCTTCAGTGTTCACTGGCCCCAAGCTGCAGATTACCGGCAGAAATAAAAGCAGTCAGAAATAAAGCTAACTTTAAATACAGCAGTAAGAGGGATTTGAGATATTGTTACAGGTTGCTAAACTTGGGCCATGCAAACAGTTGCGAAGACGCATTCCCAGGGCAGGTGCTGAGCTATGCATGGGGGCAGCCTGTTCCCACCCAGGCAGGCAGGGCTTTAGCCAGGAGGTGAAGGAGAAGAAGGTGGGAGAGAAACTGTGTCCGGTGATGCAGGACAGCCACCCCTAACTGTGTGTGTGGTCAGCCCAGACTGCTCTCTGGTCTCCAGAGCTGGGTGGCTGCCTTTTTATTTTTTAACTCTTATTTATGAATGATTCTATGATTTACTGTCATCATGTGAATTTTAAAAAAATAATTATTCATGGTCTATAATTCATGTTATTTATGGTGTCACTACCCAATATCATTGCTGCTGGGAGCCCTGATCCTGCCTGGGGCACCAGGGCACCCTGTCCTGGCAGCTGCTGAGGTGCCTCCTCCTCAGTTCCCACCAGGAGCCCAGGGCTTGCTGCCCTGCCAGTGTGACTCATGACCAAGTAATTCCTGGCCGTCACTGCCCCCTTCTGCCTTGTGGACCACCTTTGACCTTGGGAAGTTATTTTTCTCTGCTCAGCAGCAGATGTGCACAAGATGTGCTGTGGCCAGTCCACTCATCAAGAGCTGGTGACAAGTGTCCTAGCCCCCAACAAAGAGTTGGAGTGAGTGGCCACAGGTGGTAGCTTTCCAACCTTCACTGTCGTTTCACTCCAGGATAGGTAAGCAAGGGGCCTTTCTGTGGAGGATCAAGGGGAAAAGGCAGAACACGTCTCCTCACCTGCTTGTGAGAGAAGTCATCAGGAACAAAGCCCAGCTCTGTGCCTCTAGTGGACCAGGTTCACCCAGATTTCTTCTGTCTTTCCCATCTACCATAGTAGTTTTCTTGAGTGCACTCTTTAGTGGCTGGAAGAAGGCTCAGCTGTTTATGAAACCACACATAAAAAATTGCACATTTTGCTTATGTAACCCGTGAATTAGGGTAGGTTTGATGAGAGTCTGAGAGTCAGCATGCATGCAGGCTAGGAGACAGACACATGGCATTTTTGTGATAACAGTAATATGACAAGTTGGCCTATGGTATGCCTGTTATCAAAACATCTAAATTACCTGGAAATTCATGGTTAAATGAGTAGACTTGCAATGCTTTGTGTAATTCCTGGTCTCATTATTTTTGCAGCACTAGACTCCATAACATGCAGTATGAAATACTTGCAATTCTCAAATTGCTTGTGAGAATTGGAAGTTGTACTGGACAATCGAATGAATTGGTAGGCTGGCTACCACAGGCAAAACTTGATTTCTAAGCTTATGTAGCTTAAACTATAAAAGATAACCTAAGGTCATAGATATAAAGTCTAATAAGAGCTTTCTTTGAAGAAAATTGCCTTGCAGGTGGTTACAAAGAATAATGCTAAAATAGAGAGCAAAATTCTCTAGACAAAAATGTGATACCAAGTTATATATAAAAAACTAGTTTCACTCGTGCAGCTCCACTGGAGTTCCTTCAGAACAGATGAGGTGAGATCCTGGCCTGAAAACCAGCTCCTCTGGGAAATTGCATCATGAAAAATCTGGCCCACAGCCACTGCAGTTAGGAGAGTGCTGACAAGGATTTTTGTTTTTCCTTATATTCTCACTGCTCTGTTGTGGGATGTTACAAGCTAGAATTCCACACTGTACAAAAATTGGCAGCATGCTTATTTTGTTTCACATTGAATTTAAGGAAAGGACCACTGTCAGGCAAAGCTGTGTGGCCATGGAAGGATGAACTGAGGTCATGGGTTATTTTCAATGGCATTCCCTCCAAATTAGGGTTGTGGATGTGAAGGTGCTGTATGCATGAGAAACCCAGCCCACTCTGCACAATTTGCCCAGCAGCTCTGTTGTCTGGGTAGCTGCTGCTCTGCCGGAGGTCCCTTCAGGCAGCTGGGGCTGAACACCTGTGTCATGCATGGTTTGGTCTGAATACCCCTGGAAAACTCATACAAAATCAGTAACTTGTTGAAAACAGAGCCTCAGATTAATGTCTTGCCAAAGGAATGGTTGTTTAATATATGAATTAAAAATTCTGTTCAGGACTCTGATGTGCTACCTTAAGTATAAAGCCTCGGTGCCCAATAAATAGGGGTGTGCGTGTGTGTCTGTGTGCGCCTGTGTGTCTTTTATCATAATGGGTTTTATTAGGAGCTCTGAAAGAAATCAGCAAGGAAGAAGCACCTGACTGGTGAGTTTATTTTACAGCATTGCCCTCTTTATTCATAATCTGTGATACCAGATGGGGGCTGAAGTGTACTAGTGTGGTGAATCCTCATGTCTGAGTGTGGTGAGCTGATACCCAGGAAGAGCTGGTACCCAGGCAGAGAAATAAAAGCCTGAGGAGAGACATAGGTTTTGTCTGGGTTTCCTACACTGGTGCCTCACTTAGAGGGAAGTGCAAGCCTAGGTGTAGAAACAGAGCAAGGCTGTGTATCATCTAGTACTAGTCCAAGTCAAGCTTGTAATATTGGTATCTGTTCAAGTACCCGAGTTCTCCATGGCATGGGCACCTTCACAGATTTCTGGGTGGGATCTTGGACTTGGTGATGGTTTTCTGAAAGGGAAGATTTTGCCCTTTCAGAGTGGTGCTGTCCTCTTCACCATCCTGGTGCATCCATGGCAGCAGGAAGGTCATTCTTTCTGTGGTGGAACATCCACAGTGGGAATGTAAGTGTATTAGTTCCTGCAGGAAATTAACACAGCTGCTTTCAAAAAGCCCTGTGACAGCTGATGGGTCACATATCTCACTTTTAACCAGTGAGGAGCAGTGAGGGCAAAGACTTGTGGACTTTGGGTGGCAGGGCTTTAACAGAAGCAGTCAGAGTAGGTTAAACAAGAATGGCTGCTTTCTCAGGTGTGGAACATAGGAACAAACTGAAAGAAATCCACTGTAGAAATAAGGAAATGGGGAACTGGAGAAGGAAGTTTCAGAAACTAAGGTGAATTGGATTTTGGCTTTGTTCCTGTGCTGTAAGTAGAAGGTAGGAAGTGAAATGGCTGAGGGACATGAAAAGCAAATAAATGCAGCCCAAGCAATGGAAATTTGGTGTTAGGGTTCTTGTTTGTAGGTGTGTACTAAACAGAAAGAAATGTCTGTGACTCACAAATTTGCTAGGTAAGGAAACATGAGTGTGTTTGTAAGCACTGGAGTCCTTCATATGTAACAACTAAGATATAAACAGGGTGTTATTTTATGCACTGTCATAATAGCCAGATTCAGACCCAAAAGGTAAAATGTGCAAAACTGCTTAAATCTAGATGTCTAAATTCACAAACAGACAAGAACTAAAGACCACCTGCCAGTCACAGATGCTCATAGTGAGCTGATGTGCTACCTCACTAACCAGAGCCTTACAAATAACTGCTATGTACAGACTTGTAGCTGAGAACATTTCACACCCCAAAAGCCAGCCAGAAAACTTCCAAGGAACTCAGGCTAGACATCTTCTTGAATACTGTAGTCTGTCAGAATTAAACACTGTTGGTGAGCTCTTGGTTCAATTAAAATCTAAACTTTGAAGGAGATTTCTTGTCTGCGCGTGAAAACAGCAATGTTTGTTTCCATAGCTGAGATTAGCGGGAACTTCTCACTGTCTCCAGTGGTGTGTGAGCTTCCCTAACTCCTGACCCCAGCTGAGTTATTGCAAAAACTTCTCTTGATTTCTAAAGGCATACACAGTGTGATCCTCATAGAAAGGTTTTGAAAATGTACAGTAGTATATACTTTACCCTTATTTGTACTAAGGTAGCATGTAAGAAACGCCAAGAAGAGTAGGAAAGCTCAAGAGAGTTTACCATCCAAGTCTGTTCAGATGGCAAGAGCGCTGTGGAGGTGTTGGGAACCCATGCTGCAGCCCTTGCTCAGGCCAGGTTCCCCTTTCATAGGAGCTGTGGAAGGAGGGGTGTAAACAAGGGAATTTTTATTCATCTTGGGAAAGGAGAGCAAGCAACTTTACTTGAGCTGAAAATATTTGTTTTAAAGATAATAGGTTTATATAACTACTTTGTCACACAGGTGGTATGGTGTTTTTTTTACATCCCTCAACTGTAGTTTCTACAATTACGACTTTGAAGTTCAGTCAAGATATTTTTGAATAGCTGCTCCCAAAGAAATTAAGTGTGTTGCTGCTAGTGATGTTGACTAGGTGGTGTTGTATCACTTCGCACGTTTTTATTAAGCAGTGAGTTGAAAGGCAGCACAATTTGAAAGCCCTGTCATATCTTTGATGAATGCTTTCTAACATTGCTCTGTTTCGCCCAGTTATGACAGAACCCATTAGAATGACATATATTTCAGCTGTCATTGGTTTGGATCTGCATACGCTCTAGGAAAAAAACCCAACTGTTTCCTCAAGGAAAAGACCCTGTGCTGTGGGAGGGCAAGACCCCTCAGTACAGGCTGTGCGTGGCAGACCGTACATGACAGGATTTTTTGGCCTTGCTTTTAAGTATGGACTTTTTTGTTCCAAAGCCATGGGAGAAGTATACGGCAATTAGCCCTGCTGGCACTGCCAATTGGACCTGCTGCAGTGTGTTTATTTGTTTATTTATTTATTCATTTTTTAAAAGCCTAGCACAGCAAGGTCTGCTCTTGGATTCAAAATGGAGGGTGCTACTCAAATAATTATCAGGTAGGTGTGTAGCAGATTTCTTAATGCTAACGTTCAGTTTAATGCAACATTTTTTTGCAAGTTGATTCCACAGCTCCTCTCCCAAGGAGAATTTATGCACTGGGTTCCTTTTGGCAAATACACAAGCTGACTGAATTTAAATGTAGGCATCATTTGGAAGTGTAGTGCTAGCTGCAAGACCCTATGTTGCATCTGCTGTTGTGTAAAAATGATAATGGTAATCAAAAGAACATTATTTTTCCTCTCAGAATTATTAATTTTGTATTCCTAATAATATTGTCACTTTTCAGGGAAGACAGAAACCCCTCTGTTTCTTCTCTATATAGTCAATGGCTTATGGAAAAGAGCATTTTACATAGGAAACAAATTCAAATAAATACACTTACATATAAAACTAGGGCAAGTTTGCATTCTAAACCAAATTCTTGTCAGAAACTGGACTTAATGATACTATGATACTTAATAAATTCAACTGGTTGATTAAAAAATAAAATGTATTTTGGCCCTTTCGTGATAAGTCAAAAACAGTGTGAAAAGCCATCGTAGTAAGAGTTGACAGTACATTCAGCTCTGGATCAGAGGTTGGTACTTCTTTCAGTACCAACAGCTGTCATTTGAAAATCTGCCAAATCTTATTTTTCAGAGAGGTAGAACTGCCCCGTTTGCATTCCGTCACATACTTTCAGTTAGTTCTAAGTTCACTCTTCTCATTTTAGCACACTTATTTCGTTCTATTGATCAGCATGCACTCTGGGACTATTGCCTTGTTTTTGTTAACCTGCTGAAAGCATGTATTTTCATTTCACTACAAAAGAGTTTGCTTGCTGCTGTGATGTTTGGTTTTATACAACTTTTACAAGTCTGCAGTGAAGGGCTTAATGCAGTATTGAAACTGAGTTTTGGGTAGTCAGAGTGTTTTTTAATGTGAGAACTACATGATTAGACCTAAATGCTGTGGGCATCCTGGTGATCATATATCAGGAGTAAGTAGCAGGACTGGTCATAATAAATATGTGAAAATTCAGAAGTGTCAATGTTCCAGTTAGACATTGATGGTACAGCCACAGTGCTTTGGGCCCTAACTGGTAGACTAAACATTTTATGTCCAAGGTAATTTCAATCTGAATAATTTAATTTGAAATTGAGGTCAGAATCTTTCCTTTCTTAGGATGGCAGAAGCCATGTGAGAGTTGCCCACTAATAGTGAAGGGAAAATCACATTCTCATGTGAAAGAACATCATGGGCTGTTACGTGCCCTTGGGCAGTAAGTCCTTACCCTTGGAAAAGAGCCAGCTGTTCACATCATGTAAATCAGCACAATTTTCACTGGCATTCATAGGCACATGCTTTTTCACACCACATGAGGATGTAAGATCTTTTTTTTTCTCAAGCTCCTTCTTCTAGTTGTGTTTCTTGACATATACTTAGATATCATCTAAGTGCTGACACTATCAAATATTCTATTGAATATCAAAAGGCTTCTCCATCTCAGATCGCAGCTATGAGACTGAACAAGAGTAGTGTGAAATTGACTTTAGGCTGTTGCAAGCCCTGCGTGTGGATGCAATTTGTATGTGCAGAAGAAATACTTATGACCTTTTCTGTACTAACATCTTGTGATTATGAAAGCCATGTGACTCAGGAAGTTTAGCACTGTGTTTGTCTAATACTTCATAACTGAATTATAGATGATCAGCAAAAGAAGCACTAATTCAAGGGAAATCTTTTCGCAGATGTATCTAAGAGCACTAATAGGCTATGGGTTGGGTGTTTTTGCATATCAGTGACTTACTTATCTTTGTAGCATTGGTATTAGAGTTAGTTCAGAAACATGGGCTGGAAAAGGAGAATTCACAGATGTTCCTTAACCACAATGTTGCATGTTTTTGTGAAGTTCACAGAAGAAATCCATCCCTTGGCTTCTCCACTGGGAGTTACCCATCTGTATGTTGTGTTTAAAGTGTTTCTGTGCACTTATATCACTCTCACCATTTTTAATGTAATATTACTATGGAGATGAGTCCTTAATTTTAACTGTTCAATTTTCACATGAGATTAGCTATCCTTGGCTAATTATAGGGGCCCTGTACTACTTTTCTGCACAAGACACTCCTAATAGGAATGGTTGCTCTGACAGATTGTCATTAATCTGTCAATAATGAGATTTTTTCATTTTATGCTTAGATGTAAGCTCTTTGGGGAAAGGATCATCTCTTTGCACTGTATTTGTACAGTGCTTAGCACAGTGGGGTTTTGGTCTGTGACGGGGCCTCTCGGTCCATATATCATCCTTACTACTATTATAATTGTGTTTGATGTCAAGCGAGATGAGAGGAATTGTGTGAAGAGACAGTTCTTTAAAACCTAAACAGCCAGTTGAAATGCTGGATTATTTTCTCCTGGAGGGGTCTGGACTTTTTTCCTTGTAGTGTACAGCTGGCCACTGGCACAGATGGGCCTGGCAGAGCCTTGTGCACAGGTGGGAGAGTGTGGACAGACCCAGCTAGCCCTGTGACACCACTGTGCTCTTTTGCAAGCATGCAGGAGCCAGAGGCCAACCAGCAGCCCTGGCTGCAAGGTTATTTTCAGGGCTAGGGAGGCGTTGGTTGATTCCTTTCCTCAGCATGCCAGGAAAGTTCATAACATTTATGCAGACTTTTCTGGCTGTGGACGCCCGCCCAGAAAGGTGATCGCTCTGCACCAGGCAGCTGTTCCCTGGCACCCCCACTGCCCCCGCACGCTTTCCAGTGCTGCAGGCACGGACCCGCTCCTGGAGCGACGTGCTGGAAAGCTGAGAATGGCATGGCCTCCCACAGCCCCAGGAACTCGAAGATGCCTGTGAAAGAGCAGACAGCCCAGTGCACTGAAGTGAGGTAGAGCCCCATTTCTGAGCCCAGGAAGACACAAGCTTTGAAAGAAGCTGGCTGTCTTATACAGAGCTGTGACTCTGGCCAAGCCTGGGAGCACAGAGAGCTTGGTGTAGGCACAAGAGGGTCTGAGAGCACTCACTGAAATGGAGAGTGCTGACAGTCACAATGAGGTAGCCATTAACAGCCAGCATTATGTCATTTCTGTGCTACTTCTGTCAGGACAGGTTGCTGTTAGAAAATAACTCAGAAGTTCAGAAAAGTGAAAAACAAAACCACCCAAAACAAGCAAACAAAAAAACCCCACAGAATGAAAACCCCCAACCGTTGGACTCGTTTGCAATCATAGAGAAAGATGTGTTTGTTTTAAATTACTCAAAGATGAGAAGTGCTGATAATGGAAAAAGTTTTACCTATGGCACTTACAGTTAACTGAGAAAAGTTCAGCCAACTATTAAACTTCTGAGAGGGAGGAAAGCACAGATTTCATTTCAAAGGAAAATTCAAGCAATGCATTAACAATTATTAATGTGTGTTATTGTTAAAATAATCATATTTATTATGGTCTAGCCCAGGGAGAACCAGCAAAAATGGAAGCCTTGTTCCAGAGGCTGTAGGAACATGCACACAGTAGGTGGTCCCTGGCCTGAAGAGCCTGCAGTCTGAATAGTCATAGATGGGGTGGATAAAGCACCAGCCCAGTTAAGGAAAGAACAGCAAGAAGCGCTGTTGGTTTGCAACTGCTTTGCAAGAGCCTGGATAATATCTCTTCCCTGGTTCTTCTTCCAGTGTTTGCTACAGTTATATGAGGGCTTCTGTATGATCCTTATTTAAAAACAAAGATGTGAAGAGGAGGGAGTTACTGATTTATTGCTGGTATTGCCTCTCCCTAGACAGTGAGGGCCAAGGATGGGAGACAGGGTAACGTGATTGCAGTTGCAGTGCAAGCCACAGGCTTGGTTCCCCACTGCTTTGCCTTAATAACAAAAGAATTTTACACCCACTTGCACAGATATAAACATCACACATGATTAAAAGCAGCAGTTGTTTAGTTACCACTCAAATATTTTTAATTGTGTTCTGCCTATTTTAATCAGCCTCTTCTGCTTGGATGCTTGTGTCCATGCCTGCTCACTGTAGTAAAGGGTTACAGATTTCATTACTAAGTGATACCAGTTTCCTAGATGGAATAGTAAGCATACTGTGTTGAAAAGCAACCAGACAAAACCAAACTGGTTTTTAGGGCAGTCTTCCCTGTGCATCCATCCATGCTTGCCATTACAAGCAGCTGTTTTTATCTTGTTTTACAAATTGACATTTCCAAGTATGTATTCCCCTTCTGCCTTTTGTTATGTAGTCATGATCAGTGACCCCTAATAAAGAATAAATTTGATGGAAGGTGTTTGGAAAAGCTTGGACTGGAGGTGCATTCCTGTGACTTTCAGGTTTGTGTGTGCTAGGAGATGTTTGATAGTGCAGCTCTGCTGATTAACCCTCCATGGGAAACAAAGGTTGTTCTACCAAAAGAGGGCATTTGCCACTGCTTGATGCTTGTACTTTAGACAAATATACCCATGTGTCCACTCTAGGAGTTTTTTTGTTAGATAGTTATAGCTTCACTAGATCCAGTGTTGGGGCCAGTTCAGTTAAATAAACTTGGTATACCTTTCTTCTCTCCCACCATGGCCCCTTCCCCAGCTGCTTTTGATAATCTCTGCCAGGGTTTCATGGTGCTGGCCATGCTAACCTAGAAGGCAAGGTGGTGTGTCAGCATGGCACAAAAAAATACATTAATAAGCAAGGAGCTCCTTGCTCCAGTGCGTGCTCCTGTGGCAGCTCAGTTCCAGCAGACTATTTTGGTTGCGTTGGAAATATGAGGCCAAGTTCACAGCTAGTGACAGTGTCTAATGGTGCCATATAGAAAAGGTGCAGCAGGGAGGTGTGGTGAGTCCTGTGAGAAATAAACACCAGTCATGCACACTCAGAGAGCTGTGGTTTGTTTTGCTTTGGGGTTGAGAAGCTGCCTTCACCTGAAGAGTGACATAGCTCTGCTGGATGGGGCATTGTACAAGGAAATTAGGAGGCTCTTTCATACTCCCAATCTGGTGAGGAGGGGAGGAAAACCAATTCTGTAGTGCCTGCTTTCTCCTTTGTGCTGCAGTTGCACTATGGATGTCAGAGGCCCTGTATGCTGCCTCTGTCTTCTATGACTTGCAATTCAACTAACTCTAATTATTAAAAAATAAACAAGGCCATAACTGCTTAAGAGCTTTAAATCCCCTAAATGACAGGGAAATAGCCCCTGAACACCACTGAAATAGTCTCTTCTGTGTCCGCCTCTCCTAGCAGCAGATAGAAATCATCATTAGTAGGTCACTCTGACACAGATCCGTTAATGTAAGTGCTACGTTACATTAACAAGCAAGTCAACAATAATATTAGCAATAAATGAGAAATTAAATTCCTACTCATTCATCCCCCTGGGTTTCCCAGGGTGTCTCTTGTGTTTTTCTTGTTTTGATCCAAAGCATTTTGAAACAAGAAGTGTCTTTATTTTGTGTCTTGTGGCGTGATCCCAGCCCATTAAAATGGATGACAGTACTGCTGTTGGCTTCAGCTAGCAATTATTGTAGGAAAGCGCGCATGGTGTGATTCAGAAATTAATAACAACCATATACGCTGATTTTAAAGACAGGATGTAAAATTGAACTTTCCTGCTGAACTGAGTTTAATTCAAACTGGTTTTTTTCCTAACAGTTTTTCCAACAAGACAGATAAAAAACTAATTTGCATAAAATTGACATAGTTTTACTTTTGTGGACCAAGATTGGTACTGAGGGAGCCACCACTGCTAAGCAACAAGAAATGTTTTGTACACACTAAAAACCCTCTAAATGTGAGTGCTCCAAAGCAGAACCTGGAGGGTTTGGCTGCTAACTTTAATGGAAGATGTGGCTGGACCCTCAAATGGCTCAACAGCCAAGACATTTAAATCGTTTTGCCTCTGTTTTCTGTTGATATGTGTAGACTGGAGCTTTGGTTTGTTTATTATTTTTTTTAGACTACAGCTGTAACTTAGTTCCAGTATGTGCTGGAAAATTGCTTATTGGACTCTCCTGATCAGAAATCACTGATTATGGGATATTATCTGTAGTGCTTTTATGATGAATACTACTAAAGGCTGAAGCTACAACCTCATTCCTTTCAGAATAAATGCTCAGAGTAAACCTGTCTTGCTACTGAAATGTTAGTTTCCGTTGCTCTAATTCTTTTGTCTCTGTCTTGCCAAACATATTCACTGAATTGCACTGTGGCCTGATCATTTCTAATTTGACAGCATCTACATCCAAAATGAATCTGCAGTACCTTGTAGGTACAGCTGGTACAGCTTGTATGTAATCAGTTATGGAACATTAAGTATTGCAAATATAACAAGGCAAGGAAGGGGGAAACTCAGATGCTGATCTCTCTCCTGGCACCTGCCTGTAATTAAACACACACAAACCTTCATGAAAAGGAGAGAGGTGCTCAGCCCTGCAGTGAAGGCTGAGGGAATCTTGCAGCACTACTGGAGCATAGTCTGGGTGCTCCTGTTCTCTGCACCTCTGGGCTTTGTCTCACCCTCCTCTGTGTATGTCCAGGAACTGATGAGGATAGTTCTTCGTGTTGCAAAGTAGAAATAAGCTGTGGGCAAATTAGTCTGTCATTTAAACCTTATTTGGAGCATCTAAAGCTCGTAACTAATAGAAACAGGGTATTAAACTAGGTGAGCTACTGAGGTGAAATAGGAGTTCTTATGTTTCCAGGGGAATACATCATATCAAATGCAAAGAACCTTTCCATAATCCTACATTGTAGAGTTCTGGGGATTTCGTTTGGATTGCTGTCTTTCACCAGACTTTCTCTCAGTGTAAGCTTCTTTCTGTCTTCCTTAGCTCTATCAATAAGCATAAATAATGTAAAATAAATATTTATAACATTTAGATATGTAGATTGTAAGTATCATATTTAGTCTTTGCAGCCTTACTCCCAAGGACCTTTTATCCTGTCTATTTTTTCCACAACATATGAATTCAATCATTTTCTTATTCTCAACTCCAACATCTACCTTTGAGTATCATGCTAGTTTTTCAAGCACTTGTATCAATCTAAAATGCCCTTGCTAAAATACTGGCAATCCTATGTCTCCTAGGTTTTGGCATTGTTGCAGTGAGGTCAGCATAACATTTTCCTTGTTGGGTCATGGTGTGCTGACCAGTGTGGAAATTTATGAATTGCTGGAATTGTGATGTCATTTAGTAATAAATTGAAACAAATGTAAAATTTTCATTCAGTTAGAATTTTCCCAGTTTATGATCAACAAAGTTATTGGGACTAGTTAGAAGCAATAAAATAGTTAAATACAGAGGAATATATTGACTTTGTTTCTTGTCCAGTGATTCTGTCTTCATGGGTGATCCTTTGCAACTGCAGCCTCAAGCCTTCCATTCTGGGCATCATGCAATTTATCACTCAGGTTTGTAACATTTTGTTTCAGTACAATTGCTAATCCACTTTGGTCTTGCTTAAATTTACTGACCATTTCTTACAGCTGTTCCAAGTTTTCAGCGAGTCGTAAAAAATTGCACCTAGGTCAGCTACTGTGAGAAAATAGTTGGTGTTTGTTGTTATTTGCCCTAAAAACACAGGCAGAATGTTTCTCACAGGGCTTTTGCTGTATTTTTCATGCTGTGTCTGGAGGTTCATAGATAGTTCAACAATGAGCCCCGCGGTTCTTGGGTTTGCCTCCATATTAAGATGCATCTCCACAAGCAAGCGTTAAGCTCTTTCGTGCCTCAGGTCCAAGACAGTGAACCACACTCAAGTGTACACGTGTGAATTTATAGTATGGGAAACGAGCATCCAATTATGTGCAAGTGGTTTTGAATAAACACAAAAAATTCCTGAAACAGTTAGTCATACTGGGGAGGGCAGTTTGAGTAAAACTTGTTTTGTCCCCTCAACTCCCGTTTTGCTGTTTGTTAAAGCACTGAAAAGCTGTGTTACTCAGCATGTGGTCTGTGGATGTCTGGAGGTCCATAAAACATCAAATGACTTTGTGAGAGGACTGTATGTTTCAAAAACTGAAACAGTCCTGTCCATGCTAATGTTCCCATTCTTGTAAGTAAGCAAAAAAATGTGAGGAAATAAAAGCGGCAAGTGATGATTTGATTTTCAGCTCTACATTTTATTAGGAGATAGCAGTGAGAATCTTTGTGTCAGCACTGCACAAAATGCTCCAGGATTGTTTTCAAGAAGTCTGTTTTTCCCTTGGTGCTGCAGGACTGGGGAATTTTGCTCTGTGGAAGCCAGGGCAGCCTTACGTATGCTGTGTGCTTCTGTTGCTCCTCTCAAAAAGGAGAGCAGCAAACCTGGACAAGATTCAAAGAGGGTGACAAGGAGGATCAAAGAATTTCCCTCTGAACAGTTTCAGCACAGACAATGACTCAGTGGACTGCACCTCTACTTCAAAAGAGGTGACTAAAGGGGGAGAGGGTCAGAGTCTGTAAAATAAAGTTGCACTGAAAGGGTGAATGAGCAGCAGCAATTTAAAGTTTAGATGACAGGGTCAAAACAAAAGGCAATAACTCTCCATACAAGACACAGTTCAATTATGAAACTCTGGAGGATATAGTGGAAGCAAAATGGTTATGTAGGGTCAGAAATCAAATGGACAGTGTTATATCCAGAGGCACTGCTTCTGGCTCCAGACACTGTTTTTCTGCAAGTTACTTGAATTTGAGAGAAATCTCTTGAGCCATCTGCACGTTCAACCTCTGTTACTCATGGGTGAGACACTGGACTTGCCAGGGTTTGGCCAGGCCTAGCACCCCATCTCACACGTGTAGGACCATGTTGCTCTTCAGTGGTTTTTCTTGTGCAACCAGTGGTCTCCGTGCTCCTGATCGTCTCCCTGTTTGATGTTCCTTGTGATCCTCATGCCTGTTGGTTTTCTCCCAGCCCAGGCTTCCTCTCTTTGAGATTAGAGATGGTGATGCTGGGGCACGTTCCCTGTTCTTTAAGGGTGTTTGGGAGGAAATTCATTTTTTTACAGAGAAGCAGCACACTGTATAGATGTCAATAGGGCTCTGGCAGCGTTTGAATTGCTTTGATTTGCCCGCCCCTATGTGTGCCAAAATTTATTTTAAAAGAGGAAAATACTGGTTACTTTATCTGGCACAGCTGTCAGGCTATTCTTTTGTCTCTGCTGTGCCTTTCTTCTGCCCATTTAATCTACCTGTTGTCTCTGATTTTCTGTGCTAAGCAAGGTCTTTGAGAAACTGTGTTTTTAAACACCCAGAACCCTGGAATTGAGACCTCAAAGTAACTGCAAATATTGCAAATAATAAATAGCATTATAGTTATGTAATTATAATGTGATACTAATTCCTTTGAAGCGTGCCATTGTGTCAACCTGAGAGTAGGCTGTGATTAGAGCAGTTCATTTTGCAACTGCTGTGTCATCAGGAGATTTTCAGATGACGTTTACAATAAAGGGAAACTCGACCATGAAACAAACGGGCAATTATTGAATATGCTAATTTTTTGCCTTCTGTTTACAGTACACTGGCTGCAGTAATGATCTTAGCTTTTACAAACCATTTGTTTTGGACTCAGTTTTGCCTTTTTTTCCCTAGAGTACACTCCAGACAACATTCATATGAATGACAGTATGTGCAACCAAAGCAGAATTACCCGAGGCTTGTGAAGAGAGATGCTGGGTATCGCATGGTCTGCTGGCTTGTTACCTTGCTGAAGCACTGACAATATGATTGCCCTGCAGTACTCTAAGCTAATTTTTCGTTATGTTAACCACTGCATAGTCACAAGGAGGAGGTGGTTTCTGTCTCAAAAAACTCACTGTTGCAGAAAAGAGAAAAAGTTGGTATTACAGGAAAGATACAGGAAGCCAGAAGTGTTTGATGATGCGGGATCACAACATATCAGCCACCTTCCTCCTGTGAGAGGATGGTTATTTAGTGGAGATCACACACAGCTGGCTTGAAACAACAGCCTCAGCAGCAGCAGGAGAACAGCGGCAAAGTCCTGTTACTGGTACGAGTGCCAGAAGACAGACATTACTTCAGTCTGTGCTACAGGTCTGTCAGAGTAACAAGCACAGCAATTATGGTCTGCAGCAGAATCTCTTAGGAGCTATTTTTAGATTTAACCTATGTTTCTGTATGTAGAAGTTGAGTTCTGCCCCCCATAAATTCATGAAGAAGCTTTCTGAGAACTGGTCTGCTGCATTCCTGGGGCAAGAGAGGATGATGGGACCTGTCAAAAACAGTAATGTTGCCTCCTCAAAAGGGTGGTTGCTACTCAGTAGAGGGTCAGCAAGATAAAAACCAGTCTTAGCAAATCAAAGATCTGCAGGGAACATTTCTGTAAACACAGCCATAACATTTGCTGTAATGTGGTGCTTGGAAAACATGCTTGTCTGGTTTATCTTACTTTTCACCTGATCTTGGCTCTCACAGCAGCTGAGAGGTGGCAAAATCTCATCTATCTTGAAAATTAGAATGTGCTTTAGTGTTACTTGCAATTGATCTAATTAGATAAGTACATTTAGGGTTTATAATTAAACTTGAAATGCACCTATAATTATGGATATTTCTTTTTTTTATCTCCAGGGATTTAACTTGTGCAAAATTAAGCAGGAAGTCACCTCTTCTGTATAGGCAAGATCTGCATGAATCCAAAAGTGTTTGGATATATTTCTGTGAATAAGTCTAGGGAGACAACTTCATTGCCTTAGACTTAGAATAGATTTCACTGATTTGCTCTGATCTACCTTCAAAACAATGTTTGTTATGCTAAGCGGAAATCATGCAGGCTATACACATCTGTCTTGCAGAACATCATCCAGATGATACAGCAGTTCAACATCATCAACCTCATGGGTTAATTTGCAGCACGCTTTTTAAAACTTTGACACTGTCTGTGAATAAAATCAGCATTCACCAGCTTTTGTACAGAGTTACATGGGAGCATGATTTGAAATCTCAACTGATTTCAAAGCTACTGAGGTCTCCTTTTTCTTTAAGCAGAGATTAGAAGGTACTAGATTCCCTTCTGCCCTTGCACACAGCATCTAAATTGTCAATAACCAGGTACATTTTAATGACTATTTTAATCAAATGTATGAGACAAAATATATCACAAAGTGATTGCGTTTGGTTCCGGATTGTTATTTAGTTGCAATTATTTTTCTGGTTCTAGTGTCTTTCCTGGATGATGATCAGTGACAAATGAGACCTTGAGGTGTAATCCTATCTTGAAGCCCATGGGGATGCCTGACCCGATGTTGGTTTTGTCAGAAAGCAGAGAGCATGACATTCATGGACTCACAAGTTTGTAATCATCTTATCTAGCCAAGACCTGGAAATGAATTTCTAGCTTGACCAAAATCATAGCTCCTCTTTACTTGGTAGGGAGCTGTTATTTCCTCACTAACTTGTACGTGTGGGGATTGTGTCTAAAATCTGTGGAGTCTGACAAACACTTTAGAACTGATCCTCCTCAGACAGATCCCAGGCTTACATCAGCTTGACTTGGCTCCCATTTGATAAAATTGCTCCATACTTAAACCAGAAGAACTGGTATGAGATGCTCAGTGATTTTGTGGAAACTTACACAGGGTTATTTTCTTGCTGTATAGTTTTTCCTAGATTTTCAGAACTTTCAATACAGTTTTTCATACAGAATATAAGTATGGATTCTTTTTTACATCATTATTTCTGGAGGAAAACCCCCAACACTTCAAAGATATCATGAGCTCTGTAATTTTTTGACTTATTTAATATCTAGCTTTAGATAGGTCATTCTTAATTAATAGTTCTGTTATGTTTAAGATCCAAGAGCAGCATTTAAATTCAGGGTTTGCAGAATGGGCTTTGACATAAAATTTCTTCCTTTCAGCATTAGTGGAATTGATTGATGCCTTTGTTTAGCAGAAAGATTGCTACATGAATACAAAGACAGCACATTTCTTATTCTGTTTGAGGTGCATCTCATACCATTTTGCTGTTAAGCGTATAGTTCGGAAGATCTGGAATGGTAGAGCCCTTACATCCATCATCTTGGGCCAAGTACAGCAGAGGTATTTTCCTTATGTTTCTGTGGCAGATGACCCTCTGTTTGGACCACCAAGAGCTTTCACACAGATCCAGTGTCAGTTTTCTTTCAGCCTGGTGAGTTTTACTGGGTCAGAACTAGAAAGTCTGTGAAATAAGTCACTCTGTAAAAGAAATCAAATGGAGGTGCCGAGTGGTGTATCAGTTGCAGTCTGAAGGACTGACTTTGTTTTCTTTGGGTTTTGTGTAACTGTGGAAACTCCAACTCAAAAAGGTTGTTACAGGGAAAGTTAAAGAATATAATTTCTAGATGGAACTAAAATGCCACTTTGTGAAGATAAAATCTGTTGCTATGTGCAGGGAGAGGAAGCATTCTGGCAGGTGTGTGAGCTGGTGGTGGAGGATGGACCAGCCCCGCTTCTGCACTGTCTCAGTAACTCCATAGATGGTAGAGAAAAATGTTAACGATAGCTGAACTTAAAGCTGGTTTGCTATTCTGCTGCCAATATATCCTACTGTTGGACACACAAGTACTGAAATTATGCATTCTTGGTCCCATGGCGTCTGGCTGGAACAATTGCAGTGCTTGTTCTGTGATGGGCACGTTGTTAGACAGCAGAGTCTGTCAATGCAGTCAGCTGAGCTCTATGTCCGTGCTGTTCTTTAGGCACTTTATTTTATAGTTGCGCATACAGAAGGCGATTGAATCAATTAGCTCCTTGTCTGGTGAACAGGGCACAGCTTTCCAGAAGAGCTGCAAGGGTGTGTCTGAGAGTGAGACAAGCTGCAGATTTCTCTTGGGCAGTGCGTGGGCTGGTTTCAAGTTACTCTGTGTTTTATTGTCTCCTGTTTGTTGAACCTCGGTTTCAAATGATTGCACTTGTTCACTGTGCTTCTTAAGTTCTTCAAGACCCCCCCCAATCCAACACAAGGAAGTACATGTATGCTGTATCTTCTATAAGGCCAAGAGTGTGGATGGGGAGCCAAATACATACATTGTTACACTGATACACACAGCATAGATCGAGGTGCTAGGCAAGAAAAATAATAATCTATTGACTGTGTGTCTTGGATTAGAGAGTTTACCTTCACTACATTATTCTTCAGAGAACAGTGATATTCTTGATGATTACTCTTGTATTTTGTAACAAATGGGAGCCAATTTAGTAGGAAGTACTGCAACATTTTACATTCTGTAGTTTTATCATACTTGTCTTACACTGGAGCACCCTCCCCCACCCCCCACCATTGTGTTAAATGTACATCGAAGGAAAGGTCATCTTGACAAATGTATTCTGCAAATCAGACAAAGCTGCAGTGAGTTTGACATTGATAATAGATTAGCTGGATCAACCTTGAAATAAGGAAATCCACTTTGCTCTTTTTAAATTTCATTTGGCTCAGCACGCTGAGCAAAGGCTGAGAACTATGTCCTACTTTATCTGCAACATCTGATGTAAAGCTTTAAAAGTGTGTGCAGATTCTTGATGTTCAAATGCTCTTTATTAATTTGACCTCTCTCAGTGAAGGCTGCAACTCTTATTTAAAAATATCAGCTAGAGAGGTGTTGCTAATAACTTCCTGTAAGAGTAGATTCATAGGTTGAACATATGACGAGCAAGAGATTATTTCCCTCCTCTGGTGCTGAAAGTGCCCTGAGAGCCTTTGGATGAAAGATACTCCAGTGAGATGAACCATTTTTCCTGTGTCATGATCATTGTTATCCTCCAATTAAAGAACAGCCAACAAAGACTATTCAAAACAATATTTCTGTCCCTGGCAACTGTGAAAGAGGAGCTTCACCTACCTCTTCAGTTGTCTGTCACCAGAATTCCAAACACTGAAGACAAGACAGAGAATTCCTATACTAGCCAGTATAGAAAAATGTGTTCATTTTTGAAGCAAAGGTGCTTTCTTTAGACATATTGGTTTCAAAACTCTTATGCTGTATTTTCTCTTTTTAATTAACCACCAGGTTGGGGTTTTTTTCTGTTTTCCTAATAAAATTTGCATTCATTTTCTAACATGAAAAATGGTTCATGTTTCTTATCTGTTTGAAATAATAAGCTCATAGAGTTGGTGTACAAATAGCTTTCCCTGCCATCACCCATTTTTCCCCAGGTACGATAAGGTTACTTGCCAGTTTTCTGCTTCCGAATTGCAGAGATTTGTCTGTGCCCTAAGATGTTGTTTTAAGGGTATGCTTCCTTAACTCAAATCTGGGTATTATCCAAACCCTGATTGTCAAAGTAGCTGGAGACTTCTTTTTATAAAACAACAATAAAATGCAAGGGTGCATTTGATACCTTTGTGTTAAGACTAAAGGATATGATGCCGACATTTTAAGTTCTGCTGTAAGCATCTTTAAATAAATGAAATAAATTTGTGAGGCTACTTTTTTTTTTCTTGTTTAATTGGTAATGGATCACTTAATGAGCTTAAGGTTATTTATTTGAAACAGAATAAATGTGAAGTTGTACCGAAGACATCAAGCTGCATTCCTGGTGAGACTTTCCTAAAGCAATCAAGTTTTCTTCTGCTTCTTGCATTAATCATTAATAACTATGTTGTTGTCACAGCTCCAAAACTTTTCTATTGATACTTCAATCATTTTTAAAGATCTTGAATGTTCGACATGTATTAAAGTAACCTTTTGCACTCTATTAAAATTTAAGAACTACCAGAGTTTTAGTGAATGCCCAAGCAACTGGATCATGAAAGCATTACCTTGTGCCAAGGGCATGATGCAGAGCACTGATTCCTTTTTAACAAATAATAAGAAGTTTGACTTTTCATTTACACATTCTGCCAATTGCTAACAAGTTTCCATCTTGTTCAAACACTGGATTGATCCTAAGAAATTGAAAATATTGATTTAACCCTCTGCCTGATTTGTGCTGTGGGCACCTGCTAGTACAGTCTTAGCACATTACAATTGCTTGGCCGTAATTCCTCAGGGGACCACTAATAACTACCACATTTGTCTTTTCATCTTCTGAAATTATGCTAGCAGTTGTCCAAGTCAATTGTGATTCATTTGATACTGCTCTCCTTCAAGACATATTGCAACCAAATAGACTTGCTCACCAGTAATATATCTGATGACATAGTTAGTTCTAGTTAATTGACAGAATGATTCAGGCTTTTATGGATAGCATTAATTGGTCCCTGGTGTCCATGCAATAATTGACCAGACAGTGTAGGCTACATTAGCTTCTCATCCAGTCAGAATAGTGGTAAGATGAGGTAAATGTGGTACAAATGATAAAATGGCTATATTTTAAATCAAACATTTATAAACTATAGAAGTGGGAGATTGTGGCATCAAGAGGGTCTGAATAATGGGAACACATAAATGTCCACATTCGAGGTTGTGTTTTCTTTTTTTCCCCCACCCAATTAACACATGTGGTAAGTCACATTTAGATGCCTTAATGGACTCTGTTTGAATCGTGGTTTAATGTGTAAAGCAAAGTAGATGGAAGGGCTGCTTGTGGTGTTTCAGCTTCTGCGTACAATTTTTAAACCTGGTGTTATGTGTTACAAGGAAATTAAAGGTGAGGCAGCTCCATTTACAGTAGAACACAGAATCACAGAATGTTAGATCCTTCTTTTTCCTTCAAAGAAAAGGAGAGGACTTGTGGAAGTGTGTTGGCATATTCTGGGTGTATAAGAAATTCAGAGTCTGTGCTTAAATAAAAAGTGTAATTTCTTAGAAAAAGTGAGATCAACAGGAAAAATGACATCAATACAATGCTGACTTGCCACAGCCATTCTGGAAGAGGAATCATCCAGTGATTTTTCACCTCCTACTTTTCTTTCTCTCTGTGTTGTGTAAGAAAACCAGAAAGATAAGCCAGAAGTGCCTTCTGGGTGTGACTGTTAAAACTCCCAGGTTTAGGGGAATGTAACTGAAGACAGTCATAGAATATCTTGAGCTGGAAGGGATCCATAAGGATCATCAAGTCCAACTCCCTGATCCTCACAGACTACCTAAAATGAAACCATATGAGTCAAAGTAAATAACACTACTGGTACTGTGGGGTTTTTGAGTTTGGGCTGATTCAGGAATATTTGTGTTACAGGCCCATCACATGGTTTATGGTTTGTCTATCACCTGGTGCTGTCTTATAGGTGTAGATTTTTACGTCATACGGGAAGAAAGTATGAAATATGAATCTTCTGGCAAAAAGAGAATGGGTGGAAGGTCCCTCCTGTTAGTATATTTTCCAGCTCATTGCCCAGTTTCGTTTTGAGTGCCTCAACACGGGACATTTCTTTGATCCTGTTTTAAATCTGGAAGGTATTTTCTTGCTTAATATTTAAACTTTGCCTTAAGTGAAAATCTGTGTATACTCTCACATATCAGGTCAAAAACAAACCAACCGACCAACCTCTTTCTTCTCCTGTCTTTATGTAACTGAGATGTCTTGTTTCATGCTGCAGCCTGCAGCTCTCTTGCCTGTGCCCTTGCTGCAGCTCCTGGCCCCTGTGCTGCTCTTCACCACCTCTCTCCGTCAGCCTCTTTCACTGCCCCCCACCCCTGCAGCGGGTACGTCCTGCTGCACGCTCCACTTATGAGTGCAGTGTGCCGCTGGGCCTGGCCCACAAACCTCTCCACATACAACACCTGCAATCCTCTAGATTACAGCTTTCTGAAGCACACACGAAGCACTTTTACTGTGATTTGTAGGAAATGAGTATGTCGATAATGGGTAGGGTGCGCTGCTTTGGGAATAGTCTCTACCCATAATACAGAGATTGCTGTATTAATAGAGGATGCCAGCCATCATCAGCTTTGATCACTTTATTCACTTGGTACACCCCTTTTCAATACCCTGTCCCTTTTGCTTAAATCTTTTTAAATTGCAAAGTCGTCACAACATAGATCATGCATTTCTTCTGCTTCTAGCTCTTACAGGGTAGTGCCAAGAACAAACAATATAAACAGTCACTGCCCTGCTTTAATTTTTATGAATTGTTGAATGTCCTGAGCTCCCACTGATTTCAGTCTGCTAGCAGGAATTGAGGGCATTCAGAGATTGCTGCAAAACTCAGCCTTTACACTATGTACATGCTGATTGCAATGTCTCCACTTTGTTGTAACTTCTTCACAAATCAATCTTTCCAATCTCCTAGTAATTTACTACTCTCTCAGATGCCTTCAGCATGCTGTTTTGTGGTTTGTTGGGTTTTTTTTTTCTTAACTGAAACTTGCATTTGCATTGCAGGTTGTGTGGATTGGCAAAGGAAAAATGGGAAAATCTTGACCAAAGAAAGCATTTTGGAAATGTGTCCATTTCTTGTGAATTGAGTCCATTTCTTCTTAGGGATTGAATCACTTTTGAATGAGACTGTTCCTAGATGAAGTGACATAGTTTCTTTGTTGGTGGAAAAAGTGTTGGGTGTTTGTACTTCAGGCCTGTTCCTACACAGCTCAATAGGCATTTCTGCCTTGTAGGCTGTAAGCACATACAATACTTTAGTTTAGTGTAATCTTGGGAATACAAGAGGCATTCTGTTTTGATAGGTCACTTTACTTTCAAAATACTGATTTTTGTGCAAAAGGATGCTATTTCTGGATAAAGAACCCTGTCGCTGGTTAGGTCAAATTTAATGTGATCTGTTATTGGATGTATTGAATTTTATGTTGTAGAAAGCAATGCTGAACTTTCAGGCCAATGATTTCTAATTAGCCTGGTATTGAATGCTGGATGGTTTTATTTCCCACATTTGAGGAAAAAGAAAAGACATTTATGTGAAAGAAAACAGGATTTTCAAAAAAATACATGTTCTATTTTATGACAGCAATTAAAAAATATGTGTATATAAAATCAAGCTCTTCGCTTCATACATACCTTGAAGTGCTAATGACAACTTCAGTGAAATCTTTCCATTTCCAAAGGACGTGAATGACCTTAAGGGAGCTCAAGCACAGGTATTAACTTTGTGTAAATTATATAAATTGCACTAATTATAACCTTCTCAAGTTAGAATATTAGAATATGTTAGAATCTATTATAATAGCTTATATTACTTGGTGCAATTTACTCCTTCTTAAACTGGACAAACATTTGTTTAGTCTTATGAAGTTATAAGGTCAACAATCAGTCAGCAATTTTACTTCATCCATAAACATTTTTTGCATTGTGAAATATTAATAATATCGGTGAAATCCTAAACTTTTCTAAACCCAAGGGCAGCAGGAGCTCTGTGTTATGAACCATCAGTGATATGGAATTGGGACTGAATTTATTATTTTTGTCTAGCATAATGTCTCCAGCATAAAGAGCTTTATCCCATGTTTCTGTTATGTCCTTTGCTCAAGCACTGCCACGAAAGAACAAGTTTAGAAGAGATAATATTTTTGTAGATGTCTGCTTGTCTTTTATACCCAGTCACTTCTGCAAATCCTTTGCTCAGTGTTAACAAAATTGGAGAGGTGATGATCTTTAGGAAAGCTTTTTGGAAACTCTCTTCTCCCAGGCAACCAGCACCAGAACAAGGGAACACAGTCTCAAGCTGCAGTAGGGGAGGTTTAGACTCGAGGTGAGGAGAAAGTTCTTCACCGAGCGAGTCGTTCGTCATTGGAATAGGCTGCCCAGGGAGGTGGTGGAGTCGCCGTCCCTGGAGGTGTTCAAGAGGAGATTGGACATGGCACTTGGTGCCATGGTCTAGTCATGGGGTCTGTGTTGATAGGTTGGACTTGATGATCCTCGAGGTCTCTTCCAACCTTAGTTATACTGTGATACTGTAACTCCCTGGAAAACAGGGAAACAGGTAGATGGGGGAGAGACCCTACGAGCATCTTGCAAGGGAAAGGCTGGTAGTCTCTGGGAGGTAAGGCACGAGGATCCATGCAGAAGTTCATTGTTGGGACCCAGATCCGTGTGAAAGCAGGCTTCCTTGGTTCTGCTGCTCACAAAAGTACTTGTTCAAACCTCCTGTTGGCAGCAGCAGAAGGACAACTCTTAATTAAAGAGATAACTCTGGCAGCATGGACTATGGGAGGAAGATAAAAGTCATTGACAGAGACTAAGAAAAGGTGTTTTGAAGTGTGAGACCTTGATCCTGCTGCAGCATGGTCCTCCTGTGCCGCCCCTGCACACCACCATGTGCCTGCCTGGTAGACATAGATCAGACTGGCTGCATTCTCTCTTGTGTGAATACCTGGATATTTATACGTCTCTCTTGACAGGCAGGCAGGAGCTTTTGGGGGGCTTGCTTGGGGAGGTGCAGAAAAAAAATAATGGACTGAGATCTGATTTCTGTGGAGATACTTTATCACATGCACTAGTTAAAGTATTTATGATGCAAGTAATTCAGCAAGTGATTCAGGCATAAAAGTTTGTAAACTACTTTTTAGAGCTGCCAAGGCTGTTTAGCTCATTTTCACCCCTGAAAAACTTACTTCTGACATCTTCACTTGTTTGTTTGGGATTTTTTTGATCTGGAGAATAAAAAAGAGCCCTTTGTCTAGGTAAGAATGGGAAAAGATGCAAACAAAAGCCTGCCCTAATGGCAGATGTTACAATACAAAATAAATACTGGAACAGAAAGGGCTGAGTTACTGAATTTAAAAAACTTCAGCAAATTGGCTTACATTTTAATTGAAGTCTTTAATTAATCTTGTGGAAATGAAAAGGTGGAGAAGCCAGAATGATTGTTTCAGAAGCACTGTAATGACACTTTTGTTTTCAATGTATTAACTTGGATTCTCTGATAATACTGTAATTTCAAGAACCAACAGGTGCAGTTTCTGGATGAGTTTCTTTAGCTAGAAGTGAGTGCCATGATGACTCAGGCAGTTCAGCTTTAATTATGATACTACCCTGTATAGATTTGCAAAGGGACTTGTCCATATTGACTTGTCTTAAGTTTATGGAAATCAATGTGTTGGCTATTTCCTGTCTCATCAAATGCATACTCTGCACTTGAGTCTTCAGTGATTTGTAGCAGTTGATGTAGCAGAGGTTCAGTTCTTCTCAATGTAGGGCACGAGAGTTTCTGAGGGACCATATTGTGTTACTCACATCTAAGTTTCTTTCAGAAAATAGACATAATGGACAAGATCTTATGTGATAAAACTAGCATACAGTAATTTTGGTTGGAGTCAGCATGGTGCCCTTCTCAGCCTTCATTCTGCTATGCATACCTCAGAAATTTTGTAGCCATAGAAGAGGGGAATTTCTTTAGCTGGAGTGAGGGGTTCCAGCGTGCCCCTATTTCCTCAACAGACTTCCTGTTTCAGTCTGAGTTTGAGCAAAACTGGGTCTTTCACTCTCACTCAAGATCTTGTGGCTGATACGCTTCCAGTTGTGAGTCAGAAGAGGCAGCTCTGCTTTGGACTCAACATCTCCCATTTAGTTTTCATCTTCAGGGAAAGATTCAAGTTAAAATCATTTAACAAAAGACCTGCTTTGAGACACGGCTTTCACCATAAAAAAAAATCATTGTGGACTGTACAGCATCAGCCTTCTGATAGTTCCATCTTTTATCTTCTTTTCAGCACCAGGGTGCTGGACCTTTGCATAAATTCTGTGTTTCCTTTTTTGAAAGCAAATCCAGTCTGGAACAGAATTCACACATGAGACTTTCTGGCTTTAATTCTCCTACCACACATGTTTCAATGACAGTTACTTTTTAAAGCTTGTTTGCATTCAGGTGATAATGTACTTTAGTATGGTTGGGGAAATGAGAAACTTCACACATGGCATCTGGAAATCCTTGTGGCTCACTACCCTCCTTGACAGCAATAATATGGCTATAAATTTCCCCCAACAGAAATCAAAGCTGCCTCACAGCCATACCAGAAACAGCCTTCCATTTTCTTTTAAATGAATGTGTTGTTTTAGATCTCAGCTTTTTAATAACTTCATATAAACATTTGTGAGCCTCAGAGGTAATTCAGTATATTTTTTACTTCTTGTTCTTACGTCATAGAATCATTTAGATTGGAAAAGATCCTTAAGATCAAGTCCAACCATTAACCTAACACTATCAAGTCCTCCAGTTCTTATGGAAAATCAGCCTATGGCTCAATTTAGTGTCTGGAGGGGTGGCTGCTGACTTATTCATATGCATCTCACAAAAGGAGAAAGGGATGTCACTCACTAGCACTCTGGGTAAGTCTGTAGCACTAATTTAATCTCTTTGTGCTTATGTTCTAGCTATGCCTGTTGTCGGGTAAAATTTCTTTGGCTGACTCAATGACCATTTCTTTGTCTTTTAATAGCTAAAACCTAGTCTGTGCTAAAATGTTGCTACTGCTGTGTTTGCCAGGTTCAGGATGGGTTTGCCAGTTGCCTCAGTGAAAATGTCTTAATGACTGGTATATGTATTATAAAAAGATCAAAATATTGTAGAGCACTTGGACATTTGTACAACTAAGAAACTGGGTGCCAGGTGGACTTGGCAGAAGTTTAGGAACAGTGTAGTACCGTGTACACTGCCTGTGTTCAAGCAAAGTACCGAGTGACTACACTTGTGCTTGCGTAGGCAGAGAGACCTGTGACTTGGGAAGGGCATGCTGATCACATTGGCACTGATCTGAAATATTCAAGGGGACTGATCTGAAATCAGATCAGTGTCAGGAGAGAGAAATCAACTATACAGTATTTAACACTTTAAACCCTTTATTTATTTGTTGCTCTCTACAACTACCTGAAGGGAGGTTGTAGATAGGTGGGGGCTGGTCTCTTCTCCCAGGCAATGAGCACCAGAACAAGAGGACACAGTCTCAAGCTGCACCAGGGGAGGTTTAGGCTGGATGTTAGGAAGAAATTCTTCATAGAGAGAATGATTGCCCATTGGAATGGGCTGCCCGGGGAGGTGGTGGAGTCGCCATCACTGGAGGTGTTTAGGAAGACATTTGATGGGGTGCTTGGTGCCATGGTTTAGTTGATTAGATGGTGCTGGATGATGGGTTGGAGGCGATGATCTTGAAGGTCTCTTCCAACCTGGTTTATTCTATTCTATTCAACTGCTCACTGCTGAAGCTCAGGACTGCTTCCTTGTCCCATACTGGAGTTCTCCATGTGTCAAGATGCAGCCAGCCACTGGCCATGTTATAAGGAAGATGAAGGAATCTTGTTCAAGGCTTTGCCCGTTAGGAAATAGCATCTGCAAAATAACCTGCCCATGGTGTGCAACAGCCTGTATGTTCACTAGGGGAGAGTCAGTACAGTATGGGCTGGGCAGAAGAGCAGTGAACTTTAAATCTGGACCAATATGGGATGGAGAGTTATTCTGGAAACCACTGAAGAAGAGGAAGGGTTGGTATTACTCGTCTTTACTGTCAGAGGAGAGAGAGAGGGAGAAGGCAGCAGAGGAGTGAAAACTGCATGAGTATCTGAAAACTACAGATTACTGTATCAGCAGATTAGACTAAACAGGTGATAAAATCATATGAGCAAATGGAGAGCTTGGTTAGTGTAGAAATCTCTGAGTGACATAAAAGTTGAATACAGTTCCAGGTCTGTGTGTATTTAAGCTTTGCTACATGAGGCTGCCATGCTCACAGTTCCTGCCTTTGCACCCATTGTGGGTCTAGTGATGTTAGCTGTGAGCATGCACTGGGACATATTTCCCCTGATTTGTCCTAGTGCCAGCCCTGGGCCCATAGTCCCCAGTGAAGCATGTTGGAGCTGGGAAGCAAAGTCTTTCTGTTCTTCATGAAATGTCATTGTTGCTGTTAGAAGTAGAAGCTACTGACAGTTGAGGCTGTCCAGTAGAATAGCCATGTTTGCATGGATGTGGGTGTAGGAGGGGGAGGTACATCAAGTAGAGTGGGATTGATCTTTTATGTGCCTTTTTCACCAAAAATTTGAGAGAGCAGACCTCCATAATAGGCACAAACTGTGAAGAGAGTATGCGGCCTGAATGTGGCAGAACTGTGGCTGGAAGCCCAGTCTCTTCTCCCAGTCCCACATTAACAGTACTCAGCCACAAAAGAACCTGGCTGTAAAGTTTCTCTCCTACTGCATCAGGCCTAAAGCAAGTGGGATTAAGAATTGCACATGAAACTGTGTGCACTCCATTACTCATTTATCCAAAACAAATAAAAGGTTTTCAAATGTATCCTTTTTGGATAAATGTTATGTCAAGGCATCAACGGGGAAGCAAAAGTAGTGATTTACTATGGAAACAAATAAATGGTAGAAATACTATAAATAACTCTAATTTTATTTTGGTTCTTTGACATGTCCTAAACCTTAAAAGGTATTTTTAAGAGAGCCCTCCATCATCCAAAGCAACCACTCTAAGTAAATTTATAGCAAAAATTAGCAACATTAGGACTCTACTGGATTTGGCAGATACACAAACCAAAATTTTCTTAGGATTCTCCAAGATAAAGCTGCAGATTTTGAAAGGCACAAGTAGGTGTTTTAATGAGATCAGCAACATGGTATTTACACTGCTTAGCATGTCTGTGAACTGCTGGAATTGCTGGAGGCTGTGGAGCCTGGAAGACAGGGACAGGAGGAGTCAAGCAAGCATTTTTCACTCTGATGAATGAGTAGGTTATGAGGAACACTTCCAAATTTAAACAAAATGTGTTATGGCACAGTATTATTTGATTACTCAGCTCTTCGTTGCTGTCTCATATCTGAGCTTCAAAATAGGCTGTTGTGTTCTCATACCTGACTTCAAGATGACATTAATGTTTCCTTTTCTCCCTTGGGCTGATGTCCCAGGGATCCTTCGGAAGTGCAGGGATGTTGTTCGCCACTTTAACTCAAACACCAGTGGTCCAGATGGGATCAGCAGTGAGGAACTGATCTGGACAGGTCTGTATCACTTCTGGAAGCATGGACAGGTCTTTCTTCAGGCTGAAAATGAGTTAAAGGAGTCCAAATTTTAAGCATGGTTTGAAACTGGGTTTGCAAGGAATGATTTACCCTGTAGCTTGAGTATGTTTTGGGTCTCTCTCGTGGCTTCATAATTGGAGGGAAATATTTATTGTACTATAGCTCAAATGACATTGTTAGCCATAAAGTCTCCACAAAATGTTACTTGGTGCTCATGAAATAACTTGGAAACCAAGGTTAGTGTTGGATTTATACCAAGCTCTTTCGTATGCCAGTCAAATGTTTCTCCACTTGGCCCATCTGCTGTCAAAAGCTGTCATCTAACACAAACTGAGTCCAAGTACCCTGGACATAATGCAGATTTAAATACCTCTTTGCACCTGCTGTGAAAATAAAGCATCTTAACTGCATGGGACACAGATAGCAAATAATTCATAAGCTAAATAAACAGGTTTTGCAAAGAACTGCATGAAATGCCAGTGCAGGGTCTGTGGAGCTGAAAATGAAGGCAGCTCATGGGGTCCTCCCTTGCATGCAGATGAGTGTGCCCTCTCTGGAAGCCATATGGTGGGACCCAATCCCCAGCTGCAGGCTCTGGCACTGGCCTCGTTTATACAGACTGGATCTGGCCAGAACCCCCATCTCAGAGTGAGAAGTGACCTGCTCTCTTAAAATCTCATTATAGTAAATGCTGGGTAGAGAAATCATGTCACAGCTTTTCCTGTTTGTAATGTCGTCAGTGGAAGAAATTTACCTCCTTAATGCCTCAGCTTTGCTTTCTCTTGATGTTGCTTTAGGGCACAGTGGAATCTATCACCAGTCACCGTTAAAATGGGTGAGGGATTCAGAAACTTACTTGGCAGTATGCAGATGTATTTTAAAATGTGCTGGATCTTGTGGAGTCTGCTGGCTGTCTGCAAATTGAATGTGTGAGGCTTGCAGAGAGGAGGACCTCCATTTCTTTTGCAACTCCTTTGACTGGTAAATCTTGATTAGCCCTCTGCAGGAGTAAGGGGAGATGATGGCCCATGAATGTTTCTGGAGCTTTTACACCTGCTTGCCTGCTTATGTCTACTGACTTTTTCATATGGATTTGTTTCAAAGTGACAATGTATAGACAATATGATGCTATTCTGTAAGGCAAGTCTTTCGTTATGTTATGTTGTGCAGCCATCTTTTAAGTACCATCACTGTGTGCAGTATAAATCTAGTTACAAGAAGCTTTCAGTATTTCTGGTGTCTGCCTCTTAGAGTTCTTGAGTCACAGATTTGTACTCAGAACCTCAGTGAAGCATCAACATAGAATTTAAAGTAATTTTTTGGTCTTATTGGTCACCTCTGTGAACTCGAAATATGTTTTTGGGTATATGCAGCTTAGCAGTATGTAAGCATCAAGATATACATACATTTTAAAGCCATTGGAAAGTTGCAGTTATCTTACTATTAAACACAAGAAGAAAAGGATACTGCTGTAGTCATTGCTAAAGTGGATTTCTTAAAGAACAAACACTAGAAAGCAAACTGGCATCTAGAATTTCTCCTCTGCAAATAAGCATTACTTAAACAGTCATAATTCCTTTTAAAATGAACTTCATTTTGCCTAAGAGACCAAACAGAACTGAAGCCACCTAGTGAGAAATTCTATTTTGCTAATTTTTAGCTATTCTAATGCAAATAGTGGTTTTAATCCCCTTAACTCATCCATCATGCATGACAGGTCAGGCAGCCCACTGTCTGTGTATTTGAAGGATTCCTGTCCAAATCAGACTTTCTGTCAGTAGCACTGGGCAAGAGTCTTCTCCTTTCTGAACTGCCCATGTCTCTCAAAAATTGCAACTACCTTGGAAAACAACACAGCAATTACATGTGCACGTGGAAGTCACACAGGGCCTTTGCAGATAGGTTACTAAGAGTTCCTATCATAGCAGGGGAAAAAAACCAGAATGTCAGAATAAGGACATGTAGGGTTTTGTATAATCTACTAAACATCTGTAGCTTATCCAGAGACATGGCAAAGGTCAAGTTTGGGGATTTTTATTCTATTTTCCCTATGGGCATTTCTTTGTATATTCTGAAGCCCCAAAATCACTGATGTTTTTGAAATGCATTTTTGGTTGCAGTAAAATATAGTGAGTAGAAAATAATATAGTTACAAAGGAGTAAAATATTTCCATATATTCTTGTAACATGTAAAGTTTAATTAAATGGGATTTAGGGTAAAGTGTAAAATCTTCTGAGACTGACAAAATATTAATGGATTTTCAAGAGAGATTTCTGGATTTCTTCTCTCTCTTTTAAATATGTTCTGTGTTTTTAAAAACTCAGAAGAACATTACTTCTGTGAAATACTTCCCAAACAGAATCCAAGGCATTGCATTAGAGTCAAAGAAGACTTTTGAACCACATTTGTCCATAGGTCTTTTTTGTTGTTTTTCTTTGAAACTGGAGCTGGGACAAAACCCACAAGTTTGAGACTTGGCATGAGGTGAATGTCTTTCCATGCTACTATTAGATCATTTCCCTTTTGCTGTATAAATTAAATTGTGGTATTGCTTCAATCTAGGATCATTTTATTGTTGTTGATTTTAATACAATACACAGAAAGTTCTTTTCTTTGGAAATATTATTATGATATAACTTCAATGAGTCATCGTAATTGTTCACTCATTAGAATCCAACGGGATTATTTAGGTTATTTTGTATCTTGGATCTTTTATTTTCCTTGTCCTCTTGGGCAACCCAGTTACTGTACACTTTGCAAGCAGTTAATTTGTGTATAATAATACTTAAGTGGCTTATTGTAATCTTGTGTGTGTGTGCCGGCTTATACACGCACCACTCGGGTAGCCCTTACAACCCGTTTTAGGGAGCTTGTGGTCTTTGTCTCCTCCCAGTCCTGTCCTGGGATGGCCTAATTCAGAGCCTGAGCCTTGGCTCAAGAACTTGGTGTAGAGTTAAACAACAAGCTCCAGTAAGTCTAAAACACTCATTTGTTGGGTTTTTTTGACCCCCAACCCATTCCCTGGGGGACTGTGGGGGGACCTGCCTGCGTCTTTATCTTTGCCCCAGCTCTCTGGCACGTCTGTGCAGAGAGATGGGAATCCTGTGCTTGATGCAGCTTTGAGGCTGATTATTTCTGCTACAAAACAAGTGAAAAGCAACTCCCATTCTCTTCCACACAGCCTGAGGAGCTATCTCCTGCCATATGTTCCCATTATTAAGAGCTGCCCAAACTTAGTGGTCCCACAGATTCGCAGATTTGGGCTAGGGCATAGTACATTTCCTAGATAGGGTCTCCCCTTTTAAGGCATCACATATGCTGCTGCTTAAAGAGGAAAACAAAACAAAGCAAAGCAAAACCAAAAAAAAGTGAAGGGGGATCAAGGGAAGTGTTTGTATTTGGCAATGGAAAATATGTGAGTGAAACAGTTGCCTTGAACTGCCCAAAGGGCTATAACAAATAACATCCTGGTTCACTAGTACATAAAATCTTCTCTATGGTTTTGAATGAAATAATTACTGTTTTGTTTTTAGGGGGGTTGTTGTTTGGGGCTTTCTTTTTCAGAATTGTAACAGTTGGAATACAAATAGGCTTATGTTTCTGTAATTGTGGTAAACATGTTTTAGAAATTGCTGTCTGATCAACAGTAAATATTACCAGTTCAGAGGTTAAATGCTGCTGCTGAAGTCATTCAGGGAAATCCATCAGAAGTGTAAATATGGCAGAAAAAGCTAAACAATATGGCAAAGGAATATTTGCTGACTTAAGAGTGCAGGATCAACACCAATATTTTTCCAGTGATGCTAAACCTCTTGTAACTGCTAAATTGGATTTGTAGTTGAATGAAGTATCAGCTGCTGTTGGACAAGCCCATAAAGGCTGGACGGCTGGCCTTTTGTAGGCAGGGCTTAAAGGACGATTGATATGTTTTAGCACTTTTGGGATTATTGTGATTAGGAGGAAGCCATTCTGAATGATAGAGAAAAGGGTGTAAAAAACACAGTCCACAGCTGGTAAGCAGCATGTGTTTGCTATAAGGAGAGGTCACGACTAGTTGATCCTGCTGGTTCTGGTGTTAGATTGACAGTCAAGAAAACTTGCTATCAAGAAGCAGACCCTTTTCTCTCTCTCCCTCTTCCCCCCCCCCCCCCTTTTTTTTTTTTCCTCCCCCCCCCCCCCCCCCTTTAAATTATGCTTCTGTTGTGTAAAGACAAAGTATTTTCAAAATCTGGAATACTGACTGGTTGCAAGCTAGATGTTCAGAGAGACAGCTGCAAATTTAGAGTTGTTAAAATATCACCTAGAAATTAGTATTCAACCCATATCTGTGAGAGCAGTAAATAGGAGTTACAGAATTAGCTCTGGTGATTCTGTGTTTGCCTTTTTCATGTGTGTTAGTCTTAGCTAAAACCCTTTTTGCTTTATAGTAGAAAATTTATGCTCTGTGTGTTGAATTTTCAAGTTCAGCAAACTTGCTAACTATTATGCCTCTGGGATGTCCAAGATATTTAGCGAAGAATACTATATCTTAAAAGAATAAAAACCAAAACCAAACATTGTACCATCTGGAAAACAGTTTTATCTTTTTTATTTCTGTTAAACACCTGCTCTAGAAAACATGTAGACAATTTCATCTTATCTCCACTACCCACTTGGAGATGTAGCACTTCTTTTTCTTCTTTTTTTTTTATTTTTATTGTGAGCAGCCATCCGAAAGCTTGCAAATGCACATTTAAATAGTTGGATCTCTGACTCTTTTTAGTGGGGCTGTACCTCTTTCAAAATTTGAGTTTAGCATACCACACAGGAAAGAACACAAGCTTGCCAACTCCCGCTGAGCGTTTTTTCAAGCCTGTGAAAAGAATGAATTATTCAGCAGTAAGCATGCTTACAGCTGGCCATTTGGGAGCTTTGATGTGCGAATCAGGCCGTTGCATGAATGCCCTTATTGTCATGTTATGTGTACACAGTGTGTGAATTATTGAAAATAGTGAGGCCTGAGCCTCATCTGGTAGAGATTACAGTGCAGGCATGCTGGGTGAAGGTCTGTAATTGAAAATCCCCAGATGCTGTTTATTTGGCCTGTGTCACGTGGCCTGCTGCAGAAAGCTTGTCTGAACAAAATGCTGCCCGCCTGGGAAGCGCCGCCCAGCCCCCTCTGAAGCCCTCGCAAAACCCAGTGTGTGGATGACTTAAACACCTGCCCATAATATTTTAAAAGCTTAAATTAGATTTGCCTATAACGTTTAAATAGAGGATGCCTTACTTAGGGGTTTAAACTGCTTAGCCAGTTGTTGACTTGCAGAGCTCTTTTATCTACAAGAGGCTTTTTGTTAGCCAATTTAGCTTTAAAACATCCTCAGAAAGCAGCACCAGCAAATTTTAGCGAGCTCTCCCAAAGCCGAATATTCCGCCAGCAAAATGGAGCAGAAAAGCGCTGTGGCTGAGCGCTGCAGTGGAGCAGCTCTTCCTCTGTGGGCTGCCCAAGGGCCACATGGCCACCTTCTGACAGAGGAAAGCGTTCAAACCAGCCCGTTCCTCCTGGCAACATCCACACACAGGTTCTGGATCTGTATCCAGCCCATGCTCATCAGCAAGACAAAGGGCTCAGTGCTACACACCAGGGCTGTCCAGGAGAGCACTTGCCTGAGGTGCAGCAAGCTCCTCAGCAGGCTCCGCATCAAGCAAAGTTCCCACTAGCTGTCCAAATTTGGCCCCAGGGCACGTGTGCAGCATTTTTTCTTCATCAGGCCTTTGTAACAGCTTTGAGCAGAGGTGATCAGAAATGGAATTTACCAAAACCAGCTGAAAAGCTTTGCCATGGCGAAAATACAGGCATGTGCAAAACTTGTGAGATGGAATGCCTGTGCAGGTCTGTCTCCAGGCTTTGCGTTTAGGATATGGATTTCCTGGTTCAACCCAGTGTCATAGAATCTGGAGAAATCCATAGCACACCATTATCTGAAAAGAATGGGCTTTTCTGCTTGGTTGGTACTGGAATTATGTTGTGGAGTATGAAAACTTTTTAAAATGAGCTGTTCATTTCCAAATTGCTAACTGGCTTGATTTCCCACACTTGCCTATTTTTATCACATGTGGATGGTGCCTGTTACTGGGAGCTGGGAGGGTGGAGGTTTAATTTCTGTCATTAATGTTCTAAATAAAGATGCCTGCCTGCCATGTGGCTGGTGGCTCCACAGGGATGTGATGCACCAGCTTGCTGCCCTGTCACTGGTGGGGACTGGGTTTGAGCAGTGTCCTCTGTAGCTGGGACCTGTTAGAAAGGGACCTGCCATGGCTGGGGACATGTCCACAGCTAATGTAGATTCTGGTAGAGCTGCCGGTGGTGGCTCCTTTGCAGGGGTTGCTGGTTTTGCCCTCCTCACCCAGGGGTGATTTTCACTTTCAGGGACCAAGAGGGGCATCCTTCAGCCTTCTGGAGGCTTTTATGTGGACTAATTCTTGTCTCCTTCAGGCTGGTTTTGGAAATAACGTTAGTGGAGAAGGCTTCTCTGCACAAGGGCCTTCTGTTAGAACAACAACTGCCTCCCCCAGGGAGGGGCGGGTGTGAGCCTCCCCACTTTGCAGCTGCTTCTACTTATTTTGAATAAGAAGAGGAGAAATTTCAGTCCTCATGCTGCCTGTGAGGTGTCCAAGATCTCCACACACTCCCTTGTTTAGGGTGATACCCCTCAGGGATGGGGCACTAATTTGGGAAGGCAAAAGGAGCCTGTATCCCACTGGTGGGCAGGAGCGGGGCTGCCCTGGGGGCCTGCCCACCCGGAAGGGCCACAGTGCAGCTTTGGCACCCTGTGAAGTCTTGCAGGTTTTTTAGCATCTGCACTGTTTTCTAGCTGAACTCTTTTTACTTTCTACCAGTATTATAAAAGATGTTTTGTTGTGTACAGTGCCTCTTCCTCAGCATTAGTCTGGGGAGACCCGTAGTTTGCAATTGCACTGACAGTGGAGAGGGACATTACAAATAGAGCCTGAATTTAAAAGGATAAAAACCAAAACAAAACAAAACCACAAGAAGCAGCTTATATTAAATATTTGTAGTGGTCCTTCCCTGATCTTTTCAAGATCCTTGGAAAAGATTCCTGTGCTGTGAACATGTTATATCTGACAAGGCACACCTGCCTGATACCTATACCAAAATATTCAAAGTAGGAGACTTGTCAAAGCAAGATGACAAGAAGAAGGAGCTGAACATTAACAGTTCATAAACCTGACCTCTCCTGCCAGGCAATTTCCCAGATATGTATGACAGGGAAAGAGAGTGAGGGTATCTGTGGAAAAGTATTTCCACAGCTGTGGAAAAAACAGATCTGTTTATTAATGAGCTTTTTTCAACCTATGTTTTCTAAGGGGCAATTAAAGAAGTTCCTTGACCCTCCATTTATTTCAGACTCTTCATTCCCAAGAGCAGTAAAGCAAGTTTTTAGGATTATTAGACCTTCCATTCTTGAAAATCCTCTCTAGGCCTTAGCTGATCAAGACAGAAGATCTTTTCTGTTAGTATCAGACAGAGTTAGTAAAGAAGAGCACCAGTGTTTGGTAGATAACATAAAAGATGGAAACATTTAGTCAGGGCTGTCTAACTTGTATTTGTCAGGCAGTGTTTATGTTTATGGCTTTTTGATAGTCAAAAAAGGAAATTACGTCTTTTCAGATCATTGTGGCTGAGCAGAGCCCAGCTTGTTTAGTGAGCCTCATGAGGCTACAGATTTTCCTGCTCTGGCTAAAACTGATGCATGTTTCTTTGCTGTGTTGAAAGCATGACTGTAAAGAAAACTCTACCTTGTAGAGTTTCTCCTCTCTACTTTAAGTTGGATTTTCCCCCTGTTGGCTCCTCTTGAGCTAGATTCTAGCTAGAGTTCACCTTAAGGGGAAGAGATCACTTTGTAAAACCACAGGCTTATTTAGCCATACCCGTGCTGAGATAGCTAGTGAGAAACCCCACACTGATTCAAGCCAAAACACTTCATGGATGAACTGGGGCTCAACTGGAGGCAGCACTTGACTGGTAATTTGAATAATACAGTCTAGACTTTCAGTGCTTGGTGTCCTTTACAAAGCTGCTTTTCCAGTCAAGCAGCTGCCTGGGAATCTGATCTTTCCTTTTAAAATAGATTTTTAGCTTTCTTGACAGGGAAGCAAACTGTGAAACCATACAGTTTAACTCTTCTTTCCTCACTATCGCTGAGGGCTGCATAGGGCTACCTTAATGGACAAGTGATGACTGGAGGGACATGTGGTGTGACCACTTACAGATGGAGGAACAGAAGATGGCAATACATCCTTTATGTCACCTTATAGAGTCACTGTTTGCTGATAAGGACAACCTCTTTGCTGTCTGTTAGCCTAGTACTCACTAAAGGGACACTGCAGAGGCATAAAAATTACCAAGCAAGAATATTTAGGTAAAATCTTGTTCAAAGCACATTTAGTATGATGTGCCATCATTGTGTACATTTTCCTCTCTCTTCTCATTGCCATGGTGTCAGGCTCTTGACCTCTCTATCAGTTCCTTTTCCCAAATTGTATGAAATTTTCCCACTGTCCAACTTTTCCAACTAATGTTAACTGAGAGTAGAGCAGTTCCATTTCTGTCTATACCCAACACCTGCAAGTGAATTTGTAGTTCTGTCACTGTGAAATAGCTGCTGTTACTGTACAAGGACATAGGGCAACAGTCACCACTATGAAAATTCACTGTTTGAAGTGAACTGTTTGGATTATGAGAAAGAACATGAGAAGAAAGAGATACAGAGATTGAGCATTTCCTAGTTTTTACTTCATGAAACAAAGGCTCCTGTTCACTGCAAATGGCAAGTAAGAACCTTATGGGCACAACAAGCTACAGAACTTCTGTCCAACCAAAAGACTTGGTCTTTGCATGAAATTGGGTAACTAGCTGGTCCTCTGCTTACATTAGGAATCCCTCATTTGTGTGCAGAAATATTGTGCACAATTTACCTCTTGAAGTTTGTCATGAAGAGACCTGCTTAAGCCTTACAAACCCCATATCACCATTACAATGTTCTGTTGCAGGAAACCTGGCACATGGTTCAGACCGAAACAAAAAGGGAATTAGAGCAGAGCACAGCTCTACTCTGAAGCATGTTGATATTTCATATTCTAGTACATGTTTTGCAAACAAACCATAGAAGAGAGGATCTGTGAGGCATTTGATACAAAGGGTGTAAATTAAGGCACATAGAGGAGAGAGAAGAAAAAAAGGAGAATTAAAGTCTAGTTTGACTAGTTGTGTTCATGCAGTCTTCCAGTCAGCAAAATGTCCCTCAGCCATAGGCAGGGTATGTTGTAGCTTCCTTTTCTGTCCTCCACAACATCAAAATGGAGAGTTTGAGTCTCTGGCTGATACAATAGGTACAATAACTTTATGCTTTCCTCAGCTATGTACTTACATACTTTTTGCTTTAACCTCCTTGTTTTCAGGTCATTTTCTACACATGTGCTGCTTATCTGCTGTGCTGAGTGCAGATAGCTTCATAACATAGGACTTGTTGAGCAAGTATATTTAAACTATTACAAGTCATGGGGAAATAACATAATATACAGTGAAAACAAACAGGACACCACATGAAACTGTGTTATCTTACATGTCAACAGTATTTAGGAAGGAAATTATTTGGAAAGAAAAATGTTCATTTGTATTAAGTAGCATAATGTGTGTGACTGAAGAAGAGTCAAATAGTGATTTTAGCCACTTGGAAATGCTGTATGCTTACAAGAGAAATAGAGCTCTGAAAAACAAACCACAGTGTTGATCAGTCCCACTGCTGCAGGAACTTGGGCACTGCAGGGTGATCACTCTCCTGCGGAGTTAAGGGTGTGCTGATAACCCCCTGAACTAGGACAGGAATTTCTGTCAGTGAAGGATACAGAGTGCTTCCTGGCAGAAAGGATAGATTTTTGCTGTCCTGCTAGTAGAATTAAAACTTCGAGAGGAGCTGATGTAAAACTGTAACATCTGGATGATTGGCACTTCATCTTGGGTGGCACACAACCTTCTCACGAGCAGCTGATCCTCCCAACGGGAGTCTGTGTGGGCAAACGCCACCTGATGCAGTCAGACACAAAACCAGGGGAGCCCAGATTGATGTCAGCCTTCAGCAATGGGGCTTCTCCAGTGAGAGATCAGCCTGGGTGCCACCTGGTCAAGGAGGTGTCTCTTCACCTGCAAGCAACTGCAGGACTTTGGTGGGAAACCACTGAACCTGTAGCTTTCTGCATAGTTTGTATGGCACATACAATGTCTGTTAAGGAGAGGGAAGAGAAATACTGACAAACAATGAGAAATACTGCTTAACAGTTTGCAAGGGAAAAGCGGAGTAGGTGAAATGAAAACATGAGGCTCCTGTGCATAGAGCCTGCATGTTTAAATGTGGTATTTTGGTGGTGGTTATGGATGTGGTGCTGCTTGTCCCTTACCATGAATTTTTCTTTGTTTCAGGTAGGAATGAATTGATAGCCAGATACATCAAACTTAGAACAGGGAAGACACGGACCAGGAAACAGGTAAAATAACCCAGTGGGGAAGCTTGCATGTCACTGAGTGACAAAACATGGCATTTTTGGCTTCAGGGGCTTTCTGTGTTTTAAGTCTGAGATGATGCAGTGATTTCACTGTTCAGATGAAATAGATATTGTTTAGAAAATATTTAAAACTCTTGTTACTTTATGTTGTGCATCTTTTCAGTGGCAGTTTGAGGACATATTTTTTATTGACCATTGTGTATGGGAAGCTACTGTCCCCTGTATTTGAAGGGAAAAAATACACGAAGCAGAAGTATAAAGCATGTGTTTCTCTATAAGGACAGTTACAGGATATAGTGATTATATTGAGATAGTGAATAATGGAACTTTTGAAAGTCCAGCCAATCTACCTGTACAATAGAGGTCATGAGCCTTGGATATAAGAGGTAAATAAATAAAATCTATTTAGCAAAACTGACTGTAATGATAATTTTAAAATTCTCCTAAGGTGCTACAGGCTCCTGGTCTGTGACTGTGGTAAGATTTCCTTCATCAGAGTCAGAATAAACCTCTAACCAATCTTAAGTCTTTTTCAGATGGTTATCACATCACTATTACCTTACCTCATATGACTAAATCCCCTAGTTTATAAAATCCACAGTGATCAGCAGCCTCACAGAAGGCACATTCTTTGTGTAGTTTGTGGTACTTATTAAATTTTAATGCTGTTTCAAAATGCTTTGCAAATTGCAGAGTCTACTCACTCTTTGTAACATCAAGTGCAATATTCCCCTTCTCTCCAGCCACGTGTGTGACAAAGGGGAAGGCAGAGGCTCGTACACTTGTGTGCTACGCATGTTTTGTAGTGCAGGGAAAGGTGACACTGAGTTGGCACACACAAAGATGGCCTGCTGCCAGCACTTGGATTTAAAGCACTTTGAACTGGCTGATATTTTGCCCTGGGTGGTGTCTTTTGTCAGTTAGGAAGAAAACATATGTACAAGGGATGAAAAAAGACATGAGAAAGGAGAGAAACCACAGCACATAAAGAAGGAGCAAACAAAAGATTGACAAAGCAATCTGAAACAAAACACAAAGTCCCACATTCTGCCCTGCTCTGCCAGTGCAAGTTTCCACAAGTCAGGAGTTATGATGGGATCTCAACGTTACATCAGGAGTCAAAATGCAAACCTTGGGGCTAGATCCTTGCCCAGCATGTATTGGTGATGTTCTGCTTCTGTATATGTCCATCCCTGTATAGTGATTCATAAGTCACTTTAGACTGAGTGTTCAGAGAACTTTGATTGTCGTTACTTTTGAGTTTTAACTGAGCAATTAAATGTCCCAATTGTGTATCTTGTATAACCTTTAACACCACTAATATCCCACTGAAAGCAAAACAAATGAAGATGTGTGAAAACTTGATCTGTGATTAACTACAAATTGGTCAGTAAGCAATAGTATAACTGACTGACTTCAAACTCATTCCCAAGCTGCTTCCCAAAGAAGTATCTCAAGGTGGTCTTCAGGGGCTATGCTCATTTATGCAATACTGTTTGCTTCCCTATGAAAAATACAGACTTTTTGGTACAGTTGGCATGAAATAGTTTTATAGAGTAAGGAAGTCAAGTTTTGTTTCTCCTTTTACTTTGCTTTGTTCTTTCTAGAGAAAAATTGTAACTGTTAGGGAATGCGTGCACCACCTGATATGATATGCCCTAGCTCAAACAAGAGGAACAGATTTCTCTTCAGTGGTTTTTTTACCATCACTGAAGGTTTTAAACTTTTACAACAAAGGGCTGTAGGATGCTGAGCACTACCATGTGATGATGCTGGGCAGCATCATTAAACCCTCATCATCAATAGCATAGACTTCAGTATGTATTTGAGTAGACAGGAAAGTGAATCTGGGACCAGGCCCATCACTGCACAGGCAACAACTTCTGACCAATTACTGGTCTAGTGCAGGACTGGGTTTACACAAATTTCTTGACAAAATGTCATGATAAAGGGCCAAACCTAGAGACCACTCAAGCTGGTGTCAAGTTACTGGTCCCCACTTTCATGAGTTTTTTGTGAGCAGACTTGATGCTGAGTTTACTGAGGAAGCCAACACACATTCAGGGACCTATGTTGTGCCAGTATTTTATCATTTTTACCAGAATGTAAAACATTTCAGTGGGGTCAAAGTGCAGCCTGAGGCCCTTCATTGGAGTTGTAGAACAAAATAAATAATGGATAAAACTTCTTGGTGCCAAGCTAGGCTAGTGGCAAGTGGTCAGAGTGGGCATCTGCATCCCCAGCAGATGAGGTAGAAATCCTGTCAGCTGCCTGCACAAGAGCACAGGGCCTGGCCACAGGTCGGTACCAAAGCATGTGGGCCGTGTCCAACTGCGAACTGTGTCTTCTGTCTTATAGCTGAATGCACAAACTGGTGGGTTACACTTTTTTTTTCCTTTTTTTTTTTCCTTCTCTTAATCAAGTCACTGCAGTGATGACCTGTATTGTTAAGCCTCAGTGCTAAGAGCTTGGTATCTGGCTGGGAATGTGATATCTTTAACAGCAGAGCTTACTGAAGATGCAAATAACTTCCTTCCCTCGGAAACGTTATTTTTTCTTTTAAAGAAAAAATTAGACATTTTAAATTTGATTTGCTTTTTGTTTTTCTTTTGTTTGTTTTGTTGTTTGTTTTTTTTTTTTTCCTATAAACCTGAACAATGTAGGTGTCTAGTCACATACAGGTCTTAGCAAGAAAGAAAGTTCGAGAAATTCAAGCCGCCATTAAGGTACGTTTGGCTTGCCCAGTTGTAGGGGGCTTTTCATCTCCATGGTTACAGGCTTTTCCTTTGTTTCCTCCCTTCCCCTACCCTGCAGGTGTCTAGTCACATTCAGGTTCTTGCCAGAAGGAAATCTCGTGATTTTCATTCCAAGCTGAAGGTATGCGCTTTTCTGCTTTTGGGCTTGTGGTTGCTATGCCTGTCCCTTCCTCCTCCCCGCGGTGATGGGCAAGTGCCTGGTGCTGCTGTGCCTGTAACCTCGTTTTCCTGCATGTGGTAGCTGTCTGTGTCTCTTTGTGTTTAATCTCTGATTTCTGCACTAGCATCTGTATTAAAAACATTGTTTTAACACTGTCCAAATGCAAAGTGAACTACTCTTTATAACAGCTCAGCACCTAAACCTGATTTTTAACCCATTACTCTATTTATTTTTTAACAGTTGAATACTAGGAGTATATTTAAACACATTGGGGTTTTATGCAGTCCTGTAAAAGTTTTTTATTTTTTGCTTTTTCCAGAGGGGTAATTGGGGCAGTTGTTTTCCATTTCAAAATGGTTTTTGTCTGTGCTTTTGAAATGCTATCAAGAATACTTAAAATAGATAATTACTCCAACTGCCAGAGAGCACAACTTAACAAGATTGCTCTAACTGTAAGGTGTTTCTAGAGTACAGTCTAGAATCACCTCTAGTTATGTACTATTTGCAAGATTCCCTGAATTATTATTTTTTTTTTAAGTAAAATATTGACATTTAATCTTTGGAGAGCTGCAGTTCGAGTCCTGTTCAGGAAGTATTAAGCATGTTTGCTTAATCTGACGTGATGAATTATGCACGTTCCTATTTTCCCTGCTTCCCATAAAATACATTCTGAGGCTAAAAAGAAACTCTTGGAAATGCTTAATAGGGGTTTCTTGGATTGCTTCTGTTTTTTCAAGTTTTCCAGCAGTGATCTTGGGACCCTTACTGGTTTGTTTTCACATTATTTAAAAGTGGAAGAGGGAGTTTTGCAGTTTTTGCTGTTGACTTTTTTTTTTCTTTTCTTTTTAATAAAATAAATGAAGGAACTTGTAAATCTTTTTACTTCCCTCCTCTTTTTCTTTTTATCATTTTTATTTTTTTCCAGGTTAGAACAAATCACATTTTTGTTCTAGCTAAAAAAACAAAAACTGTTTCAGAAAGTAATTTCACAATACTAAGGGGTGAGCACTGCAGATGCTTACCACAATCCTGGAACTGCAATGTATAAATAACAGCCTGGCTTTGTAACAGGCCTCCTTGACAGAAGCACTGGGTTTTTCATCCGCAGTGGGCAGCATGCTGGCAAGCTTGTATGGCTGTTGGTGGCTGGCTTTTTAGCTGCACTGGCTGAGCAGTTGGGGTTCGTAAGGAACAACTAAGACAACTTAAACATACTGCTTTTTAACCAAGGGTGCAATAATACAGAGATATGTAGCATTTTAAGCTTAAATTGTCAATCCTTGATGCCTAAGATAAGTAAATAGGTGGCCTTACTTTCAGAGGTGCTCAGCACCAGCAGCTCTCAGGAACTTTTATAGGACTGGTGAGCACTCAGGATTACAAAAATCAGGAAGCCCACTTAGATACTAAATTACAGGCCTAGGAGCCTAACAAAAATATTTGATTTACTGTTAAGAAATATTTTCCTTTCTGAATGCCCCAAATAGCTTAAAATGTGAAGACAAAAACCCAAAAAATACTTTTTAAGTACTGCACCTGCTGTGTGATTTTTATTAAAGCTTTCCAAAGAAGAGAGAAAATAGCTAAACACTAAATATATTTGAGACCTCTAGCCTAGATTTGCAGTAAATAGAGATCCAGAGGGATTTTTCATTTTAAAAGGTCACCTGAAAAAATTAGAAGATCTGATAGGGTAGCATTTATAAGGACTTCGGACCTTGCGGCCCCTTCCCACCCATCAGTAGGTTGCAGCTCCTCCATAGCTGAGGAGCTGCCATTTTCGTGCAAGGAATTGATTGCTTTAGGAAGTGTTCCCCACCAACACCCCCCTGATGCTCAGAAGGGGCATTTGCAGAAGTGAATGACTCTTCACTGATGACATATTGAGAACAGAATGCACACTGATGAGAGACATTTGTCAGTCCGTGGCTTTGCTGCCCTCCAGGCATCACTAATGACAGAAGCAGCCCCAGACCTTCCCTAGCAGGTCTTGCTGGCCAGTGGGTCCTGGGTTGTTCCTCCTGCTCCTGCATCTTCATGCTGTCCCCAGGATTTAGCTCTACCAAGAGTCCTGACAGGACCCTGATGACTCCTCCACAGACTCCAGCCTAAGGGGTGCCTAGAAATAGCAGAGGATCCAGGCTCTATCCATCTACCTCCCCTTTCTCTTGCTATTCTTGGTCTCAGTGAACATGATGCCACGGAATGGTATCTGCCCACCTTGCACAGGCCCTTTTGGGAGAACTTGCAACCTTCCACAGATCTTGTTCTCTTCACGTGGAAGATACAAAAGCTTGACACAAGAAGGTGCTACCTTTATGAGAAAAGAGAGCCCTCACGTTTTTTTGCTGCAGTTATTCCCTGAAAGTGGAAGAAGCCACTGGTCTTGGGCCCAAGATGGAACATGGCCTCCTTGAGATATTTTGTTAGGCCTAATGTCCATTTCTGACTATTCCTGTATTGAACCATCTCTATGAGTGAATGTCCTTTGAAAATTGCCTGAGAAGGACATCACTGATGTGAAAGGAGAACAAGGTGAATACATTTTGGCACCTGTGAGTGTACATTGTTTCACTGGGGGCCATTTTGGCAGCAGCCTGGGCTGAAGATAACAGACTTCCCCCAGGAAGATCATGAGCTCTTGTTCCCCTGGAGTGGGTGCTGCTGATGTATCTTGGTGAAGGAGTGACTAAGAAGAAGATGGCCAAGGAAAGCACTACTTTTGTTCCACTCTTGTCCTTCTAACAATGAGCTGGCCCTTGCAATTGCTCTTTAAAACCTGTGATTGGTGGCATCCTGGGGGGCCGCTAGTACTTAAAAACCCCCACATGCCTCTGTCAGGTTTGCTACCTACAGCATGAAGGGAAAGCACTCTGTGTATTAATACAGAGATCCTTCCTGACAGTCCATAGCTACAAGTTCAATCAGCTCTGACCTGAGGCCATCTCCATCTCCCATGGTCCTTTCTCATTCCTACCAGTCGTCCTCTCTGTGCATCTCCCATGCACAAATAACTCTTGTTCATTAAGTACATGCTTGGGTATATTTTATACCAAGAAATCTGTCTCCCCTTAGTCTGAATTCTGCTTATGACAAGGAGAGGATATGGGCCAATCTTCTAGTGCTTATCTTCTGCAAAAATCCAAATGGATGGAAGGATTTCAGTGACCTGCACCCATACCATTGGATAGAGCATTACTGAAACTTATGGAGTAGGCCAAAATCCCACCCACATTCCATAAAATCTGCTTGGTCCAGCAAAGTCCCTTTTCTTTGATGATAAATGCCTACAGTCCTTAGGCTGCAAGAAAGGGAAGTTTTGCCTGTAAATACTGTCGCTGCATTTCAAGAGCATCAGTAAAGAATGTCCCTTCAGCCCTTCCAGGGATGTTGTACATTTTAATTAATTTTACAGCAGGAAAATATTCCTGGTTTAGATATTTTTGTCTCAATTGTCTAAAGTGGTTGAAGTCTTTCTGGAGTTAGAGAAATTTTACCTCATGAAAATTGAAAGAGAGGCTGCAGTAAAGCTGTCCTTGGAGACAGCTCTGAAAAGCAGTTCCCCTTTGTGACATTTCCCCTCATGCAGAGACTGGAGGAGGCAAAGCAGAACTTTTATGATCTAGTGTTGTGTTTCCATGTCAAATACAGCAGTCCATAGTGTTAGGTTGCAGCATCCCCCACCTTTGCACTGACAGGGAGCCAAAGTCTCCTCTGTCCATTCAGGAGAAAAGATAGATTGGAAGTTGTGCATCAATAGAGAGTAAAGGTCTTCACAGCAGGAATCTATCTTAGACTTTCATTTCAGATATTTTTTCACAGTGCAAGATTAATTAGAGACAAAAAGAAACATTAAAATGCCTACAGTTCATATGTATTACATGTTTTAAAATCCATTGTTCTACATTCCGCATTGAGGGATAAAAAGAAAATATTGTTGTCAATTATAAAATGCTAAAGATAGCTCTATACTTTTTAAATGAACAATGATAAAAGCCTTGAAAAATTCCCTTTGATGTGAATGGAGTCTTCAGCATTTTGAAATACAATAAGATGGATTAATTGCTACTCATTAGGCAGCAAGTTGGGACAGCTTTGAATGCGCATTCTCTTCTTGGCATTAGCTATCGCCTGGCTGAAATAGCCAGCTTTTGTATTTACTCCTGTCTTCTCTAATAATAAGCAAATTGGAGATCAGGGCTAGAAACACTGAAGTGCTCTCTATCTTTTGTCCAGAACAATTGTATATTTTCATGATTTGTTTATCTTTTTTGAGCTACAGCTAATTATTGCAAAGGTTATTTGAATCAATATGGGTTCTGAGTAGAAATAACATCTGCAAAAGTGCTTATTAGGAATCTATTTTATGTTAGTGTAACTGTAATATCCATTTTGTGAGCAAATTGTTTTTCCTTCTCTTATGTAAATTTTTTTTCCTTACAAGAAAAGTTTTGTATTTTAAATATTGGTACAGGTTTTAGGGCTTCTCAAATTAATACTGTGTTCTGTTGTACTTATTTCTTCTCATATTGTCTTTATTTTTTTCTCCATAAAGTCATAGATAACATGGTATTCAAAGCCCCATTTATTATTCTAGGATAACAGCTTTTCTTTTTTGCTGTAGAACTTGCTTGAAGTGATTGAGTTATTCTTCTGTTTATGTTGGATTAAAAGAAAGTCAAGCACAAATCCTTTTGTGCTTGTCATGTAGAACTCTTGTTTCATGTGGGGCTTTTATAGATATTAAGATTTAAAATTGGATGATACTGGGATATTATTATTGTCTAATTTAACTATGTATTTTGCATTCCAAAACTAATGGGTGTTAAGTGAACCTCAAGGGCCTGATTCATTAAAAGTTATAGTACATTAGACTCCTGGCATTTGCACCTTCCAAAAATGAAGTGTTTGCTACTGCTGCCGAAAGCAGTCAGCTGAAACATGAGGCAAATCCTGGTCTCTGTTACAGTGATGATATTTTAGGGGTTTAGTGGAACTTTGACCACTGATTGTACTCTAAATCCACCTCAGTAACATTCATTACTAACTACATACCACAGCACAGAAGACTTTTAAAAAAGGAAGGGGAAGGCAACAGTCTTAAGAGTGCAGTCTGTTGCTTACCTCAGTGTCATTCCTGGGCAGTAACAATCCCATCAGATCTCATAAATTAAATAGGGTCAAATCAGGTCATGGCCAGATGGGAACTATCCAAGGAATACCTTAAACTCCAGTAGGATTTAATGATTCAGTAGGAGATACGGTCCCCACAATCCTCTGCTGAACCTCAGCATGGAACTCTGCAGCACGCTGGGCCCAACTTTTATTTTATGTACATCAGCATAAACCTTATTGACCTGAAAGGATTTATTTCAGCTTTGCACAGCAGCATTAGTGAGAGGAAAAATGAAACCTTTCTGTCTTGGACAAGATAGGAAATCAAAGTCTTAACTATTTGTGGTCATTAAAAATCCCACAACGTTCCTGTTTAGCGTAGAAGCGTTAACCCATTTGTCCTGGCCCAATTCCAACCTGGGTAATTACTGTAATCTGCCTGTTTAAATTACCCCTGCCGTTTTAATTGGATATATTACTTTTCTTGCTGCCTAAATTGTGATGTAATACTATTGTGTGTTATTAATCAGTTACCAAGTTTCACTCCAGAAGAAACCCTGTTGCAGTGATAGGTAGAAAGACTCATTCCCTCCCGGTTAAAATCCTCTTCACTACACTACAATGTAACAAAACCCTAACATATACTTGGCTTTTTAAAGTGACAGACAGGCTAATATGTCAATTTAAATAAACAGCTTTTAAATGTAGGTTTTCCCCATTTGTTTTTGAAGACTGTTAAATCTGCCTGTTTATAGAAGCATAGGCCAACACCTTGCAGCTCTCAGGCATTTCTGGAGCTGAAGGTGGTATTTTGGCAATGAAAGTCAGGACCTCTTACTTACTTATTTGATTTTGAATTTGTTTTCTTTCATATTCAGATGTGAAGTTTCTGTTACTTTGAGAAAAACTGGTTTCCAATTATACTGAGTTTGTGAAGCCTACAAAAGAGGAAACTTCCTACTGCTCTATGTTGGCCTGTATCAATGTTCAGCAGAGCTGGCAGATTTGTCACCATTGGGAAACTTTGTTGGAGTCATTGAAACTCCTCAAGACAAGCCCTGTCACAGGGCTGGAAAATTTAGAGGGCTAACGCAAAGCAAAATGAACTTGTTGCTCATGCAACTCCCAAGTATGGACTTTTATATCCCTAGAAAAGCTTTTACTTTTAAATTCTCCTTTAGTTTAGATCTACCTAAAGGCCATTATAGCAGCAGAACAGTATGAGTTTGGGAACTTGACAGGAACACAGGCACTGACTGCACCTTCACGTGGTGGCACTGGCATGGCTGTTTGCATCCAGGAGGCAGTGCAGGAGATGTAGCTATAGTGCCACAGCAGTTCTGGAGAATTACAAGGTAGCCACACAAAAAAAAAAGTGCTTACAAAGTTTTGGAGGTTACAAGGAACCAGAGACACACATCTCTTGAATCCTGGGATCAGCTCCCTGTATGTTTTGGTTTAGTTATGTGTCAGCAGACTGTGGGAGAGACTTGGATGGTTTGGCACTTCCAAGGCAGCTCGCTTGAAAAAGAGGCAGGGAAGGACAGAAAAATCTCATAAGGCTGTCATCTCCATATTGCTTAAGGACAACTCCTCATTTTCATGTTTTCATGATGGAGGGTCCAGTTCTGGGCCCCTCAATTTAAGAAGGATACTGAGACACTTGAACGTGTCCAGAGAAGGGCAACAAGGCTGGTGAAAAGTCTTGTGAGGAGAGGCTGAGGGAGCTGGGGTTGTTTAGCCTGGAGAAGAGGAGGCTCAGGGGAGACCTTATTGCTCTCTACAACTACCTGAAGGGAGGTTGTAGCCAGGTGGGGGTTGATCTGTTCTCCCAGGCAACCAACACCAGAACAAGGGGACACAGTCTCAAGCTGCACTAGGGGAAGTGTAGGCTCAAGATGAGGAGAAAGTTCTTCACAGAAAGAGTTATTTGCCATTGTAATGTGCTGCCTGGGAAGGTGGTGGGTTCATCATCCCTGGAGGTGTTCAAAAGAGGATTGGATGTGGCACTTGAAGCCATGGTTTAGTTAGTCATGAGGTACTGGGTGATAGGTTGGACTGGATGACCTCCAATGTCTTTTCCAGCCTTATTAATTCCATGATTCTTATTGTGTAGAGGGGCTGGTTTCTGGAGAGCTGCATGAATCTCTGGATGCTACCACATCTTAACACCCACCAAAACATTTTTCAGCCCAGTGGTCTGCAGACATCCAAAGGCAGCCAGTAAAACATGCCATGCAGAAACCTGTGTATGCCTTCCTGTGCTGAGGCAGGCAGACTTGAATGCCAGTAGCCAGCAGAGCCAGAGCTAACTTCCAGCTCTTACCCAGTGAATTGGTTGTGGTTTTAGGAAGTGCTACAAGTTGAAGAAATGACCAAGTTTTGCTCATGCACTGATGAATATGTGTGTTCCCACTCACCATGCAGCAGCAGGACAGAAGCTGCTCTCTAGATGCACTCAGCTGTGGCGAGGCAGTCCCAAGGCTTAGACAGGTCAGCCAGCAGTGTCAGTGCTGCTGCATGGGAGGCAGTGCAGGTGAGTCTGCAGGCAGCACCGCAGCAGGTTTCACTTCAGGCTGGTATCCTGTTCTCATCCAGTGAGGTGCTGCAGGAGCAGCTACTCCCCTGCTCCACCTGCTGCTCTCCTGGGCTGCGTCCCATAGAGGCACCCACAGGGGCTCCATGCACAGCTCAAGGAAACAAGCTCAGCAACAATCCCTTCATTCAGTATCTGCAGCTTTCACACAGGGAGCTGGTGGTTATTGACCCCCAGTGTTTTGTTTTTAGGGTTTGATCCTTTTTTTTTTTCCCTTTTAATGAATCAGTCCCTAGGTGAAAATAACACATTTGTTTTGAGCTGATATTTAATGCTGAGCAAACTGCTCTTCCTTTGTCTCTTACTATTTTGTTCATATTTTGCTAAGAATCTGCTGTTCTACACAAGCATTTTAATAAACTGTTTGTTGTTGTATCCAGGTAACAAGCATGGTAAGTATTTTAACTAAACCAAGTATTATGTACCTTAGCTGTGCTTGGCAGAATTTTTGGCTAGCTTTTCCTGTACTCTCAGCCTGTGCTGTTTCTAAAGGAGCTATTCAAAGGAAGAAACTGCTCACCTATAGTACTACTACATACAAGCTTTTAAGGGGAAGCATATGTGCAGTTATATATCATACATAAGAGCATGCATCCCTTGCCAGCATGCTTGCTACTTTGCCTGTAAAATAAAACCAGAAAAAACCCCCAAAATATCCTTGCCTAATACTGCTTGTGTTCCTTCATTCTAAGCCACATACCTAAATATTAGCACATATTATTAATACAGTACTTCTGGGTGAAGAACCTCATTTTACCAGAAAGTAACCATCTCTTGTTTACTTATTTTACCTGACATAAGGTATCCACTTAGTTAATTTTGTTGCCTTAAGAGACTTTATTTTTCTGTTCTGTGATCATATGTGATGGGCAGTGACAAGGACTCCCAAGTGCTGCTCTAATAGAAGTAATCGATAACTCATCTTTTTCTAAACTTGTTCCTATATGCTTGAAAACAGCCAAAAAAATTACGGCTTATTGTTTTCTTTGGGAACGCTGTAAATCAGCCAAATAACACAATTGGAAGTTTAGACTGTTATGCATGGTATTGTGAACTAACTTTTATAAAACTTGTCATAAAACAGAATCCAAAATGTTTCTAAATCTGTAAGCATGAAGAAAAAAACCTGTCATTGTTTACGAGTCAGTCGCAGTCCTGTGTTCTTGTTTTACAGTGTAACATGGAAGGCAAACTTCTCTTAGATCTAAATGATAGAGCTCAAATCTCAGTGTTTCCTATCCTGCAGGCAGAGCCTTAGCAGCAGTTCTCATTTAGTCCAACCTGATTTAAAATCAGCAGAATTTGCCCAGACAAACAAGTGGGCAGTAGTTTGCTCTCCCTAAGCTTCCTGCATTTTGGCAGAGCAGACTGAGAATTTAGGTCTACCATGCATGTCTGAGAGGAGGTTTTGCCTTGAGGTAGTTTGAGTGTTAGCCTCCGTGCTGTATTTTTTTTCCCTGCATGGTTTGCTATTTTTGCATTATCTGTGTGGCTTTTAAAGTTTTTAGTTATGTGCTTGTAGCTGCAGTTATTTAACATCATTTGTTATGCCAAATGTTTTAAGACTCCATGTAATTGTCATGTTAAAGGATCAGACAGCCAAGGACAAAGCACTCCAGCACATGGCAGCAATGTCATCAGCTCAGATAGTCTCAGCTACTGCTATTCACAACAAACTGGGCCTGCCAGGAATTCCCCGTCCTACATTTCCTGGGGCACCTGGGGTAAGTTGTTAGCCAAGTCCCCAAAAAATCCCTGTGTTTTCTAACTATGTGCAGTGGAAAACTAAAGCTGAATGAACAGATTAATGCTTTTACTTGTGTTTGCAAAAGGAATCATGCTTGTTCAGAAATCCAAAAATCTTTCAACAGAGAAAACAATTGTGGGTCTGTTTGTTTGTTTTTCCTCTTTCAGTTTTGGCCGGGCATGATTCAAACGGGGCAGCCTGGATCCTCACAAGAGTAAGTCTGAAAATTAATACATGCTTCTGTATGCAGTGTGGGGCTGGCTGTTGCAGTTTGCTGCCAGAAGATATCAATGAGGCAAGAACTTGCAAATGTTTCTGAAAAGGAGGAAAAGGTAGTTGCGTGGAAAGGAAGAGCCTTTAGAGTGATGCGAACTCACATTCAAAAAGTTATAAGGGATCCCAGACCCGAAAGCCAAGGCTGAATATCTAATGGGCACTCTCCTTTTTTTCCATTTGCATAGTGAGATGCTATAATAATGCCAAAGAAGCAGCTGGTAAGGTTTTGCCTGTGAATAAATTTCCAACACAAGTGCTTCCATCCTCTTTTAAATTGCATGAGTAATACTGGTGGCAAGTGGGACGTATTTTTCTACGGGCCAGGAGATGACTACATGAGGCCCATTAGTGGGGTTACTGCCCTTCAGCACCGTGGTAGCGATGGCACCATACGGAGGAGGAAGCCTTTGCCCACTGTCAGGTGTTACATTTCAGCCCTGTAGTGGTCTCTGGAGCCATGTTTCCCAGACTTATTTTTCAGTTTCTCCTCACCTTATTCTTTTGAGGTCTGTAAGAGTCTTTGTGCCCCTCTAGTTCAGTGTCCTCTGGATTTATTAGGAAGCAAAGCAATCACCATCCATGTCTGCAGCGACACTTGCTACAGGCAGCTCAGGCTTCCTGTTCTGTCACTGAGCACAGACAAACTCCTTTAAGATGTTGGGTGTAATTCTCATCCCTCTCTTTCTTTCTATTACCTCTTTATTGTCTGTTAACTATGCTAAGGAAGAGACATATTTGTGGGTAAAGGTTGTTAATCATGTATTTTCTTATACTGTGTGACTCTTAATGGGATTTACTGTGGATGGCATGGTGTATGATCTGTGTGTAACTCTTTATTGCAGTGTAAAGCCATTTGTCCAGCAGGCCTATCCTATACAGCCATCAGTCACAGCTCCCATTTCAGGTAATTCTTCTATTTTTGCTCTCCCTTTAAAAAGAGTTGAATTGTGTACTGAATGTGATGTATTAATTTCTGAGAAGGACAGAGCCACTAGTCCATATCTAACAATCCCCATAGCCAAACCAAACACCAATCCCAGTGTCCTGTTATCTGATTATATCTGAGGGGAAATCTTTGGGGTTTTTTGTTTGTTTCTTGGGTTAGATTTTTTTTCGCATTTTAAGGTAGAAAGCACTAATACATACTGAAGGAGTTGTGATATGTCATCTCCAGTCACTATTCCATGTTGTAGGAAAATACTTAGTGAAAAATGAGTAATGCATGCTTCTTTTTTAGTAGCTTAAATCTTGTTCCCATCTGTTACAAGAATAAGTTTTCATTTATGTTAAAACTGAGACTAAAAACTCTCACAAAACCATTTTTGTTTAGCCTTAAGTATAAAATGTGACGGTATATCTATACATCTGGTTGTTGGTAAATCTTGCCATTCCTGAAGGTCCTGCCCTGCCTGGTACCACTTTGATAAGTACCTAGAGTTTATTCCGACTTCCATTGCTCAAGCACTTCCCATGGCTATTTTTCTACTCCTTTTCCCAGGCTGGTTTCATGGTAATTTCAGGAAAGGTCATTATTTCTTTGCCGATGATAGCTAAGTTTAGGTTTCCCTTTCCAAATGACAACATGCTCCTGACTCTGTTTGAGCAGTAGTTTTCTGACTCTTATCCATTTTTCTTGATTTTCCAACTTGCTGCTATTTAATGCTTGAAACTTGAGGCTATCTTTCTGCATACCTGATTATTTCCTTTTTCTTGAAACATTTGAAAACACTGTTTTCTAAAGAGGTGTTGAAGAAACATGTGGATATGGCACTTCAGGACATGGTTCAATGGCCATGTTGGTCTTAGGTTGGTGGTTGGACTCAATGATCTTAGAGGTGTTTTCCAACTGAAACAATTCTGCGATTCTGTGATAGAGTTGGACACACACTACCTGTGACTTCTCACTGGTTATCAACCTAGTTAAGGCTTATCTTTTTCTAACCTTTGGTGCCTCTCCTCTGCCTTCCTAGTGACTGTCTCTCCCAGGATTAGTTTTGCCTTTGAGCTGCCGCCTTTCCCCTTTTCTTTTACTGTTTTGTTTCCTTATTTAATTTTCCATGATGAGGAGCAAGAGATAGCATTTATTCTTTCTCTTGAAGTGAATTAGACATGGTGGTTAACATCTCTTCTCTGTCTAGATCATGTCATTCCCTCTTTATTATCGATTTAAAACCTTCTTTTTCTTTTTAGGGTATGATTCAGCTCTCTACAGTAATTATTTATTATTATCTGTAACATAATGCTGCCTAAAAGCTCCAAAAGAAGTCAAAGACACAATGTGCAAATACATAGTAAACGAGACAGTCCCTGCTTTGTAAGCCTTACACTCTAAACAGGAGAGGGGAATTGAAAGTGGCAGAAGCAGCAGACAAAAAGAGAAGTGATTTAGTTGTAACATGTGGCACACTAGGAGCCAGAAAGGAAGGCCAGTTCTCTTGACTCCCAAGACTGTAGTATCTTCTGTGAGTCTTGCTGCCAGTTTCTAAGGAAGGGACATCTGTAAATCTAGGTGAGCTCTCGATAGTTTAGTGTAGAATATAAACAAAAAATCTACAGTGAGTTACGGCTCCAAGAAAAGCAAGCAGCAGATCTTTAATTTGCACTCTTTTAGCTTGCTGGATGGGGACCTCTTTTTCTGCATATTGTTCTTTGTTTTCCCAATTTTAACTCATTCTGAATTCATTATTTGCTAAAATTAATATAAACATCCACGGGCTACATGCATAATTCCCAATTATACTTAATTCAGAAAATACAAACTGAGGAACTGTCAACATCTTCATGGAAATGTCTCCTTTGTTTAGGATTTGAGCCTACGTCAGCTCCAGCTCCATCAGTCCCTGCGTGGCAGGGCCGATCGATTGGTACGACCAAGCTCAGGCTGGTAGAATTTTCAGCTTTTCTTGAACAGCAGCGGGATCCTGAATCAGTAAGTGTTGCCCTCACACCTGCTAATCTGCATGTTACCTTCATTGCTCCCCACCTTCTGAGGATGTTTTCCAGGGTTAAGCATGATGGAATACACCCAGAGTTTGCATTCACTACTGCTCAGTGTAATACTCTCTTCACAGTAGCGCTGTGTTCTTTCACTTTCTTGCCCACTTTTACCCCATTTGCAGAAGTGGGAGCCCCCTTTGAGAGCAGGCATGCTTCTCTGCAGTGCCTGTCTCATTGTTAACCTAATTTAGCAGTTGTACCAAATTGCATTGTGGTTTTGGCAACATTTCAGTTCTTTAAGTTGAAGCCTAAACAGAAACTTGCATAGAACCTATGCATGCAATTTTCAGTATCTGCCATTGGATAGCCTCCAGGTATTGGGAATGTTCCTTTTGCTTCCCAAGTATGTACCGTTCAACTGGATCACATTGGGGGTGTGTGTGTTTGTTTGTTTGGGTTTTATGGTGTTTGTTTTGCTGTTTGTTTTGGGGTTTTTTTTTGGTGGTGGTGGTGATGTTGGGTTTTTGTTGTTGTTTTCTTGGTTGGTTTTGGTTTTTTTCTAGTTGAGATTACCTATCCAAACGTCCAATAACTCAGTTTTCCTTGTTCTTTAATTGTGTTGTGAAGTCCAATCCAAGGTTTGGAAAAAAGTTTTTTGGTATTTTTTAAGGAACTTTTTTGTCTTGTTCTGATATTTAGTCTGTATACTTTACTTGCAAGGGTTGTTTATGAGGTTGGTTGTGATGTTTCAGTTACTCCAGTAAGTCTTGAATCTTGATATTAATAATCATGTGTTTGCCAAGAACATTTGTTGGTAGCCTAGCACTGTTTCTACTGCATTGCAAATGAATAAAAAGGGGTTTTTTCAGCTCAAACCTGAGAATTTTTACTGAGATAATTTCTGAAAAGCAAATGCTGTGATGAATTGATGATATAGATGGGCCTGTCTTACTCAGATTCTTGGTAAAATACAGCAGCTTGGAGCAGAGAGGAGCTGTCACTTGCTCTTTATAATTCAGCACTGGAAACTATATCATTTATGGGCTCTGGCCAGGGATGTTATCCAGGGAGTGTTTACCCTGCATAATGGAGATTGGAAACATAGCCCAGAAACCTTACAACAGAGGAATGCTCCTGGCAGAGAAACATCCCAATGAAAATATACCATATCTCAGCTATTCATATACTAAATATGTGGCAGTGTCTTGGTTTACTAAATGTCATGTTTTGCCAGGTTGAATTAACTGTGAGGGTGGAGATGTTTGGCAGCAGGTACAACTATCTCAGTGCTTACCTGACTGCTAGGTATTGCATGGTTTCCCTGGAATCCCTCTAATTCCCATGGCCTTGATTCCTGGCAATCCTGGCTCTGGAGGGCTAAAGCTTTATCTTAGTGTTCTCCAGACTAATCCATAGCTGGAACACCTTCTCCTTCCCCAGCCCTGAGTTCATCCAGAGAGCAGTGAGTATTTCTCATGTAGAAACACAACCTCCAGGTTTTCTCATCAGACAGCCTTATCAATGTGCACCATTTGGAGTCCTTGGCTCACTGACCCCATGTAATACGTCCTGCAGATTTATGGGGTCTGCCATATCCAGAGTGCTGCACACCAGGATGTTGCATGTGTACCTTAAGGTTATTGGGAAAACAGGATGTGGCCATGTAATGCTCAGCGCTGCTGTGCTGCGTGTGGATGAAATGGCATTTCAGTCTATTCTGATTTATTATTTTGCCAGTGTACCACCTACTTGACCTTTTTCCATGGGTTTTTATATTGCAAAACTATTTGCAGGATGAATATGGTGTAGAGTATCTTGTGGCTTTGTGAAGAAGAGAGTGAACGAGAGTTCAGCAAACTAAGTATGCTCTAAACAGCTCACATCTGGTTGCCCCTCAGACAACTGGTATCTGCAACATGAAACTAGTTGAGTGACATGAATATGTTTGCAACATTGCTGACAGACTGAAAATGAGAAGGTGATGCTTTGGCAGGGGAAGGAGCCATGGGCTCCACTCTGCCACAATGGCACAACTTGGAGGTGGTCATGCCCACACATAGTGTTTGGGCCAGTGGCTTGGGAATGTGTTGGGCCTCTCATTTTTCAGGCAGGTGTGGGCTCAGGGGATGCACCACATCCCCTTGAATTGCATAGGAAGAGTGGAGGCCTAAATAGAAACACAGCTACCCAGGACAGTCCTGTAGTCTGTAAAGCCTTTTTTGGCGTAAACTAATATAATAATATTAGAAAATATATATAGAATATATTGGAATTCCTGAGGGTGCAGCAAGGCCCATCAGAGCTTGTCCCAGCTTGAGAGCATACTGCTAAGAAACTGCGCTTTGTAATGCAAAGCACTTATGCAGGAGTTTACCAGAGAAGCAAGAGCATCAAACTACCCAGACTTGTTTTAAAAAAACAGTTACTTGTGTGCTGTAACACTGCACAAACAAGACACAAAGAACAGTCAATTCCCAGTCATGCATTATTCCCAGTGTAGACTTTTCTTTACATCCATGCTTCAAGCGAAGGGGGGCAGCTTCATCCAGCCGGGCAGGCACCATGGGGAGCCAAGGAATGAACCCCCATGGGCAGTGTGCCACCACCACTGCTGGGAAAGGAGAGTCAGGAGAACGGGAAGCATTGTTTAGATAAAATTTGATTATTTGGATCTTAAACAGGGGCATAGGAAAATAAAACAAGGCAAACACAGAAGGACACTTGCTGAAGAGGCACTGGGCAGAGGCACTGGTGCATGCCTCTCCACAGGGACAGCTCAGAGGCAGCCTGCCTCCCTCCAGCTTTCCCCATCTCTAGTGCACAGATGTTTTTTTCCAGCAAGCACCGAAAGTGCTCCTTGGCGGTGGGAGCCAACCCCTAGGCTCATTTAGTGCTGCTGGATAAAATGTGAATTCTGCCTGTGTTTTTTACATCTTTCTTTGTGTTGGTGTGACATTTTATTGCAGATGTGATTTGCTCAGCATAGAAACAAGGAGGGGTTATTACTTTTTAAATAACAAAACCAGTGAGCCAGGCAAGATGTGTGCTTTGCACAATGTGTAGTCGCGTGGGCATGTGCTGTGGCTGCAGCATGTCCTATGTATGCCTTTGCTGACCTTAGAAATGAATACACACATGCACTGCTAGGTGAGAGCTGTGGAAGAGTTCTCATGCATCTTATGAAAAAAGATAATCATATGTTCATTACACTCCTTTTTACCAAAAATTACATCAGATAATATATTAATAGAGTGTATTTCCAATGTTTTAGTAAAAAGGTATTCTCCTTCCTTCCTCTTCTCTCCAACACAAAAGCCAAGCCAGAAAGCCTCATAGTAACAGAGGCAACTTGACCAATTCCCCCTTAAAATGTAACCTGGAAGTTTATTGAAAAATGCTGATTTGAATGGCACCTGGGGCCAGGACTCAATGATCCTGGGAGGTCCCTTGCACTCTATATTCCTGTATAGCAATTAGAAATTTAGGTCAGTCTGCCCGTGGTGGCTCCTGGCAATTTCAGTGGAGCTGTGCATGGGCACAAAGGTCCACCCACAGGGAATTCATTGTGGGAGTTGGGCCTTAAACATTTCTGGGGTTCTTCCAATCACAATTGGTGTTTAAAAGTACAAAAGCCCCTCAATGTCCAGCAGTTATGTTAATTTAGAGTGGGCATTCTGGTGGGTCGGAAATGTGCTCCATAGAATTCTGTCAGTTGTGGAGGGCTGTTGACTTTTTTCCTTTGCCTAACCACAAAATTGTTCCCTTTACAAAAGAAAAAAGTATCAAGGAGACAGTAAGCAGCTCTCACTGTAGCTCTGCATGGCAGAAGTTAGTATGGGAGATGAAAGATGGCAGAGTTGCAAAATCAGAGAATACTGACTCTGCAGTTACTGATGGGTAAAATTACTCTTCCTTTTACGTGAAAATCAATTCAGTTTACAAATATACAACTGTACCTTCCTTTTGTGGCATTTCATGCTCAAGTACTATTCCCAAATGTTGCATAGAAGCTGCCCTTGTCAATTCAAGCATTAGCAATTTAGTTACCTTTAATTGTTGCCTACCCTATACATTCTCAATAAATTAACAATTAATGCACCCATCTCTTGCTTTCAAGACATCTTTTCCTTAATAGGGCTTTCCATTTCTGCTGTAACAGTTCTGTGAAAGTTCAGGACAAATGCTTAAACCAAGTAATCCCATGTTCCATAACATATATAAACTGAGTATGCAAACAGATTAAAAGGTATATAAAATCCTGACTGTTAAACAAGTAACTATAAAATTCAAATACTCGTAACACTGAAATTACAATCATTCAAATAATTTTATTTTATATAATTTGATAGATAGATACACAGAGAAATAGATAGGATTCAGGCATGCTTTCCAAATAGGGAACAGACTCTGCCAACACCCAATTTGAAAAAAAACAACTTAGGTTCCTTACTCTTGCCACCACATTCATTTTGTCTGTGAGCATTTCAGACAGCTTTACATCTAAAAATACATGCATATATATATAGGGCTATAAAGAGCATGGCTGATGGGCATTTTTCAGTATTAACCTACCTACCCAAACTGTCAGGTTGTGTTAGATCTAAGTTTCCAAATGTATTTTTAAAAGTGGTGGAGAAATAAAATATTCTTTATGTTTTAATTCGGGTTTTATTGTTGTTGTAAAAGGGCTTTGTGAGCCCAGGGAGAATTGTGCCTGAGAACCAGAAAGTGAAAGCAATTGCTCAAGGGCCTTAAAACCAGCCTGCATCATTAGCCAAATGCAGTAAAATTCAACAAAGTTAATCAAACCACCTAAGTGATGAAAAATAAATGAGATCTTTTCAAAAGAAGCCCTCCATCTTTGAACAATATCCATTGTTACAGGCATTGTTTATCTGTTCCTATTCCCTGGAAACAGTATAAAAAGCAGTTCAGCATCTCAACTGTAAGGAGGTCCTTGGTTTAGTGTCTTTGTGAAATGACAAGCAAACCCACATTAGAATGAATGTCTTAGAGTGGCTGTCTAAGGATTTGAAGTAATTTTAGTCTGAAATCAAAGTTTAACTGAATGCAAGGATCATTTAGTTGGTGGTGATGGGGAGCTATGTGTTGGCCCTGAGAAATGGATGTTATACTTTGTAAAATGTTCATATTCAGATGTCCTTAGTTGGAAGTGCCAAGAAACGACCTTAACAGGGCCCAGTCTTGACATAGGCCCCAGTCCTGAAACTATGGCTTTGCAGCAACCTCTTGCTGGTGCTGTTCCTAGGGGACCTCATGGAAAGGTGCAGGAGGCTTGGGCCAGTTTCTCCAACCTAGTTGTAGGGTCAAGACATGGGCTTTTCAAAGGAGGGTCCTGGGGTGAAAATGCAGTGGAGTGCTCAAGAGGCTGAGCACAGTTTACTCCTCGAAGCTGGCCCATGTTAAGCCTTGAGGATGTGTAAAGGCTGTGCTCTCACAGCTGCTTTCACACATGCTCTTTCCCTCTTCTCTAACCCCACCGCTGCTGCTGGAAATCCCCAGGAAAATTTTCAGCGATGCTTTTGCATGGCTGAAGAGGAGTGGCAATGGCAGCTTCCCTCTGCCTGTGTCCCAACCTGCATTCACCCAAATCTTGGGAGCTGGAAATAGCCACAGTAGAAGTAGTTGCCCGGTGTTACACAGGGCCCTGGCCCAGGAAACATGGAATCAGGGAGTGAGAGAGTGAGGTTGTGGGGCAGCTGGAGCAGAGCCTGGGCACACAGCCCTTGTGGTGAGCCCAGGAGAGCTGTAGAATCAGGGGAGTCATCTCAGTGGGGAGCCTCACGCAGTATTGCTTCTGGGGCAAGAGGAGAGGGCCAGCATGTGGGCTGGGCTGGCATTGGCAGTGTGGTGGGCTACAGCTGTGCATCTGCCCACAGCTGCCTCTGCTAACTCCAAACATCTATCCATCTACCCAAGGGGCTTTGCACCTGGCTGTGCCTCAGCCCCACATCTTCCCATCTCGTTCCACTGCAGCTTCCCCTACCCATACACTCACCCCAAAATGGTGTAGCTAGGCTGTAAAGTCAAGCTCTCAGAAGTTGGGAAATGTCCTCATACATCTGTTCTACAATGCAGCAGTTAATTACATGCTCACATGTTTATTTGTTCCTGCTTCATTCAGTGTAAATGGCCCTTCTTTGATAAGCAACTATTCAGTAGTTTGTTTTCTTCTGTTGAAATGCATGGCCCGGTGCCCTTTTCCCTGTGCTCTGTCTAACCTCTCCTCCAAACAGAATTAATAAATGCCCCATTTGCATTTCACAGATGTATTAGCAGTCATTTTTTTAGATGAAGGAGCATTATTACTCACATTTGACAAACCAAGAAGTTCAGGTGCAAAAGAATGAATGGACCACTGATTTTGAGGGTCCCCTTTGATTTGTCATGAGCCTGATTTTGCAGAATACTTAGCGTTATTGAGAGGTTCCTATATTCAGGCATAATTTCCCCTCTGAGCACTCAGCACTTGTGGAATTGGGACTGCAGTGTCTCAAATCAGCCAGGCCAGAACTGAAGGATGCATCTTCACTGTTGCAGGAAAGCTGATGAAAATATTGTGTGAGCGCTTTGCCTAGCCAGCAAATCCCAGTTTCATACTGGGACTGCTGTGGCAGTAGCTGGGAAGTGCTGGGCAACATTAATTTGTCAGGGTCGAGAATTACTTTTGTGCACCACCTTTGTCCTTATTTCTGCTATCCTGATTAAGTCTCTGGGCAGATCTAGATGTGAGTCTGAATAGGTGGAGGTCCTTGAAAGGCTGGGATGACCAGGCAGATTTATCATAGCATACAAGCACAGAAACTTCAATTAACTGTAGGAGTTGGTGCAGACCCCATTTCTAGCATTAAAATGTTCTATATCCCAGTCTGCATCAGCATGGAGAACAGCAACAGGAATGAAATATTCGGTTACTAGTGTTTTGGTAGGAACAAGAAAAATTGTTGGCAGACCAAGCAATTTCCTTACATCAGTAGGAAATTAAAGAGTGTCAGATTTACAACATAGAGTGAGGCAGCAGAGCTGTGGCTGGGTAGGGTTGAGGTTAGAGCCACATGCAGACTTGCTGATACACTAGTGATTGGTTTTCAATCACTCTGCCTCACCTGCCTCCTTTTTTCTCCAAAAGCACAGTGACTGCACAGGCAGCAGTACATTTTTAGAAGATGGATTGGACTGGTCTGTGGAGGTACAGAGGGAATCACTGCATAATGCCAGGCTCTTGAGCAGTGCTATTTTCTCTCCTTTCAGTGAAAGCTCAGACTGTCTCACCTGCCTTCCACGCACCTGTCCCTTTGAGCTTCAGCAGTTGTCCATCTGACCTCCAGTACAGAATATATTTGGCCCAAAGAGAGATGAGAGGCTGTCCCTGTGTCTGGGAAAGAGAAGATCTGCAGCAGAGCCTTTTATAAATATGTACTTCTCCTTTGGGTGGTGGAGTTTCTTTGGGCACACAAAACTTTTCAAGTGGCCAGCCTCTCCCCATGGTACTTTTTCATAGGGATTTATTGCTGCAAGTAATGATATAGATGGCATCACTCTTGTGGTGGTTGTGCTTGACGTTTCAGGAACCTACAGAGCTCATGAAGCAGCCCAGCTAGCAAGGCATTGTTATTACACCATGCAGGGCAGACAAAGCAGCAGGGTGCTGCCCACCTCCTTGTCCTGCTCAACTGTCCCATGGGTGTGCAAGGTCCAGCTAACCACCAGCTTGCTGCCATGCTCCAGGCCCAGAAGTGTTTTCAGAGGAGCTTACACCACCTGTATTGGTGTAGGGATGACTCCCAGGCATATGAGTGTGATTCAGGGGGATTAAATCACAGCTGTGCCCCTGGGAGCAGCAGGAGGACACAGTGCCCTTGCAGTCAGAGTGCTATGCCCATGAGTAAGGTCACCCCTGCAGAAGCAGCTGCCGAGGGCCCTCTCAGGCCATCTGCCTTTCCTCTTTCTCTGCATCCATGTCACCCAGCCTCAGCAGGCCCATGTGTGCCGTGTGTGCTGCTCAATACAGTTATGTAGGGCCTCACAGCCCTGAATGACAGGAGCAGTGCCAGAGACGGTAGCCCTGTAGCTTGGCATACCCAGCTTGCCTGCACCAGGAATGCAAGAGGCTTGGCATCACTGCCATCCACATCTTGGCCATCGTTCTTTAATGAAAGACTTGGTCCAATACAGGCTTGTCAAGGCTTGGCATTAGCTCCACAGGTGTGAGGAGGCACAGGGATGTGTCAGGTAGAGATGCAGCAATTTACAAATCTGCATTTTATGGACTGGAGAGGTGTTTGCCTTAGAATGTAAGTGCAGAATTGGTAAGGAGCTGTTATACACGCTGGCTGATAAAACAAATGTAGGTGGTTTGTCTTTGTTCTGCACCAGCTTAAATGCTTGCATCCCCTGCCATTGGCAATTTGTCTTGGTTCTTTTAAATTCCTAAGTGGATTATAATTTTTCTCGTGGTATTATTTGACAACAGTCATATTTCATGGCTTTACTGCATTCTTTGGATAGTTAGAATGTTTTTCAGGAAAGGAGCTCAGGAAGAGATGGCCATCTCCAGGGCATGTCGTGTAATGCAGACGCTGAAGATGCAGCTGAAAACATTCTTTGTGTTTTTTATAGAGTTGTTACTCTCAGAAAATACAGGATTTTACTTCCAATGTTTACATCATCTAAAGCATGTTACTACCCTAATGCCAGATGCAAATACTTTAAATGCTGTAGTAAATTCCTCAGCACCTAATATACTTCAGTGACTCTGGAATACTCAAGCTAGGATAATAGTGAATTTTTAATATGATGAGGGTGTTTTTAAGCTTTTCAGACACTAATGGGCTCAGCATAAAACTTGGCTTTTTTGCTTTTATCTATGCATAAATTTCTGTCATGAAGTATGTTTGTACAAAAGATAGGGATCATTTCAGTGTCTGTTTACTCTGCTTTGAATGTTATATTGTCATTTGTTAGTTTGCAGAAATATGCCATATCTAATTAGGTCAGTAATGATTGTACTTAGCATAGGAATTGCAGCAACATAAGGAGAAAATAATCACACATTGCAATATCAAAATAAACATTTCTGTCCTAAGAATGTTGTCAGGTGATGTCATACCATCTGTCCTACTGTACCCACTTGGAAATTTTGCTGCAGCAGCATCTGGTACTTTGGCGAGCTCACCAGACAACTGTGGTAGCTTTACAGCTGCCTTTAACTTCACTTTTCTATTTGAACAGTATTAAGACTTCATGCTCCATGTTCCTGTAAATGTGTCTGCTTTTAGTGAACTTTGGATACAGAGCAATTTGTATATTTTCCTGGTTTGCAGAATAAGTACAGTGTGTGAATCATCTTGGGAATTTGCAGTTGCCAAGCTGTAAAATACAGGTCTCCATTCCCCCTTCACTCCGCAGCCACTTTCGGGCCTCAGAGAGTGTCTTTTGGGGAGGACACTTTCCTGGATGTAGGAGAACTGAGCTCTCAGTTCTGTCCCTATAAAAATCTGGTTATTTGCACAACCTGGAACAACTCCAGCAGAGAAGACTGAGAGGGAACAAGCTCAAAATAAATAATGGAAATGGTTTTTCAAGCCCTTACTCTGAACGAGGGATAATTCATAATTCTGCTTGAAAAATGGAGAGGTTTGCCTGATCTCAGGCTTCGTTTGACAGCCATGTTCAATGACCCAGCCCATGCCTCATCCTGCACTTCATCCCTGGTACCTTAGGAACACAACAAGAGCAGGTTTCTGGACTCCCTTTCTTGCATTCCTGGCAGTTCCCAGGTGTACTGGTCACTGATGCATTTTCACTAGGCAGCAAGCTACATAAAAAATGTTCAGCGTGACTTCTAGTTATTCCCTCACAGTACTGCAAACTGAACAGGTGACAGCTATCAAAAAACAATACAAAACAGAAGCACCAATGCTGGAGTCATTGTGCTTTCTCTTGTTACTTTTTTCTTTGTTTTGTCATGTTAAAGTATCTGCTTTGTCCACTTTTGCTACTACTGGTTAAAGTAACGTGCAAAATCTGCCCTCAGACACTGTTACAGTAGGCACAGTGATTTCCCTTATTGTGTGTGAGTGATCATTGTGCAAGCTAGTGCCGAGTGAGGGCTAGCTGGCACACGTTCCCCGGCACACTCACTGCTGCACACAAGCGTTCTGCTCCCCACCACCTGTTTACAGCTCTGTCACAACCATTTTCCTCTTCAAGATAGAAACAGCTTCTTTGGGTCAGTTCTGCCCCTTTTGGGTTCCACATGTGCTAACTAAAAGCTGGGCAAGTTTTCCACTTGTACACAGATAAAGCTGGGATGCCATTATTTTGAAAGAGGACTGCAAGGAAAATCTGTGGAACTGGTGCTCTCAGACTTGGGCTTGCTTGTGCAAACAGTGAAGGTCTCACTTTCCTTTGTCCTTCCACAATGCTAAAAAAGAAATGCAACCCTGTGAAAAGCATGGACCATATCTGTTTTTTTGGCCCCATACACAAATGAGTGTTCTCTGATTGTAAATTCAAATTTTGTTGTGCTAGATGACTTTTAAATAGATTTCAATTTAATTTCCTAAGTGCAGAAATCTAGCCAGTCCTTTTCCCCAGAGTTTTGGACATCTGCTAGGGAAGACTCTGCTTACACTGAAGGAAAGCTCTGAGTGGATGTCCAATTAATTTAGATTTGTCATTTCAATTTGTTCATTCAGTAGGTATATTGTAAACAAAATAGCTTAAATGAGGTCTGCTTTGGGGTTTTAAATATTTTATTTGTGATTAGCTTTTGGGAATTGCCCCTTATACACAGCATCTGTTCAATAAGACAGCATTTTCTAGTGCTCACTGACTGCATGTCAGCTTTCCTTTAATCGGGTTAGCAAAATGTTTTGTGATCTGCATGATTAAAACCCCCAATGTTTAATCCTGCCACTCTTGAGTTCCTTCTCTCTGCTCACATGACACTGTGAGCTGCTGATTGATTGATGGAGGATCTTAGGAGTTCATCCTTCCACTTTCATGTGCTGAAAGGTGCTCTCATCTTGGAGAAATGGCAGCCCCTAAAAGACCAGATTGGAGTCAGTAGGGGCTGGTGTGCACTTCAGTGGGCCAAGCATTTCTCCCAGGCAGGAAAGGAATTGCTGAGGTGATTTCCATGACTATAATGAGGTGCAATAGGATGAAGTTAAGAAGGAGGAAATTAAAGCTGAATGTGTTTTGGCAGAGATAGTCATCTAGAGAGCTAACTCCTGAGGGGATTTTGTCCCTTTAATATTACAAGGGTTAAAATACTGGAGGATGTACAGCGAGGACCCCTTCTGTAGTAACAGTAACAGAGTAACTGACCTTCTCATTACTGTCATTCTGGAGTTAAAACCTCTTCCTTCTCTTTTTGTTAAGTGGTATTTACATATGCTCTAGATAGAGGTTTGGGGTTTTAATAGGCAAACAGGAGATGTGTGTATGTGTACTTTTTGGAGCTAGCAGAAATACAGACTCTGAGGACATAAAACAGAGGCAGAAACAGGATTTCCTTGTGAGCATATCCACCTTACTATGCAGTGTGAAGGCCTCTTCATCACCATGCTATGCCTTTCAGGGTCAATTATACCCTTGAAGATCACCATGTTTTGTGGTCTGCTGTAGGGATGCAGGGGTTTTGATATTTACCCAAGTTCATGAGGGGCTATGGTACAGTCACTGAAGTTGTTCGTGGAAATCAGTGCAGGAAATCGTAGTCCCCAGAGTACTGTGAGAGTCATTTAATCCCTCAAAGCACATTGCCCTGCCCAGGAGCACAGACAGCCCCCTGCCATGATAAACCTCTGTTCTTTCTGTCTAGCACTGATTCTCCTGTTTCTTTCTTGCAGTACAATAAGCACCTCTTCGTACACATCGGACACGCCAACCATTCTTACAGTGACCCCTTGCTTGAGTCTGTGGACATTCGTCAGATTTATGACAAATTCCCTGAAAAGAAGGGTGGACTCAAGGAACTCTTTGGGAAGGGGCCCCAAAATGCTTTCTTCCTCGTAAAATTCTGGGTGAGTAAGACATGATGTGGAGCACCTGCCTTGTTGATAAAGCCTGTGGTTAGTGTTTTTTAGCACCTTTCAGGGTGCTTGAACTGTCCTCTGTTGTCATGTAGAAGCACAGAGCTACCTTCAGGTAGGACGCTGGCCCAGAGCCACTCTTGTTGACAGCTCCACAAGAGGGCTGTGTTGCGGATGACATGCAAAGGCATATGTGTACCTCAACTGTGCTTGACACAGCTGCTGAGTAGGAGCAAGCAGGTACCAGGGTCCATTTGTAGATGGGGAACTGCCATCTAGTGGTCCAGGGAAAAACGGGGGAGCCGTGGGAATGGAGAAGCTGATTTTTGGCGTTTCAGATGTTGAACTCTTGCCAAATGCAAATAAGGACTAGTACCAGTCCTGCAATCAGTCCACACTTAGGCAGATATGACCAACCAGGATTTGAATCAAGTGGCAGTGGGATGACTGTGAGCCTGGGAGAGTTCCAGAGTTGTTCTTAAACATTTTGTGGTTGCTAGAGCGTATCTGCTTTCCCCTTTCCTTTTTGTCAGTCAGCCATGGGACTCTACTCCAAAAGTTTTGTCTATTCATGTCAGCTGTGAGCAAGAGTGAAAAGAGAATTTGAAGGGAAGGCTGAGGTGGTGTATATTGATCTAGTTGTGATTAATTTCATTGATACATCAGATTTTTCATACTGTAATTACAAAATATCACTTTAGCAATGCTAACGGTTCATCCAAAGGGATCATCCAATCTCCAGGCTGTATCTTAGACCTATACTAAAGCTTTTTCTACTAAGTAATCTGTTGGAGTTTTTTTGATGCTATACTTCTTTTCATAGCAACAATTACCATCTAAGCATTTTAAATTTCTCTTTTAACACTTCAGTGAAAGATGTATATTTATAGTTTAAGTACAGGATAGACAGGTTGAGGCTTAAATCCTAAAAGGTTGATCTGGAACCACTGTTTATGACCAGATTTCCTGGTGTTTAATGCTTTCAGTTGAAGCTTATCTATGTGACCTGAAACACTCTCCACCTTGTACCTACCCCAGACTTTGTATCTTGCCAAGAGCTGCTGTGGCACCAGATTTGGAACTGGAAACTGGGAATGAGGGAGAGTTTTTTCTCAAATCTGTGTGTGGAGGGGATAAACCACCTAGCAGAGCTCTGCTGGACTGCTGAAGAAATCTGTTGAGAAGTTCATGGGACTTAATACTAAGCATGGGAGGTATAGACAAATCATTTCCAGGCTGTCTGAGCAAAGAGGCCAGGAACAGGAAGCAGCAGAGAACTGGGAGCTGGCACAGAGCAGGCACCAGGAAGCTGGGAAACATAGATGATGTTGTAGGGTCAGAAAGAAGGAGGCAGTGGGAAGAGGAAGCATTTGGGCTAAGGAACTTGTGAAGAAACATAGGGGTAAAGACACACAGCAGAAATAGGTATGTGAGAGGCAGGAGCAGAGCAAGCATAAAAACAGAAGAAATCTGGCTGCAGAGGAATAGAGCTTGGAGGTTAAGGGTCTGTGACTGCTACAGACCTTCCTTGCTAGACTGGGCTTGAACTGAGCACCTTCATCTCACTTTCCACTTTCTATAGTTAATACTTGTGAAGCCCACTGGCAAATGGAATGTCAACTCACTTACCTGTTCTCAGTTCCAACAGAGAATGACAAGCCTCAGTCTTCGTGTTAAGACATGGAAGTAGCAGGGATTTGCTAGATAGTCATTGAGGTGTTGTATGTTCTGCTTTTTCTCAATATGGAAGGGCAACCCTGACTGATACTATGATACTATGATTTTCAGGCATGCTAAATGCTCAAAATTCTATCTAAAGCCAGTAGAGATCATCTTTGAACCATTAAAGTCTGTGTTGTACTCATGACTTTGAAAATTCAAGCACCAGCCTTCTCTGCTTGATTTCCTACAAATGGTACACACCTTTAACAGTCTTGCCTCAGTTGCCCTTCTGTAATATGGGGGTGGCACCATCACTTCACCTCAGGTGGTCACTGAGAAATCAAGCTCATGGCTGTTTATAAAGAATCAAGATAATGCCATGAAGAAAACCTGTATCAGTTAATAATTCTGTGTTCAGTACAGGTATTGAGTAGTGTGCAGGAACTAAGGATTGAGCCATGCTGAATAATGAAGACAAAGAAATATTGATAGATGCTCAGAGGGTGAGTGTGCCGTCTAGAGATGCTGCTGAGCAGTGAGGATGTGCAGGCAACTCCAATCCAACATTTCCTAACCTCACTGTGCTTTCCAACATAATGGTCTTACAATACAATTTTGTGTTGTATTAACATAGAGATCAAAAAACATACAGAGCTAATAGCCTACTGAGTTATACATTAAAAATGTGATGTGAATGCCTTCCTGAGTGAAGATCTGAAAACAGGCCAGTGGATTTTCTCTCTCCTTGAGTGAAGCAGAGGGAAGGTGCCAGGGACAGTGTTTGGGTATAGCACTAGTCACAACGAATCTCCTCACAAGAGTAAACCGCACACCAGTACCTTTCATCTAAAAATATGTGCAGGAAACTCAGAAGTAATAAGTCATGAGAATTAGATCCTAAACTGTCAGCTCACTGTCCTTTATTTCTTTCACCTTAACAGGACATTTGTTGAGAAAAAAGGACAGTGTTCCCATTTTTATGGGGGGTATTAAAAAACTGTTCTAAAGAGTCCTGTATTAGCAGTGTAAAGCTGGTGAAGGTCTGACAATCTCTTTTACCTTGCTAGCAACTGCAGGTTTATTACTATGGAAGTAGATTTTTTTTTCATTCCTGTCCTTTTCTTTCAAATTAAGTATCCACTTTTGAATGGGTATCCACTCGCTCCTTCTCCTCCTCCTCCTCCTCTGAAAGTTGATATTTTCCCAGGTTCTGTTCGTGTTGCATGGTTGTTTACTCACAATTCTCCCTCTCACCCTTTATTTAACCACTTCCCCCTTCCCAGCCTTGCTGTTGTCTTCTCCCTTCATTATCATTTAACAATCGATAGTGCGCTCAGCACTGTAAGCGACTGCATCTGAGCATCAGTGTCCAGTGACAGTCCTCCTTACAGTGGAGTTTGATGGTAATGTGTGTGAAAGAGGAATGTGATTTTTGTGTTGGGCAAATAAGTACAGGTGAGAGAGCACTGTAAGGAGGATCAGTGAAATAAAACCAGGGACTGAGAGTGAAAGAAGTCAAGGGAAGCCAGAGAAGGAAAGCGGGCAGGTGTCATGGCATGTGGAATCTTGCAAGCAAAGGTGAGGAGCTGATGCCAGAAGGGATGGTGAGCCTGTAAACAGAGAAGCTGGCATCTCGCTGGAGGCAGCACAAAGGGTATTTTGTTAGACATTAAATGTAGTGTGGGGAGGAAGGATGGGAAACAGGAAGACCAGAGACAAGCTCTCACATTGAAGATGACTAAAGCAGAATTTGGCTTAGCTATGGTAGAACTCTGGAACAAGTATTTCTCTTGCTCTTTCCCATTTAGCTCTGCTTGAGGCTTCTCAGCAGCATGGTTTACCCTGTGATAAAGGTAATAAGGTTTAATTGCAAAAACAGTGGGAGGGAAAGGTCTGAGATCTTGCAAGAAGACGTTTGGCAATTGTGGAGTTGACTTTGCAAAGCATGGCAGGTATGGAGCACAAAGCAAAGCATTGCTTTGCTTTGCAGAGATTTATTGGTTCATGCAGATCATATCTCCTGTGAAACACAGCCTGATGCTGGGAATGGGTGAGCTTCTGGCCTCAGCTCTGGTGACGCATCTGGATGTCACACCTTTGGGCCTCTTCCTACCTAGCAGTGCAGGAGTTATAAAAGGAAGAGACTTCTACACCACCAACCAGCCTTACAGGCATGCGAAGTGATTGCCCGGTCTTTATCTTCCACCTTGAATGCAATGACTCTTTTCTTCTATTTATCCCAGGTAGTCACTGAGAACCAGAGTTCAGGGAAGTCACTCCAGAGACAGACTTTTACAGTAATAGATAGAAGATGCTGTACTTGGTATGTTGTGTGCTCAGTACAAGGAACAGGAAATTTGTGTGACAGTGATATGAACTCAAGATTACAGGGATATAAAATAACAACAACAAAAAAAAGTGTTCTTAATAAATGTTAAAGTTATTTCCTAGAACACTGGCAAGGAATTTCAACAAGGCTGCAGAGTATCTGCAGATGAAACCTTTCCCTGGGTGCAGGTTGAGTGCACAGCCCTGCCTCTCTTACCTTGCTCACTAACAAAATAAGCCAAATCTCAGATATGATTCATGCCATCTAATGTTAATCTGAATAAAGTCAACATAACTGTTGGTTAGTTTGTACTTACATGGGTTTTGTGATTTGAGAAAAGCCCTGACACTGAAGTTCTGATTAGCCTATCAGAAATCTACACCAACAGGTATTACCTCTGTTGGTTTCTTTTACTGGCTGAAATTCTACTCACTTTGATAACTAATGCTATCCCAACTGATTATTCACTACTATTCTTACATTATGTGATACTAAGTAATACTCTTAGGCCTTCTGAAAGAGTTCAGACTTAGTCATGGATTGCATATCCAACTTAACCCTGAAACATCTGTCTAAAGCATTACTACTTATTTCTCTCATGTTTTGCCTCAAGCCTTGACTGGAAATTCTGAGGCAGGGATTCTCTTTTTGCAAGACTTTTCTACATAACCTAAAGTACGATGCAGTGGGTCCATGCCTCTGTTGGGCTCCTTAGTGCTGGTGTAAGCACACCTTGCAGTAATGTAGCCATGGATTTTGTGCCTCTGACACTGCCAAACGCCCTGTGCCAAGCCTAAACTCTGACTTCTGCAGCTGCAGGAAGAAAGAGATGTGGGAAGCGAGTATGTCTGACAGGAGGAGGGCTGTTTCCTAACTAGTGACACAGGAGAAAACCAGCAGATATAAAGTAATATTGAGTTGTCAGGCTTTCTGCTGATCTGATCCACTGGCTTCATTTTAAATGTTTACAGTAGCTTGAACTGTTTTTCAAACTGAGGAGAGCTTAGTCAGAGCTCAGTGCAACTTTGAAATAAAGACCCAAACTCATCTGAAGATGCATGGATGATATTAATTGATGTTTAAAATGAATGCCTCTGTTTGCAGGAATCTGCAATGCAAACTAGGAGTTTTAGAAAGTAATGCATATTATAATCAGGGCAAGCTTTTAAAGATGCTTTGAAGTCCTAAACATTTTTGAAATTCAAATGTGGGATGGAAATAAAGGAATCTACACAATAAAGGGGCATTAAATTATGTCCCCCAAAATTTCACTCTTTTATAGATGTAAATATATGCCATAATTAGTGGTAAGTAACATGAGGAGGATGGTTAAGTTTATTCCTATTCTTATTCAAAACAGCTGTGGCATGAAAAATAATGCTCCTTCTCTTTGTGATATACTGGAACAAACAATTTACCCATGTAATCAGTGTTCAGAAATGGCTTGCACTTCCCACCCCCTCCTGAATTTATCCCCCTGTGCCTGCAGCCATCTTAAAAGGTGCGGAGATTCTTTGTGTCCTTCATTCACACACACAATTGTGGCTACCGCTTTCCTTTTTTCCCCCCTCCTTTCTGGTTTTACATGTAATTTATGTTGCACAATCTAGAATCTTGGATTTGCCTACACACGCACTTGCACACTCGCCAGCTTTGACTGGCAAATGATCTGCAATCACAATTGGGATCCGTAATGTGAATGGGTCTATGGCCAGCATGCAAATGTATGCAAAACAAATTAGATATGGAAGAAAGCAGACATCCATTTTCTTTCCCCCATCACAACCCTCTTGATGCAGGGAGCTCACGTGGTGCTTGTGGAGGACCCCTTCGCAATCTGATGCAAGGGCATTAGCGTTTGAGGCTGGATAATGAGTGGAAGGGGCCGAGCAGCTGGGAAGCCGGAGCAGCTTGGCCTGTCCATCAGGAGCCCAACCATGTGGCAGACCTGGACGCAATTCCTGCACTGCTGTGTAACGTGCGGTGAAACGTGCCAGCAGCCCAGATGCTGCCCTTGGAAAAAATTGCTTCACAATTTGGAATCTCAGCTCTTTGATCACTCTTTGGAGAGGAGGAGGAGGGGAGGCATGATGTGGTCATATGAGTAACACACCTCCCTGCAGTCAGCAGTTGTTAAAACCTAGATGTTGTTAATAAGTGACCTTATGTATTTAACGTTAACTACCGAATGCCAGTGTAAATTGTTCTGGCCCTCCCCAAGTCGCACTGTTTCAGTAGGTGCTGTTTTCCTTCGGCTCAGCAGGAAGGATTTAGACTCTTCTCAGCAGTTTTGCTGGAGTTGCTTTTTTGTTAGCCAAAGCTGTTAGTATTACACAAGCAGTCTGCCCTCTGCCCCCTGCCTTTAGCAGAGAGCCTGAGAGCTCTTCTGAAGCCAATGTGAAGTTTTGTTGTTGTTTTTTTTAATTTATTGTCATCCTTTCTTTTGGTTGCAGCCAGCTCTGTTTTGGTGCTTGCTGTGGCACACTGGCAGAGGCCTCTCCATGCAGTGTGTCAAACACTTGGTGCTCTTAATATATAACATTTTCAGTGCCACCCAACGACAAGCTATGCTTTATTAATGAGTTAATCATGCTCTTACACAACCATTGTAGACAGGGTGCCAGGAAGCTGAGTGCCTCTCCTGCCTCCAAATGCATTCAGCTAATATAAATCTCAGCTCTTAGAAATAAACCAGAGTTAGACATCTACTCTAGAAAGTTAAAAAGAAAAATAAAAATTCCATCTTTGCTTTTAGGTTGTTGTTTCTTCCCTAAATTGCACTGGTCTCCTATTTTAAAAATGTGATGAGTAAAGGGATCACATCAGATGCGATCAAACGATAATACCTCAAGTGCCATCGTATTTGAAATCACCCTTTGAAAGGCATATCTCTACATGCTGCAGCAGAGCTCACCAACCCCAGTTCCTGCAGCCATGGGTCCAAGCAGAGTTGCATGAGAAGCTGTACAGAAGGGGAAGGTGCTTTAGAGCCTGGAAAGATTTTCAACGAGAGTCTGAAATGCAAGAGAACAGCTAGAGGGTACCAAGGAAATAATGAGACAAAGCTGGTTGCAGCAGGAGAGGCTGCAAGCGCAGCGCTCCAGAAGTTTGACTGATCACGTTTTTCACAGGAATCCTTGAAAAAGGAAATTATAAGGAAAAGGCTTAATTGAGGTTAATGAGATAAACTCCTATATTTCAATTTTGCTATTGTTATATTTATCTAGTCTTGTCTCTTCTGTAATGTAGGCAGTGAACCTCACTAAGTAATATCTGCATCCAGACTAAGCCTACTTGAACTAGAGTATTCCTGCTAGTTAGGTATTTAGCTTGGTTAAAGAAGACCCCAAGCAATGGTGATTCCACCACGTTTGAAAATCATGCCAGCATTTTGTTGCCACCAGAGTTACCAGCCTCTGCTTTGTTTCTCATTTAGCTTTTGTGTAGCTTTAGCTTTCTGTCTTCTGTCCTTTTCTAAAAGATTTAATCTATCAGGAGACTCTTCCCCATGTAGCAACTTGTAGGCTATGACAAAGTGGTGGAAAAACCTCCCTTGGAAAAAGTAAGTAGATGGAGTTTCATTAGTCATTCACTACAAAGGATGTTTTCCAGACCTGAAATCATTCTTGTAACTCTTTTCTGAACTCTTTCCAATTTTCCAATATCCTTTCTAAAGTGTAGACACAGAAACTGGAATCAATACTCTAGTAAGGAGCCTGCTAAAGCTGAAACATCACCTTAATCCTGCTCAAAGCCACATCTCCAACTCTCATAGCCACAGCAGTGCCCATGTTTAGCATAGCTTTTTCTTTTGTGTGTGTGTGTGTGTATTTCCACCACCTTTTTAGGAGGAAAAAAACCCAAACAAACTTTAATCATGCTCAGTTTTCATCAAGAAATGCAACTTTTCCTTTCATATATTTGTGTTCAGCTGAACCACTTGCTCTGTAAACCAGAGAATTAGCAAGTCCTTCAGTACCATTTTTTAACTAACATTTTGTACTTTACCACCAGTTATTTTCTTTCCTTGATTTCTAAAGGTATTTGGCATAGAACAAAGCTTTCAGCACCTGGTTCAGAATAAATGCTTCCTTGATATCATAGAATCACAGAATCAATAAGGGTGGAAAAGACCTCAGAGATCATCAAGTCCAACCTCTCACCCAACACCTCAGGACTAACTAAACCATGGCACCAAGTGCCCTTCTCTGGACATGTTCAAGTGTCTCAAGGTTCTTCTTAAATTGAGTGGCCCAGAATTTGTAGTGCATTTGTTTCATACACTGACTTCTCTCTGGAAATGCAGTGACTGACTGAAGGATGGGGTGCCTTTCTTCTGACTGGAAAAAAAGTGCTGATTCAAAACTGCACATAGACACTCATCCCTGGTGTTCGTGTATGCATCTGCTAGTGAAAAAGTTTGAACCTAGACTGAGGGGAAAGAGTTGTTTTAGCAAGTGAGATCAGACAAAATTCTTTCAGTGCTGAAAGAAGCTTCAGTGGAGCCTTCATTTGCATGTATTTGCTGTAGACAACTCTTAATGACATTTTTATGTTACTGTTACAATTTTTGGAGGAGTCCTAAAGCTTCAGCTCTCAGCAGTTTGTAATTTGAACATGGAAACTTTTATTTAAAAGGTAAAATCACATCCTTCCTTGAAAACATGTTTATTGTGTGCTGGACTCAAAGAAAAATCAAAGGGAAAATAAAGCAAACAAAGATAATTCACAGCTATCTTACTACCATGAGGCTTTTGCAACAATGTTGTGATTGCATAACAGTAAATTATGACATTTGAATGGTAATTTCATGTGTTCCTCATTCAAACATCATGGCCCCAGCCTGTATTTTTCTGTGTACACAGGACTCCTGCTCAGTTCAGCAAGAGCTGGAAGAGCTGTAGGAGTGATCAAGAGGGTGCCAGATGGCCACATGTGTTACTTGTCCAGGTTAAATGTCAGCATGTAAATACAACTCTTAGATATTTATTTTTTTCCCCAGTGGGCTACAAAGTCAGAAGGCAGCAGATAAAAAGTTTTGTTTTCTTTTTAGTCTATCGACAGTTGTTACTGCATCTTGAACTGTGTGGTTGACTCCTTTGACAACATAAAATTGGTTACATTTTAGCTTGAATTTCTTAACTTTTTTGCCTGTGTCTGAAAAGGAAAAAGAAAAATGGATAGTAAAAATCTAATTGTGGTAGCATCAGGAATGACCACTTGTTTAAAAATGGGCATTGGTGGTATTATTTGTTGTTAGTTATCACGATGAAACTGTTTTCTCAGAAATCCCGAGTCTTCAGAAATTCCGGTGGAGCAGCTGTGGCACGGCTGATGGCTGCTACAGTTTGTCACGTTTAGATGTTTGTCGTGTTTCAACTGAAAGCCAGCTGTGATGGCAAATTGCTTATTTACTCTTAGCTTGGAACAATTTCTTACAGCTCACTGGGAACACGCTGCTTTAGATTTAAAGCAGTACATTAAACATTAACTGCTGACCTCATGCAAAACATGTGCAAGAAACAAGGTGTAATAGCGATAGGATTTCTTTCTGTTATGCAAAAGACGTGACTATAGGGCTGTTTGTATTACTGTGTGCAAACCTCAGGAGACTTCTCCACTGATTAATTTACCAAAGCCAGACTGAAGTAATCTTAGACCTGTGTCTTCTCTGTACCACAAACTACTCAGTATGCGCTATTATCAGCATATCGCCTCAGAGCATTGTACCACAAATAAGGACTGCAGACACTAAGTGGAATTAATGAGTTGTTGCCTAGTTAAAAATTAAATAGCAGTTACAAATGACCTGAACTATAGTGCAGGCAGGATTATAAATGTTCCACACTAACTTGTAAATGAACATACCTGTAGACTGGGTTTGCCAAAAGTCTCAAGGTAGAAAGAACATGAAGGTGTCTGTCAAAACTGTTGTGTTAAATTCCTGGTTTAGCACTAAAAGCAAGCAGAGCTAGACTTGCAAGTGAAATTGGTGCCAAAGTGCATTTCCCTGCTAAAATGCTCATCTCAGAGTAAGTTAAACATTCAGGCAATTCCTAGTTATTATGCTGCAGTAGCTGATCAGCTATTTCCACATAAAAAGACAACCCTGTCCACTCTCCCCTTTTGCATCAAAGATGTCAGCAAAGCTAATGCCTGAATCAACAAACCCAGCTGTGGATATCCCTGGACTCTGCCTGTATCCATATTAGTGTGCTTTTAAGTTGAGGGCTTTTGAAAACGAATTCATGATGACAAAGAGCACAGTGGCAGAACAGCTTCAGTGCTGCTGCAGGCCTGGGGGGGGCTGGATTCAGCATGTGACCTCTGCTATTGCTTTGTAGCCAAATTAATCATGCTGTGCACAGGACTTGGATTTGCTTATAAATAATTAAAGGTAGCACTGTTCCTTGCTTGATCCTGCAAGTCTCAGTCTCTGTTGCTTGATATCAAAGGCAGCTGGTTAGTTTTTCAGACTGCAGAAAAATACTGAAAGAAATCAAACCCTTCCCATGGTGTTGTAGTGGTGTGGTAGGCACAGCTCAGGTGAAGCAGCCTGTGAATTGCATCATGCAGCTCCATGAAGTCAAGCATTTTGCTGAATCAGGGCCATATGGCTTGACAGAGTCTTATCAGGCGTTGATTCCGTGTTGTGCAGCTGTCTCCCTTTGCCATGAGGATTTTATTGCTTTAAGGGAAAAGGAGAAAGTGAACTATGGCCCCTCAGGACCAGGATGGCTTGAATTTGAGGCCACAGAGCAGGTTCCCTCCAGGAGGCTCCTCCAGGTTCTTGCAGGTGATCATTCCTTTGCTCCAGGGACTTCATCAGCTCTCTGCCAGATTAGAACATCACCTGCAGCCCAGAGAAATACTGGATTGTCTTTTGTTGTTTAAAGTGTGAAGAGATGCTCGCTTCCCAAAGGTTTTTACTGCCACTTACCTGACAGACCTTTTCCACTGTTGTCACTATAAAACTCCCTCCCGTCTCCCTCATTTCTGAAAATAATGGTGAGCTAATTACAGCGTGTGCTACTGACACTGTCAAATGGAAAACAAAGTCAACAGCTGTCATTTTTCCCCAACAGGCTGACTTAAACTGCAACATTCAAGATGATACAGGAGCATTTTATGGAGTCACCAGTCAGTATGAGAGCTCAGAAAACATGACAATCACCTGTTCCACCAAAGTCTGCTCATTTGGAAAGCAAGTAGTAGAAAAAGTAGAGGTAGGTGTTGTGCCAGGATGTGTGGGATGATTTTCTGGTTCCCTTTCGTTTTCCTTGGGCTTTTCTTTCTGTTATCTTTACTTTGCTCTTATCTGGCTTTTTCTTCCTTCCTGGAAGAGTATTTTCCTTCCCAGTCATGTCTGCATTCCTTTTAAATCACCATGTGAATGGTGACACTACAGTTACCTGTTGCATTGGAGACCCTACTCCACTCTGCCTGTGGCATGCTTCAGTCAGAAACATGCAGCTGACATCAGTGCTGCCTCCTCCATCATGTGGCAGAAAATAGCTGAAGCTTTTGCTCCCATTTCCAAACACTTGACCAGCCACATCTGCAACCATACTGCAGTGACAAGCTAGCCTCTATCATCTAGATTTTGTAAACATTTAAAGCCATGGCTGGTGTCCTATGTTTTGTACATACCTGTGTGTATTTTATCTTACCTTATGGACAGGAAGGTGTGCCTTGCCCAGTCACCAGCAGCTTTGGAATACAAAATTGGGTATTTTCTTTAACATGCAAGGGCTTTTATTTATGTTTACCTTTTCTAAGCACAAAACTGTATGGTGTGGTCAGGTCACTAGCTGGTTTATTGTGCAGTGGTACTGCAGTATTTAACTCGTCTTCAGTGTACTAAGCCCCACACCCAAATCTGTTGTTTGCAAGACACTTTTTGTATGGGAATTTTAGCCTAGTGATGAAGGTTGAGCCTGGGCACGTGATCATGTCCTTGGTTAACTAAATATGTTTTCTGTATTAGGTGACCATAAAAAAGTTTTTCATCATTTCCTTAAACCCAGGCTTACAGAGAGTGAAAAAAGAAACAAACACATCTGAGCAATTGGTGGCTGGGCAGCAGGAGTCCAAGAGTCACAGCCTTACCCTCCTACAGCCTCTTGTGAGCTCCCACAATCTAAATCAGGCTGGTTTTCTTCCAGCTGTAGTCTTGCATCTTTCTGCAGTTGATAAATTGCCTCTTACATCATGCAGTAATACAGCTACATTTGTATCCCTATGTGGATGCACAAATATGGAAGTTTATTTTTGTGGTTCCTTTTGCAGACAGTTGCCTCGAAACTACTGTAAAATCATCTTACCACAGAGTTTTCTGCTTAATTAATTTTCACTTGACTTGAACTTACCTTTGTGTAATCCTCATCTGTTCAGTTTTTTAATTCACAGGTTAGAGAACAAGCCATTCTATTAGAGCTTTCAGTAATTAAGGGCTTTTGCATTTTTAGCAAGACACTGCATAGCTCAGGCAGGGAGTTAGCAAGTGGAGGTGTGTGCCTGAGAGATGGTTTCTCTTTTTTCTGTCTACACAGATTTAGACTTTTTTTTGCTATTTCTGAATTATCTTACTCTAAATGCTCTCTTTTTGTTCTCTTTAGACTGAATATGCAAGGTTTGAGAACGGCCGATTCGTGTACAGAATAAATCGCTCCCCAATGTGTGAATATATGATCAACTTCATCCACAAGCTGAAGCATTTACCAGAGAAATACATGATGAACAGTGTGTTGGAAAACTTCACAATTTTATTGGTATGGATTCACTTTTTAGTTTTGCACTTCTAAGAAGCTCTCAGGCTTTTTTTTGTCTTGCTTACTATTTAGAACCAGTTTCCAAATCCCTTAGTCATGTTGCTTGCTAAACAAATCATCCCACTGACTTCAGAGTAACTCTTGGAATTGTGTGCTGCAGACGCCAAGGATGAAAAGGCCAAGCTGGCTGAGAACATGAACACACATCTTTGTTACTTTCCAAAAATTCAACTTACTTCTCTTTGATATACAGGGCTCTATTTGGCGTTTGCAGAGAGCCCGAGGCAGTAACTTTGAACCTTGCCATTCATCTAATGTGCTCTTACTGAGCTGTCAATTATAATACTGTAAATGGCAGTGGTGTGAATTGGTCCCTGGGCCAGGAGACCATGCAGTAATGGGCACACCCAACAGGTGAGCTAAAGCCTGAAGAATGGGCTACATTTAAGCCAGTTTCATCCAGTTACTCAGCTTGCTTTTGCTGTCTCTGCAGCAGCACCTCAGCCAAGCACTTAGAGCCATGTGCTGCTGCTGCTACGAGGGCATTCAAGCAGGACCAAGGACTGGTGGCACAGGGCAGATGTAGGGCCACAAGCACAGAGCCATGTGCTCCCCCTCAGCTGCCTTTGGTGACAAAGGTGCGCTGGTTTCCCTTTCCTGAAGTGGGGCTCAGGTTGAGGAAGGCTGAGCCGAAGCTACATGACGGCAACTCATGGTCCAGCAGCCACAGTGGGCTGTCTCAGTGTCCTCCACTGGGACTGACTTGCCCCACAGCTCAGCCCCAGAGCACAGCATGTGAGCAGCATCATGAAGGTCAGTTTGAATTGCCATTGAGCAAGGGGACATGTTTCAGTTAGTCACAGCTAAAGAGTGTCTGAATCAAGCCGATGTCGTTTCTCGTTTGGGTGTTTCCCAGTTTGTAACCTACTGTCTGCCTCTTCCTTCCCCTCACAGGTGGTAACAAACAGGGATACACAAGAAACCCTGCTCTGCATGGCTTGTGTATTTGAAGTGTCGAACAGCGAACATGGAGCACAGCATCACATTTACAGGCTTGTAAAGGACTGAGCAGTTATTTATATATACACTTCATTTCACTTCTTTATCAAAACACAGACTGTAAACCTCAACACTAAGTGGCAGTGCCTCTGGCCCAACTTTCACCCACATTTTTCTAAAGCCTGTTTTAGTGAAGTCATTTTTAATGTGTTCATATATAATTGTAGCTGTGAAATTCTGGTACAGTTGTAAAAATTATTTCTAAAACTGTGTTCTTCAAATTTGTAAACCACAGTTCTTTGGGGAAGACTGTATTTAAGAACCTGACGCCTCTGTCTGTGGAGGCATATTTTTAATTCTGATAGAAAAATGTACGACAGAGCATTTGCCATGGGGGAAAAAACTGACAGCATTTATAAGAGTTTATTTGGGTTTGGTTTGGGGTTTGTTTTTTTTCCCAACACGAAATACTTGTTTTACAATGCAAGTGAAACCGAAATGAATCTTTAGCTGTAACTGTAAATGAGTACACAAAGTGAATAACCTTTATAGAAGTATCTTTGTAACTAATTAGGGGAAGATATGGACGAATGTAATTCACTAAATTATTTTTTAAAAAAGAAGCATTTTTTTCTTTTTGTCCTGTTTGAAACCAAATGAAAAACATAGCCTTAAGAAATGCCTGATAGAAACAGACAGGTCCTAAAATTAGGCAAATTTTGTAATATTATTATTTTTTTTTTTCCTCAGCGCTAAAACTAATCTTCTAATCCATTAAACTTTCAAGCAGGTATTGCAGAAAAAAGAAAACATCACCCCCTTACCCCTAACATATCTAGTGTATTTTAAAAAGAGTATAAAGTTGTATTGTACTAATATGAAAATTTGATTATTTAATGAAAAAAAGATGGTTCATTTTGCAATAAGTAGGTAAATACTGAAGATTTAGACTCGCATTATATGTAGTCTCGTGTGTGCAGTTATATTTTATATGGACAACTATGTTTTCTAATAAGTTGAGTGAAAAACTTGCAACTCTGAAATGAACAGATGAATGGAAACATCTGACACTGCAACAGCATCGAGTAGTTTGGAAACTGAAAGCAAAACACTAATGTGTTTGAAAGAATACATACACCTCTGAAAGGATCAGCAGCTTTAATATCTATGAGATGCTAGAAAATCACCACCAACATCAGGCAAAGAGGATTAGGAAGTGGAGGGTTTTTTTCTCCTTTTCTGCTTTTATCATGGTGCTCTTACACCTCTCCCAGTTGTCTCTCCAGTTCCAGCTGGCAAAGACCTCCTATGAGACAAACACGTGTGTACTGTGTGGGGTCTAATGTCCTTCTGCATCTAGATGTGGTAGTATTCATCCTTCCGGTATATTCAGGGAAGACTCCAGGAAGTAAAGTACAGCTGGAGATATTTTAATGCTGTAAGGATTCGAACCATGGTTGTGGGTGTGAGTGATTGTCTGAGGTACGCATATGTGAGAGAAGTCTCATTCCTCCTGGCTACACCAGAGAGTGTTGCTCTGCTGCACACCCAGCACTGCCCCTCAGTTGTCCAGGCAGCAGCTGTTTCAGCAGGTGATGGGCCAGCAGAAGGCTCTCATGTGAAACATTTGTCTGAAAGGCTGAGGGCTGCCCAGCCAAGCACAAGCCACCTTAAAGAGCAGTCATGAGGTATCAGCAAAGAGTGTTCATGGGAAGGTCTTTTGCAGCCCTGAGTCAAAAAAGTTAACATTTAGCAGGTCCCTCCTCCCTACCCTTTACTGGTATGTGTCCATGCACAATGTAAGTCTAGACTATACTCCCAGGCACAGTACTGTAGTTATCAAAAGAGTCAGTCTTATTTTTTTATATTCTATGTCTGCATAGTACTTGCTGTTAGAATGGCCTGCTGTTTGACTAGCTAGACAAGCATATAGCCTGGATGAGGTAGTGGGCTGTTGTACCTCTGCATCAGACACTGCTGAGGACTCAGGTTAGTGGACGATACAGACAGCTCTGAGGGGAAAGGTGACTGCTGAAATTCCTTAGCCTGCCTCTGATCTAACTCCAGATCACCTCTAGCAGGTGGATAATTGCTGAGATGTCTAGCTGTTGCCAACTTGTGGATATTAGGGCTGATGATCTTTCAGTTTATATTCTGTAAACTGAACAGAGGAATATGTCCATGGTAAGGTCTCTTTTAACACTCATTTTTAACACTAACAAATCACATCAGGAAAAGCACTGCATTGTAACAGCCTAACGGTAGCCCTTTATTCTAAGCACTTGGTGTTACAAGTCAAAAACTACTTTTTTGTTGTATTTTGTTTTAAAGTCGTCTTTTATTTAGGGTTTGAATTGTGGTTTTGGTGATTTTATTTGTTTTTAATAACAAGCAAACTCTCTGAGGCATATAAAGTATGTAAGTCAATCTGCAAAACCAGGTACAGTTTTTTAATAGAATCTGGCACACTACATATGCCATGACTCTAGGGTATAAAAAGTCACTACGTTTATTGGTGTTCACATATGTAATACTAGGGAAACTACTTCCATCGTCTTTTCTTTACACTTCTGTAAATGATCCATACCCTATATATGTTAATTCTTAAAAGCCTTAATCCTTCAACTGTTCAGTGTGGGGTATGTAGTCCAACAGGCTGCCTGTAAACTGTGAGCTCTTTTGTAAGCTGGAAGTACTTATCTTGTTACTGTTACTTTTTTTGTAGGAACCTTTTAATTGAGCTGCCAAAGCATTACAATATGCAGTGCCTTAGCATTATATTAGAAGTACCTTTCGCCTCTTAACATAAATTTTATATATTGTTTTATTAATTGGTTCCATTTTTTTAAATACCTGTATTTTTTCCCCACAGAAACGCTCTTTGACTGCTTGGTCTAAACCAACCTTCTGTACAAGTCAGTCTCATTACTACGCAGTTAAATGCCTATACCAAAAGGAAAGGTTACAGAGTCTTAGTCCTCCCTGAAAAGTGAATTGTATTAATAAATGCTGCCTTTTTAAATTTCATGACCAAATAATTAATTGTGACTCTTCTGCACTCTAGCATGAAAGTGCCTTTGGTTTGAAATTCCAGCTTAGAAAAGTGCTGCCATAATAATGACAATTTGTAGAGAGACCAAAAATATTTAGTTATCACCGTAATGCCTTTGGTTTATTGGAATAAGTTGAATCTACAGGCCTCCATTCACTAAAGAGCACCACTCACAGCAAAGTAATTTTGCTAGTGATCAACCTGCTGAAGAATAATCTACTGTTTGCCATTTCTGACAGCATTGCAAACCAGCAACTGATTTGTCTGTGACATAAAAGTGAAAATGGTTCACGTTTATATTCTCTTCATCCTGTCGTGCATCTGCATAATGAGAGTTCCACATACTGCAGAATTTCAGACAGTGGACAAATGTGACTTTATTGTTCTCCTTTAATAATATTTTGATATCTGTGAAGATGTTTTGTTTAGAAGATTTTGTTTACACTGAAAGTCAGATGCATAAAGCAAGAAGAAAATGGAGAGCGGAGAATAGCTAGGGGAAATGCAATTGTGTGCTTTTAAGCGTTGAAATGTTGAGCGTGAGCATTGTGGGTGAAGGTGCTGCTAGAGGAACTCTGGCCAGCACAAGTCAAAACACAGGGTTGTTTTATTTGGTTTTATCTTTTTTTTCTCCCAGATGATGTCTTGGAAAAAAAAAAAACAAAAACAAAACAACCAATTAGCTCCTCTTACTAAAGTGTCTGTATTCCATACCTTCTGTGAACGGGGGCCATACTGTACACTGCAACTACAACAGGTCAGAAGAGGAGCAAGAGTTTAAGGAAACAATGTTAAAAACAAGAAATATCAGCAAAACCAAAAGCTGTCAGAGTGATTATATAGTTGTGAATACAATTTTACCTTGATTTTTAAAGTATTGATGAAAACTAAGATTAACTTTTTATATATAGAACTATTGTGACACTATGTGGTAAATATTGTGCTAATTCAAGTTCCCTGTCTCTCAAATATTATTTTTGTTATTCCTTCAAGGTCTAAATCTCACTTACCTCTATAAGACAAGTAATCCTGTTGAACTCAATGAGACTGAGGTAGGGCAAAGGCACTTTTGCCCCACAAGTAGAGCATATCTTCTCAGTTCCTACCAAACCTTTCAGCTGTACTAGTTGACATTTGTGATAAACTACACTTCTGTCTCGTTAAAATACTAAACCAAGCATAATGGTACCATTTGGGGCTGTCAAAAATTACTACTAACAAATGTAGTTTTACTTACTTGAATTCCCAAAATACTTTGTTTAGGTACTGCACCACTATTTTGAAGGAATTGCAGATACAATACCTATTGCTCACCTTCCCTTTCTACCACAGCTACAGCTCATTAGGTTGGCAGTAGCTTCTTCCGTTACAACCTGCACGGTATAGGCTATTTGAAATAATGAAGGGTGTACATTAATGTTGAATGTAAGTAACTGGCCAGCTCCAGGCAGATACAACATTTGACGTGCTGATCCATACCTATTTATTTTCCCACTACAAGTCCTAGGCCATACTTGCCTTCTGAAGCAGTTCCCTTTATAGTTTTCCCAGATCACTCACTCAGTCATACTGAGAAACCTTTCTCTACCCTTTATGTGACCCATAGGGATACACCTACCTGGTCACACAGCAGATGGGTGTAGTAGAGTCCAGTTTTGTACTTCTCTCAGGATGATCTCTTTCTCCCCTCTTATCTTTCATAATGAGATGTTTAGCCCCCTAAAAAAAAGACTGAGGCTCAATAAGTCAAAGGAACACTTTGAATATCTTAATCTTTTAACTTTTCAAGTCATCCTTGCTGAGATCATGGAATTAGTCTTAGTGTATAAATTAAATCTTAAATGCACTCAGTTGACTAAAAGGAGATGGATCCCTGTTACCTCCTACAGAATATGTGGTTTTGGTTTGCTTTTGTTTGATGGGCCTCTGATTCAGGCTCATGACTGCAGATAAAAAAAAATACAATATGTGCCTGAAAAAAAAAAGACAAAAGAATTTTATAACATTGAAAACCTGAATAGCCTTTAATTCTTCAGTACATTTTATGTAAAACAGGTTGGGTTTTTGTTTTGGGGTATTATTTTTTTTTTTTGCCATGTGCATTTGTTCACATTTGTAAATGACTTAATGGGATTCTCACTTTATGTTTATTTGTGTAATGTGTATAAAATGGGTTTGTGACTTAAGCATATTCATATATGGTCAGTGGTTACTTTAATATTGTACTGCTGCTGGTAACTTTTGATGTAGAACTTGCCTTTTGATGATAAAGTACCTCTAGGTTAGACAGTGAGGGAAGGCTCTTGGGAAAAAAAAAACCAGAAGTGAATGTTCTCCAATGTTCTCTTAACATATTTGCAGAAGCTTTCAAAAGGAGTTTCAGTCAAACCTCTTGGCAGTACAGTATTCTTGTATTATTGTCTGTGTGTAGGTACTGGTACCTTTTTTTTTTGTTTTGTTTTGTTTTAAATGTTTTAAGTGTTGGCTTTAAAGTGAATTTATCTTTAGTATGATAGTAATATGAAAATTATAGGTTTTGTGTGCAGAGAATTTTTTTATAAAGTGCTTTGTAAAAAAAAACAACAAAAAAAAACCCAACCCCCTGTATTCTAGCTTTGGCGGTACATATGTGTGATAACTTTAATATCCATGACAGTTAAGTGCAATTATTTCATCACTCTAAAAATGCTATTTTTGTGTCGGTTACTGCAGGTGTTTTCATGTCTTTGCAAAGTGACACATTTTGATGCCTTCTTGATAAAGTGGTAGGATTTTTGTAGCTTTCTAGAAACTTTGTATTCATACAGTATCGATTGAAAAATAAAGAAAATGAAAGTGTTTTGTGCATTTAGCTCCATCTCTTCCAGCAGTCTCTTTTCGGGTGCAGCTTTCAGAAGCATTTCCCAGAGTAGCACAAGGCCAGACTTGCAGCACCTACCTGAAGGTGCAACAGAATCAGCAGGATTTATGAAAGGCTGGCACATCTGGAAGAAATTCAACAGCGAGTCCATAGGCAGTTCTCGGGGCGGGGAACAAAACGACTACCTCTAGCTCCTGTGTCTTCCTAAACAACTGGTGGTGGATTTTTCTGAAACAGCATTTAAACCATACTGTATGAATGGGAAAAAAAACACCCATCCTCCTTTATTCCAGAAGCAGGAAGGACCTATTTTAAATCTTACATAGTAAGTGCCATTAAATACATCACTACCTTGGCAACGACACTGAGGAGTGCAGTAGTTACCTGAGGTTGTGGTGTTTATTCCAGAAGGATACTGAGATCTGTAGTGAGATCCTAAAAATACTGAATTTTTCAAGGGAATGATTTCTGGTGTTTCTTAAACCACTTGTTCCTCAGCTAGCAGCTGTACCTGGTATGAAAAGCTGAAACTGGACCAACATGCCTGCCACAGTCATGAAGTGGAAACCACCTGGCTAGGAAAAACAAAGAAAGAGAAAATAAAAAGGAAGTAAGAGAGATACCCTGGCTCAACTGAAATCAATGGGAACATGACAAAGACTTGGCAGAGGCTCATCTTCTGCACCAAAAGGGGGGAAGTAGCTTTTGAATAAACCACATGCCCCTCCCACAGACCCCAATTCTCCTTTTGGGTGGCAGATGTTCCACTGCCATTTTTAAAATGCCAGCAGAGCACCCCCTGTGTGCAAGATGAATGGGTTGAGAACAACACACAGATATGGTCTGCTTTGACCCTGTTTTCTCTTCTTTGTTCCCCATTAAGTATACAGCTTCAGCCCTTTGAAGTGGGTTAGCTGTTTCAGAAGCAACCTGCTTCTTAATTAAGGTTCTGCTTCTTAATTAATTTAAGTTAAAAACCATAAATCTTCCACCTTTGGGAAAAATGTCATGGGGCATTTCAAGTTGGCAGTCCCCATGGAGTGTCACATCATCAGTTATTAACAATTTGCTTTCAGCAGATGCAACAGCCTGCCCTGACTAAGCACAGTCTGGTTTACATGGACATAGCAGCATGGGCAGGGAGCAAAGAAAACAGACCAGTTACTTCAGGCCATCTTATGAAGTGTAGAATGATGAGCTCCTTGTGGTCCACAGCCTTTTCCATGGATTTTTTTTCTTAAAGATTCAGCCTATTTGACACTACAAACGCAGAACACATTTAATGCTCACAAGGCCGAGCGCTAAAGGAGGGTTCAGAGCTAAGCAGTGTGTTAGCAGATGTCCACAGTTCCCTCACACAGCTCTAGCTGTTCATCCTAACCTGACCTTTTGGAGCCTTACTATTGTTGACTGGGGCACTGGGCAGAAACAGCTGAACAATCTGTTAACACCAAACAGCAGCAGCTTAGCCTTGTTCATAAATAATTACCTACCTTGCAGAGAGGGATGACATGTAATTGGTTAATGGCTGTAAATTGTTACATGATTGCTGTTGTTTAGTGAGAGCTAGAGCTGTGCTTGGTGAAGGAAGGGCAGGAGAGCTGCTTGGGACCAGCACCGGGACCAGCGTGCTCAAGCTGAGAGGTGCTCTGTTTTGGTTTCTTTTGGGGGCTTTGTGGGGCTGGAGGGCCTCAGCAGACAGCGAGGACCAGCAGGGTCACGTTCTTGCGTGCGTGCCTGCTCGAGTGGGTGACATCAGCCGCGGCAAATTTAAATGTGGCAGAGCAAAGCGCGACCGCCATTTGGCAGGAGAGCCTTCTGGCTGGATTGCAGAGTGGCGTGTACTGGGTCAGCTGACAGTGCAGCAGCCTCTGTGGTAGCTTAGGCAAAATATAGTAGCCAGGTGGATCATACATTTTTAATAACAAACAATAAAAAAACTCCAAACTTAATCTCGCTTGCCTGAAGAGATCCAGCCATGGTAATGACTCAGGCAAAGGCTGATGGAAAAATGGTAGATACCCAGAGCCAGCACACAAGCACACAGGTGTCCAGGCTGCTAGCTAGAGGGTGCTGGAGCCTGGCACTTGGAACCTGGTGAAGGAGACAACTGTGTGAGGTGTGACCAAGTGAATTCTTCTCCATCTAGTGGCCGAGCTAAAGGATGAAGTATCAAGACTCAGGACTATAAGGGAATGTGAAAGGGAGTTAGATATGTGGGAGCAGGCTTTACAGACCTCCCCTGTTGAGGAAGGCGACCCCAGAAATAGGGGAATGGGTACAGGTACCTGGTAGGAGAAGCATGGGGAATCCATCCCAGCCCTCTTTGCCTCCACCATTGCCCTTGCACAATAAGTATGGGGCCCTGCAGGTTGAGGGCAATGTGGATGAGAAGACAGAAGAGGAACCCTCTAAGGCGATGCCTAAAGCAAATCAGTCCCCACCAACCATCAGGACTAGCACCATAAAGAAAAAGAGGAGGGTAATTGTTGGTGGTGACTCGCTCCTGAGGGGAACAGAGGGTCCTGTATGTTGTCTTGACCCAACCCACAGGGAAGTCTGCTGCCTACCTGGGGCCTGGTCTCAAGCTGCGCCGGGGAAGTTTAGGCTCAAGGTGAGGAGAAAGATCTTCACAGAAAGAGTAATTGGCCATTGGAATGTGCTGCCCAGGGAGGTGGTGGAGTCACCATCCCTGGAGGTGTTCAAAACAGGATTGGACGTGGCACTTGAGGGCATGGTTTAGTTAGTCATGCGGTGTTGGGTGATAGGTTGGACTTGATGATCTCTGAGGTCTTTTCCAACCTTGTTGATTCTATGAGTGGGGAGAGTGACTGTACTAATTGTGGAGGGAAAAGTAGAAACCCAGAGTACAAATGACTGAAAAATTAGTAGCAGGGTATTGCTTTTCAAAGAAAATGAAAAGCAGAAGAGAGAATAGGAAGAAAGGGGGGAAGGGATCATTTGAATACCAACAAGAAAGTCCATCAGAAAGAGGGGGAACTAAGACTAAGGAAAAGGCTACAACTAAACATTGTCTTTCCCATTCATTTTAAACTGAACCTATATACGACAAATTGAGGAACTGAAGACCTAGATTCAACCACATTGTGCACGTATTACACCGTGCTATGATGCAGAGAATTTGATGGTTTCACTGCAAAACTATAGGTATTGCTTTTACTATGACTGCACTGTGTTTTTAATAGAGATTAATACAAGCTTTAGTATCAGAACAGCAGGATGAGTGGAAACTCAACAGTGCAGTTTGCTTGCAGTGTTTACTGCACTAATACGAGAGACAGAACATTAGTCTCAGCAGGGTTTGTGTCCCCCTACCTGCCCCAATGATTTGTCTTGAGGAAGGTGGTGGTGAGTAATGTTTGGGAGGTGCCCCAAGACTCTGCAGTGATAGGCTCTGGATAAGTGCAAAGGAGCAGGTAGAAGTGGTGCAGTAATAAGCAAACTCCAAAGCCGTTGGTTTTCCTGCCCACTTTCACCTGCCTCCCAGACAACAAAAGGACATTATGTCCTGTGGGGAGTGAATTGGCACATGAACAGGGAGGTCTCTAGAACTGAGACTCCTCATTTTGCAGAATTTTTCTCTGACTGCTCCCTCTGAAATACTGTTACTTGAGACTAGGATCACCAGGCTCACAATTGGTCTTTGCTCTGGGCGAGGCATCACAGGGCCTGCAGGGCACACGGGCCCAGCTATGGCACCAGCAAACAAAACACTGAAGGGGAGAAGACCATCAGACAATCCTCGAAATACTTAAAGAAACAGGTGCAGAACTCTGTTTTCAAGTGGCTGGCTAGTCATGAATAACCATTGCCAACATCAGAAGTTACTGCACAAATTAAGCTTTCTCAGGTGTGCCTGAGACACATGGGAAAACTGCAGATGCAGGGGTAGTGAGATTTACAGACAAGAAAGGTCTGGAAGGGTGGAGAGTTTGAAAGCAGGTTCTGTGGGAGGAAGGGAGATGGGAGGTTGAGGGGAGCAAGGAGATAAAAGCTATGGAGACAAGAGCTGCACAGTACAGACCTGTGAAGTGGTCTGTCAGCTTCAGCAACCAGCTCTTCCTTGCAACAAGAGCATGTGGTGGTAGGAGGCAGCGTGATGTGCTTGTGTCTGCAAAACAGGGGGAACGGGGAAGTGGTGAGACTTAACAGCTCTCCCACTGCACACACATGGCTGAAAACCAGCATGTCATCTGGAGCTTGCTTTCAGCTGCCTGTTGACAAGAGAGAGAAGTATTTAAGCATAAGAGAGACAACTACAAAGGAGATCTATGGGCACTGATACCTGCACAATGTAATTTAGACATCTGTGCAGTGTGGATGGTTTCTTACCCTCATGGCTCCCAAATAACAGGCATGTAATCATGGGGGGGGGGAGATGTCCAGTTTATTTAACAAATGAGAACAGAGAAATTCTGTATAATATTTAAACTTTCTGTTCAAAAGTTAAGCACAGAGATGCTGTTTAGTACATGATGAGACTGAGATTCAGAGTATGTGCAGCCCAGAAATGCTGAAAACTAGGAAACAGCCCCAGTGCTGAGAGTATGCACAGCCCGACTTCATACAGGGTATGTATGCCAGGCATACAGAGGCTATAGTAAGAGGCAAAAGAGTAGAAACCTCTCTACCCTCCAGTGAACAAAAAAGCTTGAAAGCTGACCAAGATACAACCCAAAGTACCTTTTAAAAAACACATTGTCTTACTTCCTTTCACTGCATGACTGTAACAATCCCTACCCTAACTGGTATTAAGCCTCCACATGAGAACAAAGTTGGGGTTTGTACTTCTGTGAAGCATCACTGTGATCTGAACACCTGACAAAGTCCCTCAGCCAGAAGCCTCATGCATGTTCTATATTTTCTCCCAGACCCTCCACCAAAGCAGCCTGAGTCTTAGAGGATGCCCAAAAGAAGAATATGTCCCTAAGACAACAGCTAGATCTTGAAGGATTCTGATGCTTGCTGCTGCACTAAAATAGGGCATGGGATGGCAGTGAGTCTTACCAGGCTTTGCTGTAGTAATTTCTTGACTCAATATGTTTACCTGCAAGTACTAGGTATAACCAGGTTAGATAAGACCATTATCATGGTATGTAACCTTTGGACTTTGGCTTGAGGCTTCTACTTTCCCTTCTGAAGAAAGCACATCATATTTCACTGTCTATTTTATTTCTTTCTCCTTTATTACAGTTGTGCTCAGTACCCTGCACAGATTGATTTTCCTGGAGGCACAAACAAGCAGATAGAATTTAGAGGATGTTTAAATAAAGGGAATCATTGTAAATGGTCTTTGAATTAATAAATATATATATATAAAGACAAATAAGAAACATAGAGATATATGGGACATATAGCTAGTACAAACAAACCATGACCCATCTGTCCAGTGTGCTCTAAGTGTGCATTCAGTGCTAGGATATCCTGGAAATCAAGAGGTGTCTGTCCTTCATCTTTCTGGATGCACTTGTGATCCTAGCTGGGACACAGGAAGTTTTCCACAATCTCAAGTGAGTGAAGGAGCAATCCCTAGATAATGCATTGTGCTAATAAAAGAGTTTACCCTAAATGTATACCCTAAAAGGCACAGGCTACCTTCCTCTCTAAGTGAGTTTAGACTGACAGAATATGCACTCCCACTGTGTTCCCTACTAATTAGCGCGAAAGAACTACCAATTTAAAAATGCTGGAGACCTGCAGGCAGAGGGGTCACTGTTATTCTTTAGCAGAAACTTCTCACCTTTATTCCCCCCTCCCATATGACTTCCTTTGCTCTGCTGTAAGTCTTGAAAGTCCTCTCCCTTCCAGTTTCTGGACCTCTGTTCAGAAAGAGCTTCAACATTCCTCATTAATAACTATGAAGAGCAAACTCCTTCTGAGTCTCTTTTGGAGTACTGATTCCTTTCTACCTAATTAACAGAATATTGAGTAGGACCCTCAGCACAAGGTGAGGGGGATTTGGTAAGATTGGTTTTCTAAGTCTTCTGCAGCAAAGTTTGAACATACAATGTAGAATTTTATCTATCAACATAAATTAGGCACCAAGGTTGGAAAGATTTGATCCACCTGAACAAATACTACAAAGAAGTGCTGGTCTTCTCTCCCTTTCTCACTATGGTCTGGTTCAGCAACACACTTATTTCTCTGTATTCCTCCATACCACTGCCAATAGTTAGCCATGTATTCTCTTTGCCTGGATCAGAATTCTCTATTCTCTGGCCCATGTGATACCCTGTGTCTCACGATATGTAAAATGACAGAGGACTGTCTCTCCTCAAGACCTCTATGTACCTTTGGACTACCAACAGAACTATAAAGCACCCATTAACTTCCAGCCTTGCTTCCAACTACTATTGAAGGTAGGTCACTGGAGGAGACTGACTGTCAGAATATCTTGGTATCCCTCCAAAGATTATCGAGGTCAAAGTCTGCAGATACTGGCCTTGCAAGATACTCAGTGGCTTTGCCAGTCTGGCAATACAGCTGTGTGGTGATACATTGGCATGAGATGGTGGGATGGCTTAAAAGCTGATGACGCACCTCAATTGAATTGCACAGTTCAAGGGAAACTAAAACTACTAAACATATAGAAACATTCTGACTCTCCACAGAATAGTTATTACTCAAAAGGCTTTTGTACTTACCAAGTGATCTGATCTCTGGTTACTGCAAGATGGTTTTCCTTCTCTCTTTGAACTAATTTCAGTATGTCCTTGCATGAAGAACACAATGAAATACATGCCTACAGCAAGTGCTGTTTGAAGCACTGCCCTTTATTCCTAGAGACATTTCCAGGAAACGTGAAGCTGCAGTATAAAGCACCTCTGCCTTTATCACAGACTCCCTCTTCTGCACCATTTTTTGCTCAGGGGACGATGCTTGGCTAGACAGGATTCGGCACAAACACAACCTGGCAGATCTCCCCCACTCTCAACCAGGCAGGTGAGAGTCATGCTTCACTGGAAGGCAGACATGACAGGGCCTGTAACCTGAAAGCAGTGCACAGCATTTTAGGAGATCTGTGAGACACAAATCCAAAGATCAAATCCTTCACCTCCCAAAGGTGTGCCTTTGAACAGGTAAAGAAAAACACCAAAAAGACAGACCCCACTGTTAGTGTCAATGCTGCAGAAACATAACTGTTCAAGTTTCATGACTAAAGCTGATAAGGATTTGTATTCCTGTTCAAACCATCCACCCTCAGGGAAGTGGAACATTTGAAAGTTATTATCAGGCACACAGCTCATGTTCAGGATGGCCAGTGACTTGCCCTGGCATTTCTTGTTCAGCCTCAACACAGCTTGACAAGCGCAATACAAAGTGGTATTTTTGCCTCTTCCTGAAGGGCTGTGCAGAAAGGGCCACTCATGTTACACACCTTCCAGATTGCTGGCTAAATAGATACAAAAACCTTCTGAGGCCCAGTGGTACCAGGCCAGTCAAGACAGGGTGGCAGCAGTGTGGGGCAGCTTGTGTAAGGGTCCAGACTCTCATTAGCATCTCTTAGTCTAGCGTGTGATCTCCCTGCCACTTTACCCTGAGGCCCAGGGAGGCATCACTATTTTTCCAGCTCTGCCTTTACTGAATAACTCAGCTAATAGCATCAGATGAAGCAGTGATTTTCTGATGTTTTGCCAAGCTGTTAACATTGTCATTCTAGCACATTTTAACAAGTACAGACAGGTCTAGGCATTAGTCACATTTTTACAGACAGGTTTTTTCCTTTGTCTCTTTTTTCCTGTCTTACCAATTTTCCTGGGCTCCAAAGCCTTCAGTGGAAACACATGTGTCAATGTTATAAACTTACATTGCTAAATTAGGGATTCTTTTTCTGACTGTATACAAGTTTTACATCAAAAAAACCACTACCAGTAGGAGGGTAAACTGCTCTGTGTTGAGAAAAGCTCCAATAAGGAATCACAAGCTGGGAACGAAGAACCTAGTCTTAAGGCATGCCTATATTACAACTGTCCTCCCAGCCCTAATTTGGGTTCCATGTATATACACAGTATTCTACAGTCTCCAGATGGATGCTAGTCGCTTGGGTGGTACATCTGAAAGCACAAGCTTCAGTATTTGTTACACTGGTCAACAGGTGGCCCTAGCACCACTGGCTGTATTCTGGAGAAGGCCTTCATGGTATGTGAATACTTCAGAGGCATGTATTTACTATTCTGAGGCTACTCTGAGCAGAGGTTCAGCCTGCAATCCTTAGCTAGGCTGGGGTTTGTCTCAGTGAAATTCACAACATGAAAGTCTTGTATGTTTCTCAGACTTGATTTAAAGAATGGTGCACAAAGTTTCTGAAGAAACTTCAGTGAGCTCATAGGAAAGTATTGGACAACTACTCTACCCTGCTTATATCAGCTGTTTGTGTAAGAAGTGCTTCAAGCAACCTAAGAGAGTACTCCCTTTCTTCCCTTTGTGCAAGTCTAGGATGTGCTTGTCATAAATGAAGTAAATGCAAGTAAAAATAATTGAAGAACAGGAATGATTAGTTACAGACAGTAGAGGTGTGAAGCTTGTTACCAGCACCCATCACTCCTGCTATATGACCAATTCTTGCCAAGCAGCCTGGACGCCATGCAGGGGCTGTACAGCCCCAAGACAGCAGCTGAGCAGAGCGTGTCTGCTTGCAGCCTGCCTGCTCCTTTGTGGCCCACCAGGCTGCGGCAAACACGACAGCAGGGCTTGCACTCGTCAGAGCAGCAGATTACAAAGCATCCAGCAATATCGGGGCCATGCTTGTGTGGCAAAATGTGCTGCGATAGGAGAGGCAAACTGCCTGCTGCACCAGGCAAAGCAGATTGCATAGCATTAGCACTGGTGACAACAGGGCACTCATTGTGTGGGACAACAAGTCACACAGAGAATGTGCAAATGCGATTGGTTGGGCCCACTTAACATATGCACAGCAGAATGACATATGGCAACTGGTGACTTTTTTGCCACAGATGCTGACAGGCTTTGTTTTGGTACAATGTGTGGTGCAGATCCAGTACATCATTGCCCCTTTGGTGAGGAGCAGTCTGAGTGCCAGCAGCGCTCCCCCACCTCCAGGCGCCAAGGACTCCTGGTGCTGTGAGGGTTTCTAGCTGTGCTGAGCAGACTTTCTGTTACTGAAAGCCTACCCATGAGCCAAAGCCTGGGACATGCTGAGGAATATGTTTAATTTCAAAACATGATGGAGATAGACTCTCATTTCATCTCCTTGTGCCCTTTTCATTCGGGCTTCTATACACATATATATAAACTAGTGCAGCCTGAAACAAACTCTCTCTGAAACTGTTTACTTTTTCATTAGAACCTTTGTTCTCAATTGCTTCTCTCTGTTACTGATACACACAGGCAGCTAGGTTATGACAAATAGTGTCAAAAGGATTAGTTTTCAACTCTGTTAAGAAAAACTTTAAATAGAAGTTGAGAAAGCAAAATTACGTTTTCCTGGATATGGAACTCAGACAAAATGGAAATGAGGTTTTATCAGCTTGCTCATGCAGAAAAAATATGGAGGAAGATTTTTAAATCTTGGCATGGGTCTTAGCTGTGCAGAGCCACGAGACAAGCAGAGTCTGATAACTACAGCACCAGACTAGGGTTAAGATAGAGAGATCTACTCTCATCTTTGCTACTGACCACCTTTGTGACCTCTGGCAAACCACTTCAGATCAGCACATCTCAGAAATAAAGACACGATACTCCTCCAAGTACACTGCTTTGTGATTGCCTGCTGGCTGCAGAGCAGATGAAGTAGGAGCTGACCTTACACCACAGACCACATAAAATTCATCAAACAATAACAGCATCTGCCAGGCTGAGGACACGGGGGTCAAAATCTTTGCATCTTATTCCCTCTTTCAAGGTTTATCAGTCTTTGCTCAGTTGTTATTTTATATGTTTCTAAGGTCAAGAGGAATCCAGCTCCATATTGATTTAAAACACTTTGCATACAGACACACAGTCAGGGGCCAAGCAACCAAAGCCAGATGAAAACTAAGTGTCACCTCCTGCCACGGGATGGGAGTTGACGCAGACTTTGTCCATTCCAGATTTCTGCTTGACCAGACCATGAGAGTAGGACATGGAGCTGACAGCCACTGTCACCTCCTATAAGAAAGCAGCTTGAGATCTGCCCAGCTGAGAGCTGTTTTCTTCACTTCATGCTCCCCTTTTGCTTTTTAAAAGCTAGTGAAGGAAAAACATAACTCCAGCTGCGGCTGTGGAGTAGCTACACTCTAAGCCAAAGGACATAACATAAGCTCCTCCTACTGCGTTGCAGAAGAGGCAAAATGACAACTTTACAACTGCAAATCTCTGCTGTACTGAACTGTCCCAAGATCACCAAAAGGCTGAGCTATGCTGGCTTTACGATCCTGAAACTGATTTGTCATTGTGGTCCTCAGTGGATCCCTGAGTTGCTGTCTTTCCACACAGAAATGCAAACACGTGTGGTAGATCTGATTCGTTCTGACTACACCATATTTACTCTGACCACCTGTGCAGCATCTGCCCAGTACATCCAGTGCGCCGTCAGACCCTCTGGATCTGTACTGGTGCACATATTTGCAGTGCTCTGCCAATACCTCTTGATGGCTGGCTCATTGCTCAAAACTACTGCTTCACCCACTCCCTTGTAACAAAATCCCAGACCAACAGCCTCAATCCTCAAACTTGGTCTGGAAAGCAGCTATGTTGGGGGATAGTGTAAAATATATTTGGAGGAAAATTGGGTTTACAGTAGTCTCTGCAGCGCTGAAAACAACCCGAGGGATCACATCAACTGTCAGGGAAAGGGCATGCAGAGGGACCTTTACCTTGAGCCTAGCTCCCTCTGCAGCCCGACTTTCAGCACCCAGTACGTGGTGCATTTTTTTAGACGGACAGACAGACATATAACTGTTGGTCACAGCTGGAAAAATCTTCCGGGAAAGAATGGACTCAGCCTGGGAAATATGTGCTTCCCATTGTTATCAGCTTATTCGCTTGTTCATGCTTTCCAATATCATAGCACTGGAGAGCAGATGGATTTTCAACCTAAAATTATGTCACCAGAAGAAATGTCGTATTTGATAAGTAGTGAAGAAAGAGTAACTTCTGAGTGCCCTGCAGTAAATGAGAGCAGAAGTTGGCTCCGACAAAGGGCCACGCACACGCCCCGCGGCGCTTCATACTGGTTTCCTCCGGCCGTAGAAGCCATTCCCGGTGGCAGCTCTCCGGTGCGGGGTCACGGAGCCCAACGCGGAGACCCCGCGGAGAGGCGGGAGCGGCAGTCGCAGCCTCCGCGGCTCCGCAGCGGCCCCCGGCGGCCCCCTACAGCCCTCACCGGTGGCCCCGGGCGTCTCCCAGCGATTCCCGCGCTGCTTCAGGGGCGGGCGAGCACCAGGCCCCGGCAGAGACAGCCCAGGGATCCGCGGCGGGACTGCTAAGGGACGGAGACGGCCACTCCCAGCTGCCCTGCCCACCCCACGGCTACAACCGCTTGTCTCCGAAGGGCTACAAGGCGGCTGTCAGCACTGGAAACGTCCAAATTGCAGTCGGACACTTCTCTAACAAACGTGTTTCCACTGACATACAGGGTGAGCACGAAGGAGGAATCAAGCCAGGGAAATTCCACAATTTATATTATAGAGGAAAACAGACGAGATTATCACTGTGAATCCTTCAGGGTTTAAACCTGAGATTCTGTTGGCAAGTTAACAGCCTCTCACGAGAGTAAAAACCTCCCAGCCCGGCCGGAAAACCTGTTTTTAAAGAGCTCACTATCTTTATTACACAAGACACCATACCCACTGGCCACCTTCCTCGCCTCTGCTCTGCCTGGTACCTGGTACAAATTACACCACTAGGAGAGGCAGTTAAATTCCTGACTCTGGCTGTGCTTCATCAGCCAGGTCAGCAGGCAGAAGCATCTCCCTGTCAGTCCTTTTCTGCCCCAAACGCCACTGCATCCAGTAGCATCATTTGTGTTGAGCATTAAGTTGTGGTAGATATGTGACTGGGTTAGTGCAAGCCGTTTGCTGAGCCAGCAAGCAGAAAGCACCGTGAAGTAACATTGTGTTGCTAAATCTGTGATGCATCAGCACTTAATGGAGCTGCAGGCAGTGCCAATGCAGTCACTGCCTTTACTATGTTTTCACTGAAAACAGATGAATGCAGTATTGTCAACTTCAGCCAGCACGAAACCATGTCACGCACCCAAAAACCCTGAGATAGAATTTTTGAAAAGAACAGTTTCAAGGAAAATTTTGCTTTTCTGGTGTTTTCAATCTGCTGTACTCAAGAATGGAAAACATCCCATTTATAACCATAAGGTTTCTACACATCTCACACAGTGCTCCAGGTCTGGCTCTTAGGCCAGTGCTAAATATTGAGCCATATCATAAAACTGTGGCAATTGTCAGCACTGAATAGAACACACATTTACAGAGACAAATAACCCCATGCAGGCAGACACAAATAACCCCCTTTCTGCACAGAAAAGCAGCCAGTTTATTGGCAAGTACCTCTTCCAAGCTGTAAACTCAGAACTGAGAGCCAGAGCAAGCATCAGCCGACAGCAACCATCAAAGTATAGTATGCCAATGCAACCACTACAGCTACAGCTTTGAAAATGAGATAGCACATTTACTTTGTGTGAAGAGTTCAGGGCTCATATACACATATAATATAGAGAGCTTATTTTTCTTTGTTTACTCTCTTCAGGATTTGTGCCTAGCTATTTTAACAGCCAATTCTGGAGGCTGGAGGGACACACTGTTATTATATACAGACTCCTTTAGCTATCTAAGGGTCAGAAAAAAAACCCTAAGTAATTGTCCTGAATGCTCAAAGCGCAGTCTACCTCATGAAACGGCTGCATCATACCTCTCACAAAAGGAAAAACTGCCTGACAGCATAAACTGTCTTCTTTTTTTTTCTGTAGAAAAATAAAATCCAAACTAGTGTAACACAAAGACCAGCCCTGAACACACTACCTTTTCATATGCTGCCAGCTATCAGTGTTGCAAATTGGTGTAAGCAACCACACTGCCTTCTCCCACATAGCTTTCATCTGTAGATACTTACCAATGCTAGGTGAAAGCACACCTTTTCACTGCCTCCCAGTGGAGTAAGAGATGGATAACAACATTGTGACTCTTAACAGTTTGCAGGCTATCTTTCCTAGGTGTAGAGGAAGGCTGACAAAAGCCTAAGGCAAACAGTTGGCCTGGGGTAACCACTGGCAATAAACCAAGCTGAACTTGGCCACCAAAAGCTACAAATTAGTGCAAGCAAACTCAAAGTAGCCTGTTCAAGTCTGACAGTAAAAACTGCAGAGAGTTACAAAATTCCAACATAGGCTTCCTATGATGCAACTACTTGCCAGAAGATCCCATTCTCCTATAGCCCATTCTCAAAGCACAGCTGGAAAGGGGCCTTGACCATCTGGAGAAATTGCTCATGATGTTATGTGATACCAAAAAGCAAACAGACTTGCAAAATATTAGCTTGCTATCATGTTAATTTCCATTTGTTTTCTCTTTTGCCTCTTGTGGGCTGCCTATGAGACTCAGAAAACTTAGGGATAAACCTTCAAGTTTGGCTCCTCCAGATGGGGTATCCCCAGCTACAGGTGGCTAGCTAGCAATTCTCAGCCACCTGGCTTCCTTGGCTCATCTGAACAAGCCCATCTGCTAGCTTTTTTGGCCAGCCTTCTCCTGCCACAACTGCTTCATTTCTAGCACAAAGAAAGCACACACCTGGGCTGGCAGAACATTTGTAAACTGTCAGTGCACTACCACACAGCTCTGCCATAAGGTAAGGAGGCATGTAACCAATGTTTGTGGATATGGTGCAAAGTGGCAACTAAGCACCCTGGACTTCCCATACTGTGTCTATTACTGGGCATTCCAAGCAGCTTAATTGCGTATCTTTGACAACAATAACTGTCCACAGCCATTATTAGCAGCTTTGGCCTCTCTCACAGACTGATAAACTCCACATAGGAAAACACTTGCAATGTTCCTAGTGCTCACTCCCAGCTTCCCATTCCTACTTCTGCTAGCATTTTCTTTTCTCCCAGCTATCACCATTCTCTACAACACAAAATGGGAGACAAATACATCACAAGCCTAGGTGTGTCATGATCCAGACTGAAAGGTGTTGCTAGAAGCATAAATAGCCCATTTGTAAGCAATTTAAATATGGACATGCACAATCTAGCATCATGCTACTTTAATGCTTTTTGCAAGACTTCAATGGAATTTTGATATCATCTCATGTAAGGGTCTTACAATGTAGATGGTAGAATTCAAACCAGTTTATGCTAAAGGCTGGCTTTCAAAGAAAGCATTCTGTCCATGATGTGCTTCAAGTAAATTTAAATTCATGTCACCCTGTTCACAGGCGAGCATATGATTGCATTTCTGATGACACTTTATGTACTCTCTATTGCTTGATAACATTCTGAACAGATCCTTCTGTCCTGAAAACAGTTTATCCTCATGCAGATGAAGCAACAGGCCACCTCAACAGAGCATGTGTGTTTATTCTTCTAAACTACTAATTCTATCAGTAATTACTTTGCTATTTTAATGTAGAGCTAGATTCAAAGAAAAACATTAGGTTTGGACTATAAATCTGCATTACAGCTCCACTGTTCTCAAGAGTGGGTTAATTCTAGATATGGTTACAAATATCCAAATAATCTTACATTTGGGTCTGTTTCAATTTCAGCTGTGTTTTGATTTGGAGCTTTGATGTGCTTCAGAATAAAACTGTACTGCTGGCTGAAAAAATGCTCTAAAACAAAAGAGAAGACTAAACAATTCCCTAAATAAACTTCATGAGTGACTTCTAAGTGTATTTTTAGGGACTGCTCTGCTGCCTGCAGCCACGGCCTCCAGTGTACCATGATCAAGTATGATCACAAGGATTCTTCCCTCATGACCTGATATATGTATGTTAAAAAATAGGCAAAGGATTCAGCAAGTATGACTTCAGAATGCTACCCAAGACACAAATGTATATATTTCCAATTCAGTTATGTTTCCTGCACATTCTGCCAAATCAATATAGAGCTGAAGGAACAGAGCAATGGTAAACCGAAAAGACACTCAACACTAGAATGAAAACTGCTAAAAAGCTTCAAAAGGAAAAGGAAGGAACAGTAGGGCATCAATCTCTTGCCTTTCTCTGGGGCTTCTTAGCACCTCCTTGTTTCATACTGACACTATCATATCTTTCTGTATTCTTACAGCTCAGCAGTAATGTCAATCCAGTGAACTAAACAAAGCATCTCTAGCAGGATTGGCCTGGGGCCACTGATTTCAATGGAAGCTGCTGTATGCTCAGCAGGACTGACAGTTAGGCTCCTTGGGGATAAAAAAATCAGAATAATTTTATTCCATCTGGTATTTTTCATGATCCCCACTGTGCCAAACATTGTAATTACAACACCTTGCTTTTCAAAAACCACCCCTCAGCTAAAGGCACAAAAATTTAACAAGAACCTGGACAATTAAAATAGAAGCAACAACCAAATTCTTGCATGTTGTACTTACTTGGTAATTGAAACACAGACTCCTTAAACAAACCTACTTTTTTTTTTTTTCAGGGAATGAATACTCCAATGGCTTTTTGAGCTACTTCATTCTGAAGACTCACAAATCACTGGTAACCAGAACAACTACACGGATGTCAAGCTGCTAAATTTTTCTCTAGGTCTTTTCTAGGTCTCAGCATAGAAGAGCTACTGTGGGTGAAACAGGTTAATCTCTGAAGATGACCTAAAGAAAGCAGAAAATGGCAGAGGTAGTAAAGAAGGCATAGAATACACCTTGATAGAAGGAGAAACTGAAAAGTAGTAGAAACTGCAGGAAATAAAGAGAAAAGAAGCTAAGTTGAAGAAAATGAAGCTTTAAGACTGGAACCATAAGAATTGCTGGACTTCACAGCAGGATTCAGTCTGGTCTCCTGTCTCAACAGAATTGCAGATAGAAGATTAAGAGAATGGAAGAAGCATATAGTGCTTTTTCCTGGACAAACTTTCAGCTTTAAGAGATAAGCAGGGGAATAATTTCTGGAACCAGAGATAGTAACATTTGTGTTTAACAGCTTTTGGTGGATCTTACTTCTGTGAATGGGTCTAGTTCGAATCCACATAAACTTTTGACATCAACAACACCTCTTTAACAGTAAAGGCTCAGTGTTCCTACATTGTGTTGGAAGAAGTATCTTTTAATTTCTTTCAGGCTTGCCACCTATTTCTTGAACTATGAGAAATGGTAAATGATGCTTTTCCAGTCACATTCTCTATTCCATGCATGACTTTTATACTTTTTGATTTCATCATCACTTGGCTGTCTTTTCTTTAAGCTAAAAACTTCATGTAATGCTCAACAAAACCCCATGAGATGCTCAGCACAGAAGGTGGTCCCTATCTTTTACTACCCTATCTGCCTTTATCTTTTCTAGCTCTGCTATTTATCTCTGAAGTTGTAATCACGTCAATAATACAGTGGTAGAGGAACCTGGATTTACTCCTTTGAATGCTTCTGAAAGCAGCTTCTTGAAAGCAAATGGTAAAAGATGTAGCAAGGCTTCTGGAATTGTTTTCAGAAACATTATGACCTTGTCCCTATACCACATGCACTCTGAGAGAGTTTAATATTAACCATCAGGTCCCAAGAATGCACACAAAAAAAAGGATGGATGTTAACACAGACATGATCTTATTGTGAGTTTTGTGTCTTACTGCATGTGAGTATCATACAATGCAGTGAGCACTGTGGAGTGCTCATTGCACAAACACTGTATTTGTGTGAAGTCAGCCTTTTTATTAGCTCCAAACAGTTTGGAACAAATAACAAGTCCTGTCAAGGTAATTGTTTGGTTAGACAGAAAAAGGGGGGGGAAAACAAACAAACAAACAAAAAACAGAACCAGAAGATATTTTGAAATTATAATGAAAATAGTGAAAATTCACAAATAGACAAAAATGGGAAGAGTCTGGGAAAAAGAAATTATCTCCAGATGGACGACAAGGGAATGCCAAAAATCTTGAAGACGTTTTATTTTAATCCCAATTCCCTAAACATTGGATGTTGTTTATAACACAAAATTGCTTGTATTGTTTGTGTGTTACTGCTTGATTTCTAAAGTGATGAAACAAGCTGTGGAAGCCACAGCAGGGTTTCCTTTTAAACATTAAATCAATGCACTACATCTGTTGAAATCCTGGAGAGCCCAAGGCAGCAATGCCAAATTCCAGAGTCTGTACTCAGCAGGAGCCATGTGGTAAACGTCTGCATTTAGGTTCAAAGTTTGGATTATTAGCTGTCATCCTCCAAAATCTGTTTGGAGGCTCTTCAGTTGAAGTGCTGGAACTGAAAGTTCTTCCCTCCCACCTCCAGCAACATTTCTGATATAGTAGAAACTGTGAAAACCCTTGAATCATACAGGGGAAGACAGTGAGAGAAAGAAATTCAACAGAGGCTTGTGGTTACTTCAGGACTTGATGAAGGCATTGTCCCAAGATGGTATTTTGGGGTCTGGTTTGGTTTGGTTTTTTGTTGTTGTTGTTTTGTTGGTTTTGGTGTGTTGGGGTTTTTTTGGGGGGGTGGTTGTGGGTATGTGTTTTGTTGGTTGGGTTTTTTGTGTGTGGGTTTTTTTTTCCCCTATACAATGTTTTCCACCTTTTTCTGTGTGCTGAAAGACAAGAAATTCTTTGAGCTGACCATAACATACTGACACAGAAAACTTCAATGGAGTTCAGAAGTCATGAAAAGCTCCCAACACCCACATACAGAGATGCCTAATGTTCAAAACAACAAAACTCAAAAAGTTAAGAATTTACTTTAGTAAACTCTCCAAATGCCTGAGGTCTGCCTGTCCTCCCACTGTTTATGCACACAGCAATCAATCAAGTTTGGAACAGAAAGCTTTCTGTAATACCATCAAAGCTCTGCACAGCACTATGTTCAGTGCTGTGCTGTGTGACTCTGGGGCTGCTCACACTACTGCTCACTAGAGCCTATGCAGCAACACGCTTAAGCATAATAATTTCATATGTCTGTTTAGGTGCAATAAGATCCTCAGATTTGGGTCTTGGTAAAATACACTGTCCCTCCTGCAAACTGGCTGAGGGAGTATCTAAAGAGAAAGGCTAAAAGGACACTCCTGGTTTCTGACCCTGAGATGCTGCAAGCTTTCAGTGGGTGGTACCCTTTGACAAGCTACAGCATGCCCATCTACCTCAGTGTCTTGGCTTCTAAAATGGAAACAATTCCTGCTTGTTGAGTGGGGGCGCTGAAGTAATGCCTTAGCTAGTCATTGCTCTGTTCCTGGAATCAATGGTGAAAAACGTGTCAGAGGGAGTTCTTGCTTAATGACTGTGATGCTGTGCTATTTTTTATTGAGCTAGTGATGATGACAGCCAATATCACAGAGCAGTTACCATGACATACATCCTCCTATGCACTGGACCCTTGATTTTAAATGACTGTACAGTTTGCTGGACATCTCATACAATATTGTATTTTCTTAGTGCAATGTGAAATCCTCAACCTGACCTGAATTGTCTAACAGGACACCTTTCATTTTCATAGCAGCAATCTGCTTTTCTGGGTACTTTTTTTTCCTGGCTTGCCAGGCACCTGGCAAAGCAGCCACTGCAAACACACTGATGCAGGGATGCAGTGCTCTAGCATAACAAAGACTCTCTCAAGCCAACATGACCCCTGGTGGGGGCCTGTGATGACAGACTGTCTCTGGAACTCTTCTGTAACTCCACAGCACAAGCAGGAGCTGTACATGTCAGGTTTTCTCTTTACTTCTGTATAGGCTGATTCTCTGCCTTTCTCAGCCCCTGAAAGTGAAATCAAGGGCCTAGTATCTGGAGGAGATTTGGGGAATCTATTTGAAAAACCATTCTGGAGAAAAAATTTCACATCCTGAAACTATTTCTTCTATTGTTTCTGCACAACCTGCAAAGATTTAGACAGGCTTAGCTGAATGCAAAGTAGGCAACCTATGCTCTATCCATGCACAAGGAGGCAAATTACACACTCAGTTAAACATGGGAAAGAGTTTAGATACGTAGGAGGCCTTTCTGCTGGGCAGTCTGAAATGGAGCACCTTGATTTTAAGGAGGAGATCAACTGCTTTTTACTGAGTCAAAGTAAGAGCCAAGACACCTTTGCACTTAGGCTGTCAAGGGCTTCCTGGCTGGAGGACAGCCAACGCAAACCCCCTAACAACAGATGCTTCAACAACACCACATTTCCCACAGGAAAGGCCAGGGCAAGCCCAGTCAGCACTGCTGACTGCTGTCACCCTGCTGGTCATCTGCCAGGCAGTCACCCTAAAGACTGAGCCCTGAAATGGCAGCGGCCCCTGACGTAGTACGTGTCTCCTCCCATTCCAACAACTCCTCTAATGGCTCCCCAATGGATCTCCCAACAACTACCCAACACCTCCCCAACAGTTGTCCCAGTGACTCATGGTGGCTCCCCTAATGGCTGTGTAACAGATCTCTCAAAGGCTCCTCAAAAGTTCCCTAATGGCCGCCCAATGGTCACCCACAGCTCCACCAACAGCTGTTCTAACAGTTCCCCAAGTGGCTCCCTCAGTGGTTCCCTAAGAGCTGCCCTAATGGCTCTCTAACAAGGGCTGCCCAAAAGCTGTCCAACAGCTGCTCTATTGGCTCCCCCAACGGCTGCCCTAACGGCTCCTCAAAAGCTCCCGCAACCATTTCCTCAAACGGCTGCCGCCGCGGGCCGGCAGAGGGCGGCAGAGACCGGCGAGCGGCGGGCATGGAGCCCGCCTCGCTGCGCAGGGTTGCCCTCGCCCGCGGTGTGCAGGGTCCGGGTGGCCGAGACGGGCCCTGCCATGGCCAGCAGAGCCCCGCAACCGGCCCGAAGTGCTGCCCCACGTACCTCTCCTGCCCTGGGAGTAACTACAGGCTGGCGGAAGCTGGAAGACGCCGAGAGCTGTCCCACTCAGTGACCAGCGGCGTGTTTGAGGCCGCTCCGCACCTGGGTGGGTCAGCAAAGCGGCAGCTCGTGACACACTCCTGTCGCGCCGCGTGGAAACCGGAGGGCCTGTGACGGTGGGAAGATACGACCGACAGAGAATGCAGTGCGGCGGGTGCAAGGCCAGAAGCCTGCTTACAGCAGCGCTCGCACTCCGGTAGCAACTTCGAGGACAGACAGCACCAGTTAAGGACCCTGCGGAGACTGGGCAAGGAGCCGCAGGCTGGAGACTAAAACTGTCAGGAATCAGTATCACAGTATCACTTAGGTTGGAAAGGACCTCGGGGATCATCAGAGAAGCAGTACAGCGCGCATCCAGTCATCTACAGCAGGCACCGATGAGGACATAAGTAGTATCAAAAGTCTGCTAATAGAGTTAAACCTTTGTGTTAGTAAAATTGCCTCTGAGGAAAAAGTCAGAAGGACCTGTTGGCTAGTAGTGTTAGAAGTGGCTGGAGAACAGCAGCAACCAAAGCTGGAGCCTGCTGCCACAGGAAGGAGACATGCCACCCACACTGGTGCAGTGCTAGGAGCTTGCCTGAGGCCCAGCTAAAAGACATCTAGAAAATTAGTGGCAATAAGGTAGATTTTGAACCATTCCCGTATAGTCTGTGATACACAATTCAAAACATTTAATATGCTTTGGAACACAGACCTCAGAACTGATGTATTAATTCCATAGTGGCAGGAGGAATATGGATTGGACTCAGCCCCCATGCCTTCCAGCGACTGCGCTGGGCTTTGGAGCAGGCTTAGCAAGAAGTTAACATCATCTAGCAGTCATGGAGTGGCAATGTTCTCTCCAACACTGCATGACCTTCTTTTAACACCTGAGGTGGAACAGATCATAGCCTATTTCTAACCCATACTAAGCCAATGAGAGGAAAAAAAAATTGGTCAGACAACAGCAGATGCATTGATATATTGCAGAAGCAGCTGAACCACACAGAGCAGATTAAGATGGGGTGAAGGTGACAGGTCAAACAGAGTAGAAGGAAGGAAGAAATCCTTCTTCCCCCAGTGCCTGTTAGGAAGGAGATCCTATTACTTAACTGTGGGCCATAATCTCACCTCAACCAGTTTGAGCAGTTGTTAAAATTAGGAAGAACTCCAATGATGGAAAAGACTTGAAGAAGAAATCACTTCTACACAAGTCAGGATGGTAACAGAGATACTGAAGAAATGTGAAATAAGAAAAACAGCAGTGGGCTTTTCTTGCCAGGAGGGATGACTGCTAAGTTACATTGCCATATTTAATCACTAGGGATGTATTTGGGCAAATCGAACTGGAAAGGTGAAATCAGTCAAGTAGAAGTAGTTTAACAACAGGGTACACACCCCACTCAACCAAAGTGCATAGTCTGAGTTCCAAGGAGTAATGTTACTAGCAGTATCACTTTCTTCACAGGTTTTTTTCTTTGTGGACCCTTCACTTTTGTTATTAGACCAAAAATCACAGAAATGCCATGGCATTGTCCTAAGCAGACAACAACCTGTTCATTCCCTGAACAGCCAGCTCTTTGACACACAACTCCTCTAAGCTCTGTCACATTGCTCTTGACACAGCCAAATCTCTCAGCCTCTCCTGCTGTATCGTGAGACAAGCTCAGAGGGAGCACATTGCTGAGTGCAGACAGAAAAGGGAAGCAGAATTCCTCAAAATAACATGCTCTGAGCCTCACTCATCACTGATGCTCCCTGCTACTGTATCTCTAGAGAGGGTTCCACCAGCTTCAGGAAATTAAAGGACTCATAATTACAGTATTTAGAGATTGGCCATAGTCCTATAGATTTACACTATGCAGAACAAATGAGATCCTGCTAAGTACGGAACATCGGTTAAGTCTTAGCTAAAAGCTGCAACTACTTAAGAAGTTCTCAGGCACCTGATACTCAGAAAGGCACTGAGTGAGCATAGAAGACCAGGGCTTCAAATACCAGGCTGCAGTTATTTGGCCTACAGATGTCAGATCAAGATAACCAACTCTTGATATTTTTGCTCAATTACTCCTGATGGGAAGTAATGAGAAATGAAAACAAATAATGCCATGATTTATTCTAGCAGTCTGCTGGTGGGCCACATTTTTTATGGATACAAACAAGGCTGCTGCTCCATGACTGTCCCATCACTTTATTCTTCATGATTTTTGACTGCCACTGCCTGTGCATTACCTCCCCACATTTTCTTACTTCATACTACATAGCAAGATCCTTGTGCTTCTCCCTTCACCTAATCTTCCAACCCAGGAATCCTTTCCTCCCAAAATTCATACTGCTCACACAACTCCAAGCCTACCTTGCTCTTTCTCCAGTAACACTCATGCCCTGCATTCCCCCCTGGACATGCACATCCTTATGTCGTCTTGGACAGTGCAGCCCATGGAAACTGTGAACTGCTGCTTCACATGGAAACAAATCAGTGCACATCAGCTGCTCCTCAGTAACAGGAGGTGCTGATCTTTCTGTGAAAGAGGTGTTACCTTGGGTTTGCCACAACACACCACATGGATAGACACTATTACATGGCTGGTCTTACAGTTTGTCCAACTAATTTTGTCTACTTTCAGTTTATACAAAATGTTAAAGAAACTTCATTTCTTAGCAAAACTGAAATTGTAAGAAGCAACATCATTCACAGAATCATAGATTTGTTTAGGTTGGAAAAGACCTTCAAGATCACTGAGCTCTACTGTTAATCTAAAACTGCCAAGTCTACCACAAAACCATGCTACTAAGCACCACATCTACATGTCTACACTCCCCTCCCAGGATGGTGACTCAATCATTTCCCTGGTGACTCAATCATTTTCCCCAAAACAACTGTTTTGGTGATGAAATTTTCCCTAATATTCAACCTAAACCTCCCCAGGCACAATTTGAGGCTGTTTTCTCTTGTCCTATCACTTGCTGCTTGGGAAAAGAGACATGCATACTTACAACACAGTTTCCATGCTGCCTACAGCCTATCAAAACTGTCTGTGGGTCTTCATTACTTCAGCATTCTCCACTCCAGTGGGAAATGGGAGTGTTCACCATCCCAAATTCAATTACAAGATGAGTTCTTTGAGAGGAAAATGCTGCAGTAATGTGGGCAGGATCTCTTAAAGAATTCTTCCTTCAAACACTGGGGATCTCATTCAAGCAATGCAACATTGGTGAAGGGGAAATGATTGAGGTTTCTGGGTTTGACATTTGCTTCTTGCCTCCACTGTGTCACTCAGTCCTAAGGAGACAGTCACTAAATCTGCATCAAACTCCCAGTTCATGTAGTTTGTAAATCAGCTAGAATTACCCTTGACTTTAACAGGAGGTTTGCATGATTGAGGTCAGCAGAAAGACAGAATGAAAAGCCACACCACCAGAACCTTTATTTTCTTTTTCTTTCTTTCTTTTATATATATATATATTTTAAAGTATTTCTACCAATAATTTATTTTCTGTTCCTAAAGGCAAACTTTGAGAGTGAAATAACTGTTACACATTTATCCTCTTATTTGTTAAGAGGTTTCATACAAGTAACTTGCTCAAATCACGTTGAAAACATTTCCTTTAATATAGGAACACAGGAGATAGATTAAAAGCATGCAAGACTCCTGCTGAATGCCAGAGGCTCTGTAACACTGAACTCAGCACTTTGTAAAATTATCTCCCTTCAAAAGAATTTTCTACTGTACTGATTGAAAAGGAAAAGAGAAACAGGAGCCAAATAGTGCTAGAGAGGATTCAAGTCAATTTCATTACACATCCATATTCATCCTACATGCTGCTCACATCACCCTTCACTCATCAGACAAACTCAGGTTTCAAACATAGCCAGTCACACCTGGCTGCAGGCTGGACAACGGCAACCCATCAGCTGTGGAAGATGATACAGTGTTATGAAAGTAGGCCACTAAAGAGCAACATCCCCAAAGGAGAAGTTGTGGGAGTCACTGCCTCTACCGTTGGCCTGCACCAGCTTCTCATGGCCAGTAGTGGTGCAGTGAGGGCAGCAGCAGGGAAAGTGATAGCAACTCTAGCTTCAGAGTACAAAGCTGATTCTCTATGCTCTGGGCTGGGGTTGCCAGCTCAACACCCCACAACTCGGGCAATTCCACCACTGCAAAGCTCTCTTTCAAAGGCCCAAGTTAGAAATCCAGAGCCAGTACTTTTTCAGACTTGCCTGGTATATTTCTGTATCCTTGTTCTCTCTCTGTAAAACAGAACTGTAGTTGCTCTCTTCCCACAGCATACCTTCAGTTAGTCCCACTCCTACAGGGTATACACCTTTAACTATGTGCCTATTCAGTAACCATTCTGACAGAACCACGGCCCTGGCTATGACCTCTCTAGAGCTCTACTTACATGAAGGCCTCCAACCCACTATTTGGAAACCACACTTAGCCCTATGAATAAAGAAAACTGTATACAAGAGAGTAAAATATATTGGAGAAATTACTCAACAAATTCTGCACTCAGGTTTCATTTCAACCTTTAGATTAAAAGTTTTCCTACAAATCCATCCTCATTAAAGATGGTGAGAGCTTAGTGGATATCTAGACATTTTTATCACACCAATCATTGTGTTACAGCTGGGCACGGAGCTGCAGGTAGGCTCCACTTTTCAGCATTTAGTCTGTCACTGTCAAACAGCCCAAAACAGGGCTTCAGCTTCCTTCCAACTTTTAGCCAAATGGCTTTATATCACTAACTTGGGCTGCAGTATGAAAAAGCATATATTCTAATAAGGGAAAGATGAGATCTCAACCTCTCCTAAGAGATGAAGACTGAACGATTATGCCATACAATTCTGAACATCTTCAGCTTTTATGGAAGCCTGTGTCAGGAACCCAAGATCTCTCTAGATCAAGCCTTCTCTCACTAAGAAAGTAACTCCCCATGGGTTTTCAATAAGGTCATTTTTCACTCCTGACACTGCTTCTACGCTACTAATGTTAGGACAAATATGTGATGCATATTTATCTTCCTGTCTTCTTTTAGTTTAAAGCAAATTAAAACAGTGATGGGATTTTTTTTTCCTTGGGGTATTTTTTAGTTGCTTGCTTGCTTGCTTTTTTTGTGCTTTGGGTGTGTGTGTGTGCGTGTTTGGTTGTTTGTTTTTAGTTTGGTTATTTGTTTTTAATGGATTGGTTTGCTTTGTTATTTTTATATAGCACTTTTCATAGTCCAGAGGAGTGGTTCAGTGGAGTTAGATCATGCACAACAGCAGCTAAGTAGTATGTTAGGAGACTGGATACCTAAAGCTCTAAGCAGTAAGCAATTTGACAAGTATAAGACCGTGTCTATGAGTGGTACATTGAATACTGACAAGTTCCTTAGGAAAAACAGACTTCAAGCTGTCAAGAGTGCTAAAACTCTAGGATGGAGAAAAGACTCTTAACTTTTCATACTCAAGGGTTGTCTTTCCTTCTCATTATCTGTGTTAAGAAACACTGCCAAAACCAATGACTGTTGCTGGTACAAGCAGGGTAGAAATGAAATGGATGAATAAAAGACTGAAAATAATAGAGGACTTGTCATAACAATGTGGGACTTAAAATCTGTAGTTAAATTTTTATCAGTTCAAACAGAATCAGCTTATACAGTACCTTCTACTTAAAAAATGCTGACAGTTTTAGAGTGAAAGGTGTATTTTATCATGATATATGAAATCAAGTTAGGTTTCCTTGCTAAAATGAAGTACATAGGACTCAAAGGTTGCTGTGAATTACAAGAAGACACAGCTTCAAAAATGTGTCTGGAACAAATCCTAGGCTGACGTAAGTCATCATAGCTTTAAGAAGTTAATTGACTTTAAGCCACTAATACTCTGATTTAATACAAATATTCCTTGTAGAAGGAACAGATGCATTTGGGTTTGCATATAAAATCCACTCAAATTACCTTTACTATTTTATGTACTAATTAGTTACATGTTTCAAGCACTCACTCCTCGTTAGATGTATACACATACTCCATTAGAACAGCAGCTTTTCCAGTTGGTAAATAGTAAAATCATGACGAAATTGTGACTCTTCAAGTCACCAATGGCCAGTCAACAGGAAACACTGTACGTGTCTTGCTGGTGGTGTTTTTCCCACTGAACAGCCAGCTTTTGACAAGTGAGTCTACAAGCACTCCGAAATGCATGCAAGGCATCCAGAGTACTCAGCTGCCAGCAGAACCGAACCTACACCCACCTCAGAAGCCCCATGAGACTCCATGAGAACTGTTTACGAAGTAAAGGATAAGACTGGAGGCTCTTGACAACAACAAAAGAATTACAATGCAGCAGCCCACTGCAGCACAAGGAGCTGATGATGGATGGAGTATCATTCTCTCCTGAGTGACAAGTAAATGAGGCAGATACAATCTCACTTTTAATACCGTTGTCAATTTGCAAGCTAACCTGAAAAATCCGTTGTGTGAAAAGCACAGCATCGTACAGAAGGGCAGCGCATTAATAATCAGTCTTTTCACTGGGTCCGTGGAATACCTGCACAGTTTTGAGAGGATTTAGGCCTTCTAAAAACTTGGTTGCTGCTATGCAGACACAGGCTCTAGATACTGTCCCCACTTCTGCCAGGGTCATTCACTGTATTTTACACTACTGTGTCAATTCTTGTTCTTATCAACGTTGCTGTCACTTCCTTTAAAACAAAACTCTGGGAAATGCCAGATACAATTGATTTACTTGACATCCCCTGAATTTTCTTTCTCTTATTTAATTTGTACTGTACTTGCTGTCATTTCTTCTTTGCTTTCATTACAATTTAATACTTATGGCTTAGCTCTGGATCATGTTGGCTTATTAAGCTGAGGAGCGGACAAAACACATTGTTTTTATAGCAATGTAAGAAGTGCTAAACAATTCAGGTCTCTCTCCCCTACAGTGTTATATTTCAGTCCTGTGCTGGGCCATCCTGAGAAAAGCTGGACATTTCCTTAGATCACACTATCTTCACAGGACTTTGAGGAAAGCCATGATTCAAAGAATAACACACACTATTTGCCTGCTGCATGTATCAAACTCAGGGCTTTTTCCATATTACTTTAATCTACATTTCTTTCTCACATTGCATATTACTACTCCATTTTTTTCCCCACCAGCTTAAGCTGCATCTCATTTCATTTTCTGTCCATGGAACTCATCCAGGAAGGGTTCTGCTCAAGGGAAAGAACAGCATCATTGATACCAACTTGCTTTCTAAAGAGACTTCTGGCCTCAGGACCTAATTCATCTGCCACTGTTAATGTCAAAGTGGGATCAGGGGCCACATGAATATGCACAATCTATATCTAGCTTCCTATTCTCCTGAAGTCCTTTTGCATTATCTTTTGTTGAAATAGCTTGTAAAGCATCGTTATTTATTCATCTATGAATTTTATTTACTCAAACAACTCACAAAGGCTTGGTTCACGTTAGGCTGGTATTATGATCTACAAGAATACAAAAGAAAAATGTTTAGGAATAGGTCAAAAAGTAAAACATCTTCAGGTAATAATATAAAAGTTCACAAGTAAGATGTTTGGAATGTTTTCTGCAATGAGTTAGACAATAGGTAGACAGAATGAGGTTGGAGAATAAAATAATCTCACAGTCTTAATTCAGTAAGGATTTCATTATACATGAAAAGTAAATGACAGTTTTTACATATAGATTCATAGCTACTTGTTTAAACCCTTATCTGAATATGTCTGTGCTATAAAAGCTGACATCAACTACTGAATCTACAAATAGAACAGGTAAAATTAATTGCCTGTTAAGCACGTTTACAGGACAGACTTCAAAGTCAAACAATTTCATGGTAATACTGGAAATACTGAAAGTTTCATTCATTCCAACACTGAGAATTCCTTTATCCTCATTCTAATTTGCTAAAACATCTTACTGCAAACACATCCTAATTTTATTATCTCTCAACTCAAAGTGGTTTGTGACACTTACAGAAAGTTCCCTGCACTGTATTTCACTGGAGAAAAGGATGTCACTAACCACAAAAGATATTCATGCACAATATATATAATGCCTATGTTTGCACACAAACCTTCTGAATCTTAACACACTTCTGAGTGAAGGTAGGGTGGCAGAATGAGAATACATACTTCATAGTCACAGACATGAATGTATGTCACTAAGTGTTCTGCTGCTCAGATTATATATAATTAAATTCAACCCTTCTCTTTGTACCCGCAAGAATTACCTCTCAGAAGTGTAACACATACATTGTACCTGTGAGCACATGTGAATTGGACATACTTGCCAAAATGCAATGCCAAGGCTGATCTGAGGCCTCTTTCTTCATGGCAGTTATGCTGAGGAAGCATGTTAGACACATTGCCAGCATGAAAACAAATGCCTAAGTAATGTTTCCAACTATTACCACTCTATGGCCAGCTCCCAGTGAGACCTGTCAAGAGTTTTGCTATTGATCCCAGCAGACAAAGGGCAGCTTTGCTACCTGGCTTGTACTGAAAAAAATAACAGGATAACTTTTCACAAACCATCACTAATATTAAGGCCAGAAAGCCTTAGAAGTTCCTTCCATACCTACAAAAGTGACCTGCAAAAGAGATCAGTATGGGAAACTCTGTAGCATCCGTATTACTGAGCCCACAATGCTCACTTGCACAGAAGATACGTTGTAGAAGATATTTGGAAGTTATTAGGGGGAAACAGAATCAGCAAGGATATTTTGGCCCTAAGGTAACCAAAAGCCTCCCTAATATACCTCAGCAAGATTGTGAACAACGTGGTATATCTGGTTTGTGCTTAACAGTCAAAAATCAACAGTCACTGTGAGAACCTCAGACATTTTCTCAAGGGATAAGAGAACTGCTTAGTTTAAGAGCAAAGAAGCTACAAGTGCTAAACAAAACTGTGATGTTTGCACTGATGATGTTTGCTGAGGGAATGTAATGTCACTATACCTAATCCTTGGTTCCTTTTTTGATCAATGAAGACTGAGTGCTCAAACTGAGACTAAGATGAAAATGAAACCATTTTCAAATACATTTAACTTAGTTGGAGAAGGAAGGTTACAGCCATCATCTGACTCTGATCATTACTCATATTTTTCCCCAAAGCATACTAGTGCAACCACACTGACTCAGAATCAAAGCTTTGTCTGTTATGCACATTATAAGAAAATAAACAAACAAACAAACAAACCCACAAAAAAACCCTTTCTGTTCAATTATTTCTGTTCTTCATAAATGCAGAACACATATAATACTGAATGCATAATAGCACTCAGTAAGAAAAGGAAATCTGAAACAAAGTGTAAAGGGAGAGTTTACCATCCTAAGAATTGTATGCACATAAAAAAACCCACCCAGGTTGTTAAGGACTCTGTTCAAAGACAAGTTGGAAATTGGTATTCTCAGTACTGATCTTTGCTGTGTGCTTAACCTGCTGTATGACATTGGTTAAGCCTTCAAGGCAGGGATAGTCTCTTCCCATGTATTTACATCACATCTAACACACAGACTTCCAGGCTGGACTGTAAGATGAACACACGTCATCCTAATTTTCTTTAATAGCAGTCTACAGACGTACCTGTGTTTTCAAGGCACTACAGAGGGCTTTACCCATGCATCTCCCACTGATTTAGCTGAAAGAAAGTTTCCTCCTGACATACCCGTTTGTAGTTTGGGTGTATGCACATTAAAAAAGAAATTGGATAAAGTAGTCAAAGCAGCATAACCCAGTATCAGCAGCTACAATTCAAACAGGCCACACCACAATCTTCCTAAATAGATCACATAAGCATATAACTATCACCAGCAATGTGAAGCAAATAATTACTCCAGATTGTATATGCCAACTGTACTGGCTGCATAGAGGCATTCAGGAGCAAGATAGCACACATCAGATTCAAGAAACTGATGCTGAAAGAAGCAGATCAGGGGTTCATTACCCTTCTTACACGCCACCTTTATCAGAAGTGCCAGTTCCTTCAGTAGCTTCAACAGTAAACCTCAAAGTAAGAAGCTTTAACTTATGTCTAAAGCTGTTCAGATACAAACAGAATGACTTTCAAATTAGACTCTAAGACTACAAACTGTTTGGACTAAAGTCTGAACGCTCCTGATAATAGAGAAGTAGTTTTTCAAGCACTTTATTTTGTGCATGCTAACTAGAGATGATTTGGTTATTCACAGCATAATTTGGTTATTCAGCTTTTACTTTCAGGAAAAACTGGGTACAAAACAAAAATGCATCTGAGGGAGAATGATCTATAAGCTCAATTAGCCCCTTCCGCTGCTCATGTGTCTGTAAAGGTAAGCGAGCATAGCAAAAGTCAAATGATGTCCTAGGACATCATCAATGTTTGTTGAGACAACAGGTTAGAAAGAAATAGGAATAAGGGACCGACAGCTAAACCTTGCAAAATGAGATTAACAGGAACATAAGAAAAGAAACTGGGAAAGCAGCATTGCTGTTCAGCATCCCAACAAAAAATAAGTTCTCCAGTGATGGCTCAACAGATTACTAGTTGCAGCCTGCCTTTACTCATCTCACTTAGACTGTATTCTTTTGAACTGTAACCTCAGGAAAAGTAAGTGAACTGTCCTGACAGTCATCTAAAAAGTAAAAGCAACTTCACTGTGGAAAGAAAGAAAAATAACCCAAATATTGAATCCCTACACTTTCTCCATTTAAATGCTTTTGAAAGAAATTACTTGTGTCTCAAGAGTTTTGTAAGACTTCTTCCATTTTCCTGGTATATGAATTATGGAAGCAGGAAATAATAGGGGGTTTTATTTATTTGATTTACATTCAAAGTATTCAAGATCAAGTCTTGCATCGTTTTATTTATTACACACATCAGGGCCATATTTTCATTCAGGTAGATCAGTTGAGGAAAAAAAAAAGTAAATTAAAAAAAGAACCAGACACCTCACTACCCCATCCTATAAAGGAAAATGCTGTTCTTATCACAAAAGACTTGGTAATTTACTTTCACGCTGTAATAAAAAGAAGGAAAAATAACTTCCTGCAAAATGCCAGAATACAGGTAGTTTCCCATTACTCAGCCTTATAATTCTTCTGCAGTGGGTAAAAGTAAAAGTTGTTTATAAATGGGCTTGGACTTTTCAATACAGCCTAAAATGTTAAGCTCAAGTCTCCTTCTTTTCAGGCTTAGGCAAGTGTTAAAAGAATCATCGACTTTGAATTTCTGCAATTGATAAAACAAACAAAAAAAATGTATGCCATGCAATGATGTTGTGGATAGCATCCTGTCCAAGAAGTTTGTGCTTCAGAGCAGAGCCTGCTGGCAGCCTTGCTTTACAGAAGATCATATTTACTGCATTTTAGGCTTTAAATTGTGCAATATGTTTGTTTTAGAAATTATAGAAGTCCTCACATATCACTGCCCTGTGGGGAAAGGAGTGAAGAGAGGAATAATTGTCCTTCCCTCCATTTGATACTTTGATGACAGCCTCTGTGTACGTCACTGCAGAGGCTTGTAGGTCTGCAGGTACAATCGAGGATTTGCCTTCACCAGGCAGGAGATGCCTGAAGGAGCTGGTAATGCCACTACCTTCTACTGCCTCACCAGAGACAGAGAATATAATCTGCTGAGTTTGCACTTCCATTTTATCTCCCTCTGTAGCTGTCTAGCTAAAGCATACTTCCTCACCTCCCTTTCTCATAGAATAATTAAGAGAAGGAGAGGATGCAGGCAGCACACTGGACGGTCAAGTTCAGTGACAAACGGCACCAGAGTGAAGAAATCTGATTTGCTTTGTGACACTGCTACTGCCTTGCTATATAACCTTAGGTTCAGCACTTAATTCCTTTATGCCATAGCATTTCTATTTCTAAAAACGAGATCCTACCTTCCTCTGTAGGATGCTTTGAGATCCTTGGAGGAGACACAAAGGCTCGCCTGCATTCAGTTGCCTTTTGGCAGAGCCAAAACTTTGCTTCAGGTAAGTGCTTATGTGCTTAAGCTCTCAAAGTTTTGAAGCTTTGGTGGCATTTTCTTGAGTCCACAGCCTGAAACAAAAGTCCCAAGGGCTAAACTAGAAATCTAACAATGTACATTTCTAACGCTAGCTTTTTAACCACAGATTATATACCTACTCGTCTGATAGGCTTATCCTACCAAAGTGTTTACCTAATCTTACTGCCTCCAACCAAACTGCTAACATCTGCATTCTCTCTCTGGCAATGCTGCCTTGGGGGATGCACTGGGGAGGCAGAGCCAGTTTTCTGTACGCAGAGATGTGGTCAAGGAAAGATGGAATAATCACCCTCCAATTTCATTGCACAAAGCAGGCTCGGATGCTGGATAGATACAGGCAGTCAGACAAGTTGGAGCAGCTTGACCTGTGGGGAGCATACAGTGTTTCTTCACATCACACCCTGCTCTTCCTGTATTGTTCTCTACCAGAACAAAGTAGGTACAGACATTCCCATAGGAAATAAATGTAAAATTAAATCAAAACTAAAGGGAAAAGACAAAAGAAAAAAAAACCAACCACCAGTAAAAGACAATATCTCACTTCCTTGTTACCCTTTTGCTGCACCTGATTCTGCAGAAGACAAGAGATGGCTTTTCTTTCCATTTTTCTACCACTCTGATGAGAGCAACAACATTTTCTTTTTCTGCTCTCCTTAAGTGTTTTGTTTGTTCATTTGTGTGTGTTTGTTTGTTTTTACCTTGAGCATTTCAAGGGCAAAGCTGAGTTATACACTCCCATTTCACACCCTATTATTTTGGATCACTGTGAGCTGTTGGATTTGTCCATCATCCTTACAAATCCCTTTTGTCAAGGCCATTTTGTTCTCTTACAGGACTGCCATTGCAGTCCACCTTCTTCTGCCCTGGAGTGAATGATGCTTTTAGGCGTAATCAACACACAGAAGAAAAAGACTTCACACTTCAGGAATAACCTTCCCTCAGCAAACACCTCTGTACAAAGCAAGTATAGTGATCTCACACTCTGACACATCACTTTAGACAGCGCTACTTTAGCCATAACAGACCTTAACCACCGGATAGGAAAAGGCAAGGTGGCTGGGGTCAGGAAGCAAAATCCAGCCAGTTACCAACACCCCTATCTTGCATGTCCTTATTGCAGCACGCAGTGATCATCTCGGTTTGGAATTGTTCAACTTGCAATAGCACAGGAAAAGGACATTAGCCGCAGGCACATGATCTGTGTGATCTTCAGCTACAAGAATGCTCACATTTGGTGGTCCCTCAGCCCACTTCCTTGTGGGACTGGACGCTGCATGGCACAAACCACCATGGTAATTAGCTACCTTAAGCAGACAGAGCAGAACACCGGTGATCTTCCCCACAACTGGTCCTTCCAGGCAAATACAGCAGCTGCCCACATGGAGCCTGTATACTTTGGGAGAAAAGAGAACATTGGACTGCAAAATTGTTAAACTGCTCTTTTGTGTGCCCCAACATTGTTTCAAATAGCAGAATTACAGTGATAAGGCTACAATACCATAACCCCATTCTGTTCTGCTGCCTGGGACATGAACTGTATTCACGCAAAAAATCCTCTTCACATAAGCTCTACAGGTTCCCCCAGAAGGTACAGATCAGCCTTCAGGTTTTAGACTTTACCCATTACAATACTTCCTAGCCACCCAGAAGAGTGTAGGTCTGTGAACGCCCACAGTGCAATTGCACCACGACAATCAGCGCCACAACCCTGTGTTTTATTGCCACTTTTTACATCTCCTCATTTTAATCCACACTCGGAGACCGATCCTGTTCTCATCAAAGTACACAGCAAGCTCCCATTAAAATCTGGCTCAGCTAGTATTTTAATAACACTTAGACATTCCCATCCTTTGCATATTTCATCTGTGAAGTGCTTTATAAACACGAATTTCCTAATTAGAGGTGGATGATTTACTAAAACTGGAAATTCCTCCCTAGTTCTTGCTCTCGCTTTGAAGCTCCAGTATTCGCTCTTGTCTCTCGGCAGTTTGGAAGATCCCTCGACGCCTGTCATTCGCGGCAGAAGCTGGGCAGGGAGGAAGACGCAGAGACGACACTGACCTGCCTTGAAGTTTCCGCGCCGACAGATTTCGGCGCGGAGAGCCGGGGCGGTGCTGCCCGGGGCCGCCGGCCGCCGCCGGGGCGTGAGCCGCGGGGGGCGCCCACGTGGTGGTGGAGGAAAACCCGGCGGCGGCGGCGGGACCCGTCAGAGCGCAGGCGGTGGCGGGCGGGAGCCGCTTCGGGCTCAGCTCCTCACCGAGCTTGGCCCCTGCCGGCCGACCGCCGCACCGGGCAGGAAGGGGTGGAGCGGCCGAGCGGAGTTTACGGGCGGGGTGCCGCAGGCGAGCAGGCATTCCGGCTATGCTGAAGCCAAGCGGGCGAGCGGCATCGCGCCTCCTCTGAGCGCTCCCCATGGAGCGGCTGCCCGGCCAGCCCTGAGCCGGCCGTCCCGGCTGCTCGCCCACTGCCGTCCCCGATGGAGCCCGAGGAGCGCAAGATCTCGGTGTGGATCTGCCAGGAAGAAAAACTGATCTCTGGGCTCTCCCGGCGGACCACCTGCTCGGACGTGGTACGGGTGCTGCTGGAGGACAGCTACCACCGGCGGCAGCGGCTGGCGCTGCCCGAGCCCGGCGGCGGGATGCTGTCGGGACCACCGCACTCGTACTGCATCGTGGAGAAGTGGCGCGGCTTCGAGCGGATCCTGCCCAACAAGACGAAGATCCTGCGGCTCTGGGTGGCGTGGGGGGACGAGCAGGAGAACGTGCGCTTCGTGCTTGTGCGGAGCGAGGCTTCGCTGCCCAACGCGGGGCCGCGGAGTGCCGAGGCGCGGGTGGTGCTGAGCAAGGAGCGCCCCGGCCACGGCCTGGGGGCGGCCCGTGCCAGCCTGGCGCTCACGCAGGAGCGGCAGCGGCGGGTGGTGAGGAAAGCCTTCCGCAAGCTGGCCAAGATCAACAAGAGGCGGCAGCAGCCGCTGGCCCGGGAAGCCTCGTCGGCGGAGAGGATGGAGACGCTGGTGCACCTGGTCCTCTCGCAAGACCACACCATCAGACAGCAGATCCAGAGGCTCCACGAGCTGGACCGGGAGATCGACCGCTACGAAGCCAGAATCCACTTGGACCGCATGAGGCGGCACGGCGTCAATTACGTGCAGGACACCTACTTAGTGGGGTCCGGCGGCGGGGAGCTGGAGCCTCCCCGGGAGCCAGGCGGAGGAGCTCAGCCCGCCGCCGGCCGCCCCGAGGACGACTACGCCAGGAAGTACGAGGAGGTGCTGCAGCTGCAGGAGCAGCGGGCGCAGCAGGAGGAGCTGCTGGAGCACCTGGCCGCCGAGATCCAGGAGGAGCTCAACGAGCGCTGGATGAAGCGGAGGCGGGAGGAGCTGGAGCTGGCGGCGGGGCCCGGGCTAGCCGAGGCGGACCGCGACACAACGGAGCTGAGCGGCGGCGGGGAGGGCGAGCTGCACCTCGAGCACGAACGGGTGAAGACCCAGCTGAGCACCAGCCTCTACATCGGCCTCAAGCTGAGCACAGACCTGGAGGCCGTCAAAACCGACCTGGACTACACGCAGCGGGCGTGGGAGGACAAGGAGCGGGAGCTGCAGCGCCTGCTGGAGACGCTAGGCACGCTGGACGTGGCGGAGGCGCCGGCGGAGCCGCGCGGGGCGGCGGGCGGGGGACGGCCGGTGGCGGGGGACAACACAGGCGGGTGGCTGGAGGAGGCACGGGCGCTCCACAAGGACCGCGCCGACAACGACGAGGACTCGGACACGGGGCTGAGCTCCATGCACAGTCAGGACTCGGACTCGGTGCCTGTCTGCGAGTCCCTCGTCTAGCGCCCCCCACGTCGGGCCCCGCAGCTCCCGGGGCTAGAGGGCGGGCTGCAGCCCGGTACCCAGAGAAACCGGGCACGGTGCGGGCCTTGCCCGCTGGCCATAGCCCTCCGGGCAGCGCGGCAGAGGGTCGCGGCCGGTGTGGGGGGGCGGCAGAAGGCACGCGAGGGAAGCGAGGCTGAGGGTGTTGGAGAACCATGGGCAGGTGTGTGAGGTGAGCGTGAAAACTGCCGGTGTAGGAGGCAGGCACACCGGAGGAAACGTTTTAATTTTAGCTCTGGCGTTTAAACTTGTTCTAACTAGTCATCCGCGGGCAGCGTTGAGGCTAGCTCGCCGGTACTTTTATCTGAGGAAGAGAAACCCACACCGTGTTTGTGTCACACTCACGTCTGGGATAGCTCGCTGCTTTAAATCCTGCCGCCTGCCTGAAGGTTTTCTTGCTGGCCCTTGCCACCCTGCGCCTCCCCCGGTACCCTCTCTATCCCAGGCTACGCTGATCTCTGCCAGGAGAACGCATGCTCCGTAGGGTCAGTCCGTTACCTCCCCAGGTGCTCAGCATGGCAAAGTCAGAGGGTGGGTCACAGGGGCTGTCATTTACCAATACACCCAGCTCCTTTACTGGCAAAAACTCACTGCGACTAAAGCTGCTGTTGATTTAAACACTACGGAGGAAAAGATGTGTCAGTGCTGCTGCAACTGGCACTGGGCTCTCCCAGGGTGCAAGCTTTTGGAAGGTAGTGAGGTAGTACAGTTCCTTTTGGCAGGAAGAAGAGGTTATAAATTACCTTTTTTTTTTTAAAAGGAACCAGCTAAATCAAAATACAGATTAATGTGTTGTATTAACTCTGCTCTGCATAGTGCTTTTTCTTATGCATAGATGAGTGCTTTGTTTAAAGGCATACTAAGAAATCTAATAGTGTCAACACCTTCATTTGACAATTATTGAAAGTAATTAGCAGTGCCTGTATGTACAGAGCCTTCAACTACACGTTTTTTCACTAGGCTACCTGATACTGGCTGAGCTTGGTTGTAGATAAAGTACAGAATCAGCTTGAGCTACCATTTTTAATAACATAGTTCATATCAGGCCAAGAGATGCAATGATAAAAGCATGACTCAAGCCCTACCTGCACTACAGCTTAATCTTTCAGTTAGTCCAATAAAAAACCCAAACAGCATCAGCTGTAACATGCATTTCACTTAACTGCTAAATCTTCCTCTGCCGCTTAACTCCTACTGAAATTGTACAGTCTACTCTTACAGTAAGAGACATTAGGGATTCTTTTATTCCAGAATAATTGCAGAAACAGCTTAAGCAGTGCAAGACCAGAGAATGTCAAGTCAGGTCTGACTGACCATGTGAACTTTTTAAAACTTGAGATTATTATTTAAGGCTATTTATGAGAGTTTTCATTTACCAATAAGAAAGTATAAAGGAAAGGGGAACACTAACGGACCAGTTTTTTATTTTCCATAAAATGCCCACAGCTTCCTCACATGGAGACCAGGTTGCCTCTTTCACAGTGTTCTCGCTGGTAGGAATTTTGTTGGACAAAAGAAGATGAGACTGCAGCTAGTCAGTTTGAAAGCCATCAGAGAAATGCTGTCTGGATTTGTAGAGGCTGTACAATTCCCTGTATGCTGTCATTCTTGATAAATATGATTCCACTGGATGGGTCTCAGTTACAACAAACTGGTTCATTTTAAACACTGATTATGTAATTGTTTTTCATATTTTAGTCAATCTTGGAAAATATTTAAGACCCTATTTTTAGAGCTAATAAAACTTTAATAAGACTAAATAAGTGTTCCTCATTGAATGTGATTAAATATATATATTTGTATGTGCATATATATACACACATATCAGGTCTGGGGTTTTGTTGCATTATCTTGTGGTGTCATTTACTCTCTTGCAAAACAAGGAGAGAGATACACCAAGGCAGAACTCTGCAGTCTGTCTCATGACAGCACTGTCCCTCACTTTCTGATGGCACAAGGGGCTCCCTCAGGTACAAGTGTGTGTTCCTCTGATCTAGTTACTGCAGGGCTAGCACAGTGGCATTTGGGAGTGTTGGCACATGTCCAGAGTACAGAATTTCACTTTGCTCTGCAACTAGAAGCATTTATATGGAAGTAGAGCCGAAGAGTAAGTTAGGGGTTCTGGGGATTTGCATTTTGCCCCACATTATATAAACCAGTGCAGGTGGAATGGGTACATGATGCAAGTATCTGTTGATAGCTTCTCCAGTGACTGATGTAAGCAATAAACCTGAAATTGTTTTACGTAAGTTCTCTCATTAGCCACACCAAGCAAATAAAAAGCAAGCACATTATAGAAATAAGCTGCAACAGGCTGTACATCATCATACTATTGATACAGCGTCAGCTATTTGGTGAGGCTTGAGGGGAAGTAAGCCAGGAAATTCTAAGTCGCAAAGCAAAGTCTGCTTACTTGTCCGCAGCTAAGAAAAACCTTAAAACCAGGACAAAACCACTTTTGCTCTAGATCTACACTTGTAGAACACCACACAGCACTTGCTCTTGGTACCCCAGAAATGATGGATTAGATTATGACCCTGCTGTGCTGCTAGCCCCTGTCCGGTGAGGACAGGGGTGGAAACACTGCAGGTGGCACTCTAGTCTCAAGGTATTGGGTAACTTCCTACAAGCACATATTTGCATGTGCTCTTATATTGTGCGGGTGAAATTTGGCATATTTATTTGATATTTAAATTGCAATTGCAATGGGCTTAGTTTTCATTCCTGCACACAGTGAATTCAAATATCTTCACAAATATCTCTCTCAAACCATTATTAAAACACAGTATACAAGAGAAAGAGAAAAGAAAACCAGGTTGCATTGGACCAGGTGTTCCTCATTTCCCATCTCTTCTGGACTTGTATATCCTCCAACAGAGACAAGCCACAGGATGCTTGCCTATGACAGAAAATTTGGCACTGGGGCTTTGCCAGGCATGTTGCCAAGCGTTAGGAAAGCTGATTCAGAATCACAAGTAGAATGGCAGGATTGTATCTCCATTTCTGAGAGAATGGAAGAAAGCAAGCAGCAGTAAAAAAAACCAAGCCAACATGACAGAAGTTACTTTCCAGAACCACCAAGAAGTGAAATCTCCAGCCAATACATGTGTGGGGTTTCTTTGTTTGGGTTTTTTTTAAATACTACTCAATTCTAACTTCCAGAGTCAAGACCAGTCTAATCTTTCTCTTGTTCTAAAAGTAGACAAGGAGATACAACCATGAATTAAATAAAAACTTAAGAGCATTATCTAGTATTAAATCTGTGTACAGTACCACATTGGCCTCTGTATTGAACACTATCTGCTTCTCAAGGAAACCATCAAGGACTGAGGCAGCCAGGCCTTTCCCAGACACAATACCCACAGAACTCAAAGGGAGTTTTGTCATGGAGACATAATCAGAGTAGAATCAGACTTAAGTTTCAGGCACCCTTTAAATAAACATTATCAAGTACTACTACACAAATCCTGTCTGTTTGCTGCCCCAGCCACATTTTTTCTGACCCTACACAGCACTTTCTTTTGTGGTTATACAAGAGTTCATGGGACCAGATAGTGAACCAGATCAGAAAACTGATGAGCTTTAATTTAGGTGTGTCCCTGATGTGGCTCAATGTAGTCACACAAACACTTCTGCCAATGACAAGGTAGGGTGGTAAAAATGAGAAACCGAAGGCAATTGGATAGGTGGAACTGATTTTTTTTTCAGCAAAGGACATTGCCTTGTGCTGACTTGCATGTTAGCAAAAGCTTAGTTCAGAATGTAAATATCCCCCATCTCACAGCCTGAAGATAAGTGTTCCAGGGGGAAGGCTAAGGCTGGAGCTGAAGCTTCATTGACACCAATTACAGTTACCCATATTAAACCCAAAACGAGTCAAATAGTCCAGCTTTTATCCTTGACCTTGTTTCAGAAGCCCACTATCAACCAATATTATTAGAATGAAGACTGTGTCAAATTCAATATATTTCTAGTCCTTAACACATGGAAGAGATCTGCCAGTTTGAATAAGCACTTTGTAGGGATATCCCCCTTGATGCCTTAAATGGGAAAAGAAGAGGCAAATACATTTACTGTAACAAACACCACTGACAAGCAAGATGAATGACCTATTAATTAATGCTATTTATTCTAATGCTGCATGTAGCCAGCCAGATCAGTCTGGTTGATTTACAGTGACAGATCCTTTTCCAAAGAACCTTGGTTTCAAAGAAAATGTAGTTGAAGGAGAGAAGAAAGTAAGTCAGTATAAAAGAAGGAAAACATGTCACCGAGCTTTACTATTGACTGCTTGCATTTAACATTTTCCAGGTTTACTTTAAAAACAGTCTGTGTGCCTCTGTCTGGAGAGATTCCACTCTACTTTTGGCTTCTCCTTCTGCCCCCCTTTCATTTGCACTGAGCTGGGACTGTAGCTCAATATGTAAAAAGAGCAGCATAGCCCTTGAAATAATATAACAGGTCTGGTGAGCTATGCTGGTTACCAAATTGAAATGCAAGCCCTTGTGGATTGTTGGAAGAAGGGGTTCTTTGAAGTCACTTGATATTATTGCTCCTGAGCTGGCATACAAAGTTTAAAGACATGAGCATTGCAAAGTGCAGGGAGTCTACATAGATGTTACCTCTTTGGTACAAACTCACATTGCTAAATGAGCTTGGAAACTTCACAGAAATGGAAAATGTAATGGACTCAAAGCAAAACTGGGCCTTATATGCAAGTTAGCCAAATATCTTTGAGCAGAATTTCCAGTCTTTTTTAAAAATACTGTTTGCATACTGTTTACTACACCATCTGTGTAAAAGCACCAGAGCAGACATTTCTATTGAGGGTACATGTCGCACACTTTCACGTGCTGAATGACAGTGCTGAGTTGACCATCAATTTCTTATAGCACGCTCTAATAACTCCAGCAGGGCATTAGAATGTATGCCTAAAATAGAACTTCTACAGGCTTTACGCACTGGCTACATATCGGCTTGTTTATAATTTAAGCTTTATTTGGGAAGGTTTTAAGCTGAGAGAAAGAGATTTTAACCAATGTCCCAGAAATCCATTGATGTTTCATGAAAAAATGATTTTCCTTCCTGCTGACCTGCTCCTCCCTTTCTCATCAGCATCTGCTCCAAGTTTCACAAATAGTGTTTGTCAAATTGGTGGGACTCTATGGATTCAGTATTAGTATCCTACTTGGTAAGAAACCTGAAGAAAGTTCCGTTCTATGTCTTAGAAAAGTCATGTTTCCTTTATGTAATAACATGTCATAGGAATTAAGAATGTATTCTCAAGAGTTTTATGCCACTGTTGCTTAGCTCCCTCGTTTCCCTGCCTCCACCTTGTTTTCTCACCCTTTATTTTGCCCCCCCCGCCCCCTTTTTTTTTAATTGTATTTTTAAGTTACCTTGGAGGCAAGCACTTCTCACATGAGGAGGACACACACCTCAAACAATGTTCTGGAGGGAATGTTACTGTGGAGTATTGGGGTAGGAAGACAAAGTTTCTGTTCCTGAAGAATAACTCGAGTAATGAGTGGTATCTTATTTCCCTTGGAGCATAAGCTTTAGATGAAGATATTTACTGTGTGATTGTACACCATCTGGCACAAGGTCGCCTAATCTACTCCAGGCCTTCTAGGTACTGTTATAATGAAAATGTTACACAATTTCACTCTTAACGTGCCTCAGTGCCACTAACATTGAAGCTCATTTACTTCCTTTTTCTCAATGGTTTCAAATCATCTCTCCCATTTAATAGCTCAGGGAAACCACTGCAGAGTGATCTCAGAACATAATCCTGCTAAATCAGTCTTGGGATTTTATAGAGTTTACCAAGGAGAATAAACCACAACAACCAACCAAAACTGCCACCAAAAAAACCAAACCAAAACCAAATCTCCAACAAAATTTATCTGTAGAAAGAGCTCTTACATATCTGAAATGTACTATCATCAAGCTTATTAGTACTGCACACAGTTTAATTACATGATTATTTAGTCTACTATCTCTAAGAGAAATACTTTTCATCAGTCAAATTACGCTCATAAACAGGTCTTTGGAGTATGCGTTTAAAGCCTTTGGGAAAAGCTTGTAATCCCCATTTCAATGTAATATAATCCCCTTGTTTTAATCTTGCAATGTATTTTCTTTTTTAGACATGTAATCAGGCTATTAGTTTATGCAGTTAATTATCAGTGTAGCCTCAGTTTTTTCCCCCGCCTTGCACTGAATCTCCACTTGATAGACACATCATAAGAACAGATGAAAAATTACTTTGGAAATGACGAGAGACATGGATTATCTTTTGAAAACATTGGTGGTTGTTCTTCCTACCACCAGCACAGAAGCAAGTTACTTGCTTTCAACAGCAAACTTCTAGCTTTTTTATGTTCCCTTTCCCTTTGCAATGGCTCCTTCCTTTCTCAGAGTAAGGTCTCCATAATTCTAACACAGGTTTCCTTTTTGGAGTGGACAGATGACTCATGAATCACCAGTAGGTTAAAAGCTTAAAGCCCTGATTGTAATCTTTTTTATAATCCTGGCCCTGCACATTTTCTGTCTCCTACTTTTCCTGCTTGATCTCAAAAAATACAACTCTGACCAGATAAGAGGATCAGGCACTCAGATTTTGCCATCCTTCAAAGGAAGGTAGAACACACACAGCTCCAGGTGCCCTATATCTGTGACATACAGAATGGTATGTACAACTGTGCACCACCCACAGACATCAGCTAGCTAGAAATTACTTTCTTAGGCTCACACAGAAGAAGCAGGTTTGAAGCAGCAATTATTTATTCTTAGCCCTGATAGGGGTAACTAATGAGCCTCAGCAGGTGATTCCAATGTGAAACCAAATAACCTGATCATCTCATTATTTTGAATTAATTTTTTTTTACACATTTACTGACTTTGAAGAGCACATTGTTTTTTTAAAACAGTAACTCCTACTCCCTACCTGGCAGCATTCTGTCTTAGAGGGATTTATAAACCAGTTAGGGTAGCAATGAGCGTCCTGTTCTGCTGGGGAAGGAGAACAAAAGCATGTCAGAAGAGAATGGAACTGAGCCCAAGAAACACAAACTGGCAAAGAGGTAGCTGAAAGGATTGAACAAGAAACGACAAAGACCAGTACAAGGCCTAGACAGCAAGAAAGTAGCAGGAAGCACAAATCAGCTCCTGCATTGTAACAAGGAGAAAAGTGTCTACGATAACCACCATGCATTTTGTACTTCAAGCTGGTTCACTTCTACCATCTAACAAACAGCAGCCTCTAAGGGACAGGAGTCCATGGCACAGTATCTTCACAGCATATCAGCACCCTGGGCAGGTGAACAGTATGGAGATCAAGGAAAATCTTGTGATTTTCCTCAGGTTTTTTTAACTCAGCTGAATAGGCAATCTGCCAGCATGCTGAAAATTGGAGTATGAAATGCCACTCTCAAACTGTTGTTGGTGGTTTTTTTGCTTCCCCTTTCAACTTCCACTTGGTAAATATGGAGGAATGCGTGTTTTCCTAGATGACACATATTTTATATCAAAGTTTCTCTGCAACTCACTACTTTCCTAGAACAGTAAGCCTTTGTTGTGTTGTTATGTTGTCATGTTGCTCTAAGTATTTACCTACATGACTTCCCAAAACAGTGGCACGAAATAAACAGGGCACTTAGATTAATTTAATAGTCAAGCTTAAGGTAAAAGCAAATCCAGACCTATTGCTCCAGTTTATACAGGCCAGCTTGCAAACCATATGCAATGATGTTTCTAAGTGTTTTGCAAACTAGTTTGTGCAAAACAAGCCAACTGAGCCAGATTTACATTTGAGTTGTGTTTAAAGTCTCTCATCATGTGTCACTTAAGTGATTCACATGGAGATCACTTAATCTAGTTAATGAACACAATTACCATATTTTGACAATATTAATTGGACCAGTACTTAAACTCATTTCTGTATTGCACCTTCATAACCAACACCATAATTATCAACTCCTATGTCTTTAGAATGCCTCAAGGAATATTTTACCTTTGTAGAACCTATATTTCATTATTAACATCTCCCTTGTTACTCCTCCCTCCAATATTTTTCCTTACAGAATTTCCAAGCCCTTTTCTTTTCCACCACTCATTAACCATTGGGTTTCATCTTTGCAAATAACATGGCCTTATAAGAGAGATGTTCCTGTTCAGAAGTCATGTGCCATGCATTTTGAACTCAAGGCTTACAACTTCTAAATCACAGTTATTCCAGCTGATCTGCTTTCACACCAGTATTCTAGGATGTGTTTTACTTACAGAACTACAGAATAGACATTATCCCACTTCAAAAATGGGTCACCAGACAACCAGTTTATGCAGAAGAGCACAAGCTTTGCTGTTTTACAAGTTACAAACCCTGAGTTGTACCCAGTTAACCCACAAATTTATTTGTACACATTCAACTACAGTTAAATAATGCCATTCTTACTAGTATTTGTATAGCAATAAGACCACACAAAACAGAAAATCATAATATGTCTTTTAAAAAGACACAGGACAAGGCAACCCTTGCTCTGATGTGATCACAGGACAGATAAGCCAGACTTCAACTGAAATGTCAGACATAGGAACTGTGGTGACTTGAATTAGGAGTGCAGCAGGTTAGTAACAAAGATGGGAGCAGAAGTGAACTCTTCTGATTCCCAATCCATTATCTTCTTTGTTAGATTCACACTTCCAGCCTGTGATACAGTATAGAAAACAGACCAGGTACAAATTCATTTCCACCTCATTACTGCCCTGGGAGCAATATACCAGGTAATGTGTGGAGACTTATTCAAGCTATTGAAGAAGTAGAGAAGGTCAAAGAGTATTAGGAAAGCACTGTACTAGACCATTATATTTCATAACCAAGTTTCCTGATAGTCTCAGGCCTATAATTTTATATTTTGAGAATTTGTGGTTTGAAGATCATTTTGGATTTATTTACATGCTGGTAGCATAAATAGCTGCTATTTCTCTAAAGGTGTTTCATTCTGTATGTCCTGAATATCTGTATTTCTTTCTGTAACAAGAAGAATATCATATACTGTAAAGATCTGTCCATGAGTTAAATTTTCCAACTAAAGTTTTTCCATATGGTAAGCAATATATACTTAGCAAACCTATAGCTTCAGGACTCTTAAATCACAATAAAAAATGATGCTGATGTTTCGCTAGGACTTCAGCTCTATAATTTTTCTTCTTTATGTACAACTGTTACAAATTTATGTCATACACTACTCAAATCATGTATTTGGATATTTCTCTCAGATAAATGAAAGTCCAAACTTTGTCATTAGTTCAAACACCACCAGCACATTTTCAGTAGCTCCATGGAAACACAAAGAGAAGTCTGGCCGAATGTCTGAGATACCTATCACAGGATAGCAGACATTGGGACAGCCACATTGTTCATCACAACTGCCAGATCACTGCACTAAAACATGCCCCAGTAAAGAGCTAATTAAATTTCACGTGATGTGCAGTGAAGCAGAGAGTTCATTGGGAACGTTCATACAAGGCTCTTGTATTTAATTTGCCGTTCTAGAAAAAGCAAAACACTTTGTGAAGATGGACTCTGACAAAAGCCGTTCACCAAGTGGGCAGGTGTCAATCCAAGTTCTCTAGCTATCGTTTTTCTGCCTGCGCTGTGGTTGCCAACATGAAACTTTCTCATTTTCCATCACCCATACTTGGCAATTTCAGGTGGAGTATCAGTGGCTATGGTACCTAAACCAAGATTATTTCCTTCAAACAGACTATTGCCAGCACGGCCATTTGAACTGAGCTCAGTCCTGAGGTTCTCATCTTTACTTTAAAAACCTATACAAATGGAATATTTTAAAGTTACTGAAGGGCATTGCTATGATGATCTATATTGCCACAAAAGGCTTTGTATCTTTTATTAAGGCTCAAAAGGAACAAAAACTCCAAACACTATCATGCATCTTTTGATCTGTCTAGATGAAAGCCCTAGTTATTGTATAATACAAGTGAACATTGTGGCTGGTTATGTTGTCTAGGAACCCACTGTGATTTGTGCTCTTCATGTTCCAAACAGTTTGGCCCCTCACCAAAAGCTTGTATGTGGGAAGGTAGCCATGATATATAGTTTATAATTAACCTGAGAAATTTCCATTTTTATTCAAATTGCTAATGAACAAAACTATATCAAGCACAAGAATGGAAAGTACCAAGCCTAGTGTATAAGTCTGCAAGTATTTTAGGTATTGAGTTATGTGTTTTAATAAGAGCAGGCCCTGAACAGTTACTAGATCGAAAAACACAACTTATGGAAGTCATGGGAAAATGGTGCAGCTGGACCTGCCTTTCAATGTATCATATTGCTTTATGCATATTTAGTATACAGCACATACATGCTGCCTTCCTGCTGCTTTGTGTTTCAGATTGTCTCTCCCATTACGCCAGTAACACTGGCTGAAACAGATTAAAGTCTTGCAAAATCTTTCTTAAAAATTAACTGCAAATGCAATAAGTGTGTTTGAATGTTGATTAACTGATCACGAACATTAATGCAAACATACATACTAATCATGATGTAGTCAGTTATTAAACAAACTAAAATCCTACTCAATCATGAGAAGGTAACAGTGTAAAAAGGTCTTATTTCTACTTGTCAACTTTAAAGGAAAGGATAAGCAAGACTTCTAAAGAAGAAATCCTTTGCATGTCAGTATACTCTTCATACTGAAGAGGCTTCGAAAGTACCTCACAGTTCCCAAGAAATCCTTCCAATAGCATAACATTTGCAAAATTTCCAAACTCATAAGCCGCTCAGTTAAACACAAGATGACTAAGGTTGGTTTAATTTTCTTCCTGATCCAATATTTATAGCATGAATATCATTTAGACATCAGTAGATTAAAAGTATGCCAATGAAGGACAAGTGCAAATTCAAATTACTGAGGAGAAAAATTAAGTTAATTTCAGTGTGGAATGTTTGTAAGCAATGTGTAATCAGTCTTAATTAAATAATCTATCACATTCACTGGCAAATGAAGCCTAAACACATACAAGCACAAAAGTTAAAACATCCAACCACACTCAGAATTCATACAGGAAGAATTTTTAGGACATTAACATTGACCCAAACCATACTTTTGTCTGCACATGTTCTGTTTGGGTGGGTTTTTGTGTTTGTTTTGGTTGTTGTTGCTTTTGTTTGTTGGTTGGTTTTCAGTGGGTTTGTTTTTTTTTTCTCTCCAATTAATTTTAAATCCTTAACAGTACAAAATGCAGCTGAACAACCCAGTGCACATTTCAGTAGCAGTACTGAAAGGATCAAATTCCAGCCCAAGGTACACATGCTAAAATTTCCATGACGTTCATGTCATACATTCACATCTGAGCACAGTCTATCCACAAATAAATATAAGCCTACAACAAAACTTTCTCCAGCGCTGCTTGAGAAGTCTGTTTCTTACTTGTCACTTGGGCACACCCAAGCCTAATTTTCTTTTCAGCAAATAGCATTATCCTCTATACCCCCCAACTCTGAAGCAATTACTCATTTAAAAAAAAAAGAAAAGAACAGTAGTCCCCAAGTGACTGCATTCAACCATCTTGAAGCTAAGCAAACACCACACCATTTAGAGTATCATGCCTAAGCTTGGCTCTGTTTCTGAAGAAGTATTAGCACAAGCCAACTAGTCTGTCAAGACTGACAGTCACTGACTTCAAATCAAACACCATCTCCACCCCAGAGTATGCCTGCAGGGGCTTCCTTTGTGAAATTTGCTGAGGGCTGAGAGGGTGTGGATAAGATACTAAAGCCACCTCTCAACTTAGCAACCCAAGTCCTGCTTTTAGAAGAGCTACAGGTTTAAGTAACTTTTACTTCCAGTGAGACCTGTCCTTTAAAAGGTTATTGCTTTTGATAATCACATGTGAATATGTGCAAGAGTCACCTAAACTCTTTTTGAAAATCGCAGCGTGGCTACACAAAATTTTATGCCGTTAATACTAACAGGTGTAAACTAATAAGAAGGAAAGCATGTTGGTTCAGATCAGAAGAAAACTTTTGTATTGAGATTTTTTGCAATTTCACACACAAAAAAAAAAAATTGTCACAACTCCAGACCTCTTCTTAAGAAATGCTCCCATATCTGGTTTGCTTTCATAGAAGAGCTGTCACTACAGGAGACATAAGCTTAGCCCTACTGCTCCACCAGGATCCTAAGAATGAGACATAATCTAAAAGTAGCTGGAAGAAACAACACTGAATGTGAACACTCAATCCCTGGTTCCCTAGCTGTGGAAACCTATCAGTGTCTTTGATCAAGGTAATAAAAACCTCAGCAGTGCAATCCTGTATTCAGGACGGCAAGGGTTTTAACCTACTGTAATTGGCAGTACAGAATGACAGCAATTCAGTAACTGAATTGCTTCAACAGTGTAAGCAGATCCATCACCTTGAACAAATGAGATCACCAAGACAAGTGGGGCTGCCCCACTTGTCTGAGAGAGGGGCAGAGCATGCAAGCAGGGCTACCTCTCAAGTTCATATGCTCCTGACACTAACTTACAGATCCACTGCTAACGGGCCCAAGATTACCAGTTCAACAGGCTAACATAGGTCATTGTTGTTCTGCTGTCCAGCCCAGTCTTTTCCTACAGGCATAAATTAATTAAATATGGGTTTACTGTATAAAAATAATTCATCAGTAACTTATAGATGCAAGACCAATCTCATATCTGAGGTTCATACTTTAAGGACTGGCCAAGGGTGTGGGAGGGGGAAAGAAAAAGTATTTATTATTTTGTGCTATAAACCTACCCAGAGAAAAAGCTAGAACCCATAATTCTATCAACTTCAAGGGATTTAATACTCATGACTGAGGGAAAAGTTGCATCCACACAAAACAAGAGCTCAAATGGTGATCTGACTTCAGAGAATCACACCATGCAGGGTACCATTTTTGACTCTGTCCCATCTTGTCCTGACTACATAAAAGTGGGGAAGAGAGATGCACATGGAGATAGTTTCAAGATGTCTATGGAGCAAAATTGCATGAAAACAAACGTTTATAGAAAGCCTTAACATTAATCTTATACTGATAAAGCGATCTTGAGGAAGAAATCCACTTATACACATGCGTAAGGCTTTCCTATAAATCTCTCCTTTTTAATATGATTTGCCAAATGGAAGAGAAAAATCTTAGTCCTTATTGTTGGGTGGGCTTCTAGCCAGAGGTGATTGCTAGAAACATTAAGAAAAAACCTCTTAACTCAGTAAATACTTGATGAAAGATAACTGCCAAGAGTTTACATCAGCCAATTAAAAGAGATAAAACCGTATCATAGAATCAACAATATTGGAAGAGACCTCAACCACATATTCATATACAAAAGTCATCCTCATCTTCAGCACATGTAGCAAACATCTATAACCTGGAAACAAACATTCAGGGAGTGTCCAGACTAGCTTTTCTAAACAGAAAGCAATTAACTCAAGGTGGAACAATACTGCAGACATGCCTGAATCCAGAATGTTTCACTCACTCTCTCTCTGGCTGAAAAGAGAGCTAAGGTTGAGTACGTTTTTTGCTGGGAAGCAAGCAGAAGCCCTATTGCTCTGAAGAAAGGTTGTAAGGGAGAAAACAAATTTGAATAGCAGCAAAGCAAGAAATAGCCAACAGCTGACTGTGGCACTTACTGCTCCCTCCCTATGCAACTGTGTGGCAGCATTCAAGGAAAGAAACACGGACAAGCAGTATAGAGCATGATTTGCAGCAGCAGTTTTGACGTTTCAAAATACTCATTCCCTATGAGGCACCTCATTGTCTAATTGCTTCAGTGCCTGAAAAAATGCCCTGACTTTTCTGACAAAACAGCTTTGCCCAAGGACTTTGCCTCCTCCCTTCCCAGCACAGTGCAGGGCCAAGCACTGCATCTTGAGTAAGTTGGAGTGACAGGTACCCTCCTCCTCTTCTTGTTTTAGCAGGGAAGCCAATACAAGTTATAGAAGAGTTGCAGCATCTTGGCAAGGGCCCTGATTAGGCAAACTAAATATATTAATCTTTTGTTGAAACAATCCACTGTGTTGCAGGCAATTTTGACATGTTTTAGGAGTCACAAGAATTGCTACAAGACATGATCTATACTTAACAACTCAATCCACAAATCCAGTATCCATGCCAGCAGTGATAACATCTGCTGTCTTCATGTGGCTGCATCCTTTATATGCAACTGTGCTCATCTGTGTTCTCTCCCTGCTGTGCATATTCTCTCTTTCTCCCTTTGCTTTCTGCATTTTCAGCCCTTAAAAAAAGGGCATTAGTCCCCTCAGTACTCCTCTGGCTCAAAGTTGGCTGGGTGTGAGTTATGTTTGGGCAGGGGGGGCAGGAAGGGAAGGAGACAGGCAGCCAGCTCCTAGGGAAAGGTGAGCAGCAGGAGGAACAACTTGAACAAAACACGTTTCTTCAGAAATTCAAGATCTTGGAACAGCACAGTGCGAGTCCCATAGCAATATTTCTTCTGAATAGAGAAACACTCTCCCTCTAGGAGATCCCACATCTATAGTGTATGTTAATTATTAATTCAGATGCTCTTTATCTCTACTCTGTTGCTGTCAAACCAGGAACAGAACCATGTAACTGAGCAATTTTTCCAGGCATTTACCTGAGCTACAGGCCTGGAGTAGTGCTGTCTGCACCTTGTCTCACAACTTCATTCCTGCAAGTGTTGAGAGAGAAACCACGGGAAACTACAGGGATGATAAATGATCTCTTATTAGGCTTAGGAGTATTATTGAATCTTCTAATGATTATACACATTCTGATTGGAAGTAGTATAATTTTTTTTTCTTCCTGTAATATCAATTATGAACCATTCTTTTATATGTTGAACACGTGAGAGAAAGTCTTACTACAACACATGATGCAAAGGAGGCAACTCTCAAAGTAGTCACAAAGATTCACCTTAAAAAAACACCCCAAAGTCAGTAGCGAAGTGCTGTTACTGGCATTACTTCCAATCAATCTCTAGGATATATCTGAGGTCCATAAAACTAAACTATAATTATCATTTCATTTGATTTCAACACAGTAGCTTAAAATTGAATATTTATGTAACTTAAATGAAAGTGGCTAGTGGCTGGATATATCCTGGGCTCTGGAACTGGCTTCCTTCCTTCATCTAACACAACTTCAAACTGGTATCTTTGGATTGTGCTATTTTATGACCCACAAAAATAAGAGTTGAAAAAAACATGTAAGCCAGTAGTTTAGCCTAAGACATTTTTAACCTTTAATTTCAAGAAATTTTTACCTCCCTTTTTCTCACTGAAAAGTCTCAATAAATGCAGCTCTACATTAAAATAAGGAGAAGCCTTTCCCTTTCCTCCACAGTTTTCCATAAAAACAAGCCCTTCCCTGCCCATATGCAGGAAACTAGTCTTTAGCCATTAGGGTAGATGTATGTGACACCAAGTTTGCATACCAGCTACTTTAGTTGTTCTACATCAGACCCTTTAATCTTACAATGTATTTCCATTTTGGACATTTGCATCCATGCTAAGCACACAGGATGTCTAGCCATGGAAACAGGCTGTACTTACAGGACTATGCAAAACACCCCTGAATTTTATACAGTAGCTTCTAGAAGCTGAGAGACGTAACAGCAAGAAGAGCTCAATAAAGTGTAACAACTCCTTTTGTTAAGCAATTTACCATGTTACTCTGCACTGCCACAACCTTGGGGAAAAGGTTGGGATACATGTTCATAGGCCCAGTAGTGAATTAGATGCAACTTCTATGAAAAATGTGGCTCTTACCAACACAGACCAGGCAGACTATTCCACAATTAACTCCTAAATTCTGATTTTACGAGGCTAGCAGCAAAGGAAGAAAACTCTTTCCCCTAACTGCATTTCTTTTGTATATTATTTCTTTCATTGCAGACAAAACCAGAATTTTGCTAGGGTATCATTAAGGTTAGATGGCCAAGCTACTCACTGGATAAAACCTACTTTATTACTTTTATTTCTTAAAAAGCTGCAATTGGAAATTTCTCAGGACATAGGAAAGCTCAAATAAATTACTGTTTGTATTGTACTCTGAGATCTTCAGATTAAAAGCTCAATATGTGCATAATATCAGCCACAACAGCTGTAACGTTACGTATAAATGCTGAGTTAAATGTCATGGTTTACCAAATGGTACTGGCATAAATTGTCATACAGTGTCCCATCCAAAGCATTTAGTGTTAAAACCCTATTCACTTTGTGATCCAAAAAAAGTCCTAGATGCCCTGTATTTCTCACACTGGCATTAGTTAGCCCTAGATTGTACAACTCCACTTGAAAAATAAGGAGCAGAAAATAATCAAAATCACATCCATATGTGTATAAATATGCCAAAAGTCACCAGGCTTTGCACAGATGCTTCCCAATAACGGTTTTCCACCTTGGGGTGGAAGAATTATTTGTTTCACATCATTTTCAGTGTAAAGAAGATGCTTGAAGGACCCTCTCCAATATTGTGCTGTGGGAAACAGCACCATGTGTATGTGCCCAGCTGCAGTACTATGTCAGGCTACCATCCTGCTTGTGCACGCCAATTCTAACCAGCACTTCCATTGTGCTAGAATATGGTCAGCCTACAACAAGAAACAACTACACAGAACAGCTTCTGGTACTCTCTGGAGTTATGAGAGAGAGGAAAGGTCAGGATGCTTTTGCAAGGACCTTGTGTGGGCACAGCTTCAGCAGGAAGGGTGGAGATAGCTGCCACCCAAGAGCAGCCCATAGCACAAAGATTAAGGAGCTCCAAAAGGAGGTGGGAACAGTGGGTTTGGATCCCTTTAGGCAAAGGAGGGACCTAAACCTGGGCAACCTGCTTTCTGGATGAGACTTCAAAGCTGGGACTACCTGTCCTCTCCTACTCACACGCCCGGAGGTGTGGTTTTACACACACCCCTCATGCAGTGCTTCCTAATGGTGCTCTCCAGGGCCAGTGGCTTCTTTCACTGATCTCCAGCTCCCTTCATGCACTCAAGTCCCCATAAGGAGCTGCCCTCAGGACTCTGTAACTGTTCTCATTGGCCTTTTATTTGTGCCTCAGTTCCCCTCTCTTAAAAGGAAATAGCACTTCACTAACTCATTGAAGTTTTCTGAATATAAAATGCCTTAAAACCTAAACCATCAGAGCATGGAAACAGATAATATTTGTAAGATAGATAGACTGAAAGACACAAGTGCCCAGAGTGCTTCATATGCCACCTGTGAACTACAGTCAGGCTCAGAGCAGAGGTGCCAGATGATGTTTGCCCATGTGCTAAAGCTCTGGAGCTCCCAGCTTCTGAGGGCCTTGAGCCCATAGAGTTAATTGCATTAAGTCTTACATAGGTTCTATAGGGGGAAAATCATCTCTGGGTTACTTAGAGGTTGCTTGGAGTACCTCTGAGGGCACTGAATTGCATAGGGTGATTATTCTCCATACCAATAAGCTTTGCTGAATGTAAAATTAAGACAGCTAATTAGTGTAAATTCAGTGTTACATCAGCCATAATCTATTTAAGCCATATGACTGCAATGAGGAAGCCCACAAACTGCTCAGGACAAGAAAGAGTTCCACTTAACACAGCAAAAGCTTTCATCTGGATACACTGCATTTCTTTTCTCAAACTTGTTTTGTTTTGAAGAACTCTGGTAAAGGATAAGTGCCACTCATGGGGATTCAGTGTTTCTTCTTTAGCTCTGGTTAGGAATCATAATAAATAATCATAATATTTTGAGATACCATCAATTGTTGTTTTTAAGTTTTGGAAAACAGAAATATTAAACTAAAAGAAATTTAGTGAATGAAATATAACACTATGAAGTCTACATAACCATAACTGGCACTAGTCTGTTGCCACTGAATCAGTGGCAAAAATTATTGTTTTTACTGGGTACAGGTTTCAGGCCCATTAAAAAGGGCAAAAAGAAAAAGGAGAGATATCACACTTCAAATGAGATAGATCTAATTCTCAACATAACTCAGTTTCTTGCAGTAGCTTCAGTACCTTCCCTTCCAAGGATTTTTATTCTGGAAATTAGAAGAGTTATTTTATCCCTCTTCATACTCTTTAAATGCTCACAAACAACTGCATTAATGGGCTCAAGAGATCTATTACTCACTCTTAGAATGATACAGTCAGTAGATGAGCTCTCCAAAAAACTTTTCTTGCTATACTTAAAAGATTAGTAACAAAGGAGAACACAGAAAATCCAGATTGCAAGAGCTTAGTGTGTTCCACCAGTTGACAAAAGAAAGGATGAATCCCTTTACTCCCACCCAGGGAACAGACATTTCATTGTTCCCCTGTTTGGTGACTGTCCACAACTTGTCTGAATACCTTTCATTTGGTAATGGTCGGGAACTGTAATCTTACCATCTGACATGGCAGAAGGACAAGATGATTGTGAATAGAGGAGCAGTGGAAAGGATTTTAAACAGATAACCCTCCTTTCAACTACTACAATAAAACAGGTACAGAGTCACAGGACACTAAGTTGACATTCAATTCCTAGAACAATCTGTATAATAAAGGAGCAGTATAATGAAGATCAGCTTGCAGTAGTTAGCATTCAAAAGCAGAGTAGTTCTGGCCTGCTTGAAAAAATTACTTCTAGAAGAGATCTGAAGCATTAACAGACAATTTCCCCACCCCCTTCCCAACTCTATTTTAAAAGCTTACTAAACTAAGAGCATGAAATACCTTTCTCATCCAGAAAGCAATGTTTTGTCATAGCATGCTTGATTTTATCATCATTTCAAACTAGTTTGATTAAGTATATCGTTAAGAATTACAAAACATTTTAGATACTACACATCCAGATTTAATGTACCTAGTTTTCCAGCAAATTCTATGTGAGGGTTTCCAAAATATAAAGCAAATGTTTCAAAACACTCCTAAACAACAAGGTCCCTTTCAGAAAGGGAGAAGAATTTTGCTTCCATATCTAGATGCAATGGACAAAAGCCTTTGTGAATGCAGTCATCCCTGCTCCCTGTTGCACCACTCCTTGTTTTTTCAAGCCTTGACACAAACACTGTGTAACCAAAATGTCAGGGGAAAAGCTGCAGGATATTCTGAAGAGACAAGACCAAAGCATTCTGAATATAAGCTCTCCTCTGAACCCAAAGGATGCGTTTATCTGCATTTACATTGTTGTCATAAAAATGCATTATTTGTAAAGACTTGGATGTTATTGACACAAAAACACTGATGTATTTTACATTTGTTCAAGTCAAATCACTTTCAAACTGTCTCCTGCTCATAATTGTATTTTTCATCTGTTTAAGATGCTTGCAGGGAACAGATAAACCCTGTAAAAAGAAAAAAAAAGGATGCAAGAAGTGAATGGAATCTAATTACGACGCAGTTTCTTGAAGGAGCAGGGAGCTGCCCATAGGGACAACAGAATGAAGAACAGAGATGTGTCTGCACATAATTTAAGACCAGACAGTGTCCCAGATTCTCTACTGGATCCATAGGTTTCCCCTAATTACTTAGTCTTTCTATGATCATAGGAAAAGAACACCACAAATTTTCCTTTTTATACCGAATGAACCCCTTCACACCCAGGAACTTGATTTCTTCCCACAAAATAATTTCCAGGCCAAACTCCACCTTTACTCTAGGTTTTTTGGTTTACATCTGCAGCACTTGCAGGTATGCAAAATCAAGTTCTCCCAATTAAAGCACTCTTCATTAAGAAAAACTAAAATAAAATTCTTGCAAACAGAATATGAGCTTCACTAGTATACACTTCAGGTGTATTGTTTGTCAGCCCCACAACCCAGAGAAACATTCTTCAAGACTATCCCTAAATTTCAGCTGAAGACACCCAAAAAATCTCCCAAGAGGCACTCATTCAGTGCTGCAGTCTCTCCCCATGGCATGCCCAGAGCACCAGGGAACCATTCAATGCTATAAGCTTCAACTGAAGCATTTTCATGCTACAGCGCCCAGCAGAAAGCTAGAAACTTCTTTTCACCTTGCATGTGAGAAAAATGGACATGGTTGTACAACATGTAGATGTTCAGAAAGAAGATAACATTTTGGCCTAGAATTTCTACAAATTCTGAAAATAAACAGGTGACAAATGGCTGTAATGCAAGAAAGTGGGAAAAACAGGAGGAATGAATAAGAGAGAGAATGCCAAGTTACACACAAGAAACAAAAAGCCTGTTATATGCAAAGCATGAACACAAATTCTGAAACAGCCATTCTGCTGATTTTGCCAAGACTGATAAAAACCAAAACAAACCACACAAAACAACCAAACAAAAACCCAGCTTGGCAAAGTGTTGGGTTTTTTGTTTTGTCTTTTTTATTTTTAAATACTTTCACACTAAAATGGATCCATAAGAAATTTATGTTAGAAAAAGAAATGATGTATTATTGGAGTAGAAAACAGCTACTTTTAACCCTTTGGGTACAGTGAAACGTACAATATTGAAGTCTCATGAAAGGGGTCTTTGTAAGCCCACAGTACGTATATTGTTCTTCTGCCATCCTCATTATTTTAAAAGATACACATTATGTTGAGTGCCTCTAGACAGACCAGGAATGTGACACTTGTGGACTTGATGGTGGTAAGAATCACACAGATAAAGTCTGCTTTAGCTGTTCCCTTAAAACAAATGTCCCAAATTCTTGGCTGAGGTTACAGGGAAATAGCGATGGAGATGTCGCAGTCTGACGACTGTATGAAGTAGGAAATCATTTAATTAGGTCATGACTCATTTTAGTTGCTTCAAGATGTTTACACAGACTGGTCCCCAGCATTTTGCTCAAATACTCAAAGAATAAACATCTTCTACAGGTATTAATATTCTTTGAATTTCAATAACTGTAAAGAAGTTTGATAAAGCTTTGTATACTGGTCAACTCCTGAAAAAGTAATAAAATTAATCTTAGTGGTTCTCTCTGAGATAAACCCTATGAATCCTGAGGTACATGCAGAAAGACAGTAAGCAAGAACATGAAGAAACATACTCAAACAGCTCAAGAACTGAAAGTGAAATAAGACAGACTGTTTTCATTATGATTGTTCTGAATTTTCCCCTCCACGTTTGCTGTTCTCTTAGGTATCACTTGAATACAAACAACAATAGGTGTAATCTAGCAGATGGAAGTGTCCCATACAACTGGAAACAAAAACAAGCCAGGAAATGCCTGTTTTCAGTGGACTATGAGCAGGCTCTGGATGTTACTGCTGAATGATTTGCATTGTTGGATGATTCTGGTATTTTAATATTGCTTAATAGAGCATTAAATGGCACACATGAATACAGAAATGTATCAAAAGGTCAGTGTGAAACAGGAAGCTTTAAATTGTAGACACTAACAACGTTAACTGTATAATTTATGCATCCTTAGTATTAACCACAGTTATTTTTCTACATTAAAGAACCTTTTTTAACTTAAGTAAGAGAAGTTAGGAGATAAGTCTATTGTTTGCAGGAACTTTTCTGACATGTTAAGAGTTCATTAACATGTTTGCTTAAATGGATATTTGTTGGTGGCTCTGAGATTATGAATTGATCACATTACTTTCTGCAGTTGGTGCACCATTGTTTAGCAGTCACATACAAGGGATGGCCATGCAAACAGGGGTGAAAGCCCTCTACTGTCAGGCTAGCCATGACTAACTGAAGAAAATGAATGGCACATTTGTTGTAAACCAGGAAGGATTTAATACACAGTAGCATGAAGTACTTGTTGACTCTAGCTAAGGGAGGTTACAATGTGTCACAACTGAGAACATCTGCAAGCAAACGTTAGTTTAAAAAGTGTGCTTCAGACTCTAACCAAGAGTTCCATAGTGGGATAGCTCATTGACTTCACCTCTGCAGGCAACTAGGTGGTTGGTTCCACATTGATTCCCCAGATTACATAGGCACTGAAGGGAAGTGTTTTCCACATATTTTCATGTATATCAATAATGAATTGTCACAGATTCTTTCAATTATTACAAAGCATTACTAGCTGTAGCCTTCATAATTTATCAGTGGGATTGGAAGAAGATGGGGAAAAAAAATCTCTACCTCAAATACTTCAAAGACAGAAATACTTCAGACAAAAAGAACAGCAAGATAAACCAATAGGCGCTATTGCACTACATGAGGAAAAGTGCTGTGACAGACCAAGGAGACACAGTCTCAAGCTGTGCCAGGGGAAGTTTAGGCTCAAGGTGAGGAGAAAGTTCTTCACAGAAAGAGTAATTGGCCATGGGAATGTGCTGCCCAGAGAGGTGGTGGAGTCACCATCCCTGAAGGTGTTAAAGAAAAAGGATTGGATGTGGCACTTGGAGCCATGGTTTAGCGGTCAGGTGGCGTTAGGTAATAGGTTGGACTTGATGATCTCTAAGGTATTTTCCAACCTGGTTGATTCTGTGAGAGCATTTGAAGCTCAATACACCAGTGTGGAAACTTGTCATTATGAATGACACATCAGAATGAAGAGAAACTGATACAACCTCATGCTGGTCTTTACAGCCTTTCATATTTTAGAAAGTAAAATTTTCATAGTAACACTGCAAAAAACAATACCTAAGAGCCTATGGCCGTACCACTGCAGGAAGAACCAAGGAAACAGATCTTCAGAGGAGCAGAATTTAATAGTGGAAGGAATAGAGCTGTACTATACTTTTCTCACAGTGTATCTACTCACAACCTGCTTTCTGTCCAACACTGCCAACCTATGAAGGCAATTCACTCTCTCAACCTGCTTACTCATGCTTGTAGAGGGAGAACAGCACCAGATATGGCATCATCTGCTTCCCTGCTTCATGGAAGGAAAAAAATTGATGTCATCCATAGAACCAGCTTGAAAAATTGGGTCACTTGCTGATATGTTCCTCATGTGCCTGGAGGATGATAGTTACCTCCCAGCAACATATATTTCAGAATATCTTGTGGTACATCAGAATCCATAATGCAAGATACTCCTCGGTACATCTTGGGAACTGTTCATAGATGCACAAAGGCATCCTACCCAAAAGTCATTAAAATAGTGACTGATGATTCCTCTTAGTTCCTCTCAGCACATTATGACAGCATATTCTGCCAGTATCAAATGCTTCCTCCCCTTTGTCACTGGAAGCATGGGACAGGTATGTACCTAGCATTATTCTTGAGAGTCCTTTGCCCTGCATTTCTCAGGCTGCACTGGATGCAGATGCTCTGGAAGGAAAAGATCCCATATCCATCCTGAGGAGACAGTTGCTGGCTGAATACCAGCTAAAGAAATGGGAAAGTCCAAAAAATGGGATTCCTCTGGTGACCACTCCTGCTCCAATGCATATATTTACAGTCACTTCTTAGAAGTTGCAGGATGAAACACTCTGAAGGCAGCACATAGAAGTGAGGATGGATTAGCTTTTATCACTCTAACAGAGCATAAATACCATGGTGGTGATGAACTAACCACCTACTCAAAGAGATTGCTTTCAAGATATACATACTCTCTACCTGACACTCCTAGTACAGTGAACACCACCCAGCCAACAAGCACAGCTCCTTTCTATAAAGGAGAAACAAGAACTGCAGGCAGATTCCTTCACTGGGTCCTGCCTGGGTTGCCATAACTATTCCAATTTCTGCTGATAACAAAGATGTCTTGGTGCTAACATGGCACTTGGATTGCCAAGCAGTAAACAAGTCCCACCAAGCCAAGCTTCACAGAGGGCTATTGAATCTAGTTTTAAAAAGGATGGATTTGAAATTAAAGTAATAACCAACGATTTTTAAAAGTGAACTATTTTAAAATTGACTCATACCTCAGGTTGTGAAGACTACAGTAACTGATTGGATCTGACTGAAACAGAGGAAGGTTGTCTAACTTACAAAGTTTTTCAGCTCACACTGTGTTTTCTCTACTGTAATAATAAAAAGGTTTAAAAAAATATTCCACAGTGATGAAAGTGGTCATCAAGTCTCAAATCAAGTAAGAACAGAACTACTTATGCTGTGAATTGTAATTCAAAAAGGTGAATAATAGAAATGCTTTGGATGGAGAAGAGTTCTTCACTCAGGTACAAAGAGATGGAATTTTCATAAGCACTCCATAATTACTGTTTATGTAAACTATACACAATAAATGCAAGGTCGGGCTGGAGGGAAAATAACACCACCCCCACCACTGCCACCCTAAAAAAAATAGAAAAAATATAGAATAGGATTTTAAAGATGAAGATATGTCAATGCATAGTGTCGGGCACAGTCACACGTGTGCACACATACAGAGGCTGGCAGCCGTTTTTCCAGATGACGTTACTGACGTTTTCCCTCCGTTTCCCAGGGACTCCTGGGACTCGCAGGTCTGTCTCGGCAGGCGGCAGCCCCAGCAGCGCTTCCTAACCGCCTGCAGGCACAAAGGCGGGAGGATACCTTTGTTTGCTGGCCTCGAAAGGTTGTAAAACTACAGATCATTAGAGATGCACCGAGGAGGCCTTCACACATTCTTTTGTCGCCTTAAAAGTCATGTAGTAAGATAACAAAGCCTGCATACTCACAGGGGCAGAAGCCTAGGGACATTAATTTGTAAGTGGGTACCTAACGCTTAAGTGGAGGGCACAGAGAAGCACCCCACTGTGTAGCCAGCTGCAGCCTTCCTGTTCTTCTGAATCAGGGCTTAAATGCCTCACACTTCTGCTTTTAACATGTTCTAAAGATAATCCCTCTTCAGTTTACTTCTTTCAACACACATTCAGCTAAAAGCAAGCTTTGAACAGACATCATTTATTATCCCTCCTTTACTACTTGCAGTAGTCCACAGCCATCCAGAAGGGAAAAACAAAACAAAAAAAAAGAGAAAGAAAAAAGATATTATGCTTCCTAAAGTATAATCCCAGAATCCTTAAAGAAGTGTGAAGACCTGCCACTTGTGTCTAGAAACATTTTGGTTTTTTCTGACAGGAAAATTGCATCTATCCTGTTTTTTTTCTTGTTGCATTAATAAAGGGATGGACACAGGCTGTAGGTAGTTGCAGCATCTAATCTACCTGTGTTTGGAGAAGTGCAATGTGTTAGACTATCAGATACACAGTACATTAATAGTTTAAGGAAATTTGCTCTAAGTAAATAATCAACTACTGTTTTTCTGCTCTTCAGAATGAAGTCATGACTATCACAGTTACACATTATCTGAACAAGGACACCATCAGTCTTAGCCAAAAAGCAAAATAAGTTCCACTTGCCCTTCCCTGCAAACTCATCTTACAGGATTATATTCTAAACAGGATTCAATATTTGGTTTAGACATAAAATAATCACTGTATGTGCAATAATTTGTTACATGTGCCAAGGTACCTGTTCTCTGTGTTCACTGGAGCCTGTGGCATAGTCCAACTAAAGAGCAGCAGTGAAGCCCACCAACATATCATGATCCAGCATTGCTAGTTTGCAATTGCAGTGTCCTCAAAGCCATGATAACTAGATGACAGTATGAATCTGATTCCTGTGTGCTTTTAACAAAGTCTGAGATTAAACATCTTGGCTTTGAGAGCCTGCTTCCTTCCCCTGCCTCAGAGAAGAACAATATTACTCACTAAGAAAGGACAGAATTATCCTTCATTTATGGGTTTAATTATGCTTTTAACTCAGTAAGGAGTACATTTCTTTGTGCTTGAAGACAGAGAAAGTCATGCACAGAAGCCAATGCTAACATTGCTGACTGAGCCATGAGAGCACCACAGCTTTCCTCCTCTGTCCGAGTTTGCTCAGGGACTGGGGGAAGCGCATACCAGGGGGCTTGATGTAGTTATGCAAGAGCAAGAGAAGCATTTTATTCATCCTTTTCCCCATGCTTCTCAGACACACTCAGAAAGACCTCAGCCTGCTTGCACAAGTTCAGTCCTGCCACTTTTTACAGCAAGTTGAAAATCTGAAAGGGGTGGTAGGGAAGTCAAATTTAGGATCCTATTTCTCAACTATTTTATTACTACTCGTTCTGCAGGTCATTCAGCTAAAGTGGAGGTGAGTTCTGTGGTGGCTGCTTTTACCTAACCACTGGGATTTTGAAAATCCTCAAATGAATTGGATGCACTACTGTGTTGAATTATGAAAGGTCAAAAAATGCCTACTTTGCAGAGATGCAAAAGATAGGAAAGATGTTGCATTTCCAGTCTAAGAAACAACTGTAAAAACATACTTACACCACACGGCCTACAACCGGCAAAACCAAGACTTACAAAACTTGCTCAGCAAACCAAAAGTTTCTTGTTTAAATCTCTATCAGGTACCAAAGTTTTTCCTAAAGTTTATTTATTTCAATGGGACTGTTTTCAGACATTGTTTGGGTAGCCAGTGAAGATTTTGTAAAACAAAATACAAGGGTTTTTTTTTTGGCTGTTTTATTTTGGCTGAAATTTATTTATCAGCTAAAAGAGCACTCTTTTCTACTTGCTGCTAACTATGTTTCACCCTCTCAAAACACAAGTATTTAATAAACAGCGGGCGTTTGTGTTTAAATTCACTTCTATAAATCAAACTACATGATTAATTTTAACATCCACAGATAGAATTGCTTGTGAGATACAAATAAGATGATCATGTGAGTAGTGTTCCACCTTGTACTTGTTAGATTTTTTTAATAGTAAGTGTAGCCAGTGATTTAATCCTCCTGTACCTTGTATACACCCTCATTCTGGAAGAAAACACTTTGTTTTCTCTAATCTAAGCATTATGACACAATTACGTGACTCGTGTTGCCTGCAGCTGTTGACATTTGTCTCAAACAACTGGATACAATCATGTATCTGTGTATGTCCCTCTTCCCCTCCCTACTTTTAAAATGGTTTTTGCCCTGGCCTTCAAGGCAATGCTGAATCACACCATGCACTTCAGTGAACATGTTCTTTGAAGGTCTGGGTTTCTTTCTGTGGTTCTTGTTACATATAGCTCAAGTGACAACAAAGGAGAATTCCCCCGAGAGATTGCCTTGCATAGTTTCTTATACATTATGTTGCTTAGAAGTGCAGGAATCTGTATTGATTTCAGCTTACCAAGGACTAATGAAATAGCATGCATTGAAATTCTTATATACTGTACAGAGACAAGGCTATTGACCTGAAACTGGAATTCTTAGGGGAATGTTACATCTACAGTTGAGCACAATTGCAGCTATGCATTGCGCAGCTCAACTCAGGCCAACGAAATCTAAGCAGGGTAATATGCTTTAATTGTTCTGATCTAAATGATAAGCACAATTCAGTAGAAACCGAGCACACTAAGCTGCTGCTCCTTTTCCTAACCATCTGCCCTTTACAAAACATGCAGAATAAGCAGGAACAAAAAGTGACATCAGATCTGCAAAAGGAAGCTACTGTTTTAACCCTCAGAGGATAGTAATCTGGCATTTGTGGTCCACAGTATTCTGGAGGTAACTCTCACAAAAACCCTATACTGCAATCCATGAAGAGTTGGTCACAGTATCACACAGGTGCCACGTCCAATCTCCTCTTGAACACCTCCAGGGACGGTGACTCCACCACCTCCCTGGGCAGCCCATTCCAATGATGAACGACTCGCTCGGTGAAGAACTTTCTCCTCACCTCAAGTCTAAGCCTCCCCTGGCACAGCTTGAGACTAAAAAATTTACAATGAATATTTCACCTCAGTTAAACATGCAAGGGGAACCTCCCTGGGTTTATTCACAACCACCACTATTGGTAGCAGCCAGCACAGCCTGCTTCAGACTCATCACCAAAAGGGTGGTCCTTGGAAAGGTAATGGTACTTAGCTACTAAATGACATTCATTGACTGAACTCCACTTCTGAACTTAAGAAAAATCCAAAACAAACAAAAAAGAACAAATTCAAACTTTCAGATACTCATTGACTATTAGTTAACCATCTAAAGCTCCAATCAGGTAAATCAGCTTGTTAATTGAATATATTTAGAAATCTCTTACGTTAAATATATATGTATGCACCTTTTCAATTTACTCCCCCCCCCTTTAATATTAAACAAAATTCACAAGCTTTTTTGAAATAAAAACTTTTCATATTCAGATGTGTTTTTCTCTAGGAAGAAAAATAATTGTCAACAACATGGTTTTGGAATTTCCATTACAGCTTTGTTTTTAATTCTGAAATACTAGAAAGATAAAGCCTGATATTTTGCCTAAAGACCGATGTGGGTATTTGTGTGTGATGTGATATGTGCACACAGACACTTTCATGAATAGGTCAAAGGAGCAACACACATTTTGCTCAAAATGAAGCAAAAAATCAGCCAGGCAGAAAATAATTTTACTGTAAGATGAAATTAAGTAGTTCTTTTAAAATAACCCAAACAACAGCAAGAAAAGCCTACAAGAAAGTATGTGTCATCACTCCAACAAATCCTAAAAAGATGCAGCTAAAGTTCCTTCAAATCATCTATGATCAAAATGAACTGAAAACCAACTCTTGCCAACAGACAGTTGGAAGTTGAAGCCATTGCCCTGTCAGTGTTCACTTACATGCCCCCAGTGGTTTGGTGAAATCTGTTAATTTTATTACCTCTGACCATTTTTTCCAACAGGGGTATAAAACACATGCTTTCCTTTTCTACCTTAATGACCCTTTAATGGACACAAAGATACTGCATTAAGTGTTTGCAGAAGCAGGGAGAAAGAGCAATACATAACATCTAGTCACAAGTATTCAGTTTCTCACAGAGAACTCTCTCACATATGTAACAGCAGCCCCAGAACTGAGGACAAGCTAAAACATCTACTTTCCCTCTTCTAATTTTCTCTTTCTTTAACAACCCTCCACACAAGGTCTCCCCACATTTACACAACAGGCACCTGGATCTGCCTTCTTCCCAACAAGTTTCTACTGGTAAAGCTTTCACACATGAGCAACTCTGTCAAGGCCTGAAAGGAGCTGGAAGCCTTTCTTAAGAGGTCTTTTCACTCCCCATGAAGGTCCTGTCCTGTATCACTTGTGTAACCTCTACTGTGCACACAAGTGGGCCTGGTATCACTATGTCCATAAACACCATCATAAAAATCACATGCTTTGCAAAAAGCCAACAGTGAAGCTCTAGTAATCACTTCTGTTAGCATTTGGCTTGTAAACAGCAACCAGTTCAAAGGCAAAATGAACACTGCCACTTTTCGGAATCCAGCAAGCTCTCAGCATGCTGCAAGCTTATGAGAAATACAGAGCAAATGAAGTACAAGCTCAAAACTAACAATACTTCCACAAAGAAAAGAATCATTGAAAGAGCTCACAGTAGGATGAAAAATTAAGCAACACTTTTTCATAAGAGTGAAAAACTGAGGCAAGTTTTAACAGTGTTACCAACTTTTGTCCCAAGAGATGCTAAATCCTGTTAGGAGAGTCTACTAAATAAGTAACTATGTTGAAGCAGTAAAGATATTTGTCTAAAAGGAAAAAAAAATTATTTGAAAGAGGAGGACGAATATGATAGCCAAGAAAAATACTACGAGATACACTACTGAACAAAAAACAAGTCTGGTTTCTGTACCCTGTTCAGCAATGTTTTGCTCTACCAGTGTTGGATTATTGATGATGTTTTATTATAAGCATGGAGGACATTTGGCTTTCAGCTTCTCATAGATCTGACTTGTTCTTTTCCTTGCATATCAACAGATGCACACAGATTTATTTCCTGAGAAATCTTCAGACAGCAAGGTAATTCAAAAGACCCTGCTTAAGTCCAAGCAAAACTACAGGCAATGACAAGAAATAGCAGATGGTCATTCACTCAATAACAAAAATACATATTAAAACAGCCAGCCCAAACCAGATGTTATCATCTCCCTTACTGAAATTTTCTGCAACAAAGACTACGAAATATCATGTGGTAGTATCCTTACTGGTGTCAGTACTGTGTGATGCCGTCTATAAACCAAGGAGGTTAAATGTGTTTTATGTTGTGCTTCATCATATTGGTATTGACTGCATGCTCTGGAGAGCAAGGTATGAGGCCACTCACCCCAAGAGTGGAACTCCTCTGCTTAGCACTGAATGAAAGGCAAACGAACTGCTCCCACACACTGGCTGTCACGCTGGGCTGAACTGAAAGCTCACTCAGTTTTCCTGCTCACTCATTCAGTTCCTACAGCTCTCAGCTATGTTATTTACACCATGTAATGTCAGCTGTGAAGTAATTGCTGCCTTTAAGGAAGCAGAAAGGTCAGCAACTCATTTCACATAAATCACTGGGCAGCCAACATAGAAGAATCATCTCAGGGCTTCCTTGCAGCAGAAGCAAGGCTGGATGAGAATATGGGGCCAGGGCCAGTCTGATCTTCTTCAGGAACAGGAAGAAGAAAAGGAGCGGTGGATCTAGACTAAAGTTCCCCCCCCCCCCCCCAGACTGTAAAAATAATTGAGAACAAGGACAAGCCAGCTGAAGTGATACATGAACGGGGAAGAGCTGGGCACCAAGCACAGCTTTTGAAGTGGCTCTGCCTCCCCCAGCAGTTACTGCCTCCACCTGTATGCTGACCCCTCACAGCAGCAAACTTTCCAAGGTCTCAGCACACGTACAGCAGCAAACTGCAATGCTTTTGCTATGGCAAAGCTGTTTCTTTCTCTACACAATTATTTTGCTTAAGCAAAGTTGTATGTGCCTGTGTAATCTCAATGACAAGACTTCTCTAAGCTACTGAGGAAAGTATATCATCATTTTGTCCTTCTGTTTTCCAGTTTCCATCACTCCTGCCTATGGAGTTCGACATTTAACTAAACTACATTGAACTACTAAAGCTACTAAAACCATATTTATTACTTATTGTTGCAATGCATTTACAGGGTTTAAACATGATTATTTCCAACATTTCAGGACTATAAGACATGAAGCAGGCAGGACTGACATGTATATCTATACATGTATTACCCCTGCTTAAAAACAGTGTCTCAATAAATGGTTAGATTAGGTATTTGTTTCTGGGATTCTTACGAGGGCAGAAATGCTTCATGCCAAGTAGACTATCTACCTGTATGCCCGTGGGTCAGTTTAAGAAAGGTATTGAATAGGTTAGAAGTGTTATCATCAGTTCCATACAAACAGAACTAGCCCTTGAAACCAAAGGCACTTATCTTTTCCTCACAAGGCATGTGAACCAGTATCTTATGTCAACAAATGCAACCATGGAACACAGAGCTATCACCATGCAAACTGGTACACAAAACTCATCACACAGGGACAGAATAGGTGAAGAGGGAGTTTACATAGGACTTGACAAAACATTTATAATCACATGCCTGCCAACTAGTAAGAATTGACCTTGAAAACTCTTCCCTTCACTGTATCAAAAAAGCCCCCACCACAGCAGACAACCAAAACAAGCCAAAACCCCAATCCAAAGCCACATCAAACTGAACCCCACATCAAACCAAACCCCACAAACTCTGCTCATTTTAAGTGGCATTTAAATTATTGACTGCATCAGTGTGACATAGCCCAGCTGTCAGTAGGTAACAACTAAAAAAAATAAAGGAGTAAGAGGTATGCACAAATCAAGACTTAAGTATAGTGACTAAAAACCATGAGCTGTGTAATTAAGATGCTGACAGAGGCCTGAATCCCACTTGCAGTTTATTTTCCCATATCACCCTTCCTCAAGAGAAAACATTTCTCTTATCAAAGAGCTTACAGCATTATGACTTCAGCTGTCATTTTAAAAGTTAAGCCTTTTCAACTTTGTGATGTCAGTGGATTCCAACAGAAACATGAAATGCAATAAATTGTAAGTGTAATCTCTTCACAAAACACACAAACTAATCCTTGTTCCTACAATTGTTTTACTGTCCAATAAAAAACATTTACCGAGTACAAGTGAATTAAACGATCTGAAAGTCTCCATTGAAGTTAATTCCGAAATCATAGAATCAACAAGGTTGGAAAATACCTCAGAGATCATCAGATCCAACCTACTACCTAATACCTAATACCTCATGACTAACTAAACCATGGCTTCAAGTGCCACGTCCAATCCTTTTTTGAGCACCCCCAGGGACAGTGACTCCATGACCTCCCTGGGCAGCCCATTCCAATGGCCAACTACTTTTTTGTGAAGAACTTTCTCCTCACCTTGAGCCTAAACTTCCCCTGGTGCAGCTTGAGACTGCATCCTCTTGTTCTGGTGCCAGTTGCCTGGGAGAAGAGACCAGCCCCCACCTGGCTACAACCTCCCTCCAGAGAGTAATAAGGTCTCCCCTGAGCCTCCTCTTCTCCAGGCTAAACAATCCCAACTCCCTCAGCCTCTCCCCATAGGGATTGTGCTCAAGACCTCTCACCAGCCTTGCTGCCCTTCTCTGGACACGAAGTTTCTCAATGTCCTTCTTAAATTGAGGGGCCCAGAACTGGACACAGGACACAAGGTGTGGCCTAACCAGTGCTGAGTACAGGGGCACAATGACTTCCCTGCTCCTGCTGGCCATACTGTTTCTGATGCAGGCCAGGGTGCCATTGGCCTTCTTGGCCACCTGGGCACAGTGCTGGCTCATGTTCAGCCAGCTGTCAACCACTACCCCAGGTCCCTTTCTCCGCCACTCTGTCCCCAGCCTGTAGGGCTGCATGGGGTTGTTGTGACCAAAGTGCAGCACCCAGCACTTGGACTTCTTAAATGCCAAAATCCTTGATCTCACATGTTAAGTTACTTAAGAAAATGGAATTTTCAGCCTAAAACTATTTGAAAAGAGCTTTCCCTTCTTAGCTTAAAAACTAGCACTTTATTCCACTGTTTATATTACCCAAAGGGCCAAAGAATGCTACTTATGTACAACATATACATGTGTTTTCATGCATCTTTATCAGACTTAGTTTCTTATATGCAGATTCTGCTGCAAAGGCAGTTAGAGTGGAAGACTGTACAGAACTTAAAGACTACTACCTGTAAGGCAAGCTCACTGAAGAGCTCTTAAATACGTCATACAAAAACTTCCTGACTGACTTTCAGCACCTGATTCTAAAATCCAGAACACAGTACTATCTTCAGTTCTCCCTGCCCACAGTGTGTGCCTGGCCTAAAACCCCTCAGAAGCAGGAAAGACTTAAAGTGAAGTGATCTGATCCAGCATCTGAATCAGATCTGTGTTCCTTCAAATGTTTTTGTCAAATACATGTCAGTCTGGTAAGATCAGGCCCTCTCAAGCAGAACATGTCTACAGATCCACTTCAGCATAAGAACATCACTTACAGCATTGCAGTTTGCACAAAGGTTTAGATGAAGTTTTATGAAAGTAAGATCCCTGTACTACCAGACATAGCTTTGTCATGATTAGAAGCAGAGCTCTGCTGCTTAGAGCTCTGGGATGTGAACAAGATGGAAAAACAAGTGTCCACTAACAAACTCCAAACTAGTGTTTATACAGTAGAAAATATGTAAGATAAAGGGTAGGAGAACAGATTTAAAATAGCATCCATTAGCTACCAGAGCACACTAGCTCACCTATTACAGGTTACGTTTACCCTTGTCAGTTCATGCTTGGCTCTAAGGAACTGTCAAATAAGTAAGTTCCATTTAGTGCAGCTCTGAATACCATTATAATGAGGTCCTGGAATACTTTTGGAAATACTGAAGAGTTACTCAGTTTGCAATTGTGTAGCAACTGTGCACACACAGTAGTTCCTAAACATTAAAGAAAAACAAGACCCCACTCTGAAAAGAAACTGGTTCCACCACACACAGATGAATGTGGTGATACAATCCGGCCCTTAGCATTTTGGTTTGTTTTGTGTTTCACTGCCATGCAGCCAGACCCCAATTTTGTGGACCACATTCACAAACCAATTTTCACAATGGCATCTGAACTGCTGAGGGAGAAAGTACTACTTAGCACCACAAAGGAATAGTATTTTACAGACACAAATGAATTGTTTGTGGTTTCAGCCATTTGTATTACAATGTTAGCACAAACTAGCAAAAAAGTTTATCACCTCTGATTAGGGATAAAGAAAATTATGTTTTCAAAATTTCAGTAAATTGCTGTTTTGCTGCCCATTTATCTTTTGAGCCCAAAAATCATCATTCACTTTAATACTCCCAAAAGGTATCATACTTGGCACATGACCATCCTAGAGGGGAAATTTCCCGACATACTAGATTGTATCAACACAATTTGTCATTGAGCAATAATTCTTTGCATGCAAATATCTGGATAGACTCCAATAAAAACTGTGTAAAATGCTAAACTACAAACATTTTAATCTGGCAGACTGATGTGGAATGTTTGACTCCTGGCCTAGACCTCCCTTGTCAGAATGTTTTCCTGTTAGCATGTCACATTTATCATTATTGTTGTGGGTTATTTTTTTTTCTCTTTACATACAAAAGCATTTTAATAAAAATCAACTTATCTGAAAGGAGAAAAAGAAAAAAACAGAAACCAAAACAACAAAACCAAACCCAAATGAGGACTACTACTTGAAGTTTTAATTGTCATAGTCCTAAATATATGGTAAATCCACAGCTGTTGAATTTATCCTAGTATTCTCTCCAGCTGAACATGTGCTTCCACTCTGAGTTTTAAACATTTCTTTTCATAGTTTCATAGTTTCATTCAGGGTTGGAAGGGACCACAAGGATCATCTAGTTCCAACCCCCCTGCCATGGGCAGGGACACCCCACACTAGATCAGGCTGGACAGAGCCTCATCCAGCCTGCTCTTAAACACCCCCAGGGACGGGGCCTCGACCACCTCCCTGGACAACACATTCCAGGGTTTCACCACTCTCATGGTGAAGAACCTCCTCCTCACATCTAGCCTGAATCTCCCCACCTCCAGCTTCATTCCATCCCCCCTAGTCCTTTCACTACCTGAGATCCTGAGAAGTCCTTCCCCAGCCTTCCTGTAGGCCCCCTTCAGATACTGGAAGGCCACAATTAGGTCACCTCGGAGCCTTCTCTTCTGCAGACTGAACAGCCCCAACTCCTTCAGTCTGTCCTCATAGGAGAGGTGCTCCAGCCCTCTGATCATCCTTGTGGCCCTTCTCTGGACACGTTCCAGCACCTCCACATCCCTCTTGTAATCTTGTAATCCCTAAAGAGCAGCAAAGCAGTATTTTCAAATCAGAGGATGGTAGTAGACAAAATATTCTACTTTTAAGTCTGCAGACAGTCTGAGAAGGTGAGTTGGTTCAATCACCTAAGTGGTGCAATTCAGGATGGTAACTTCAGTGTCGAAGTGCAAAAATGCTCACAATAATGTTTAGCTCACGATCTGGTTTATACTGTAATCTCTGAGTTTTTCCATGTGTCAACCACCATGACCATTTATTATTTAGAGAATGTTAAAACATTTCAAGCTGCATAAATGTGGTAACATCACAAAGAAAAATGTTTTTAGGTAACACAGAATTGGTTTTGGATTGCCTTATTTACCACTGCATCTTCTCATTAAAACCCTTCATATGAAACTAGTGCATAGTTTCATAGTTTCATAGTTTCATAGTTTCATTCAGGGTTGGAAGGGACCACAAGGATCATCTAGTTCCAACCCCCCTGCCATGGGCAGGGACACCCCACACTAGATCAGGCTGGACAGAGCCTCATCCAGCCTGCTCTTAAACACCCCCAGGGACGGGGCCTCGACCACCTCCCTGGACAACCCATTCCAGGGTTTCACCACTCTCATGGTGAAGAACCTCCTCCTCACATCCAGCCTGAATCTCCCCACCTCCAGCTTCATTCCATTCCCCCTAGTCCTATTACTACCTGATATCCTGAGAAGTCCTTCCCCAGCCTTCCTGTAGGCCCCCTTCAGATACTGGAAGGCGACAATTAGGTCTCCTCGGAGCCTTCTCTTCTGCAGACTGTACAGCCCCAACTCCTTCAGTCTGTCCTCATAGGAGAGGTGCTCCAGCCCTCTGATCATCCTCGTGGCCCTTCTCTGGACACGTTCCAGCACCTCCACATCCCTCTTGTAATAGGGGCTCCAGAACTGGACACAGTACTCCAGGTGGGGTCTCACCAGGGCTGAGTAGAGGGGGAGGATCACCTCCCTCGACCTGCTAGCCACACTTCTCCTGATGCAGCCCAGGATCTGATTGGCTTTGCGGGCTGCAAGTGCACACTGAGAGCTCATGTTGAGCTTTCTGTCCACCAGCACCCCCAAGTCTCTCTCCTCAGGGCTACCCTCCAGCCAGTCACTGCCCAGCCTGTATTTGTGCCTGGGATTGCCTCGACCCAGATGCAGGACCCTGCACTTGCTCTTATTGAACTTCATGAGGTTGGCCTGTGCCCACCTCTCCAGCCTGTCAAGGTCCCTCTGGATGGCCTCCCTTCCCTCCAGCGTGTCTGCTGCACCACACAGCTTGGTGTCATCAGCAAACTTGCTGAGGGTGCACTCAATGCCACTGTCCATGTCCCCCACAAAGATGTTGAATAAGACAGGTCCCAGGACTGATCCCTGAGGGACTCCACTTGTCACTGGCCTCCACTGGGACATGGAGCCATTGACAGCCACTCTTTGGGTGCGGCCATCAAGCCAGTTCCTTATCCATCTAGTGGTCCACCCATCAAACCCATGTGTCACCAGTTTGGAGACCAGGATGTGGTGTGGGACAGTGTCAAAGGCTTTGCTCAGGTCCAGGTAAACGACATCAGTTGCTCGCCCCTCATCTATTAATTTTGTCACCTGCTCATAGAAGGCCACCAGGTTGGTCAGGCAGGATTTGCCCTTGGCAAAGCCATGCTGACTGCTCCCAATCACCTCTTCACTATTCTTTTGAGCGAGCAGTGACTCCAGGAGGATCTGTTCCATGATCTTTCCAGGCACAGAGGTGAGACTGACTGGCCTGTAGTTCCCTGGTTCCTCCTTCTTGCCCTTTTTGAAGATGGGGGCAATGTTTCCCCTTTTCCAGTCTGTGGGGACTTCCCCAGACTGCCAGGACTTTTGAAATATAATAGAGAGGGGTTTAGCAACCTCATCTGCCAGTTCTCTCAGTACCCGTGGGTGTAACCCGTCGGGTCCCATGGACTTGAACACTTTCAGGTTCTTCAGATGATCACGAACCTGATCTGCACTTACAATGGGCAGTTCTTCCTCCCCGTCCCTGGCTTTGACTTCCATAACATCAGGAGTGTGGCTAGAGGCCCTTGCAGTGAAGACTGAGGTAAAGAAGTTATTAAGTACCTCAGCCTTTTCCTCATCACATGTGACCATGTCACCATTTTCCTTTCTGAGGGGGCCCACACCCTCCCTAGTCTTCTTCTTCCCATTAATATACCTGTAAAAGTTCTTAGTATTCCCTTTAATCTCCCTGGCTAGATTCAACTCAAACTCTGCTTTGGCTTTCCTGACCAGGACTCTTGCTGCTCGGGCAGCTTCCTTGTATTCCCCCTGTTCTACCTGTCCTTCCCTCCACTTCCTGTAGAGTTTCCTTTTAAGTAATAGTGTGTCCAGTAGCTCCTTGCCCATCCAGGCAGGCCTCCTAGCATTCTTACCTGCTTTTCTCTTTGTTGGTACACAGAGCTCCTGGACACAGAGGAGGTGGTCCTTGAATGCTGACCAGCTGTCCTGGGTCCCTCTTCCCTCCAGGGCTTTGTCCCACGACACTTTGGCTAGCAGATCCCTGAAGCGATCAAAATCTGCATGCCTAAAGTCTAGGGTCATGAGCTTGGAATACTTCCTCCTGATTGCCCTGAGGATGTTAAATTCAACTGCTTCATGGTCACTGCAGCCAAGGCCGTCTATGAGCCTCACATTGCTTACCAGCCCTTCCCTGTTGGTGAGAACAAGGTCCAGCATAGCACCATTTCTTGTTGGTTCCTCCACCATTTGGAGGAGGAAGTTGTCTTCTATGCAGTCCAGGAACATCCTGGATTGCTGGTGCCTTGCTGTGTTGTCCCTCCAGCAGATATCCGGGTGGTTGAAATCACCCATGAGGACCAGGGCTTGTGACCTGGAAGCTGCTTCTATTTGCCTATGGAGGGCCTCATCTGCTTGGATCTGCTGGTCAGGTGGCCTGTAGGAGACCCCCACAGTAATATCTTCTTCCCCTGTCCTGCCTTTAATTTTGACCCATACACTCTCAACTAGTTTATCATCCCTCCCCAGTTGGAGCTCCACTGATTCCAACTGGCTACTGACATAGAGGGCAACACCCCCTCCTCTCCTTCCCTGCCTATCCTTCCTAAAGATTTTATACCCATCTATGCCTACATCCCAGTCATGGGATTCATCCCACCAAGTTTCAGTAACAGCCACTATGTCGTGGCATCCCAGCAGCACAGTGGCCCTTAACTCATCCTGTTTGTTGCCCAAGCTGCGCGCATTCGCATAGAAGCACTTCAGCTGGGCTGGCCCTGTCCTCCTCTTGTGCCAAATCCCCTCGGTTTCCACAGAATGTCCTGGTGGATCATTCGTGGTTTGCCTCAGGGTAGCAAGTTGAGAGCATAGCTGGCTTCAGATTAAGTCCTGAAAATCTGTGAAGATTGGCTCAATGGGGTGCCTTAATTGGCAGCTTTTAAGCAAGCATGTTAGCTTCATAAACTAACATACATAATCATAGTAATAGCAAAGCTGAGCTGACCTGCATTGTGCTACACCTGCAACTGACTTGGGTTCACATAAACAAAATTTAACTTTGCAACCTAAACTAAGGGTGGCAAAATTCAGCATAGCACTGCTAGCAATAAGAAGCAGAGTGGGCATGGGCAGTGTCACATGATGAACACAGAGATGTTTTAAAACAGTAAATGAAAGGACTCCCAGGCTTTTGGAGATCTGTGGGAAAGAAGAGTAACTGAGCAAGGACAGGTATGACTGAAGCTCCTGGTGTGTACGTGGGTGGTGAAGGCATGTGGGTGAAAGTGGGAAAAGGCTTTTAACAGCAAGGAGTCAAAAAATAGCTGAGAGACTAGCAAAGGTGCCATCAGAAGGGGATGGGATATATGTGGAATCAACAAAAGACAATACAAAACAAACAAGCCCTCTCTTCTAGGCTACTATTCCTCAGGAAAGCATCACAATTAAAGTAAGGGGAGGAAAAACAGATCAAACAACTGAATGAAACTATTAAATGCTTCCCCAATATATTCACTTGCTTATACCACTTCAGTGTATATATTCATCACCCAGAAGTTAAATACCATAATATTCAAACCAATAGACATTTGCAGTATTCACTATGGAGAAGATGAACATTTATGACAACTAATTTTTTTAAATACCTGAAGTGTACATTTAAATTGTGGGGTTTTTTTTCCTCTCATGTGTCTTTATTCTGAAAGCCTTCCTAAGAAGAAAACATAAACCCCACAAAGTCACTTCCCTTTCTTCAGTTGAGATCTTCCTAAGACAAAATACCTATGACCTTTTCTCCTAATACATGAATACAAATTCCATTCTCTCGTCCCAGAGAAAAAAAGCAAGTTTCGAGTAAGCATGATTCCACACTAGCATTCATCCACCTCTTGAGTACCCTTAGTTGTGTAAACATTTCTGGCAGAGCCAAGCACTGAAATGGCTGTGTGACAGATGGTACGTCTGACAGTTCACATGTCCCCAAGTCTGGCATGAAAAAATACCTGATGAAGAACAGCATTTCCTGTTACAGATTTCTAGGGGCTAGGGAGTTTCTAAAGGGTTGCATTTGTTGTGTTTTGAGCTTTTTTGTTGCTTTGGGTGGGTTTTTTTTTGTTGTTGTTTGTTTTTTAAAACCTATCTGTATTTAAGTAAAAGCTCTGAATTGCTTGCCTAACCCCCCTTCTCCTTCCCTGCTTAGTGTGTCTCTGGAGGCAATGAGGCAAAAAAATGATTGTTAACTCTGCAACGGTGTCATGCCTTAACATGCTTCTCAGAATTTTACAGTTTAACTAATAGTCTTGTAGCCTATCCTTCCCTCTGCCAAATCAGAAAAAAAAAAAGAAGGTATATATTAAATATATTTTGTTTTAAAAAACTAAGTTAATTTGAACTCCCCTTTTTAACATCTGCTCAGGAATTTTACCAGATTCTGCTTCATCACATTAAAAAAAAAATACAGGAACCTAGGTACTTCTAAGTACTTCACTTACATAATCATGTATGGCAAAATCTGTAAATATACTTAGCTTCTGTTTTCAAGCAAGCAGCCACAAGAGCAACAAAACACTAACTTCCTTGTCACTTTGGTTTAAAAGACAGAAGAGATAGCCTGAACACAACTCAATGAAAATCTAAGCACCAACACTCCATGCGATTGAAAATGAAATATTCTAGAAGTCTGCCACAATTATTGTCTTCATGAATTTGTATTTCTTGCATTAAAACAAACATAACTTCCTTGGAGGGAACCTAATAGCTTTCACTATTTTGTTTGAGGATGATGAAGACAATCTCTTGTGGCATCGTGCCACTTAGTTTTACCCACTTAGTTTAAATTAATTACCTAGGCTCTCTCCAATGCTCCTTCACAGGACATCAAGCAAGCTGTCCAGGTAAAGAGAGGGCTAAGCAAAAGCCTTTTCCTCACTGCAGCTTTGCAGACTCCAAGACTGGAAAGCTCCCAAAGCTGGCAAAAGACACTGCTTACATGCTGACAAAATATGCCTTGATAATTGGATGAAGGGACTTGCCAGCCAGCTGATGGCAAGCAAAACTGTATTGCATGACCCTCTTAGGAAAGCTTGGTAACAGTACAAGTTGGCCAGAGATGGTCATGGAGATTAGTAGAAAAGACCTGATTTTGCTAAAATGCTAATGCAATAAAGTCCTGAAGATATAAAAAAATTTATAACTCCCTCCTGCCAAGGTTTATATATAAAGATTATTGTAACTACTTCTTATTACTCACACTGTCATCACCAAAGGAATTTAATTAGTAACATGTCCCTCAAACTAAAAACCCAGAAAGCTTTACCGTTTCAGAAAACCCCAACAAAACCAAACAAAAAACCCAAGAAAAAAGCCCATGGAAAACAAACCAAAAAAGCCCATTTTAGCTCCTTGCACTTCTCATGGCAAACTGTCAGCTCTTTACAGTCACAGCAAGCCACCCTAGGAGAAGGTAATGGCTCTTAAAGCTGTTTCATGTCAACAAAAATTTTATTTACCCACATAATTAAGGGAGATCAAAAAGTTTCAAATAGCCTTTAACACGCTCAAAAGGAAACTTCTAGCATGGCAAGATACAAATTCCTAGTTAGAGGGTAGCTGTTTGAACCGTCCTCTCCTTATTGATACATTTGAAAGACATTCAAAGAAGCATCAGACTTCACTATGAGAAGCAAGAATAAAACTGCTTTGTTAGTTATTTCTCATAAAAAGCTTTTTGCTTGAAGCCTTGAATACAAGGCTTCTTTTGGGTTTATGGGCATCACGTCATGATTTCACCAACACAGACTGTTTCTGGTGATGTCAATCTCTTTGTAAGTGCTTATTAAGCAGGTTTTATCAATGGATTAAGACACAGCTCAGCTGCCAAGAGCAGCAGAATAAATTTTAGATCAAAGCATATAATCAACAGACATAACAGGTGACTAAGTACCATCTGTCAGCATATTACTCTATGACATAGAAGGTGCATGTATATAAAAACAGCGGTGCGGAGATGATAATACTTCTCCCCACACTTTTCTTTTGAGTATCATGATCAGCTAGTGTCAGAGTTGAGAACATGCCAGAAAAATTGAACCAGCCAGGGCCAATACATGATATAAGCCAAGTTTTCCAGAATTATCTTTTAGAAGATTTGCATTCATGAATTGGCATAGTTCCTTGCTGCATGGTGATGCTGACTTTTTGTGAAATCTCCTGGGTTTGGCTTGTGCTGAATGAATTGCTATTCCACCCTAAAGTCAGTCAGTTTGATTATTACAAATGCTAAGTTGTTCTCCTTTATTTAAACTAGTGAGAAGAGCACTTAAGTAGGTTTTCCAAAATAAATAACATGAAAAATAAGTCTCAGGCTTAAGTAGGTGGTAAAGATATATCACTCACCACATTAACAGTTGACATTAAAAAAATATCCTGGAGTTGCATGAAATACTCAATTCGCCCTATCTGGCAGATTTGAAAAGAAAATCTCTTTTAAATGAGAACCATAACAACTAAGTGTGAATTTGGATATTGCCAGAAGCATGAACCATTTAGTCATTCTCTTACAGCAAGGCATTCACAAATGGCAAGATTTTTCTTTCCTATGACATAATTTTCAGCAATATCAGCCCTTAAACTCCACACTCCACCATCAGCTCTTTGGACTGGTAAAGACTCAATACAATTCCATCTCTGAAACCCACCAACCTCATCCCATAGCAGAGCACAATGCTTGTCTAGCTCCAAACATACTGAGCCAAGACTGCCTCCCCACTCTCCACTGCAGATTCTGCTTTGAAGACCTTGCTTCCCTAATCCTAAACCTAGACTGAAGCACAGAAAGAAGGGTCCAGTTTTCAGAACACACTGAGCAGCAGACCCATCCTCAGCTCAGCCCACCTCCTACATACACACATATTTTCTTGCCTTTCAAATAACTACACTGGTTTCATTCTGTGCTTTCCAAGAGTACATTGTAATTCTTGATCTGGATATGTAACCTAGCTGTGTTTCAAGTTAGCATAAGAAAGAAATACCACATATCAGCTCCTGCTCTGTAACGAGCAGGATACTCCACTCATAAAATATTCACCCTCCTCCCTCAAGTTCTTTTTTTTTTTTTTTTAAATGAAAAAAAAAATTAAAATCAAACTATTCTTCAATCTAAACCAAAATAAAATCATGAATGAACAGGCAATAAATTGCAACTTTTTCAAGTTTACTGTTGGCCTGTTCAGAGAAGTCAGACTCAAGGCTTAAGTGATAAATACAGCAAGGCAAGGCAAATAATTTATACTCCTTATGGTCTACACCAGCCTAAGATAATCTGTGGTGTTTTTCACTCCCTATTCATCAAGGCTACTGATTTGCTATAGAACACTAAGATCTAAAAGTGCATACTGTAAAGTCAGTAAGCAGATTTCATATCCATAAATTAAATCCCACTCTTACAAATCAGCTATCTACCCCATTCACGAGCACTTTAAACTGGTCCCTCCTCAGGCATGGAGGATATTTTAAACTTCAAAGTTAATCCTCTCTTCATGTGGATTAATTGCTGCAGGAGCTTGCAAATCTTTCTGAATACTCTTGACCAGCTGTTAAGATGCAACAATTTCCTTTATTTATTCCTCAAAATGAAAAATGCATTCTTGTCTTGTATTAACCCTATCCCTGCTAAAACACAAGTATTATGAGCTGGGAGTTTGCACTACTGCATTATAGTCTACATTCTGGTTGTATGCTTCATATAGGTGATGATAAGGGAGGGATAAGTAAATGTTGGTACTCATAACAGAGAACATATCAAATTAACTGCAAACTGAGTTTTACATATATGAAAACTAAGAATTTTAGATTGAAAGAGGCCTTATTAACATATGAAATAATTGTTAAATGTAAGAAACAGTCACACTGAAACACTTAATGAAGTCAGGATCTCAAATGTTACCTATCTTCCTTTGAATCAACATTACACCATAGAAGAACTCAGAACTTCAATTTCTGAGATACTGATTATTTGGGACTACATAAACTTAATATCTCAAGAGGCCTCACTTGCCTAGTTTCAGAAGAACTACACATGTGTGATGAGCCTATAGTCTCAGAATACATGGAAATATAGAATAGAATAGAATTAACCAGGTTGGAAAAGACCTTCGAGATCATCAAGTCCAACCTATCACCCAACACCATCCAATCAACTAAACCATGGCACCAAGTGCCTCATCCTGTCTCTTCTTAAACACCTCCAATGACGGCAACTCCACCACCTCCCTGGGCAGCACATTCCAATGGCCAATCACTCTTTCTGTGTCGAACTTCTTCCTATAACCTCCAGCCTAAACCTCCCCTGGTGCAACTTGAGGCTGTGTCCTCTTGTTCTATCCTCTCTTGGCTCCGGAGCACTGATGATGCTGAAAAGATCTTTGCCTCTCTAGTCGCCCCTTGCCATTCTCCAGTGTTTTAATGGAGATTATGCCCCCTTCTCCCATGATCCAATCACTACAGCTACTTAATTAGATAACAACTTAATGCCAGAATTAAGTTAGATTAATGTAATAGATACAATGGTCCTCTTCCATGTTCTGGGTAATCAACGTCTCAGTGATGTTAGACGAAAGCAAATTTGTTCAATTAATATCTGTGTTTTGTTGGAATACTTTTGAAAGTGCTACCTATATGATAACAGAGGTGTCAGCAAATTGGGGAGCTAGCATAGACAGGTATAGGGCAATTGTGCTGTAGCTTGATCACTGCTACTCTTAACAGCTTCACTGTGCGCAAGAGCCATGAGCCATTTGGCCAATGTCACAAAAGCTTCAAAGAGTAACTTTCAGTACAAAATTGGAAGAGATCTGAACTCAGCTTCACACAGAAAGTACCACTCCCAAGAAGCAGTGAGGAGATACAAACAATGGCAGAGGGAACTAGAAGAAATTTGCAGTATTTTTTACAAAAGACTAAATAAATACTTACATTTCTGCTTTTCTACAGGCTACATGAAAATGCCCAGCTATCTTACAACCATTGGGAGAGGCTTCCACAAAAAATTAGCACTTCCATCACCATGCAGTTGAGAAATCCCTCCCTTAATTTCTGTGACTTCAGTAATATTATGCTTTAATTGTAGCCAGGAAGGAGTTGGTCTCTTCTCTCAAGCAACCAGCACCAGAACAAGAGGACACAGTCTCAAGCTGCAGCAGGGGAAGTTTAAGCTCGAGGTGAGGAGAAAGTTCTTCACTGAGAGTGTCATTCGTCATTGGAATGTGCTGCCCAGGGGGGTGGTGGAGTCACCATCCCTGGAGGTGTTCAAGAGGGGACTGGACGTGGCATGGACATGGCACTTGGTGCCATGGTTTAGTCATGGGGTCTGTGGTGACAGATTGGACTTGATGATCTTTGAGGTCTCTTCCAACCTTGGTGATTCTGTGATTCTGTAATAGCCTTCTCTTCTGCTCTACTGTTGTGTATTTTTCTTTCTAGTTGGCCAAGAATATTTAGGAAATTTCACTGTCAGTTCAGGTTCCCTTGGGTTTATGGGAGAAGAGTATTTCATTTGCCTACCTACATAGACACATTGTCTCACCACCTGCAGTGTCCTGGCTCCTTGCCAACAGGCATATGTAACTGTGAAACTAATCATTGTTTGCTATTACAGCATCTTAAAGAGTGCATAGTGATGCAAACATTTGCAAAGCAAATGGAGATCTACTAAAACCAAACCAACAAAACTAAACAAAAGCAAACCACCAAAATTCAAAAAACTTCCAAGGGCTGAACTTGTCTGTTCCATTCTAAGCAAAGAGAAGTTATTGCAAAAGCAGTTAACTACTAATGAAAATCAGATAGCCTTGCTATAATTTGAATTTTCTAGAGGCATTGTGCCAATCACAAGAGAATCTGCAGGTTTTCAGCTAGTTAGGGTGAAGACATACAGAATTCCTAGCTTTTCATTTCTTGGGAACATAACTACTTTAGAACATGGAACGATCAAAACAGGGTAAGCAAGCACAGATCTGTGACTAACTTTCTACAAAAACACTTCCTGCGGACATTCTAATAGGCTAGTAGATGGAAGGTTTGCCTGGACAAGATGTATTAACATAAGGTTTTGGTATTTAGACAGACATGCTTTACTCTGCTTCAAGTTCTTAAGAAATAATACCTTAGCAGTAAATAATGAAGGGGAGATTGTAATCTTCTTAAAGATTCACCTGTGTGGTTTCTCAGCAGAAACTTTCTCAGACTTAGAGTAGCCAAAATAAGATTTTTGCAAATTCACATTCAAAAAGGGTTAAAGAGGAGAAGTCTGCACATTTCTGTTTTGATAATGCACCTAGTTAATTTGTCTCTTACTCTTCCATGATGAACTGAAGACCAGACAAAATTAGCTAAACACCACAATTAAAATAAAATGTTAATACTATGCTACTCTGTGCTGCCCTAGACCTTTGATTTCACCTGAGTACCTCAGAAGGTTTATAAATATATATAAATACTCTTTTAAAAATAAAAATCACCTCAACCAAACAGCCATTAACAAAAGCCAAATGGACTCCTGCCTGCCAGCTTATAACCTAAAAACCCCAAATACCTGGCCCCTTATCCTCCAGGGTTTCTACATGCACATAACAAGTCTCCCATAATTTTCAGGCATGTGTTTTGAATATTTGGATTCTAATTTCACAAGTAAAAATGAAATTAATTTATATCCATGGAAAAGCATCTCTTGTTTTTTTCAAGTATATAACTTAAAAGACAGTAGGGCTTTCTCTTATTTATCATGTGATTAGGGAATAAAAACACCAGAATCCATTATCTTGATTGAAGAAATACGGACAGAAGGCAAACATGAACCTCTTCTGTAATAATCAGAGCAACAGAAAGTACTCAATAGGTGTATTATCTTTAAATTAAACTCTTACTTCAATTCTCAGAGCACTTGTAACTCACAATCAGCAAGAGCAAAAGCATGCCAACATTTGAAACAAATGCTCATCTCTGTTGGATTTTCAGAGTTTGTGTTACAAACTGCTACTTCTAAACCAGACAGTTCCTGTGCAAGCTTTGTTTGCCTGGATGGTACAGTGCCTATAGCTGCTGCGCCATGAAACTGCTTCTTTAAAGAAGAAATATACAAGATCTCATTAGCCTTTTTGATCTGGCAAATGTCAGACTTAAGGTGTGTTTGTTGTATCACCCTGCAATTATAAGTAATATGAAAACCTCAAATAACTTATCAGTTATACAAGAGAAAACCAATCATAATTATGTTCTCAGCCATACTATCTTGACATTGTGTTGCTCTAACTACTGCTTTCATTGTCTGCAAAACCACAATTCTTCCAAAAATTTGTAACATCATTTGCCAGCTTCCTTAACTGGAAAACAAACAACTTATCAGCTCCAAGTACTTTAAATTCATACATTCATTAAAGCCAGGGAGTGTTCTAAGCATGTCTTCATGGCCTTAACTTAGCCAAGAAATGGACACTGCTTCAACAATAATTAAACAATAATTAAAACCCACTTTACTACTTAGCCTGCAAGTTGAATTTCATGTATTCACATTTCAGAATCCTTTAACTTTCTAGTCTGATACAGCTCTATGGTGAATGCTGGTCCATAAAGGAGAAGATACTGTCCAAAAATAAGCTGAATAGGGAACAGCATATGCTGTGTTCTTGTAAATGTTGACCCCCTAAGGATATGCTTTCACTGTAGTTACTCCAGGCTCCTACTTAGCTGCTGCCCTTTCTCACCCACAAATAAAAAAAAAATTCTTCCTTTCATATTTAAAAGGACTGTAAAGCCTAAGGCTAATTGTTGCTACTTGACCTCCCACATGATTTCCCCAAAGAACTTACAAGGAGACGCACTTTCCCCACAATTTGTTGTGAAAAAATGTAAGGTAGCTTTGATTTTTTTCCTGTGCAAAAAGAAAAGAGCCACATTTCCAGTAACACCAATGATACACACAGGATTACCACTGGGGACACAACAATCCAAATTAATCTCTGCAATGTGATGATTAAGGCACAGGATTGAGTTACCCAGGCAAGGTTGCAGGTCCACACTCTCCTGTGAAGGTGGAAGAGCCAGTTTAGAGCTCCCTGGTGTCTCTTGCATATTTTTGCACTGCAGTCTCTAACTGAAGGTCTACCCCTGCCTCCCTCCCAGGCCACCACAGTTTGCATTTCAGAGGATAAATATTACACCAGTTCAGCTTGCAAGGCAGCTTCAGAAAACACATGGAGAACCGATGGGGAAGCCAAAAGCAATGATTTGTGGGAATGAGCAACAAACTTTTAATCTGCACTCACCACACAAAACCCCCCAACCCCAAATTTATGGCAGGATGCATCTCAAATCAGGCCTGCAAGCTTAAACATGCTGTGAGATACTGACAGTAGTAGTAAAACAAAACCTTTTCCCCTGTTTTTGCAAGCTTTTAACTATTTTCAGTTGAAAATTCAAAGCACCAAAGAGAAATAAGAAGCAACAGATTTAAAAAGATAAAAACTTCGTATGGGAAAACTTTCTCCAGCCCCAAGAGAGCTGACTGAGGCATATTCCTCCCCACTGGCCACAGTGAAGGGAAAGGGTCCTATGATCCAGAATCTGTATATTGTTTTATAGATTGTGGGCTCAATTCCTTACTAACCCAAGAAGGACAAAGGAATTAAAGACTAGATGGCATACACGCAAAAGGTACATTTCAAGATGTGAACTGTGAATTAATAAATTCAAGCACAAGGATTTTTGCCTCCAATGCACCCAGACAATAGCTTTTTAAATTATTAATTGCATCTTCCATGTAGAAGAGATCTCTGAAAACTAAACAGCAATTTAAATGTAAAACTTCAGTATTCCAATGTAGATAACATCTTAGTAAAGAGGGGGTTGGTTGACTTTTCACTATAAATTCTTTTAAACTAAGTCAGCCAAAACCCTCATGGTGCTTCCACCATTGCATTTTATAAAAATAAAATGGTCTGTTATCAGCATAGCAATGCTCCCAAAACAAATCACAGTACTAATCATCTTAGTTATGCCAGGAAAACTTCCTGCTGTAGACAGACAATTAATCACATCTGAAGTTCTACCCAACCTGCAAAGAAAGGTATTTCGTGTGTGGTTACCCCGTGCAGTAGAGCATTGGCATATACCCACAGGGTAGTGTCAAACGAGGCAGTGCTAAAACTAAAAGCATCTGCTTTAGCATGGTGCTCTTCCCAAAGTAATTAGACCTGCTGAAATCATCTCCCTCTACAAGGCATTCACTAGGAAACTTTTCAGAAAGAGGTATGAAAAAGGAAATTAACCGTTTTTAAAACTCCAGTTATGAAAGGGTCTGACATATGCAGCAGTCAGGGGAGAGAAACCACCACAACATTTGTTTTTAAAAAACCCTTACTGCTCTTTATACCTTGTTAAGGATTATTTTCCTCCACAGTAAATTAACTAAACTGAATATTTTCTAGCAATGTAAGTGACTGTTCTGGGGAGTTTTGACCTTAACTTGATCTTAGAATAATATTCGGCACTACATCCTTTGAAAATTCACAGATATCTGAAGAGATTTCATCTTGTTTGCCGACAGATCCCAAACTATAAGGAATATACTGTTTCTCCAAAGTGGGTCTGCTCTCTAGCACGTAAAAAGAAGTAATTTTTCAGGTTCTTCACTTTCAAAATCATAAAGAATGCAGAAAGTCCAAAATAAACACATATTCTAAAAGCTAAGTACACACACCAACTTCTCAACATACCTTGCAAGCATCCTAACAATTCTTATTTTCTACTGTTGGCAGAATACACAGGGATCTTTGTGTGACTGTTGTAACTTGCTCTGTAATTTCATGCCAAAACCAGAAACGTGGTAATGACATTGAATAGGTAATTAGTAACCATTAAAACAGTATACAAACTAGGGCGTAGCCAAGGTGCTAGCATCTGTCTAAGCCACCTGGAGGGATTTGGCTTCCTAACAAAGCATCAAAGATGGTGGTGCCTCAGTAAAAGTTTTTATAAATCACTGAGACGAGCTATCAAAGGGTAAAACAAACCAGAATTTCATGTTAAATCCCATCAGAAGAAAAATGTGAAGCAGAAGAAAAATTTTACAGCTTTACTGACTCTTAAAAAAATAAGCGCAACAAACTACCAAACAAAAAAAACCCACAAGAAAATCTAACAAAATTCATTACGGCCAGAGATTCAAGGAAAATGGGATTGGGGGTCTCGTTTCGGCCTGTCGTGGGTTTGGGTTTTTTTAATGTCAGAGATTGGAGATACTCTGTAGACTTCTCCACTTTCAAGTGCTTTGGGAAGACAGGGGACATGTAGTATGTGTCCCCCATGAAATACATAAAGTTTTTCTTTCCTGGGAAACAGAAACCAGCCCAGCTCCACAGTGACCACCTTTGCTTTGCTCCTAGCTACTAGCAGCTGTGAGATCAAGAGCTGAAATTCCACTTTATTCCTCCTCCTCAGTAGCTAATGGCAATTTTCCTTGCTTCTCTCCTACTCAAACAGGGAAGAGAATGAGGGAGAGATGATAAACCCTTGTGAACATGCTCATTACTTATATAATGTTTAAAATTGTAATTGTCATGTTCCCAAAGGATTAGCAGAGTATCGGAAACTTGGTAAGCTTTGATATCAGTCAAGTCTTGTACCAAATATTACCAGAAACATTTCCCCAGAAATGGAATCTTTCCATGTTTGAAAAAAGTTTTGGGACTTTATTACTCCTTGAGCAATATTATGAATGAAAACACATCCACTGTTTCAGTCAGATGAACGCAAACATAGACAGCCTTCAGAATCTCAACCTTTTTTCACTTTCTACAAAGCCAGATGCCAGTTACAGCGCTCACAACCTAGACTTGAATCACAGGCACATCACTGCAGTTTTTCCACCAGCATAACCCCTGCACTACATTAGAACAAGATCAAATAAACCAGCAATTCAGGCCTTCCAGGCAGTAAGTCAATCTCTAAATCCAAAGATTGCAAAAAATGGAGCAGAGAGCTTTATGTGGATGTGGTAAAAGGTGAGGTTAACTCTCCCAGAACACAGTGCTGTTTTCAAAGCCTAGTTTGTTCTAAAATTTACCTGAATTTACCTGATCATAGCTCTGCTACCAATCAAGTAGATGTCTCTCAGGAACTGTTTCCTTTTCTGGCTCATTCTTTATTTTAATGTAGTACAAGTAATTATTCCAAAGAGTATCTAATACAGATAGACTTGAAGGGACCAATTTATCTATTAACAGTTAGCACACCAACATGTCTGTACTTGTTCTTAAGCTGCCACAGTCCATAGCAATAAGGCGGCCATTTTAATAAAGTGAAATACACCCACAAGGATATGAAGCACAACCTCTACAATGCCTCAGCACTTTCCAGAGATACTGAATAATTTCAAGTCTTCTCAAGGGCAAACAAACTGAGAACATTAAACAACCCTGAAGAGCTGAATATATATACTTAAGATACACAAAGTGTCTGCTTATCAACTCAGAAACTTTAAAATCCTACACTTTCTGGTTATTTCCAGCTGCATTCTCTATCTGCTAACTAAAAAAAAAAAAAAAAAAAAGAACAAAAACACAGTCAGTCCTTTCTTACCTCAAGAGCTGATATTGTCTCTGCAAAGTCCAGTAAGCATCCAAATCTGTAACACAGCTAAGACAGAAGATCAGCCACTGCGTTGAAAAACACCAGCCCAACTCTCCACTCAGGCTCAAGTGTGCCCACCTGCTTTGCATTAAGTACCTCGTTAGAGCAGGTGAGGGGCTTTCCCTGACCTTTGCCAGGGAGTCATAAGGGCCCAGAAGTGGGAAGGAACATTGGAAAGAACAGCAGAAAAGGCACTACTTAGTTGTCTGGTGAATGGATTGTCTGCACTAAAGACAAGTCATCTTTGGTAATAGTAGCATTAAAGTCTGTACAGTGAGAAGCTCCTGTTCTAAAGGGAAACTGCACTTCTTATTTAGCCTTTCTGCTCCAGGTATTCTTATCCCTCTCTATCACATAATGCTCTATGCCAGACTTCTCAAAGGCAGCTGTCAAAGATTGAATGTATAGCACAAACATCAAAATGTATTGATGCCAGTGCCAGGACTACAGAGTCTGTAAATCTGCCGTGGTTGTTAAATGGTTAGCAAGCTTTCTGGTAAAAATGGGTCATAAGCGACAGTAAAATTATTGGCAGTGGAAAGGCACTGTAAAAGCAAATCAGGCAGGTCTTGGGTACTTGCAGGATTATGTACTAAAGGGAAACAGTCTTTACTATATCATAATTTAAAACATAGGTGAAAAATAGAGGCAAAAATTTCTCCTATAAGTTATATATAAGTGATACAAATCAACTTCTGATGTTCAAATAGCTGTACCCCGTTGTACAGGTTATGTATTTATTAAGTGGCAAAGCACTGTCAGTTTGAAAAGCAAAATTCAGCAATGCTGAAACTAGTAGTTAAATCCAGCCCTTGTCCTACTCATCATAAGCACATATAATTCTGCCAGAACAAACTGATGGCTTCTGAAGATCAGTCTGTAAGAGGTACTAATCGCTTAAGGTGCCTGTGGCACCAGTTACAAAACAGGTTACCTATAACAGGTGGAGAGAGTTTGACAGAATTAGCTCAAATTAGCATGTCAGAAAACATGACTTTCAGAATGATGTCAACCATTTCCAGTTTCCTCTTCTTTATGCAAGTTCCTTCTTCAGTCCAGCTGAGAGAAAAACAAGCAACACAAACCAGGTTTGGGTGTGCAGTAGGGTGAAGGGATAGTCTGACTTAAGAAGCTCACAAAATGCTTTTATTCTGTGCCAAATCCTTAAGGGCTTCTTTAAAATTCATCAACAGACAATAAGTTACAAAAAGAAGGGTGACATGAGTTCACACTAAAAAGACTTTTTTAACCTCTCCCTACCGTCTCCCCAGAGTTTTCTTTTCTGCCAAATGTTATCATTCGAGATAACCACACGGCATTAAGTTCACCATAACACCATAGCAAGAATCAAGCGTGCATTTGCTTCACAGACAACTCCTTTGGCATCTTTCATTTGGGATACAGAGCTTAATGAGCTACAAAGAGATATCATCAGTGCTAGATGAAGAATCTCAAAGCCTTGAACTGCAGTCTAAATACTAACCTAGTGTAAGGCAATTCTTTGCTCTCTGCAAATTTCTATGGGAAAGCATTGCTGCTAGAGGAAAGAACAACTGTTACAATGGCTGTTGGAGAGTACATGTAGAAGGCAGTGGACAGATCTCTTGTAGGTCACAGCACAGTGATACTGACTGTAAAAGCAGGCTTAGGATCACAGCTTTATTAGAATAAACCTTTATTAGAATAAATCAAACCAGGTTGGAAGAGACCTTCAAGATCATCGTGTCCAACCCATCAACCAATCCAACCCACCCAAACAGCTAACCCATGGCACCAAGCATGTTAATTATGATGGGAACTAAGGGATAAGCAGGAATATCATCAACATCCCCTTCTTTATTATAAGTGAGGCTCACTTTGATTGAAAGTTTCAAAGATACAGTTGAATTTTTCTACAAAAACATTAAGTATTTTAGTTCATAGGTAGCTTTTCATCACAGCATGTTGTAAATAAAGACATTTAGCCTTTTTTTTTTCCCCACCAGAAAATGACAAAACAGTATAAAATAGTTCTGATAACTTAAGGAGCACATAGGCCATGCTTAAGCCATTTCCCAGGGCTGCACAAAACATCATCAGTCAGGATCAGACCATGAGTCCTACTCCTGTTTCATGTCCTATCTGCAAGATTTGCTGCCTACAATATTAATAAGAAATGCCAGTTAAAAAACACATTCTCCCCTTTGGCAGACAGCAGATGTAGAGGGGTTCTTCTCTAACTAGCTGTGATGTTTCAAACAGACCTACTGTTTACATCACTGATGTTGTTTCACGTGGGCACTACAACAGTCTGTAAATGTTTGAGAAAATACTATTCTTGATTTCTGAGCTGACTGACATGTACAGAATGAGACGTGTCAATAGTCTGCTGATCTGTAAGACTTATGGAAGTTTTCCAATGTCACAGTAGTAGGGATCCTGTATGGCACAGTCTACATAAGGCACAAAAGCTTCTGCTGAAATACACTGACCTAAGGAAATGCCAGCAGCTAAGCTACATCACCTATTACAAACCTGTGAGAAAAATAAACTATGATCCTGTGTTTTTTTTTCTTGACTGTGATCTTATTTTTTTCATGTTTAATAGACCAAGGAGTGATGCTTTTCTGCTAGAAAAAGAAATCCCTTCCAAGTCAGCTAATAAACTCTTCTCATACATTAAGATTGTAATACCAGTTTTTGTATTATTTCCCATGCTCCAGAGCCATGACACATAGAAAGCAAACGATTTAGTGTACACTAAGAATAACATGCTTAGACAGTGACAAGTAATGCCATGAGGAAGCAAGCTCTCCTTTTAATGTGGCTCTGAGTAAAGCCCAGCAGATTTTTCTTTCCTCTTCTTCAATAGGAAAATGTCATTTTAATTGCTGCTGACAACACACTTAAGGAGTGGAATTACCAGGAGTGGAGGGGTGCAGAAGACTTAAGGCCCCTGTTGGTATTGACTCATGCTGTGTGTACAGAAAGTCATGTGCTAGGGAGTTGCTGTACCCCTGCTCTGCCTTTCTTCTGCCCTCCTTTTTGTAAAGTTCGTCCTACCTCTACTAATTTTCTGTCATGCATAATTTAAAATGGAAAATTTGTTATTCTTTATGAAACTAATAAGAGTAAAATGGAACTACAGTCAGAGAAATGTTTCTATAAAAACAGTACATTCCTACCACAGACAGCTGCTCTCCATGCATTTGGTCTTATCTATACAGATCCTTTGTCTGTGTATAATTTACAGAACTGTTAATTAGTGTCCCAATTCTGCAAGTGGCATGAAGCAATTTCTGTGACTGGTACCTACATTCTGTCTGATGCACCTTTGCTAATGAAAGCTGCACAACCTTGACTCCAAGTAACAAGAATATGTTTGCAGCACTGGCAGTTAAAGAACTTTTACATGAAAACTAATCTGAAATCAACCACATTGACAGAGGGCTTTTAAAAAAGTTGCTTTTCTAAGGCAGAATCTGGGCTACCACACATTTACACAATGAAAAGGAATGGTTCACTAGGAGCTTATTCTAAAATGAGGCCTTAAGTCACAAAGATACAGCAAAAGGTATATGCATACCAGTAAGCCACAACATACCAGCTATCTGTTGTTTTTATTGCATAGCCTGCATAGCAGTAATTACATCCAAGAGCATAAATTGAGGCTTTTTGAAGGTCTTTGTAGAACTACTTTCTGTGCTATCTCTTCAAACAATGCAAACTTATGACCAGAATCAGGAATTTTGCCTTACCATTTAGAGAAGCACATAGCAGTATTACAGGTTAGACAAGCTTTCTCAGTGTGTCAAGAATGCATAGCAACACCTATTCTGTAATCTGTTCATATCTTCTTTAAAAGGTAATTGATTCATGTCTTAGAAAACATTTACAAACTATAAAGTATATGACAGAAGTCATTAAACATCAGAGCAGATGTGTCCTACTCAAGATGTAGGAATGCAAACTAGGTCTCACTCACTTTTCTGTGTCTAACACACAGAGTGTCGCACAGCTGTATAAGGCATGATATAAATACATGCTTTAGAGTAATACAAAGCATAGTCACTAGTGGTGCCCCCCAGGGATCAGCATTGGGCCCCATCCTGTTCAATAGGTTTATTGATGATCTGGATGAAGGTATTGAGTCCATCATCAGTAAATTTGCAGATGACAGACCATCAGATACTGATAGTGTGGAGGTGGTAAAGGATTCAGAGATGATGATGTGGATTGCTCAGTGCTGATGGGAGTAAGGACAGCTACTGAGGCTCTAGAGAAGCAATGTTTCACTAAACTAGGGGGGAAGACAAACTTCTATGCATAATGAAAAATGAGATCCCCTGTATTGATTGACCAAATACAAAAGAACTACTGGGGTCATAAACAAGACAAATCAAAACAAAGGCAGAACATTGGAAAGGAGACAAGTAATGCTTTGTATAGAGACATGTAAGACAAGAGACAGCCTTATCCTATTAAGCATGGGCATTCTGTTTCCTTTCCCTGAGACTGACAAACACCAATCCAACAGCTGAGCTAGACCCTTTTGTACATCTGGTGTGTCTTGTGAAGTGAATCTGTGCTGCCATGTTACTCTTTTAACAGAGCAAAACATCCAGCAAAATAAAATGAGTTTTACTATTGGCCTGGCTAATTATTTCAAGTTCCCATGTTTAAGAGTAAAACACACCAAAAGAACAAAGTACTTAAAGGGTAGAACCACAGTACCAATCAGAAGTATTTCACAAACAACTGGAAATTGATACAGGCATTTCCTCAAAGCAGTATTCATAAACATGCATGTGTCTGCACTGTTACTATGCTTCTCTAACAGCTACAAAAGGTAGCATAGTCCAAAAATTCACTTTTCTGGCACGCAAAGAAAAGTTCACGTTTCAACATGAAGAATTCCAACTTTCAGAAAATAAATTTATGATTAATTTGACAATACATGCACAAGATACACATCTATATTAAACCAGCTGTGCTCAGATTAGAAAGATTTACCTGAACTATTTAATTAAAATGCTGATTTATACAGAATTCCCCCCAGATCAGTCAATAGGAATGCAAACCATCCAAAGTGGTAGGTCCTGTTCATTTAGACTGCTGAGATCCTTGCATTAAGGCAGCACAGAAAGGGAACAGCTACTCTTCACATCAAATTTTTCTGTCATGGCAAGCTGTTGGACTTTGCAAGTATCAACTTCAGTGATAGCTATGAAACATGTTGCTTGAAATTGAATTAAGATGCACATAACATTCATGTAAGACTTTTCCTGTTAGTTCTTTGACGTGATTGCATCTTTTTCCCAGAACAGACTTGTAAACCTAGCACATTCCTCAAGAATCAATAGCTTCTCAAATAGGTGAATCTCTCACATATCTATTACAGAATGAAAATCTTCTCTAGTTCCAATGGTGTAGTATATAAAACTGAGGCTAAAAATATCTCTTAAATTATCTTATCTTGGCAAAAGTACCTTGAACAGGTAGAGAATGTTAAACAGTTAAACTCTAATCCCTGAAAAGGAGTGTGACAGGAAAATTATATATAGTATTTGACAAAACATCATCAAATATCACCAATAAAAACCACCCCCAAACCTGCAAACAAGCTTAAATTATTCTTTGTATTAAAGATTTCTCCTTACAAGGTATTTTATGGATTTAACAATTTAATGTTGTAGTCAGCCACTTACAGTGGGTTGGACTTTAGGCCATTCCAAATTAAAAAAAACCAACAAATAAATTAATATGCAGAATTGTGAGGCTTAGGGAAAAAAAGTCTGAGTGAAAAGGAGTAAGAAGGGCAAAGGTAATGAGCACCAAATGTATGATCTTTTGAATATACATACTGCCTCTTGATTTACACTGAGAAAAATGACCCTATTTTATTTATTTAAAACATATTTGAAAAGTTCAACAGAGAGAGAAATCAGTGTTTGAAATTTTTTCTACAATACAGAAGTTAGTTACAAATGCAGAAATTTAGTTACAAAAAGTAACTAAAATGAAAATTTTGATGGTACCTTTTCCATTTTACCAACAATCTTTTCTGTGTCTAAAGTACTTCTTTCCAGTTTTAAAATTAACTCTAGTCACTCCTGCCACAAACTTGCTGTGAAGTTGAAATAAACAGCTGTCAAGTAAAATGAACTTTGAAACTCTGGGACTACAAAGAATACTTTCACTACCTATGGATATCTTACATTGCACTTCATTCCAAATAAGGTACAATTCAGCACACTTTTATGTACTGTAATATGATCACACACTGCACAGAAATTGCATAAGATTTCCTGAGCTAATATAATGTTTCCTGCTCTTGAGAGCCAGGATAACTGTATTATTCTGTTGGTTCAACCTGCTGTGTGTCAAAAAGATGTTGCTTGTTATTCCTAGGCTACTTGAAGGTGCTCAAAATGACAGCACAGCAAACAGTATTATTAGAAAATATTTTAATACAAACCTTTATTTAGAATAAACCTTTATTTAGAATAAACCAAACCAGGTTGGAAGAGACCTTCAAGATCATCGCGTCCAACCCATCAACCAATCCAACCCACCCAAACAGCTAACCCATGACACCAAGTACCCCATCAAGTCTCCTCCTGAACACCTCCAATGACGGCGACTCCACCACCTCCCTGGGCAGCCCATTCCAATAGGCAATCACTCTTTCTGTATAGAACTTCTTCCTAACATCCAACCTGAACCTCCCCTGGTGCAGCCTGAGACTGTGTCCTCTTGTTCTGGTACTGGGTGCCTGGGAGAAGAGACCATCATCCGCCTGTCTACAACCTCCCTTCAGGTAGTTGTAGAGAGTGATAAGTTCACCCCTGAGTCTCCTCTTCTCCAGGCTGAGCAACCCCAGCTCCCTCAGTCTTTCCTCATAGGGCTTTTGTTCCAAACCCCTCACCAACTTTGTTGCAAACTTGTTGCATGTATTTGCAAGATGACCAAAACTAATTCAAAGAAGCCTATATTCTTATCTTCTATTCCTCTTTCCAAAGTAATTTATATTTTCTTTATATTTGGTTCTAAATCATTGTTTTTCCCAGTGAACAAAACTTGATCCTAGTTTCCGTTAAACTCTTATTCCATCTTACTATCTATTGCATAAAGAACGTTTCTGTTATTAAATGTATTGAACATAACTGCTTTACAATATTCAAATAAAAGATTTAAAACTTATTGAGCTTTGTAACAGAGATGTTTTTTTAAAACATCTGCAACAGATTAAGCACAGAAAGCCTCTCTCCAGGGAAGCCAGAAGAGGCCCTGTGGTGTTTCCACACCCAGTCAATTAAAGGATTATTACTATTAAAACCCAAGTCTTTCTTTCATACTATAGATTTAAGCGCATTATCTGAAATTGGTAAGGATCATCTTTGCTTGTAAAATGCCAGTAGGCTTACTGACACCACATTTTCAACTAGACATCTTTGAGCCCAACACAAAGAAATGTGAGAGGCTTCTAAATAAGACAGACCAGACCTTATATCAGTTTCTATTAGTGCAGAAACACAGTTCCTATAGTTTGATTTCTCTTTTGATAGGACCAGTTATCATCAAATCCTTTCCATTATCTCTTCAACACCTAAGAACTTCTGTCCAAAACATACCTCACTTGTTGTGTCTAACACAATTTTTCCTAAGATGATAAACATGAACAATAGCTGGCAGGATCAAAAGCAGCTGTGGTCTGAATGTGGCTGTATATTGAAAAGAAAAAGTAAAAAAGGGGAAAAACTAAAGATGGTGAAAGAGCAGATGGATGCAACAAAGTACTTTGTAAAGTATTTACTTTACAGTACTTTACTTATGTAAAGTATTTTCTTTGAAGAAATACTAATTCTTTTTCACTTGACCAGCAAATACTGGATTAGTTATGAGTCCTGCCACGGCAGGTGGCACCTGTAGTTTTGATTGTCATAGGAAAACATTTAACTATACCTAAAAATCTTAGCTAATATAATGAAGCCAATTACAAAACCCTTGAAACAAAACTACCACCATAGATGTACAAAAACATATGTAGGCTTAACATTATTGCAAAGTAAAAAGGTGTTATCAAAAGCATGCTGATTTTATACAAAGTGATTAAATGCATACCTCAATGTTTACTACCATACCTAGGTTCCTTGTACAATATATTTAATCTTTTTATTTCTCATGCCAGGGTCCTTCCACATGTTCTTTTTAAGTCTTTGCATCTTTATTAGAGACCAAGGCAAGCCCTTTGCTATAGAAATATGCAATATTAGTGTGAGCTAAACAGTTAAAGATCTTTAGTAAAGCTTATTGAAGAGAAGGGGAGATAAGGCAAATAAAAGCTGGGATTTAGAATTTCACACATGGCCCTCATTTTCCTGATCACCTCCAGACAGACAGGAGCTAAATAACATTTTAGGAGTGTTACTGGTCCTGATTGTGCTGAATACAATTTCTCATGCAAAATGCACAGAACCAAAAATTTCTGTGTATGCTATTTGCCACTATTTAGGGGCTTAAATAGCATTTAAATAATGCTTTGTCTTTAAAGCATACTTGCTAGGTATCGAGCAGCTGGCTATTGAATAAATCAGTTCTAGAGTGCAGAAGATCAACAATTCTTTGATATGTACTATAATGAAAAAATCTCCTACCTTTACTAATAGGACAATTTTGGAAGTTTTTAATCTACAAATCAAACTCTTGTTTACATAACATCAATCTGCACAGGCAAAACCCAGCAGCTGAGAAAGTACCCACAATACCATACTGTTACCTTCATCTAATCCAGGCTAATCTCTAGGCAAATGCCTGTTTTTCTCAGCAGCCTCATTTGTGTAGCCAGAGCTACCGTAGCTACTGCTACAGTAACCTTAACTAGACCACGCGAAGCACTTGCTTCCTGGTTAGTTTTCTATGAAGTTACACAACCTTTTCTCTTGATTGAGGAATTTGTTTACAAGAACTCAAACACTTACTTGCAAAAGAATTAACATGACTTTCTCTATTAGTACAAACTCAACCAGGAACAAGTTTGTTAGTGGAAAACAAGCTTCAGTTGAGCAATCCAAAGCTCCCTCTGCTCCATCACATGAAACTCGTGCACACTAGTATAATCTCTGGGCCAAAATTAAGGTCACTGCTGGCTTTTAGAAATCAGGTAAGATGTCTCAGGGCAAGAGAGACATTTCCCACAACACTGTTCACGTATTTTTAGAAAGAGGATGGCATGCAATGTCACCATCTAGAACGAAGGAATGTGTTTATGACCTTGTGTTTAACTGACTTGCAAGTATTTTAGTATTTTTTTCCACTGCTTTTACCCCATTTGTTCATATTCCTGGAAAAACCTCAATCTAAAATGATTTCTAACTTCTCTACTTCATGCCCTGCATAGTATAGCACTCACTTCATCTGAAAAATTAGCTTACCATTGTATCTGTGGCAAATTCCCTCACAGATGGTCTGTCTTTATCTTGTCAATACCTTAATTGGATTTTTATTTTGCCATGATCATGCTTAATAAAGGCCCATTTCCCATGTCTAATAAAGGCCCATTTCCCATGATATCCCTCTTGCATTTATCACATTGTCTACATTGTTTCGACCCCAAATATTAAGGAATATTTCTTTAAATATGCTACATTTACACATGAACACTTTCTAATGAAGTTTTGCTTAGTCTTAGCATATAGTAAAAACTTTTGAGGACTATTCACAAACTGCATTTATTAATGATTACAGACATGGGAATGTTTCTAGACAGCCCCTGTCCCACCATTTTTTAGTGCTATGTTTTCTTTACTTTCTACTTTTCATACAATACTACACTAATTCTGGGTCCAATATTTATCCACATATTTAAATTTTAGATGACTTTCCTATAGGCCTTTTTCACATTTAAAATTGTCAGAAATAACTGACATATTGTTATACATTTGCAAATTAAATCAATTAAAATTTGATAGTTCACAATCATGCTACTCTTGATTAGAGGCGAGAGTTCCACTGCCCTGTGTGGGCAATTTACTTAAGAGTAGTTCAATACATTACCCTTTTGTGGTAGCTTACAGTATATTTGTTTATAACAAAAATACTGGTGTTTTCTGTAATAACATAGTCTTCATGACCCTAAGAGACTTTGCCCATGGTTTCCTTTTAACAGTTTGGAATGAAGGTAAGAAATCTTTCATAGCAATCTAAGGCAACTAAATGCCTCCTTCCAGGAGCCTCCCATATTATCACTTCCAAAGCTGTCTAATGTACTAAATACTAATAGGATTAACTTGGTATCAACTGTAACATGAACTAATGAACACATAATGAAGTAGTTCAAAGCCACTCTGATCCATAAGTAGATAATTGTAGATAAGTTTCTCTTCCATTTGCTCTTCATCCAAATATTTTGACTTAGAAGACTGGGGTTTCACAGGCAGACAGAAACCAGGGAGAATGACCTAGAATATTATTAAATTATCCAGATGTGTAAAACTGTAAGCTGCCTATATTTCTTTGGAAAGACCGTTGACTACCTTCACCATTAGACAGCTCTAGATCCTTGTAAGTATGATCCTAATTCTGATTTTCAGAAGAGATTTACGCTAGAATGCACAGAAGGGTTTCAGTGCTGTTCCAGTCAATACTGCAGTGCCTAATTGTAAGTGTCTGACTACATAATGGAAATCAGCAGGCTGAGACAGACACCCAGGACCTGTACAAAACACCTAGGCAAAGCAAAGTACCTTACAAAGAGATCACCAAGGACACAAAGTAAAGTGAAGGATCTACCTATGCTAGTGATTAGAAAAAATATAGAAAATAAATGATAGATCATATCCAGCTCCATGCCTCATTGATCTGTCTGAAATTAAAATCTTCTCTTGGCACCAAGAATCTGAGCCAAGTCAACACTTTCCTCACAGGAGTAAAACCCAAAGCAAACCCCTACCAGATCAAAGAAAGCACATAGCATGTCAGCCTCAAAAGCCCGTCATCCATCATGCTAGTGGAGACAACTCTACCTGGAGGAAAGGAGACATTTGAACACTTATGGGTAAAAATCCTAAGGAGCGTAGCTGCCTGCTGCACTTTGGCATGGTGCACAGGAGCTGATCATGTATGGCAAAGTTTTTAACTTACTTGGTATCCAAAGGAATAGATAATTCAGAGAATTTGGGTGTCTGTCATTTCTAATCTGTTAGTAAGTAGTTTTGAGGATTTCAGAGGAATCTGTTAGCCTGAGATATCTAAAGAGCAATTTGGTGATTATACCACACTGGCATGCGTAAGGAAAAAGACCATGGCCATATGTGAAAAAAAATAACTTGTTTATCTTAATGCACACAAAAAAACAACAAATGTATTTTCACTATCAACTTACTGTCAAGAAAAATACATTAGATGGACTGATATGCATGAGACATTCAATTAACATTTTCCTGGTAAGCTTTAATATAAGTAACAGTCTTGGATAAGTTGTACTTAAGGTATGCAACTGGAATGTATTTTATGAGTCAGGCTGACTATAGCATGGGTCAAATTTAGTCCCAGAACTTCATTTTGTAGCAACCAAGAATTCCCACATGCTTTGTCAGGTATTATGATAGGTCAGTACTATTATTATGTTGTCAAACTGAAATAGAGTTTAGAGGTCCCAAACAACAAACTATGCATTGAATAGCATAGGGAGAAATTTAAAGGTACTTATTGGAAACATTTAAAAGGATGATACAGGCTGGCACTGCAGATGCCATACGGTCAGTAGCTGGAGTGTATAAGAGGTGGCAAGGTGTGGTCTAAAAAGTAAAAGCAAACAATCCTACAGTATAAGAGAGGGAACAAGGGAACAACAAAACACCAGGAAAAATATCTAAAAAGATACAAATGTTGCAAGTCAGTATTTGTTGAGACTAGAATGAAGATTACTAGAGGTGTCAAGACATGAAGTGATAAGGTCTTGGGTGAGAGTTCTGGTGACGTGAATGCAGAACCAAGGCTGAATCAGACTGAGACTGAGTAGTTTGGAAGTAAACCTGTCATGTTAGCAATTACCAAAAAAAAAAGGCAATGAAATGAAGTGTAGCATGAAATAACATGTATGATCATGTACGTAACGCCCTGATAGCGTGGCATTTAAGGTAACAAGTTGGTTCTCATGGATTCTCCTGCTGATATTTTCAGCTTCCTAACTGTAGCAAAGGCAGGCTGAGTGATATTCTGGAAGGAGTCTATACAGCTGGTTCTACAGACACAAGACATACATCCTCAGGTTTTTCCTAAGAAGTTTGATATCACTGTCCTAGTAGAAATACAGTCTTTATATTTTCCTTTTCTTTCTTGTAGTCCTTCCTGTGTTGCTGAAAAAAATGCCTTCCTCATTATGATGATACAGACCTTCACTACTACAATGCAATATTCCCCTCCAAAGTCTGACAAAGTCATGACCTTAAAGAGTATTGATACTGATCTGACAGACCTTGACACTTTGTTCAGGAAAGAATACATAAATATTCTCTCATTGTAGAGCCACTTCATAAAAACTGGCCATGGTTTTGGAATGAAAGGTCTTCTGCCAAAACATTTTAAGTTCAGTAGCCCTCAGAGAGGATCGTGCATTCCCATCTACTCACCAGTTATTTCCAGAAGTAGCACTTTAAACAAAGGCAAGAAAAGTGGTCTGAGGATGCCTGCACACTCATAAACAAAACACTTAATTTACTGTAAGTGTTCTTTGTAGTGCTATTACATGAGATTACGTATGAAAGCTTTTCAATCAATTTTAAGACAATTTTTTTCCTCTAGCATGTAAAGTTCCATATTCTATGCATTAAGAAAAGCTTTATCCATTTTTGTTGTGGTTTCTTTGGTGGGATTTTGTGTGTGTGGGTTTGGGGTTTTTGTTTGGTTTTTAAAGGTAAAATATTATGAGAAAACAAGCAACCTGCATTTAATTTTCAAAAATCTATCTCCTTTTTGAACGAGGAAGCAGTGTGCAATTAAAAACAGAGTACCTTAATTCTTGACCCACTCCTAAAATGACTCAGGGTTGTCCAATCGATTAACTGTTTCACAAGAACATGTTAAGACTTGGAGGAATTAAAACTTTAATGTTAAAAATCAGCTCACTCCAAAGGCTGGTCATTAAAGACTGCACTATTCTTTTGAAAGGAGTGATCTTTGGCATTTTTCATAGATCAAACCATCACAACTCAGGGGCATTTAGGAAAATCTGGCTCAGCTCTTGGTAGTTAGATAATGGTTGGACTCAATGGTCAGAATTTTTTTCCAACAGAAATAATCCTATGATTCTATAATTGGGGTCAAGTTTTCACCAGACCCCTCTGCATTAAGAAAATGGAAGGTAAGTCCATCACCTCTTTGCATCTTTATGGAATGCAGCACTAAATTCAAATTTTGAGTTGGCTTTCACTTATAATATCAATACAGAAAGTATGCAAAGACTGTATTGAGTAATGTGACAATGTGGTGGTCTTTGAAAGATTGGTGGGATATGTTTGTCCCCATGAAGCACACTATTAATGAGAACTTGGAGGTTCTGAAATGTTAAAAAAGATGATCAGCCCTAAAGTCTTATTCATTAGCTACACCAACTGGACAGTCAGTGGTGAGATAAAATTTTTAAGCAAAAAGCAGGCTGCAGCACATTCTGAGTCATGAATTTCTGAAAGAGTTGCACAATTCAGTCATGCAGTAAACAATCACAAACAAAAGTAGAAGAAATACACAGAGATACACTTCAGCAGAAACTGACTGGGTCTTTTAATTTTGTTATGTTTAAGTGTTTTCCTCCTAAATTTACTACCTTTATATAGTCCACATGAAAATGTAATTGCACAAATGTGAAGGAAAAGGTAACAACCTAATTAAACTACCCAGGGTTATTTTATGCCAATTCATCTAATAATAATTTAAAAAAAAAACAACCAAACAACCACTCTTCAAACTTTTGAACATAAATAAATCCAAAGTTTCAAATTACCAAACCCTGTTGCAACAGTGGGAATTTCTAAGTTGTGGCATAAACCAGTGCTACTGACACTACCTACATCAATGAAATACATTGCTGTTACACTGGCAGACTAAGCTATTTTTTGTCATTTTGAAACACAATGGAATTAACATCGTGTTGAACACACAAAATCCCCAGTACTTTCATCGAATCACTGAGAGGCAAGCTCCCAAGGACCGCAGTGTTTTTCAGCGGCTGCCTCTTCCTGACAGGAACAAGTGTGTAAACTGAGAAGTGGGTCTGATACAATTCAGATACACTGTATGAGAACAGGCTTTTAATTTAATCTGCAGACAATCGCTGGTAAAGCTGCTTTGTGTGTTGGGTTTAATTCCTGGGCTGTGAAGTCATGAAATGGTGCTCAGCAGAGCAGAAAGGTGAACGGCATCCTGTTAAGTGAAAGCAAAGAGGCCATTTTACGTATGGCTCTATAAGCTGGCTAAATCAGGGGCCTGTGTCTCAAACAAAGAGCACTGCTTCACAGCCACATTCCCACCCAACTAACCGAAATCACGAGCTGTAAAGTAACTTGACACAAACAATGGTTAAGCCTCTGACTTGTGGCTTGAAGCAAATTTTTTGTCAGACTCTATCAGTGGACATAATTAGTTGTTTGCCCGAGAACTTTTTGGCGCAGCTGATAGCCTAACACTTTTAAAACCATCATGTATCTCTACCCATTGGGAAAGGGGTTCCAAAATAATTTATTGTCAGAAATCATCAAAATGAGGATATAATTGACTAAGAGAAAGCTTTGCTTAAAGTTATAGGGAATCCACTAGATACCTGCCATACCTGGGATGCTCACAAGGGAGTTACTGTTGAAAAACAAAGAGGAAATGCAGCTCTTAACTATTTACATGAACATACCATTTATCAAGATTGCTCTAAGCCCTACATTTGCATAATGATGTGGTGGCACAGAGCCATGACTGATACCTGGAAAGGCCTAGCAACTTCTCTCAACTTACAAGAACAGGAAAAGAGAAAGAGCCCTTTGATTGCAACAAGTACAATTGGAATTGAGGCAGAAGTCACGCAGTGCTTTGTAACTTCAGGCTTGTGTGCTCATATAACCTGAGAATGTAGCAAAGCATACTGCAAAGCTTCCAAGGACATTATTGACCAAAGTTTTGGGCAAGTTACAGGCAGGGCAGAGGGGAGTTTTGAACAGATGATGCTGCAGTGGGCCCTATGCTGTTCACAGAGCAGAATAGCAGATCTGTGCTGCTCTCATTTTTACGACTGTTAGCCTGAGACAAATTTATCATAGAAGTCACCTAAAAAAGTACCAGTTCTAATGAACCAAAACTACATCAGAAACTCCAGAATAGCAGCAGAGCCTGCATTTGTCTTTAGAATTGTGTACTTAGTAATCACATGCTTCAAGAACTGTAAAACTGAAGATACTGTACAGCTGTTCTGCTTGCTAAACAGAACATCTAACTGTGATGTCAGTGATATTCATGTGACACAGTAACATTCAATAACCATATTAGTAACTGATCAAATAGGTTAAAATGAAAAGGGGGGGGAAGACAGTAAACCAAGGAGGAATATAAGATATGAATATATTTCAAGCATAATAGATATAAATAGTTATTATGACAAAATCTGGGCAGTTTTATCAGGATTCAATACTCAAGGTCTGAATTCTCTTCTCCTGTCAGCTGGGCATGATCCTTTCCTTGTGTTTCATAACAAACATCACAGTATCATTCCCCTACAAAAGCTTCATATGTTTTCAACAGATGTGCAAACAGAGATGCCTTAAAACAGCAAAACCACTCAGAAACGGACCCCATGAATACTATGTCAAGCTGAAAATGATGCCAGCTTGAGAAGCAGAACATCTGATCTCAAACAAAGAGAAGGTGCAACTCACTGTAAATTGTGTGAGATGGTATTTCAGTAGGCAGAATTACAAATAGTCATGAACAAAGGATGACAGCAAATGAAGTTGCGAAGCAACTAAGGATTATGTAGTTTGTTTAAACTCTCAGGAAATTTTTATCCTTCCAACACTTGACAAGTTGGAGGTGAGCTTTTAAAAGGCAATGCTAAGTTATGTCCATGAAATGTAAAATGAAAATAATATCCCACTTCATGTCAAAAAGAAAAGATAAAATGTAAGACTTGAAGCCAAGTATAAAGTAGATAGATTCCATAAAGTGCACAGATTCACAATGATCTTGAAGGTCTCTTCCAACCTGGTTTACTCTATTCTATTCTAAATTCAACTCATCTAAAAGGTAGCTAGCGAGAAAAAGCTCTGAGAACTTCTCAAGATACAGTGGACATCTATTCTTTGTCTGTATACAGAATTAAACAAATACATTATACAGCCCCAAGGAAACAAATTATTGTTTTTAGAAATAATAGAAGTATGCAGGTAGAATTCTGATCATTCCTGAACAGGGTGAAAGTGCTAAAAAGTGTACTGGTCTCTAGCAGTACAACATCTACTTGTTTTCAGGATGCAAGAATAAAGAGTGCTATCACAGAAACACTCTCATCATCCAAGAGAAGAACATAATCAACATTTTCATATGATAAAGGACTAACTCAGCTACTGTCTGTTGTTGACATTTTAAAATCAACTCTTGAACAGTCACCAATGCAGTATACAGCCAAATCACTGTGTTTGAGAATAGACCCTGAAATTTCCATTCATTCAGGAAGCCTTTCCATGAATCAGTGGCTGAAAATTGGCTAAGGCCAATTTGATAGTGGCTAGTAAGTTTTTACCCTGATGGGGACTGTAGTACAAATTTTGGTAATTGTGAAATAAAAGGAGTTTCAACAAGCTACTTTCTCTGAAGTTCATTAGGTTATGTGGCAGTTTATCTGGCAGAGAAGATCATGAGAGGAAATGCTTGAGGCAGTTCTTAAGGTTTTAAAATTCCAAACAGGTAATATACAACATGCCAGATTACAGGTGAAAGTAAATTGCATACACCAACCATAAGTGTTCATGGCTTCAGACATTATTCCTTCATTAACAATTTATATGAGAAGAACATTTTCAATTAGAAGTCATGAACAAAAGAAATATTTACATAGGGATATCTTTACTTCCTTATGCTACTACAATTATAGTCAGACAGGAGAAGACAAACTACAAAGCAGAGAGGAACTCCTATCTTGTAGCTTTCTCACAAAGAAAGAAAAACTACTCAAGCAGGATGCAAATCATGACCATCTAGACTGAAATAATGAGATCTTGTTGCTATCATTGAATTCTTGAGATTCAGACACAGGAGAAGGTAGTTATGGAAAAAGTACTTTTATCATTCTGAGGCTACATGAGGTCCTTTAAGAACAGAAATGATTTTGTTTCTCTGAAGAAGCCAAAGCTCCTAGAAAGACACCAATTTTTCTAGGTTTAATAAAATTTTGCTCAGCTCTACTCACTTTCTTACTATCATTCTGATAATACTGACCACGTCTGTTATGAGACTGAGTAATAAATCTATAGCCACTTAGGAAATTTGTAGCACCCTCATATGCAAGGAGTTACAGATTCTGAAACTAGACAAATCTGAGCAGATATCATTACTCAGTAATTTTCTACATGAAACCACCATTTTTGTACATTTATGTACTGTTTCACTGTGTAGGTGACTTGCAAAATAAACCATGATTTTATCTGGGGAGAAGGGAAAGCTGCCTTCATAATTGCCAGTTACAGTGTTGTTTATGTCCTTTCATGCAAATAGGTATCACAAAAAACCCCCACCAAACAAAAAAGAAGAACTATAACATTCTAGTATTAAGAGCATTCAGTGAATGTGACTGGAAAAAGCATTCACTTTTAGGGGCTGATAATACTAATTTTAGCAATATTTTTACATCAAAAAGTTGAATAGTGCACTAAACCTGTTAAGATGCTTGCAACAAATACACACAGACACAGAAAACCACTCAAAAACAAACCAACCCCTCTGTCCTAGGTCTGTAGAAGAAAAGGCTTTAAATAATTTACAGATTCAATTCTTAAAATAGTGTTTTCAGAGAATTACAGCCTCAGCTTCATCTGTTCTTCGGAATCATCCAGCAAGTTTACACTGATGTGTGTTTATCTGCATTTCAAACAACTGAAAATTAGCCCAACATGCTCTATTTATTTGGATTCCTCTATATAGATTTTAGTACAGTACAATTTCAGCCTTCATAATACAGTTCCTTGTCAAATGCTAAACAGGAAGTTTGAAGTTTTGACAGGTGAATTTGCCAAAGAAGAGAGGTGATATTAAAAGCCTTTTTAAATTCTAGCTGGATGCTTTAGCTAAAGTGATTTGAAGTGAAAATCAATGTGGGTATAGCAATTGTCAAGCTTGGGTTGCCAAGTTCACATGCCAAGAACCAAAGGAGGATGCCCTTTCAAAATGTTTGGCTTGCAAATGCAGGAACACAAAGTGTATCAGTTCACACTCAGTTCAGATTCTTGAGATTTGTCCTCCCACATAATAACACTCTTAAAATGACCAGCTGGATGCTGGTGCATGGTTCTATGGGAAAATATGCATTCTGTGCCTGCAATATAATAAGGATCCTAATAGTTTCCCATCAGATAGGTACAAGGTTTGCATCCCTCAGATATAGATGTACTGTAATGGGGTTGGTATCAAAATACTACACAGCTACATCAGTTTGTTGAATGCATTTTGAGAACAGAGGTCACACAACCCCTAACAAGTTATTTGCTACTAGAGGCATCTAAGTCACAATGCTAGCAATATTTTTATTGCTCATTTTAAAAAAGTAACCAAGGAATTACAGCAGTAGTATCATTCCAAATTAGTAGATGGTACAGCACTGTGGTTAGAATTGCTCAGACAGATGACATAAGACTTGTCCAATAAGCCCAGACACAAAGATCTGAACTGGCATCACTTTGGAACAGAGATTCTAGTCGACCAAACTTTCTTCTAGCTTGCTGAAGAGGCAGATGAAGAGACATATAGGCAGCCCCTATATGATCATAATATATGTCAAAGACTGACTTCTTGATCCACAATTTTAACTGAAAATCAAACCATTCTTTCTTAGTTTAGACACAGGTCAAGATTAACTACTTCTAAGTCCTAAAAGCACTTCTGCAGCATAGTGTAATATTGGTATTATCTGCCTCCAAAAGATTGTTTCACTTTTACTGAGTGACTGAAACATCTCCAGAATCCTTCTCCGTGCTCCACCTCCAGACTACGAAGGTGATGACACCACTGTAGCCATTTCATTTTGATAATACATTCAGCTAACTATGCTGCATTGTAGAATTCAAGAACTTAAGCACTCCTGCCATTTTTTAAAGTCACTAAAAGGCTCAAAACCAATACTTGCAGCTTCCTTATAAAACAAGGGTTAATACAGCAGAAGCTACTTACCATTAGAATGAATACTTTTTATTTGAGCAAAAATTTTAGGATTCTTTGATTATATGTTTCAGACTAATTCCCAGTAGAAAAACTATTGCTAGAAAGAGCCTTTGACAATAAAGAAAGAACTGTATCAAAGCAAACAGTGAATCTCACTGTGTCCTCAGTTTCCTTCATCTGCTCATTCCCCTTCACCTCAAGACCTTCCTTGTGACTGTTATACCTTCTATTTACTCAAACTGCAAAGTGTTTGGGAAAAAGCTCAGCCTTTGTTCTGGAAAGGAAAAAGCACCCAATGCTGTATCAACAGCTTAGCTTACATAAAGTACACTGATTGATTTAAATTAATGCTCTTTACATGAGGTTATCTATAGAAAACAAAAATAACTGTTGCATTCTGTTCCATTAAAGTTTCCAAGAGAAATACTGATTTTAATCTGCTTTATAGTTGATGTGGCTAACATTTTATTATATATTAGCAATAAGCACTCTGGCTTAAAACCTTCTACTCTAAATTTGGAAAGGAGAAAAAAAACACAAACAGAACCACCACACAAAAACCACTTTCAAACTAACTGCTCTAGAAACTGTAAGAGAGACCAGACTACAGCTTGAAACAACACAAATTAAGCAAAAATAAACTAGCTTTACAGTGACCTTCAATAGTGAAAATGACAATTCTGCTTCAACTGTACACTGAATAATCCAGTTAAACGCCTGAGCTAGCAGCACTACTGATGCCCAGAAAGCATTTCCTTCTGCATTGTTCATTTGACAGCATCCAGCAAGGAAAGACCTGTGTAGAAAATACATATAAGTAGTTTCCGAATATCTGAGTAATTGATTTTGGGTAAACATTAACTACGGTTATCATGATATATTTTTTCACACATTAGCTTTCAATTCGTTTTCATTCAACCACACAGGACAGATGTCTGAACGCCACATCTAAGTGACTACACTTAGGCGGTTCTGCCCCCTCCTGGTCTACTCGACACATGCAGGAGATACTGCAAACCCAGAGAATCCAAATCCAGCAGCGTAACCACAGGGTAATTTGCTGGAGGTTACAGGACACTAAACTGGTTTACGATCACGTCTCTGGTTTCTGATCTAACATTCATTAAGAGTTTATGGTTAGAAAGGGATCTTTCAATCATATCTTTATGAAGCAAAAGTGAACTGCAGTTCTGGTTTTGCTGTTGGTTTATTTGCCGAAATATCTTTATTTTATACTTGCTAAATAGTTTTTTTTTCCTCTGAATCTAATGTTTCTTTTATAAACTCTAGAAAGAATACAATTGCATGATGAAGGTAGTAGTAGCCACCAACTTACAGACATGTAACTCCTGTCTTTAAAGACACCCAAACATTTCTTGGGAGCAAACTAATACATCTACAGTTGTCAGAACTTTGAACCTGGCAGAGGGAAAATCCTAAGGTCCACAGATTTCATGTCATCCAGTTCAGCATTCAGCAGACCTTGCTGGAAAGTCACAGGTGGATCTGAACCAGGCTATAGAAAGTCATGTCAGCAAACTTTTCCATTATTATGCTCCCTTTCAGATGCTTGCTGGTACTTGTGGCATCCCACCACAATTTAGTCAGATTCACAAATCCTACTCCCTGGGCTCATACCTGAACTAACCATCAGATTGGAAGTATGGTCTTAATTTGATATACATAATTATTATTGTTCCGCATCTAAGAAATCATCCTTGCCACCTAAACCATCAAACACACACACACACACACACACACACACACATTCTCTGACCATCTAACATGTGAAATAAATAACAGTTAAACTCTTGACCAGTGGAGAGTAGGCAGCATGGTTAACACATTAGAGTTTTATTGTTCCATTTTTCAGGAATTATTTAGATGTGTACTTGGGCTCTGTTTCTGCTCAGAATTGTTTAGGTACCTTGGATAATGAAACATTTATAATTCCTTGTAGATTATATATGAATACAGACAGTGTGCCCATGTACTTCACTGAGATTCTGAACATTCATTAGTGTTCATAGTACACTTTGAGGATGAAGAATGTTGTGTCATTACTGTTGTCTATCTTTCAGATTAACAAATAGCATATGTTTTTTGGTTCATTTCCCCCATTAATATACTTTTCTCAACTAGTTTACAGACTTACTACTTCTTTTTACCATAGAAGCACCTTATGCTGCTACTGATTTAATGATTCTGTAATTTTACTATCTCCAGCTAAAAGAAAACTTGTAAAAAGAAAGGGAAAAGGAAGAGTTTTCTCCATTTCAATTAGGAAGAGGCTAGTGCTTCTGCTGTATGCATTGATGCAACAATTCTGTATGTGTGATGACAGGGTCTCCATCTCTTTCCCTGGTAGAGTTTTGTTCCACTACTTAGCAGGGCCACTTTCATGCTTCCTTCACTGTATAAAATTCTATTGTACATAAAATTTCATCTTCCTACGGCAGACTTTGCTCCAGTTTTCTTTTCTCACTCCCTGTTATCCCTCTGCCCTCAGTTACTCACTGACCTGTCCAGGGAAGATCCAGAATCTTCTTGATTCAGAGCTCTTCATCACAAGAGAGTATAACAAATCACAGCTACATAAGCCTATTCTTTATAAAAAACCTCAAACTTACTACTGCTTTAGTCTTACTTAAGAAAGCCGCTCAGAAAACAACTGCTCTTCCAGCTACCTTCTCTTATTAAGGGTCTGTAAGATCTCTTACTCACTTCCAGAAAACACAACTCTCTGAACTTAATGTACTGGCAAGAATCTAGGCTTTGACTAGATATGGAAGTCAGAAAGGGCTTCCTGTCAGTCTTTTGTTAGAAAGAAATATAGCATTTTCACATCTGAAATTTCAGTCTAGTTTGGATCTGTCCACATCTGTGTTCTCCAGCAAGTCAGTGTGCTTCTTACCTCCATGTTTTCTAGCTTTAAAAACAAACAACAGTGCACATACTAATAATTAATGCTCACTGGTGATTATTTAATTATAGGATAGGTCTGAACCTGCACTGTTTGTTCTAAATCCACTGCCTTCAAAATCAATTGCAAATTTCAATCAAAACTGAAAGGGAAAGAAATTAAACTCCTCCAAGCTTCTGAACAGAAATTCATCTTCATGAAAATGTGGCATAGTTATAGTGGTGGCAAAGGCTCAAACACTATTTGAGTGAATGAAAATTAACTTTAGAAGTTCCTATTGCAATGTTAAAAATAATATTTTCATATATATATATATTCTAATTTGTTAATGTTATGCTTCTTACAGCAGAAAAAAAGAGAGAAAAAAAGAGAGACATAATCACTCTATCTTTGGGGGTTAACAGAACCCTTGTGACTACTTGTAACCATGGAAATATAAAGAGCTAGTCAGAGCCCAACATCAAACTAACAGAGGTGCTGAGAGACAGAAAATAGATATATGATGAATTTGCTACGCATGAAAGCTATCTGAATCTGTACCAATTGCATTAGCAGCACATAAAGCAAAGCCTGCACAGCCTTCCGAATGCTTAAAAGCATTCAGCATTTACTATGGCTTCTCACTGAAAACAAAGGGGAATGCCTTTAAAGGTTTGTGTACAAAGTACTGAGTGCATCTGAACTAGTTTAAAAGCAGAGACAAAATGAGGCAAAAATAGTTACTAGTTGAATAGGAACAGTATTATGCATGAAACATCTAAAAAAGGCCACACTGAAGAAGGGTTTTCTTCGACTCAGATTGTAGGTATGGAGATTATGCAACAAATGGCCAGTGACATCTGAGTTAGCCTGTACCAAGCATCATCAAGAATGTTTTCTCATGCTTTGGAGAAATCCCCAAATTTAACACACAGAGAAATATGCAAGACAAGCAATAACTCAGCTGATGATTGATTAACCAAAAGATCTGCTTTATAATAAGGCTTCGGTGTATTTAACTGCCTTCTCTGTGACAGCCCAAACCCACAAAACATTGTTTAACCAGCCACAATTACAGTCCTTAAACATTGTCATGCTCAATAAGAGACATCTTTAGGAAGAAAACATATATCCCTTGCTGCGATAAAGGATACGCATAATCAAACAGATACTCTTCCAATTAGCATCATTAGATAAACTAGTTGGTCAGACCTCTCTCTTTGCCTTACTTCTTTTCACAGAATCAGAACTCTCTTCCAGGTCCCCTCCTGACTCCAAGAAAGCCAAGCTTATCTCTAAGCCAGGCAAAATATTTAGAATTGGAACACGTTCCTATGCTGCCAGGGCTCAGATGCCCTGAGCTGAGTTAAAACCAGGACACAAGCTAAGAACATTGGCAATCTTTCTGCTCTTTTTGTGGACTGCATTTTATTACTCACTAATAACTCCATTTGCACACTTACAGATGCTGTCTTTGGCCTGAACGGCTTTGCATCCAGTTCCCAAAACATAAAAGCCTGAAAGAAACACAGAAGAATATTTCTTTCGCCAAACTTCACTTAGAGGAGGCTTTCAATTGACTTAATGATATGCAGATCAGACTTCTAATAAGCAGACACTCAATTCAGTACTTCAGCAAAGTGTGTGCTGTAATTAATATATTTATCCACCTTCACCAATTCTCTCATTCTTGTCTTTCATACATGCAATATTCTATTTTTACATGCAATATTCTATTTTTAATAGGTTTTGGAGTCATGTAACCAATAGCTGATATTAAAACATAAACAATACATTAGAGAACAGTCAAAAACAGGGTCCCTAAACTCTGTAGATTTGATAAAACTGTACTATTAATGCTAATATTTAAGTAAAATTATACTAGGAATTACATAAGTCTTATTTACTACAGGCTTAGCATTTTCCAAGACAAAATTAAAATAAGTATACAGTGAAAACTGTACACTACTTTAGGCCATCAACATAATTAAGTATGAAGCAACATAAGGGTTATGGGAGCAAACCCAAAATAATCGGCCACCCCAAGCTGCCACTTCCAACTTGGGAGTTTGAATTAATTGAAAGATGAGGTCTAAAATGACAGTAGAAAAAACACATACCAAAAAGTCAGAGGAGACTTTTAGCAGAGAATTTCTTTTCATAGAAAGAAAAAGAGGTCTATGTATCATGGCAACTTTGACATAGAGTCTTGGTTCAGCTCTCTGATCAAGACAGCCTGCAGGAGGAGCATGTGAATAAGGTTTTACTTTGTTAGGTGTTGCAAGTTTGTCTGTCATGGAGATTTTAAGACTCCTTGTAACCTCATGCATTACCTCTCGATCTCTGGTCCATGCATCGATCCAGAAGACACCTAAAGATGATACAAACTTTTAAAATACAGACAACTTCCCACACATCAAAGCAAGCAAATAATGGCAGGAAAAATAAACACAGTAAATCAATAAACAAATTATCTTAAATTTAATTGACTTTAGGTGAAAATCAATGAAGTAATAATGGACAAGAAGTACAAGTGATTGCTAGCCATTTTTTATTTAAAAAATGGCAGGGTTTGTTAGTTTATTAAATTGTGTTGATTAACACATCCTTGAGAAATCTGTTGCAGTCAGAGCAAGCCACAGCCCTCTGCTTAGCCTCTACCACCTGCACTGCCATGGGCCTGTGAGGCAGTCCCCTGGTCCATTCATTATCTGGTAATGATGAACACTTTTTTGTCCTGCTCCCTCTACTCATTCTGACTGAATCCAGGCACAAGCTGCATTATCATACTTCTGAGAAACTCAAACAGAACTGACTTGACAGTATGAATATTAGTCCCTGCCTTTGCTTGTCTCCAAACACGTTTGTGGATGAATGGATAGGTCTATGCTATGTCTAAGATTAATAGTATAGCAGGTCACATTCATCATCTTTCTGATCCCCCAGTGTTGAGGAGTATCTTCTTGCTCTTCATGCTGTTTGAGAACTAGTGTTCTTCTCAGATGTTAGAAGAAGAACTTGCAAAGAACAGAAAAATACTTTCTATACATTCTATAAAGGCCCTAATTTTCATGTTTGTGGCCACACAGGGAAGCATAAAGAGCAGATAGAGTGCAATATACAATAACAGGTAAGATTTATGCCACTCCCAATGACATGCACATAATTAATAATCAGATTTCTGAAGTCACTGAAGTAGGTGTGGAGAGGGTGGGACCTGTATCAGATGTGGTAGCTCTGCTTCCAATGCAAATTTACTACAGCAGAGTAAGGTCAAGCCTTATGGCAAACTTCATTTCCTGTGACTAGCAGCCCCTGAAGCACATACTACACACAGCAAAAAGCAGGCTGGAACTTCAATCTCTCTCTTCAAGATCAATCAGTCTATATTACTCTGGGGCTGCAGTTCTTTGGGCAACTGCAGGAGAAGTAAGTGGTTCAGCATGGAAGCATGCGTGACCATGTGAATACACTAGGAGTGATGATACAGAAACTCTTGGCTACCACTAATGGTGAGGAAGTGGTCCCCTTGTTTCCGTCGTTAAATCCCTATGATTAGAAACCAGGAGACTGTAGTAGCAGTGCTGGAGAGAATCGATTGAATATGGCATTGGCACTGAAGATGTCAAAGACCAAGATCAGCTAAACATATGAAACATATGCCAGTTCACTTATGCATGAAATAAAATGTGCAAAGAAAAGTAGCTTTCCCAGACAAATCTTGCTGAGAAAAGAGTGAGACTACCCTTACAGCACCTGAACTCACCAGCATGACATTCTGCTACCTCCAGCTTCAGTTCTCACTCTTCACACACTTTAGCACATAAATCCTGAGCATGCAAGTCAGATGACTACATCAGGGCTCAAGGGCTGGTGAGGCCCAGGGCTGAAGTTGGGAGAAGTTAGGGAAAAGCATTGCAAGGTGGCCAGACAGGCAGCCCCACTTCACATTGTGTACAAGAGTCCAATGCCTGCTATAGTAGTATCCATATTTTTTTTTCCTTTTTATCAAGCATCTTCAGGAACAGGTGTTTTAAGCTTCTGTTGTGACTGTTCTGTCATTTATTAAGAGCTGACTGGGACTTCAAATCCACAGAGATGTATAAGACTTTCATTTCTGCATGAAGGGGTAGAAGAAGCCCTAGGACTTCATGGCAATAGGCAAACTACTCAGTATTTGCCAGACTTGAGATTAGGTTGCAACTTGGCATTCATTTCGTACTTTCACAATGTAAATATTTTCAAGCAGATCTAAATCATGTATGTAGCTTGTCTTTGTACATAATTAATTAACACAGACTCTCTTTTCTGTTATTTGTGCAAGTCACTGGAATTTATCACCAACATATGTTACTATGGATTCCTTTTTATTGCCTTTTTCAGTCACTGAAATGGCACATCCATTTTATGGCATATGCTGTGTATGTGTATTTTGATCATATCACAGCAAAACATTACTGTGGACTAACATCAATCCTTTTGATACACTAACCATTTTTTAAACATGAAATGGACAGAAAATATACGTGAGAGAAGACAAGACACTAGGATGGAATATGAGTGACTGAGCACAACTATGAGACTAGATTTTACAGGATGATGTTAAGCATCCTTTAGATCGTAAAGATGTCAGCTAACGTAAAGCTCTAATGTACCAGCTGCTGTCCAAATAGATCACAAAATGAAACTCCCCATGCTGAGCAGGGCTTAAAATAGCACAGATGATGAGTAAGATGCTGTCTCTTATATAAACTTCACATTTCATGCACTAAGACTTTTCATTGTCAAATATTCCTGGGTTTGCTATTTTCCTTGAAAAATGAGCAGAACAAAAGCACCAAATTGACTTCTCAGGCTTTAAAATGCAGCTGTTATTTTCATGCTACATGGAAATTCCCTTCTAGGCTGCTTTGTGATTCATGTGTTTGGCTGAATAACTTTCCTGGAACTCAGAACAAGAGGGAAACCTTCCCTAAGTACTTCCTGTCTTTCTGCATGTACTAATAACATGAAGGAGTCCTCCTACTTTTCCCATTTACAACATGCCAGGCACACCTACTGGATGAGACACCCATAAGCCTTGGAAATAGTTTACTTTTGCTCTGTTTTTAAAACACCATGCATTTTCTCTGGGGAAAAAAAATCTCATCAAATGTTAATATATATCCAAGCAATATTGATAGACTACTTAACTAATTGTCTGAAGAAAATGGAGAAATCATAGCTCACTGTGAGCATAAAAGATGCATTGCCCTTTTTAAACTATGTCTCCTGTCTACAGCTAATCACAACTTTGGAAGCATGTCACCTTAAAACTGTCAGGAGTACAGAAACGTAATGCTGAGGGGAAGTACAACAAGGGGACTCCTGTGTGCTTAACCTTGCAGGCCTGCAATGGGTTAAGGCTAATGCCTTTGAGAACCATGAAGTACAAGCCTCCAGAGGCTAGATGGGTCCAGGGAGTAACTTTTTGGTATTTCATTCCCATAATTCTGTTATCTTACTCTATTTAAGCTGGGTGCAAAGCCAGCTCTTACTGTTCTCTCTCTGGTTTGGGACAAGCATGTGCCGTATCTTAGGGTCGGGGGGAGAGATGGCTTTGGGCTTGGCTGGGAATTTCCAGCTGTGCAGTTGGGCCTGGTGTAGCAGTGGTAGGCCTGAGTTTGGGGGGGGGGGGGGGGTGCAGGTAGGGACAGTTTGGCCTGTGCTTGGGCCTGCTGAGGCTGAGGGGGGTAGAGATCTCTTGAAGGTTTTGGCCTGGTAGACCCAGGTGAAGGACTGAGCCTATCTTGTGAATGTATTCCTTCTACCTGAACACCTTCTGTATATAGTTGAAAATAGAATATCCATTTGACATCCAACCAGTGTGGAGCATTTTTATCTTACTCCTAGGGAAGGGGTAAAAACATTTTCTGTCCTTTTGCCCTGGGCAGCTTGTGGCTCAAAACCAGGGCAAGGCCTTACTCCAAATACCTAATGGAATCAGTATGAAATCAGTGCTGAATGAGTGAGAACTATGTAAAAACTTCAAAAAGAGGTCTAATAGATGTACTAGACAAAATACCAAAAAATAAAATCCCTGGCCCACTGCCCCCACTGCCATATTACAGCCTGTCAATCTGGAAATCCTAAAGGGTTGGATTCAAATCACACCATCCTCTAACAAAACCATGGAACACTAAGCTTTTATTAGAGTTACCAGCAATAACTGAAAACAGAATCAAGGCCCTAGTTTTTAAATATTTCACACAGTATCACAGTATAACTAAGGTTGGAAGAGACCTCGAGGATCATCGAGTCCAACCTATCAACACAGACCTCATGACTAGACTATTTCATAGCTTCTTTTCAGAATATGTGTCCTAAACATCATGTTTCCACAGAATCAGCCAGGTTGGAAGAGACCTCCAATATCACCAAGTCCAACCATTCACCCAACCCTACCTAATCAGCTAGACCATGGCACTAAGTGCCTCATCCAGTATCCTCTTGAACACCTCCAGGGATGCTGACCCCCACCACCTCCCTGGGCAATCACTCTGTGAAGAATTTTTTTCTAAGATCAAGCCTAAACCTCCCCTTGCACGGCTTGAGACTGTGTCCTCTTGTTCTGGTGCTGGGTGCACAGCTTGAGACTGTGTCCTCTTGTTCTGGTGCTGGCTGCTTGGGAGAAGAGACCAACCCCCCTCGGCTACAACCTCCCTTCAGGTAGTTGTAGACAGCAAGGTCTCCCCTGAGCCTCCTCTTCTCCAGGCTAAGCAACCCCAGCTCCCTCAGCCTCTCCTCATAAGGCCTGTGCTGCAAACTCCTCACCAGCTTTGTTGCTCTTCCCTGGGCAGGTTCCAGCAACTCAACATCTTTCTTGATTTGAGGGCCCCAGAACTGGACACAGGACTCAAGGTGTGGCCTAACCAGTGCTGAGTACAGGGACACAATGACTTCCCTGCTCCTGCTGGCCACATTATTCCTGATACAGGCCAGGATGCCACTGCTCTTCTTGGCCACCTGGGCACACTGCAGGCTCATCATGTTCAGCCTACTATCAAACCAGCACCCCCAGGTCCCTTTCCACCTGGCCGCTCTCCAGCCACTCTGACCCCAGCCTGTAGCACTGCATGTGGTTGTTGTGGCCAGTGTGTACAACCTGGCACTTTGATGTGTTAAATCTCATGCCATTGGACTCTGCCCATCTGTTCAGCCTGTCAAGGTCCCTCTGCAAAGCCCTTCTACCCTCTAACAGATCAACACCTGCTCCCAGCTTGGTGTTATACTGATAATGGACTCAATCGCCTTGTCCAGGTCATCAATAAAGATATTGAACAGGATCAGGCCCAACACTGATCCCTGGGGGACACCACTAGTGACTGGCTGCCAACTGAAAGAGACATTCTTCACCACCACTCTCTGGGCCCTTCAAATTTATTACACCACCTAAACCAGGGGCCACTACTTTTTTCCTGCTTCTGTGTTACTTGTTAAAGAACATACGTCCTACCACAGTATTTCCAAATTCAAGCATTAAAAATTTATGAATATGAAGCAGTAAATGTTGACTTTTCATGTGCCTGCTTTCTTCTGAGCTTTCTAAAATCCATTCTTCATCCTTCCAACTTCTTTCTGTCACAATTTCAAGGGCGAGAAGCATGTTTCAGAAGAAAGAGAAGATTCTTAGACAAGCCATTGATTTCAGCCCTGTGCTCTCCAAGAACACCAATTAATATTCTGAGACTCAATAGGAACTCGGAAGAGTTTGCAATTCAATAACAGGCAGCGTAACAAGAACAGGAAGAATAGAATAGAATAGAATAGAATAGAATAGAATAGAATAGAATAGAATAGAATAGACCAGACCAGGTTGGAAGAGACCTTCAAGATCATCGTGTCCAGCCTATCAACCAATCCAATCCACCTAAACAACTAACCCATGGCACCAAGCACCCCATCAAGTCTCCTCCTGAACACCTCCAATGATGGTGACTCCACCACCTCCCCAGGCAGCCCAGTCCAATGGGCAATCACTCCTTCTGTATAGAACTTCTTCCTAACATCCAACCTAAACCTCCCCTGGCACAGCCTGAGACTGTGTCCTCTTGTTCTGGTACTGGCTGCCTGGGAGAAGAGACCAACATCTGCCTGTCTACAACCTCCCTTCAGGTAGTTGTAGAGAGCAGTAAGATCACCCCTGAGTCTCCTCCTCTCCAGGCTGAGCAACCCCAGCTCCCTCAGTCTCTCCTCATAGGGCTTGTGTTCCAAAGCCCTCACCAACTTCGTTGCCCTTCTCTGGACTCGTCCCAGCAAGTCAACATCCTTCCTAAACTGAGGGGCCTAGAACTGGACACAATACTCAAGGTGTAGCCCAAAGAATCTAATGAGGAAAATGAGGCTAAACCCAGGGAGTTAATAAATTCTAAGTACTTCTCTGCAATATTCTTTTTCAGTCTTTATGGAATTTAATTTTTTTCAAAGTTCATGGAAACACTTTCAGAGAGTTTTACTTCCTTTAAAACACATGGAATGTAATCAGTGTTTCAGAAACTAAGTCTGAACATGAATGAGAAATGGCAAGTTTAAAATATGTCCATAAAATTATAGGGAATAAAATATTTTAAATTAAAGATCTTGAAGACTCCAGTCTTCAAATAACATTTTTCCATTAGGGGTTTGTCTTCCAGGTTTTTGGGGTTTTTTTGGTGGTTTTCTAAAATGTTATTTACCATTTGTTTGATTAAAAAAACTTACTCCAATCTTGGAGTAATTCTGATTTAACACCATACTAGTTCCCTCTTCTTTACACATCATGTATAAACCTAGAGTCCCCTAGTGTGCAATTCTTGTCTTCTCCCACAAAAACTAGTAGAAAATTCTAGAAGCCATCTAAAGATTTTAAGGGTAATTTTAAAACAACTGATTAACAGCCATAGACTGTATTAATTAAGCCTAATGCACTCCCTTTTATAAATTGGAAAAACAGGCCTGGAGATTAAATGAGTTGGCCAGGGTTACACCCACATGCTAAGTCAGATGCAAAGCCACAGTCAGAACTGGAGTAGTCACTGGCAATCTTCTAAAATGTTTGGTAAGCCACTCAATACCTCTTGTTATTTTTTCATATCAGTCACACAAAATGTTTTAGCTGTTTTCCAGATATGAGGAAACCATAGCACCAGCTTTGTGTAACAGGGTGAGAAATACAGCTCAGTATGTGTCTGGGGTTTCTAAAGTATAGACAGAACAAGTTCAAGTATGCAGCTTATTAAGTCTTGGTAATTTTCTATAAGCTGTAACTTCTGCTGGAGGCAAGATCATAGCTTGTTTGTCAAGAGTCGAATGGACAAAGAGGTTGGATCAAAAGGTAGGAGGAAAGCTAATGCTGATCTAGCTGGAGATGTCTCTGTGTTCACTGCAGGGGCGCTAGACAAGATGACATTTGAGGGTCACTTCCATCCCAATGCAATCTTTGAATCTGTGAATGTTTGAAAACCTTTAAACAAAAAGCAGCTATTTCAAGATGTTTTAAGGCAGCTGCTTCCACAGTTAGATGCCAAAATATATAGCACACCTTGGAAATACTTTGGAATACATTAAAAAATAAGCATGTAAAATACTGTCCCCGAACTATTACCAAAATTTCACACTCCAAAGGCTCAAGAGATTTGTGACCCTCTGTATCTCTAATTGGGGTTATGAATCATGTTTCAGAGAAAACACAACTAAAACATCGACAGACTAATTTGGCAGGTTACTGCTGCACATCTGCTGTTGTTAGAGAGATACAGTTCGGGCTGTTTGAAGGCAGCCCGTTCCCAGGGAAAAAAAAAATCAAACCAAAACTCCCATAAGATTAAAGAATGAAAAATTGAAGATTTCTAAAGTGAAACCATTGACATATGCCCACCTTGTAACTTAGGCAGGCTGCATTTAATGAAGATAATCCTGGTCTGTTTGACACAACGTCCAAACCCTAACACTAAGTCCTGTAGCACTCAAATGTGAATGTACTGAAGCAAATCAACTGGTCGGAACATAGGCTAGTTGGTCCAATGTTCTATTCATGAAGAACAAATTTCAGTACTGTCACTACAAAGCACACTCCCTTCCTGCTTTTAAATCATAAATTTAAACCACACATGAGCCTAGATGCTGGTGTTTAAACAAGGTATTATCCCTAACATACTAACATAGTTGAGGGGGCAGCTAAATTTCAGTTTAAGACTTTCTTTTAAAAATAGAATAAGATCTGAAAATTAATCAGGCTAGAGTTGACAGGACGAGGAAATGCTTTTGTTATCAGTCACACCTATGCACAGTGTCCTGAGCAGAGCACACAGCTGAGCTGGTTGCTCCTAGCAGGTTCCACATGCCATGGTGTGATCTTTCAAGTGCTCCTTCAACTACTGCTCTTCAAGGAGAAAGTGTTGTACCTTTGCTCAAGCATGAGCTCTTTTTCCCCCCTTCTTTTTGTGTTTAGAAATGTGTGGCAGAAAAGTAATGCAAATTATTTTCTGGCAACAGTAGTTGAACTCAGGTTTTCTTAAACTTCAAACTATCCTTTCTTAGTACTTCAGTGATAAACTTTGCACCTTTAAACTTTCAAGGTGTAACAGTAACCTATAAGATGCCTTACTAACCTACAGAGAGAAATTCCCTCTGCTGAACATAAAATCTATTTTAAAGAAACTTGTACAATAGGATTGATATATATCATCATATGCTGAAAATCAGAATTTGATTAACCAGATGCTGTTATTTTCTTTAATATCTCATGAATAGAAACTTCAGTATAAAAACAATTCAAAACAATCATTTACTGGGAAATATGACATATGGCCTGTTAAACTGCTTTCCTACAAAACCAAATAAAGATCATTACTCTTGGCATCATTTCCTACAACTGGGCTCATTAAAACTGACAGTATGGGATTGAGTCCATAAAGACTACGTCTGCAGGTCGGCAAAAGAATTATGAAAACTACAAAGGCTTTTGAGAACAAAGTAGTCAAGGAGACTTCTCCACCTACCTCTACAACTTCTGTGCACTAAAACAGTTGGTGAAGAGATGCATTGTCTCCTTTTTATTCATGGTATGTATCTCCATTTTGCTTATGTACAGTATTTTGTTTAACTTGTTCTGCTGGAGGGTAGAAATATCCTGGTGTGAACAGGAAATTTGCATCCAGCAGGGGCCACTTGTTGCCCATGTTTAGTCCCAATTCAGTTAGTAGGAAACCAAACCTTCATGCTGTCATAGGATGAGTCCACTTTCTGCAATAGTGGGTTGGAATCACAACCATGTTACGATGTGATAATGCTGCAATCTGAGCTTCTCTGGTGATGCTATAATAGTAAATGTAAACCAAACATTTGTGACATGGCATCACAAGACAGGAAATGTTAAGGCAATTAGAATGTGGCAATGATAATCTGATGTAGCAATAGTACAATCACGTTTAGCGAATGTTCGCATTTGAAAGTAGCTATGCTGTGATTATGTTCTTGCTACACATCCCCTTTACACGTCATCAGTGTTGCCTGGATTATCTAAATTTAGACACGGTGCACTGGCCTTTTTCAGGTTGAATATACAGCTGCATACAACAGCAGTGGTATTGAAACTGTCTCGGAAGCATGTGCAATGCTGACAGTATTCTGAAGAGTATCGTGTGGCTCTTGTACAAGGGCTCAAACACGGTGCATAATGTGTCACCAGCTTCCTGATACTGTGTACAGACACACATACCTACTATGTGCAGGACAGACACAAGGCCATGATTGTCAAGACAAATTGCCAACATTAGGAGCAATGCTGCAGCCCATTGATGCAGCTCAGGCAGTGGTAGGCCGGAACACACATGCCATTACAAGGTGATGCTGGTAAGAACAAAGGCAGAGCCCATACCAAGAGGGCAAGACGAGGCCACAAGGCCACCTGGTTGGCTGCGAGTGGGTCCCATATCACTGAGACGAGCAGGGCTGCCTGCAGGAGTGCGGCCCCAAGTCGGACTGGGCACTGATGCCGTGTCGTCGCCACTGCGAGAGTCGAGGCCCAGGCACAGAAGGCCACTGTGCTGCCTAGCACAACGACGTCACGGCTGCTCTGCTGACCTCAAGCCCTCCGGGGGTAACGTCACGGCCGAGGCAGACGTCACGAGAGTATCGCAGAAGCATGGGCGAGCCCCAGCAGCAGCAGCAGTGAGGCACGGAAGGGCCCGAGATGGGCACCGCGGAGGGAACCGACAACATGAGGGCTCTGACAACCAAACCAACACCCGCCGCACCACATCCGGGTCGCCACTGGCGGCCTCCAACACCACCACCGCGCACGCGCTCCCACCCAGGCCCATCAGCTCCGTCGTCGACTAGGGGGCGGGATCAAGCTTCCCAGCCGCCTTTTTGATTGGCTGCCACTTCAGGGGCTCCCGGGGATTAGCTGCCGTACAGGAGGGCGGGTTTCGCCCGATTGCTGGCTGGCTATTGGGCAAGGTAGCCGGGAAGCCGCTCTCCTGTTGGCGGGCGGGCGCGTCCGGTCTGGGGCTGGAGGAGGGTGCCATTGGCTGGAAAGTAGGTTAGTGGTGCGCCGTTGGGTGGCAAGCCAGGCGGAAAGTAGGTCAGGGACGGGGGCTGCCTGCGCCGGGCGCCGCTCCGGGCGTGCGGCGCGTTGCCGAGGGACGGCGACCCCCCTCCCCCCCGGGGCGCGGCGCATCGTTGGGGCGCGCGGAGCTCGCGGTGAGTCGGTAACGGGCGGTGGGCGATCGCTGAGGGGGCGGTAACGGACGGTGGGCTGCTGGGCGAGAGCGGCCCACGGCCCCGGCTTAGGAGGCAGCGGCCCCTGGGAAGCTGGGGAAAGGCCGGTGAGTGGCTATCCCGAGCTGCCACCTTCTCGGAGCTGCTGCCTCCGGCAGGCCGTATGAAGCTACTTGCCCCGGGAGGGCTTGGGAGCTGCGGCTTCCCCGGTGGGAGAGGGCTGGACCAGGAGAGGAGGGGACGGGGAAACCCCCCTGCGTCAGTGGTGGATTGTCCCTCTCGGAGCTAATTCGGGACGGGGGGGCTAGGGACGGAACGCCCACAGTACGGACCGTCTCGGCAGTGTGACAGAACCCGGAGGTGACGGGGCGGACGCGGGTCGCGGCCGATTGTATCCCAACCCGGGCCCGTGGCCGGCGCGGCATCTCCTCCGGACCGCGAGGGCAGAGCTGGGGCTGGAGTTCGGTGCATCCTCATTTCGGTGGAGGGAGGAAAGGGGCAAACCCCGAGGGTGCAGGAGCTCAGAGGAGGCAGTGACGGGCTTATTTCTCCTCCCGGGTTTGAGTTAGCCCCCAGGGGATGTGGAATCTAAGCAGAGATGTTGGTGCCCCTTCGCCTGCAACTGGAATCGATTTCTTCAACCTCTGTCCCGTAGCTGATCCTTTGGATCTTTTTCATTGAGTCGGGTACCTTGTGGTATTAGGTGAGGCCCGAAGAGTGTGTGATGGTAGTACTGGAAATGGCTATGGGTTATGGCTGTTGTACGGTAGCCAGTCCTTGCTGGGACAGCTAGAGCCAGCTTGCCAACCCCACAGCAGTGGGCTTCCTGGTTCTAAGCAGTGCCGCTCATTCACCCCCTGAATGTTTTGTGGTGCACCCCGGGGCGTGCTGTTGCTTCTTACACCCTTTCTGACAGCTCTGTGTGCATCAACAGGGGAATGGACGTTGTTCTTCACCACCGAATGCAGAACACTGAGAACATTAAGGTGGCTTCCCAAGATCCAGATTTTGCGCTTGGGGAGGCAGGGGAATCGGTTTGCATTTTTAATTGCTGAGATTTCTGTTACTCCAGTGCCTCAATTATAACAGTTTTGGAAGGATTTTAGTGCTTGAAAATAACGGTGAAGAAACAAGTGGGTGTGTTTTCCTGCTTTTGAAGCAAGCATGCTTGCAGCATTTTTTATTTCTTAGTCTCCAAGGTAGAAAGGATCATCTGCAGAGAGCAATCATCTCTTCAAATCTAATCACTTTACAAAACTCATTTGGTCTTTTAAGTAGAATTTCTTCCCCAGATTCTGGTCTTTGGACATTCAAAATAAAACTATGTTTTCTTTTCTTCCTTTCTTTCTTTTTTTTTTAATAATAAATTAGTATTAAAGTGTTTGTCCTGCCTGTTTATGAATCGAAGTGACTGACAATACAAAGGCTGCAGCTAAGTTTGTAAGGGAAAAAAGAAAGTTTGGTTGTTCAATTAACTATTTATACTGGCTGACACTCTCTGTACATGGTATTGCAAAAGGCTGAAGTTACACTCTGCCTTTGAAAGAATATGCTTTGTATCCTCTAGGAATATGCAAATGTAAATAGCTACTTGAAGTGTCAGAAACTGTAGACCTCCCATCTGAATATTATGAACTAGGATTGCCAGTTAAGAGGAAAGTCTTTACGACTTAGGAGTTTTGTGGGTTCATATTTTCTCTTATGCCTAATTGTAAAACTGAAGTACCACGTAAGTAATTGTGGTTATAGGTTAATATGCTGTTTTATCCCATATTCTTTTCCACACTGCTTATTTCCATTGTCTGCGTAGAAGTTGTAGTGTATGGTGCTGTGTAGACCCAAGGTCTGTAAGAGAGGTGCATCAAGAGGCTGTTCTAGATGAGAAAAGTGCCACAGAGAACATAAGGACAGCTGTTTTGTTTTATTACAAGGTCCTTTTGAGGTGGACACAAATGTGTCAGTAAACTAACTTAGCTGTCATGGGGATTCTCTAAAGCTAGAGCTGAATAGTTAGGACCTGCTACCGTGTCACTGTCACCACCTGCTGCCCGGAGACTACCTATGTTTGGGGACCATCCCTAAGAATGTAGTAGGAAGGTGACATTTGTAGAGGGAGTTTATTTGAGATGTTTTTTTCTTTTCTTCAAATACCTGCTCTTGAAGATTCTTTTGGGAAATGAGGAATAAGTGAGCACTCATTGGATTTATGTGGCAGAGCTTGAAGTTACAGTTCATTAATGCTATCCAAGAGTATGATGACAAAGCTGAGCCCTAATGTGATAGCTGCAGATTGTCTGCTGCAGATGAGTAAGACCATTTTTCAAAGTGAATTGATATCAAGCACACTGGAAATGCCAAGAGACATGTAGGTTAATTAGTTTAGATGAGCACAGAAGCACTGTTTTCATGCTCAGATTCAATATTTTAAGCTGTTCCCAGCACAGAGCCAATGGTTTGTGTAGCTTCACTTGGACAGGAGGTACAGGAAAATGTCAAGGAGTATATTGCTCTTAAGTAAAACAGAATGAATTTTCTGCATCCCTTAGTGTCTTTCATTTTTAATTCTATAACTTGCATGCTTTACACTTTTAACCTTTGTTACCGGTTTTATACATAGTTTAGGGTTTGAAAGAGGGCAGAAAAAACAGTAGAAAGCAGTTACCTATATCCCCAGCTAATGGAAAGAACTCTGAAGTTAGTTGTCTTTAATAAAAGATATGTAAATGCATATAATACACAAATGACTGCAAAGAGAAGCCCAAAATAAATACACATTGTTAAGCTTGAGTGGCTTCCTTGTTCTCAGTAAGTTTACAGAATGCAGAGAATACCATTTCTCTATTTAATACATTAAACATGGTTTGAAACTCATTTTTGGCTGCCATGGTCCTTAAACTTCAGACTAAAATAACTGTCTTTGATAAGTGTAGTTGTTGAGGTGACACTGACTTGACCTCAGCATCAACTTTTGCATTTAGTTGTTGAAAGCTCTGCCTGATCAGCCCATGGAGATTGCTTGAAGAATAAGGTGCTTTATGGCAGTTTCAAAAGCTGTGAAAGAGCTTTCAGTCTTGGTCTTTCAGGCTATTTTAAGAAAAGAGATCCCAGTTGTAATTATCCAATTGTTTTTATCTGTATTTAATCACTATGAGTATTGCCAGATAACTTGTATGTATTTAATAGAACTTTGCACTGAATGAAATGGATATTGAGGTGAATTGCTTGCTGGCCTGAATTACATATTCTACCTGTTGGTGTTTTTTTTACCTCAGTTTATTGAAAAAAATGCAGTAAGGCTACTTACCAGGGCCCAGGCTTCATCTCCTTGGAAACCTGATCTTTCACCAGATGTTGAGAAATGTAATTTCTTTTTTAATCCATTCTGCAGAAGAACACAGCTCAAAACACCATCTTCAGGCTTTCTTATTCTGGAATATTCATTAACTAAAAACCACAGTCTGACATTTTGGTCTTTGTCCCAAAGATGATCGATAGTTTCTGTTGCATTTGACATTACTTACAGTTTATTTTAACTTTTGCTAAAATTCCTGTACTAGTTGAATAGTTCAATTCAAGAAGTGGATACTAATGTCTTCATCAGGTGTACTGTGCAGGACTGTTTGTGTTTCCTGTCCCTTCCTTGCCTGCAAGGATTCATCCTTCTTCTCTATGCTCAGGTCATCTTTTCTCCTTTGCAGCTGCAAAAAATTCTTAGCCAAGGCATACAGAATTTGTAACCTTTTCATTCTCCTGCCATTTGAGAAGCTGTTATTCAATGTCTCTGATGTCAGATGCACTTCTAGGTCAGCTGCTGGTGTCAGAACAGCTTGTGACCCTGAGCTGAAGCTATGCTGTAGTTTAGTAGGTTGGTCTTCTGTAGGAATGGTGCCAGTAGGCTACTTACAGAGCAAAAAATATCGTTGGCAGGATTTTAGAATGGTACAATAACAAGCCACGGTTCTTGTGGTCTAAGGTGTTGATGTTCTCTACTAACTTTAGAGAAAGCCATTCATGTGGATATAAGCAGTTGAGGAAGACAGTTGCAGCTTTCATGTGTGTGTTGACACTATTTTCCTTGCAAATATTTGTAATCTCTCTTTTCCACAGGTTCTAGTCAATTTAGTGGCACTTTATGTAAAGGAAGTCACCCTTAGTGGTGACTGTGATGGAAACCCATCTTTGGAAGTGCAGTTGTTGTAGTGCTGAGAATACACAACTAATTGGTGTGTATTTTTCAGCGATAAACTCTGGGCTCCAGAATACTTTGCCAAAAAAATAGCTGGTGGTCTTTGAGGTTTATATTAAAATGTGTTTTCTGATGTTGTCTTGACCGTGTTTTGGTTTTCCAGTTTGCAGTTCCAAACTGAAATACACACCTGAGTGGTATGTATTGGTGTGTCTCTCAAGTCACTTTATTATGAAGGCATTTTACAGTAAGTCATATATGCAGGAATTTGCCTTAATTTCTTTCTAAATAAATGAAATAAGTGAATGGAATCCATGTGTTCTAAAGATTATATGAGGTCTTGATACAAGACTACTCAGAAGACTCCACTTAGGCTTGCCCATTTGGGATTGATGTAGGTTTTGGAGGAAGAATGAAATGAGACTGTCAGAGAACTGAGAAATGCTTATTACTCTTGATGTGAGGATTTTTATCCTGGAAACTTCCTTAAAGTAGCTTTGCCTTTTCTAGTTTTTTTAACAGAAAAGGAAAAGAACAGAAAGACTGTAATAGAAATTGTTAAATAATGTTGTGCTGCAGAATATTATTGGAGGGAAGTGAGAAAGAAAAGTTACTTCCTAGGGAAAAAAGCCAGCCCAAACCAGAAAAAAACCCACTCAAAACTTCTATACTTTTGGTTTAGTTTTTTTGGAAGAATTTTTTTCCCCCTCTGTCTTTAAAATGGGTTTATAGTTTCCTTGAACTGGTTTGAATTTGATGTGGTTTGTTTGTTTTTTTCCTTGACTTGTTATGAATAGATATTTTTTTGTTATCTGTGGATTTTTCTAGGAGTGCTATAAAATTTAGGGCTTCTGCTTTTAGGAAGCAAAAATATATATTAAAGTAATAAAAGTTCTCTCCTTCCTGTTGTATGTGTGCATTGCAGTTGTTTTGAGTGTGATGGCAAAAAGGGGGTGCTTTGGGCATTTTTATCCTTCACTCAGGGACCTCAGATAACTGTATTTGGAATTTATGCTGCAGTTTGGCTATCAGCATATTAATTTTTGTGCTCAGCATTTTGTCCTGTAGTGATGCGTGAATCTTTTGCAACATCCATTGTCAGATGGCTGAATCTGGACAGTAGTTTTGATAACCATTTGAATTGGGTTGCCATGGATAGTGTAGCCTTCTTCAACACTTCAACTCCTTCCTGGTTGCCCCCCTGCTGTTAGTGATATGTGTTTGGGCAAAAGTACTGGACTGAGGCATCTGCTGTAGCTCAAGGACAAGTTTGTTTTTAAACCCCAGAGATTGATTTGAGATTACTCAGTTCAGTGGTACAACTTGTGGCTTTGTAGGTTAGGAAACAGCACAGCTCATGAGCTGAGCTGTCCAGAGGGAGAGGTAGATAAAACACTAACTGTGAAGAGTGCTGTTTTAGACATGTTACATTGCAACCTTGACATGGAAGGAGAGGATTTATGGCAGAATATTTTTGGTTTAAGCTGTGTTGGGTAATCTCTTTCATAAATACACATAAAAATTTGATTAAAAAATCTGATATTGATACTGATACCCAGAAGCCAGGAAAATAAGCAACTTTTCACTTCCATCTCTGAGGCTCTACACTTGAGCTTTTCACTGTTTATTTAATAAAAATGTTCATATCAAGACAGAGTAACTCAGCTAGACCTCTGACTCTTTTCCCTTTTCCCTAAACTGGCCCATGGGCTCCTGGGTTTCCAGATAAACAAATATAGAACTGTTTCAGATACGCAAATCTCTCAGGAGCTCATTCACCACAATCACTGGACTCTACTGGAGCTGAACACTTACACGTCCAAGTTGGTGTCAAACGGATAATTTATCTGAAAATGGCAGAATCCCAGCAATGTCTCCAGTTAGGCTTGCCAGGAAATCTGAAGGAAATGGAATACAGGAAGGAGACTGAAAGGAAGAAGATTTTATTTTCCACCAAGGCAATGTCGTTTGGATTTGGGTTCACACACCTCTGCTCCCTTTTGGGGGTGGGAGCTGTCTTAAAAAAAAACAAAACAAAAAAGCAATTCAAGTTTTTTTTACTTTTAATTTTTCCTTTACTGATTCTCTTACTCAGTGTGGATCTCATGTTGCTGTCAGTTGGTCTACATACACTGTTTTCTGGAAGCAGAACTCTCTAAAACCTACTCAGAGGAATGCTGGCGCTTCAGGGTTTTCTTGCTCTGTCTTGATTTTGAATGGCTATTTCTATCAAACAGCCATTCAGGAGAGTTGTCCTTGCTTACAGTAATGTGAAAATCTGTTTTCTGCATTAAAAACTTTTACATTTTTTTTTTAAATTAGGTTTACTAATACTTTTGAACTTAATTCAGAATAGAAATGGAAAGAAGGAAAAGGCTTAAGTCAGCAGATAACAGGAGAATCTTTTGCCTTCTACTTAAAATGAATTAGTGGTTTATTTTTTTTTCCCTAATGCATGCTAACATTAGTAAGGATCAAGTTATTGCACATGCCAGAAATAAGCAGGACCCCCAAGAAAAAGAAATCCTTCATGGATAAAAAATACTCAGGGTAAGGGAAAAATCCCTTTGAGGAAAAAATCTCATTGAGACCTAGGTAGCACTGCAGCATATTGTCAGTCTTTTGTCTCTAGGCAAACTGGTGTGTTTTTATTATTATAATAACAACCTTACAAAATTATTGAGGTTCCTTTAAATGCTTAAGTTAGTCTAGGAGAGTTCCGGATGCTTTTCAGGCAAAATTAATGTGCCTTTTAGATTTGCCCAGACAAGTAGTTAAGCTTCCATGGATTCATTCATGGTGTGCTGTATAACTTGTGTAATCTGCTTCCTTTGGCACAGCTTTCAGATGCATACTTACTATTTTTTAAAGCAAATATTTTGACAGTCATCTGACTTGTCCTCTAGTTTTAGGGTATTTCCATGGCTTGCTGTTTGACTGTAGCCCTAAGTATTTTGGAATGATGGCATCCTTTGACAAACCTGGGAAAGTACTGATTCATCAATGAAACCTTTTCCATTTTTCTGCTGAATTTTGTTTGGTGAATTCTGGAAACTGGGTAAATGGTCCCCTTAAAGTTGCCTGTGTGAGGTTTCGTGTTATCATTGTGTCTCAGTTCTGTGAGTACTTTGTTTGCTTTTTCATGTGTGTTGTGGTGGTGTTGACGTTTTGGAATGATGCTGTGTTGGCAACCAGGTCACAGGATAACATTGGTGCAAGTTCTGAGGTTTGTTTGTAGGAGTGGCTGGTGACTTTCAGGGAGCAGGAGAAGGAACTTTCCTGGCTTTCTAATACCTGGAAGAATCTTGATGGACTTGCAGGTTTCTACTTAAAGAAGAAACATTAGGAATAAGTACAGTTAACTTGTTGCCCTTTCTAATAAACCTAATTGCATGTTGTAGTGAAGTATCATAGTTTTCCACCTTCAAAGACAGCACAGCATATCCCCTTTAACTCCTCCCTATGATGTCATTTGGCTGAGTCTTTGGTGTGTAAGCTTCTCTTCAATCATTCTTTATGGTGTAGTTCTGTATTTTCCATGCATCCTTCCAAAAGCGTACTCAGAATGATTTCCACATGTGAGCTAATCATTGTCTTCCACTCTTAAAGGGGTGGTCAGTTAGTTCCTGCTGGCGTCCTGTATTGTTGTGTTCTGCTTATTGTCATAGTTTTCACATTCTTTCTGTTCAGTCTGTAGACATCAGTCATCCCAGTACAATTTTGCTGGTTTTCTATGCCATTCTTATACAGAGCAATGTTTCATAAACCCACTTACCTAGATGCTGAATAGCATTTGTACAGGTTATTTCCTGACTGTGTTCCTGTGCACTGGACATTATTTTAACTTGAGTTGATAAAAGAACCTTCCATAACAGCAGTAAGTTTATTCAAAGTGGCAGCTTGGAAGCAAAATAAATAGCATTTTTTAGACTGTTTCTTGAACACTTCTATTACACTGGAGGCTTTGTAGGCTTATTCTTGCTATAATAGCCCTGTATGTACTCGTGTTGAGGTGTGTGTTTGCTCGGTAAATTATATGTACACTTATTGTTGACATCATCATCTCTCCCCCTCCTTTGTACAATACTGGTACTCGTTTGGCTCCCTAAAGCACCTTACTCTGATCTACTCAGACTTGGAGCTTTTTTTAAAAGATATTTTTTGGCAGGATTAGTTTCATCTATTTTGGATTTCTGAACAGCTCACTGTGGGGTTAGATAAATGCCAGTGCTGAAGAGGAGTACACAGCTGAGATGAAACTAGGAGGCTAACAAGTCTTGCAGTCACACTTAATTACAAAGGGATAAATGTTTAGACTTCTCATCTCATAAAAAAAAAAGCAAGAGAATTCTGTCACATGAATCTCCTAAAGAAGGGTCTGTGCTGCCTTGTAAAGTCCATGTAGGCCCAAATTAAATAAACTAGCTAACCGATTCATACAGATCTCTGATCTAAGCAGAGATTAGTCAGTAGCATTGTTTCTGGCAACTTCCACTTGGCTTTGTCCCTGATGTTGTGCTAGTCTGGATCTGTATCAATTATACAATGGCAAAAGAGACTCCTACTGGCAGGAGAGCCGAGTAGTGCAGGTTGGTCTGTTTAGTTCACACCAACAGTCTTCATTGCTTGGTAAGATCTCACTTAAGAAATGTGCCATTTCTGCTAGCTGCCAAATAGTTGAGTATCTGTATATCCAACTTAAAGGATGGAGGTTCAAAGTGAATGAGACTGGGAGGACCCTACTGTCTGGGAGTTCCTAGAGTAGTGTTACAGAGAGATGAAAAAATGATTTTTTGGCTTGGAAAACAATGATATCAAGCTGGATTCACAGGTGGATTGATCTATGTATTATGTTAATTATGTAATAATGTAAATAATTTCCTGGACTTCATGAAGTGTTTATAAAAAACTGTGTTTTGCAAATGTAGCCTTACAGAATGAGATCAAAGTCATTCAACTAGATTTACTCAGAGGAGGAAAAGGCAATTCAATGGGTTTGACCTTCAGGTAATTACCTGCTCAGGTTACCTGTTAGGACAAAATGAAATGAGGTAAAGTAGCTGGTAGGTGACCTACTCAAATTCATATTAGAAAAGTTGGAAGTTTTGAACAATAGGAACTAAACATTGGAACAGAAAAGATAGGAGGAGGGTTATAGATCCTTGCAATGTATCAGTTCACCCAGTATATCTTTCTAAAATAAACTTTGGCCTGAATTACAGAGTATCAGTTAGTTGTATAAAATAGTAGATGAGGTTGCCTCCTCATCTTATCATACAAGGGAATGAATCTGAATGAATCTGGTGTTGGTATTAAGAGAAAACTTCATGTACTTATCTCTGTGCTACTCTGATAAAACTTAATGTACTTAATCTCTGTGCTAGAGTAGAACGAAGTTGAAGGACATATATCCTTAACCAGTCTCTGAAGGAGTGGGAGGGCCAGAAAGACTTGTAACAGGAGGGGACCACCATTAATGACTTTTTTTGCAGCCTTTCTTCGAAGCAACTTAAAAGTTAAAAGGTTAAAAATCCTACTGGGGATTCTCATATTGTTACTCTGTTTAAGGCACAGACAGAATGTAATACCCAAGAGTTTTGTTCAGCAATACCTAAAAGCAAAGCAAACCTCACCTTTGCTCTGTAGTCTTACTAATTAAAGGGAGCAAATGACAACATTTCTCTGTTTTGAAATAGAAATATCAAATTTTAATATCAGTGATTTATGTAAGACCTTAGTGGAGACAAAAGGAGGACAGAAACCTGAGGAGCTGATGCTCATATTCAGGAAAACAAAGATGCAGTGATTTAACGTGGAGATAATGAAAGGACATTTATATTTGTTAGTTAAGGTAGCTATCTGCCGTGTAGTCTGTTACCCTAGAATTTATGGAATGTAAACTTAAGCTCATACCTCTAGGAACAAAGAATAATTTCAGTACATATGGAAGAGGAGACACAACCATTAAAGGCAGCTGGAAAGGGTTTAGTTATCCTTAAAAATGCGTTTCAGTTGAGCACCAGATGAGCGACTGAGGCAAAAACACATAGCAAAAGACCCCAAAAGAAAGCAACAACAACCAACCAAACAAAAAAGCATGAAAAAAACCCAACCAACCAAATCTCTATTAAAGTTGGGGTAAAATGGCACATGAGAGTCTAGATCATATTCTGAAGTGAGTGTTGCAGACACTGAAAAAAGCTGGAAATGCTTATATCTAGTGATTAATCCTCTGAAATGATGTGATTCTTTTCTGGTCTGTTCTAAGCATGTTTGTCTGGTTGGGATTTTCCCCATGTGTTACCAGTAACAGTTTCTCTACTCTGCTGGCTCCTTCAGTCTCCTTAGATGAGAATTCTGAGCTCCACTTCATGATTTGAAGTTTAACTTCATAGTATAGGTCAGACTTAAGGTGAGTGGAGAACAGTGTGTATATACTGGAGTGCTTAGTAACGCGAAGCATGGGACTGACACGAGTGTTTGTTTTGGGTGGTTTGTGCCTGCACTCTTTTACGTGGATCGCTGCTCAGTGCTATTGTTTCTTGGTGCTGCGTAGGAACTTAGTTCTTTAAACTGGGTTTGAAATTCCACTTATGCAAGCAGATACCTAACATATAAATCTTCTTTCCTGTAGCAGGCTATTTCACATTTGCCTTGCTAAATAAACTCAGTGTAATGTGTACTGGCTGAATTTAATCTTTCACCTGGTGTTGAGTGGTGTTATTGGTCATAGCTGCAGGTTAATTGACTTAAACCAGAGGTGAGCTAGAAAGGAAATATTTAAAAGGCTGTTGTATACTTTACTCCTTGATTATGGATATTCCAGGTATGCTGTAGTTGCATGTAGAAGTTTTCTCTGAATATTTACAAACTGAGATAACGGTCTTTTGCTAATATTGGAAGAAGGTAAGAATGACCATTGTATTCCATAACAAAGACCCAGTTCATGTAGAGTCCTGCCTCAAGCAGTGGCTGTGAGAAACTGCCCGGTGAAGACTACAATTAGGGCAAACGTGTTTGGGGACTTCACAAACCAGATGTGGTGGTAACCTTCAGAAGAATTCCTTTCCATGAAGCGGTACTACCTCTCTTTAGAAACTTCAAGAACTCCTGGCCTCCCTGCTACTTGTCAGAGACTTTCTACGGCCTGTTTATGTCATGCATGAAAAGCTGTGTTGTTTTGTACCTGCTAACCTGTCTTTGTATGACATTTGATGGTTTTAGTATCATAGTATCAGTCAGGGTTGGAAGGGACCACAAGGATCATCTAGTTCCAACCCCCCTGCCATGGGCAGGGACACCCCACACTAGATCAGGCTGGCCTGTAGTGTAGATCTTGGCCCTGTTAATTTTCTAAGCTGGAGAATACTAGCTTACTTGATTATTCCTCATGCAGAACTCATTGACTGTCTTGTTCCAACAAGTGAAACTAGAAAGTTTTCCATTTTCTAATAAATTTACTTGCTGTGGGTTTGGGTGATATCCAAGTCATCCTCCGTACTATTCAGGAGCTGTAAATAATTATGAGCACTTGTAAGTGGTAACTAAGGCACTGCATTATTAATATTTGGCACAAGATTGTCACTTGCGGAAATAAGATCATCTAAACCTACTTAAACTTTTTGTGGAGGAATGTGAACTGTCTAGTGATCTTTTCTAGGCCCTTTGGGATCAAACTGCGTAGGTCATGGAATGTTCTCTTTTGGAGTAAAACAATGGGTTGGAAAAACTTCTGTTTGCAGCTCTTAGTCAGATGTCCCTTTGCTCTGTATTGTATCCCCTCTCATGTGGAGGGGGAGGGGACGTTGCATGGGTGGATCTCTGATCCAAGAAAAAACAATCATTAACAAAAATAAACCCCACAGCCTTCAGTTTGACCAAGAGCCCTGTTGTGGGGGGTGTGTGGCTGTGGCTTTTTTTAATTTGTATTTGTTTTTCTGAGCAAGTTCTTTCTCTTTTGCCCATGTTTGGTGTTGGCAGAATTTTTTATCTGGGTGGGGGGTGGTTGGATTTATTTTGTGTGTGTATGACACACTGTTCTTCTCCACTTGCTGGGTTTTCTTTTTTGGTAGCAATCAAGATGTCTGCACAGCATAAGGACCCTACTAAGTGAATTGTTGGTGTTCCCTGATTGTTTCTCTGCCTGGCATTGTTTGTTAATGAGATTCTTGTTCTAAAAACAACAGCAATTTTAAAACACTTTTCCAGTTTCAACTGAAATGTAAAAGTATGCATTCAGACTTGACTGTTGATTTTAAATTAGATTAGATTTTAAAGCCTGTCTGCAAAAATGCAGGTCTGAGGCTTGTATACAGTTGTATCCCTGGTGAATGGATGTCACAGGTTTGGTGGTTCCAAATGTCAGCGCTGATATACAAAATGGGAATGTTTTATCAGTCATTTCTGTAAAGGCCTTTCCTACTGCTGCAGGCCTTTCTCAAGAAAATGAAGCTTGTACTCCCACTGAAGCAATGAATACAGAGTGGTTAGGAATACTCCTCTACTGTGCCTGTCTATTCATAACTTGTCATTCACAAAAGAACAAACTGCCGAGCAGAGAAAATGTCAGTGCAGATGTGGTTCAGTAGGAAGGTTTTAGCACACCTTGCCTTGCTCAAACCGTGCAGCGATTTGCATGTTGAAAACAAATCCCAGGGGAGTGCTGTGAATAAGCTGGAAGTGCAGCTCAGGTATTTAACAGGGATATTTTAACCACTTCATGCTGTTGAAAGGGATAGTTCTGCCTGTCTTCTGGCATGTCTCGCCTTCTTGCTTTGCACTGGCTCTGGGTGTCATCTGACCTTTCAGTAAGATGGTTGAGCTTGCTAACCACTCAGAAGAAGACTCTGCTTTCTGTCAAGTTATTATTCAGCCTGATGAGGAGATTGATTCAACACACAGTACAGATAAGCTTTGGGGACTGTTTAAAGCCTGTGCTAGACTACTGCAAGGGAAATCTGGGGAAGGTGACAAGGAAGAGAAGAAGGGAGTGAAGCCATCCTGTAAGGCATTACATCAGCTGTTCTGTGGAACTTTGCTGTGAGCTTTTCAATAGTATCCCATGCTTACCCTGAGCTAGACAAATATGACTTTCCAGGCCATGTAGCTGTTGTTGAGGTACTCGAAACTCTGGACATCAATGTAGAGGACAGGGAATACTCTGCATGGTGTCTCTATCACATGATTTGCTCCACCAAATCTTACTATGAATGCAGTGATTTACCCACAGCTAGGAGTTAACCTGTTCCAACATGGTCTTGCCCATGGCTGCAACCTCTTTGGGGTGCACCTGCCCTTGTCATGGGCTTATGCATGGCCATAGATGCTTTGGGGTGTTGTCCTCCTGTATGTACTCATTCATAGGTCACAGTTCCTTTGATGTGAGATCACACTGGAATTCCAGTCTGACCAGTACCGCAGAACAGAAATAGCATCAATACCACTGCCGTCTGCCAGCCCAGGACCATGGCCACTGACATTCAGTAGAATGTTCTCAGGCACAGCAGAATAAGATGATCAGTAGCACATCAAGCAATGAAAGCAAAAAGCAGCCACTAATGAAGAGTAGACCCTAATGTACAGTAAGGCTAGCAAGCATTATGTCAAGGACAAGAGCCTGTCAATAACTAAACAGCAGTAACAGCTATAAATTTAAACTAGTACATTCTGATCAATTTGTCATCGTGATCTCAAAATCTTTGAGCCCCATATTGGGCACCCAAAATATCTGCTGCAAATTAGCGCTACTGAGCTGCTCTCTCACTTTTCTCCCAGTGGGATGGAGAAGAGCATTGGAAGAGTAGAAGTGAAAAAATGTCATGGATTGAGATAAAGACAATGTAATAAGTAATATAAAAGTTGTGTGCATAAACAAAGCCAAACAAGGAATTCGTTCTCCACTTCCCATCAGCAAGCAGGTGCTCAGCCATCTCCAGTGGACCCAGGCTCTATCACATATTAATGGTGAATTAGGAAGACAAACAACATCACTGTAAATGTCACCCTCCTTCCTTCTTCCCCCAGCTTTATGTGCTGAGTTTGACATCCCTTTGGTCAGCTGTCCCATCTGTGTCCACTTGTGCAGCCTGCACACTGGTGGGGTGCTGTGAGGAGCAGAAAATGACTCTGTGTAAGCACTACTCAGCCATGACCAAAACATTACTGAATTACTAACAGTTTTCAGCACAAATCAAAAACATAGCCCCAAACTATTAACCCTACAACAGCCCAAACCAGCACATTCACATAGCAAAGGACTTCCAGTTTGTTCAGGAGAGTAGGAAACTTAAAAGGTAGCTAGTGCTGTGGCAGAGCAAGCTGAGAGTATGTTGCTTATGCATTCAGTGTATGGTGTGATGACACATCTGATGTCACTTTTAATGTCCTGTTAAAAGACTTCTTTTAATTGTCATTTTGGTTTTACAGTCATGTAAAACTGGTGAAAGTGTGAAGACGAGACTGAAAGAAGCTGCCCTGCTGTTATGCTCCCCTTGTCCCGTAGCAATACTGAGTGCTGCTGTTGGGCACTGAATCTTCAGCTGTAGCGATTCTGCTCCTAACACACTGTGTCAGTGTTGGTGCTGGCCCTAGGTGGGTATTGGGAACTTGCCCTACTTCTCAGTGTTTGCTGTTACTGTGGTTCCAGACTGCTTTATGTGAATGTCTCTGAAGAGCAGAGTGCTGGATAATGCCACAGTGTGAGCTATCATAACTCTGAAGTGCTGCCTTTCTCAGTGTCAGCAGCAGATCGCTCATTTGAAAACAGGATTTGGGGAATGGGGGAGGTTATTATTTCTGAGACATTGAGCAAGACTTAAAATAGCATGTGTATCTTTTCTGATGCTCGTGCCTTTGCAGGGTTTATGGAAAACATGCAAGTGCTAAATTGTTGCAGTATCTCAATTTTCACTCATTGAATTTGGATTTAACTGGCAAATAGTGTCACTTCAGAAAACCAAAATGCTGAGCTTATTTATGTGAGTGTTCATTGCTCCACCTATAGCAAAGGGACTCCAGGTGCAGAAACAGGTAGCTGAGGCTATTTGCAAGAGGGGTCATGCTCTTAAAACTGGAGATGTGTGGATAACTGAGTTGTAAATGTCTCCCTTTTCACACACAGACTGTAACACAGTAGCTATGCCATCATTGTACATTCTGCAATATTTTTTAGCAGGTTACCTACTCATCTCCTTAACAAAAAAGCTGTGATGCCTTCCTATCCAAAGCCCAGTGGTATAGTGGGAGAACAAAAATTAAGTTGAGCCTCTAATACAGTACTGAGGTAGTCTGAAGGAATAAACACTGATGGTCAAATGAATGTGATGCCTGCATTTGACAGCTGATTCTGTCTAAAGTCAAAAGGAGCTTTTAAGAAATCAGTGGGGAAAGTGGAATGTGTTGTGGATATGCATGTGAGTGGAAACAACAGAGAGGTGACTGAGCGGGGAATACCCAGCTTGGTTCCATGCAGGCTCAGAATATCTTCTTTTCCCCAAGGCCTACTTCAGGATCAAAGGGAACCTGATAGCCTATCAACTTTTCTTTCTCAGACTGACAGTGCTCAGAGCAGGGACAGCTTCTTCCCGCCAGAGATGGAATTTATCAGGACCAGAGGAAATGTGAAAAAACTTATACTTTCATTTCCAGGTGTAAATGTAACCACCTGTGTCTACAGTCCTTTTTGTGATATTTTTGCCCTCTTGTTTCCATACTTTGTTCTCTGAAGATATATAAAGTCTTCAGTTGTAGTTTGTTTGGCAGTGGATGTCTGAGTCTCACCTCTGTGCCCAGTAAGATCATGGATCAGATCCTCCTGGAGGCACTGCTGAGGCAAAAGAATAATGAAGAGGTGATTTGGCACAATCAGCAGGGCTTCACCAAGGATAAATCCTGCCTGGCAAACCTGGTGGCCTTCTATGACAAAGTCACAACATTGATAGATGAAGGCTGAACAACTGATGTAATTTACCTGGATCTGAGCAAAGCCTTTGACACTGTCCCGCACCACATCCTGGTCTCCAAGCTGGTGCAGAATGGGTTTGATGGATGGACCATTCAGTGGATAAAGAACTGGCTTGATGGCCACACCTAAAGGGTGGCTGTCAATGGGTCCATGTCCAAGTGGAGGCCAGTGACAAATGGAGACCCTCAGGGATCAGTACTGGGACCAGTCTTGTTTAACATCTTTGTGGGTGACATGGACAGTGGCATTGAGTGCACCCTCAGCAAGTTTGCTGATGACACCAAGCCGTGTGGTGCAGCAGACATGCTGGAGGGAAGGGTGTGAAATGTCATAAGGCACTCACTTTGTTTGCACAGCTATGAGGCAGAATTCCCTGGTTCCTGCTCTAAGCAGAGGCATCTGAACTAGTCACACTCATGCTGGTCATTGTGGCTGAGCTTAGGAAGTACATCAGTACTTGGTATTTAGTGATGGGAGGACCAGTACTTGTTGCTTCCAGAAGCCTGCATAGATGCTACCGTTTGATTCATGTTCAGGTAGCAGCTGTGTTTGGTAGGTGTGCTGCAGAAGTCCTATAAAACTTGTTCTTCCAAGAAAAGCTAGCCCATTTTGTTTTAGCTGTAAAAGCTGTTTCTGGAAACCTAAGGAGTACATGTACTAGAGGATTGATTATTGAATTAGGCCAAGTTCCTTTGGTAGCAGCAGCATGTCAGTACTGATTTTCAGAAGTGTGCATCACCACCTTTTCACAAGGGCTTGATTAGTTCCCTTGTGAAGCTTGTTTTTGATGACTGCCCAGGTCAGCACAAGTGTACTTCAAAGAACAAGAGCTCAAAGAGTCTAATCTTGGCTGTCGAGAAGCTTATACTAGATCAAGCTTTCAATAATGCTTGTAAACCAGCAAGCTTCTTGGAAACCCTTTTAGCTGAGATTCATTGAATAGGTAGAGAGACAAATGGTGTTTGGACATGAAAGGAAGTGGCATCTCCTGTGTCTCAGGGTCAGTCTGTTAGTCTGACGCTTCTGCTTCTGATGATGATATAGTCTCTAGACCCAGTGAAGGTGGTCCATATCTCCATCTGTAAAGCCTTTTCATGGGACTGTAACAAGCCTTGAAGAAAACATTTATCTGCTTCACCAGGAAGAGCGTGAGCTAGCTTTGCCTTTCTTTTCATGCTTTTCTGTGCCATCTGAAACCTCATACTTAGAGATGCAGACAATACAACATGGGAAGGAATGACTGATGTACTACATGGGTGTGCTACCTATCAGAGGGATCTCTACAAGCCAGAGAAAGGGTTGACAATAACCTTATAAAGAACCTTATGGAGTTCAGTAAAAGGAAATGCCAAGTCCTGCACCTGCAGAGGAAAAACCTCATGCTCTAGTACAAACTAGGGGCTGACCAGCTGGAAAACAGCTTGGCAGAAAAGATCTTGGGGACCGTGAGCCAGCAACGGTGCCCTTGCAGCAAAGAAAGCCAACAGCTTCCTGGATTGTATTAGGAGTAATGCTGCCAACAGGCTGAGCAAAGTGATCCTTCCCGTTTAATGAGTGCTGGTGAGACACTTCTCTGTTCCTGGGTCTAGTCCTGAGCTCCCTAGTACAAGTGATTGTTATTTCAGTTACTGCTTATTCTTGGTTTGGGAGCAACAAAGAAGTCCTTTGCTAAAAGAGCTGGAAGTAAAATTTGTAAGTAGTTCCCCTTTTAAGCAAGCAGAGATGGGATAAGAGGCCTCTCCTCTCTGGAAGTCCAAGTATTCTATGAACAAGATAAAGTTCAGATTATGGTCCTGTGGCTCCATTACCACTATGATAATGTGGAAAATTCCTGTGAAGTGATGCCATGAGATGATTTGTTCTGTCTGTTCCCAGAGATATCAGTGAGGAATAGACTTGGTTTTGGTAGGGTAGTGCATGTGGACAGTATATTGATCTGTTGAGATGCTGCCTTTACATTAACTTTCTAGAGCTGAAAGATCTTTGTGTGGAGTTTTTCTTTTTATTAGAGACTTCTCCCCCACCCCTCATCCCCTATTGCAAAATGATAAATCTTGTAGCTTTGTGGCTGGTTTATATTCATGGGCTGTTTCCCTCCACCCTACTGTGTTTTTCATAGGAAAGATGGGGAGCAGCTGTTGGCACAGTTATGTTGCTTGAGCTGCTGAGGGCTGTGCCTCTGCCTGCCACAGAACAGGGGATACATGTGTGCTGTTGTGAGGGGTTGGGGAACAGCAGCTGCTAATATGAGAGGTGCAGGAGGCTGTTAGATCACTGCTGCTCTGTGTGTGGTTAAGGATGTGGTTGAAACATGAGGTACTGATGTCACTAAGAGCTTGGGTTAGGAAGAGCTGCAAAACTCAGATGTGGGTCGTAGGCTGCCAGGAGTTGATGAGCACGCTGATGAGTGAGTGGTAAAAGGATGACCTCAACAAGCAAACCAAGGAAAAATCACTTCTTGCTCCAGAGGTTGCGGTGAGATGTATCTACACATGAGAGGAAGGCACAGGGCTTCTTATCTTCTGGATTTACAGTGTTCTGCAAATAGGGTAGGGACTTCAAAGAATGTGAATGTACCATTGCAACAAAACAGTATCAATATATCAGGCAAATATGAAGTATTCTAACATCTGCTCCTTAAGTACCAAAGGAAGAGGAAAGCACCACTGCTTTAATTCAAAGACCTTCCTTTGATTCCCACAGATATTTAAAGATACAGATTCTAGTGCAGGAACTGCACTGGCCATGTGTGCTGGTATGCATCCTGAAGCCAGCACAGGGACTCCTGCAGTCCTTGTGCTGCTGAGCAGAAATCCCCCCCAGTTGTGTGCATGTGCCTCTGGAGTGCACGTACATCTACAGGAACACAGATAGTGAAGATAAATAACCCTGCTCCTCTCTTGCTAGTTCATACCGTGACAGTCAACTTGAATACTGCAACGAAGGGAAGTAGATGATTTCCTTTTTGTAGCTGTTTTCGGTGCAGTCATTACTCATAGGGACAATAAGTATCTTTTCAATTACTTCTTAAGGAAACCACACCACAGTTTTCCTCTGTCATTGCAAAATAGTGCTTTTAAGGTATGAGACACTTCTGATTCATAAAGTTATGCATTGTGTTTCTTTTAGAATACATATGTTTGTATGTTGGAGATAGTTGACTCTTGCCTAGGGGTAATTGAAACTGGTGGTGCTTGTGTAAAGAGGTCTTGACTCCCTGGATGGGTGCTTGTCAGATGTAGTTGACCTACTTTAGCTCTGACCTTGATTTGCTCAGAGGTGTTTATGTACTCGTGATCAGCTTTGCTGCATGATTAAGTTAGTCACATGTCATCTAACTTTTTTTTAAGGGATGGACAGTTAAGATTTGTTCTTATTGTCTCATTAGCCTTGTTAACATGGGCTTGGAGTAAGGTTGAGTGCAAGGGAGAAGAATCCTGAAGGAAGTGGTCCCAGGCAGGTTGTGGAGAGACACTGTCATGTGATACAGTGACAATATATTTGTTTGATTCTCATGCATAGGAAGTGAACTCCATAGCATTCAGGTAGGGCTTTGGAGTACTTAGCAACAGCCTGGGCATTGTAAATGGAAGATTTGAACTTTACTAATACATGGGTAACTTCCCTGATCCTCCTTACAGAGGCCTTGTTTTTTTTCAGCCATTGAACAACTAGCAGCTGGAGGCTGAAAAGCTAGTAAAATACTCCATTTTCTCAGAATTTTAAGAAAGCCTTGCAACAAAAGGTTTCTCTGAACTGCTCACTATTTATTATAGCGAGGCATGCTGATTTTTGCTCTGATCATTGGGTTGACATTTTCTCAACTTTAAACCTCATTTCAAGAGACATCTGTGATTCTTAGCTCTTGTAATGCCAAAATGTAGGACTGTGGTTATTAACTGGGCTGAGCATTTGGGATATGGCAGAGAAAGGGCTGACTTGAAAAGAAATTGAGAATTCTAGGTTTTGTGTAATTCTTTTATTTTGTTGTGCTTAAATGGTCCAGACACTTAAAATATCTGCTGTAAAACTATCACATGTAGACACTTGGCTGTAATTAAAAATACAGCAGCACCAGCTGAGTGAATACTTGATTTCAAGATTTTTTTCTAGAAAACTGCTTTGAAAGTTTTGTTTTGCAGTCAACAACAAAACCTTTTGTGTTGTTTTTCCATGAAAGCACACCGGTGACTGTACAGTGTTCTGACAGTTAAGCTAAATTGGTGACTGTTGCAGGCATTCTTAAATGGACAGGGCTGTGTTAAACTTACAAGCCTTCCTTCCCCAGCTCTTTTTTAATTGCAGTTGATCCCAACCTTCTGTCTGAGGTCATCTTAAATGGTCCATGAAACTGTATTCAACAAGTACTCTCACATATAGAAGTGTTTAGCAACTTTTGGACTGGAAGGCCGGAGAGGGACTTTTCACAAGGGTGTCTAGGAGTAGGACAAGGGGGAACGTTTTTTAGATGAGGGAGAGTAGGTTTACACTGCATCTAAGGAAAAAGTTCTTTAGTATAAGGGTGGTGAGACTCTGAAATAGGTTACTCAGCAAGATTGTGGATGCCTCCTCCCTGGGGGTGTTGAAGGTCGGGTAGGATGAAGCCTTGAGCAGTCGAGCAGCTGAGAGATGTCCCTGCTCATGGTAGGGAGGTTGCAGTAGATGATATCTAAGGTCCCTTCCAGCCTGAATCATTCTATGATTCTATGAATTGTGTCTGTTTGGGCCTGAAATTTCAGAAACTACTTGTTTCTAGTATGTGTATTAAACAGTGCTTGGGGTTTATATTAGGCTCCAAGCTTGAATCACGGGTGCCCAGTAATCAGACAGGGTTAAAAAGAGATGTTGTAGTTTGATGTGACAGTACTTTTATCACTGAATTCATGGGGCTTAGCCACAGGCCACATGAAGTTTAGCTATAACTAACATTTGCATATCAGCTGAGATTGAAGATAGTGTTTTTGGATCTGAACCAAGCACAGAGAAGTGGTCACTGACTGTGGTTTAACCGGTGGCTTGTAAATTAAGCTGCAGTAATCTCATAAACCACAGTAACATGATCATATTTATAGTTGTTGGACAACACTGAGCAAGAGAGACAGAGCAGACAACTAGGTAAAGGACAATACAGGAATAAAATAAGGCCTGGTCCACAAGTAACTATATTAGTGTGAATTAAAGCCTTCTAAAATGAGCTGTAGTTACAGAGTCAATGGAAATTTATAATCTGATGTAAATTTATACTGCTTTAGTTTTTGTCAGTGACAAAAAGTGGCTTCATAACTTCCCTCTGCCAATATATCCACATGTTTGCGAATACCTGGACTCCTTTTCCATTTCTGAGAAAGGACCATGGAAAATTTGTCAGGTGAGAAGCTCTGCTTCTAGAACAACAATGATCTGTTCAAATTTGGTGGCACTAGAGCAACAACTTGCCTGACCTTAGATTTAAGAGCTGTGGTCGTGGCTGTTGTTACTATGGTAGGACCAACAATTTAGATAATTTAAACATTTGAATTAAGTTCTGAATGTGTTACTCTGACAGAGCTGAAGAAAACGATGCCAAAGGCTTTGGGTTTTGTGAGGTACAAACTACAACACAGGAAGTTGGGCATGACCTTAGGAGAAACAGGCTGCCCAGAAAGGTTGTGGAGTCTCCTCCTCAGGAGACTTTCAAAACCTGCCTGGATGTGTTTCTGTGCAACCTGATCTAAGTGTGCCTGTGTGAGCAGGGGCGTTGGACTAGACTATCTGCAAAGGCCAAAGAATGCTAAACAGGGCCAGAAAGGAAGTGATGCTGAAGAGATTCCTTCTGCTCCAAAGCTTTGTCCATTGGAGATGAACATCCCAATGTCTAACCCTTTTGATGATGGATAAAGCTTCTACACTGTGTAAGAAAACACAGGTTCAGTCCTTAGAAAGCACCTATTTGCAGTTGTAAGGTGTGTCTAAAATTGTTCTAAAGAAACATGTTTTGAATATTTATGTTAAGCTTGTTGGATTTCTTCCCATTCAGGTTTTTGAAAGTACATGATTGACAGAATATGAGGCATGGAAGAGTTCTAAGGTGATCAGCTGCTTCAGGCTGAGCATCATCATCTTTTCCCAGGTGCATCTAGGCTTCCAAGAAAGGCTTTCAGGTAAAAACAATTCTTTTTCACAGTTGATACCATTTAGTAATGATTAAACTTCAAAAACAATTGTGTTAAGTAGTGTGTTCTGAGAGTAGTCTTGGGGTTTGTGCAATATTCAATACACCAGTGACTGCAAAGGGGAAACTGACTATTACCTGGTTTATTGGGGAGGAGTGGGGGAGGTGGAAAAAAAGATATAAAGAGGTTGCAAGTTATGATTTTTGGGTTTGCTTATTTCAATTAAATATGCACATTTCTGATTCTTTTAATGCAGTAATTTCTGTGGTTTTGTTTTGTATTGTGTTGTGGTTTTTTTCTCCCAACATTAGACAATCCAATGGCAGACCAAAGGATGGATATATCTTCTACAATTAGTGACTTTATGTCACCAGACCCTGCTGACTTGATCTCCAGTTCCCTTAGCACTTCAGGAATGGATTGCAATAGGAAAAGAAAGGGAAGCTCTACTGATTATCAGTAAGTTGGATTTATCTTGATTCAACACTGCTGAAATGAGGTTGTAGCACAACAATACAGTGGGGGAGATGATAGAAATACTTAGAACAATTTAAAAATAACACTTTCTTGACAACCTATCATAAAGATTTTAAGAAAAAAAATCTATGCACGAAGAGGAATCTTTATTATTTAATAATAAAAACTAAAGCCTTCATCTCAGTGCAGCTAGAATTGAAGGCTATTAGATGGGGTAAGGCTGAGGAAGGAAATGTTTAGCTGCTGAGGGGAGAAAAATGAATACTGATGGAATGTACCGTGTAAAGGTTGATTATATTGACCATTTACACAAGAAATGTCTAACTAGCAGGAGGGAAGATAATAAATTCATTAAAAAGCAGAAGCAAAACTGGAAATAGTTCCTTTTTCTTCAGCTATTTTTTGTGTTCTTAGTCACTTCCTATCAGTGTGCTACCAACGTTAGCCTGATGAAGCTGTTTTGACCTCCCAGTTGAGTCTGAATAGCCTCTGGTTTGAGGCAGTAGATTTGTCTTTTCTTTAATCAACTGATTTAATCTTGTGTTGGTTCTTGACTGTAGGCTATTATTTTTGACAAAATAAAATGATGATTTCTTCTGATTCAGTGGTAGAATGTGGTTTTCTTTCAAGAATGCTGCTTCTTTTTAGGGGAGGCTTTTTAACAGCAGCGCTCAGAAGCACTGTCCGAGCCACTGCTTTTGGTTTGGGGCAGGTATTTGAAATAGTAAAGAGTCAGTCACACCAATTCTGCTGGAGAATAGTGAAAGTCATAGTAGAGTTTGCCAAATTGTAATGTCTTCTGCAGTAGGTACATCAAGACCAGCCTACTTACTTTAAGTCATTGTGCAAACCTGGTATGTCTGGTAGCTTTATGAAGTCTTGCTGCAGGGTAACTCATGAACGGGTCCCATCCAGTATTCAAACGCTCCGGACTCCATTTTGATGTGTCTTAGCACGAATGTTGTCACTGTGGGCCTTTGGATTGTTGGCATTGCTTTTTTTCAGGGAGGGATAGAATTTTTAATCCACACTGAACGTGATAAGAATTAGGTTCCCTGCACATAGGACTTCTTTACAGGAGAACTTGTGCACAAAACTTTAAGTACTCTTTAAAGGCACAAAAGTGCTGCATGCAAACCTTCTCTAATATATATTTAGTCTTCCTGAAAAGTACATGACTCCCTGTAGTTGCATTGACTACTACAAAATTCAGCCTCAATCTTACCAACTTCCTCTTCTCTAGAAAGGATTTCTCCATCTTTATTCTTCTGGGTAGGAAGCATTGCTCAAGTCCTCTTTTCCAAAAGACAGCTTGCTCTTGTAAGTTATAATTCTGCCCTTTAGGTTGTGTGTGCATTTAAAGAACCATGTGAAAATGCTGTTCCCTTGAATCACGAGTTTACACCAAATGTTGTCGCACCACAATTCATGTGGTGGTACAAAGGAAATGGTAGATAGTAAACATTTCTATATGGAAACAGAACTTAAGGTAGACTTCCTCGATACCTTCTTGCACTATGTTTGTACCAGAAATATTCAGAAATACTACTGTGCAGCTTTAGCTGCCTGCTAACAATGTATATTTTATATACATTGTCTGAGTTTCTAGTTCTATGCTTCATTTACCACTGAAGTCAGGGAATAAGGAAGGCAGAACCTGACTGTTCTAGTGAGGCTCTTTGTTCACCTCTCAAGTAGAAGCATATTGATTAGCTATGCTTTCAGCTCTCTGCACCAGCTTCTTTCTCCTGCCACTCCTCCAGGAAAATTCCTGTCCAACCTATTATTGTTACTTCAGCAAAAGCTGCATGTTCTCTGCTGTGCTCTACTTTAGTCAAATGCTGGAATCTGAGACTTCATGCACAGGTCTATAAACAGTTAATTTCTTTTCTTGAAGCATTTGTGGCTTACTGTGTACTTCTTTTAGATTTTATTTTCTGGGTTTTTCTAAGGCTGAAACAAGTACCCTGTAAGTAAAAGTGGCATCAGCAGTGGAAAACTGATGCCTCATTTGTGTTTCTGAGTCCTATTCTAGACATGCATGCAATTTCTTTGTGAGCAACAGAAGTGCTTTGAGCCATAGACTAAGACAGTAACACAACTCTGAAGACTGACAGGTGAAGAAAACCAATAGCATTATTCAGACTTCCTTTAAAAACCAGTCACGAAGATTACTGTTGTAAAATGCAATGAATGATATATGAAAGAATACCATATTTATTTTTAAGAAGGCTGATGTCCAGTGCTGAACAGGAATAACTAGTATGTTAATGGCTAATATGAAAGATTCTCATAAGGTTTTTATAAAGTATAGCCTCTTAACATATTAATGCCAGAGCACTTTACAGTTTTGAAACAATGCCAGCAGTTAGCTTGCATGTGGAAATTCTCTTTAATTTCCTTATGATAAAGGCTATATAAAGTTCAGAATTAGGACTTGAGTACAAACTGAAGGAAAATGTTCATCTGTCCTCCTGGGCAGAAGCAAAACCTGAGAATATTCTATTCAGCTAGAATATAAATTAGCTTGAGAATGTCAACAGAACAACAAAGACATTTTTCTTATTTTCTATATATGGTGTACTTTTATTTTTCTTTCTTTTCAGACTTGATGGCTTTCCTTTTGAGTAAGTATAAGTATTTTGATAATTGGTTTCACTTGAAAAAGTTGCTGGGTGTTTTCCATTGCCTTTTACCTCCCATTTACTTGAAATGTGCAGGTAAAAGTTAAACCAGAACAAGCCAGGCTTAAGAGTGCCCCTTTCAGTGCAGTTGTACAAATGTGTGTACATCAAAACACTTTCTTCCCAGTTCTTTTGTCTAACAGTGCTGTAGTCTTAGGCATTCAAATTTTCTTACCAGATATGGCTATAAAAACTTACACTTTCCTTATTTCTGTACATATGGTTACAATACTAAACTGTAATAAGAGGGATGCTTTATATTAATCATGCCTGCTTCCTTGCTTTTTTTTTTTTCATGTAGAGACAAAGCAAGCCACCTATCTACACTGCACTTAAAATGTACAATTTAAAATGTGCCTAGTTAGTTTCATGCAGTCTCTCACTGTCCATGCATTTGGCCATCTCCAGTGGTTCATTTGCCATTTCCTACCTGAAAATCAGCTACCATAAGGCAAACTGAAGTCCAGAACACACAGGCTTCAGCATACAGTAATTCAGGGCAGGTTGTGATTTTTCTGCTAGGCACTTTAACTGCCTCTGGTTGTCCTTCTGACTGTAGTAAATGCAGGTTAGTAGCCCTGTTTCTGATGAAGGCATAAAAATATCTGCGTTAGTGTGTCTTTGGGTTTCTTTTTTTTCCCCTCCAGTTAACTGAAAAACATTTTTGTAACAGATGATATCTTTGAACTGCAGCATGTTTTACTGTCAAACACATCAAACTGTGCCATTTTGTTAGCTCTGAAGGAGAAACAACTAATTTAAGAAAATGTTTTAATATTGCAAAAACTTCTGTACTCCTTCCAGGTTCTCACTTCTATATTTTTAATTAGTATTTATGATTTAAAGATGACAGGAGTACTTTATTCTAAATTTATGCTAGTTTGATAAATTTTGTCCATTCTTTTGCTTAATCTGTGATATATTGCTTTGTTCTCTCTCTGCAGGGAAGGTATGGATACAGATAAAGATGACCAACATGGAAGGTACTATTGATACAGTCACTAAAATGTTAGTTCCACAGTACTGACATAGGATCCTGGCTGTAGATACCTGTTTTTGGTGTCACGGGGTCATGTGTCCCAAATTGTTTCTTTGCTGGGACAAAGGCTTAAGATTGTTGACTGAATTAAAGCAGATAAACAAAAAATGCTAATGCTTTGAGGCACAACATTATAAATAATGATCTTTTATGAAGAAAAATATTCACATTTTTTAAAAACTGATTTTAATGAGGATCAATAGATAGGTAAAGTCATAGAATGGTTTGGGTTGAAAGAGACCTCCAAAGGTCATCTAGTCTAACCCCCCTGCAGTTAGCAGGGACATCCTCCACTAGATTAGGTTTCTCAGAGACCTGTTGAGCCAGACCTTGAGTATCTCCAGGGATGGGGCCTCAACTACTTCCCTGGGCAACCTGTTCCAGTGTTCCAGCACTCTCATAGTAAGGAACTTGTTCCTAACATCCAATCTAAATGGACTCTTCTCTAATTTCAAACCATTGTCCCTTGTCTAATCACTCCAGGCCTTTGGAAACAGTTCCCCTGCAGCCTTGTAGCCCCTTTCAGGTAGTGGGAGGCCACTAAAAGCATTTAGAAGAGTTGACTTTAGAGTTCCAACACTAACTTTGTGATATCATTTCTCAACAGATTGGAATATACAGACCAACAAGGCAGAATAAAAAATGCAAGGTAATCTCATACAGTGCATGTGTTTCTTGTCCTGAAAATAATTTTTCCTTGCTTATCTTCTCATATTTTTTCACCTCTTCATACTTTTGATGTTTTCCATGTATAAACTTCATATAGGTTTGTGAAAGTATGAATTGGGTCAGGAACTTTTTGACATGGTAAAATATAAAAATGAATTATTTAGTATTTTATCATCACATTTCCTGGTTAGGAAGAGTCTAGTTCAGAGGTACCTTCAAGTGGAAAGCTGCAGGATGAGTGAAAGACTTACGCTGCCACTGCAAAAGGTAGTTTTAAGTACGTTCATGTAGGGTGTTTATTACAAATTCATAATTGAATACTTTGTTCAAAATTTTTATACACTGGAATTTGCTTTTCTCTGCCCTTTGTGATTCCAGTGATGTTTCAGAGTACATGCTAAGAACAAAAATGGTGTACAGCAGAAGTCTTTACATAATTTTGTACTGTTCAGTGAGCTGTGTGGCCAACATTTTGTGTGTTTTCTGGTAAATTAGTGTGCTGCAGCCTTGCCTATTATTTAGAGCTGTTACCCAAACAGTGAACATAAAACATCTGAAGAATTCAGTATGGGGATGTCATTTTCATGAGAACAAGAGGGTAACTCAGTTATCAGGAGAGGTTATTTTTGTGGGTTTTTACACTGGTTTTGGGGATTTCAAACAATAACTTGTTCTCTCATGCTTTTCTGTTTTTCCACACCACCTTACTTGTGCAGGGAGGCTCACAGTCAAATTGAGAAGAGACGCAGAGATAAAATGAACAGTTTTATAGACGAGCTGGCATCTTTGGTCCCAACCTGCAACGCCATGTCTCGAAAGCTAGATAAACTCACTGTGCTGAGAATGGCTGTCCAGCATATGAAAACGTTACGTGGTAAGCTGACTGGGGCTGGAGGGAAGGGGGATGCTGGGGCTGGAGAAGGATGGCAAAACGGAATTTTCCAGAGTTATTTTTTCTCTCTCTTTCTTACTCTTCTGCCATGAAGGAATAAGTTAATACATTTAGGGAGGACTTTGATGCTGCGCATTCATTTTTGTCTAGTTTATGGTTGAATATCATGATCTGACTGGGAAATTTCTGGATGAGAAAAGAATAATTTTTCAGCATCTGACCCCTTCACTAGGTTTATTAGAAGCAAGGCAGCTGAAGCAGGTTAGGGGAGTGAGACACTCAACAGCACTGTTAGTGCAGTCAGTGTGCGAACCTTGCTGGATAGAGAGGTTAGATTTTAGTGTAATATTCCTACAGGAGTTTTGAGTTTGGGGTTGGGTTTTTTTCATACCTTTAGTGCTTTTTGAAAGAAGAGAGAGTACTTTGAAAATTCAGGTTTAGTCTTAAATCTGTTTCTGAAGGGAAATCAGCACCTGAAGGAAAATATGCAGATTTGGAAGAATTGAGATTGTTACTATTTTCTGTCCTAAAGCTTCATGTATGAGTGAATCAGTGCTTGGTGAAATGCGTGGATGATGGTGAAAGCTTAAGCCTTAAAGAGAAGTACACCCCTGAGAAAAGATAGTGATGCAGCTAATTTGAAGATACCCTGTTTCTAGGAGACCTGTCTTCCAGTCATATTTATTGTAGCAATTTTGAAAAGTTTAACTTATTCTGCCACTGTCATTTGATTAGGTTAGTGCTTCATAGCACTGTTGAGGGATTTGACTATCTTTTGTCTTTATGAAGGGAATAGAATGAGAAGAACTAGCCTTTAATAGATATTTGCCTCATTTGTAGCTAATTTTGGGCTTTTGGCATTGTGATGCTGGGTTTTTGTCTTTGGCATGGAACCAGAGAACTGATTTGTAAGTTCATGAGTGACAATCTGTTTACATGATCTTGTCACGTTCTACTGAATTAGAAAGAGAATAAATAGTTTGAAGGGTTTTGTTCTTTAGTCTCCTTAATTCATATTTTTCATTCATAATTCTGAGAATAAACCATAAATCGAAGAAATCAAGGTTAAAAATTATGTCAAGAAACAATTTTATATTTCAGAAGGCATTTAATTTGCATTACTACATAATGGAGTATTTGTGTTTTAGCAAAAAACTTCATCATTTTTTAAAGCTCAGACCAACAAAGGTCATGTTGATTGTAAAAGAAAATCAAAAAGCAACACCTGCAGGCTCTAACAGTATAAGAAGGAGCTGGAAGAAAATGGCTCGTTGAAGTGTGTATTGTTAAGTTTGTGATACGGGGATTGTTTGTTTTCTTCAGGTGCTACAAACCCATATACAGAAGCAAACTATAAGCCTGCTTTTCTATCAGATGATGAATTGAAACATCTTATTCTCAGGGTATGTTTCACATTTTAATTAAGAGATATTATTGGCTGTGTACATTACTCTCCCTAAGCAAAACACCAGTATTTTTCTGCTTTGTATCTTGGCTTAAGAATATTCTGATTATGGAGGGTAATGAAGAAATCTGCAAGACTCTGCATAAACTCAATGGATTTTAATGACAGGCGTCTCTTAAGCAGAAAGATTCAAGAGGGCTATCTGAGGAAACTCTTATTTTTATGGTAACCATCAGAATCTTCAGTTATTTCATGGGATGAACCAAAATTAGATTAACTTTTCTTGCAGACTTTCTGCTATGGGCCACCTTGATATGATTTTCACTGCATAACAATATATTGAACTGCTTTTATGAGGTCAATGCTATAACATGGTTTAGGACATTTGGATGCTTGCTGTATACGTCTTTTATAGCATGGAGAGTATTTATAATTTGTCAGTTAAGCTCTTCCACTAGCTTGCATAATTTGTGAAGCACTGCAGTGTCCACATACAGCATATGCAGAATATAATTTCTGAAGCATTGTGACTCTAAAGCTATAAAATTAGAGCCTAATCCTGCATGTTTGTGACTGAAAAAGAGTGTTATGAAAATGGGGGTCACTTTTGGACAGGCACACAAAGAAATACCCAGGTTATGTTTGGTTTCTAATGGGGAAACTATGGAATAAATATAGTTAAAATAATATTTGACTTGGAAGGCATTATTAAACATCATAATATAGGACAAGACATGGATTCTTTCTTCCCCTAAAAATGATTTTACATCCTGGGCATGATGCCCAGAATGATGCCAAAAATGTTTGCAGATGCAAAAAAATTCCTGTATTGTAATTTTGTATCTTGCCTGTTGACTCGGCCCTCTCTAAATGTTAAAGACAGCTCTCCTAGTGTAGGAATTCTGCTGTACACAAAGTGTTTTTAAAGGTTATAATGATGCAACGAGGATGTGTAACTTAGTAATTTACTTTCCTTTTTTCTTCTTCCCTTAATTAGGCAGCAGATGGATTTCTTTTTGTTGTAGGCTGTGACAGGGGGAAGATACTGTTTGTTTCAGAATCTGTCTTCAAGATCCTCAATTACAGTCAGGTATTCTTTCCATTTTAAGTAATGTTAGGCCTTAAAGATTTGAAACTTTTTTTTTTTTTTAATGAGTTTATGTGGAGGGGTATTTATCTGAATAGTCTGCCATGTCATCAGTGAAGATTGTTTCTGATACTGAAAAATCAGTCTGAGGTTCTTCCGATAGCTTCATGTGAATTTTTCAACTTAGTTTTCTTTCTGCCTGTTCTGGTTTTGCTAGCATACCTGCTGATGGAAACTGGGAAGCAGTTATACCCAACTCACAGTTTTAATGTGTGCTTAATGTGAGGCTTAACTTACACCATGTTCTTTATGTCATCTGCCCTGCTTACCAAATTCAAAACCTGTATTAGCTTCAGAAGTTTTCCTCAGCCAGTCTTTAGTTAGGTATATACTAAATATTTAATCATCATGAAAATGTTGAAAGAGAACATTTGCAGTTAATTTTTTTTTTCCTTCAAATGTAGCATATGAAATGAGACTGAAGAGAAAGCAGAATAATATGTAGGTGGTGGAGTTCTGCAAAACTCTTACTAAAAATAATGAAATAAAGTATCACAGTATCACCAAGGTTGAAAGACACCTCAAACATCAAGTCCAACCTGTCACCACAGATCTCATAACTAGACCATGGCACCAAGTGCCACATCCAATCCCCTCTTGAACACCTCCAGGGATAGTGACTCCACCACCTCCCTGGGCAGCCCATTCCAATGGCTAATGACTCTCTCAGTGAAGAACTTTCTCCTCACCTCGAGCCTAAACTTCCCCTGGCGCAGCTTGAGACTGTGTCCTCTTGTTCTGGTGCTGGTTGCTTGAGAGAAGAGACCAACTCCCTCCTGGCTACAAGCATCCTTCAGGTAGTTGTAGAGAGGCCTTCAGGTAGTTGTAGAGACTACATAATGTAGTCATAACTTAAATATCCAGAACAAACATACCTTCCTGGATGGCTGATGTTCCTTGGTTAGACCTATAGGTAAAAGATTTGTGCTAAATGGATGCTACAGCTGGGAAAATATACTGAACAATTACTTTTATTTTCAACTGACTATTCAATCTCTACAGAATGATTTGATTGGTCAAAGTTTGTTCGATTATCTTCATCCTAAAGACATTGCGAAAGTGAAGGAGCAGCTCTCTTCTTCTGACACGGCACCGCGAGAGAGGCTTATAGATGCAAAAAGTAAGTGTCACCACCTTTTGAACACCAGTCATGTAGCTGAGTCACTGCTGCTGAGTTTCTGCCTAATGTCAAAAGTGTCTGTGGAGGGTGTGGATAGGATTGTGTGTTATGCAGAGGAAGTTTTAGCTTTTAAGAGAAAACAAACAAAAACCCCAAACCCACCCTTCCTCCACCCACTCCCCAATTGAAAAAAAAGTACTAAACCAGTGCCTGAATGTAGAAGCTGACAAGTTGGGTATGCACTCAGTATAGCTGCATTCATTTAACTCACCTCACTTCTCTCTTTTTCAGCCACTGAGGTTTATTTTTTTCCTATTAGACAATGCTAAGCATTTGCTCTATTATGTCATTAGGAATGCTCAGAATAAACTCAGTATTATTTTGGTAATCCTTAGCTGTCTGTCAGTTAGGGTAGAGAATCCTTTTATTTATTATTTATTGCCACTTTCATCAATGACCCAACCTTTCTCTTACAAGGGTTTTAACCTGGTCCTTGGAATAATTTCCTACTATATCTCTTAGCTCTATTCTACTCTGTTATTTTAAAGTGTTTCTGTACCTCTACTGCTTTTGAAGTGAGTGGGTGTTTAATTCACTCTCATAACAGGAGGCTGCATTGCTTAAGTAGAAGGTGGTATCTTAAAACTGCAGATTTCCAGGTCATTTAAGTCTCATCCTTGTCAGGAGCAGAAATCTGTAGGATCTCATCTTGAAGAAATCACCAGCTCAACTTCAGAAACTGAGGCTGAGCGAGATCGTTCTGGGGCAGTGAGCCTCGAGGCTCCAGCTGGATCAGCTGAAGTTTTTCTGGCTCCTGGTTTTGGCTGGTTGTTGAGTATGTATATCCAGTGCTAGTGCCCCTCTTTTCTTTTCTTTCTTTGGTATGCCTGTGACAAAGTTAGGGCAAAAATAAATACTATGAATTACAGTCTTCCCATCTGCTATGATAGACTGATTGGTAGAATTTCAAGAGCTCATATTCTTAAAGAGGACTGGTATGTATGTATTTTTATGTTGGCACAAGTGACTCAGGCACAGCTTGTTCTCTCGCCACTGAACAGCACTTTAGAATGCATGTGGTGCAGGGACAATCTGACCTCCTTGAGGTCTGATTTTACAGGAGGCACATTTTACACTAAATACTGGCATTGTTCCTTTCCCCCTTGACTTAAAAGCCTGCAGGGCCCTAGAAGCTTCTGTACCTGTTTATAGCTGTTCGTTTATACATACCCCCGTGCAGAACTGGTTGAAGTGGATAGCAAGCTGTGGAAATGTTATGTTATTTAAATCCTCCGTCAGCTCTTGGGAGTACTGTTCCTGGAAGCTCCAGCTGCATCACTGGCATTGCTGATACCTGTGCTCCAGATGCATGTCAGGCATCTTCTCAGAGCTCTGTTTGTACCAGTGCTCTGCTGTTGGCGCCCAGAGTTGAAATGTGTTTTGTTTCTCTGATCACTTTCCACAGAAATGAATCTAAGAATCTCCTGTGAAAACATGATGAAGTCAGGATTGTCATTAGGGCACATCTTTCAGTGAGGCTAGACAGACCTAATGGGATGCCTTGGGGATTTGCAGTCCCTGTGTAGTTCCTGCTACCATTTTTCTCTCGTTCCAGTCTGAATGGTCATGGACCTTTAGAGTAAATATGTATGAAGTAAGGCTCTGGTTTTAGGTAAATACTCTCTCTTAGTTTTAATCAGTTGATTGGTGTGCAAAGAAATTATTATGTTTATTACCAAACTCATGTGGATTTGTACAATCATATGCTAATCTTTGCATTTAAAGACCTCTATTCCCAAGCTTGTGTCAAGGCTAGGAAGTGTAATCAGGAATTCCAGTGCTGATATGATCAGTTGTGTCATGCACATACTTACATGAAAGCCTCCAAAACAGGACTTTGGCAATTGCTAGTGAAGTTGGAACACTGTAGAGCTGGGTCATGGATGTAACCACTTGTATGGTTAAATTTAGCTGACCAAGGTGGCTTCCTCACTTCTGTTTGCTACAGCTGGACTCCCAGTTAAAACTGATATAACACCTGGGCCATCACGACTGTGTTCTGGAGCAAGGCGGTCCTTCTTTTGTAGGATGAAGTGCAATAGACCTTCAGTGAAAGTAGAAGACAAGGACTTTCCTTCAACCTGTTCAAAGAAGAAAGGTAATGATTATGCATTTTTATTATTGAATACAATGGCAGTCAGGCTTTTTATATTTGTTTTTTAATAGGATTGCTCATTTGTAGTGGTTAAATTTGTTATGCTTAACTGAACATTGTCAGTATTTTGTAAGATACTAAACTGTGTCTAGGTCTCTCACTTCTTCATATTCTCTCCCACCCCCAGCTATTACACACTGTAGTAGCATATAAAGCCAAATTCTCCTCTCTGCTTTCTTGCAATAACCTCAAACTGCCTGCAAAAATTCCAACTTCTTCAGACACTGATCATACCACATTCAGTCATGATTTTCTAGCCAATGTCTCAAAAAAGGGGAGCTGTTACTGCTTCTATTTCTCTTTCACATTTGACAAGTGATACTTGGATGGATATCCAGCTTTAAAAGAAATTAGTGTATTCTGAGTTCATCTATGGTTTTGGTACATCCTAAGTACTGGAAATAGAGCATTTCTACCCTAAAAGTCTTGACATTGGTCATAATGTTCTCAGCATTAGCCTCAAGCTAAGATGAAAAAGGTGGTGTCATTTATTAATATACTAATTTCTTCAAACAATCCTTTTATTTATTTTTCTACTTAAACATTATCAAAAGTGAGCCAGGTCTGAACTATGAGGTGCTTCAGTCTAAATGGTGGTTCTGCAGAGAAAACTATTCAGCTGTTCATTGAATTATCTCAGATTAGCTGCTTTGAAGCAGGAGTGTTGAAAAATCAATCCCTTGGTGAATCGTATCCCAAATTTCCTGAACAGGAGGAGAGGAGTTGTTAGCGGAATTGAGATGAAGTTCTCCAAAGCAATATCCACGCCCTAACTGCCCTTTTTTTCCCCTTCTTTTTTCTTTTCTTTTTAACAGCAGACCGCAAAAGCTTTTGCACTATTCATAGTACAGGATATTTAAAAAGCTGGCCACCAACAAAAATGGGACTCGATGAAGATAATGAGCCAGATAACGAGGGTTGTAATTTAAGCTGTCTTGTTGCGATTGGGCGGCTACATCCTCATGTAGTACCACAGCCCGTCAACGGCGAGATCAGGGTGAAACCTACAGAATATGTTTCTCGACATGCAATAGATGGGAAATTTGTTTTTGTAGATCAGAGGTAAGAATACATCTAATAACTTCCACAATAAGTCACTGTCCAACATGCAGCTTTGTTTACTGGCAGCTTTGTTTACTGGCAGCTTTGTTTAAAGCACTGTAGATACTACTGAAAAACGAAATGACTTTTCAGCTTTTCACTAATGCCTGACTGCAAGGTACTTTGGGGTATGAGTTGAGCTCAAAGGTATTACTGTGTATTTATTCAGTATCACTGATGAAATAAATAACAAAACCAAACAAAAAAACCCACAAACACCAAAAGAAGCCAAAACCCTCCCAAAATATGGCTTACCAGATGTTGCTTGACATCTGCTGTGACTTGGTATATCTTCTTTCCAGAAAGCCTGGTTTAGCCAGCAGTAAAAGAAGGTTTGACAAGTTGCTTCTGATGCTCATATTGATTATTACCCATACAGGGTAATGTACCATACCCACCACTGCAGTGCTGTTAAAAGGTTTGGTTAAAAAAGTACTTGGAAAAATATGGGAATAAGGCTGACTTGGTTCCTAGTTTTAACTTTTGAAAGATAGACTTTTACATTTTGCTGCTTCATGGTTCTTCACAGGCTCTCAGAGATAATTCACCAAAGCATTTCTGGACCTGTCAGCAGTTTAAAGGATAGGGTTCACCAGACAGAAGCCAACTTCTCTCATGTGAATCTTTGTTAGGTTTCCTTCTCCAAGGCCAAAGTCTTAGAGCTCCCTGTCAATGAGGACTTCAGGTGCAAGCCACCTGATTAGTGCTGAATGCTTCTAGTGTCTGGGGAAAATACAAAAATACCCAGCCTTTGAATACTATGGGGTTTGTGCTTCAGTGCTTTCCCTGTTGTTCTTCATTGTTATTAATATGTACTAATTTCTGCACTTTCTAATACTTAATTTGAGCTTTTTTGAGATGGTAGGAGTGATGATCTACCAAACTCCCCTATTACCCTTCCTATTTAATTTGTATTTGAATAGTTTGGAATTGTGACTCTTACTCTGATTTCTTCAAGGAACTATTAATTTTCCTTCAGTAAATTTACTTTTAAGAACAGCCCAAAATCAAAGTTCACTGTAGTTCAGTAATTTTGTTTGCCCTCTGTTCTGGTGAGGATCTGGAACTGGCAACATTCATCCGTGTTACTTTCTATTCTGACATTCTTCAGCAGTTTCGCTGAGGCTTCTGCACGTTTGATTCTGACTGCGTTCTCTGGCTTCTAAATTAAATGGTGCACATTTCAGGGTCTTCCTGGATGGCTTGTCCTGCAACTATTTGTTGCTTCACCAGGAAGGCTTAGAACAATTTTCCCAGGTAGTGCCTGTGCACCTTTAGGAGAAGTAATGTACTGTCCCTACCCACATACCCTCAGAAGTCTGTCCTATGTTGTCTTCTGAAAGCTTCTGGAGACAGGTTTATACATCCTTAATGTACAAGGTGACAGCAATTTTCTTCTGCCCCTCTCCTTAACCTCACATTATTTTTCATGTTGGTATTCAGAGGTAGACCAGTTACACTAATGTTACAGGTTCTAAATCATTAACAACTCAGGAAGTCATTCTTGTCATCTTGTTTTAACATGCAGTGTTAATCATACTGGCCCACTGTAGATTCTTCCTTGTCAAGAATGAGCTTTCATCTTGTCTTTGGTTATGTACCCCACTACCACTTACCTGCAGTGTTGCTTTGCCTTTTACTCTTGAACTTATTTTAAAGCTTGGGTTCACAAATGTTCTCTATCCTTACCAACGGCTCCTTGAACAGTACCTGAGAATCAGATCAGAGATCCGTGTGTTTCCCATGTTGCAGATTGCAGGTCCTTTTCATTCTAAAGATTACCGATGGGGAAGAAAATGAGTTGACTTTGTGGCTGGTTCTGATGAAACCATCATGCTCCTATTTGATTTAAACCAGAGATACAGAGTAGGTCTCTTAGTGCTTATTCAGAAAACTTCTATTTGTTGACCCTTCACTTTTATGGGTGCTCATTGGTGGGCCATTTTTTTTTATGTCCCACTCTTAAGAGTTGTGACTTGAGGGGAGAAAATGCTCCTGAAACACTTGTTAGGGTACACCTTGACCTTTACAGCAACAACAGTGTGGGTGCAGAAGGATTCAGATTGGATGTTAGGAAGAAACTTCTTCACCGTGAGGGTGGTGAGACCCTGGTACAGGTTGCCCAGGGAGGTGGTAGAAGCCTCACCCCTGGCAGTTTTTAAGGCCAGGCTGGATGTGGCTCTGGGCAACCTGATCTAGTGTGAGTTGTCCCTGCCCATAGCAGGTGAGTTGGAACTGCATGATCTTTGAGGTCCCTTCCAACCTTAACAATTCTTTGATTCTGTGATTCTGCAGACCTTTGTCTATTCTTCAATGGCATTTTATGCAGAAGGGTTTGTACTATGTTGTAGCTGCTCCAAGGCAGCTCTGTCAGATTGAAATTCTCAAATCACAACATGCTTCCAGAGCTACTTAGAGAGTTGTACTTCCTCTGCAGTAGTGATAGGTCAAATATAATACCTGAGGGGTTTTTTACCTGCTCAATTACCTGAGAACTAAAAAGAATATACTTAATGAATGTTTTTGCCATTTAAGCTGAAAATACCTCTCTGCATTACTTGAGTTTTGGTAATCTGACACTAATACTTCAACTTGAAAAGAGTATTTTTCCTCATCTTTTTTTATTCCCCTCTCCCTCCCTTCCCCAAGGGCAACAGCAATTCTGGCATACTTACCCCAGGAGCTTCTAGGTACTTCATGTTATGAATATTTTCATCAAGATGATATAGGACATCTTGCAGAATGCCATAGACAAGGTACAGTTATTAATAATTCAGTAAAGAGCTTTTGTGAAAACATTGGGGAAATTGTGTATTAAGAAAAACAAAGAAACTTGAAACGATTTGGCTGTCTCTCTGTTTGCAGATGCTTTAGTTGAGAACATTGTACTGCATGTGCCAAGCAATGTGATCATCTTAGACTTCCATAGGGGTTTGGTGCACATTTGAGGTTCAGGTTGGGTGAGGGGGATGACTGCAGAAACAGCATTCTTCTTCAGGGGTGAAGGGAGGAACGAACTGTTTCCCTTAATAAGGGCTCCGCTTATGTAGCTGTGGTATCTTGTTTGACACAAGATTTACTTACTGTCTGCCTGTCTCCAGTTTTGCAGACAAGAGAAAAAATTACAACTAACTGCTACAAGTTTAAAATAAAAGATGGCTCTTTTATTACGTTGCGGAGTCGCTGGTTCAGTTTCATGAACCCTTGGACCAAAGAAGTAGAATACATTGTCTCAACAAATACCATCGTTTCGTAAGTATTTCCTTCTTAGCAGATGCATGTCAGTGCTGGCTGCTTTGCCCTCTTTTCAGATGAGATTTGACCTAAATAGGTGCACATCTTCTGTATGACAAGAGCCATCTTCTCCAGATAAATCCTAGGACTGCATACCTGGGGAGAGGGGAATTAGCTTAGTAATTACAGTGGTTTAATATCTGTTTATGAAAGCCTGCAGCAATGTAAATAGTTTATTTCTTTGAGAAAACCTGGGGTGCCAGTCATTGTTGGCACATATGGGAGATTATAGTTTTTTTTTTTTGCTTTCCTAGGGGCTTCCCCACTCCCTTTTTTTTTGCCTTGAGAGTTCTGTAGAGGTGCAGTGACTTCGTAGCAGACTAACTGCTGTAGAGGAATTTTCTTATGAGAGAAGCTTTTTGGGTGCTGCACTGAGTTGTAACATAGTGATTTATTTCTGTTGTTTATCTAGCCTTGGTGTCAGTCACAGCACTTTCACAAAGGTGATGGTGACTCACAAACTACTTAAACTCTGAAGCATTCTGTTCTGACACGCTGGCAGAACCACTGTTTTGCAGGGTTTTCTATCACTGATTCTTCTCGTTCTTGAAATCCACAGCACCAATGTACTTGATAGTGGAGACGCAGCCTTTCCACAGCTTGCAGCTTCTCCACACAGCATGGACAGTGTGCTTCAGGCTGGAGAAGGTAACCACTGTACTGTGAGGAAATTATTGGCTATCCTGCCTTGTTATCAGCTAATCTTCCATGCCCAAATTCAATGCACTTTTGCATTGAGAGTTTGTTAATATTAGGGGAAAAAAAGCAGTTCTTGTCCTGTTCAACTTAAATACAACAAACTTTGCCAGGCTGGTCAAAGAGAAGTGATTTTGGCAGTTGAAAGAAACAAGTATAAGCAGGGCTGGAGGAGTGATACAGAAATGTTTGCCTTTGCTATTTGTACATTATCCAGGAGTGACTTCAAGCTGTGTGGTCACTGCAGAGGGTGAACAGATCATAAATACAGTTTGGCCACTTCATTCAATAATGAAGAGGGGAAGTAGTAGAATAGAAGAAAGCTTTGACAGCACACAGGGAAAGATGGTGCTATCACTGAAATTCTTTCCAAAGAGCTGGGAATCTCTGCTTTTAGAGACCCTTTTTACGGGATATTACTTTTATCAGCTCTGCTTTTGTAGCTGTAGTGCAAGTAGATCAGTTCTGTTGTGAAAAGTGAGGTTCACTAAGTGAAACCATGGAAGAGGAAGGGTAGCAAAGCACGGGACAGCTGGCAGGGGTAGGAAGAGAAGCTGCCATGTAGGCACCATGGTTAGTAACTGAGGTAATGGCAGTAAGGTGGTGATGCCTGGGCCGTCTGAGAATGGAAAAAAATAGAACAAACTTGCCACAACACAGCCTTTGGAAAGAAACCAGATGAATAATGTCATCACACTGATCGTTCCTGTCCCCAGAAAAGAAAGTTAATTGATTGAAGCTTAATTTCCAGTGATTCTGGCTGTGCTAAGGATTTGGTGACCTTTAAGTGAACCTTCTCAGCTCCTGATGGGTCTGAGCTGCAGATACTAAGGGTTGCTATTGTTAAATATTCATTTCTAAAAGGTAGCAGTTATCCATTATAGGTAAGCAATGCTAAGGGCTTTCTGGGCCTTTCATGGTATCTCTTCTTTGCTAAGTGGTGGAATACATCAAGCTTCTTCCTGACTACATCTTAATTGTTGTGCAAGTGTCAAATCATGTCAAAGTAACAGTGAGTTTCTAACTCTTCAAACCTCACTTTCCCCTCCATTTTTAGTTGCAGTCACCTAGAGAGGGGTTATTTATGTTCATCAGGTAGCTTAGGCTTAGCCCATACTGAATGGAATGCGCGCTGCTCTGTTCTTCACACAAAGCAAAGAACAAACATGTTCATAGGTGAACCTGTTCAGGCACAGAACAAAGCAGGTCTGACAAGCTATTTTCTACCAAATCTGGACAAGAGGTACTATGAGATGCTTGAAACAGCCACCTTTTGATAAGTGTCAGGTATCTCATCTCCCTGCTGGTGCAGAAACGTCTAAGAGACATAGCATGGCCCACTGCAAGTCAGATCTTCCCGTACACTTGAAGGTTTTCACCAGTTAGTGGAATTGTGAACAAACAGTTCAGAAGGTCCTGCAGCTTGTCAAAGCATGTCTAAAGATAAATGCCCTTTTTTTTTTTTTTTTAATAAATGGTTTGCAAACTTCTCCCTGACTTTAAGATACCCACTCATTTCAGGTGGCCCAAAAAGGATCCATCCTACTGTGCCTGGAATTCCAGGTGGAACAAGAGCTGGAGCAGGTAAAATAGGGAGGATGATTGCTGAAGAAATCATGGAGATTCACAGGTGAGAAAAAAATAACATGAAGTTAGAGGAAATTCAGTATTATTCTTTAAGAATAAACCAAGGGAGTCTTTTTTCAGGCTGAATACAGAATGATACAATTGTATTTAAGTAGACAGTAACAGCTATTTGGAATACCTAAAGGAGCCAAAGCCCATAGTGAAAGAATGAAGGAGTTACAGCCTTCCAGCTTCCTACTGTAAAACCTACATGTGAACTTTTTTATAATGGTGATAATTCTTTGTTTACCAGAAACAGTAGATTTATTTCTCATTAGCTGTTCTTTTAAGTTCCTTTGCAGGCTATTCTTTTTCCAGTGACTTAAGGGTGGAAGTGGCACAACCTGCAAATGCCCAAGTATTGACTACGTGCCAATGTTTGTTTTCATGGGATCCCTTTTGCTAAGATGCTTTTAGAATTGTTAGCTATCTAAGCTCAGCTTGTGCAGTTCTCCCACAGCTCTGTGCATGATGAAGCTGACTCTTACTCCCCAGGGTCAGTCTTTCTAAGAGTCAACATGTAGGTCCCTGGTTTAAACAAGGGGTCTTGGAGCATCCTTCAGTAAGGGAAGGCAGCAAATACAGAGCTGTTTCTCAGAACAGCCATCTCACCTCTCTCACCTGTGAGCAGCTACTTTAAGTGGGTATCAATTTCTACTAGCTAATAAGCCTCATTCTTCATCAATTTCCTCTTGACAATTGTTCTCTTTCCTGTAAAAGTGATCTCCTCCAGAAGATGTTCAGTGGCAGTAACTGAACCATACTCTTCAGACAAACATTCAGTCCATTCCCCATGGTTTTGTTTCTGCTGCAGGCGGGCCAGAGACTGCTTACTGCATTGCTTAAGGGAACAGCAGACTTATCCCATAAGGCTTCTTTCCTGACTATAAGAATAGGGATAATGAGGAAAGAAAAAAGCTGCAGCAGAGCTGACAATTTTCAGTAAATTGGAAAACCTAACTAACGCTTTTAGTAGCTGTAAAAGACTTAATTAGCTTGTGAGTGTAGTGGGATAGCTTGCCACCCATGTTTCAATTTAATTTCAAGACCCTGGGTTAGTTCCAGTCCTTTTTCAGCAGCTGTTACTATTTTCCAAAGCTGCCTTCTCCACAGCTTTCCCAGGGGAAGTCTGCCAAGGCTAAGATTCCCATTTTCATCGCTGTTCTGTAGAACTACGCCTTCTCCCTTTAGTCTGGAGACTTGTTTGGTTTACATTATTCATTAATAAAAAAATGTTTGATCAAGCTGTAGAAAGTTTAAGAGAAAAATTTTGCTTTGGACAGTTTAAAAAAAACTAAAAACCCGATGGTCAACTCTGCAGTGTACTTCTGTAGCAGCAGGTCACTTAAGGAGCCTAGGTTACTGTGACAGACAGCTCAAATTCTTAACTGGTCTAAAGTAAAGCAAAATACAACAAAATCCTCAGCAGCCAGGATCTTCTCCTTCTGTTTCTGAAGACTGTGCAGGAACAAATAAAGGAGCAGGGGAGGTAAAGTTTGCAGACAGAGCAAGCTGGACAATTTATACACAACTGTTCTCTAGTGGCAAACAAAACCATTGCTATTGCTGAGCTGAGTAACAGTCAAAAAGTGAGGAAAATGCAGAGGTCATTATTTTAACACCTTTATGCCACTTGATACTAAAGTCAGCATTTGAAACACAGCCTCTGACACTCAGGTCTCAAAATTGCTAATAAATGCACTCCCTGTTTTACCCCCATTTCAGGATAAGAGGATCGTCACCTTCCAGCTGCGGTTCAAGTCCATTGAACATTACCAGCACACCACCACCTGACACATCCTCCCCAGGAGGCAAGAAGGTAAGAACAAGCTTGATGAACAGTCTTGTAGCAGCAGTGCCAGGCAACATATCAACAACATGATGAAAACAAAGTGAGTGAGCAGCACTCCTACTGGCTGCTTGGCTGGAAAAGTTACCAGCAAGTCCAACTATCCTGGTGGCTGGAATCCTTTACAGTAGTCCCTGAAGTGAAGAGACACTGGCAGCTTTTGAAATCCACCTACTCTTTAGATTTTTTCACTTTAATAGGGCTGTGAGAGACAGCTCTCCTCCTATGTCTTGATCCTCCAGAAAATCTCGACCACCACATACTGGTGAATACTGGAAGTGCTATTGTTGGAGCACCAACTGCTCAAATGAATCCCCTCTGGTTTACTGTACTGCTGTAGCACAGAGTATGACAATTAGATGCTTTACTGTGCACTGACAGTTTATTTTAAATCAATACCATCTTCTGTGATTGCTTGAGCAGCACTCACATACCATTACCAATACTTAACCACCCGAACACTGGTACTGACTGCACTTAAATCATCCAGAAAATTGCTGCTTATGGTAGTTATAAGCAAGGCAAGAGCACTTACCCCAACCCTTATTCTGTGCATTTGAACACTGCCTCAGAATTATCATCATTTCTAGGGAAAAACGTGACTATCAGACTTGCTTGTGCTGGAACCTATAGTTGACAGTAAATGTTTGTGTGTGTTTCTTTGGTTTTGAAATAGAACTTCAAGTTGGAACAGACAGTTATAATTCTAGGAGTCGTCTTGTTACAAAAATTCAACCCCTACTTCTCGCAGGGGCTGCTGTAAGAGAAGCACTGATGTTGCCCTCAGAGGCCTCTCAAGTACTTACCTTCCAGAGTACCCTGCATCTGAGCAGTTCAAAACTTCGGTTCAATGGTTCATGATTAGCTATTCCCTTGCTATGTAAGAATCCCATAAAAGGTGGTTCTGTTTCTGGTGAGCTCTGGTGAACACAGCTCTCCTGTGCTGTACCAAAAATGGTTAAGATTTACAATCCAGGAGCCATGCTCAGCTCATGCAGTCTGTCTCCACCTGGGAGGATGATACTCCTAAAATTAAGGATTGTACTATCTATCTTATATCTGCTTGATGGGCATAATGCAAAGGAAGTAGCTCCTACTTTACAGCTAGTCTGATTAGCTAGCTTTCAGGTGTTGCCTTTCCCCCCACCGGAAGCTCATATTCCCTATATTAAAAATCCCAATATGGGACAATTTAAGACTTTGCAACATTTCCTGATGGTTTATGGCTTATGTGTTTTCTTTCAAGATCTTGAATGGTGGCACTCCAGACATTTCTTCAGCTGGGTTACTGTCTGGGCAAATCCAAGATAACTCTGGTTACCCATATTCTGACAACTCCTCTATTCTTGGTAAGTGAAGTCACTAACATGCTCAGTACCAACTAAACAGACAACTAACAAGAGGGTTGGGTTTAGCAGTAACTTGCTTTCAGCATCTGCAGGTTAGTGCTGAAGCATACAGTCCATAACCTCCCACTCTGCCTAAAAAGAGTAGCCTGGCAATCTATTTTACTGGCTTACTTAATATCATATTATAGTTTTTTAGATAGTATTTGGAAACCTTAGTCTCTGTGATTCTTGCAGAATGGGTGTGAATCAACAAATAAAGTGAACAAAACAAAAGTGACCTTCTGCTAACTGTGTTTACACTTTCAGGGGAGAACTCTCACATAGGCATTGATATGATTGACAATGATCAAGGATCGAGCAGCCCCAGCAATGATGAAGCAGCAATGGCAGTAATAATGAGCCTTCTTGAAGCAGATGCAGGTCTTGGTGGCCCTGTGGACTTCAGTGATTTGCCATGGCCCTTGTAAATGATGCAGCTGGCTTCAACATCCAAATATCAAAGTGCATTTACTGGTGGAGTTCTACAGTCTGTGAAACCTGTTGGACTGAGAGGCTTTTATGTATGAATTTCATAAAAGCTGTATCAGAATGCAACTCATCCTACCATGTGTAACTTCAGACAAAGTGGAATAACCTGCTACAGTGTTCTGTGTTGATTTGGTTAGCTGTGTATAGCTTGCAATACTTGTATATTTTGGATTCTGTTGTTTGAGATTTTTTTTTAAATCACTGTGCAACTCACTGGCATCAGTGGTAGCTTTTATATGCAAATGACCATTTCAGATGTATGGTGTGTTTTTACACTGCAAAACAGTCCCCATGTGGATATTTCTTATACTAATTGTACCATAAAGCTGTTTATTCTTTCTTGTAAGAATCCTTTACTATAAATATTGTTAAAGTGTAATGTATTAGACAGTTAAATATTTTTAAAATAAATGTTTCCCTTGTTCTAAGATGGAGCATTTACTTTGATAAATAAATTTGATAAAACCTTGCCAAAGGTGCATGCTAGAAGCAGTTGCTACCTTTTCCCTTTAGCCTTAGAAGAAAAGGGAGGAAAAACAAAACCTTGCACACACAAGATTGTCACTACAATACATTTCTGAAGAAGCTATTATTACTTACCAAGAAAAACAAAGAGAAAGCTGGTCCTGTCAGCCTACCTTACTGTTAAGAAATACTTGTTTTTCACTTAGTGTTAACCATCCTTCCCTGAGGAAAAAAAAGCAAGTACTTTCAAAAATCATCTCTACAGTCTCATTCACTGATAATTCAAACCCATTAAAATAATGGAAACTTTATTTGCATGAAAAACTTGTTTACAATCATTAATAAATGAAGAATGAACCATTTGCATTTTCCTATTTCATGACACTTATGAAAAATGTATTAAATAAATAGCTGTGAACAGAGTAAGGTAAGGCAAAATTGAAGATAAAGCCCCTATCCATCGTTCACAATTTTTGAACATGGCTCACGCTGCAAACAAGTGAAAAAATTCACTGAAGAACTTTAACAAGATGTTACATGGGTAATTGAATCGTGTCTTCAATCCAAAAACCCAACAGTAGTTTTGTGCTCAACCATATACAATAACTTTAAAAGGGTCAGTCTATTCAGAGCAAAACTATTTACAGTTAATACTTGATAGAAGCACTTTGTTAGTATTGTGCAATGCATTTATAAAAAATGGCTTCAAATTCCATTTATCAACCATTTATAAAGTGCTACTATCAATTCCAATTCTGCATTCTAACCCCCATGGAACAACACTGATGTACACTAGCCACCAGCATCCCACTGGTTTTTGGTGGCCTTAAGAGTGAGGACAGTCCAGCATACGAATCACCAATGTCACAAACCTACTGGTAAACACATACATGTATGTAACTGTAACCCCAGGGTGTTTGCTCTGTACTCTCAAAACCAATGGGGTACTCCCTTTGGCCTTTTCCAAGGTCCATCCTGCAATATCCTGAACACTGTTACACAATGGAAAACACTGGAATTGCAGTGTAGCATGAGCTGAGTACAGAGTCACTTTAAAGGAGCATGCTTTTATTTTAGTGAGAGTCTGGATCAGAGCGGTAGGTTTTGTCCCTCAGTATCCATCTCACTGTTACTGGGTGGAGGGTGAATAGGCAGAATATCCAGCTCATCTACCTGGGGGGTAGGGTGCATTACCACAAGCTGATCCTGGGGTATATCTGCTGCTGCTGCTGCTAAGTTTGTGATAGATTTGCTTTTCACACACTGGAAGTCAACATGTCGGCTCTTTCCTTCCTCCTTTTCCCAGGACATCCGAATGAATGGTCTTTGGACATAGTTGTAAATCACCTCTGGCCTTCCGCCCGGTCGCTTTTTCACCTTCTCTTTGTATGTAGGATAACCTAGGAGGCAGAGCATGGCCCAAGTTAGCATTTCCATCACTGTTTTCTTTTACAAAAAGGCAGCCTGTGGAAGCATAGCAAAAATCAGCAGCTGCCACCACATCAACTTCCTGAATGGAAACAGGCACCATCATGCTCTTCATGTTGTCTGGATGAGGAGAATGCAGCAGCTTAACTACCAAGCATGTTGTAAGGAAAGAGACTACAGTGCTAATGACAACTCTTGTAACCTTCACAGGCAGTCAGCTGCTTCTAAAGCAGTATGACCTGGAACACAGGACATGAGATCTCAGAAGCAGAGAACAGTGTGACTGATCTGTGGTTAAGTTCTCCAGTGGAACCCCAGTGCATTTCTCCCAGCTCCCTACATGATGCAAATGCACTGGTTTAGACCAATTAGCAGTTCTGGTTATGCTGTGTCCCAGTTACCTCTTCCCTCTGAATATGTAATGACTTTCCTTACACATTATTATGGGCCACTAGCATTAAAGTTTAGTCAACTAGTTCTTGGTCTAAACAAATGAAACTGTGACAACTTGGTGAGTGAATGGCAGAAATCCTGCCATTTGTAAAGGCTGGAAAACTAAATTCAAATCCAGCTGCTACATTCATGGCAAAATTCTAAGACTACTTAAGGTAGTTGTCTTTAGTGAAGTCAGAGGCAAGGCTTTACAGATCAGCCTCCTGCCTTCCAGGATTATTTCAGAGTAGCATTTCTGTGCACTTCAGTGATCCATGTGATAGTTTTGTATTTCCTGAAACAACATATTTACCTGGCACTTCATTTTTTAGTTTTTTTTCATTTCAAGCCCTGAAAAGGACACCAGGCAAAGAACAGACTATGCAAAGCTGTAAAAGCACCTCGTTATTTCAAATAAAGTACAGAAGATTTTGCATGAAAGCTAAAGGGCAAATGGCATGAGATGCAAGCTCTAAGTCAGAAAAAAACTAAGTTACTCTGAACAGTCTAGCAGCTAGGTACATCTTGTAGACCAGTCATAAACCTGTAATCCGTTTTTCCAGCTGCACCAGTCCTTATCTAGCACCACTCCCCCTCTGGCCATTCTATCACCTAACCTAATAGGAAAGACAGTAGCAACTCTGGGTTTTTCAACTGCAGCAATGATCAGGAAGCAGAGAAGTGCAGCACAGCACCTCCCCACCCCCAGCTGAGCGACACTGCTCCTACCTTCGATGCCCAGGCGGATCTTCTTCAGCCCCCTTTCCTTCAGAACTGATTTGGCCACATCTCGATTTTCAATGTATTTGAAGAATCTATACAATTTTGTGCTGTAAATAACTAAAAATACAGTTCAATGAGGAAAATTTGTATACTCAAAATATGAACTTTCCATTCTGAAACAACAAAGCTTTATCTCTAAGTGTTTTGCTTTAGTATTTCTACTTCAGAATAAGGGCAGAGCCTCAAGAACTCTTGAGAAAAATGGCTGACACTGGGAAATGGGTTGGTTGCACATCTCTTTCCCTGTCAATTTAATCTGTTTTATACACACATTTTTTTGTGGATTTAGAAATGCAGTAAGACAATTCACTGAGCAAATCACATTACATGCTCCTAACCCCACCTCCACAAAAGCCATCTCTATTTTTTACCCTTTCTGATGGAATCCCTGCAGACATTAAAAACACCTTTCCATTCTGCTTGCCATTATGAAAGAGATCTGCAAATCTGTTTCAGAAAACCCAGACTTTTGAAGCAGAAGGGGGACCCCTTTGAAGTTCAGATTACAGCACCTCAAAAGAAGGGCCTTGAGCCATCAATCCCATACATTCACAGGTGCTTTAACTCATCTATACATCAATCTGTTCTGCTTTCAGAATACTAACAGACACCTTCCCCCCTCCCCCAGTAAAACTCTCTAGTTGTTCACTCATAGTAAACATGACTCCTACCCATTTTTCTCATCAAGCTCTGCAAAAGTACTCCCTTTCTTCCCATTAACAAGACCTTGATAATAAAAAACAACTTCTCTTTTTAATAACCTTTTTATATAACAGGCAACATACACTTCTGAGAAGCAAAATATTAAGCAGAACTACCCAAAATTAAAGAAGAGTGTTTTTGTGAAGCATTAAGGATGTTGCAAAGGCATTGTTAACTACATACATACAAAGTAAGGTCCATCAGCACATTTACAGCTAGTTCTACCATAGTGCGGCTTGGTGGAAACAAAGAAAATGAACTTACTTTGTGAATATTCTTCTCCCATTTGTGGAGGATACTCTTCATCCCAGTCAACAACATCATCGTCTGTCAGCACAACAATGTGGCACTCCCTCTCACCACTCTGGGCACTGGCTACCATTAATGGGAGAATCATTTCTTCTAGATAAAACTCAAATTGTTTGCGAGCACCATCATTTGATAATTCATGCATGAGAGCACCTGGAAGAAAATGTTAAGCTTGATTAAAAAATAATGAAGGCAGGAAACAGAAATTCTGTTTATTTTGCAGTGTTTACTGCAGACAACTTTAAGGACACTTTATCAAGTATATACAAGAAGTAACAGCATAAATTCAAACTACCAGGGCAGTCCTGCAGATACTAACATAACACTGGGCAGACACAGAAATGCCTTCGAGGAGACCTCTTTCATGTTTTACTACTGCTGAGCACTTGGTAATGCTTAGTAAGGCTCCTATCAGGCTTCCTAAAATAAACATTATTTAAGCCAGGTGCTGAAAGAGTAAAGCATGTTACCCACTTCTCATAAGCAGCAGCTTAAAAACAAAGCCTCTCAAAACCCTCACAGCATGAGCTGATAAATCCTCCTGCTAAGGACAAAGTGCATCAAGAGTGACTCAGCAGGAAGAAGGCCCTGAGGTCTCTGAGCTGTGGTGAAGGCACAGGTACCCTGCTCAGATCTTAGAGCTGGAATGCCACAGTGTGGCCCTGCACAGACACCATGAGATCCCAGAAACCAAAGGCACAGGCCAGATCACTTCAACACTAGCTAAAACTTCATCCATGCTCAGGGAAGGAATGAGTTGAAGAGATACTGCACACAGGGAACCATGACCCACACTACATCACCAGCAAAGCTGTGCTGCTGTTCCTAGCAACAGAGCTTAATCCTCTTTGCAAGGAGTTGAATAAATTATCCTCCCTGCCCTCAGCAAAAAAGTATACTACTTAATGTTATTGTATCGGTACTGCAAATGCAGCAACAGAGTTTAAGAATTCCACAAAGCTGAGCCCAGCAGGGAACATCTAAAAATCAGCCACTTTTTCAAAAGGTCAAAGCCATGTCTCTGGGGCTTTATAAAAGGTAAAAAAAGTAATGGATTTTACTAATGCAGCCATGCTCCTTGCCTCAATAAAGGGCAACATTTGGAATACCTCCTCCCAGCTTAAGTTAGCTACATAGTTCAAATTATTATAATAAAGTTTGCACTTACTGAGATCTCTGCATTTAATAGTGCTGTACTCAAAAGAAATACAGAGATAGTCACATGCTTCTCTCAGTTCAGGAATAGATATTCCATCAGGACAGCGTATCACTCCAGTCTTGTAATAATCCTGCAGCAATGCAGCAAACAAAAACCCACAATGCTTTTCAACATTCACTGACAGAAATGTGTCATTACATCATTTATTATGCTTTCTCTACAAGCAAACCCTCTGAAACGTAGGAGAGCAGCACCTGTTAAATAAGTGCCATTGTCCTCAAACTTGTCAGTTTTCTAAGCTGCTTTCAGAGCAGCGAGCTCGTTACAATTGTTAAGTGACAACTAGTAATACTGACCATTTTGGTGCATGTATACTGGCTTCTACCTACACTTTATTCAGCTTTTTCTATTCTAATTCTGCTGATAGAGCAGTATGGCAGCTCTACTTCTTTGTGTAGACAGGAATTACATAAGGGGCCATTTTCTTCTGACTGAAGGTTCCTGTTCTCCTGTTACCTGCGGCAAGTTAACTTTTGGTACTGTTTCATCTAATTTTAGCACAGAAGAACTCAATATATCTGAACTAAGTGAACTAGATGCAGAGGAGAAAGTGAACCAATTTCTGGCAGGCAGTATTATTTTTGGTTCATTTCATGCGTGATTTCCCTCTTCCTGGCTGTCACACTTGTCTAGAAAACTGAAGAGCATCAAGTATTCCCTCCCCCTTAGAGAATAAAGAACAATATTTATTCCAAACTTTAGATATGCAAGTAGATGTTATGCCTCTGGATGCTCATATTGCTTGTCCCAACAGTTCTTGCCCCTGAAAACTCACCAGAATAGCACGAAACACAGTGGAACCAATTCCTTCAGCAACTTCATACTCTCCTTTTTCATTAGGACGTGTAAAGTTGTGTTCTCTGCCTGATCCAAACATCCTGCTCAAGAAAAAAATGTAATTTGGTTAGAATTCCTTACTAGGATTTCCACCCCCCCCCTCCAAAATCTGGAAAGTAAAATGACAAAAATTGCATTTAAATAGCTGGGAAAAAAGTCTATTGTACACTGCTCAGTTTGGTTTGTGTTTAGCAGGACTACTAGAAGGTAGAAAGCAGGAAGCATGGTAGTGTAACTCAGGAAAGTCTAGTTTTATTCTTCAACCTTAACTTGTCAATATCCTTTAATTAAAAAGCAAGTTAGACCAGGCCATTTTCTGCCAGTGTCAATGGTGGCAAGGAACCCAAATCAAGCTGTCCTTGGTGTTTTTGAGGTGACATTGCAGAACAGTTTTGCTGTGGAATTCTCATTAAACACATCTGTTCAAGCACCTGCAACTCACCTCAATTTAAGATTTAGTTAATTCAAAAGTTAAAATAACATTATCAGAAGGTACACATAATGGAATGCTTGCATGTACAGCGTATTTTTCTCTGCTAGGATGCAAGGAAAGGTAGACTAAAGAGAAAACTCCAAGTCAAAAACAGTGCATTACTTTTGAAAAGCACAACTCTGATACAGAATTGCACCCTATGCTTACAAAAAATATTCCTATCTTCTCTTTGTTTTACTTCCAAATATAATCTGATGGTAATGCTTTGCTTTCATATACACAACCCAAAGAACTAAGAGCTGGTGTATTGTGTGCATTCAAAGTAACTTCTCACTTAATGATATGACACATTTTCTGTTCAAGCTTCAATACAAGAAATAACATTTAGAAGAAAGGCAGTCTAACAGAATATAAGTTTAAGGCAAATAATACACTCTTATTGCAGTTGCTTTTACCTCCCAGAACATATCAGCTAAGCTGTTCCTGTTTAGTGCCCTGTGAACTGACATTAGGGAAAAGTGGGTTTATAAATAACTTGTGTTTCAGAGCAGTATTTCTGTATCTTTATTAACCTACTTTTGAATTAGCAGGAATAGGCTTGTTCCATGAACCAATCCTAAAGGGAGAACAACTCAGCAACACACACACACAAAAATCTAGAGCATTAGCCAGCACTACTTACTGTGAGACTGGGCATGGAAAAGCAAACTACTTAACCACTTAACTACCTAACTTCACACTGAAGGACTTCTAATGATTCTATTAATTATTGCTTCTACTTATTTTATACTTATTTGCATGGTTTAGTTGATTAGGTGGTGTTGGATGATGGGTTGGATGCGATGATCTTGAAGGTCTCTTCCAACCTGGTTTATTCTATTCTATTTCCATTTACAATTTACACAGAGAAGCAATTTTTACTTTCACTGTGACTCTTACACAACTTTTCACGAAAGAAGGAACCAAGGTACTATTTATCCCACACAGTGGTGATTTAAACAAAGTAGATTTTTTAAAAAGGAGTATTTATTACCCCTACTTTAAACAACAGCTCTATTTATATTTTAAATATCATTATATATTAACAATCTGAGAAACAGTCACATTTGAATGAAAAAGCCAAACCCAGTGAGACAGGCATAAAACTTCAGCTGTCTCTTGCCACAAGTGTATTCTTTACATTTGGAAAATGCAAAACCAGCCTGTGTTTGAGCAGGTATTGAATCTTTTCCCATCATATAAAAATGTTAAATATGTTGCTTATTATAGTTTCTACCCAAATTATCACACACACTGTGGACTTCCACTCAACTACTGACCATCTTGAATGCTGGGTCTCTTTGCTTAGAGGCTCTGGTCTGTTATACTATCTGTTTGACATTCCCCTGCTCCTAAAACCTATTTCAGAAGATAAATCTGCTGAGTTTGACTGTTGTCAGGGTAGGACCATTGAGCAAAATAAATCCCTTCCAGTGTTTTTTGCTTGCTTTTTTAAAAATGACTACCTGTACTCACTACTTCTACAAATCAAGTACCATTAAAAATAAGATATGGAATGAGACAGACTGAACAGCGATGCAATGTCCAGCAAGATAGAAGGAAATGAGTACATCACAAAATATGTTTGTTTACTTATAAACTCTTCTGTCTCTGGGTAACATACATCTATTAGCATCTGCAAAAACAGAGAACTTACATCTGATTTTTACTTAAAGACCTCTGCAAACTGGCAATATTAAACATTAACAGATCAGCTATAGCGATGAGTTCATTAGCTAAAGCATTTATGGTTTTCTTCTACAATTAGATATTAAGGCAACTAAAGAAAAGAGAAGAAAGGAAAGAAACCAACCTGCCCAACATTGTATTAGGTTGTGCAGTAAAGATGGAAGGGTCTACAACAAATCTGGTGTTATCCACTATGAGTGTTACTCGTTCAGAAGTTCTTACATTCCGAGCTCCCTCTTTTCCAGTTTCGTACACAAATACCATTTCTCCGCTAGCCTTGCAGCTCCCATCTGAACTTGACTGGCTACTGTTTCTGCTGCTGTTCCCCATGCTAACCACTGAACCATTTGGGGAGGTCTTCTGAGGACGAGGACTGCTTGGTCGAGATGAGCTGTGATCCTTTTCTCGATCTTCAGTGAAGACAAGGTGGCAGGAGGGGAAAAAAAAAAAATGGCAATGAAATTGTAGATTTATATCAGCTTTAGCAAACTTACGTCTTTCCAGGCACAAACCATGGCAACTTGGATAGATTTCATTGAAAGCATTTCACTTATCTAGCTAAAGAAACCTTCAACACAAACTGCTCATTTATAAGGTCCTGAGGTTTCCACCCTTTAGACATCAAAGCCACCCTGCCTCCCCAAAGCATTTACAAGAAAAAATTAGCAGTTTAGTACTGAAAAAGCAACTCAGCATAAAAATGTAGAAGCTATGCTAGTGCTTTAGTTCTAAGAAACAGGGTTCTGTCACTTGTTTCCTGTATTTCTAGATACCTACACCCTTCCAAATAAAGGGGAAGTATTCAGTCAATTATATTCATAGAAAAAAAAAAAAAAAGCTTTCTTGTGGTTTGAACTCAATAAGACTGTTGTGTAGGAATGAACACTGCAGACTGAAGAAAATATTATGATCTATTAAAAAAGGGTACTCCCAGCCCAGAGCACACATAAGAAGTCTGTATGTTGTGTCATCAACCAATAATGGTTTTTAGTGTATTATTTGAGCAAAATTAAGATCAAGAATTTCAGTCTTGAAATGGTATAGATTTGAACACACCAGAATGATACTGTCTTGTTGGTGAAGTAATATTCCTGATGCATGGAGTGAGCTGAGATTCTGCTCTTTCATGGGATGAGTCACGAGATCTGTCACTTGATCTGCGTCTGTCCCTTGATCTCTCATGTCCACCACTTGCACCATGGAGGCTCATTTTTGTGTAGTCTACTCCTTTAGCAATACGAGATGAGGTGCTGAAAACAGAAACAAGAACAACATTCAGCATTTCATCATTTCAGAAACATTATACATTTCCATTTTAAGGCATTCACACTCGATATATGTTTGGAAGATTGCTGTACTCATTTTACATTTATGAAAAGGAACAATGATTTGGAATGTTAAGGAGACAGTAAGAATTACCTGTCTATTGCTATGTGATCTACAGATACACTGCCTGATCAGTTGAGCCTGCCTGTGAACCTGTGTTCACAAAAATCCCTACCAGAACAAGCAAGTCAAACACAACAAAGCATTTTTTCCTTTGATTCTTAATGTTAAATATTCTGATCACCAGCAGGAAATTAAAAGTTAGGGGTCATTTCTCTAAAGAAACCTGTTCTGGAAAACCCTTCTCAGAGCACAGGCTTTTTACTTTACAACTTGCCCTTCACAACAGTGGCCAGCCTCTAACTAGTTGATACACACAAGCCATGGGTTTATTTCTGCACATGCTTTTTTAAATTTTCAGTTACTCTTAGAAGAAGCAATAGCAATTCAGCACAACCCAGACAGCAAACACCAACTATATTATTAAAGCCAAGAGCTCTGTCAGTAACAATTAGGACATTTGTTTTAAGCTAGCAAATTTTAATGTAACAGTTTACAGTATTTTTAGACTGTGGCTGTGCTACATTCTTTACATTTAAGATACTGTTTACATTTTGCAATTATTAAACCTATCAACAGACCCAGTCCATGTCAAGATCCAGCACTCTCAGAAACTACCTAAAAGTTAAATCTATTCTTGCAACAGCTATTGTTGAATTTTACCAAAAATACTTATAAGTATTTCTGTTTTAAAGAGTACAAGTAAGTTGTATCAGGACAACTCAGAGACATCTGTGTCCTCCCACCCCACTGGAATTCCCGAATCGGTCCCTTTGCTATTTGCCTTTCAAGCGCAGGCATGACAACCCTCCTTATTTACAGGTTTAAATAACCTTCCAAAAGCCTCAGGTACTGAAGAACTGTGACAGAAGTCTGCACAGCTACAAGGTCTGACAAAGAAGGGTCGTTATTTCCCTCTGGAGTCTCAATGCCCCATTTTCTTAAATCCAGCAACCCCACAACTTTTACCATGAGACTTTAAATACAACTGTTAGGGATGCTGCAGGATTCAAGAACACAAAGAGGAAAGAGTAATGACCTAGCTAAGACAAAGCACAACAAATTTTAAAAGCATGAACTGTACAAGCAAGCTGGGAAGAATGCCCTCTTTTTAAGTTGCCTAGAAAGAAAATTATTTTTCCTTTATTATTGAAAAAAAATAAACCAAGATCATTTTCAAAAGTGAACATCTAGCATGACATGTTTAAGCAACCAAAAAGAAGAGGAGCTTAAATCAGAACAAAAAGGTTGTGACAGAACTTACACCATTTAGACTGGCACAAAATGAGTATTAGCACAATGCAAAGAATAAGAAATACACCTCTCAGCTGAGGAACACAAGCTTCCTGCCACCCCATTTGAATAAGGGAAAGATCTTGTAACTGATAAGGCAGAAGTTTGGTGCAGAGAGAAACTACTGCAATTCTCTTTCCTGCCAAGCTTAAAATATGCTGCAATAAGACATGCATCTTTAGGATGTGAAGTCAGCCAAAGGTCTATTGAATAAGGCAAAAGAACTGCAAGCCTCGCTTATGGCTGGGAATGATCAATTCAAGAATAAAGATGATCCAACCACTTTCATTAAAAGGAAACAGAATTTTCCTCAAGACTCCCAAAGCAATTCTGAATTTATTAAGAAGTACAGCATTTCAGCATGGCTATTGTATCTCCTTCCTTGGTTTATTTCTCTATTAGAGAAAGGTAAATTTTGAGTTATGAAAGTGAAATGTGCAAAAGTTTTAAAGAGTGAGATCTACAAACCTTCCTTTCAAAAACTATCAACAATTTAGGAAAAACTTTTGCACCTTTTCTTATATATATATATATATACACACACACACTCACATAGAACTATTCTAAAAGGTGTAAGGTATACTCACAAGCTGATTAGAAATGTGGATTACAACCTATAATTAAAGCCTGACTTGAAAGCAAAGTCTGATTCCTGCTTATACATGATGATATTCACCACTACTGCAGATAAACTTTCTCAAGAAATGGTCAGTTTTCACCTTTCTCCCCCCCCCCCGCCCCTTCAGAAGAACCTCTGTATCTGACCTGCACATTTATATTTGCACATTGGGATATGACCATCTATCCCACCCACATGGTGGGTTGGTTGGGGTGTGGGCATGTGGACTACTCAAACACATACATAGCAGTCCTATGACAAAATACCTCAGTAAATCCTAATAAAGCCCCATGTGATGAGGCCTTTGTTCAAGCAGCACTGTGATCCTAGCCCTGATAATATTTCTAACCACGCTGTGAGAATACAGAGTTTTGCAGGTATGACATTTTATAGTATCAACATGTATGACTCACTATTTCTCAATAGCTAAAGTGCTTTAGTTCCTTTAAATAAGGCAAACACTAGAAAATGAAACTGATCCACTGTAAGGATATGCAGGCTTATCGTGCATTTTGGCAGAGCAGACATGATCACCCTTTAAGAAGCAAGCAATTAAAATGAAATTCTTAATCCAGAAAACCATCTAAAGTCACATGACCCTCAAAGCAGTGATTCAGAGTTCACACTGAAGCAGGGTAAACCCTAATAATCTCTTTATGGGAGCTGAGAAAAACAGGTGCTACAGGAAGTAAAAACTTACTCAGCTGGCATCATCCTTCCTCCTTAGTCATGTTTGAATAAAGCACTAAACATGCACGGCACAACCAATTTCATCTACACCTTCCCAGTGTGGAAGCCAGAGCTACACCTGCCCTGGTACATACAGCCAGTGGGGCTGGGAGGAGAAGGGCTGTGTGCATGGATTAACGTGTCTCCTGCTGCCAGCCATGTCCCCTTGGAGCACAGACACATGAGACATCAATTCTACACTACTCTAGGGAAGAGGAAGAGGCCGCCAGCTGGAGGACAATAAGATCCTTAAATATTAAATTCTTCTGAAACAGATTAGTAAAATAACATCAAAGAGCTGCTCAAATTGCAGCTGGGCACACCATTTGTGTGCTTGCTTCTTCTGTTGTACTTTTCTCCCTTTACTATATAGATTAATGCTAACAATGAGACAGGCACGTTATCTATTAGCCAGAAGATGCAAGTCAAAAGCCAAAGTTGTGAGATTTCTGAGGATTCAAGCAGTTTGGCTTGCAATAGCACCATCTGCATCATGAATCTTATCTTAATAACAGCCATCTAAAATGTCAATCTTAAATCTCATCACTATTAGTTACAGCACATACATTTTTTTTCCTTTGATTTATTGGATATATAATCTGACAAAATCTGAGGTTCCATTTGTTCAGCATACTCTCATAAGTTTTACCACTGAAGTGCAACTCTGTTCTACAATGAACAAGGGAACTAAAGTGAGATTAAATCTGAACAACACACAAAATAGAGGTGGAATCTACTATAACAGAAGAGATGGCCACTGGCTTTACCCTGCAATATTTGACTAAGAAAACTGTCACTGAGCTATCTGAAAAAGGAGCTACATCTGTGGCCAGTATGTGTAAGGAAATCTGTGGCTTGTATTTTCCTGCAAAGAAGTTTTAGAAGTAGATGCAAATGTTCCAAAAAATTAGGACCTCAGAATTACCAAATAATTTTGATTATTTTTTTTTTGTCAGAAGGACTTGTTAATAATAGCATTTCCCCTTCTTCTAACAAAGCCATTGTGGACAGGAGGTTGTTTCTGCAGGAAATGCAAAACCTCTTTGTTCCATACTGGCAATGTGTGGACTTGAACTACGTATCTGTCCCCAGCAATGCAGGCAAGTCAAACTGGCAGTCACTAGGGAGTTCCACAGCTGTGTCGATGCTGCTACCTACCTACACTGATGGCAAAGCAGAGCTACCCCATTTGCAAGAATTGGCAAACTGTTAGGAAGCATTGTGGTTCACAGAAGCACTATGCAGATCAGATGTAACAGCAATACTTCTCAAGCAGCAAAGAACTGCTGACAAGTGCTAGGAAGCCGCTGGATTCCTGAAGCACCTGGCTACCACACTGTATTAATCTGTAATGACAGCCTACAACAGCCAATGCTGCTCTGCACAGTGCATGATTTCAAGCCTTCAAGAAAGTCATTATAGCCTCAGAACTCTATCTCACTCTGAAAATAAGTGCTTGATGTCAACTTTCAGTTAATTTCCCCAGCTGATGACCACCAGCTGCAATCTGTGCTCTGGAAACTATGGGCAATGACTGAGGCATAATACCAGTCTACAAGTGAAATTTTCCCCTGCATATTTAACAACATATTACATTTAAATTAAAACTGCATGAGAGAAAAAAAGCCCAAACAAACCTCCAGCCTCATTCACTAAAGCTGGAAAAAGCCTCATGTATGTAACCACCTCGCACTCAAAAATTTATACAGGAAAGGTAAGAGTCTCAGTTTATCAATTACTTCACAAGCACCAACTCTATGAATGTTTATCTAGAGGATCTTCACAAATTCAATATACAGCTTTTCTTGGCTCCAAAGGAACACTGGGACACTAGTACTGCACCCACTCAAGAACTTAAAGTCAATTCGTTTTCCCTCTCAAGTCAGGGACCAAGGAAGCTCTGCCTTTGTAAAGAAAATATGTCTTCCCTTTATAATCACTTGCCTCAAAGAAAACCAAGATCAAGGTTTTATTTAAGCAAACCTATTTAATGTGATGTAAAGGAGGAAAAAGAGTACCATCTAAAAGGCACACTTGTCACACTGGTATGCTTCCTATTTTTGCAGTAAGAGAAGAGCTGTCTTTAAAAAAAGAAGACATAAATGCTCATCAGTTTAGTGATGCTTTGGAGTCATCTGTGCAAGGAGGGCTTCAGTTTGTCTTTATACATAACAAGATACTGCTCTGAATATATTACTAATTATTAAAAGTTGTCATTAAACTGAATTAATTCTACTGTCAAAACATGTATTCGAATACAAAAACTTCATATGCATCCTACAGAACACTCCCAATAAAGATGATTGGTTTATAAAACTGGTTTGTCTACACAGAATTATGGTGTTAAACCAATATAGTTATTATCCTCACAAACCACCCTAACACCTTATATAAATGAAAATGATGCAGCAGTGGAATATTAACCAAGACCCTTTTATTCTCCCCTTATCTAAAATTTACATTAACTAAATTTTCCTAAAATATAAACTGAGATCCAATTGTTTCCTGGGATGATTCACACAATCAACACTTGTCAAATACAGAGCTTTACCTAATACACCAAGTTATAGATACAACGCTCCAAGGCTTTAGAAGAAAAGAAAGCTGTTCTGCTCGTATTGCTAGGACTTACACAATGACAATGCTTATACCCCTCTTCCTCCCCCCGAAGTCTGTTCTTTGTCAGCAGACGTTTCAATTGACCAGTGCACACAAAGGACAGTACTTTTCCTATTCCTCATTCTTGTTCTGAATAATGCCCACAGATTATTCCTGTTAACAGATACGCACCTTCCTCTTGTATCTATCAGGGAAGAAACACAAAAGCATGGGAATAATTTTGAAATCAGAACACAAAGGAATTCTGTTCCTTCCAAGAAGGCAGCTTTGAAAGCCAGATCAGCATCCTTTGGCATTACTTGTTAAGTTCAGCATATTTGGTATTTCCATCATTTCTTCAGTAGTTCACTGCACCGTCAGCAAGCTTTACTTTTTCCTCCATCATCTTCCCCTCAAGGATAAGAGATTGTAGCTATACAGTCCATTAAGTGTTCAAAGACGCAAACCCCTCTAGATATTAATTCAATTCAATTTCTCACAGTCACTGACTCAGCCATGCGTAGTGCAATACTGACGTCTGACCTCACAGCCTCCTGTGAGCTGAATTCATACTTGCTGTTTCCCCATCTCTAAGCAGCCATTGGGTACTGCAATTGACAGGCAGGGGAGGGAGCGTGCGAGAGGAGAGCTGCTCGGTACCGTGCCAAGTACCATCTGCGAAGCTATTTCTAGTCCTGCCAGCTTGTCGGGTTTCAGCACACAAACACCACATCTGAAAAGGTTATTGCTAACTTTCTCTTGTCACATCTCTCATGATCATTCCAGACAGACAAATCCATGCAAGTTTCAGGGGACAGTTCATTTGTTCCTGTAAAGTCTGTCTGGATTAATATTTAAAATGAATTCACCTTTCACTGAAGTCATCAGCAGGTACAGCAATAGCTTTTGAGAACAAGGCAGCATAGCCTCCATGTTTTACCTACGAACATCCCCTTTTTCAGCAAGTCTAAGCCAGGGAAAAGCGTACTACACTTTGTGGCAATCTAAGTATTTGTTTCTATTTATACTAATCTGTATGTTTACTGATCAGAAATCCATTCACCAAGTCCTGACATCCTACATCTTCACATCAATAGCTGATGAAATGCTTAACAAGTAAAGCCCACCAAGCACAAAAAAGACAACACGCAAATTAATACACAGTAGGATACGATTTTTCTATGAGGGAGGATAAGTAAGCATTATGGTACAGTTTGAGAGGTTTTAATGATTCTTTTTAGAACATCTGTAGGCTGTTTTAAGGAGTCATAAAACAATGGAGGCATAGTTTAAAAGCTAGTCTTACAATAAATAAAAATCAAGATGTCATAAGCAGTAGAGTGGAAATTAAAATACGATGAAAGCTGAAGGAGTAAGGGGAACTGTTCAGCGAAAGATGTTTTATAAAGAGGAAGTCAGTAAGAGAAACAAGGCACTTGTGGTTAAAAAGGCAGGAAAGCATTGGCATTTCAGACTGAAGAGTCAACTCTTTAGACGTAGAAGAAAAATTTCTGATCACACACTTTCAGCTGCCTGAGTCAGTGAATTTTCTCCTGTTTTTAGGGTCTTGTGAGGTAGGATTCACACAACCACAGCCCCCGTGCCTCAAGGGTAGAATAACCATCACAGTCTTGTAAGCCTTATCTTCTCTTCATAGTAAGCCATGGAGACATGGCTATAATAAATCATATAGAAGTTCTTCCCAGCATGCCTTCTTTCTTAGGTATGTTTTTGTCTCCCCAGCAGCAAGAAAAAGTGCAAGTACACTCAGGTTCTTTCAGCACTGGTTTCCTACACAGGGTCTTCTCTTGTAGCAGAATTAGCATGTTTTGTTCTCCTTTACTCCTATTTCAAGTAGAAAGAACATACCATGGATGGATTTGCTCCAGATTCCCACAAAACTGCCCCTCAAGCTAGGACATGCATTCATCAAAATCTTGTAGAAGCACAGACCAGCAGTCACATTCAACTTGGGGCTCCACCTCCAATAAGGAAGCCCTCAGAAAGAGTTCTCTCCACTTAAACGTGGACAGTGCTATAGAATCTTCCCTGAGCTCAACACAACAACTCTGTGAACGCTCTCCTGCTCCAAAATAGTTACATATTCACACAATTTTAGTCTTCAGAGGGCTCTCTCAACCAAGAATAATATATTTCTCAGTAATTCGGTTCCATTTCAGGAAGGAAACAGAGAAATCCCATGAGTGTTCATTTGTCAAAGGGATTTTTCAGGTAGCAAGGAATTGACATTAGGCAGGTATACATTCACACCTTATGACTTCTGCAAGCTATCCAAATACACAACCCCCATAAATGAACACCAATTCCTACTCAATTTTGGAAAATGGATGAGAGTGTTAAAAATCAAAGTTTAAGAAACTCAGAGTCATATTTCTCCTTAGGAATTTACACCCCAGTGCCAATAAAATCTAGATGGAGAGCTCTTGATCTGCCAGTATCAGGTTGCAATGAAGAGCAGGAATGTTTGTAGTTAATGATGATGCAGACTAATTCACAGACTATGACCCAAGTTCATGACGAAAGCAGGCCTCATTATTTACACATTGCAAATTCTGTAGGCCTGCTCCACACTATAAAATGTTCAACTGCAGAAACCAAATCTACATGAAGGGAAATAAAACCTGTCCTGAAGTCAAGGACAGATTTTACATTCTGATATTATTCCAGATACAAGAAAAGGACCCTTCTGGGGCTGCTTCATGTTCTGCTGAGGCAAGTGGCATTTCAATTCACAGCCCATGAATGCATTCTCCCAGCATAAAAAAATATCAGGGAAAAAGTTCTCAGTATTTGGCATCTACATAATACGTTGTCATATACGGGAAAATTTTCCAAGATCTTGAAGATCTTCAAAGATTCAAGAGTCATGACAGCAGAATCGCATCACAGCCACGTTTTGTTCATTAATGCACTAGGGCAGGCAGGACTTTGAATCTAATACTACCTAAACAGAACGAAGAAGCAAGGAACTACCAAATGGGACTAAACCAGAAGTACTTTAGAAAATTTAATCCAGGCAAAACCTTAAGGAAAAGGCAAATTAAAGATGCAGATTTTTTTTTATCCACAACTCCAGAGAAAGTACTTTGTACAAGAGCACTAGAATTAAAGACTTACAACAATAACAAAAAATACAGCACTATACAATATATGTGGGAAGCTAACAACCAATGAAAAATAAAAAATAAAGGTCAGAACAGCAATACCTAATAATGAAAACATTCATTCAGAGACCATTTACTTTAACCTTAGTCACAGTTTAGTTTACATATGCTTCCTCAAAGTTTTTTTCTCTCTTATTAGGGTACTTAAATAAAACCCATCTCAAAGGTTTTTGTAATAGCTCGGAGAAGCAAGACTGTTTGTATCATTTATTACAGTCAGCTTTGACACCATATAATTTCATCCTGTTGGGCTCTTTAGATTTATACCAGGCATAGTTTGCATTGTATTTTTAGTCTTTATTTTCTGCATCTCTCCATTGTGAGTTTCTCATTACATTGCCCATCTCAGAACAAGTAAGAAAAAACAAAGAAAAAAAGACAGTGCAATTGCCAGAGGTTTCAAAAAGGGGACACAAAAACTAGAGAGAAAAAGATGCCATGCTCACCTGTGTAACTGTCTAAAATGTACACCCTGTTAGTTTTGCCATGTATCCTTTGCTCTAAACAGACAGCACAGTGAGGGAAGCCAAGCCCTGTGGCTCTCCTTGCTGCTGCATAAGTCTTACACATCAGAGGACAGCTCACAGTCCTAGATTACATTTTCTACGAGTCTAGAAAATTATCTAAGCTATTTTAAGAATGTTAAGGCTAGAGGATTAAACACTCCAGAGCACCATGAAATGACAAGCTACACATCTATCTTAGATATTACTTCCTTGCTGAGATTTTTCATAAAGTTATTTCACCATTACCTTTTGCAGACATTAACTATGTTTTTCCTTAGATAACAAGGCATATTTCACAAGCGCAATCAAGTAAGACTCAAGTACTTAAAATTTTAACAAAGCAGTTCTGTTCAGATACTAGCTTGACCACAGACATGAAAAGCTTTCATAAAACACTAGCTGTTGATAATTTACTGGAAACACAAATGGTGTTTTGCCAGAATTATGTTCAACTTAGCTGCAATTATTTTAGATGCACAGATTTCATAGCTCCATATCAAAGGGATCAACAGCAGCCTTTTTGAAAGGCATGGCCTACAGAGTTTGTTGAGACTATTATCTGCATCAAATCATCTTTTCAGAAAGCTGCTCAGCTTTTTATTTAAACATTTCTCCAGCCAGATAATCCACAAGAGAACACACATGGTAAGACATGTACACTGTTTCTTTGGACTGGATTTACCCAGCTTCAGCTTCCAGGTAATTTGCATCTTTCAGGTTTTATTCCAGATGACCAGTCATGGGAGGTAGCATGAGATCAGAGATGACTACGTGAACCAGACTCAGCAATGAATCACCCATTTTACTCACACTCCGAGACCTGGTAGTGAATAGTCCTCAACTAGCACACAATGCCCTATTATATCTATATTGTTCATTTGCTGATACAGTGTCACATTCTGACCCTAAATAAGAAATCACAAATCAAGCATTTGCCAGATACCATCATCTTAATAAAACCATGAACTGAAGAAAGCTATACTCCATAGCTGACCATAAGCACCAGCCACCCTCTTCAGTTCTGCATTAACCATTCCATTATTCACACCATAGAGAGGGCTATAATTACATGGGTCTCCCTGTGAGCCTTTTAATTATTGGTGTATTCTTTTTTCCTGCCTTCTTGGCTGTCTCTCAATTATCCAAGACTTAATGACAAGAAAATAACTCACAATATTAATTGCCCACAGAATACTTCGAGCAACAGTTGTCCAATTTATCTAAATCTATACAATAAAAACTGAATTAAGCTGCTGTAATTGAATGTGTGCCTTAGCTCTTTTACCATCATCTCACAAGTGCGAAAGCTTAAATCACTAACAAATTTAGCTAGCGAACAGAGATGTTTTAGTTATATTTAACAAATCTAAAAGGGCAATGTACTTGGAAGATACACACTTATTTGGATGCTTATATATATTTCCAGCAACATGCTTCTTCACATACATTTGCTAGATGACTAACTGCCTTACTTAGTTCATTTTTGAAAAGTATATGCTGGAAAGAAACCCACTATTTAACTTCATAATGTCCTCAAATCAAGAAGCAGTGGAAAAACAACATTCTTACAGTGTGACATGCAGGCAAAAACCAGATCTGACACACAGCTTTACAAAGAAAGGGCAATAGAGTGTTCTCCTTCCATGCAAGCAACTATTAGCTAATAGTTATCATCATGAACAAGTTGCACATTTTAAGTACACTACTTAAATGGAGAGCACCAACAACTAAAATGTGATGAATGGGAAGTAACTCCTAACAGCACCCCCAAAAAATAATTTACTTATTTACTCAGCTGGTGTCTTGATACACAGACAAGGCATTCAGGTTTATTAGAAAAGACTAAAATCCCACACACAGGAAAACAAATCTAAGCACAGATTAGGGAAGCTGACAAACCAGTTTGCTTAGAAAACACCTTTTCAGAGAATTAAGAAACATTTCTTTTAAGAACTACAAAATTTATGACAGGACTTGCCACAACCAGATACAGCATCCTTTAGAAGGAACTGTAATTTGTAGTTTTTGAGATGCAACAGATGGTACACAGCACCTACCTTGAATGTTTACAAAGTTTACGAGGTCTATTATGCAATTTCCGATCCCAATTCTCTGGATCACTGGAGTTACTGTCATAAGGATGAGGCCGTCCTGCCATTCCACTGCCAGCTTCCTCACACTACTGCTCTGAAAAGCACACATGCAGCACTCACAACCTACATTAAGAGAGCAGTGTTTACCTTTAAATAATGCCACACATTTAAAAAGATTAAAAAAATTAGGCATGCAGAATTTAGTGTGTTAGGTGTTGGGGTTTTTTTAAACCATGAGCACAGAAATTAGGATATACTGAACCACAACCTCTAAACTGCATGACAATAATATTGTACACATTTTGCTGATACCTGCACTAACAAAATAAACTGTAAAAGTTGGCAGACAACTGATTTCACCAGTTAATTTCACTGTATCTAAGCAGAAAAGTCACTGGTTATAAAACACAAAGCAAACGCATCATAATTTTCTTTCAAGTGTATAAAGTTAGTTCAAACAAAGATCCCAACTGTATTAGACAGACCAACAGCTTTACTGTTTGAATAGCTGCCCAAGAGGAAAATAGAATTAACTTTATGAAATAGTTATATGAGAGTCCTTACTTCAAAAGGCAATCAATAGCAATCCTTAGAAATGCTCAGTTTCACTGACCATTACAAGCCTATCATTTCCTGACACTACTATGTTCAACTCTCACTAAAATCCATTCATAGATAAAACAGTTATGTCTGTCAATAAAGAAGGCCAATCTTAAGTGACTGATGCTCAGGTCACACCTATAAGTGATACTTGTATCAAGAGAGTTGTATACTTTAGAATGACATGGTTACAAAAAAGAAAAGGTAGCCACAAGTGAACGGCTGACAATTGTAGAGCATCTGGAGTCAAAAAATAAATCAAATTACTTAGAAGGCTTATCTATCCATGAAGGAAAAATATGCCTATTATGTTTCTGTAAAATTTTAGGCTAAATATGTCAGAAACCCTCTCCCCCCTTCCTTTATTATATTATTATCTTCATTGGAATTTATCTCTTTTACAAGTGAGTCCCAAAGGAATTGAGACTTCTTTTTTAAAAAGCTGTCCCACTCTAGTCCAGGAAAACAAAAATTCTTCTGATGAATTTAAATTCTCTTGGCTAAATTTAGGACCAAACATTTTTATAACAATGGAATAGTACAGAGCATACTTTAAAATGTTAGTTCCATATGCATCTTTCCTTCATATTCAGCTCAAACAAAGAAAATACATTTTATACCAAGTATACAATCTCTGCCACAGGGTTGGTTTTTTTTCCTGTTAAGAGTTTCTTTAATTAAACACACTTTGACTAGAAGATTCATGGACAGGCATCCATACAGAGTCAGGAAAGTATAAAAAAAAAAAAAAAATCTTAAAATTACAGGAAATACTCAAATATCTTATGTGAAAAAAACAACCATAAAGCCTCATTGTGTATTATGTGGAAATTCAGATTATCAAAGCACAGTCAACATGTGATAATACTACAAAAACACAGAAGGCTACAGAATTTACACACATCAGGTGTGTTCAGATGCTTATAAAAGAAAAACCTACAACCTATTTCAGAACAGAAAGAGTATTATTATCAGACAAGGGGAAGGAAGGCTGATTTATAAATCCAGTCATGAGTTACTTCAGCAGCAGCCGTTCAGAACTTGGGTGTAACATGATGTATCATTTTCACACAAAAGCAATAAAAAAGACACCTTTTATCCTGAATAGAAACAAATCGTGCTCATTAGACTGAGTCACCCGAGCAAGATTCAGTCAGTCTTGCTACTCATGGCAACAACATGACTTAGAATAAGCAGCAAAGATGAGCCATCTCCCAGAGGAATACCACAGTTCCCATTCTGAAATCACTACCAGCTACTGATTGCTGCTGGGTCTTGCTTTCCCTCCTGTATTTACTGAAACACCATAGCGACAGGCTAATTTATCACCATGTTTCTTTTCAAGTCTTTTTTCCCCACAAACACTCTCTTCTCTTTAAAATAATTTAAAACATTAAAACAATTTAAAATCATCTCTAAACACCTCAGCCTCCTCTCAGGTATGGACCAAAACAGGTGCCTTATCAGAAACAGGTTGTTATCTGGGAGTTAATTCTTATTCATTTCACTGAGGTGAGATGTCAGCATTTGAATTTAGCTTTTGTACTAGGAAATCAACAGCTGGTTTTATGAGAAATAGACTGGAAAGGACAATTTAGAGTCACTTCTAAAATTGCCGTACACTATCTGCCTTCTCCCCAGACTGTTTCATGGAGTGTAAATTTCTCATTCTGCTAGGATCAGTTTCTCAATCTGCTTTGCTATGCAGCTACACAGTTCAGCCTTTACAAACAATAGGTGACACAGAACAGAAACAAATGGGAATGCTTCTCATGAACAACACTATTCACTTTTCCCAGCTTAAAGCATGTAAGGATCCCCAGCAGTGTCACCGATGAAGTACCAAACTGGCACACAACTCAAAACAATCTGAAGTGCCCAAAGTCACATCCTGTGAGATTTCTAATGCAGTTCCAAACATAATTCTATGAACCTGTGAATAAGAAAGTTTTTCCTCCAGCCTCTGCTTAACAGGATCTTAACAAATAACACTTCCTATGAAACAACTAGCTGCAACACAGCCTCTTTTTTTATTTCTTGACCATTGGTGATAGTGTTTCTGTGTGGATTATAAACAAATGTAATTTATCAATTTTATTTGAGGTTTTAAACATCTAAGACTACAAATAAGGAATACTTTTAGATGCTCTTCTCTACTGAGAAGAGGAATTTTCCATTAGCAAATGCTGTATAAATTCTGTAAAGTAACTAACTAATCCTGATTAACACTTCTGCAAATCCACTTTTTTTTCTGCAGTAGAAGTGAACATTTCAACTATGGATCAAATGATATTTTAAATTTTTGTTTCTATAATATATTCACGTTGTTGGCAATAAAGTAAGCATTTTTTCCTGCACATTCTGGTCTTGCATATAAAACAAAAAAACTTGCAAAAGTACATGGCCCCAAATACTATTCAATGCCTCCCACGAAACTGCTTTTGAAATGATGGCAAAGGCAGAAAGGTACTGGGAGCACATAAATACAGAAAAAAGCAAAACAAAACAAAACCAACCAAACAAAACACATACAGCAAACAAAACAAACAAACAAACAAACAACACCCCCAGACAAACCACAACAACAAATCCAACTATACTTTGTAAATCACAGAATACTGTCAATATTTGCCATATCAGCCAAACTGACTGCCATTCCAATTAGCTAATAAGCAAGTATCCAGGTGCAAAGAATGATTTCTTACCCCTCTGCAGAAAGCTAATACTCCAGAGAATTATCACAGGACAAATTGTGCAAAACAGATAATCAAGAAGCACTTTAATTTTCAAAGCTTTTAACACATACAGCTAGAACACTTCAGACTTGCTAACATCAACTTGAAGCTAGAATCATCAGTAATTTATGAAAGTTGTGGACTTCTGAATACAAGGGAATTGTAAAGACAGATGCACATTGAGTTTGAGAAGCCTGCAGTTGATGTAGTAGTCAGCCCAGGTGTTGCAAAATAGACTAATTAACATGCTTGCACCACTCATGAAAGGATGTATCATGCACTAACTTATGATAGCTGCAGAACAGATTATGTTAAATAATACTTAAAGCATGTTCAGTTCTGTGCCATAACAAAACACAGCTAACAAAAGATGTACAGCAGATTAAACAAGACTTAGACAATACCAGACATTGGACAGAGTGGATCTATACTTTTGTGAGAGGCAGAACTTGCACTCCTCAAGGTACTGAGGGTGGGGAATGCAAACATTCTTTGGAAATCTTTCAGGAAAGATTTAAAGTAAAGCTTATCTCTAGCAATATCATTATTTTCCATACCAGTCAGCCACATCATATTTATTGGGAATACATGTAAGGCTGCAAAGTTCCGGAGTCTTATTGAAAAACATTATTAAAACAGCCTGAAGTTTTGAGGCAAAGGCCCAAGATGCCATGTTCTGGATACCAGCTCATCAGGTGGAACAAAACTGATGCTCCAGCTGTCAGTACAGAAGACAACATTCAGGTAACATGCAATATTTCAAGCAGTTCCTCAGCTTTAAGCTTTGGTCAGAAGCATTTTCTAAAGCAGGACAGGTTTCAGAAGCTCATAGGCTTTAACCTGCTCCTTCAGTGAAACACAGTGTAAAGTTGAACCAGGATATATGCAAAGATCCAGTAGACAGATAACCAGCTTGGACCAAACCTGGCATTAGTTGTGACAGAGAAATTCAAAGATTAAGATTAGTTAGACTTTCAGTGAGGGTGAACAGCCTGCTGTTCACTGCTTCTAGTCACCAAAGCACAAAGCAGCAACAATAACAACTAACTTAAGATTTAGTGGGAATGCAAACATTACATCCTAATTAAGAAGTACAGTTCGAAGTACACATGCTCACAATGCAAACACCATATATCACACAAACCTATGCATGGCAGGTGAGTTTCTTGCAAACTAGTGCACACATCAGCCACAATGCATCCTTTGCAACACGGTCGTAACCTTAACACAGTAGGTCAGGACTGAAGCATCTCTTAAGTAAGAAGTCAGTAGAAATAAACCAATAAATAAAAGAGCAGTCACAAGAAGCAAATGATATTCCTAAATGGAATGCAATGATAAAACACACATCTGATACTGAAAGCTTAAAAAGGAAGAGGCAGATGATTTCCAACTCCCCCTCCATATTAGGATTCATCACGTTAAATCAGGCTAGGTCTACCTGTAAAAAGCTCAGTGGATTGAGCAACTTCTCCCACACAACAGCAGAATTGTGGTTATCACTGCAGGAAAAAGGTGCAGAGCTAATTTCTTGCTGATACTACTAGCCTCATCCCCTGTGGCTCCAAAATACAAAACAGAACACAGAACAGAGCTTTGTAACACTCAGCATCAGTGACAAGATGAACAGCATGAAAAGAGAGGTAGATTCCTTGAAGAAACACTCAGGATCTATCCCATGATTGTAATCAGCAGTATCAATACAACTCAGTAAGAAAATCCCAAATAATTTTTCATCTTTTAAATGCATTCTAAATTAGGTTTGGATCTTACATGCATTTTAAAGAGATACGTGGGTTTATTGATAAGGAACAACACCAGGCCAAAATTTAAACAACACTGCTAAAGGAAAGCTGTGCTGAAAGAAATTGGCACATAATGAGACTGTGTTTTGTGTGTGCATACAGCCTCAGCCACACAGCCTCAAAGGTACAACGTACAAAATCACGACAGTTCATAACAAAAGGTGACAGGAAACCAAACAGTGATGATATTTGTGACTAATTCAATAAGCAGTTTCATGACATATCAGCTGTTTAGGGTTTTCAAATACAATAGGGCCTAAAAGGAAAACTGGGCTTCAGGAAGGAATTCAGTGTTTGATAGGAGAGCTGCTTTAACTTGTCTTTCTTAATCCCCAGTTTCCCTGGCATTAACACACTGGGCAAAAGCTCAAACACAAAAATGTGCTGAAAAAGCTAAGAATAGTCTCAAAAGAATGGCATCATCAGTAGACAGCAATGACAACCACAAGTAGAATGTAATTGACTACAATGAGGTTTTGAGACAGAAATGGTACAAATCAAGAGGTAAAATGCAAAAGGCTTTTGACAGGAAATTTGCGTGTCTGAAAATTCTCTGTGACTTTTTGTGAGAGAGAGAGACCTACTGAAAGACAAAACCACACTGACAAACCTGCAAAACAGATATAGTGGCACAGGTCTCCTTAACTACAGAGAAATCATTAAAAAACCCAGCCACTTTCTTTTGACAATACTTGTGTTCAGGCTACAGGACTTAATGGTAACCTACACTAGGTGATGCAGAGAAAGATTTTTATTTCAGCTAAAAGAAAAAAGAGCATGAACTGTGAAATTATGAAATAGGAATAGTCTGGAATTGAGAATCTGATCTGTATTTCTGGATCATCTAATTGAAGTAAATTGAATAAAGAAAGAGAGGGTTTTCCAGGGAAAAGATCACCAAAGCTGAAGCAAGAACAGACATGAGTACTCCTTAAATGGATTATTGAAGACTATTCATGAAGTAAAAAAGGCAAAACAAAATTAAAGAGAAGGGAGATGACAGTCAAAAGGCTACTGAGAAGCCAGGTTTTAAGCATGTATCCCTCTACTTTATTGTAAGCACTTGTAAGCAGCGGCCAGCAGTAGAGAACTAAGATGCAATGCTCGATCAATATTTTGTAGAAAGGAACCAGACAAGTGACAAACAAATCTGAAAAAGGTCTGTGATGGGGCTGGATCCAAATTCTGAAAGAAGAGAGTTCTGAAGTGACACATTTGATGAGATCAAAGATAAAAGGGAAAAAGACACAGAAATAACAGACAGGAACAAAAGCGAATTTAAAGAAAACTAAGTAATGCTAAGCAACAGCAACACATAATTGCACTATCACAGATTTATCATATAAGCAATTGATATTTTCTGCAAATAAAATACGGTTATGTGGAAAAAGTTCTACAAAGATATTGAACTCACTATGAAATCACTTAAGAAGTAAATTAAAGCTCAGGCATTTTGTGAAAAAAGGATGTCCAGGATTACACGATAGCTGTCAGGCAGTCCTAATCAATAATACGGTTTCTCTACAGCCCTCGTAGCAACTGCAGGGTTTACCAATACACATTACACGAGTGAAACTAGTATTTCATGGAGTGTTCAGTCTGCTCATGACACTACACATAACACGGTTAGCAAGACACAGAGCCCGTACGATGCTTTTAAAGCGTAACAGCTCTCAGGCGACAGGGAAACCCGAGGCACGGCCCACGAGGCCGACTGAAGCACTATGAAACGCCCGTGGGCGAGTGCTACACCGCTCCGGTGCCTCCCAAAGGTAGGGGCCGCAGTCGCTCGAACAGCACGGCCACGAACGAGCCGGCTCTGTCGCAAGACCAAAGACGGCACAGACCAGGAGCCGCAGCGGAGAGCCGGGCCGCAGAGACAGGTCGCCGCCCGCACCCTTCACCGGGTCGGTCGCAACGGCAACGACCGTGGCTCGGGAAAACGGCCTGTCAGCCCTGGCACAGGCCTCCGCGGAGCGGTGTTTCGCGCAACCCGACGGGGCCCAGCCCTCACCAGGCCCCTCCGCGTCCCGCCGCGCCGCCCCCGTCCCCCACTCACCGACGCGGGGCCGCGGACGAGCCACCGGCAACCGCCGCAACCGCCCGCTGCTCCCAGGCCCGGCAACCGCCGCAACCACCTCTCGCGAGAGCCGCCCAGCACGCAGAGTAGACAACCGCGGCGCTGAGATCTCACGACACTTGAGGAGCAGGGGCGGGATGAGGCGGCGCGAGAAGACGCCGTTGCTAGGGGCGGGTCGGCGCTCTCAGGAGCGGTTTCTGCAATACTGTTGGCGGTGGGTCGAGCCCGGGGTTGCCTGAGGGCCGCCGCCGCGCCACCGGGGTCCCAGACACGGGTAGCGAGCGTGGGCCAGGTGCAATTCCGCCGGGTGCCGCCCCAGAGCGTGCGGACAAACAGGCGGAGCCTCCGCCGCGGCTGAGGCTGCCGGTATGAGGGCCTGGGAGGAGGCGCTGGAGAGCGAGCGCCGCCCGCCGGCGGGAAGAGGTGTGCTTGGCGGGCTCCAGTCTGCCGGCGCGGAGCGCTGGGAGAAGGTGAGGGCAGGCTTTCCACCCCGGACTTGCACTGAGGGGATGGTGGCGAAGGAGGCGTCTTTCCTCTAGAGCTCTGTCTGCGTTCACACCCAAAGTGTTCTGAGGAATACCCGTTAGAGTTTTTACATGGCAGCACGTACCCTGCACCCAGGCCTCTAGCACAGCCCCACGATCCTCTGGCATATGCCTGTCCGTGACTGGCACAGATGAAAAAGCCAAAGAAGGGTATAACAGTTTATGTGGACGAGTTGACGTCTCTGCTACCTCAACCTTCATCCTAAAACTGATTCTTGACTTAAATTACAGCTCTAATTTTTGTTTGCACAACACTGTAAATTACAATCTGCAACGTGATTAGTAATCTGCAGTGTGATTTGTGGCTTTAATTCTATGATACCCCAGCAGAAATGCGATGTCCCACAGCATTGGCACCTTCAGTGTACTGAAATGACACAGTTGCTATGCTGACACTTAAGCCCTTTGCACACCTCATGGGAGGAGAATAAACCACTACCAAGCTCCAGGTGTATTCAGATCTGAAGACAGATCTAAGATATGCTTTCATTATTAAATACATGCAGAGCTTGACTTCCATAGAAGGTGAAAGGACTGCATATAAGGCAATAAATATATTGAAGCAAATTGAAATTGGTGGAGAGATGGGGAGGAGAATGATAAGGAGAAAAAATTATGCCAAGACTTTTGAATGTTTATGTGTTCTCTGCACTGTCAGGTTGTCTGGTACATGTTTTGCTGTAGTCCCTCCAAGATCTACCACTGTGTATGGTAGATCCTTTTTTCTGAGTCTCAAAAAAATGGTATTCTAAGCCCCTGTTAGACCAGTTGACAAATTCAATGTCAGATTCCAGAGTGTGGAACTATATAGTCAATGCCTCTTATGTGCTTCTTATATATATTGCAGAGCATCCTCCACTTTCAGGGGAAAGATTTGCTGAAGATTCAGTGAGTGTTCACCGCTGGACTTGCCTGACTGCTTCGGGCAGGGAACATTAGGTAAGTTGTACACCTTGTCCTCATTCAGGAGAGGAAGGAAAGAGGGGGCAAGAGTGCAAAGATTTGTGTCTTTGAAATGCCTGATACAAGACAGAATCTTTGCTACAATATACAGCAAAACATGAATCTGTTAAACAGATTCTCTTTTCCATCCTTTAACAACAACCACAGAGATAAACCATGCAGTTCTGGAAATCTGCTAGCAGAACAATGACAGCCAAGCAGCCTGCACAAAGGCTGTGAGAATGCGCTAACTAGGCGAGGAGTCAGATGCTCTGTGCTGTTTAACAGGGAGCTGAGCAATATCAAACAGTAATATGTACAGTAGCCAAAGTTAGAAGCAGCCAAGAAAGCAAAATTGCTAGCAAATGTTAGATTATACGAGAAAAGTTACAGGTCAGTCAGTTATTATGCTTTGAAATAATCTCCAAGAGCTTTTGGTCCACTTTATTTGGTAATACATAAGTGAGACATAGGTATAAAAATGCAGTTTTATTTCATTAAGTTAGCACAGATGTCTGATAAAGGAATAAATAGAAAGTGCACTTTAAGGCCTCAGTTCTACAGACACATGCACATACCTTCTGCTTGCAGCATCAGGGCCATTACATTACTAAAAGTATAGCCAGGATTATGAACTGCAGTTCCCTAGTTACAAGTACCTTTCTAGCCTCCAGCAGATTACATTTATATTTGTAATGATTTATGAGTTTTCTATTAAGTTTCCCAAGGTGTGCTGGACATTAAACAAGTGAAAGCCAATATGGGAGCATCCAAATAGACACTTTGGCTTTGAGTATCAATTTGTCTAGGTTTGAGCTCTGTCAATGACAAATAGGGAAGCAATTACCTACTGAGAAAACATTCTTAGTAGTCAGGAATGATTGATGGTCCTAAACACATATGTGCATATATAATTCAAAATAACTTTGTGTTTGCTACTTTTTAAAAATTAACATAATCTTTTTCTTTTTTTTTCCCATCCATATTTATGTCTGATTCTTTCTGAGTCTTGCTTAGAGTTTGAATGTATTACAGCTAGTGGTTCCTCCTCCAGGCTGATTTCTGCATGTTAATGGTTCTTATTTTGGGATCTGGCAAACTGGGATCCCAGTTGCACGAAAAATTGCATATGAAAATGAGTAATTTTATTTATGAGAGTCACTGGTCTCACAAAAAAAAGATACTTACACATCAGATCTAATGCAACATACAGAAATTCAGAGACAGATATCTTACAGAGAAAATAAGGGACAAAAATGTATATTGGAAGATTTTTGTTTCAGTTGTAATTGTCTGATACAGTTCTATAGTTAGGGCCGTGCTAAGATACTTGCTACCATATTTGCTTCCACTGTTTCTGCAGTTAATTATAGGTTCTATGTCATACCAAATTTACTTTCATTTTATCTCATTGTATTTTAATCTTATGCTTTGCCTCCCTACTTTATTATTTTTCATTCATTTATTTCACTCTTTAATCCTAAATTATTATCATGCAGTTTTTGCTAAGTAATTAATGTTCAACTAATTTTAGGCCTTGTTCTGAAAATAAATGTGGGTTTAAGATTACATATTTTCATTAGTACAAAGTTGAACAAAATTTAACCCTAGGCAAAATGATGCCCTGTTCTGGAGACAGGTTCTACTGCATTTATTCATTGTTGGTTAACAGTGATTACATGCAAATATTGTCCATGTAAGAACAGTAAAACTGGTCCTAAATGATTTTCAACTTTCTTACTGTTTTGGGTTTCTTTTTGTGCTGGAAATTTATGGTATATTTTAAAAGATACTTGGAAATTAGCAGCAATGGTCATGGGTGGACTGTAAATACGTTTTATTAATTGATTGTGAAAATCTAACTCAGTGGGGCTATAATCTTGAATGTGGCCTTTAAACCTTATTGCAATTTGAATAAATAATAATAAAATGCTCTACTTGATCAATGATATGCAGATACATGCTTACTTGGACAGACATAATGCTCTGGCTTTTTTCATTATGGCTTAGTTTTAAAGACTACATCCATGTAAGCTTTGTCCAGATTGATGGATTTCTTCTGCAAGTGCTCAGGGAGCAGCCTCCGATTTCTTATCTCACCCAGGACAATATCATCCTTGTTTCGAGGCCTCTGGGTCCGAGCATCCTCAAGGGCACTGTGCACATCCTGCAGTTTCATCTGAAGCCAGTCCTGTCTCTCCACGGTGTGTCTATGCTCTCCAAGATTATGCATTAATTGCATTTCACTCACTGATCTTTTCCTGCATAAAAGAAAAGTAAATTAAGAGTCTCACAGTGGCCCTCCTTGAATTCTAGGTCTTAACTCAAAACCCCAGGCTTGGGAACTTCCAAGAGGTATCACAACACAGAGACACAGAACCCACCTTTCTAATAGAAATACCATCTGGAGATGAGGAGGGTGGATGGTGATTTGTTATCAGTAATAGATATATTGCTGAGAAGCCATTAAAAATGGGAAGCAGTCCAGTTTTGTGACAATATTTTTTGCCTACACATTTATTATTTATTTTAGCTGCTGTAGATTAGCCTAGGGCTCATAAGATAATAGGTAACTGATGAATAAAACTATGGCTTATATTCAGACATAGGTTTTGGTGAGTGCTAGAGTTAAAGAAGCATGATTAGCTGTGGATTTGGGTTTCAACTCCAGATAGATTGTCACACAGTAGAAAAGATGTTCTCCTGTCTAGACCCCCAAAAGTGTCTAATAAGAAATGCAGTTTAACCATTGATATTCACAGGAGAACAGTTGTTTGATTTTTCTCCTTCTGCTTAGCTGCCTGTTTTTGAAAATTGTGTAAGAACTCAGTATCTGAGATCTCCACAGCTATATCTAGAGGACTGAATTTGGCCAACTTGGCCAAAGGGTTCAAAAGCAGGGACAGAAAGAGTGGCATATGCATAAACTTATATATGGACAAATAAACCAGGTTCTCAATAACAGCTAAAGTCATCCTCCAATCTTTGAAAGTGTATAATAATGTACTTACATCATTGGTCTTCCATCAGAGTTTGTGAAAAAGCATATGGTGTATAAAATGATTGCAATCCTGGCCAGATTTTTTATGGAAGTCATTTTGTCTACAAAGATAGAGATGAATACATGCATAAATCTCTATTTCAAGGTTTACGTTATGTCCAAAGAAATTTACTTTAGTAGAAAAAGTTGAAGAAAGACATCAGAAAAATTATTTTTGAAAATATTTTTGTTGTGAAATAGATTAGAACAAATGATGCAAATGAGGAACTTATTTCTAAATTTTGCTAATTTTGTGAGCAAGCAGCTTACTCTTTGTAGGCAAGTCTAAGAACTTTGGGCAGCCTTCAGTAGCCATCTCTTGGATACCTGGGTGAAAAGCACCGTATTCTTCTACTACAGTTATTATTGTTGTGGTTGTTGCTATTATCATTAAAAAAACCACTTATACTTTATATGCTCCAGCTATGTTGAAATACTGCAAGTGAAAAGTTTTGTTTCGTCTGTTTCTTTTGCATATTCTTTTGAATACAAGGTTTGACATGTCTCTTGACAATTTTCCATAGAGGCATAACTTTCCTGAGTTCTGTCATTCCTTGTTTAATTACATCAGAGAAATCACTACTGAGCCCCTAGGTTTTTCAGTGCTAAACCTGCATGGCCAGTATGAATTCTGCTCTGCTTTGTGCATCATCAACAAAACTGCCACTTGGCATATTGAAAAATATTTTTTACTGATGATGCTACAGTAGGCAAAAATGAAACAGTTCAAACTGTTTCCAGTTTGGATTTTCAGTATTGGCAGCCAGAAAAGGCAGCTTTTTGTTATAGCTTAAGAAATTTGATACAGAGTAGCTGAAACTTAAGAAAGAGAAAACTTCGCACTGCCATTTTTTCAGTAATTTCTCCAGCTTTACTCTAGGTCAGAAAAGGATTTATTAAGCGGACTCTTTCATGATAGTGTGAATGTGGTCCTAGCAGTCCATATAACCCAATAATATAAATTCAGGACTTGGATTCACTTCAGGATATTTCTAACTCACTCTCTCACATGTTTTAATTTCACAGCTTTGGTTCAGATAATAAAAAAGACTGATCTTTCTAATATTCACTTTATTTTTAAGATAGTCTGAAAATAAGCTTATGTATACATGAATAAACAATCAATGATAAAGTTTTCTTAGTGAGTCTCCTAGAGAAATAAAATAGAGTATACTTACCAGTTGGTATCTTCAACAGATTTCTGCTTTGGGTATGTCGGCAGATGACTGTCTCTTGATGTCAAGTATATTTAAAGACTACTGAATTGGTTTAGTGAACCCCTTAAATGTAACTTTAAAATAGGGCTCCTAAGTAACTTGGAAGCCCTTTTATTGTCTCAGTTGATGTCACTCTCAACACACACCCTCCTGACCCTCACGTACCCACCCTCAGATGCTTCTGTTAATTTGGCATTTGCAGGGAAAAGAAAAGGTCTCAGCAAAAAAGAAAGTATCCTGAGCAGATGCGAAGAAGTTTATCTTTTAAAATCAGATTTCTTTTTACTCATAGATTTGTGCCCAAGATAACTTCATCTCTGAAGCTTTTGGAAGGATTTGCAAGGAAAACTTTATGTTGTTAAATACAGGCAGGTAAAACTTAAATTAGGCAGGGAGGTTAGTCATCTACAGATGCAAGATAAAAACAAAATATTGAAAAACTAACATCTATAAAACTTTTGGGGAATAAGAATAGTGAATTCAGGTCAGATAATAGATTTCTTTGTGAAAGAATATACTGGAAAGGAGCAGAAGCCTCAAGATGATATAGAATTATGTTTTTTATGAAGAGACTATGATATTGAAAAGTTGTTAAAATACAGCATTAGTCCATCACTGTTCTGTTATACCTGGATTTATAAATATTCCCAAATGTCTCAAATGCACTAGATAAAATGGAGACATTTAAAGAGGCTGCAATATAAATTAGTACTTTATAAATGTTGGAAAAGATATATAGAACACTTTGCCTACATTCTAAAAAGTGAAGTGTGTAAATCAGCAATACATTCCCATATGTAAGAAGAAAGATTATTTTTGGCTGCAAGATATTTTTCCTACATTAGATGCTTCTTCTGAGTTTCAACGTATTTCTCCAGAAAAAAAGAAGTCTACATCTGCACATTTTAACACACCATTTGGAAGCTATCATTACTTTTACCATGAATGCCTTTTTTGCTCTTTATACCTGTTGTATTTCACCAAGAGGCAAAAAAGGTATTTTATAATATATTTATGTATTTTTAATACATATGTAATATATTTGTAATACTTTCAGAATTCTTCTGGCAGTTGTCAATATTCTTGCTCCTACAAAAAGAAAGCATACAGAGGTTTATAGGGATAATACGTTTTGTTAGGACATTTTTATCTGATGTGGCCACTAGGGATGCTAACCTGAAGGCTTTAGGGACTAAAACTGTACAATAGACATGACACGCCACAGATGGATTTGAAAAGTCTCTATAGAGTTGGTAAGGAAAGGCTCCAGTTTTTAGATTTTACCATAACTCTTTCACACAAAGCCTGAAGCTAGTATTTATACAGAGGCCTGGCACTGATGGAACCTTTAGCATGACAGCAAAATCTTAACTAAAGGACAAGCATTAGAATATCTAGTGTATGTACACAAAAAAAGATTAAAAAATCATGCTTTCATATAAACTGGCAGCCACTGATAGCAAAAGCTGGCAAAAAGCCACTAGTAGCAATTGCAGAATAAGTAATAGCAGACTTGAGCTGCTGATTTTATTCTTGTAGTTGCATCTCATGCAACACACAGGGAAATCTAGAAGAGATCCCAGACTGGAGCTTTGCATGAAACTGAGACAGAAGAAAACACTAGAGCATGATATAATGAAAATATTCAGTTCAGTTCACATAACTTACAGTGTGATAGTGCAGATACCCTTAAACAATATGTATTTTTAGCTTATTTGCTGCATAGCTAAGGTTTAAAACAAATATGAAACAGAATTTCTTATTAATTGTCACTTTTATTCAAAGGTACTAAATAGATTGTATCTAAATCAAAAGATGGCTAAACTTGAGGATTTAAAAATATTAATGTGAACAAATACAGAGGGCATTGGAATTGCACTGTTTGCCTCAGAGGAGTGAAGACACAAAAATTGTTTAAAAATAAAATATATACCCTACTATTTGTAAACAAATTGAGCCTGTGATGGTAATTAAAGAAACTTTAAATTACAGCTCAAAGTTGTTATAACTTTATCTGGATATGTACTAATAAAAAAAAAAACAAACAACCAACAACAATAACAACCAAACAAAAAACCAAAACAAACTTATTTGATTTGGATTATTGTCTCTGATATCCAGAAATTATGTCATTTGCAAATGTAGCCACTAACAACTTGCCCAATGTAATCTTTATTTCCTAAACTTGGCTTATCATATGTGGGAATGACAGATAATGGACCAAATTAATGCAGTTCTTCTCTGTAATTTTGTACATTTTTTTGTTTGGACATGGCTTATCCACTATGTTTCTTAAATAATGTAATGAGGAGATGAAAGTGGTATTAAGCTCTTTTAATGTTTCAGAAAGATGAAGATTCCTGTTCAGATTTAAATTGTTCTCTTTCTTAAACATCCATTTAAAAAGTTCTGATCTCTTTTGGACATTCCTTAATGGAAAATCCAAACCCAGGAAAGCAGGGCTAACACCTGCTGAAATGCTGTTCAGTAGGAGACCTAAGACTACTTAAATTTATAGGCACTACAGTGAAAAAAAAAGCAGAAACTCTTTACAGAAAGGAAAATTAAAATATTATCTCTTTAACAAAAAAATATTTAATGATCCTTTGTAGGTGTAAGACTGTGTATGGAAACAAAATGTCAAAATATGGTTGAAAGGGTTTCTTAGGAAATCTCCTTCTACTACATTTCTAGTACCTAGAAATGAGGACTGACCTGCAGGAGACACATTTTTGCTTCTCTCAGAATGAAAGAAGGGAAATCACAATGGATTCTAGGTTCCCATATTCTGAATTCTACCAGACAAAGGCAACCAATTCAGAAATTGATTGCAAGCTGTTTGTGTATAAGTTGTATTAATAATACTGAAAGTTCTTTTGGTTTGGATTTGGTTTGGATTTGGTTTGGTTTTGGTTTGGAAGAGAAGAAGTGAGACTGGGTAACTTTTTATGAGATATAGGCTAAAATGCCATAATGCTTAGAAGGTTGTAGTTCAAATTCGTGATTATTTCTTCATGCGCATCAACAAACTGTCTCAGGCTAAAAACCTTAGAACGTTACAATGGAAAGGAGACAGTATAGCACTGTACTCCAGAGTTAGTTACAGTAATGGCTTCTCTATGCCATGAGACATTATAGGCATGAAACAAGGACGTGGCACTTCTGAAGATGAGGAAGTAGGCTGAAGACCTGAAGATGCTGGAATCACAGTGTAGGAGGGAAGAGCTTACCACAGCCTTTTCCTCTGACAAGAACTTTTCTTGATTACTCAGGGAACTAACCTTCTGTGACCTTCCCTTATAGATTGTACAGATACTTGAATTAACTGTGCATGAAAAAAATCTGTGTTGCTTTGTTTGCAGGTGGTGTGCCACTTACGTTGTATTTGTGCCGTTGAATGTAATCAGACTCCGGTGTTGAAAACAAGCTGAAGGCAAGTAAATAGTTTCTACAGCCAGGAAGGTGAGGAATGGCCATAGTTAATTCTTTGTAATCTACTTCATATATTCTATTCATTTTGTCAGAGAAAAATATTATACTGCATCTTCAATGTAAGCACATCCTGAGATACATTACTGGAATATGGTTAGAGGATGCAAAGCTTTGTAGAGTTACACTCTTATATTTTCATGGAACAATTATGCAGATTGCAGGTCTATTAATATTCCTACAGAATTCTTCATCCTCTTAAAACTTAAATACCGCAGTCAGATTGTTTCTGTGCTATTTACAAAAGTAGGCATTTCCACTTTACTTGGCCAGTTGATAGTTCCAGATAAAATGTTTTCTAACTACAGCTATGGCTAAGAGAATATTAGTAGATCATTGAGCAAAGAAACAAAGTAATTAGTGACACACTGGATGATTGGTGAGGCAACCTTTCTAAATGTGTCCAAGGAATGTTTCTGCCTTGACACAATGAAGACTCAAAGTAACAGTCAGTAAACTCTTTAGAACTTCCTTTGATTGACAAGATTTGTGGCTTTTCAAATACCACAGCAGCATGTTTGGTAATATATGTCAGCAATATTGGGTATCTTCAGGTATTTTTTGAGTTCTTGAAGCTAGATGAAGTTTTGGCCACATGCTAGTTTCCAATTAGATGCAAACCAGCAGAGATTTATGTGAAAATCAGAAGATGTTACAGTTTTAGTTTGTGTCCAGTAACACCATGCAATGTGTTTTTAGCAGTTGCTGGCAAATAGGAATTTGGAACTAATTGCTTGCCGGTATATTTTTAGTTACATAAAATCTTTCATCTGAGAATCTCATTGATTCCTTGTTCCTGAATTTCACTGATTTCTTTCTGAGGAAAGTATATGCTGATGATGTTTCTTTCTGGATTATAGACATTTAGGCAAAGACAGATTAAATGCAAACATCACTGAAAAAATATTAGGGAGAAAACAGAAGCTGGTAGATGCTAGTCCCAGCCACCTAACTTTCAGTATACTTGCTTAACTTAGGAGATAAACTGGACATTGTAATGATAATTGTGATCCAGATTATTTCTAGAGTTTTCACTGGTTAGGTGAAACATACACAATGCCTGAGTGCACACCCCCTTTTGCTCTCACTGTAACTTAGCCATGTTATCTAACAGAGCTATCCAATTTATCATGGAGTTTCTCTATTGCCCTATCATGGGCATGCCAGTCTTTGATGATATGATCATGAATGTATGAGTGTTTGCTCTCTGCATGCCACCCTATAGTAAGGCTGCATAGAATTTCACATAGCATTACATGACTGTTTTGAGTCCTAAATGGAGAGCCCTGCTTACCTCATCTCTCTCTCATGAGAAGAATCTGAAGCTTGGTGAAACAGCCCAGAGCAGCCTGGAGGAATGCTAAAATGGCTGTTAAGGAAAGTCATGAAGATGAGGTACCTCTTAGCCTTTACAGAGACATATTTCAGTGGTCAGTAACAAAAATGCTGCTGTGCATCATGAACAGTAATGAAAGCCGTGGTTAGTTTCAACATGTACATATTGGCACACTTTTGAAATACAGTTAGGGAATTCTGAACTAAATCTATGAGAATTTATGGAGTTGTGTGTGAATTCATAGGTTATACTTCAGATTTAAAAGTTCTAGTAAATTTTTACAGTAATTTGCAAGATATTAGCCCTCATGACACCAAAATGCCACACTGTCAATGCTTTGCTGAATTCACTGCTATAATGAACAGTACCAGTACTTTATGACCTTTTTCAGTAGGTAGGAATATGGTACAGTGCTCAAAACTGCTGCTGAAGTATTACATTTTGGGGATCAATACCACTTCAGGATGTGGTTTAATGGCCATGGTGGCTTTAGGTCGATGGTTTGACTCGATGATCTTAGAGGTCTTTTCCAAAACAACACTTCTATGAAATTGAGTTATGCAGATGCACGTGCACACGTATATATAGTCATATATAAGCCAGAGTGCTCATTGGCCTATTACTGGCTCTAAATACTTTGTGCAGGCTTGAGTTTCCTTGTGCAGTGTAGTTAGAGCTTTAATAAGAGGTCATGTTCTGTTTGGTCATCCTTGAAACCCATATGGCATCTCTGACAAGCCACCCAAGGAGACTAGTTCTGAGACCACAAATAATCCCAGAGGCAAATGCATCTATCACTGAAACAGCAGTAGGTCTAAAATCCACCCTGCCTCCTTTTCCAGTCTGAAGCACCTCACTCAAGCCTCCAGGATTCAGGAACCCTCTCTTCAGCATACAGACAGGCACATATGTGTGCACAGTCTATAAAATCATCCTTTTAAAAGCAATTATGGCATCTACTAGAGAAGGTTTAAGTAATTAGCACCCACTTGATCCTGAAAGTAGGACGTAGGGAGCATCAGGTATCTACAAGTGTCAGGTTTGACCTACCAAAACCCTAAGAATGGATGTGCTAGCTGTGCATAAATTAACCATAAAGACTCAGGATGATAGAGGATGGAACAATGAAGGTCTGCATGTTTTATGCAGGTAACCACATATTTTTCTGTCCTTTCAACTGGAAAGACATTTCAAGTTCATCTTCCCATATTTTTTGCAGTCACTGCAGATGAGCAGATAGCATCCAAGTAAGCAATCTGGAGCTTGATGAAATCTCATGGGAGTTATGAGTACAGTTTATAAATTAATGATGACATCTCAGACCTTTCCTTCAATCCAGTGAATGTCCTGAAAAAATCTTAGTCCTTAGTCAGCTGAAAAACTTGAAAACAGAAAAATGACAAGAAAAAACCCACCAAAAACTTCTTTTATTTGGGTTTTGAAAGAAAATATTATGCTAGGTGCAATGCAAACATGCAGGAAGATACAGATCCCCTAATAATGCTGTTAATAAGTTTAAAAAAAGAAAAAAGGGTTGTATTTTATATGAATCTTTAAATTATTTGAGATACTAATTATAGCAAACAAAAAGTTTTAAGTTATATATCAAATACCTCGTGCCAGAAATAAAGTCCTTTAAATTAAAAACTTCTAGGTGCAAGACTTATCAAAGATTAACACAGTAGTTAAATATTTTGACTTGAAGTTTCTACATGATACTCTCTTAATCCAATTATACATATATTTACACTGTTTTCTAAAGGGAGAATACTTTTCCCATATTTGCTTTATTTAATCCATCCTTTTCACTGAATTATTAACCAGATTATTAAAAACTGCCAGAATAAAATTCTTGAATTAATAATTTTCTTTTTCCTAACTCAAAAGACATTTTAAACACATACATTTTGTTTGCATTGCATGCATATTTTAAAGTATTCTAAGCTGACCAGTGATTTTTCCTCAAAATTAATTTTTCTTAGACCTTACTGAAATATCAATACTAACATGAAATTCTTAGAGTAATTCTTATGATGTAGTTCATCAAGAAGTCTAGCTCCTTGCATGAATTTTGAGCATCTGTCACTTTCTGCCCTACTTTTTACTTTTTTTTTTCCCCCTGATTAGATTTGACAGTGTAGTTAATGAGGAAATGCACTTTATGGTATGATGGTTAGGTCTCACTGCTCAAGAGTTATGTGCTTTTGTTTCTTTGTTGCTCTGTGTTTCAGTCTCTATGTTGAGCCAGCGAGATTGAAAACAATAAAAAGGAAAACAAACTCAAGGATGAGTTTGGCTCTGCAGATCTTCACCTTGGCCCTTTCTTCACTAGAGGAGACCATTACTGACTGTAGTGGTAGTTTCAGTTAATTAGCTGGATTGTTCTAGTCAGTATGTCTCTTCTAGATCTTCCTTGCTGTGATACATATTTATCCTCTCTCACAATTCAGATTAATTCAGTTTAATTTTTTTCCAACTAAACTGTTTATCTCTGCTTGGCTTCTGGTAAAATCTATTCCTAAGATGTGCTTTGTCTTCCATATGAAATTCAGAGTCTGCATCTTAATTTTCTAGGCTTTTTGTAAAAGACCTCGACTCACACTTTGGTGCACTGCACATTTTTATCTATGCAATTTAGGCTACAATATGAACAAATAAAAATTTGCTTAGCTTGCACTTTGTGAGAATGATAATACAGATCTCTCATTTTCTGCTACCCTTTGTGTACCCTTTGTGTTACACTCATAGGACAGACTAGTGAAGATAAGAATGAACCAATTCTGCCTAAGCAAGTGATTTAATCTTCTGTGCTTCCTAGTCCTTATTAAAATGGTCACCCCTATATATATATACACCTTGTTTCTAAATTGTTTTCTTCAGTGGTAACTCCTGTGTTAGAAGCAGGCTCTTCTCTATTTGCCAGGAAACTTTCTTCCTTTTATCTATTTGCTGTTTTCTTACTGCCCACTATAAAATAATTGTCTGGTTTTCAGTAATTAAGACAACAATAACTATATATAGGCACATATTTTTATATAAAAAAGCAGAATCTGTAAGAAGCAGCCCAGACTCACACTGTTGTACTATAAACTGTTCCTTCCCTTCCTGTAAGTTGGTCAGTTCTGCGAGACCTCAAGACTGTGAACTCTTTGAATATACATTGTATTTTTTCATTAATTCTTATGCACAGTTATCATTCTGTAACAGTAACAATGGGCTTCATAGTTTTACAGTTATCCCATAAATGCATCTTGGAAAACAGGGAATCATGTAAAAGAAGTATTCTGAGCCAGCATGCCTAGTAGCCTTGTGAAATTAAAAATCAAAATAACTTAGGCAATTACTGCATTATCTTTCCCCAAATTAGTGCCCCTTCTCCTCTCTTACACACTGAGAAAGGAGTCTCTGCATGTCTCTGTAGTACACATGACCTGAAAAACAAAGGCATGGTCTGAAGCTCATACGAAATAGGGCATATTAATGTGCAAACAGATGCTGAGGCAATAGACCCCTGAATCTCTTTATATCTGAGAGATCTATAAACTGTCATTAGATTATATTTGCCAAGGTGCACAGAGGAGATGGCTTGAGCTAACAGTTTGTTTTTGTTCCGTGCTAGCATCTGTGCTGTAACTATAGGAACGGACTCTATAAATAACCCAACCCAGTTACCTTTTTCAGAACTTAAGGGATGGCTAAGCCCCAAAATAGATGAATTACATAACACTGTTCTCTAAACACACTCATTCTCTCTGCAAATTGGGTTCTTTGCACACCATTGTAAAATTAGTGCATCCCTTTAGCTTACATTCAATACTTACTGGAGCAGTTTTTCAGCTGACATAATCATACTGGGTCAAAGGAGCAATGCTAATTTTCAGCATATGAGGACCTGGACTTTGGCTGCAGATATTTATTAAAGCACATTTATAAAGAAGATCAAATCTGAAACATCAGACTAAAACACTAATTCTAAAGTTAAATCAGGTAGGGTTAAAATGGGCTATTTTTGACACACAAGGATGGATGCTCATAGCTGAGTCATATGAGGGGAAGCAAATATCCAAATTGAATCACACACATTTGCAAGACTGTCCTTGAACTTAAGAGTTACAACAGAAGATGGAGAAGTGTTTCTTCCTCTGGAAAACAATAGCATTTAAGAAGCACTGTATACTACAGGGGAGATCTCATTCTGAAGTTCTGAAATCTGTCTGTAAAGGAGCAGCTGTATACAAATCTGAACCCATTGTATTCTGCGTGGAAATGCCATTCTTGCTAACTCTCCAAAACTCTAAGCACAGAGAAGCTGTGCATTGGAAGCATTTGCAAACAGATGACTGTAGGAGTCATCTTCGTGCATGCAATTTGATGTTCAGTTACTGCCTTCTCAAGCTGAATAATCACATATGTCACTGCTACATTGGCCTAGCAGCCTAATAATGTAAAGAGAGGACATTGCATTGGAATGGTCAGATCTGAAGATACACATGCTCAAATATGACCTCATCTCATTAAGGATATACTTAGAGGAATAGTATCCTTCCAGGAAAGAGTGCTCTACAGCTGTGTTGCCACTAATGCCTGAACAGTTCTCTTGTTCATGGTAGTTCTCGTACAATCTTAAAGGGAAGAGTTACTTTATTCATTTTGCAAATGAGCAAACAGAAATGAGGACTATTTCCACAAATCTCAAATCTGAAATCTACCTAGAATGAGAGGAAATATCACTAAAAGGCCCAAGCATCACTGTGTTTAAGTGGAGATTACTTTCCTGTAGAAGTGGTCCGCACTGTGTAACATGGTTTGAGAGGGCAAAAGCTGAATTTGTTTGGTATGTGAAGCCCTGCATTCCAAGAGGCAGTGCAGGCCGCAGGGCGGCGAGTCTATTACTGCTCTATTATGTAATGTTTACAAGCTCTTTGCCACAAGTGATTGAACACCTGCAAGAGGCACATATTTCCCACTCTACTAAGATTGCAATCTCATATTTTCTTTCCTGTATTGATCTTCACAAAGGAATTATACAAAATCTGCAGACTATTGTTTTTAATCTTCTTGGGTGCTGCTAGATTTTCAGTCTATGTCGTATGCTTTGTGCTCTCCAGACATACTTCATTTCTTTCCATCAGCCTTCACTTCTCTGTTGTGTTTCTCTCCTGGGTTTTTATTCTTAATTTATAATCAGTCATATGACATGCTACGTACCATATTTCAGAAGAAATATGAATACATATTGTTCTGCTTAATTTATAGCTCTGTTCTTTTGAAGCATGAAGTAAAAGCCCTATGTAAAAGTATGAACACTGAATGGAATGATTGTCATTTTTGGGATTTCTGGGGAGCCTCACACTGACAGCTGTTATTGCTGATGCCAATCTCACCTCCAAGTAATAAAACACTTCTCTGCATTATCTCACTGCACAAGCATGATAAATACTTTGTTACAAGCATGTACTTACATCCTAGTCCATCTGTGATGGTAAACCACAGGTGTTAACAAGTCACTCGGCTTCTGTGGCTGCATTGTGAATAGCATTAGACTAACCAGGTGGTGATACCACATCAGTGTTTTGCATTTAAAAAAAAAAAGGCAAAAAAGAATTTTTATTTTTTGATCACAGACCATGATACAATACAAAGGTTATTCAAATTTCTTGGTGTTCAGAAGAGATTATTGTCCAAGTAACATTTATTAAGAGGAAGATTTCAACTATCTCCCGTTTCACAGAATCAAGCCCAGAGGTCCTGTAGTCCAGCTGCCTGCTCAAGGAAGGGTCAACAATGACTGCAGACCAGGTTGCTCATGCTCTGTCCAGTTGGGTCTTGAAAATCTGCAAAGACAAAGATCCCAGAAGTTGTCTGGGCAACCTGTTTCGGTGTTTAATTATCTTTAAGGGGAACTTTTTTTCCCTAGTCAGAATCTCACATATTTCAATGTGAGCCAATTATCTCTCATTCTTTCACAATGCACTTTGGTGAAAAGTCTGGATCTGTCTTCTTGGTGACCTTCTATGTGTAGGGTGTCCCTGCCCATGGCAGGGGGATTGGAACTAGATGATCCTTGTGGTCCCTTCCAACCCTGAATGAAACTATGAAACTATGAAACTCTTAGGTACAGATGGGCTGTCACTAGGCTTTCCTAAACCTTTTCCAGGCGAATAAGTTTTTCTCAACTTCTCTTTGTGGTCCTGCTCTGGCAGGGGGGGTCGATGATCTCTGGAGGTCCCTTCCAACTCCTGACATCCTGTGATCCTCTTCAAAGGGTAACTGCTTCAAGTGATTGACCATCATGGCAAGCCTCTGCTGGATTTGCTCAGCTTGATCATGTTTTCCATACTGGGGGCCCCAAATCTCAACACAGTATTCCAGGTGCAGTCTACTGTGAGCTGAGTAATGGTATAATTACTTTTGTCAGTCTGCTGGTGGTGCTGCTGTTAATAGAGCCCAGTATGCTGTTAGCCTTCATTGCTGCTAGGTCGTACTGCTGAAATCACATTTAGCTCACTGTCTGCCTGTACCCTGAGGTTCATTTTCAGGGACCTTGTCAGGCTGGAGAGGTGGGCCCATGACAACCTCATGAGGTTCAACAAGACCAAGTGCAAGGTCCTGCATCTGGGTCGGGGCAATCCCAGGCACTGATATAGGCTGGGCTGTGACTGGCTTGAGAGCAGCCCTGAAGCAAAGAACCTGGGGGTGCTGGTGGATGAGAAGCTCAACATGAGCCACCAGTGTGTACTTGCAGCCCAGAAAGCAAATCATATCCTGGGCTGCATCTAGAGAAGTATAGCCAGCAGGTCAAGGGAGGAGATTCTCCCCCTCTACTCCACTCTGGTGAGACCCCACCTGGAGTACTGCGTCCAGTTCTGGAGCCCCTATTACAGGAAGGATCTGGAGGTGCTGGCACATGTCCAGAGAAGGGCCATGAGGATGATTAGAGGGTTGGAGCACATCTCCTATGAGGACAGACTGAGGGAGATGGGGCTATTCAGTCTGGAGAAGAGAAAGCTCTGAAGAGACCTAATTGTGGCCTTTCAGTATTTGAAGGGGCCCTACAAAAAATCTGGTGAGGGACTTTTTAGGTTGTCAGGTAGTGATAGGACTAGGGGGAATGGAAAAAAAAATAGAAATGGGTAGATTCAGATTGGATATTAGGAAGAAGTTCTTCACCATGAGGATGGTGAGACACTGGAACATGTCGCCCAGGTGGAGGCCCCATCCCTGGAGGTTTTCAAGGCCAGGCTGGATGTGGTTCTGGGCAACCTGATCTAGTGGGATGTGTCCCTGCCCATGGCAGGGGGGTTGGAAGTAGATGATCCTTGAAGTCCCTTCCAACCCTAACAATTCTATGATTCTATGAACTGGGCATTTCAAATATCATTAATTTACAAGGAAAGTGATACAGTAAACTAGAGAAAGAAACAAGCTATGTAAGGTAGTTAAAGGATCTTCAGTATTTACTTTTGTTTACAGTAAGCAAAACATTCAAAAGAAATAGCCTCTCTTCTGGAGGACAGGGAAGCAGTTGTATCAGCCTTTCAAAAAGCATCTCGGGGTGATTGGGCTGTTATACCACAATAAGTTTTATTTAGCTACATTGCTTGCCTTAATAATTAAAATGGAATAACAAAAAAATTGCAAGATTAGCCAAACTAGACAAAGATCTTTTCTCACTTATCTCTCAGAATTGTTTGAGTATGCTAAAAAAGTAGTAGATAAGAAAAAACAAAATGGATCTTGAGTATGACCTGATTTAGTCATTTGGGTATTCCTAAGAATATCACATGTCAAAAGATATCAGCATTGAAGCATGAGTTTGCCACAAGAATTTTGTCCCCTCATTTTATGTTTTCATCAGGAAAAAATAAGAGAACCCACATACTCCAAAAGTATTTATGTGACACGAAAGATTTTTTTCTTCATCAATGTGTTTTACCTCATTTAAGATTTTTTACAATGCAGTATCTTGGCTCCAAGTTGGCTTTGGCAAGTTTCAGGGAAAATTATTGCCTCTCTAGGGATTTTAACAAGCACTGGCAAAACATTCAAATACAAAAGCTTTTGAAAATTTGATGCATTTGCAGCATCTCAAAATAGGTGTTCCATTATAATTAAAACTGTAGCATTAGTCATGAATATTTGTAATCAAGGATGGATCTGCTGAGGTGGATGTATCACAAAGGTCATACTTTGCCTGGAATGGAATGGAATGGAATGGAATGGAATGGAATAGAATAGAATAGAATAGAATAGAATAGAATAGAATAGAATAGAATAGAATAGAATAGAATAGAATAGAATAGAATAGAATAGAATAGGACCATGTTGAAAGAGACCTTTGAGATCACAGAATCCAACCTATCATCCAACACTATCTAATCAACTGAACCATGGCACCAAGCACCCCATCAAGTCTCTTCGTAAACACCTCCAGTGATGGTGATTCCACCACCTCCCTAGGCAGCCCATTCCAATGGACAATCACTCTTTCTATGAAGAACTTCTTCCTAACATCCAGCCTAAAACTCCTCTGGCACAGCTTGAGACTGTGTCCTCTTGTTCTGGTGCTGGGTGCCTGGGAGAAGAGACCAACCCCCACCTGGCTACAGCCTCCCTTCAGGTAGTTGTAGAGAGCAATAAGATCTCCCCTCAGCCTCTTCTTCTCCAGGCTAAGCAACCCCAGCTCCCTCAGCCTCTCCTCATAGGGCTTGTGCTCCAAATGCATTTTCCTTGGCTCATGTTATCATTACATCTATACAACTGATTGATTGCTTCAGCTATCTTTCTTAGAACAAGAAAAAACAAATCAAAGGTACAAAATATTATGTGGGAGGAGGTATCATTCGAAATTCTTATACTGTGTAAATCATACATGCAGCAAGGAGAAGCAGCACTTCAGAATGTTTTTCTGTTCACTCAGTGTGTGCACAGAGGGTGTAATATTATGATATTTTTGTGACCCAAAGAGTTCTGACAACATCAGTGGCATTGGCTTCCATCAGTATAAATTAGATGGGCCAAATTTTCTTAAGTGGCCCTTGAATCCAGACTCCCAGGATGTTTCCTTTCTTTTAGTGGTACACTTGTGCATACACAGAATCTCACGTAAGTTTCTTCAGAGAGCACTGTTCTTACAACCCTAACATTCTGATTGGGTAAACTCCCTTCACTTGTGCCAGTGATCCTAAAAGGACATTTTGGCCCAAAGATCAAATTCCCTATTTCCTTTTTTTTTTTTTTTGCTCTGAGAGGCACCCAGTAAACATAGTTCTTCTGCTTTTGTAACGGTAGGGATGCACATCAGGAAGGCTGTTCTCAGTGGAGTAATTTTTGCATTAAATTCTGATACAATATCAGTTTATTAACATCATCAGTTGAATTATGTATTAAAAAACATTATGTATCAAAAAACATTATGTATTTTAAAACATTTAATTTCCAAAAAGATCTGTAAAGTGTGCCCTGCAGAGCTGGTGAAGTTTTAGGGAGGCTGTGGGTTTATGAGAGAGCCTCCAACTCCTGGCACGGGTAATCAAGGATGGATCAGCAACTCATACGTTCTGCAACAGAGTTTAACTGATGTTGTCCCACTTCAGAACAGATGACATCCACAGTAAAAGATTCAGGTGCCCCATGTACAGCCAGCGAGGGGAGGGTTTTACTTGCTGGGGAAATGAGAATAAAATGGTAAGAAGCTTGGGGGGAAATTGCTTGTCATCTCTGCATGGGTATTGTTTAATTCTTGCATATATTAGAAAGTTGAACAAGGTCGCTTTGATGGTATATCAGGGCTTAATTAGTAATGCTATTGAAGGAGGAGATATTATAGGTTGGAAAACACCTATAAAGAGAAAACCTTTTCCTCTGTATTTTATTGTAAATGTTTCTCTATTACACACACAAAAGTTACACAACCAATAGTTACCTGCTGAGTGACATCTAAAAAAGCGTTGTGAGTGCAGGCACGGCGCTGCGTCTGAGCTTGCCGTGAGCAACACTGCCCTCTCGTGAGAGAAGGAAAGAGTCTTTTCATCTTCACTGAGTGGCCATCTATCAACAAGAATATGGGCACTGGCTTTGGTAGGGTAAAGGGGAAAGGCAATACAGAAAGAGAAGTACAAGAAGTTTGTGAAAATATCCTAGACCTAGTGGGTCTGGTATGTAGCACTGAATTCTAATGTGATTTTTGTATCCAAGATCTGTAGTCATACTTTGTGGTTCTACGTGGCCCATAGTAGCTTAGGGATCTGGTCATCCTTTGGATGCATTGAAAATAGTTATTATTCATATTCTGATGCATTCATAGAGTTAGTTGTTTCTGTCTAATTGGTCTTTCCATGACAGCTGTGCATACTTCAGAATTACTCCAGAATTTTATGGATGCATCTGAAAGTTAAGATGGGCAGTCAAATTGTCTATCACATAAACCAAAAGTACATAGACGCAATTTTCCACTCACTTATACACACTGTGGCATCTTCTGTTTCTTTTCACAAGGTGCAGATCACCTGAGATGTCTTGCAGTGAAAAATCAAAATCCTCTCATGAGCCACAGACATGTCCAGTCTTCCTAAATATGAAGTTCTGGATGCAGGGGGCTTGCTTTATTTGTAAATCATTGCAGTTTAAACCAAAGGACTCAACAATTTCTGTAGAACTAAGCATGGTTTGCCTATGGAAAAGAGCTGCCAAGCCATGTAATGCGTAGCAACTCACAACCTCACAAATCATCAAAATGTGAAAGGATGTCTAAAAGCACTCAGGTGGAGTCCTCTAGTATGGATTGTTGCTTGAAGAAATCCTTGTGTTAACCTGTCTCAGTCTGGGGCACACAGATATAATATGCTCCAGCATGTAAAGCAACTGTAATCATGCTTCCAGAGAACTGGAAGAAAGATTGCATCATTTATGAACTACAGGTGTAACAAAATGATTGTACTTTTTTTTTTGAGTGATTTCTCACATCCTTCTCTCTGCAAAAATCACTGGAGATTTCACACCAGTATATTCCATTTCACCTCTAGGTGGTGCTCTCACGTTGAGATGAAGGAGTTCCATTCACTTTTTCATTGCAACTTCCATAATTCTCTCAAAATCAACATAAACTCATTCAAAAGAGGAAGGCAAAAAACTTGCTAGAATGTATATGAGTGTACCATACATGAATTTAAGATAATCGATATCTCCCAGATTGTATAAGGAAGTAACCTTAATTCTAGGAAAATCAGCACTGAAACCATGTAATGCTCTTCTGTAATATAAAGGTGTAGATTCTAGAAAACTTTAAATCACGTAATGAACATTATTTAAATCATACTTTCAGATCCAAACAAGTAATAGCACAGCATTGCAAACTGAAAACACAGGCAAAGGGATTGTTTTGCTCATACTCTTGCAAATTGCGCTCAGAGTGTCTGAGTAGGTGATTTAACACTTGCTTGTCTAAATAGAGACCACAGCTATTGATTTCCATGTTGCTGAAGTGCCCTTCCTTGATGTTTTTCTAGGGGGGAAGTAGGACTAGGTTCAGCTTCACAGCAGAGAATAGGCATACTGCAAGCACATGGCAAAGGAAGGTCTTCCAGTTGAGAAGCCATATTTTTCCTAGGGAAGGAGGAGCGCTACATAATGTCACAGCAATATCAACTTGTATAGCTGTGCAACATGTCCATATTTCACTCCCTTTGTGTCCACAACTGCTCTGGTGCTGGAACTGCTCCCTCACAATTACCACCGCTACTGGCTGCACAAGTGCGATCTCTGACTAGAACAGGGCTTGGGTCAGAACTCTGGCATTTTAGCAATGAAGCTCAATAAATTTTTCTAAGAAAGTGAATTTCAGTGTTGACTGTGTGGTTTGTCTGGATCTGTACTTGCATATTTCCACTCAGCATTCTCCTTCACATTGGGGCAAGTATTTTGGCAGAAGGTGATTAATTTGTCTCAGAGACTTCTGACTGTGTCCATTGTCTTGGAACAGAAGGCAAATTTTTACATCATTTATAAATGCTGTGCTTTCTTTTGGGTTCTTTTTTTATTTTTTTAACAGCAACTCATCTTATTCTTGCATGTTCTTTCCCAGAGAGAGCTCCAGCTGAGGTGGCATTCATCAGTAAGATGCTCTCTCAGTCCCACTATTCACCTTCTATTTCTTCTGCCACATGCAGCTGTGACATACAGGAATATACTGGTTAAAAATGGAACAAAAGCAGATTTTGGAAGCCAACACTGTCATGCTGATAAGCCTGAAATTTAGATTTACTCTTAGGGAATAAGTATATTTTCCTACTTTTTGTAGTAACTTAATATCCATCCTAAACTTTTTTCTGTCCTCTCTTGCCTGTAGTGATAACTGAGCAGGGTCCATCTTGTTCCTTTCATTCTAGAGACGGTCCAGGGAAGGGCAACAATACTAGTGAGGGGTTTTGAACACAAGTCCTATGAGGGATGGCTGAAGAAGCTGGGATTGTTCAGCCTGGAGGAGGCCCCATGGAGCCTAACCTTGAATATTTCCAAGGATGGGGCCTCAACTACGTCCCTGGGCAACTTGTTCCAGTGTCCCATCCAATCTAAATCTACTCTTCTCTAATTTCAAACTATTGCCCCTTGTCCTATCTCTACAGGTCTTTGTAAACAGTCTCCAGCCTTCTTGTAGCTCCCTTCAGTTACTGAAAGGCCACTATTAGGTCTCCCTGGAGCTTTCTCTTCTCAGCCATTTGAAATATTTCAACAGAACTCATATATTTTCGAGTCAAATTTTATCATTTTCCAAACACAGTATTTTCTGTTGTCATGCTCATTTCACATAGGTGAGCCATCACTGTGTCATGTTTTCAAAATGTGTCATTTTAAAAGACGCCATCAAATTAAGTATGATGCAGGCAAGAGTTTTCTAAACACAAGCTTTAACAAATGGACAAATCAGTACAAATGCTTCTTTAATGTGTTTTAAAATGTCAGTGGGAACAAATGAATATTTTATTACTTGAAAGATGAACTCTTCCGCATTAGCTGGGATTATATAACTTTAAATTGCATCTGAGCACAAATCTTCCACAAAAAGCAGACCATGAATCCCAGAAGCACTGTATTGCCTGTCACAAGAAGACCACAATCAAAAAGGGCTGAGGAGCTGCAAATATATAAACAATAAAGTATTTTGGAGAAAGCTCCAGGGTACAGTAAATGTCTGAAGCACTAGAGAAGTATGTCTGGGATAATCACCCTGCAGCACTTAATTAAAAAAGTTTGTAAGAAACTATGAATTTCAGGCAGAAAGACACAACTTCTAAATAATAGAACATCCCAGAGAAACTGAAAATAGCAGCTCAGGAAAGGACAGGGGATGGCAATGTGTATGGCAAGATTCCTTCAAAAGCTACAGTAAATGAAGGAGTAGGGGTTGGTAATTTGGGTAGTCTGGTAAACCTTGCAAAGTGAGGGTGATCCTCTCCTTTAGCTTTGGCTGCACTAACAAGTGCAGTATAAAAAGCTAGCCACTGATGCACCAGGAATTAACAAAAAAGCTTTATTACAGCTAGGATAAGCAAGGCAGTCCTTGTAAAATGAATGCCCTGCTATAGGATAAATCCTTGCAAAACCTCAAAACCAAATGCATTTGATGAAGAATTAGGATATGACCCCAGACATAAATTATAAGCAAGATTAGCCTGCCAACAAGTAACATAAAACCGACAAGCAGTAACACCTTTGACTGGAGGGAAACGAACGCTTGTGAAGAAATACTGTGATGGCTGTGACAAAGAGTAAACGAGAGTTGCACCAAAAGAAGATTAAAGAGGTACATGAAAGCCAAGATTGGTGAACCCATATGTTGCACATGATATGTGAAAGCCAAAATGGAAAAAAACAAAACAAAACAATGAACAAAACCAAATGCAAACAAACAAAAGCTGAAGCCTTGTGTCAGAAACTCAAAGTCTTTTGCTCTGGAGTAGGACTAGAAGTAAGAAGATGGTCCCATATGTATAAACAAGGGAAGAATAATAAAAGCAGCTTTACTGTCTACATCTTTGGACACCTTTTGGATGCATAAAGACTGGAAATGGGCTCTCATAACTATCCTGGGACTGGGAATTAGTAAAAACATTCTAGAAAGGAGCTTCTCTGTTAAATAAAAAATTGGAAAGAACTGTGAGAGAAAAAAACTTGGAGTCTTGTTTCAGAAGACTATATTGAAGATGTACAGTGTGGTGGACCCCAGAGTCTCTGTCGTCTGACTGCAGAGATAGAGAAATTAATTACTGGTACAGCTTCTTTCTAATGCACAGCCCCTAATTTTATTCCCATGTAAACAAAGGCATGAGAGAAAAGGACAGAAGTGATAATGCAGTCAAGACACACTCTAAAGTGGAATCAGGATAGAGCTAGAGCTCATATTTGTATTTGTGAGCCTGAAGGCAGTCCCAGACCCTCAACCTACACATGGACAGAAAGACTGAGAGTCAGTCAAACCTTCTTATGTCCAGAAGGCCACAAGTTTGATCAGTAGAGAAAGCCCAATACCATTTCATAGTTCCAGTATGACTAAACAGCTAATTCTGTCACCTACTTTTTTGTAGATTCTGTCATATGGAAAAGAATATGTGGCTTTGTTCACATCATAGGTTTTTGGGAGTACAACCCTTGATTATTTCTGCTGCAGCACTTACAATTAAAAATGGCCAAAAGTGTCTTCAGGCTTTCAGATAAAAGGTACTCTTTTGAGTAAAAGCAAAAAGTGAAGGGGAGTATCTAGGCCAGTGTCTCTTACAAGGTAACTATGTGTGTGTCTGTTCCAGACTACTGCGATATCAAATAGCCAGCTGGCTGTGCTAACCCCAGAACTGGAATCAGTATCACTGCATCCTCAAGGCTCTACACTCAAACTAATTAGCTGGGTGATGAGAGATAGGGCTGGCTGTGTGCTTTATAATGTAGCATAGCATAGCATAGCATAGTTCTTGCTCCTGGGACATATATCACTGTTAGCCTACTGGGAGTTTGTGTAGAGGTTTTTGCATGCTGCCTCCTGTGGGTAAATCAGGCCCTGAGCAGACAATCCTAGATCATTGGTAGGGCCTTGGAATGGGAAAGGGCTTCTAAGAGGGAGTGGCAAGAAGAGTACAAGGTTGTTTGCTTGTTCAGCTGAAGGCACAGCTCCATTTAATGACATTTATAAAGGGAAAATTTACATATTGACCTGTCTGGCTATTAGTCTTCTTACTCACTGATTCTGGTAAAGAAGTCGCCAGGTCATTGCCGTTGATATGCTTTAAGAACAGCCTGCATCCTTATCCTCCCCCTGCCAGTGATGGAACTGACAAACAGAAGCATTTCATGCTATTGCATGAAATTTAACCAGAGATCACAAACCCTAAAATGTCTTTACCTGCCACTCCATTAATTCTTGCCTGCTGTCACCACTGAGTGCCACAGCTGCATTGCTCTGTCTTGATATAGTTCAATTTCCTTTTCAAGGGAACCTTTGTTCTGAACTTTTCTTGTTTTGTAATACTTGGATTGAGTATTCATTTCAAGATCTCTGTGGTGTATTTTGACCTAAATTACTGCTGGGTGCCCTTACCTGCATTGTAATTTAGGGTTTGGAAATTCTAGAGGCCTACAGTGGTGTGGTTGTATGTGATCCTTTGTTCACAGATGCACAGCAGAAGTCACCACCTACGCATTACGGCAAAGAGCAAAATGAAACACCCAGGCACTATGCTTATAGTGTGTCTGTGTTAACTGCAAAACAACTACAGCTCCTTTATCATGCATATGCATTTACAGAAAGAGTAGAGATGAGATCAGTGTAAATTAGAGTAACAGAAATAGCAGGTGGTTACAGATAGAGCAGACAGATTTGTCTCTGAAGTTGGTCAAATGTTGGAGTTTCCTCTGCTTTGGGTGGGGGATTGGATCAGGTGAGGTCCCTTCCAACTAAATTTTTCCTGTGATTCTACAAAATTCCAGGAGATTGCAGCATCCAGTCCAACAAAGTGAGGAGGAGATAAGGGACTGAATAAATAAGAATGGGAAATAGAGGAAATGAAAGAAAAGGTTAGCCTCTACCTACTATTGGATTGCTATACTTCAGGAAAAATTAGTGGAACCAACTGCTACAGTTTTAATTCCTATGAAATACCAAAGAATGTGAATGCATTTAGCTAACGGAAATAATTACGCTAAATACAATTCACTTAATATCAGGGAAACCAGGATTTGGCAGAGCAAATTCACAGTACATAATAATACTTTATGCCATAACAGTTTTGGCAAAAAGATGGCCTGCATTAAGCAGAAGGAAAAAAAACTTAAATTCCAGCTGTATCCTGAATGTCAGATCCAGAGTACAGCCAAAGACCAGAGATCCTGACCCACTGTCAAATTAAAGCAGCTATTAAAATGTTTCACAGAATGAAAATACTCACTTTGATTCCTACTCTTGAGCTTTGGAGTTCGCTAGATCAATCTGAATGATGTTTGCAAAGGTGTTTGACTTTTAGGCATCTGACTGCTTCAGCTCCTCATTGGAACCTTGGATCCCTAAGCAATGCATTCAAGTCTAAACTCGCTTGCTGGTCCTGCCAAGAACAGGGATAAATTTATGCTCCAAATGAAAGCAAGCTGCTTCTTTCTTTAGGAGAGTGCGATCAGTTTTTACCCTTAGGAGTAACCTAGTTAGGAGGAGGGATGCATTTTCTAATCCACACTCTGCTCTGAAGAATGCTCTGTGCAAGCAAGAAATTCCAGAAGATTGACACCCAGGGTGTATGGCAGTCTGCTCTCAAGGTCACTCTTATGGACCAGGGGAGAAAGAACACTAAAGTGAAGCTACTGATCAAGCAGAGTGAGGACTGAAATCAAGTCTGCCAACAACGTGAGTCCCTTAATCACTAGATTACCGGATCTTTAGCCTTCTCCAAAATGAGATCACAGCTCAGAATTACTTTTGAGTTCTATGTCAGAGTAAGGACTACTGCATTTAGACTAACCTTCTTAGGCTGAGTCTCTTTTGTCTCTGCCTATACAGAAGTATATATCCATCTATTTAGCGCTTAAGCAGTCAGCCTGTCATTCAGGATGCAGTAGACCACCTCTACATATTCTTCATGGGCAAACAAGGCATTTCCTCTAACTCAACACAGATGGAGTTTGCTGGATTTGTTTTGCATTTGCCAACCACTGCTACAGTGCATGCACATTAGATCTTAATCTTCTGGGAAGTGCCATAACTGATATGCTTGTTGGAGTGTTTGTGATCTCAGAACACCCTGCTGTTTGGTTAGGACTGAATGGTGGGACAACCAGAAACTCCTAGCAAATGTCCAACATCTTTAAATTCTGCCCAGTCAAAATATCTGTAGAATCTTCTGGGGAAGAAAAAAAGACTGTATCCCTGGGAATCTGAAGACCTGATTAACTCTGCATTAAGAGTTAAGGCCTGTTGGAGAGTGTAGCAATGTGGTAGCAATATTACAGCTGCAATAAAAGCTTAAAGCATAGATTACAAATTCAGATGTCTTAAAAAGAAGTAACTTAATGGCAGCAAGTATTACAACTGGGTATTTGGTGGAGTTTAAGTTCACTGTTGCTAAGAATATAATCTTATGGTCTAGTATGGGTAATATTAAGGTGAAGTTTAAGCAGCTCTGTTGTATGTAGTTCAACTGACTGTAATTTATCGAAACAAAGCATTTTTCAGTGTTAGAATTAATATAGTTTATTTCTTGATGAGGAATTAATCTTAACAGAGATATCTCAGCATCTGTGGCATCTTGCAGTGATCATAAACTTAGGTTACATTGCTCAGTGGCTGTAAATCTTAGTGAAGATAGTGACTGCCAAACTGAGACAATACTGTCTTTTCTCCATGTTACCCAAAGAACAGCCAGTAGCAGACACTTAAGGAAACAGTGTAAGAAACAAAGGCAGAGTGTTGGTCATTTCAATATTTAACTTTTGTCTTCTAATACTTCTTGCATTTCATAAATATATTATCTGGAAATTACACTTGACATTGTGATGATGGCTTTAAATCAGTGTCAAATACTATGTTAGAATCACAGGAGCATCTTAAAACTTATATGGTCCCTGGTCTGTACAACTGATCACATGAAGTAAAATCCAGACAAAAGAATAGGCCACGGATACTCTACTCAGTGTTCATAGGCTCTCACTATGCCTTTTTTGCTGTTGCTGACTTGTGTCTCTATACAAACAAATTCATTACAGAAAGTTCCATGCTTTCTGAATGTGACCTCTCTCCTACTGCTACTGCTATTTTTCTGATGTTCCAGGTCATGATACTCAATGACTCACATGAGATTTTTAGGCAGATAGAAATAAAGTAAAAAATGGATACTGGGACCTTGCCTAAGAGTCAGAAGATGAGTACATATCAGAATGAATCTTTCTTCTCTGTGCTGCTATATCTGCTGATGTATCATTTAGGGATAGTCCCCACGCTCTGGACAGAAATGCTGGCAGAGTAACCATTTCACAATAGCAACAGAGATCACTTCAACATAACATTTGCTTCATCACGATGTCTTTTCCTAAGGTAGGATTTGCATTTCTCCATACTTTAATTGTGTTACAACACAACAACAGGGATCTTATTCCTCTGTTAAAGCTGTAATTTGCCATGAGTCTGAAACTGTTCTTATGGACTATTTCTGTTATACCAGCTTGAACACTTTAACGAAGAACAGCAAAGCTTTGCTTGGTAGCATAACTACATCATGTGAGTGCTGACAATGCAGCTGTGAGATTAGACATGTATTTTTCTTCATCCTAATCAAGGGATTCTTGAGTTCTTCCTCTTCCATCCACACATCATATTTGAAATCCTTTTCTCTATCCTACTTTCTGTTACCAGACCCTCCTTGCTGATGCCACTTTTTCTTTTATCACTTTTCTTTTTCTCGTTGTTGGTTTTGCTCTCTATCTACTTGCTTCTCCCATGTCAACAGCTATATTTCCAAGCTCAGAGAAATTTCAGAAAGGTGCAACCAGGAGACCTAAGAAAATCACACTCTCTGTGAATCTGTGTCATGAGGAAGCCACATGTTCTCTGGGTAAGTAGGATTACCCCATGACAGTATCAGAAGGTTGCTAGCCTCACAACTTCTGAGTCTGAGAGGATTGCTGGCTCAGTAAATTTGAATGAACAAAGGCAGTGTTCTTGAAGATCAAGAGTGATAATTACTCTTTGGGGCCACACAACAGATGCAGCAATGACACAGAGCTTGAAGTCATCCTCAGGTGGGATCACCCTACCAAGCAGGCAACTCAGTTGGGCTTCTGCACCTCAGACCCAAGATAACTACACAGGAAAATGTGAGAGTGTGCACCTTCCATCATTGCTCTGAGTATCCAGTTCCTAATCCCATTGAAACTCTGCAAGAGATGTTTTTAATTCTCTCCCCACTACAATCAGCATCAGCAGCTCCTTGTAGTGGCACACATGAATAAAAATAAAATTAACTAATACTTTTTGAACATGTCTCTGGGCTGGAAAGCATGGAGCTTCTGGTGGAATAACAGCAATTCGGTCAGAGCTGTGGAGAAGTAAGATACACTGCTGACCTGATCACAAGACCATAGTTCTCTGTGCTACCCCATCAGCACAGAGTGCACAGACACTAGCACTGTATGAGCAAACTAGTGGCCTGCAGTCATAATACACTTTGTCTGCATTCAATAGCCTCACCCAGTAACCATCCCTAGGGTCAGCTAAACAAGCAGGAGTGTTTTGGCCCACTCATCATTCATTGCATCCCAATTCTCTCTCCTCCTTTACAGATGCTTATCACCATTCTGCTTTGCCTTGCACCACAGTCATTGACAGGAAACACAATCTTTTAGGTCACTGTGCTGGCAATGACATTAAGGTAACTACTAGGTGGAACATCATCTTCAGAATTTTGCTTCACCTGTCACTCTTGTCAGGTAATCAAGGCAGAAATGGCTCTGTTCCAGTTCTTCCAATACTGAAACCTGTTCTTGAGAACCTGGGTGCTGTGGGAACAGAACAGTACCCTGTACTTGACAAGCTTGCTTTTCTCACCTCTGCATATCCCTTTGATAAAAGAGTGCCTCAGCACTAATTGCTTCAGTCTTGTGATCTGCTTTTGTCATACCAAGTGTCGATGAATACAGTGCAACATTTATTTCACATCTGGAAGCATGAAGTGGCTTATTTTGAACAGAGTAGACATGGGAAATACATTATTTATTTTGAACCTACAAAATAAGAAACACTAAGCTAAAAAGAGATTGCTTTGGGGAGAATGCCATTGAGGCAGGATATTCTGCTTATATGAGAGGATACTATTAAGCTGAACAATAGAACAAGAGCAGAAATTAAGGAAGTAATCTTCATGAGCAATAAACTAAGAACTTGTGTAGTTTATATAAGTACACAGATAGAGAAATGACTGTTCTTGTTTTTGTGAGCTATATATTGATTGTATGTTATCAGTCCTTGAGGACAAATTACGAAGCTTATGTGAGAAAAGAGCAACTGAAACAGAAATAGAAAGGAGAAATGTGACCATAAATTCAAAAGTATCAAATCTAAGGGTATGCTTGATATGGAAAAGTAATAAAGAGGAAAACGGAAATGATGAGCTGACACCAAAAGCATGGCTACAAGTAATGTTGACACATGGATACAGGCTCTTGAAATTCACTGATAAAGTGAAGAAATATAATCAGTACAAGTAATTAGTGATTTCCAATTAGAATTTATACCAAAGGAGCTGATAGCCTAGACAAAGAGACATGAGAAGAAATGCCATTTATATTGAAACAGGTATTTTTGTGCTTGGGAACAAATAACAACACTATGTCCTAGAACCTCAACAGTTTGACATGACAGAAGAGGAAACCAAAATATACTCATCAAAACTCACACTTTTTATGAACTGATGACATGAGGTAGTTATGAGAAAAACAGATTTGAGCCTAAGCTGCCATCAAGAGAGCTATTTTCAGCAGAGGTATGAAAATATTTGTGCTGTGTGAGATTTTAGTGAAACTGAATTATGAACTGAATCTGAAAAAGATGTGAAGGTGGGCTCCTGGAATGATTAGGAAGGAAATTCTCTACACAAGAGAAAGTTTACAGAACGTGGCTATTCGAGCCCAATATAATGAAAGCTGAAATGGGGTAAAATTACTCATTACACATGTATCACTGTAGGAATGGATTACTGAATAAAAAACAAGTAGTGGCAGAGAAAGGTATATTGGGAAATGCATTTAGACTGCAAATTAAAGGACAATGAAAAAGTTTGAAGGACCAAAGTACAGCTGTATTAAGAATGGAACACAACCATTTTACAAAGGGACTTCTGTGACTGAGTATCTGATAGCTGGGCACCAGAACCACAAGCCCATTGCACCTCCTTTAATGTTTGGAACAAGCCTACCTGTCACCATTTCTTTCAGCTAATTTGTTTCTAACTGAACAACAATTTTTGACTGTTTACTGTCCCTGAATACTCAAAACCCAATTGGGCACATCACTGGTGAACCTGCTCTGGATGGCACTGCTTTGAGCAGGGAGGGTAGACTAGACAATCTTCAGAGGTCCCTCACATTCTATGGTTTAGGACGTAGTAACCTTTATTGAATAAACATTGTAGTGATGACAGTTGTTACCAAACCCCAAAAGAATTAGCACATTAGCATGGAAAACATAAAGAAGGAAGCAGAACACATTGAATTACAAGCAAGACATTTGTTGCCTATCCAGTTTGTACAGATACCTAAGATGTGTTAAATATACTAAAGATTAAATTTAAAAAGCATTCAGAACTCTAAATAAATATGCTAAATCAGTCAATTCATTAGTAAAAGATGAAAGCATAACTTCACCAAAAAATGTATTAGTTCCTTGGAGAGTAAAATTGCAAGTTTCCTCTCATGAGGTGTTTGCTTTGTTTTGAATCCAAACATATCTTTAAATACTCTAACTAGCTTTAATACAATGCTGCAAAAAAGTTCCTGGACTTTTCCTAAACTTGTTTAACCAGTTTTGATCAGACCCTTATCTTTGAACCATACTACCTCAAATTTGAAAACAAATATTTTTAACTGTGTTAGTTACTGCTCATAAAAAGCCCTGGTTTTGAGCCTCTGTAGAACTGTATCCTTTATACTGTACCATGTACAGAAGGAAGTTTGCCAGTTGAAGACTCTATTACTGTGACTGGAATGCACTGTAGCTCAAGGACAAGAGCTATTCATGCTCAAAACATTAGAAATACACCTGCTGTAGGTATGTCTGTTAATTCTGATCATCATGAGCACAAATGAAATGGTAGGAATGCAAGTTTGCTGAACAGAGACTGCCTCTGTGCATGCTTCTGGCAGCACAGAAGTAAAACTTTTGTTGACTAATCTTTTCATTAAATTGATTGCATTTAGCCAGAAATAGAAGTGAACCTCCATATGGCCCAAGTAGCTAGCTTGTGTTAAGTATGTGCTTTAGTTTATGCAAGAAAACCCACTCTTTGCAGTATGTCCACAGCTGACTGACAGAAAGATACATGACGATTGTTTGCATAAACTCAATTCTGTTTCTAAGATTATAGTGATGAAGCTATGAACAGAGAAACAAAGTTTCTGCATGAACACTGTGTTCCTGGGACATGGCTGTAGTGGTACTTCATGGGTTTGGTCAGGCACTTGTCCTCTCTCACTTCTGCCTGCCACACCTTTTTCACTTTTCAAAGCAGGGAGACTGGGGAAACCAGTCCAGGCAGCAGATGCAAAATTTAAGATTTCTATGAGTGGGTCAGTAAAAGGCACAAAGTTCTTACAACCTTTTGCCTTGATTAAAATTGGAGAGATGCAATGAAGTGATCTCTGAAGATTCCTGTAAATTAAATAACTTGCTAGTATGGCTTAGAAACATAGACCAGTTTAAAGACATGAACTGGATGTCCTTACTGATTGTGAGTATGTAGCTTCTGTTTCATGCTCTCACGGACAATAATCCAAGATTTGGTCTTGCACTCACCTGTAGCTATTTACCTGTCGATTTCTCTAACCTTGTGTCCCACTGCTTGTTTGCATTAGGTAATATAGTTCCAAATACTCTTTTTGTAACATTAGCTAATGATATAATATAATAATATATTATATATAGTGTTGAGATTTTTTTCTAATTAGTTTAGCATTCCCAGAATAGGGCATGTTTGCACTGATATGTTCTCATTTTTTTCTGATATTAAAAATTGACAATGCTGCCTTAAATAATCAGCTTGGTAGGTTCTTTGAGAAGCAACCATATGTTACTTCATTGAAATGGAAATGCATCACAATACGATGTCACTGTGATGTTTTCTTGCTGCTAAATAATTTAGGATGGATAACTTAATTGTGACTTTGAAAGAACAATCTGGAAAAAATCAGTTCATTATATCTCACAATATCCCCATAATTTCTGAAGCTCCTGAGGTCCTGAAGCAGTTTTATAGTGAAGAAGTATTTATCTACTAGGTTTAACTAGTATGGATTAGATAAATTATGAGAGCACACATCTAAGAATATGTGCTGGTTTTGGCTGAGATAGAACTAATTTTCTTCACAGCAGCTAGTACAGGGCTGTATTTTGGATTTGTGCGGAAAACTGTGTTGGTAATTCAGGGATGTTTTGGTCATGGCTGAGCGGTGCTTACAGAGTCAAGGTCTTTTCTGCTCCTCACACCATCCCACCAGTGAGCAGACTGGGGAGTGCACAAGATGGGAGGGGACACAGCTGGGACAGCTTACCTCAACTGACCAAAGGGATATTCCATACCATATGTCATGCTCAGTATATAAAACTGGGAGAAAGGAGGACATTTGGAGTGATAGTCTTTGTCTTCCCAAGTCACCATCAATGAGTGACAGAGCCTGGCTTTTGTGGGGATGTTTGAGCATCTCCGTGCTGATAGAAGCAGTGAATGAATTTCTTGTTTTGCTTTGCCTGTATGCACAGCTTTTTCTTTACCTATTAAATTGTCTTCATCTCTACCCATGAATTTTCTTACTCTTCCAGTTCACTTCCCCATCCTACCAGGGCAGAGTGAGCGAGAGGCTGTGTGGGGCTTAGTTGTCAGCTGGGGTTAAACTGTGAAAGAATAAAATCATTATCAAATTGCTCAGGGTTGTGTGAGCACAGCTCCTGTGCTTCTCATGGCCTGGATAAGGCAGAAGCCAGTCTGGAAAGGTATCATGTGGTTGCACAAGCAAGGACTGTTTACAACAATTCCCATAGAATACCTTATATACATTGTAATCTGAACTAATACAGGTTGCACAAGCTGATATAGGATGTTTCCTAACTTCTGAACGCTTGCATTTATGGTGGGTTTTTTAAGATGATGCATGTCCATCTGTGCAATATTCAGTTGTGAAACAAACCGTGTACGGTAACAGGGCATGGCATAATGGCATGTTGCTTTGTAGCCTATCAGTGTTGGTAACAAATGTAGGGTAAGTGGAGTGCAATGATTTTTGTACCACAGAAACAATGTGTATCAGTAATTCACTGATAATATTGACACTGAGCCTGTAACACTGCACCGGGCCCTCAGGTGTTCAGCATGGAGGTACAAGCTGCCAAGAATGTCTCCAGTGCTGCCGCTGTGGCCGTGCCAACTCAGTGAAGGGCCCACTCTGGCATGGTGCCTCTGACCCCCAGGCTGCTGGGGCTGCTTTTATGGAGGCTGTGGCTGCTTTACACAGCCTTGGCTGGTTTTGGATCTTTTGGCCGATTTCAGACATATTGACTTAGTGACCTCACTAGTCATGGTTTTAGAGATTTAATACAAACCAAGTGAAGTCACCGTGGCCACCAATGAGCAATTGGACACCTCTTCCAGGTATCAGATGTACAAAGCAGACATACACGTGTCTTTCACAGTGTCACAGGCCCATGTTTCGCTCGCGTGTGGCGTGATGCGTCTCAGAGCCGCGAGCACGCCATACGGGCTGCCCCGGTGGGAGCCTGTGGGGGACAGCGATGAGCCACCGCGCTGCGATGGTGCCAGCTGCCCGGTGGTGGGTGGGGCGGGGATGGCGTGACCGAATCTAGAGAACAGCGCGGGGTGAGTTTCCAAGGGCCGCAGGGCACAGTTTGTCGCCTAAGCGGCCAAGCCGCGCTTGCGGGGCCAAAGCCATAGGCAGGCGCCGACGGCCGGTGGCGGATGGGGAAGGCGGCGATAGCGTGGTACCGAGGCGGCATCTCCGCCCCTCGCTGCCCCACACACGCCCCGCCGCCCCACGCGCCGGGCCGCGGCACTAGGTGGGGCTCCTGGAAGCCGCCAACCCTCGGCGTCTTCGTCCCTCCGAGCGGCGGAGCGAGGAGCCAATAGGCGCGCGGATGCCGTGTGCGCAACAGCCAACGAGAGCGGCTCTTTTAGGGCCGCTGTCCGAGCCCCTCTGAGCAGTGGCGGATTGTGTGGGGAGTGGGGCTGCGAAACTCAACGAGAGGCGGCGTCCGGAGCAGGTAGCGGCCGCCGGAGACTGCGACGGGAAGTCGGGGAGAGCTGTTCATCCTCTTCTGCGGCCCGTGAGGGGGGCGCGGAGGGAGCCCGCTGCCGTCGCGCGTTTCCGGGAGGCTGCCGGGGAGCCGCGGGGGAAGGGAGGCCGGCAGGCAGGCAGGCGCTGGGGAGCTCTGAGGTGCGTCGTGGTGGCGGGCAGGCCCACGCTGCAGGCGGGGAACTCGGTTGCCGGAATTGATGTTTAAGAAATGGGAGATCCCTAGACGCTTCTCAGAACGGCGGTCTCGCCACTGCAGCCTGCGGTCTCGCGTGGGCGAGGCCGAAAGCTCCGGAGTCCGTGGCTGCTCGCTCCACCTGCCGCCGGGCCCGCAGCCGGAGGGTACCACCCATCTCCCGGTGTTCTCTCTCGCTCTCCCGCCCGCTTCACTCTCTGCTTAGCTCTCCAGTCGCTGGATGGGCCTTTTGTGAGCAGCGGCGCAGCGGCGCGTCGGCTTCCTCCAACCCTACAGCCACTGTAGTTCCCCTTTCTCAGAGCCTATGTAGTTGCATCTAGTGCAAAGAATAGCTTACAGGAAAAGGTCAAGAGTTCCTCTCCTGCTTAGAAGAAGATGGACCCAAATGGTCCATTTCGTCAAACAGGACACCCAAGCCGATGGGTCCGTGCATCAAGAAATAGTAGATTGAGAGCTGTAAAGCTCTTGATGTGTGCAGCAGCCTTAGCCTGTGGGTAGAGGCTTGGAGTCTTTGTGGAACAGCAGCTGTGTAGATCTGCCAAAGGACTTTTCTTGAGTGAAGTTTAAAATGTGGTTAATTGGACAGATATACTGATTGGTAGCAAACTTGTAATGGAAACCAGCTTGAATCCCATGGAAATAGAAAACTTTAATTTTGTTTAACCTACTTCACAGCTTTAGAAATTGAACGTTTTTGATATTTTAATAACTGTTTCAATAATAATTAAGCCAGAAGTGGAGCGTGTAGGAGTCTTACTATCTGTGACATCCATCTGACTAGAATTTATTGACCCCCAACTTCCTCATTTTCATGTCTGCCCAACTGAAATACTGCTGTTTGACAAATGTGGAGATTGTGTATATATATTTCCAGGATCATTATTCCTCGGGTTTTCTGCTCTGTTTTCGTGCTTTCCCCTTTGATATAGATGGGTTAAAAATAGCTATTTCCCTCTCCGAAGCCTAGATGTGAAAGGTGGAGTTTGCAGGGTTCTATAGGTTTGTGGGTTTTTGTTTGTGAAGTTTGTGTGTGTGTGTGTGTTTTTTCTTTTCCTAGCTATTGCAGAACTGCAAAATAATACACATATCTGGATCAGTAACTTTTGACAGCAAGTAATTGTTCTTTATTTATTTACCTTATACAGGATTGTAGTTCTAACAAAACTTTGCCTGAGACGGTTTTAACAATAAAAGCACCGTGAGGGCAGTTGATTTCCATGACGTGGCTGTCATGCAGAGGCATGTTCTGGACATGATAAATATTTTTCTTCCCTATAGTTACAAGTATTGCCACCCCTCCTACTCCACCTCCCCCCCCCTTCCCATTTTTGTGACATCTGACTCATTCCAAGCCAGATCATGCTTATAAAAGCGTGGAAGCAAGACTGTAACTTTTAGACTAGCAAAGGGTTTCTCTTCACCAGGTGTCCAGTGTTCCTCAGACTTGGAGAATAGGAAATTTACTAACTAGATGTGAGCAGTTTTATAGTACAACTGACAGAATGCCATGGTTCTGCTTAAGAGTGCCATCTTTGAATGCTGGAGTAATAGATGTCTTGAAATACCTGTGCTAGTATTTTCTTCTTCAAATGGAGAATGAGTCCATCCACAGAACCTCTTAGCTCCTGACAGGCCGAACTGAATCTCCTCCTGACTGCTTATAAACCAAAGTGCCTTTTGTCATCTTTCACTTCCTGAGTGCAGGCTTTTGTAAGAACTCAGTTTCTCGCCAGCACTGTGCTGTCAGTGCTTGCAAGGGGTGTGTAACAAACTGAAGTGGTAATACAGCAATTTGGAAAGCTTAAGTGAGTGCCAGAAAACATGCCAGATATCCTCGAAGACACTGCTGTATCATTTGCAGTGAGTTCAGATTTGGTTAGCGTCTCCAGCTATTGTGTGTACGTTTGTTGTTTATGGTTAGTGCTTCTGTCACAGAATTGTGTTTTGGGAGGGTCTCTGTTCAGTACGGTATGCCTGTTATTTGTCTTCAGGAAGCAGAGCTGCTGAGTAGCTTAAAGCATATCTGAAAGGGAACCTATATCACCAGAACTTGTTCTTCGTTAGTTTGGTACTGTGTCTGTAGGTGGAGGACATAGCATCATTTAATGGCTAGGCATGGTTAGTACCTTCATGTACATCTGTGGTGTTTCTCCCAGCTGTTAATTCTGAGTCTTACAGTAATAGAATGCTCTGGCTATTCTTGCTTAGCCTCAACGCTCTCAATGTTTGAAATGTGCAAACAATCCTAACAAATAGTGTTTCTCCGGTTATAGATACTCCTATTTGCTTTTTCTCTTTTGTTTCTAACCCGGGGCTTATAGTGACACCCTTTTTATAAAACTGATCATCTTTGCCTTTGTTAAGCTTTTGCCAGCTCTTCTCATAGAATGTGTGACTCCATTGATGTACTCTCTTACTGTCTTCCTTTGGATGTGATTAGAAACAATGTGCTTAGTAGATCCTGTTGAACTTATGCCTGATTGGTACCTGTATCTGAACCGCATCACACCAACCTTTGTGTCATTGTTCAGCTTGACGTTTGCAAATTTATAGGGCTTCTTGTTCAATAGCAGGACTTAAGATTGGAGCCCTTGACATCAACGTGATTAGTATCAGCTACTGGAGTGTAGTGAATTATAGAATAGTTTAGCATGGAAAAGAGCAACCTTTAACCCAGCACTGCCAAGTCTACCACTAAACCATCAACACTAAGCACCACATCTACCTGTCTCCTAAAATACCTCCAGGGATGGTAACCTAACCACTTCCCTGGGCGTTCAGTTCCAGTGCTTAACCTTTTTGGTGAATAAACTTTTCCCAGTATCCAACCTAAACTGCCCCTGGCACAACTCAAGGCATTTACACCTTCTAAGACTTGTGCTCTAGATCCTTCACCAGCTTAATTGCCCTCTCTGGACATACTTCAGCACTTTAATGTCTGTCTTGTATCGAGGGGCCCAAAACTGAAACAGTATTCAAAGTGCAGGGGTACAATCAGTTTCCCCAGTCCTGCTCACTACACTATTGCTGATAGAAGGAAGAGAAAGGATTCATGTATTGATTAATTGGTGTTAATTATTTTTGTCCTTTTTGTAGGATAGGTTTGCAATCTGTTAGTAGAAATTGCTTTAACTATGTATGTGTTTAAGCTAGTTTTCAAGATAAAGTTGTGAAAATAGGCTTTTAAATTCATGGCAGGGTTTTTGCTATACCTGTACTAAAAAAAAGGAAAAGATAATTTTTGCACTCTAACTCTAATTATATATATAAAATTTTAAATAAGGGAGGAATAGAATCATAGAATTGTCAGGGTTTGGAAGGGACCTCAAGGATCCAAGCCCCCTGCCATGGGCAGGGACACTTCACACTAGATCAGGTTGCTCAGAGCCCCATCCAGCCTGGCCATAAAAACTTTCAGGGATGGGGCTGGAATAAGAGTAGCTTCATTTATTCTTGATGAAGTATTCTGGTTGTAAATGCTGTGTTAAATTTAATCATACATGCCTAGATGATTCTAGTAAAAGACCTGCTCAGATGGTTTATTTTGTCCTTCTGATGTAGTAAGCAGAATGTAATTGCAGTTACAGTTTGTGAATTATCTTTGTCCTGTGTGATCAATATGACAGAGCAATATGAGAGCAATAAGAATAAATTGTTAACAGTTTATGTAGTAGTCTGCTCTGTGTGTTACACATATGTTGCAAGTAGGGTCTTCAGACAGGTTTTGTTTTCCTTTCAGAGTTAGAGTTATGATTTAGTCAACTACCTTCATAAACAATGAAGCTTTATCTTATAATCCTTTTGTAACCAGAAGAGACATATCTAATTAACTTTGATAAATCATTTGTAACAATGATCCTGTTCAATAGATGTAGAATCTGCCTGCCTCTTGTTCTAAGAAAACTTGTTTGAAAGCACTCTTGATATGTGTAAAATGTGTTTTCACATGAACATGGAGTATAGTGCTTTACTGTAATAACTTCTCAACTGATCTGTACCTTCTATACAGCTTGCCAAAATATGGCTATACCAGAAGAGATGATTTGTTTCCCCCCTTTCAGCATGCATGTGAAGACTAGCAGTAAGCAATTCAGGGAAAACATAGAGATAGTGACTTTTTGTTTGAATCAAATTTCAAAGAAGGGATGTACTTCTGAAAATCTATTTACAGCAAAGCAAAGGGTCATTCTAGTACTTTGTGAACTCAAAAGTATTTTCAAAGTCATCTGGTACAGAATCCCATTGAATAGAAGTCTGAGTGAATGGAAATTTATAGTAAAATCAAAATTTTGTCTGAGAGGTGGTATGTGAACACATACAGAAGTACTTATGTAACCACACGCATCAGATAGCTCAAATGACAAAGTTCTGCTGAGATCAACTGAACAGTGGCCCCCACTTGGTTCCCCTCACTAAGATTGCAGACTTCGAGGAGGTCAAAGATTCCATGTTGTCAGGCACAGACCTGACTTAAAAGTATCGCTGAAGGAATGCTGCAGGCTTGTGGAAGTGTGACTGGAAAGCTGTCTAGCAGAAAGGGATCTGGGGGTTCTAATCAACAAGCAGCTGAATATGACCAAGCAGTGTGCCCAGGTGGGCAAGAAAGCCAATGGCATCCTGGCTTGTATTAGAAATGCTGTATCTGTCAGGAGTAGGGAGGTGATTTTACCCTTGTACTCTGGTCTGGTTAGGTTGCACCTCCAGTGTTGTGTTCGGTTTTGGGCACCTCAGTTTGAGAGAGATGTTGAGGTACTGGAGCAAATGCAGAGGAGGGCAACGAAGCTGGTGAAGGACCTGGACAATAAATCTTATGAAGAGTGACTGAAGGAGCTGAAGCTGTTTGATTTGAAAATGAGGCGGCTGAGGGGAGACCTCATCTCTGTGACTACCTGAAAGGACTTTGTGAAGGGGCTGGTGCTGGTCTCTTCTCACAGGTAATAAGAGACAGAACAAGAGGAATGGCCTCAAGCTGCAATTGGGTAGGTTCAGACTGGACATAAGGAAAAAAAATTTCACTGAAAGAATGGTCAGGCATTGGAATGGGCTGCCCAGGGAGGTGATTGAGTCATCAACCCTGTATGTGTTTAAAGGTCATTTGGATGTGGTGCTTGGGGATATGGTTTAGGGGTTAACCTTGTAGGGTAGGGTTATCAGTTGGGCTTGGTGATCCTGAGGGTCTTTTCCAACCTGAATGTTTCTATGATTCTGTGATCTTTCACAGATAAGGTTTCTTAATGGGTATAACCTTGGACTGTGAAGACATAACTCTCATCCTTTGGTGATATGCTGGATAATTATTGTCCAAATAGGGCAAGATCATTGACCCTTGTGGTGGTTGAAAATGTGGACATTCTGCTGATAGCATTCATTGATACACTTCTGGGGAAACAAGGCACCAAATGTCAGAAGACATGATATAACCCAGGCTTGTCTTTTCTGGCAGCGGCTTTGTTTAGATGGGTTAAATATTACTACTTTTGTTGCCTGAATTTCTACAGTATTTAGATTTTTTTGAGGTGTTTGGGTTTTTTTTGGCTTGCTGCAGTATCCTTGCAACATGACAATTGAACCACTATGTGAGCAGTTTGTGTAATGGTTTTTGCCTGGCATGGATGTGAGTGTTTGATGTTTAAAAATATCTGGTGCATCCAGATTTAATGTCTAGATGGACTTTGTCTCCTGAATGTACATAAACAAAACATTTCTTCACCCTCAGATCTTTTTCTGTTGTATTGCTTGTACTACTGGTTTGGGGCTGTCAGAGGGAAGGGGAGGGTGAGCCTTTGCAGAACTCTGTGGCTTGTTACTGATGCTTGAGAGGTTGAGAAATAAATGTTTTCTGTTTACTGTGATCAGTAATATAACTTAAGAGAGCTAGTGTTTGTCAGTGATAAATCAAGAAAGAGACCATTTAATCTCTAACAAGGACATAAATGAATGCTCTTTCTGGTTGCTGGGTTTAACATCTAAACGTTCAGTGGAGCTGCAGCAGGCTTTTTTGGCACTTGGAAAGCAGATCTTTAGGCATCTTGATCTGTGTTTGGACAAATCAGAGAACTGCACTCTCTTCCTGTTGAAAAACAGAATTGTCCTTGTTTTGAGAGTTCAAGACCTCTGTTTGAACCAATGAGTTAAATATTGCTGCAGTAACTCTGAAGGCAAACAGAGATGCTGTTGTTTGCTCCATAATAGCACTTGCTCAGCTTCGGACACTTAGAATTTTTCACAAGATGGGGAATGTTGGCTGGGATCCTGGGATGCTTTTACTGAAGTGCTTAGGAGGTCTTGATCTATCAAAGGCCAGCACCCTTCAAATAGGCAGTATCTTTAAAGCATCACCCTCACCTTTGGTTTAGCACTGAACCTGTGAATTCAGAAGTGTCCTAACATCTATTTCTCTGTAGCCATTTTACAGAAAATTCTTCTACCAAAGGCTATCCCTACAAGTCAGCTTTTACTTTTGATCATCTCTCTTCTAGAGCAAGAATCTTTTGCAGAACTCATATTAATCCTTTCAACATCAGATTTGTGGACTTAATAGTTACTAACTCCAAGTAGCTACAATACAGGAATAGATATTCTGAAGTGTGAATTAGGCAGTTTTGTATTTGACAGGAAAAGGTAGCTATTAGCAAGTCATTGGATAACTCACGGAACTAGTACTCTTAAAACTGGATAAGGTGATGGCTGACACTTAAAAATGAATGTTAAAATGCTAAATTAGTTTCTGATATGTTGTCTTGTAAGGTAGGTATATTTTCCTGGACCTATTCCAGTCTGTTACGTGTTAGAAGTTAAACTCAATTTCCTCTGAGAACTACATTGTCTGGACTGGAAATGAGTTGCCAGCAATGCTGTGTTACCTGGCATCTGGAGATGCATTCTCAGAGAAGGCAGGGAAATGTAGGTGGGGAATGGGAACATTCTTTCCCTTTGTGGTTGAGATTAACTTTTCTTTCTATTAGGATAAAATTTAGGCTGCTGATTTCAGACTTTGTTCACGCCTAGATGCTTGATGTGGTTTTTAGCCTTAATGAAAATTTGATGCTTCTGGGCAGTTTCCTCACAATCCCAGTGTTTAGCACTGTAACTTTGGCAGCAACATACTTTTGAAAAGGTTACCAGTTCTGTTTTCTAGCTGGACTCTTCTGGGAGGATGGAAGTAGAAGACAAACTAGTGTGGGAAATTGCTATGAATGATGTCTACCAATGTCTAGTTGTTGGAGAGCTGAAGGGAAATAGTATTGAGAGTTTTTTCTAGGGAAGTTTCAGCTGGTCCTTGAGAAGAGACCATCACCACCACAAGAAAATAAATTAGCTTGCAAACATACAGGTATTGTTGCCTCTTGGGTGTGAATGTGAGTATGTATGTTTATGGTGGTTGATTTGTGTGTTGGTTTGGTGTTTTTTTTTTTTAACTGAACCCATTTCATCATATTTAATCATAGCTTTGAATGTCGATGTTTTGTAGTTCTGGTATTCTGTAGGTTTCAGGAGTATAATTATTTTTGATCTAATGTCAATCTTATACCCAAAGGAGTATGGCCAGAAATAACAGGAAGCTTTCTTATCTGCTGTAGCTTCTAGTTGTCTTTACATTGTATGACCCTAAATATTGTCAAATTTTTTCAGTTAGCTGAAAAGCTGGACCATAGCAACACAGATATTTCCATTGGCAACCTAACTTTTTTCATTGTTTTAGAAACAGATTCTGGGCTGTAGCCCATGCATTGGCTGTTTTAACAAGGTTCCTGTGTTTATGTAGCCAAAGACTGTCTCTGTCAGTGTGAACAGGCTTGCAGATTGATGATATGTGACAGGCAGTATTAAGCCTTCCTTTAAGGAAGAACAAGTAAGCAAATGGTACTATAGTACTCTTGTAGAGTCTTAAGGGGGGGCAAAATATGACTTATGGCTAGACAGGTAAATCAGTAACAAAGATTATGTAGAAACTGTAACAAAACTCAATCTTGATGACAAAATGGGTACAGTAACAATTACATGAATTTTTCTCTTCCTTCTTTGAGGTAACAGAAGTCTTATCCTATATGTGGGAGCAAGAATGCAGATTTTTAAGAGGAAATGGAGTTGAATGGTGTATTCAAAGACCAGGAGAACAGAAGTTACGGGGAATCCATAATTGAATAGGAGAGGGCATTAATTGTGGCTTTACTAGCCTCTTTGAGGACAACAGGCCTATATGTTACATTGAATGGTGAAAAAAGTGCTTCCTGAGCGTGTTGTATCTTGCTTTCCATGCTTTATTGCACGAGGCATGCTTGGCTGTTTTCATTGAGGTCTTCTGAATATGTGGCAAAAGTGTTTGATGTAAATAATTTTTCCCCCTTCATCCAACTCTGTCATCAGCCTTTGAAGAATTTTGGTGATGTACTGTGGCCAATGGAAGTAGTATTGCTTGTTCTACTTTAGACTTGCCACTGTGTCACATGACCAGTTCACTAGTAAATGCAGGAGCTAACCTTGTTGGAAAAAGGTAGTCAAGATTTGGACTGTTGGACCAAAAACATAAGACTTTGTACCCAGACTCCTGAAATGGGTTTGGGCAGGTCAGAACCAATTTCTAGCAAGTAATATTTAGAGATTGTATAGAGGCTTCATTGTGATACAAACATATGCACTAATGCTTTGGGAGGAGCCTTGGAAGTAGACAAGTGTTCCAAACTTTACAGGTAAAAAGTGCAAATTAAGCTTGTAGTTGTTCACTATTAACATACAGTGTCAAGTGTATTTCCTGATACTTCCTGCTTGTGGTGGCCTGCTCTTTCAGAAGAACTAGGCCTGTTTAGAAGTTGCATTCCTTTATTCTTGAGTGGTGGGTGAAGAAAGACTCTTCATCCTGTTTAGGTATTCAGTGCTGTGAATCTTAACTGGCTTAAGGAACATTCCATCTGTGTTTAAGGAGACTTTTTTTTAGTATCATGGGTTTATGGAATCTGTTTCTTTAGTGATTGTCTTGATCATAATGGGTTATGTGTGCAACTGCCATAGAGACTATAACTAAACTTGCTACTTCAGGTTATTAGTCTTTCTAGAGTCTAATTAGTAGAGCTGGTAAAACATGGTGGAAGTGTAGTCATATGTGACACTTTTGTACAGTAAAAAGCTGCTTAAAGGTTGCAGTAAAGATGTTGGTATGCTGAACTTAACAGAAAGACTTTGGTTTAGCTTGAGGCACAGATTGTGCTCCAGAGAGCAAGGTCTAAAGAATTAGCAGTATATTTGTCCTTACCATGTCTTTCAGTTTCCACTATTTACGATCAGACATATTTTCAAAGTGGTTAATTAAGAGAGGGAAAAGAAATTATTCTTACAGTTTTCCTAACTTAAAGCAAAACCTACAACACTTCGAGGCTTTGTGCTGGATTGCAGCAATAGTCTTCTGCTCTTCATTTTACTGAGTTTTATTTGTGGCTAGCTCAAATCTTCAGTTTGTAAATTCATTTATTTGGAAGGGAAAGGCCAACAAAATTGATTACAAGGTTAGAAATTTCTATAATTCGTGGAACTGTGTGTGGGGTTTCGTTATCAAGATAAGGAGGTCTCAAACCTTCTCTGGGGCCTAGCATAATTTTTATGAAGGCTCAACCTAATGGTGATAAGGACTTTGCTGACACAGGCAAATACCAGGGCCAGCATTTGGCAGATGACTGGCTCCCTGTATTCTGTCAACGTGTTTGAAGTATCTACTTGTGATCATATTTTAATGATATGACCTTTAATTTACATGGAACAGTCACTTGGTAAAGGATCTTGCACATGGAGGTAAAAGTAGGCTGAAGCTGAGCTGTTATCCTAGGCTGTCTAATTCCTGAAGACCCTGTTAACAGGAGCAGTTTATAAGAAGATCCAGGATGACTAAACTGACCCTGTGTGACTCATTTGCAAGCAGATAAAAAAAGACCTCTTTAAGTACTGGTTATAGGTAAAAAAAGTCTGTTAAGTATTTCAGTCTCATACTTGACAGAATGTTTGCATCTGTACCATTTATTTATCTTCTCCAAATCTGTATTCTTACAAGTTCTTTAATATAGTTTCTGTTTCTAATTTTTAAGGTCATAATGGTTTCCATCCCTGAATACTACGAAGGAAAGAATGTCCTCCTGACAGGAGTTACAGGCTTCTTGGGAAAAGTGCTTCTGGAAAAACTGCTCAGGTCTTGTCCTAAAGTGAAAGCAGTGTATGTATTGGTAAGAAACAAAGCAGGGCAGATGCCTGAAAAAAGAATAGAGGAAATTACCAGCTGTAAGGTATGTCATATGCTCGTGAAGTACATTTTTATCCTTCCATATAATGCTCCCATTTAATTTTGAGAACAAATTTGGTTCATATAAAGCAAAATATTGTTGATAAATGTGGAGTTTCTGTGGGTTTGGTGTTTTGTTTTGTTTTGGCGTTTGATTTTTTTGGTTGTTTTTCTTCGGTCGGTTGGTTGGGTGGCGTTTTTTGGTTGTTTTTTCATTTTGTTGGGTTTTCTCGTCCCCTAACAGAAACACAAAATCTATGACCTGGCAGTGCTTCGATAGCTGGTTTTTAAGCTGTTAATCTCTAGCAAAGCCAGTAGTGGAAAATTAACCTGTGTTTAATTCAGGAAGGGGATGTTTAGCTGTAATGCAGAACTGGGAAGTAAAACACCTGTGTTAGAAGTTGTTATGGACCTCTTTCACTGGAGATGTCCCATGTTCTTACTTTAACATTACTACTGTTACTTAAAGGGGACAAACATGAAGGTTTTTAACTTGCTGATGATCTTGAAAAATGAAGACATCTCTTTATAGGCAGAAAATATATGAATCTTCCTTGCTTAAATTTGTGTGTATCACTTACCTTCACTGGCTCTTAGCTCAGATTTTTAGTTCTGTTTTCTTGATAGCTCTTTGACAGGTTGAGGGAAGAGCAGCCAGACTTCAAAGCCAAAATAATAGTAGTTTTGAGTGACCTTACACGGCCTGAACTCGACCTTGCTGAACCAATCAAGGAAGAACTTATAGACTGCGTTAATATTATATTTCATTGTGCTGCCACAGTCAGATTCAATGAAACACTAAGGTGAGTTGCAAATTCTGTGTACTCTGGTTTGATAATCGAATGGTACTGACAGGGAGGGGATAAATCTGGTGTCCACTCAATCCTGCAAATACTCAGCCTGTGTGGCTACTTCATGTACTGTGGTATTAGTGTCCTTGGTCAATTTCAGTCATTCATTTCTCATTGTAGAGGGATACCTCCTTTCCTACAGTGTCTTTAGGGACTCCTGTTCTGCAGTCCTGCTGTGTTACTGAGCCTTGTGTTATCCTACAAGAAGATGCCAGTCTCCAACTTGGAAGGAAGGCTTAGAGGGCTACCAAGGAGTTGACCTAATTCAACTTGAGCTAGGAAATTCAGAGATGCATCTCCTGTGGCAGCCAACTGTTGCATTGCATGATTTCATTCACATATTATGGAAAAATGTAGGATTGGGATCTTGAGATCAATGATATGCTGGCTTTCCCATTCTAGTAATGTAGCATAAGGGTGCCAGCAAGAACAGGATAAAATTTAGGAAAAATTTCTGAGTATTGAGAGGTGGTCTAGATGTAGACTGTAGCATATTCAAGGCAAAAAGTCCACAATGCTTTTTTTTTTGTGGGGGTGGCATATTTAGGAATACTTTGTGCTCATCATTGAGGCATTTAGGAGTGAATCGACTAGTTACTACTTTTAGCCTGTTTTTTATCTTGCCTTCTGCTAACCAAATTTCTGTTTAACCAACAGAGATGCTGTTCAGTTAAATGTGACTGCCACACAACAGCTCCTCTCCCTGGCACTGCGAATGAAGAACCTAGAAGTGTTCATGCATGTATCGACTGCCTTTGCATACTGCAATCGAAAGCAGATTGGGGAAGTAGTTTATCCACCTCCTGTTGATCCCAGGAAACTGATGGATTCTCTTGAGTATGTGTTTAAGCTTTATGAAGCTACTTCAGTAATCTGTAACCACTTGTTTCCTAGTAATGAAACACTAATACAGAACTGAGGTTTTAATTATTGCCTAAATTTCTTCACAGAATTTGCTGTTCCTTTGTACTTATGCAGCTTGTAGGGGAATGCTAATGCATTGGTGGTTTGAGTGGTCTTTTTTGTTGAGGGTTTTTTAACTACTTTGGTGTTTCAAAGAAAGGGGGTTTTAATTTCACTTTCCAAAACATTTTTTAATGTGGTTATCGTTTTTGCTTTTTTCTGCTGCTCTCCCCCTGCCCCTTCCCCAGTGAAGCAGAATGCAGTAATGTACATTTGCCTCTTACTTTGTTTCTTTAGGTGGATGGATGATAGCCTTGTGAATGACATTACTCCTAAGCTGCTGGGTGACAGACCTAATACTTACATATATACAAAAGCCTTAGCTGAATATATAGTACAACAAGAAAGTGCAAAATTAAACATAGCCATTATAAGGCCATCTATTGTTGGTGCTAGCTGGAAGGAGCCTTTTCCTGTAAGTCACTGAGTCTTCCCCTGACTGTCTTGCCTGTAGGACTGTAGTATGTATTGATAAGCCTTTCTATCTCTTTACTGTCATAGAAGAAAGTCTTTTAGACTCTGAAATTGTGGCTTGGTTACTTCTGGATGATAACTTTGATACAAAAAGCTCTCAAATATATTTTTCTCGTGTGAAATTTAGGGGTAAAGGGTAAATTACTTCTAATCATGGAACAATACACTTCTATCACAATGTTAATGGTATTTCACTCATTAAACAGCTTGACAGCTTTCTTCATGATTCTGCATAACTTCATCTGGTTTTCCCTCTTCAAGAGGCTTTGGTATGTCAGTAGCTGCAGAGGGTAACTAAGAGAACTGAAGACTGCAGGACATGAAGGTGTTTTGGCTCAACTTCTAGTCAAACCCTGCAAGCTTTGCAGAGGGTTGCATAAGTTGTGTGTTCTAAGCTATATTGATATCACATATGCAATATGCTCTCCCCTGTAGGGGAGGCTGGTATTGGAAGAGCCTCTTCAGTTCAAGACAATTATTCTCAAGCCATTAAAATCTATATAACTGACTTTATATATTACAAGTATGTGCAGTGTATGTATGTACAGAGTATGTCAAACCAGTAAGGATTTAGTATCTAAATACAGCAGTGCCTTCTGTTTGAAAAATGAAAAAGCCAGCAATAGCAAAACTGATTCTCTGTCTTGGGTGAGTTGCTAGACACTTGCCTAAAAATACCTGTAAACTTGAGTACATTTAGTATAATGTGAGCATTCATGCAGATGGTGTCCTGCAGTTTGTTTGCTAAGAAATAAACAAGCTAGCATGTTGCTTTGAAGGATCAGCAAATCTACAGGTGGATCTTGTCTGTGTTGTAGCAACTTGTTACATCATCAGATTTTGCCATGTGAGACCTTCAGTTAGACATGAGAATCTCTTTGTTGTCTTTATTCTCTTTTCCCTCCACCCTTTACACTTGTAGAAATCCTTCAGCTTTTCACTTGAAACTGCTGACTTTGGTACACTAACCAAATCCTTTCCCTCTCTGTTCATTATAGGGATGGATTGATAACTTCAATGGACCTAGTGGTCTTTTTATTGCTGTAAGTAATGAATGAACATAGATTTTTCTCTCTTTTTGGAAGGCAAGGTGTCAAGTGTTTTAATGGTGGATTTTCTGTCTGTTTTGGTTTATTCTTTAAGGCAGGAAAAGGAATTCTTCGAACAATGAGAGCTTCCAACAGTGCAGTAGCAGATCTTATTCCAGTAGATGTTGTTGTCAATGCGACACTGGCTGCAGCCTGGTATTCTGGAGTTAATAGGTATAACAGGTGACACTAAGGAATACTAAGTATTTTGAAATAATATTGTGTATTTTAGTAAAGCAGTCTTCTCTTAACTTCTAATCACTGCCCTGGTATTCCCCCAGAACAAAGGAATATAAGCTTATGCTCTTTATGCCTTATGCTAAAGCGGAAAACATGATCTACTGATACTGCTGTACAAGCTATGCCTAAAAATTCCTCCCTGTGTACTATAATCAGTGCACTCTACAATAATGTAGGTGATGCCTTTTCTGAAAGAAATGTGATAGTTAAGGAAGGAGAAAAATACTGTAAGATGATATAGAACACAAAAAATTCTAATAGGAGGCCAACAATTCTTGTTACATGTAAATGATGCTGTTGAGGGAAAGGCCTCTTTTTAAAATTTTGTTTGTCTCCAAACTTGCTTTTTTGTCTCTTCCCCTCAGACCAAGAAATGTTATGGTATACAACTGTACAACAGGTGGCACCAATCCTTTCCACTGGAGTGAAGTTGGTATGCTGTATTTTTTTCCACAAGCTTTAATAGAAAAAAAACGCCATACAAGGGCAAATAATAAAAGAACAGGCTATCACCAGTGGGGCATGCTGCATTTTTATTGTTGAAACAAGTATGGTGGCCATACCTCTCAATTTTGCAGTGTATTGTGCTTTATCTTTTGGTGTTCATTCTTTCCCCTTGCAGCAATATCAGTTTCATTTTGTTCTCATCCTGTTACATACTTGGAGGTTATGGGTTTTTGTGTTGATGCTGCCATAATAAGTAGTGTGCAGAGAAACATTGCTCAGAGGAGCAGTAGAGATGCTGAGTTTAATGCCAACCTTATGAAATGCATACAGATAAGTCTCCCACAATTAAAAATTTTGTACAACTGCATAGTTGAGAGGTATGGTAAGTTTTGCACTTGAACAGCTCTTTGTATTTAGCTGAAGTTAATTGTTGGTTGAGGTGGCTTTTTTAATCTTCAGATAATCTTCAACTGTTTATGTACAGGGAAAAGTAATCTTTAAGAAAGTATAGCCATTTATTTTTCAGCTCTTAGATATTCTGACTAGTACATAACCCACATGCCAAATGCTCTGTAATATTTTCATTCTAGCTGGTTGGCATGGTTAAAGCTGTTTATTAGCTTTCAGTTTTTCAGAAAAAAGAGTTCTTAAGATAGGATAATTATTGTTTTCTTTCAGTGAACTTCAATACTTGAATTCATTTTATCACTCTGTACTACTTTCTTTATGCTTCTTACTTGCTCTTGCCCATTTTATATGTATCTGTATCTAAACCTTATTGCTTCAGCCAAACTTGAAAAATTGCTGACTTCATTTATTTGACTTTCCAATTTGAATCAAGATGTTTAAATACTGCCTATCCACAAAAGCATAAAGTTATAAGAAATTATTAAAAGGAGAGGTGAATTTCAGCATGTCTTAAGAACTGCACATCTGTCATGTGCAGAGTTTTCAGGTGTCAGCATGAGTTTCACATGGAGTCCCATTCTACTATCCATATTTAAGCATGAAGAAAAAGGTGTTTAAAAATGTCCTTTGAAATGCACTTCAGATGCATGCAGAGTCCCTAGCCTGTTTTTAAATTGCTCTTCACACTAGATCAGAATAGCCTTCTTCATGAAATATAGATGACTGTTTAAATACATGCTGTATGTAAACAGAATTTGCAGTGAATTTTTGAAGCCAGCCTAAGGTAGAAAAGAGGGACAGAAAGAGAGAAGCTACAATAAAACATGATATTGAAGACACGGGCATAGAAGACCCTTTGATTATAATAAGAACCAGTTCAACAGTATGTTAGGTTTAAAGCTTACAACTTCATTGTAGTTTCTGTGGATCGTAGAAGAGTTAGGGGGATTATTTATATAACATACTGACATGAATATTGCACACTGTAATGTACTTGGAAACCCATTTAATTTTACATGGTAATTACCAAAGCTGTTACGTAACTTTTCTTTCTCAGAATACCATGTAATTTCTACTTTCAAGAGGAATCCTCTCGAACAGGCCTTCAGACGGCCCAATGTAAATCTAACTTCCAATCACCTTTTATATCATTACTGGATTGCTGTAAGCCATAAGGCCCCAGCATTCCTGTATGATATCTACCTCAGGATTACTGGAAGAAGCCCAAGGTAATGGTGACTAGCTCTGTCTTGTCTGTTCCTCTTACTTTTAAACATAGCTGTTCTTACACATGATGTCTATTGGTTGGTGATTTGTTTTGGTTTATCTGAATGCTTTGACTAAAACTCAGACTTTTTTCCCCTGCAAACAGGACCTTGAATTCAAAGTGACTTTGAATTTTACAGCGAAAATGAGGATGTTTTTGTTGGATAGTTTGGGGGTTTGAGTAGTCAAGGTAAACAGAATTGCAAGGTCTAGCAAGTAATGTTTGTTCTTGAATAATAAGTGTTTAAAATGTGTTGATGCTTATTTTTTCCTACAGAATACCATGTTAATTTGAACTTCAAGATAAATCCCTTAGAAGGTGCAGTAAGGCGCCCTAACCTTAGTCTTCAAACCAACCCTCTCTTGAATCTATATTGGGATGCAGTCTGCCATACAATACCTGCATTTTTCTGTGATCTTTTGCTCAGATTGACAGGTCATGAACCATGGTAAGAAGGACAGGGCTAAAAATATCTTGCTGGTAAGGTGGTGGAGACTTGTGAAGAAGACATGGCATGGGCACTATCAAGATTTACTAACTGTAAGCAGTAACAATCCAATGGCTGCTCTTTGAAGAGATTAATGACTGGCTCAACAATGCTGTCCAAGATGTCTCTCACATTGGATTCCTAGTCAGTCAGTCATTAAACTTGTAGGAAGTGGCTTACATTAAGATTGTTGTTGCTGTTACAAACTGAAAATGGAATGGCAGATGGAATTGATAATTGTGGGTTATTCCTGTAGATGATACAACTTGATTTAATCAGTTGGTTTGTATCATCTCAACGTTCCATTTGGTGTATAATATTCACGCTTGCATCTGGTTAACATCTTAAGTGGTTAAAGTGGCATAGCTCTGCTAAATAGGCTAAGGTAAATGTGGAAGGAATGTAAGTTGTCGCTTCAATTTGTTTCAGATTTGTCAAGCCATATGATCTTAACTCACTGCATATTTTATGTTTTCAAAACTATTTGTCTTCAGACTCTATAAAATCTCTACTGTGGTGACAGTGTATTAAAGCAAGTGAGTATTCATACATTGTCCTGTAGTCTAGACCTGTTGTACAAGGAGGGGAGAGTTCTGTAGCAATCTTGGCACTGAATCAGTAGGAGGAAGCTATGTAGGTGATTTGTAGGAGGTGATTTGTAGGAGGTATGTTAACTGCCTTGCATTCTTCTGTTTGAAGCCTACTCAGTACTGTAATACAGCAACTGTAGTGGCAGGAGGCTGTGCTTGATAGCAGTTTTTCCACATTGTAGAGGGATGTAAGCCCTTCAGATCAAAAGAAGGTATTGGATGTACAAGTTCCTGTCTTTCAGGCTGTTTTGCAATTTTAAGTTAATACAAATTTATAGAAATTCCCTGACAGATGTGTATACTTCATCACTCACTAAAACTATATGATTGCCAACCTGCTGTCTTCCAAATGGTTAGGAAGTAGTGCTGCCAGAGTCTTTTCAGTCTTTGAAAGGCATCTGGTCTTTTCAGTGTTTGACCAGTGGCAGTAAAACAAAGCTGTGAACTATAATTTTAATTATAATACTCTTAGTGGTTTTGAATTATAACACTGGGGATGTTGAATTGTGTTTTTGCTTTTCTTGGAGTTATTTGCTGGCCAAAGATAGAATTTAGAACTTTAGCCACTACAATTGGTAACATTATCTATTTCTAGCCTGTGAAGTCTTATGAGTATTCCTAATTAGTTTAATATAACAGTGGGTGGGTAAGTTTTCTGTCGTACACAGGATTTCCGAATTGGAGGAATGATGGGGGATTCAACTGAAACAAGCTGCTGTTCAGTCACTAAGGTTACTTTCAAAAGAAAAGCTTTCAAGTCTGATGCCCAGCTTTTAGTATGTGTTGCCTTTTTAAGTATTTAAAAAAAAAAAAGGAAACATGCAATAGGAGCACTAGAAACAAATGTACTGATGTGAGCAAGACATGAAGTGTTAAATCCTAATGGACTTTCTGTTTAATGCTAGAAGACATTTGAGACAGATCTTTACTCTTCCACCACTTTATGGCTTGAAGTACTTTGAAAGCTGCTTTAACTGATATGCAGGACACTAGGTGTGGTGGTTGTGGTCATTCTGTCAACTGGAAAGAAAAGTTTTAATTGCCAGGTAGCATGCAAGCCTTGGAAACATTGAAGGTTTGTAATATAATGCTGTTGTGAGGGAAGAAAAGCTGTCTTAACCTAAACTGGGACCTTTTTCACCATGATTTAATAGAAAAACTTGAGCAGCATAGTAAAAATGTAGTAATATTGACACACAAGCATTCAAATGCAGTGCTAATTTGGTTTCATGTGGTCAATAGTCTGCCCTTTTTGTGCTGACACTGGATACACTTCTGAGGTTTTTGTGTGCAATGTAGGAAAAACTCACAGGCAATGAAATTACTATGTTAGTTGGGCTGCATTTTTGTCATACTCTCAGGTTATTGTACTGCTACTGAAGGAGATTTTTTTTTTTGTTTTAACAAGTGGAAGAAATAGATCAGGCCTCTGATCTTCCAGAATTAAATGGTTATGTTTGCAATGAAAAATGTTCCTGTTCAGGTTGGTCATTTTGGGTTTTTTTGGGTGTGTTTTTTTGAACTTGCCTGTTGAAATCTTTCTGCAGTACAAAATCGTTCCTTTGCACTTCACTTGTGGAAGCAATGTTTTTTAGCATGATGGAATCTATTTTGCTGGTTTTGCATTTAGATGAAAATTCTTGAATTTAACAATTTAGTGATAGTATTGACAGTTAAAGGAAGGAAGAAATAACACTTCTTCCAGATTTTATAGAAAACGCATACAAGAAGGATTGGCATAATAAAGATTTAGTATTTCATAGTAAAAACTTAAAGACTCTTAGCATCACACAATTAGATAAATGGTGGTATAATCCTTAGCATCCAAATTTAAAGATGTCAGTAGCTTGCCTTGTATGCATAGTTGTTTAACAAAACTTACTAATTGCCTAATTTTAAGGCACAGTCCTCTCTTGCAAATATGCATAGTGCTTAGCACAACTGTTTTCCATGTAAAAACAAGGCAGTATATTTGAAATCTTAGAGCCTTTAAAACTATACATCTGAGAGGTCTTTCCAATTGCTCTGGAAGGACAGAATGTGGCATGAAATATTTGAGGTTCTAATTCAGGGATTTTGCCAGTAAGTAACTTTTTGTAACTGCTTCTTGGAAAGTTAAAGGGGGAAGGTATGGTTGATATATGTAGGGACGTGTAAAGGACATAATTTCATATCTCTCACTTAAATTCAAGGCTTCTTAAAACTTAACATGAAGCACCTTACATGTTTCTGATTTGTAAGGCAGTAACAGAATAAAGATTAAAATACGTGTTTTCCTCTTGAAAGCACGTTTAAGTTGTGCACATCAAGGGACCATAGAGCTGCTGGAAATAAGAGAATTCCAGTAGTATGTCTTGCACTTCAAAATTTACAGCCAAATGGAAACCTGAAAAAATACAATTCTGAAAGCTTGTTTTATATATTTTAGAGGAATCTCTTTTTGCTTGTTTAAGAAAAATGGGAGCTATCTCTAATGCTTATGCAGAGACTGTCAGACGGACAGCCTGTAGCTCCACTGAAGATCAGGCTGTATTTAACATCAGAAATGATTTTTAGCTTGGAGACAAGGTTGTGTATAAGACTCCTTCAAAATGCAGTCATAGACTTAAGCCAGGTCATTTTCAGTTGTATGGAAACATGCCTGCCTAACTTATGGATAATGAATTAACTGTTGCTTCAAACTTCTAACTCCTGTGATATTCTTCAACTGTTGTAATTAATGTTAATGGCAGTCAGAGGTGTCCAGTAGAGGCAAAATTCTACCTAGCATCTAGATTGGAACTCCTGCATACTGTCACACTGATTTACTGCTGCTAAAGTTCAGATCTTTGTGATGATCAGCAGGTCTGACTTCTCTGTCTTCAGTTTAAGAAGGTGTGAAACAATACTTCATGTTCCGCTGACTGGTTATATATGGCTTTGATATTTGACTTGTGTCTAATGGCTATCTCTGGAACAACCCTTGAAGTGTGTATTTCAAAACTTCAGGTTCAGAAGTAGTTCTATTACATGTATTCATGTTCTCTTTTCAGTCATGTGGGTATTCTTATTTGTAGGAGAAATATGGTGCCATTCAAAAAAAGCCTAGTCTGCCAGAGATACACAAATGTCCACTAAATGATGCTTATTGCTGACATTTCTGAATAAGAAACTATCATCATACTACTTTCTTCTCAAAAGTGTAGTTTCATGTTGATTTCATGCAGACTGACAAGCTGTAGCCAAGAAGTTGGTCCTTTTTTGCCAGCTTTGTAATTGACCTAGCAGTTGAAAGTGGAGATACTTGATTCTTTTAGCTGATACATGATAAACCCTACAAAGAATCAGTAATTTTCCGTTGACAAATTGTATCAGCTGGTTCTGTGGCTGGCCACTCACTAAATCCAGTTTGAGTTGGGAAGAGGGAATAGTCTGTAGCTGAGAGAGGACTCTTTTAACCACTTGACTTTTATTTTTTAAATCAGCTTAGCTTTGTTTTAAAGCCATATCTTTAAGCAGAGACAGCAAGACTCCCAGCAGAGATTAGTCTTTACATTAGTTTAAAGTTAGTTTCTTTTGTTTACAGCAGACCCACCTCTTCAAAAAGCACTTAGCCACCATATCCTGCTTGGCACTGTTTTTAGCCAGGCTATTTTGCTGAGATATCTTTCTGGTTTATCTGATCAGTGAGACCTTTGCTTTCCAAGTGTTGAGTTCTTTTATGATTTTCTCTTTTAATTAATATGCCTTTTTTTTTAATGCTCACTTTAGTATTGTTAGCACAAGATGCATACTCTGTATTTTTAATTAGTTTTGAATCAGAGGTTCAACTCAGCTCCTGCTGTTGTTGTCTTGCCCAGCTGGTGAAACTTTAAACAGGTGTTTGAAAGATCTGCTAAAAAAATCAGCTGGTAGCCTAAAACTTGGATACAATTCTAAATTACTCTGTAGATTGTTTCCTAAGATGTTTAAGGAAAAATATTTCTGCTTTTTCATGCTTTGGAGATGGTCTGCTTTTTCACTGGTCTCTGCAATTTGTGTTGTTCCATTTCATGAGAAGAAAAAGGCAATTCTGTTATTTCCTTAGATACAGAGATCTTAGCTGTTAGTGACAGTATGGGACACTAGTGTGATGTAGAATACTTTCTTTAGATGAGTTTCTGGGGCAATATGCACTTCTACAAGTATGAATACATCAAGGCAGATTTCAGAGAAAAAAAATCAGTGGGTTTTATTGCTTTTATGAACATTACTGAACAAAACTTATCTTCAGAAAGCCATTTCCTGCTAGTGCTGGGTTGTTCTGCTTTCATTGACTATCCCTACCCCTTTATCCCCCTGTGATTGTAATGATCAATGTATCCTGCTATAAGGATCAAATTGGAAGCAGTTCTGTGAGGTGGAAATACTTTTAACACCCAAAGCACAAGTTTGATAGCAATAGGTTATGTAGTACTAGTTAGTATTTATTGAGTGACTATAGCACTGTAACACTTGAAATAATTTTCTTGACATAAATGTGGCAGCTTTGTCTGAGTGACTGGATGACTCGCATTGAGTCCACTTCAGATAACTGATCAAAGAGAAACTTGCCCAAATTGATCCTTATAACATAATTTCTCTGTACTCCCAAGTGATGGTTTTGTAGAGTTGCTTCCTTTGTATAACGAGGGATGATGGAAAGCATATTTTGAAGTAGCACAGAAATGTTCACTTAACTAGCAGGATCTGCTATGGTCTGTCTATGCTCTTAAAGGTTTTCCTGCCCTTTGCTGGAGAAACAGTAAGCTAAAGGCATATTTCTGGTCATTTTGAGTTTTGATCTGTTAATGACCATAATAAGCCAGTTTTGTTTTGTTACAGAGATCTGGTCATGCACAACTATCAGGGAAATTTGCTGCCTTGCTTAAAGCTGTCATGTGCATGTGTTCTGCACTGTGCAATTTGACTTAGTGAGTCACATTGTTCAGTACAGCTAGATGTTCTAGTATGTTGAGAAGTGTTCTGTCTGTGTCCTAAACTAAGAGTTACCAACAAAAGACAGCACTTTACCATCTCTACTTTATTTAAGGGAAGAAATTTACTGTTGCATTGGAAAGTAGGATTTGGAAAAAAGGATTGTGCTATAATTTCTGAATCTGTATGAAGATTGGATAGCCAAAGTGCAACTCAATAATAAGCAGAAATATGCTATTCACTTCATATAACACGCTTTGGGTAAAGAGCAATGTGGGATATGTTAACTTAGAGGTGTGGGATTGAAGGGTAAGAAATGTCTTGTTCTTTTTTGAACTAACCTTTACCACTGTAACCTGTGCATTCCATTTCTTGGACTGTAGGATGATGAAAACAATAACACGTCTTCATAAGGCCATGATGTTATTAGAATACTTTACAAGCAATTCTTGGATCTGGAATACTGAAAATATGACTATGCTAATGAACCAACTAAACCCTGAAGATAAAAAGGCAAGTAGCTGTGTGATCTGGGCAGGGAGATGGAAAGTGAAATATGAGCTCATTTATTTTAGACTTTATTGACGGATGAGCTGGTAATGCTGTGTACTGTAATGAGGAGTTCACCCTACTACTAGCTTTGTGCTGGAGATTGATGTCACATCCTTTCATTTGTGTCAGGGCTGTGTTACAAGCTAGATCAGGCATGTGATCAGAAATGAGGAAAGGCAGAACCCCCTTAAAGGAGACCTGGTATAAATAATGACTGTCTTTTCAGTGTCCTGATTATGTATTCTGGTATTACCCATACACCAATGAAGTGGCCAACCTGTTGTTATGATTTTACCTACGTTATGAAGAAGCTATTTAAATCTTGCCATGCAAACTCAAACCCTGGATATGGCTAGCTGATAACTTGCCAGTACTAGAAGCCCATTTAGCATGCATGTATTTTGTATCATGACTAAAACTACATGTTGACTTCTACTTGGAAGCAGTGCCAAATTAAAAGGCTCACTGTGAGGAATTGTTTTCAGAGCTGTGCTGGATTTCTTTTCGTCATGCACACCTGCCATGCTACTGAGAAGTTTTATTTGGAAGTATGGACTTGGAGACAGTGTATATACAACAACTTTTAAAGAAAATCAATACATCAGTGAAAAAATTGAGTTGTGAATTTAGTGTAGTAATTTGCTCTCCTGAGGAAGAAACTGACAAGGCTCTTTTTAAAATGTACAACTATAAGCAAATCTAAAGAAACCCTCTGCATATATCAAACAGTGAGCTTGGCACACAGCAGTGTTTACAGCATATTGGAATTCTTTTGTTGCTTAAAAGGAAAAAAATATTAGTTTGTTATTACATTTGAGTGGAACTCCTTGCAGATGTGAAATGGGAAAGCAGTGTACTTGGTAGTGGAGGGAAGAGCATTGCCACTGAGGTGGAAAAATAAGGCATGAAATAGTTAAAATTCGATGGTTTAAGAAGCCGGTGGTTGAGTCAGAAATGAGATCTAAATTATCCCTTATCAAGGCACTTATTCTTTTCCTTTTAAATTACTGTATATAGCAGGTGAATTTTTAGGTAACTGACTGAAAGCTTACTTTATACAGCACTTTAACTTTGATGTTCGACAACTGCACTGGGCAGAATACATGGAAAATTACTGTATGGGAACGAAGATATATGTGCTAAATGAAGAAATGTCTGGTCTTCCTGCGGCTCGCAAACACTTGAATAAGTATGTACATTTTACTTCTGTATTTTCTTATCCTTCTCAGGTTCTGCTATTCCATGTTAGGACCTAATTGTTCTTTATAGATCCTCCAGAATTCTCTTCCGGTCCAGTAGTCTGATGTGTTTTTGCAATTTATGTCCTTTTCCTTGTTCTGTTTGTTGTTCTTGAGTTGCTTTCAGTATTAATAGCTACAGTGTTTGTCTGGGATTGTGGTTGTAACTCTGATCACTAGTGTATACTCTAATGCAGGTTTCTGATTTTGCCCAACTATCTTTTGGAAAGTTAAAAAGGCACAGAGTGACACAAGGTCAGAATGGCTTGTTCAGTTGAGAAGCTTTAATAAAACAATAGTTGATTCTTCTGGGAATGTTACTTCTGATGTGGGTGAGTAAAGAAGCATGGACTCTCCAACTCAGAGCAGGAATCTTTGATATTGGTGCTCTAAGATTTCTCTTAGCCCTGTGGTTTAAGTCCTCCAATTTGAATGCATTGTTCATTATGCCAGAATTTCACTGACATAATTGTCTGCCTTTTGCTTGATTCATACAGTTGTAGACTTTCTGTCTCTTTAAAAAGTGAAATAACAGATTAATCTTGTCTGCAGTACTATTTCATATCTGCTATCCTGATAGCATAAAGAGAAGTGGTCTAGCTCATCACTTGTGCTAGTCTTCTAAAGGCAAGGATATGCAGTTGTGTAGTGGATTGGCACGGTATGTTGAAATTTCAGATACACTTTTGAAAGATGTTTTTTGATTAATGGCAGAGAGAGCTGTCATTAGAGATAGCTCTAGAGGAGTCCACTTCTGATTGTTCTTTTAAAGTTTGCTGCTAAACAAAATGCACTGGAGTTATCATACATTTGCTGTTCTTTGTACAAAGGATTGTGAGAAACAGTCTTGTATTTGGACAGCATCTAGTTGCCCCTAGCTCTCAACTAGTTAAGTGCATTCCTTTAGAAGAATATACTGCAAAGGGGCTTTGATTCTAGCATATGTTTACTCTGATGTATTAAATTTGTCTCTTCTATTACCATCTAGCTCTTAACTAAATCTGAACTTGGGGAGTCCACTGCTTCAGTGTTAACAGGATGTAGCAGCCTAGGGGACCTGGCTTCTTGAGAAAACTACTGAGTAAAAGTTTCCATCTTCACATGTGATAAGATCTCCAAAAGTCACAGTTGGCCTAAAAGGACCCTTAGTTTCTCTTAATCTTACACTCATTCCTGCTCAGGGAGTATTTTAAAAAATGCAATAAATACTGGATTCCATAGCTATGATGGATTGCTGGGTGGTGGTTGCTGTTGCTTTTTTTGTTGGCTGGTTTGACTCTCTTTTTTTTGTTAGCTGCAATTTGAGTTATTTCTACATATGTATGGTTTTAAATATGGGGAGGGGAGTTTATAGTGTTAAATATTTCCTTATTTTTGAAGTAGATGGCAGCCTTCAACAGGTAAGTTGCTCAGTGTGTGTGACCTTGCCTTGAAGAGGTTTTTATTAAGCAACTACAAAACAGAAGTACAGCTTCAGGGTTGGCTCTGTTCCTTAGTTTTGAAGTGTTGCAGTGAACTACGGAAAAACCCTCCCTGTTTGGTCGTTCACTGAAATTCCACTTCATACCACTCATGGACTACCTGGAGATGAATAGATAAACCAGTGGAACACTACAATAGAAGTTAATTTTCAGATTGTTCTTTTTTCCTACAAATCCTGATGTGTTGGCTTCTAACAATTCCTTTTCCCCCCACCAGGTTAAGGAATATACGCTATGGCTTCAATACAATTCTTGTGATCCTGATCTGGCGTGTCTTCATTGCAAGATCCCAAATGGCAAGAAATATCTGGTACTTTGTGGTTAGTCTGTGTTACAAGTTCCTCTCCTACTTCAGAGCCTCCAGTACTATGAGATACTGAAGAAGAGAATTTAGCATTAGGACATCTATGCATATGGTGGTCTAACTGCACAAAGCCTGTAACATGTAGTCATCTCACATTTTGTAAAAGCATAATTTCATCTTCAATTGGAGTGCAAATTCTATGGTATGGTATGTGTAATGTTAGTTGTGTATCTTCCTGGAAACAGAGAAAATAAAATGGCCGAGTGCCAGGTTGAATTGGCATTAGACAAGCATTTAAATCACTTTAACTCTTTGACCTGGGGAAAACATTTTAGACCACTGACCAGCATAACTGTGCAATTTGGAACATGTTTGATTGAAATCTGCCTTAACATGAGGTGTGGTGTTTTGTTTTTTTCTTTCCCCTTCTAAGTTTTACTCCACATTGAGCAAGAGAAATATTGACTTGGTAGTTGCTGTAGACATATCGATTTGAAATTCTAAATTACAAAGGGTTTTACAAGTAGCAAAAGTGTATGAACGATGGTGGATCTCCTGAAAATTTTTTGAGGACTTGTGTAATTTGTCTTTACTTTTTGCCACTTCTTCCTTTCTCGAAGTAGAGATGCAACAGTGGTGCCTACTTTGACTTATAAGTGGAAAAAACCCCAAACAACCAACAAACCCAACCTTCCTTAATTACTGAAAAGCCTTTTGTCCAATGCGGTCTTCAGAATGCATTTAATGATTCAGTTCTGTGCTTGAAACTGGCTATGTTCTTATCAGCACAAACAATTTGCTTCTCTGAAAGCAGAGTTGGTCTTGTTATTGAGTAAATAAAAGGAAATTTCACTAACTCTGAGGGATGGCAAAAATAAAATCATTGACCACCCTCTGTTTTTTAATTATTGGGAATGCAGAGCTAGCATTTGGTTGTTACACTTCTGACTTCAAAAGGTAAAGGCATTTGGAAGAAACTTATTATGCTTAGTTGCTATTTGGGTTACTGTTAGTCCTAGTTGGACAAACTGTAGGCTTTCATTAGGAGATATACAGGGTTTTAAATTCTAAGCAATGTTAGCAAATACTTCATGGTAACTTTTTTTTAATCTCTGAGCTATGAAGTTTGGTGCATGGACAATTCCGGTGTGCAAGCACATGCTATCTCTGCCCCAGGGAGATCTCTCATTTCACTGGGCAAGCAGAACAAGACACACCTTGCTTCAGAATGGAAGTATGTTCACAATTCTCTGTTTCATAACTTTAAGTTACTAGGTTTAAAGCTGAAGGTATTTTTTCTGCATGTTGCTCCTGTTTCAATAGAGAAAACATTTGTAGAAGTAGCGAGTTGTAAGAAGAGATTGAATCCTTGTTGAAGGCAATACATGAAGATCCCTTTAAACTTTGGTTGCACAGAACTCTGAGAACACTGTTCCTCTAGTTGATGCACTGACTGGCACCCTTGCCCAGTGTTTGTTTATTAGAATCAGTTTATACTGAAGAGTATGTGCTTGGAAAGGCAAAGAATTACTTAGTTACATGAGAGAGACATTATACTTGCCCTCAATAGTTTGGTGTGGTTTTTTTATTTTATTTTGTTGGTTAGTTTGGTGGGTTTTTTTTAAATTTCCATTTGAATTAAATATGTAAAGAACTTATTTTGCTATTCTTATGAAAACTCTTACTTTAAAGAGAACACCTTTCATGCTGGTGTATCTCATTTTGAAAAGAGAATGGCTTCCTTGTTGAAGCTAAATATTCTGTAGTAAGTAGATAAACTGTAATTTCTTTTTAAAGTGACCTGTGTATATATAAAGCTAGTGATGAAAAGCCTAAATGGTCTAGGACCACACCTTGTGTGAGAGACCTCAGACTGTGGCTGAAAATAAATTATGGCTTCTGGGATTGAAGATGTTACACTTTTAACAAATACTTTAGGTGTATTACATTTTTAGTTGCCTCCGTAAGTGTCTTACCAGACCTGAAAGTATGCTTAAGCATTCCTGCGTTGTAGACTTTCTCAGAGGTGCCTACTATCCAATGATGCCCCTTGTTCCATGTTGGTATGTGGTTGAAGTTTGGGAAAGATAAGTAACATCATATTCTGCAAATGATTCTGTGAAGCAATTCAGTTAGGAATTTTGGTCATTTGTAACTATTATACACGTTACTTTTAATGTTGATTTGTTAATGCTGGTAATGATGCCAACAAATGGATTATTTCTGATCTAAAACACTGCTTAGAAGAAAAGGATTCCATTAAATAAACTAAGGATATTCAACCTCTACTCTTTAAACATTTGCCAATTTAGAAACCCCATTTTTTCCCCCCCTCTTTGGAGAATGGTTCTGTGCACTATTGCTATCTTACACAAATTCATCAGTCATCCTATTTAATTGACAATGAATGCAGTGTTACACTTGTTTTGTCACTTCCTGTGGTCAGTGAAATTCTATCAAACAGCTGGGTTTTTTGGTATCAACCTTGTTTTCTTACGGTTCTTCAGACAAGTGTTTGCACATGTTGGTCAAAACCATACTGCAACTATATTTTGATAAAGTAAGCTAGACTTACTGCGCTGACTAATTACAGGAGGCATTCCAGTTGGTTAATTAGGAAAAGCAGTCTGAAACATCACCACTTAAGAGTTACTGGTATTTAAATTTGGGACCAGGATAAAAAAAAAATAATCCTTTTTCCTGTAATGTTTTTCTCTGCTATAGGAACTGATGTTTGGAAACAAATGCTAAATCTGTGAGCTTTTATAAGACAAACTTATTAAGAAATATTGGGTGCCTTTGTTTGTAAACCAAAAATAAACAAATCCCTTGAAAGTGTTGTCACAGTGTTGATTGTATTTTTGCATGGGGTTTTTGGTCTAGTTTGTGGAAAGTAACTGGCTATTGTAAGTGTTACCTTGAGATATGTGAACGTGTTCTTTGTGAGAAACTTTGAAAACTTAAGCTAATGATTAACTGCATTTTGAAAATCAAAATGAGCCTTCACAATCACAAAACAAAGCAACAAAGGAGACCTCTGCAGTCTGAACCTTCATGGGGTGATAGCAAAAACATGTGGTGAGGTATACTTGATCACGCTGACTTTCTTGTACATCCACTTGTTTTCTTCTGCTGTTATTGCCTCTTCTTTAGTAGTATTAGTTTCAAATGTACTTAAACTGTATGAAAAAGCATCTATCTACAAGAGTGCTGTGGTTTTGCAGTATTTGGATTAGCTGCAGTCACTTGCAATTCCTTCAAATGTTATGTGTAGCATCTGCCTTTGGGGATGATGGAGGGAAAGGTAGCATTAAGATAGTGTATCACTATAATGGCTTGGGTTGTTTTTTTGTTTGGTTGGCTTTTTTGGGGGGGAAGGTGTTGGGGGTTGGGTTTTTTTAAGGGTGGGGCTTGGGAGTTTTGGGGAGGGGCAGGTTCTTTCTTTTTTTAAACTTTAATTTCTTGGAATCCTCAAATTCCATGGATTCCCTCTCTTATTAGAGCACAGTTCTTGAGATCTTGCAAGGTGTGATTCGGGGTCTGCCAGCTTTAAAGCATAACCTTTGACTAAAACTGCCAAATGTTTTTTTTGTGGGTCTTCCCAGATGATTCAAAATTGGAAGCAAAGAACAAAAAGGGTCATAGTACAGTATTACGTTGTATTCTGTTTAAAAACAACAGGCTTTATGGAGTAAACTTGAATCAGAGAAGTACCCTGCACAAAGCTAGGAAGTATAACATTTAATATTATTTTTACAACTGCTGAGCAGACCTTAAAACAGAAATGATGAAAAAGTCACCAGAGAATGGCTACTCTGGACAAATGTAAGTGAACTGCTTTAAAATGTGTTCTTGCTGACTGTCGATCATTTTGTGCTGAAGTATGTGCATTTTGTTTTGCCTAGCCTGATGACATTCACTCTGTGTGAGTAAATCTCTAGAAGCTGTAAAAATATTTATAGTGGAACTGTCTTTTTTTTTTTAATAAGTGCTGTATGATCATAAATTTGGAAGGCAAGTTTGACAAGTGTCATTAATCACCATAAATTGTAGGATTTTGTGCTCTTTCCTGTGTATTCTTCAGAGCTTCTTCAGATCAGATATCTCTGTCCTCATTTGTGACTGCAAGTTAAAGGTTACTTAACCAAACTGAGCTGCTTCTCTGCTATCTTGGAACTAAATTTAACCCTGTGTCCACTTTCAAGATATTTATAACCACTTTCCTCCTTAATGTTACTTCAGTACTTTTCCTTAGTGCAGAGCGGACATTCACTTTGGCTTTTCCCGGCTCTGCAATAAATACAACTCTCTGGTAATTAGTAGTTATTCAACTGTCTTTTCTAGAATATGGAACAGTGACAGCTGTGAGCAGCTTTTATTCTTACTGTGAGATGCAGGAGAAATTGTGACTAATGGGTGAAAGCAAAATTACCAACACGGTAATGCACTGAATAAAAGTGGAATGCTTAGAGCCAGGGGCTTCAGGTAGGGTGAATGGGACATTTTTACTCTTTGCCTCACATATATCCATTAACTGCAAGTATAGTGATTTTTACCAGAACCCCTTATTCTAACAATTTTAGCCATTTTAACAGTGTGCCTTTCAGAAGGTGGCTCCAGAATTACCAAGTGTTTCTGAAAAATTGATAGTCTGCCATGTAGCACAAGCAAGGCCTCTCTTTCTTCTGTGAGTATATGAAAAACCTTAAGTCTGAACTTGCCACACAATTCTTTGGAATTAAAAATTTAAACCCAGTGCTTGGTTAAAATTTTCAGAGATGTAGAATGAACATTAAATCTAAATTGCCCTTGTCTCATACAGGTATTTTAATAGATTTTTCTGCTACAACCTCTGTGCATGTGCTGTCCCTGTTATAGGAAGCAATCCAGCCTTCTACCAGGAGTGTCAGAAAGTAGCTGTCATATTCCTGTTTTAATCCAAAACCCACTTAAGATGAAATAGATTAATTTTTGTGTCATGTCAGCCTCAATCCAGATTCAAGACAGCATCATGTAGTTGAATACTTTTTTACCCTTATGAAACTCAACAGCTCTTCCTTTCTCCATTCATGATGAAATTATCCAGAACTATATGTCTAGGGACACAAATGGTAACACTTACTGTTTTAGGCACTTGGATAAAATTCAAGGATCTGAAGTTAGGAGACTTGATTTCCTTTTTTGTACTGCTTTCTCAGCAGGATTCAGAATTGTTAGGCAAATGATTCAAAAAGCAAGGACTTCACGAAAGCAGTTACATTGTGGAGTGGAGAAAGACCTGTGAAAAAAAGCTAAACTATGGGAAAAGGCTGAAACAATTGAAGGGCTTTTCATTCTTCTACAATAGGAGATCGACTGCTGTAATGTGCAGTAGGTTACTTAGTGAGCAGAACAAGTCTCACTAATTTTCAATCCACGTATGTAGTTTTAAGCCACAACTAATCTTTCCTTGTCAGTGACACCTATGGTTTTCCTCTTAAATATTTGATTCGGAAAGAAAAACATACAAGGTAACTTCCACTCTTTGTGACTAATTTAAAACCAGGTCTATCCATTTTTAATAGGAATGTGCTGCACTTATCCTAGTAAGGCACCTCCTGGAGTGATCTGCTTCTGTGCTTATTTCTGCATTTCAGAGCCTATAGGTGCTTCTAATTAGAACTTGAACTTTCCTGAGCAAAAAATGCCAAGACCAGAGAGCAAGGGAAAAAAAATCAGCCAGGCACATGTTTCTTTGTTTTGGGATTCAGTACAGACTTGTCACTTAAGACACTCTGCTGGAGACTGGGGTTTTGAGCTCCTTGTTTATTTTCTGTTGATGTCAGGAGTTCTTACCCTGAGTGGCAGCAGTGATCGCTACAGCTGACATAGAAACTGGATGAGGAATCTCAAAACAGATGCTCCCTTCACTCATGATAGCTTTACAGATGCTTGGCATGCAGGCTTAGTAATTAACCTTTTTATGTCACACATCTTCTAGGCTAAGTTGGCTGTGTGGTGACATGGTTAAGACAGCTTTCCTGGAAGGGCCATCTCTTCAGGCACTTAAAAAAAAAGGCTTGAGAGAGCTCCTGGTAAGTGGAAAGCATACTTAAAGCAATAGCCTTTCTAAATCCTGAGGTACTGTTGGCAACACATCAGAATGCTTTTTTTGCATAGACAGCTATTAAAACATGAGAAGTGAAGGTGATGGCTACCATCTTGATGAATTACTATAATCTTTAAAGCATGAAATCAGCTTACAGGTCATGCTTCTCTTAATTCTTCTCCCCACCAATGAAACATTGGTTGGCTCCTATTTTAAGATCGTGTTCTTAGAAGCTCAGTTGGGAGAGTTTGGAACAGGCAATTATTAGCATGTGGTGCTGCAGAAAGAAACCAGGTGTTACACAGTAACTGCTTGGGACTTCAGGGTAGGAGGACAAGCTTACTGAGGCCTCAGGTGATGCTAAAAAAATGGGCAGCCACTACTTGGAACTGAGAGCACCTGTGTTAAGCTTCCTGCCCGGTTGGTCTCCAGTTCTTCTTGTGGGATTTTCATGGTTGATTGCTGCTGCATTTTCTCAATTACTCTTCTGGAAGCTTTTGCTTGTTCTCTTCCTCAGCAGCAGTTTCACAAGATTCCTTGGGAAATGGGTCAAAGATGGAGAGGGACACTGATTTCAGGTAAGAGAAAAGCAGAGATGACCAGTTTCTGTAAAGATAACAGAAAAGGCTGAGAGGTTCCTTTGAATATTGGCTTGTTTGAACTGACCCACTGTGAACTTGCTGCTCTACCTATTCATCCTTTCTGCATCATCCACATGCCCCTTCGTGCTGAGTTGTGAACACTTGTTTCCAGAGGCATTGCTTGCTTTCCCCACTTCACTGCCTTTTTAATTAAAGCAGTTGTCCTCAACTGCAGGCCTTTTGCACATGTTCGTTTGATCACAGGCAGCAGGGTTTTTCTATCAAAGCATATATGGTGTGTTAGCAGGTGTTCAAATATGTTTCAGAGCTTCTGGGTTTTGTAGAACTTCTTGACTGCCCTACTAAATACATGGCAAATAACTTCCTTTGTGTAATGCCTTGGCTTCTCAATACTCAGTATCCTTAGCCTGTGTAAATTGAGGGGCCATTGCATATTCCTAGACATGGTTCACCAGGAAGACATCAAAGTAGTTTCATGTGCATGTAGCCAGGACTCCAGACCTGTAAGGTTTATTATTTAATAAAAGGAAAACTATGTAAAAATGTGCAAAGTGGAAAAACTTTGAGGGTTTTACCTTTTCCATCCAGCCTTCTGCAATACTATGCAGTCTACTAATTGCTGGATTTAATGGGACTTGTCAAACTACTTATACAGTACAAATGGCTTCTATTGTCCAGCCTTCAGGTGACTGCTGCTTTTGTGTTCTCTGGAAACATTGTTTGACAGAATTGTATTTAGAACATGTATGTCCCTAGCAGATTTGAATCCTCATGTTTCCTTAAAGTATTACTCAACTGTATTAATGGCATACACAGTAATTTGCAAGAATTGTGTAATTTGAAAAAAAATCAAATGTTTAATATATGCATGTCTCCAATCTCCATAAATATACCTATGCATAAAGAGCAATATATATTGCTAGTGTTTCCTCTTCTGTTTTCATTCATGGCTTCTGATTCGCTCTTTTATCTGTGGCACTTTTGGAGCTAAAGCAGGAAACACTTAACCATTACTATTATCAAAGCATAACTGCTTTATGAGAAGGCTAGATACAGAATGCTGGTGCTAACTTGTGCTATCTGTTGAGAGTTTGGCTTATCTCCTTAAGTCCTTTTGCTGTGTTGATGCCATGGTCTTCATGCTTGGCTGTATGAAAGAACACTGTTTGAGGAGAAGACCCAAAGCACTATTTGAAATTCTTTGGGGCTGATGACTGATGCTGTGCTGTAGAATTAAATATTCTTAAGCTTATATCCACAGATGGAGCTTCTACAGGAGGCTTTTGAAGTATTCACCACTGATAGATGCTGAAGGGCTAACAGGTTTGACAAGCTTATGATTCACCAGGGTGCCCCAGAACTGAAGTGGTAGAGCATGAATTGTCACCACTGTCTTGATGCAGATGTGGAAGATGAGAAGCAGCATTTAATTCTTAGTGCAGAAATTACTTCTTGAGACTTGTTTCAAGCCTTCTGGCCTGCTACCTCTGGAAAACAAAAAGTACATGTGCATAGGAGAAATGTCAAAATGGTAGGAAAAAAATCAAATTTTGTACAGGTAGATTAAATAAAACTTGTGTATCTTACACTAGCCTTTGTACTTGTCTGAAAGAGAAGTAGGAAATGAGAGTTAAAAGGGAAAGTGGATGATGAATCACTGCTCTTAACAATATTTCTACTGTTGTGCTTTTCTTTGGTGGTTAAAAATGAAAGATTGAAATTCTACCCCAAACATCAGCATTGCCAAATAAAAATCAGGCTCCCTAAATGACATGACTTGCTGATTTTGTGTATACCCTACAAGCACGTGTGTATGTGTACACATGTGCATGGCTTTTTGTAGCAGAAGCTTAAATGCTTACAGTGCAATGTGCACAAGAGGACTGCAAGGTTTATCATTTCCATTCTGTCATTACATGTATGGAGCCTTCTATTTTCAACTTGTTAGCTACCTCACATAAAGAGGCTTCTGTATGTGGTGTTAAGCTCTGTTCTAGAACAATAGGGGTTTTAATAGAAAGGATTTCCTAAAGACACTGACAAACTTCTAACTGCATAGTGTTTGCCTGCATACTCTTTGCAACTAGGAAGCAAACATGCAGAGAGATGGTATCACTCTTAATGCTCTCTACATGCTTGAGCAGGTAGGAATGAATTGAAAAGCTCAAGAAGTGGGGCAAGTTCAGTTGCATTCCATGAAAGGCACTTTCCTCCTGCAGTAGTGAAAACAGCCTAGAAACTTGCAGCTGCATGCATTTTATTTGAAAACAAACAAATCCCTTCTTCCCCCCGCCCCCTATAGTTTTACTTTTTCTGCTACTTTGTGCTAAAAGCTCTAGAACATGGCTCCTACAAAATTGTATACACAGGCAGTGTATTATTAAGTGCTGACAGACATTGCTAATGATGTTACAGGTGCTGCTCCTTCCAGGAGCTGTGGACTGACAATTCATTTGAACAGAGCGCAGACCAGGAGAGGAGGGTTTGCAACGGGGATCATACAATGGACTGTTGTTACACACAGACTGTCAGGTAAGCAGTGATAAACAGAAAGGGGAGTCCAGTGCCCCTCCACATTTCGTGTTTGGACTAATTGGTCAGGGGTGTGAAGAGGGCAGTTTGCCTTCAGCTGGTGAATGAACGGCAGTTGATTCCACAGCAGCTCTCCCCGGAACCGTTAGAGGACAAGTGGAGTCCCTGACTCTTGTCTGCCATGCAAATCCAGGGCACACCTGGGACACGCGAAAGAAGCTTAGCCTCGAGTGAAAGTTTCTCCACAGTTATATTGGCAGTGATTCCTCTCTGGCTGGGGTGGAGGTTACTCAAGAGTTAATCGATTGTGGCTGTGCAAGAAAAATGGAGACTTAAAAAGACAGGCTGCAGTTAGAGCAGAATCGGAGGGAGGTTTACAAACCGCCATGAGAAGTTACCCAGAGAGTTGATGGATGGTCTCTCTGTTCCAACTCCTAATTAGTTGTTAATGAAGATGTGGAACAGATGAGATAAGGATATGGAGAAAAGAAAATCGTTGCTAACATCTCACACTGGGGATAAACTAGTACAAGCTCCACCCCCACTAAGTGAGCTGGGGGTGTGGGCTGTGGATTAATTTTAGAAGGCTCACTGAAAACTCCAAATGAGAACTCCCTAAAGTGGGATGGATTTTTTTGGCATTGAAAATTGCCAGGGTAGCCACTGACACCTATGACGAGGAACATGGAATCAATGTTTGTTGGACTGTCCCCTCTTTTTTAAGACCAGTCCAAAAAGGGACAAAGTCTTTTTGATCAACCTAAACCAGTCAAGACTATGTTCTTCCTTGTGAAAACATAACTTTTTTATTTGTTCAATGTGATAATTATGTTTAGCACCATAATTTGCTCAACAGTTAGGCTTTGTTTTGTTACTGGCTGTGTTCAGAGGATCTGAATTTATTTTGACTTTTTTTTAATCTCTCTTTGGTTTGAAGTAATTTTGTCATTCTGCTATTCTGACCTTTGCAGTGGGCACTCATGAAGTGTTAACTGACAGGTGCAATTCTGGCTTTATTTAATTGTATCACTTAATAGAAGAATTTTGTGCACAAACCAGGTATTTCACAGTGAGGAATGAATGAAGTGTAACTTAGGGGGTTTTAGGAGTTTTTAATCTGATGTGTACCTGAATTCTGTTATTGAGACTTTTTTCCCCATGAATGGAATCTGGGCAGTTGATTTGGGCACATCAAGACCTTGGCTAAACACATTTTACAACTGATAAAGGCTCTAAAATTAGGCTGTAACCAGAAGCTTCCTGTGCTCAGTATTGAATCCTGATCCTTAACACTGCAATGTCACACAGCCTATGCAAAACCATCTAATTGTTTTGGTATGTGAAAAATGACTCACACTGGACACACCTATTAAGTAACCACTAGTTTTTTGCACGATTCTTCCTTGCCTATAACAATATTTGAGACTACTCAAAGTATTAACTTTTCATAGTCCCAAATCTGACATCCATCCTGCAAGGTGAAAGCTGCAGAAACCTTTTGGTTTTCTTTTTTGCTATTTGGGAATAGTTCAGGATTCCAAAGACTTTACTAGGCCTATGGAGGACCTCTAACCTTCTAGGTAGAAATACAGTTCACAGAGAAAATTACTCTGCTGGTCTTGGTGGAGAAAAGTATGCAGAAGCTGCTAAACTGAAGAAGTTGGTTGTTTGTAAGGTCTTTTTAAATATCAACGGCAGTGCTTCCATTAGCTGGCTTGTGATGTTAGTCCACAGCCCTGTTAGGTCTCCTGTTTTCAGCACATGTGACTTCAGCCTCTGGAGGCTGATATGCTCAACTGAAGTTTGCTGTACTTGGGTTGCAGATTTATCTATTCTATCCCATTTCCTTTCATCTATCTGTATGAAAGCTTTGTTTGTTGGACAATTTGGCATTGAAAGATACCCAAAACTATAATTTACCACTGATTATCTCTGTGCTAGAGAAGGTGAAGAGTTCCTAAACAATTAATAATGCAAACACATGCATATTACATTAGGGCAAGGAACAGTGCAGCAAGCAATGTGTAGTCATTCAATATAAACTTGTACAGAGAGGCACAAAATGACAGCGTTCTGCAGTATGTGTGAGCTGCAGTGTTCTGAGGGCTTGGCATGGCACTTTCCTACATAAAAATGGCTGCATTGTGTGCTAAGTTGTGAAAGAAATACTGCTATTCAGTGTGTATCAGCTGTTTTTTTCTGTAGGGAGTTAATATTTGCTGTCTAGCTTGGGTTTGTTTTTTGTTATGTTTTTTTTTCAGGACTGGCTAGAGTTCTTGCATGTTCAGCACAGTGCTGCTCACAACTGTGTGGCCAGCCCCCATGGCAATGAAGTCTTAAGTATGCACAGAACTGCTAGGTAGTTTAGTTCTATGTCCTGGCTGTAACAACTTAAAATAAAGTTAATTTTAATTTAACACTGGTGGTTGAATTCACATGTCTTTGAGCCACAAATAACCATACTGACTAGTTTCCTAGTGCTATGTACTATTGCCTTTGGAAGAAAGAGGGCTGACCTTATAATGTGCCTGCTAAGCTTAGGTGGACTGTATTGCAGTTGTTCTGAGTGGAAAGAATTCAGCAGCTTCCACTAATGCTGATTGTGTGGAATATCATGCATCTGCTGATGAAAGGCAAAAGCCACTTTGAGCATGGTGTGGTTTCTGTTGTGTTCTGTAATGTTTGTTAAAGCTTCCATTTTTTTGACTGAATTGCTTCAAGAAATTTGACCAATGGTACAGTTCATTTTTCTACCTACCGAAGTTTTGTATCAATCCTGAAACTCCCTTTAAATTCATTTGGAGCTGGCTCTGGCCTGTCGTTGCAGATGTGACAATAGTAACCTAAACTTTCAAACTGTCAACTGCCAAATCTTGTGGAGACTGTTGAAATTCCTGCTTTCCAAAGCAAATGTGTGATGGAATGTCTGTGCATCTGTATCTCTTCTTCACAGTGTGCATGGTTGCATTAATTGCATACAACAATGAAGGGGTTTAATAGCTCTGTTTGGATTTTTTGCTTTGGCTCTTTTTGCCTCTCCTCACCACCACAAGTATTTTTTTGCTAAGATTTGAGCTGTATTTGCACATGGAAAACACACAGTATTTTCTAAGGCAAACTTCTTATTTCTTCCTCTGTGTTTAGATCTGTATCTACCATTGCAGAAGTTGCAGAAACGAGGAATCCCCTCCATTTCAATAGAAAAGTTTTCTATTTCCTGACTTTCATCCTACCCTGAGGTATTTACTGTAGCACAAGGTTTGTTGCATCATTCCCTGAAGGGAAGAATTAGTAATTTCTGTGCTGGCTGGTAGCACTTAAGCAGCAAATCCCTTGTGCAGAAGATACTGTGGGTGGTTGCACTGATACAAGCTGCTTGCTAAATCCCTGCTGCTGGGAGGCAGAAGGCTAGTTATGAAATTGAGAAAATAGGCATGCTAATTCAACTTGAGAATTCTAAGCTAGCTAAAGCTTAAATTCGTATGAGTGTTTATCAGTGCATATAGCTTTACTAGCATGAGTCCTACTGAGGTTTGCTAGGGGGCAGAAAGGGTTTGTGAAGTACTGTCCTTTCTGCACTCAGTGCTGAGAAGGAGATACAGAAATGGAATAGCCATACAAAAATCGTGCAGGAAGATCTGTGCTGACTGTGTCACTTGCTCATAACATTGCAGGATTCTTGGGTTTTCTCAAACTTTCTCTGCAGTAATGAAACCAGCTTAAAATGTATTTCTGCAAAGTCTGTCAGGAGAATTACGAACTAAACATTCTGATGTATCTCAGTGATTTGGACAAGGTTTGTTTTGCAGTGCAGAGAAGAAACAATTGACTTTTTTGTTTCTACAGCTACTTGCTTGGCTGCATATTTGCTCTATCAGGCCATATCAAACTGCCATATACAGATCAACTACATGACAGAAATGGTGTTGCTCTGCCATCTTATGGCAGAGCTGAAAACTGGACACACCACTTCCTACTTGGGAAGTTTCAGTGAAGATTGCTGTGTGTATATTGACACGGGACATCTAGAAGAATAAATATGAATGCAGCTGAATCTGAACCTTTGTTGCAGTCTTCCTCCTTTCTTATTTTCTTGTGTGTCCCTCTGCTTCAATATCTAAAGGTGGGGACTGTGTATCTTTCAACCTTTCACAAACCCACTACCCAGATTTCAGCTTGGAAATTACCCCTGAAGATTTGTAATCCACCCCACTACAGCTCTGGCACAATATAAGTAGTTTTATGAGCATGCTACTTTGTTACTTTTCTCTTTCTTGGCTTGGTCTCTCATACCTCTCAGTCTAAACAAGTAGCTGAGGGTTGTGAACCTGTTCTTTGATTCTTCCTGTGCTGGTTACATTTTCTCCTGGGTCCTGAAAGTAAGTTATTTCTCTGTGGAGAGCAAGTCTGGCGAAGAGCAAGCAAACTTTCCTTATGGGTTTTGTGCCAGTTTTCTGTAACAGTGGAAGCTCTGTTGGCTGATCAAGAGCAAACATACGGATTACTTCTGGACTGCCTTCTCCTGGACTTTTAAGCTAGTTTGGTAAGTCAGTCATCCCTGATTGTCCACCATTTGGGCTCAGTTTTGCTTGCTTGTAAGGCAGTGGTACCCTCCATGGAGTGGGCTGTGCAATGATACCAAGGGTTGTGGACTTCCAGTGCTGAAATCAGCAGGCACCCGGAGTGCTGTCCTTATGTCCTGTCCTTGATATGAGGTGCTGACACTGTACTGGCATCATAACTATGCTAACATAATACACTTTTACCTTATGTGATACAGAAGTGTCCTTGTTAATTAGTGTGTTTATAATCCCCTCTCTATGGTACAATGCCTTGTGAGCTCAGGTTCATAGCATTTCAGGCTTTATTCTTCTAGCTGCGAGGGGATGCTAAATGTAGAGCCCAGATACCTGCAGAACAAAACCAGTAACCGCTAGTGTGTTAGGAGGCAATAGCCCAGTTGCCTGAAATGAATGCTTTGGTCTTCCTCTATTTTCTGATTTGTTTACATTGAGGAGCTGCCATTGTGCTAAAGGGTATGGATTTTGTTAGTAACAGAAAAATCTTAAGATCATCTTGGATGTTTGGGAGCTGAGCAGCCAGCATACTTCTGACTTTTGCTGATTTGTTTAATTCATATGCCTGATTTTCTTTAGCTGAAAAGTGTTAGTGCTGAACTTTCCTTACAAAGGGTTTTTGAGGTATTCTGGCCAAATACTTGAGCTGAGCACAATCTTGTTCCCTTTCTCTTCCTTCCGTTGTTCTTCCCCAATGAATGAATTAGGCTGTAGATGTAAGGCTGGACTCTATCCAGGGGAAGTTTTAGCCTATATCTTAACACATTGTGATTTTCATAGCCTGCAGTATGTTTACATTTGTTGATCTTGTTTGCTTTTTGGTCGTCTTTTCCTTTGAGAGGTAAAGTCTTTGTCTGTGAGAAGACTAAAATGTAAGTTGTAGCAGCACCCATTGCGGATGCAAGTAACTGAACCCATATCTACAATTCTCATGTGTTGATGAGCTCTGAAAGCAGGAAAAGCAGAGCCCTTGTGAAGAATGGGAAAAGGCCAACAAGTGATGTTTCTTCTAGTTCCTAGTTGCTGGTTAATTTTGGTTAGTATAGTAACTGTTACACTTTGCTTTGCATCATGAAAAAGCTGAGAGTGTTTTCCTCTAAAGTTGCACTCATTTTTTGGCACAGGAGACTCGTATAGATCTTGATATGTATCCAGGTGATTCAATTAATGAGCAAATGTTCTGGGAAACAGTGTCATGGGGATGTTCTGTGGGTTCCTTTGAATGTTCTTGCTGTTGTATGCTTTGTTCTGTGTCCTGACAGGCCAGCTGAAGGAATTTAGGAGGATGCAGCAAGTTGAAGTAAAAACATTACCAAAAGCTAACCTTTCTTCTTTTATTGTTCTCTCCAAGTCCTTACATTGTTAATTAGAGGCAGTAAAGCATAACTAAATGTCTCTGAGGCAAGAACACTGGCCCTTTCAGTTATGCAGAGGGTTGTAGAGGGGGAGGAAATGTTAAAAGCACGAAGTCTCAAAGTAGTCTGCATTCAAGGGACCATGATATATTAGGCTGACTAATACCGGGGTAGCAGCAGCTTCCCCATTTGAGCTATGGAGTTACTAGGTGACCGTATCTCTTGACTTCTACTGTGCTTCTCAGAGTCTATAAAAATACTGTGCCCTTTCAGGTATCTTCACAGCCCAAGAAAAGGGATTTCATAATCCCCAGGGTGTGGTAGATATTGCAAAACACTTAGCTGAGGCTCAGAACCAGAAAGGAGGTTATAACAAGGCTTGGACCAGAGCTGAAAACTCTGGGTCTGTTTTTAGGACGATACTGTGTCTAAAAGTCAGTGTGGCTGAAATTCCATGATTGCTTTGGGTATTTTAAAGTGTAACTGGAGGCTGCAATCAGAATGAATCAATTGATCTGTCCAGTACATGCATTCATTCCTTCTCCTTTACACTGAAACTAGAATTTACTTCTTGAGTCATCAAGAAACCAATCCAGCTACATAAAGAGTGTTCAGCTCTCCACACAGCCTGGCTGGAATGGAAGCTAGCACAAAGGCGATGGTAGCAACAGGCTCTTTCGTGGGAAATGGTGCACAACTGGCTTAAACTTGGGTTGGTTTAAAGCTGTCAAGAGCGCATAAGCACTGTGGGAACATACAGCAGATGTTTTGATTGCTTGTGAAGTGTTTGTGTTTTCAACAGTTAGTTTGTCTTTGGAATAGTAGCAATCGATTGCCAATGCTGTTTTTATTAACAGATGGAAGTTAAACAGGCTTGAAATGGTACTGGGTTAAAGGTCTCTGACCTTTTTATGAGTATTTATTTGCTTAATTTTCAGCCAAACATTTTGCTTCCCAAAGAATGTCTGAGTGACTGAAAAATCATAGATATGAATCTTTCTATAGAAATATTCTAAGAATATTTTCTATATTCTTTGCTTTCTCTTGGTCTTAAATTTACTTGTTTCTGTGTATGCTTATTTTTTTAATAGCCTCATAGTAAGGAGAAACTATATGCATTTCTACTGCATCAAGTATACATTTATTTGCAAGCATTTTGTTCTGGAAGAGCACAGGAAAAGAAGGGACAGGCCAGATTGCCTAGTGTGGACTAGCACCATTATTTTGGGGAGTCAGGAACTGGCTCTGCTTGCTAGAACATGGACCAGGCCATTTTGGATAGTTTCAATTAATGGTTTTGTTTTTCTCACTACAAAGGTACAGGACATGAAAAGGATACAAAGTCAGCCCTGATTCAGAGCAAATGCATGGATGGAGATCAAGTCATAAGGTTTGACCTTTGCCTGCCTTTGAGGAATGGTGCTGGCAGAGCTGCCTGCCAAAGCTGTGAGTTTGAGAACTAACAGCTCTCCAGAGGGGGACTTAGGTGAAGTCATCAGTGCCTCTGCCTGCACACAGGATAATAACAGCTCGATTGGAAAGGTAAATAGGTAGCAAAAGAGGAGAACAAAGAATAATAGGACAAGAAAGCCTGCACTTCTGTTCTGCTATCCAGACAAGGACCAGGTTGTATGGAACATGCCCTGCTATGATTTTTCTTTCTGACTACTTTGGCTGCTGCACAGTAAGTGTTGCCTCTGTCATAAACCTGAAATGGGCTGAATGTCTCTCCATGTACCATTGGGCTGATGTTTCTATTTCTCACCAATAAGGTGCCGTGTAGTTTGCACAGCATCACTTAAAACTGCAGAGATTATTTATTCTTCTTGTTCTGTCATCCTGGTGGGTGCCATCGTTCCAAAGGATGTCATTGTGGTGGGTGATCAGAGAGCCCTATTGTACATGGAACTGATTTGGGGGTGTAGGGTTTGTTTTGTCCCTGCAAACTGCAAATCAATTACTGAAGGCAAAACAGCCTTTTAAGATTTTGGTTTGGGCTGGAGTGATACTGGTGATGCAGGTTTTTGAATTTGCAGAATTGTAGATCTCCAGAGAACAAGAATGGAAACTGCAGTCTCAAGAAGTTCTGTATATTTTTAACAGGAATTACGACTATGAATCAAAGCTTACAGCACAGAGTTTGTATTCAGGTTTTTTTTGTTATGAAACTGCATGTTCAGAATAAAACATGGTTTTCATTATCCTCTGAATGGCAGAGGTAAAGAAGAACAAAGACCTATAATTGAATAAATTGATAAATAATTGTTGGGCTGTATTGTGAAATCTTGTCCAAAAAAACCAGAACATATTCAATAGTCTGGGGCTAACGAGTCAAGTATAAGATAGTTTCCTTTGGGAGCCTGAGCAAGACTGAAAAATAAAAGTCTTGTCTGTTGTGATGGTAACCACAAAAAAAACCTCTCACTGTTTAATTACTGTTGTACCTTATTTTAAAAGAATGTACCCTTTCCATTTATCTGTTGGCATCTTGACAAAATGCTGTTTTGATAAGTTCAAGACTGAAATTTGTGTTAATTTGAATGTATTGTTTACCCCATGGTTCTCTTCAAAGTTTGATACATTGCCCATGTGAAAATTGACTGTTGCAGAGATATTAAAGGTGGAAATATTGAATTCTTCTTTTTTACAAAGAGGAAATTGAGGATCTCAACCACTCAAGCCAAGAAAAATACCCAGAAACAAACAATGTTTTTCCCTGTCTTGTGTAAATATTTCCTAGTTCCCTGGGATAAATATCCTTTGCCCTTTTCTGGCACAAAAGAGACTTATGCTTTTTATCATCTGTTGTGTATATATATTGCATCTCTTGGTGACTCTAATGTGTTACTTGATGCTTATACATTTCATATGACTTAAGATACTTTTGACAGTATTTTAATTGTATTTATTACTTTGTTCAGCCCTTTCCAAGTCAGGCAATACCTGCTAAAACAGATACAGTTTTAAGTGGTGATTTTGCAGGGTAATTTAAATTATGCTTTCTGTTTTGTGAAAGCTTTTAATTTAGCTGTGTTGCTTATTTCGGATTTGAAAACCCTTCTAAAAGATTTGCCCTTAAATTGCTATCAGGAGCTTAGCCGTCAAAGTGACACGGAATGGGTGCTGCCGACTGCAGCAATACTGAAATACCTTTTTAAAGCTGAGCTCTGTCCTTCTTGGTTGCCTTTTAAAAATGGGTTGTAAACACTGCTCTTTTGAGGGAAAAAAAAAAATGACTGATGCAGAGAGTTGTCCTTGTCATTTATAACAGCGAGCACACTGCCAACAAAGCGATTAAACTTCAGAGGTGTCTCTCGGGTCTGCAGAATTGGCTGAAATTGAAGTCTTGCCCTCTTAAAAAGCGGTAGAAATTGTAGGGACAAACAGCAATTGATATTGTGTGCATGTGTCTTGTGCTTTCGTATACAGATCAGCCTGGATAAGTGTTGCTAGCAAAGCATGCAACAGTAATTTAGTTTTGTCCTTTGCCTGAAAAAAATCTAGGTTTAGGGAGAATTTTAGCTAGCACTTTGCAACAAACGCTTTAGTAGTGACACTTAACAGAGCATGATTCTTTTACATTATTTGTGCAGCTAAGTGTTTCATGGCTGGATTAATGTGTAACTTCTACTTCATTTAGTTGCTGTTCTTCTATAGTGTAGTATTTGGTTTCTTTGTCCCTCTAAAAACTCTCCTTGTTTTCACTCAGTCACTTAACATCCCAAGATGCACGTTGCCCCCAGTAAGCTGCAGTTACTCCTGATGGGGATAGTTTGTGTCACAGAATTTCATGCTGTGCCATCTGTTCTTCAGAAAGGTAGGATGAACATTTCACATCTGGTTTTAACAGTTTTCTAGGTGCTAATGGTGTTGGTTCTTAGGCAGTGACAAGCATGGGAGATAGTGCTGAAATAAGGAAGCTGCACTAGTTTCACCCTCTTAAGTCATACACCTAGAGACACAGTAGCATTAAAATAATTGGTTTAGTTTTCGATTTTCTGCTTCTGTTCCAGTCCAGGTCTGTAACTGAGTGTCATCTTTTAATGAGTAGTTCTTTAAACTTTTGTCTGATTCCTTGATGATTCAGAATTAGTAACTTAAATATGATTTGTAATGAAATAAATAAATGGTCTCAGATTTGCATCAAGTTATTGAAGATTGTGATTTAGCACAATACTCATGGGCTCCAAACAAAATAGAATCCTGTCTTCCACTTCCAATTCTGTGTTACTAAAAAAAGTAGAAAATCCAGACTAAATCCTTCCTTCTTTTCCTCATTTTACTCCTTAGATCCTAAGTGTGGGCAGAAATTTCAAGAGCCAAAACCATGGAATTACCTTAACCTTTTCACTCGGATTGTTGGGGGAAACCAGGTGAAACAAGGCTCACATCCATGGCAGGTGTGCACAAGCAAAAGTGGTTTTTATCTTTAGAACAAAGTCTTGCCATTTTGTATAAATGACAGAAGAAAACAGGTATTCTTTGTGCTCACTCCCACTCATGGTGTATTGGCGAGCTCCACTCTGCTTTTATGAAAAGCAGTGAAGCAGGTGGGCAGGGCGTGGGGCTTGTCCTGCTCCCTGGAAAACCTTGTTTTGTTTATCGAAAGAGCATTTTTACATCAGTCTACAGTAAAGAGGCATGGGTGAAACTATGCAAAAACAGGGCACTGAAGGACACTAGCCCCAGCCCTCAACTATTGCAATGTGTTCCTAGTGACCTGCAAAGCAAAATCTCTCAGCTGAGTAATAACCTTTTTTACAGTGTGCTGAGTACCTCAGTGAGTTGGCATTTATTACAAGTGTGTTGCATTTATCCATGTAGCAAGTCACAGCTGAGGGGAGAATAGTGAGGTTTAGAATCTCTTAGACTCAAAGACTGTACAAATGCCATGGAAGTCTGCTTGAAATGCAGCATGTACTTTACTATGTGAGTCTTCAGGGGATACCTGCATGTACTCTTTTCTTCTTCAAATGTAATCAGAGCAGATGTAAAGATTTTCTTCACTCAGCACGCCTTCTTTATATGGTGCAGGTCTCCTTGAAACGAAGGCAAAAGCATTTCTGTGGAGGCACCATTGTTTCTGCTCAGTGGGTGGTCACAGCAGCTCACTGCATCTTAGACAGGTATGGATGTGATCTTGCAGCAGCAGACTGCAGGTGCAGAATAACATTGATTGTGAAAGTGTGTGCCTTAGCATCTGTTTATGGTGATTGCTTATAGGTGTTACCCTTTTTCTTGTAACAAATATTGGGCATATTATAACAGAAAGGGGAAAAAAAAACCAAACCCTTTGAACACCTCACAAATAATTCAAAATGAAATAAATATACAGGGATTGTTTGAGGCTAATTTTGGAAGTGTAGGTAAAAATCTATGCCTAACTGTAATTGCCAGGTGATTGAAATTATTTTTTAGTGGTAACAACTGGCAGAGCATATGGTGACTGAATACAGTACTGACCTCTTGCATGCTGAAGATTTTCAGTCTCTGTACTAAATGGGGAAAAAAAAGTGGTCTGTAAATTTTGTGTGGAAGGCTTTAGTTCTGATTCTGTGGTGGTTTCACTGAGGTTTTAATTCCCTTATAGTTAATTCTGAATCTTTGTACTAAAGGATCTCCTGTAACTGTAAATTTGACCTATATTGGTCATTATAGGTGATCACATCTTGGTCAAGTTAGCCAAAGTTTATATAAACTTCAGAAGGACAGGCAATGCCTAAATCAGCATAAAGCCTTCTGACAGAAAAGTAATTTTTCAAATCTGGTGAATAAATTTGAAATAGAATAAAAACTTTATAATGATTGCTATCATGTTCCTTTGCTGCACATCTGCCCTGGTATTTGGAGCCCTAAAGCAAGGATTCACTGTAGTTTTCAGGTATAAACCAAGAATGCTTGCCAAGTAGTCTTATTTTTCATGTGGTTTCCTAAGTTCAGATCTTCCTTCCTTCAAAAAGCAATGTGACTGAACATTCTTAACCACAGTAAGAGGACCTGGTTCCTTAATGGACCAGGAAACCAGTTAGGAGTGCAGCTAAAATTATATTTCTTCTCCCTTCCTTTTCATCTCCCAATTTCTACTGCAGGGTGTACTCAGTTCTTGCTGACTGTACATATTAAGTGCTCTAAAATCTGGAGGTGAAAGGTATTAGATATCAATTACACTTACTTGTCTTTCTAAAAACTACTATAATTTTTCCCTTTGAAGATTCTGTAGCTGAGCTTTTGTTTTTCTGTTCTACAGGAACCTATTGGAGTACTTGAATGTCACAGCAGGAGAGCATGATTTGAGGATCAGGGAGAATGGCGAGCAGACACTCCCTGTTAAATATGTTATTAAGCACCCAAACTTCGACCCCAGAAGGCCAATGAATTATGACATTGCCCTTCTGAAGCTGGATGGAGCCTTCATTTTCAGTAAGGCCAGAGTTATCTGTCATTTTTTCCAGTGGGGAAGGTAATGCTTTTGATTCCCACTTCTAGTGGAGGTTTGGATCATGATACAGCTAAGATTAAGCTGAATGTCAAGACCAGATTAATGCCAGATTAATTTCTCTGATGCCACAAAAATAACAACACTTTTTATTTTTAACTGAGAAGTCTTTTATTCTCTGTTTTTTTTTCCTCCTGTTTTTTCAAATACTTGTGAATAAAATTTATGTTCATGTGTGGCAGGTCCATCAGTTTTGCCAGCATGTCTTCCTGATCCAGGTGAAAAGTTTGAAGCAGGATATATCTGCACTGCTTGTGGTTGGGGTCGTTTAAATGAGAGTAAGCAACTCAAATTGTTCTTTGAGATTCAATTTTCTCAGTGTCTCATTGATGAAGCTGAGAGCTTGATTGCACAATCATAACAAGATGGAAGAAATTAGCAACTGGTCTTAAGAATTGTAGTTCAAAATGGGATCTTTGCTAGCACCTCTGCCTACCTGTGAATTGCCTCCCAGTGGATCACTACAATGCACAGCTCTCTATTTCAGTTTTGGAGCTCTTTGAAATTATTCAAGTAAATCTGCTTACATACACAAAACTGAATGTTCTGTAACCATAAAATGGCATAGAGAAAGTTTACAACTCTTGTGTATTAGCAGTGACCTTAAATTACTTCTCAGCATTTCTGATGAACAGCTTATTTTGTATTTCAGATGGAGTACTCCCTCAGGTCTTATATGAAGTCAATCTACCAATCCTAAACAGTAAGGAGTGTTCAAGAGCACTATCAACTTTAAAGAACCCCATCCAAGGTGACACTATCATGTGTGCTGGATTTCCAGATGGAGGAAAAGATGCCTGCCAGGTGAGCTGAACAGAGAGCCTTGGGTATTTACAAGCGTTCCCCAGAGGCTAAAAGGCTCTGTGTGCTTAAGTGAATAAATACACTGTAAATAGCAGTGTTTGGAGTGTGTGTATTTTGATCTGTGAATCCTTTCAAAGGTTCTTTATGGGGCAATGCACTTCATTACGTGATTCTACTAATTATTGTGTGAGATGTATGACAGGTTCCCGAGAGCAATTTTGCAATGATGCTGTGGGCTTTCTAACTCCAGAACACTTGATAAATTTATTAGTGTTGCTGAGATGCTAGGTAGGGAAGGAAACAGAAGGTATAGCCTTGGATTAGAGGAAGGAAAGGAAGTGAGAGTAAGGTTAAATGATTGTTCCTTGTCACGAGACTAATACAAAAGCTCCTAACTCCTTATTGCATGTTAAAACATGACAGATATGTACCCATGAGGCAATTAGTCTTTCTCTCCCCTTCTTGACAATCCTGACTAAAGGCACTTACTTTCTTACTGTGTTTCTTCACAGTTTTCTGAAAACTGCTATGCCCTGCATTGCAACTTTGTTAGTACGGCACAAAAGAGAACTCAATAATGAACTCCTGGGGGCTTGCTTGGTGTTATGCACATGCTTTTGTAAGATGTGGGTTGTGAGCTTTCACTTGTTTGTTCCAGGGAGACTCAGGGGGCCCTCTTTTGTGCAGACGTAAGCACGGTGCTTGGACTCTTGCTGGTGTAATCTCCTGGGGGATGGGTTGTGCTCGTGGCTGGATAAGTAATGAGAAGAAGAAACATTACAGCAGAGGATCTCCAGGAATATTCACAGACCTCAGTGTGGTGCTTCCCTGGATTCAGGAGAACATGAGTGCTGGTATTGTCTCCACAGTAATATGTCCCTCACTTGTGTCAACTTTTCTGCCTCATACTATTTCACTTAGTTTTATCTTTTTCAAGATACAGCATCTATTTTTCTCTTTTTTCCTGGAAAAGCCCTATAGCATTTCACCTTTAAGTACAAGGCACTGACAGGCAGTTGCCAAAAGCAAATTAAAGAATTTACTACTTGGCCCATTTTATTATCAGAGAAAAATAATTTTCTCTACTATTCATGAGTGTGTTGGCTCCAGTGAGCAGAGAAAGCAGTTTGGTAGGTCAAGTGAAATCACAATTCTCAACTGCATTGTGCTAGGGTTTACTTGCTCACTCTTTTATAGTGTCCCGCTGGTATGTCTGCTGTCAGGCTTAATGTCTCTGTGTCCCTGATGTGATGACAGTGGTTGCGTTCTACTACTCGTACCTGAAATGTGTTGTATTTACTCAGTTGAAAGTAGCAAGAGGGTACTGTGCCGCTCAGAATGAGCAGTGGCCTGTCAACATATGATTCATTCTAGAAGTGGCTGCTCCACAGCTGATTATTCTAATGTTGGCATTACCTGAACTTGCAATATTGTTTTAATTCTAAGCCTAATTTTTTGTAGGCACTGTGTCCCCCAAAAGCACTTGAATATGCTTCAGTGCCAGTTGTATAAAATTACCATTTCACATAGATGAGAATAAAGCCTAAGCTGTGAATGTGAAACTCCAGTAATTTATTCTTCTTTTTCTGCCTCCTTTCTTATCCTTCCTTTATTAGATCTGAAAATGAAAAGCTCCACAGGTGAGTACAGTATTTTTTCAATATCTCCTGTCTTTGTTAGAGCATAAAAAGACCCACCAAATAATCTGATGTGTAACCTAGGAAGGAAGGAATGTGAAGAAACTTGACTCATCAAAGCATTTGTAAATGTACACATTAAATATGTACTTACTATTTTTACTTATGTAGGCTTGTACTTATGTACTGGTGGCTTCAAAAAGGATTTTTCCTTCTGACAGCTACATATGTTTATTGAAGTGCAAACAAAACTAATGAGAAAAATGCAGAACATTCCTCAGGCAATGCATGAAATCTAATTAGTGAAGTTGATTCTATGTAAAAATATAGATGCTAAATAGAAAGTATGGGGTAGATCAGCAGTACCTTTGCACAGTCTGATGAATCTGTCTACTTGTCTGGTGTCTATTTCTATGAATAAAATGCAAAAAAGCCCCACAAAACCCAACCCTGAGTGTAGCATACTTCAACGTGGCAGAATCAGACTTCCATTTTAATGTTCTTGTTGGACAAGACAGTTCAGCTTCTGCTTCTTCTAATGTCTTCAATATCATATTGTACTGTTGCAGAAGTCTGCTGTAACAACATAGCTAAGGACATTCTTACAAGTGGGCTGCAATGAACACTCTTCTTTTGTCCTGAGGTGTGCATTCTTCCTCCTTGAAAATTATTTGTACTGAAATCCTAATTTGTCAATTTCTTCAAGGTTAAATTAAAAAGTATTGCTGTTTTTACAGTAAAATGTGGCAGTGTATTGCCTGCTTAATTTTTGCTCACAAATTGTGTGCTTTAAAACTGACTTACCATTCCAAATAAAAGAGGAAGCCAGGCACCAGTCTGTCAACAGCAACCAGGTACAGCTGACCAATCTTGAGTGTCTCAATATTCTCTAGCTGTATGAGTGGTTTCTTTTGTTTGGTGTGTTTGTTTTTGGGGTGGTTGGTTTTGGTTGGTTGGTTTGGTTGGGCTTTTTTGTAGAACAGATGATTGCATATATGTCAAACCTGACTCCCTTTATTTTGGTTTATTTCCACAATGCAGCATTGTGTAGCATTCAGGATGGCAGACTCCCTGGCAGTGAAGGAGAATTAGATTTTCCTGGAGGTCCCCAAGAGTTCTATCAAAACCACCAGTAAGTAGACAAAGCAGTCTTCACCCAGAAACTATTCCCTGTACCAGTGTAGTTTGGGGCTTTGTTGCAGTTTTGTCAATGGGAACTAATTTCTTGTTCCAGGTTGTGTGTGTGGACATTGTTTGTACCAGAAGGGAATTACATATGGCTTAATTTTTCCCACTTCGATATAGAGCCAGAAACATTTTGTGACTACGATTCCTTATCAGTCTATTCAAAAGACAACAGACTTATTGGTGAGTTGCTGTCTCCTTATTCTTGAAATTACCACAGCAAGTGTGTCCAGTGAGGACACTGGGGGTTCATTGCAACAGAATCAGTAAAATGAAAGACTTAGTTACATTTTCACGATGAATACTTTGTGCCATATGATCTAAAATAAACAACAAACAGTACTGGAGGAAGAAAAGAATGGAAAATGTCTGGCAAGGAACAGGGCCAGCAGATGACTCTGGTGGTCAAGGTTTTTCAGTTTTTAATAGCATGCATCAATTTGGGCTAATGAATTAAGAGGAAATGTGGAAGAATGAATTGGCAATTTACAGCTGACAACTAAATATGGTATATGCAAGTTTTCTCAAGTGACTAAAGACTTTAAACTGATTGTTCTCTAACAATTGTGTTTCAGGGAAATTCTGTGGAGGAGATCTTCCATTGCCTATTTTGATTGGCTCCAATAATATGAGGCTGAAATTTGTTTCTGACAGCAAGGATTATGGAACTGGTTTTTCCATGATCTACAAAGCTCTTTCACCAGGGATTCTTCCTGGTAAGTATAAGTTTAGTAATACACCCATCTGTGCTTTTGGGTGGTGACCTGAAAAACATTTTCAGGCAGAAGTAAATCAGAGGAAGGTCCTATGATATTTCTACATGGGTGATCTTATAAATAAGGTAAATGAGGTTAGGCTGCCATGTGACATTGTGAAGAAACTAAGATGCCCAAAAGAGGTAGGATAGGTGGTGTTGAGAGAAGCCCTCTCTTATCTTTACTACTTCTCCATCTGCTGTAAAGATGATCTCATTTCCTTCCCTGCTTCCAGAATGTTTTAAAACTCTATTAATAAGTTGAGTCAAATGAGCAGGATTTCCAGATGAAAGCTGCTTTGCTCCTTTAAAGGATGCTTTAATGGAAGAGCCCTGAGGGAAGCAGCTAAATGCTAAGGTGTATGTCATAGAGTACTCCTTCAGTTTTGTTGTGTAGACAGTTCACTATCACTAGGGAGCAGGCCCAAGGGCTATCTGCTGAGTCTGGATAATTGTGTTACAGACAGACACCTGCTACCTGTGTTTTTGTGGCTTTTCTAGATAGCTTTTTTTCCTTGGCAGGGTGTAAGGGCAGGGCATGGGAAGGAATCCCCTCTGAGGGGTCTTGCCTCTGCATAGCCCATCAGGAAGACATGTCCTCTGTGTATTATGTTTCTGCTTTCCTTTCCCAAGAAAGATGGCAAATGCTCTTCTGACATGCCTATGTCCTGCAGTTCTGTCACCCCACACAGGTACCTGTGCCTGTAGCCAAAGGGGAATGCTACAGTCACGGATAGAATTGCTCTTCTGCCTGGCAACGAATTAAACATTTTCTTTACATCTTTTTCAGACAAAGATTTGACATGCTGCTTTTGTCCTGTTCTCCCTAAGCTGTGTGACAGTACCACAAGAGTTTTTCTAGATTTAATTATTTATTCTGGGGAGAGGGTTTGAATGGTTTAACAGGAAATCACAGTGCCTCCATCTTTGTTTTCCTTGATTTCCAGATTCTGGCTGTGCATCCTTAGCTGTCATTTTTGAAGAGGGAGTTTTACAAAGTATGCACTATCCAGAGCACTACAGCAACATGGCAAACTGTCAGTGGATTATTTATGCACGAGAAGACCACGTAATCAAGGTATTATATGAGCCCCTCTTGTTTCTACAGAATGGGAATGGTCACCATTAACAAGAAATCAGGCAGTTAAGGACAATCAAGATCAAGCAACCTAAGCTTGAATAATGTTGCTAGATGTAGTTAAAGCACTTTCCACATCAAAATCCAGACAGGTTTTGATTTCTCTTTTAGCACATAGTGAAATAGTCTTTCCTGGTTTAAATTTTATCATAGAATCAATAAGGTTGGAAAAGACCTCAAAGATCATCAAGTCCAACCTGTCACCCAAGACCTCATGACTACTAAACTGTGGCACCAAGTGGCAGATTCTTCTAGCAAATGCAATACACATCACCTGTGAGGGATCTGAATGTCACAAAACCCAGACCCCAGATGAATTACTGAGAATACTAAAGACCCTGCTATAGATCTTTGAATTTTTTCTATGAGAATTTAACAAGGTTCCCTTTTTCATTTTTTTTTATTTCAAGCTTACATACCAGTCATTTGAAGTAGAAGACAGTGAAGATTGCTCTTACGATGCCGTGACTGTGTATGGAGATGTGGGAAAAGAGGAGGAAATTGGTTTGCCTTTTTGAGATATTTTGGGGATGGCTTATTTTATGACATTCACCAGCATTGGTTTACAGTCTTAGAGTTTTACAGGTCAAGTTTACTTCTAGGGTCTCAGGTGGTTATAGGTACTAGTTTCAGTACCTTGGAAAATACTTGCAGGTATTCCTACTTCCATTCCATTTAGAGGCAAACCCACACTGTGCAGAACAACTTAAATTCTACGTGAAATGTAGTTCTGAATTCATGTAAATGAAGAAAAGGACATAACAGTCATTTGTTTTTATAGTACTGATCAGACACAGAAAGCACACAGGAGGTCTCCTTTTCATAGGCCAGTTGTTCACTCCAAATGAGCCTTCATGTAATCCATGCCACCTTGCTAGAAATTCCCCTGGTTTATACTGAAAGAGAGGAAGATCTGTCCCAATCAACTGATTTCAGCACTGGCTTGATGCTGGTACTTAGATTAGCACTCAAATTAACATTTAGCAGATGCAATAAGAAGGGGAAATCAAGTTCCCAATGTATTCTGTATGTAATGGTGACCTATGAGAGCTGTGAGTGTTGCATTAGACTCTTGTGAAATAATACAAGAGTCTTCTTGTTATCTTAATCAACAAAGACTGTCAGAATAATAGAACAGGCCTCAGTCTGCTTATCTCTGCTCCTCTCTCGTGCATAGTTTTTTTTATGCTCTTCTGTGAGAGCTGGAACACACAGAATATTGGGTACCCACTGTTGAAAGAGATAAGGATAACAAAATACATGTTAATCTACAGTGAAACCTTTACTTTCTCATTTGTAGCTAAGTCTTGTGGATTTACCCTACCAGCACCTGTTCTAAGCTCCTCTGCTGTGATGCTGGTTGCCTTTCATTCTGATGAAACAGAGACCTTTGGAGGATTCAGAGCTACAGTCTCTTTTGTTCATGTAGCAGGTAATAAAAGTTAACTTGAGAAATGGCCCCTTTGTGACAGCATAAAGGGCTCTTCAGTGAATCTGGCTATTCAGAATTCTTTTGCTCTAGGAGATTCTCATCTAACACATTGTTTCAGCAAAAAAACCAACCTGTTGTGACATTAAAGAAAGGGCCTATTGACTGGGGGAAGAGGAAAAAAATTCATCAACCCAAAACCTCAGGGGTTGATTTTTGTATTAGAGCCTTTTGCATTTGAAATGGCACTTTACTACCCTGTGAGGATGTAATAGCACAGATCTTTACTGTGGAAATGTATTCTTTCTACAAGATTTACCATAAAAGTGATTTTTAGTAATAGAAATCTCACTCAAGATGGGCTGCTAACATATTTTTTATTTTCATTTGCTAGATTTAGATACTTTAGATTCAACTAGTGAAGAGGAATTTACAGCTGTGGATATGACTGAAGACAAAATACAGGTTACAACAAGTAAGCCAACCCGAGTTATGTTTTCTTCATGGGAATAGGGACTTTGGACTGTAAATTGTTTTCTCCAAATACTTAATGGATGCAGTTGTTCCAGAATTTTTCATTAAGACATTTCAAGGAAATACAAAAAGATGATTAGTAACACTTTCGAGCTTTGGCTTCAGAATAGCAGAACCTGATTTTTGTTGTCTCCATCTTAAGTCAGTCACAGCAACACAGTGACATTATTTTATTTCTGTGTCAGTTTATTCCTTCTTGATTTGGTGAAAATAAAGAGTACAGGGTACCTGAAAATCACCATCACACTAGGCCGCTCCATTTTCACTCCAGACCTTTATGGAGAGTGAGATGAGTCCATACTGATTGAAGATTTGAGGCTGAAATTTTGAAAGTAAGCAGGTGCTTTCATGTTGGTGAAGCTTTGATTTTGCAGAGATCATTTCCTCATGCTCTCACTAAACTTTTGGATTCTTTGTAATGAGGGAACTTGAAAGAATTAGCAAAAAAAGAGGGGGTGGGGAGGGGAGGAAGCTTGGGAAGCTGTGGGGTAGCTGTTAAATGGACTGCTCTTAGTCTCTCCAAATCTTAACCTCTAAAGTCATCTTGAACCATGAGTGCTTTCTGTTTCAGATGATAGTTGTGGAATGCCTTCAAATCAGCCCCGGTTTATCTTCAGTAGAATAATTGGAGGTGAAGAAGCTGTACCATACTCATGGCCCTGGCAGGTCAGTGTACAACTTGCAGATGAGCATATCTGTGGAGGAGCAGTTCTTGCCAAAGAATGGGTTGTCACAGCTGCTCACTGCTTTAATTCTAAGTAAGTACACGGGGTTGAACCCTGCCTTGGGTATATCTGTAATTGCGCAGTGCCTTTCTGCAGCATGGGGACTCTGCCTAGGGTGACTGGCACAGTTTCAGTTACCACCTATCACCAGTTTACACTGGCAGAATGGCTTCTAAGGAAGTAGCCTGCATCTGCAGGCTTGGTTTTCATTCAGATCAGTTTTCAGAAGGGATCATCCTAAGTCCCTTGTCATCCATCACTTACTCTTAGGTAACTTCTGTGTATTTGGATCATTCACAGAGCATCCAGGCAGATTTTGGAGGACATACAGAAGGCTTTTATGCAAAGGGTTGATGCTGTTCCCTTAGTAACAACTATTAAGACCCTATCATCAATCTGTTAAATCAGATTGCATGGAAAATTTTATCTTTATTGAGAGAAGCCAAAAGGATGGTCTGTGTGACTTTAGGACCTCAAAAAATACTTTCTAAACTGCAATCTGTATTTATCTCTTAAGCCAAATACTACCTGTTTTGCAATTCAAACTAATCACAAGTACTTTAATTTAAAATTCACATATATTGGGACTTTTTTTATTATTTTTTTTTTTTTTTAAAGTCCTCCCAAGATTGCTGAGAATTAGGTATTTGGGCCTGTGTTCAAACAAAGTTGCAATTACTTGAAAAGGAGGATGAGCTTTCAGAATCCCCACATGCTAAAGCTGCTTAGATATCTACAGTCCCCAGTTCTTTCAATTCTCTTGCCCATTCCCATAAAACTGTGGATCTGCAGTGCAAGTGCTCTCTTTGAATTTTGGACTTTGGCTTCAAAGTTTCTAAATACTATGCCAAAATTTTGTCAAGAGCATTGTGCTGTATTCAAGGTACTCCTCTACAAGGAATTAGAGAGGAATTCTGGGTTGCATGTTGCCATCACATCAGAATTTGTGTATGTGGGTTAATGTTTCTACACAACTAATTTTATCAGGGAGTTATGACAGGTTTACAGGCAGTGAGAGGGTTTGGCCATGAAAACAAAAGGTGACATTAAATATTTCTGGTTGGGGGTTTGATAGGTGGTAATGTTTTAGAGGTCACCCATTTTTTCCTAAAGAAATTAAAAGGTAGAGACCAGCACTGTCCCTCGATGATGTGGACCATGATGGTCTTGTGTTCTACAGCAGACACCCCAGTCATTAAAAAAGTTCACTCAGTTCACTGGGTGTTTGGGAGATCCCACTGACTCATCATGAGAATACTTCATGTTCCTAGAAGTCAGTGGGAAGACTTTCATATATTTTTGTGGGTGTATGGGTCTCAGGACTTGCAGGCCTAGGGATATGCAGGGCCCAAATATCTGTTCCAAGTGGGAAGGTGTTAAGATTCACATGCTCTTATACTAGCCTGAGTATGTCCTTATCTTTTTTTGTAAGAGAACCATACAGAGACTTATGGATGGTGGTAGCAGGACTTCATGATCTTACAGAACAAGAATACAGACAGGTACTATAAATTCTGCTTAATAGTAAAATATAAATCAGTCTTGCAAAATATCTTTTAATATAAATGTGTCTTTGAGATTATTTATGCTGGAGCAATCTCACAGCCTGCATGCTGACCCAAATGCAGTTACACAACAGCTTTTGTGAGACTGTCAGAGAAACTCTATCAACAGTCATGAACTCTAAAGCTCAGCACCCTGGAGCGTGTGGGAGTGTGGAGTATATTGTCTCTGAACTCCCTGGTGACTATCACCAAAACAGAAATAATTGGGGCACAACTTTCTGCTTTGCTCAGACAGCATGATGTGTTTCCAGGACCTTCCTTTCCTGCACTTGCTGGATGGGAGTTTCCTGCAAGTTCCCTGATGCACATCCAAGAAGCATAATCTTGACATGTTAGTATAAGAAAGCTTGTGGCTTCAGCAGCTGCTTTTAAATGTGTCCTACTCTTAAGGCATCTTGTATATGGCATGACAATGTATAAAACCAAAGTTACTGAAAGACTCAGATTTCCAAGTCATTCAGAAAGTGTCAATGTCCTTGCTTTCCTAGAGAAGGTCAGTAAAGCAGTACATTATACATCCAAGTTTTAATAAGACCACTATGGACTCCGACATCGCCTTACTGCAACTGGACAAGCCCTTAGAATTCAACCACTATGTGCACCCGGTGTGCCTCCCTGCCAAGGAGGAGGCAGTTCAGCCCTCAAGAGTGTGTGTTGTCACAGGATGGGGTGCACGTGGAGAAGGTATGCAGGCTTTGCTACTTGGAAGGTTGTGCATGCTGTAGCTGTGTTTCAATTACTGTGTTCTCGTGTTGTAACATTCATTCTGTCTGTACATTTGTTTGTGGAGAGACGACACATTAAAAAGTTTTCTTGTGTAAGATCAGATAGACATTTAGGGAAGTGGGTGGGAGGAAAGAAAACAGATCATTCAGGTTGATACCATTTGAAAAGGGGAAGAAGGAAGCTGCTTTCTGGAATCACAAATTGATGCCTCTACTGGTTTTTGAGATGTTGTTTATTTCCAGACAGAGAAAAGGGTAAAAAACTGCATCAACTGGAAGTCCCTATCCTGGTGCTTGACACATGTCAGAGCTACTACATAAATCTTCCCAGTAAAGTCACCCAGAAGATGATCTGTGCTGGATTCCCTCTAGAAGATGGCAAGGACTCATGCGCAGTAAGTTTCACACATCGCCTTCTGACTTTTGGGGTATCACCAGGTGGGTTCTGGAAATGGGAGTGTTAAAACCTCACCAAGAGCTGTTTTCGTGCAAACAGGATGTAGGTGACGTACAGTAAAACTCTCCTTAGTAGTAAGATAGTAATTACTTCTAGTGCAAAAGGAAATACTTCCTTTTCTGTCTGGTGTTACAAAAGGAACTCCCCAAACACATGAGCATCCCAGAGCTCTTGGAGCTGATCTGGTAATTTGAAAACCTAGGGAGTGATGTTGGCACATAACAAGATTCCTTTGTCCTTGTACAGGGTGATTCTGGTGGCCCTTTAGTTTGTCCTTCAGAAGATAACTTAGGATTTTACACCCTTCATGGAATCACTAGCTGGGGCTTAGGATGTGGAAAGAAGAGCTACCCAGGAGTATACACAAATGTTGGTGCTTTTGTTGACTGGCTCAAGCAGAGTGTTAACAGTAGTGGTATGTATGAGGGGGGGAAAAACCCCAAACAACATTTAAATTAATCCTGTTGATAAATACTTTATTTGGGGGTCTTTTCTAGGGTGCCATTTTTATGTTTGAGTGTCCAGCACTTCCTGAAATCTTCACTGTTTAAAGTACCCCAGCTGAATGCCCAGAAACAGACACATCTAAATCAGCAGTCATTTCTGAAAATCTTAACTTCTTCCAGACCTATTATTATTCCCCTTTCTGTTGCATTTCTTGTGGTGATGAGTGTGTTTTCCTTACTGCTTCTTTACTGCTTTGTTTCTCAGGGAGGGAGCAGGGAGGCATAAGCTTAACACATGTTAACAGCCGAGTCCACTTCAACAAGTTTGCAGCGTGCCTTTGACAATCTTTGCAAGGTTTACCCTGTTTTATTTTTCTCCTCTTTACAGATCTCCCCATTTCCATGGTGTGACTGTCACAAGAACAGTTTGATGGACCATGTTGTAAAGCACAAGTGTTGTTATTGAAACAAAATTTGGTGAGAGTGTGTTAGTTCATGATTGGTAAACAAGATTCCAATGTGGCTGATGCTTACCCTGGTGAACTTACTGCTGGTTTTCCTGAATTGAGACTTTAGCTTTGCACTTGCAGGCTTCTGACACTCTCTTAATCTGTTTTACAAGGAAAGAGAGGGGAAAATAAGCCACCATATGCCAAGCACTTCCTTGAAAGTAGTACTGGAGAACATAAAAATACTGCAGAAATGAGATTAGATAAGTGTCTGTGTAATACAATTGAAGGAGCAGTCAGTCATTCTTCCATTAAGGTCTATGAGTGTTACCTCTGTCCCTGAGAGCACCCAGACAGTGGCAGTAACAGGGTGTCACTGAGGAGCAGAATGACATTGTCTAGTCAGTAGTGATGAGAATCAATCCAATTGCTGGGAAAAGGGTATTTTTAATATAGTTCCTGTCTTACTTAAACAGAGTTGCTTGAAAAGGTTCTACAGGCCAGGGGCCTTTGGCATCATACAAGAACTGACAGCTATCCTAATGAATCTGTACATGTAGTTGAAGAGGAACTGTGTAACCCACACTGCAAACTGAGCACATTTAATTTTTAAATAATAGTTTGTTTAATGCCCAAATGGCTTCACACACAAGAAATTGTGATGACAGGCTCCAATTAGCTTTGCAGGCTGTTCTGTGCACAGTCTTGGTATTTAAAAACTAGATCAGTACGATGATACAGTGGGAAACACAAGCAGGCTTCTTTGACTCAGTAATCCAGAAAATAGAATAAAAGAAAGAATGGTAAACATCTTCAGAGGTGTCTCCAGTTCAAGCACTTAATGCCAGAAACTAAATACAGGTTTTTTCCATTTTGTTCCCCAGCTACAGAATAATCTCTCTGCTACAGAATAATCTCTCTACTTTATTCCCAAATGAGTATGGTAAATGTTTTTCGGCAGTTTCTTTTCTTCTCTTAATTGTAAAGTGCTAGGCAAATAACCCCACAAAATAATCTGGAACAAACTTTGTGTGGAACTATGAAAATACTTCCTAGTGGGAGGACTATGGACAAATTCAGATTAAGTGTAAGGCACATTTGTATTACATTATTAATAGTCTGTTCTATGTTTAAGCTCTCTTCAGAGAGCAACAAAGGGAAAATATCCTCTGATTATTTTATTTTCCCCATTAAGGATATTTGGTAATATTCAGGTATGGGTAAAGTTGCTCACAGTATCAGTTTGACTATGCTGGGAGCAGATCTGTCCAATCACTTTGTTGCTTTTCTGTTCTGCTTAACAGAAATGAGATGACTTAAAAAATTCATCCTAAATTAGTTGTATTTAATAGTTATTTACTTTTGGTTGACTGTGTGATGTTTACCTTGTGTATTTCTGTAAGCATGAAGACCTACTAGACAAGTAGTTTAGTTTTGATTTTTGTTTCTTGTATCTTTATAATCTGTTTTAAGACACTGGTATGTTTTAGCCAGGATGTGAACTGTTTTGGGATGCAAATGAAATCTGATTTAAAAAAAATAAATCAGTGGAATTCGTGTAATAGAATTTTATTTTTAGATTTCCCCATATCGATCAGAAGCCCATATTCATTCTTTACAGTTACATAAGGCTTTCCTGAACCTCGCAGTCAAAAGGTAAACCCATTTAACGCAGGGCTTTAGTGTTGGACGCTGTCGCACTGTTTGGTGCACAGTGGGTCTGGCTGCTTGCCCTGCCCGTGTTGCGAGTGGCGTTCTGCCATCCTGGGGAGCAGGATCCGCTGCCCACACCGCTCCCGCAGCCCTTCTGGCACCGACATCTGCGCGGGACGGGTAAACGTTGCTACAGCCCTGGGAATTCCTCAGTCCCGTCAGCTTTGCCGCGCCGGCTCGCCAGGCGGGGATGCGCTGTTTCAGGCTGGGCTGTGGGAGGAGCAGGACTTCGAGCAGGCGTGCAGCCATAGGCCGGCTCCAGCCGTCCGACTTGCCCCCCGCCAGCGTCCGCCTCCCGCCGTGTCGCGCCTCTGCCTTGCTGGGGCGGTGAAGGGGCTGCAGAGAGGGACCTGCGGGCGGTCGCTGCCATGGAGGCGCTTGTGGTGAGGGGTTGGGAGGTGGTGGAGGTGGCCCCTAGAGCCGGGTGCAAGTGTGTGGGATGTTCTCCTGCCTGCCTTCTCCTCGCAGGGTGCGCCTGTGACCGTCGCCATCGTCGTGGTAGCTGCATCCGCCCTTTTACTGCTGCTGTTCAGAGGGACAGGCCGGAGGGAGAACGGCCGTGTCACCTTGCAGGACCCCGAAACCAAATACGCTCTGCGGCTGGTGGACAAAGAGGTGACCAAGCTCCTGAACCCCTTCCCTCATTCCAGCTCTGCGGTGGTCGTGCCGAGTCAGCCGGGGCGGTTGGGCCGTTGGCCAGGGGAGTCTGAAGTGGTTGGTTCGTTGGGCGGTGGGGGTCTGAGAGGTGGTTAGTCTTGGGCTGCCTCAAGCTTTGGGGCTGGAGAAGCGTGCAGAGATCTCAGGGCTCGGCTGTGATTCCCGCAATCATGCTGCAAAGTTTCCCTAAGGTAGAGCAGGATTCTTAGAAACGTTTATGCCAAGGCTGTGGTGTTGCAGTTGTTTCCAGAGGATAGTTGTTACTTTGTATGTTTAAGTCCTAATTTAGGACTCTGTTTCTTCTCTGATTCCTGTCCGGTGTGCATCAGGTGGAACGCGTTTCTGCATGCCATGTCTTGCCTGAACTTTGGTCACAAATTATGAAATGTGCTCATTTGCCTTGGGCAAGGGAGGGTTTCCAGATGATCCGTGTGTAAAGCTTTGCCTAGATGGGCAAAAAGAACTCCTTTCAGAACTAAAGAACAACAGAGTGCTTCTGAAACTTCTAATCAATTACATTTTACTTTTAAAAGTAATTTCTGCTTCCCTTCCTAGCATTTGGCCTGCACGCTAACACAGAACAGGCTTGCTGAAGTGTGTTGTGTTGAGGAGACTTTGAAATTCAAAGCAGTGGTGCTGTTGGCCTCCTGTTGATTTTTACTGTTGTTTGCTCTTTTAGGAAATCAGTCATGATACTAAGAGATTCCGATTTGGGCTGCCTTCACCAGATCATATATTAGGATTACCTGTAGGTAAGCACTGAAAACACTTCATTACCTATATTTTGGGTTTCAGGATTTATAACTGTACTAATGGTTCTTGGCCAGTGATTGCTGAACCTCAAATTCCCAAACAAAACAAGGCATTACAAGCTGTGTGTGAATGCTGCTGTGTCAGAAATGTCAGCTTTCACAAAAGATTGTATTTCGTATCTTTTCTGTACACTTTGTTCTGCTTGTGTTAAATTTTGTGATGTAATTAAGAACAGTGAAACTGAACTGAGTCTGCTGGAATTCATCACCAGTCAGGATATAAGCAAGAACTATCTGTCAAAACTTACTTGTTGTGCGCATTCTACTTCCATGTTGGAAGCCCTCAGTTTCTTGTCAGCTGTTGTGCTTTTGGCAAATGCAGTCATACTTGCATACAAGAAAGAGAACTCTTCTGCCTGGGAAGCTTGTAACTGTTCTGTGCAAAACAAAGGGGTAGATACAACTACTGCATAGGAAAGATGCAGAAATATTCAGAGCACTTCCCTTTGCTTTGCACATGTGTATAACTTTATCTCACTTTCCATAGCATGGAGCTTGTTCAGTGCAGCATTGACAAATTCTTCTTTCCTGTACCCTGCAAAACCTGATGGCATTGAACATTGGACCTTGAATCAGTGGTAATCTGTGCAGGGCAAACTATCCCTTTATGATGGGCAGATGTAGCCCTGTTTGTTCTGTGCTGTATGGCAAGTGTCGAGGTCTTTGCCATTCCATGCTGTGAGCACGTTGTTCTTGCACGCTGTCTGCCAAGGGCAGCAGTCTTTCTGCAGATTCTCTTCTGCTTGTATCAGAGAGTGCAATTGAATGGTCCACATTAGCTAGACAAATGATAAAAGAATAGAAATGTGCCCTGCTATACTTCTGTGTGTCCAGGCTTTATTCTTAACAATTTAAGAGGTTCCTGCTGTCTGCTTCTTACCAGGATCATTTTACTAAAACTAAGTGTTTTCTGCTAGCACTCTTCCTGTTTTTCGTTTTTCCATACAGCCTTGGCTGAAGAGACTACTCTTGCCAAGGAATTTCACTTCTTTCAGTTGGCATAAAGAAAAGGGTGCCTTTTAGAGTCTCCTTCTTGGAGCATTAGGCTGGGCAAAGAGCCCTCTGTGGACAGCAGTGTCCAGCCTGAAAGCTTGCAGTGTTACGGCAGCAGGAGACACGGGAGAAGGAATATGGCCTAAAGCTTTGTTCTGCATGTCTTGGTGTGAACCTCTGGGAAGTTTGCTCTTAAGAGGCTGCTGTTCCTAAACCCTAATGCTTTTTTCTGTCCCTGTGTGAACTGCTGTGTCCTTACTTTTTCCACTCATTAACAAATATGAGAACAGTAGAACCCAGGTAGAAAGCACTTGAGAATGAGGAACAAACTTTCTATATCACTATTTTACTATAAATTTCTTACTTTCCTAGCATCTTGCTCTTTGATTCTGTAATGTTCCAGCTCTTCTGAGTTGCACTGTACCCCAAACACCCTTGCAGAAAAAGAGACTAAATGTTTTATACAGCATTTATATGGTTAAGATTTTCTCCACAGTGTTTGTGTTTAACAGGTTAAAACAGCTGACTTGCTCTTGTCTTTTCCTCCAGACCCGAGGAAAGTTTGAAGCTGGAGATGAAAAAAATAATCAATCAGGTTGTAATTCTTTCTCCCTAGGCCAACATGTTTATCTTTCTGCAAAAATCGGTGGTGGTTTGGTGATTCGGGCCTATACCCCAGTGTCCAGCGACGAGGCAAAAGGTTATGTTGATTTAATTATAAAGGTAAATTTTAGTTTCCCTTAGCAGACAAATTGCTGACTGGAAGGAAGGAAGGTCCTTCATTTCAGTGAAAGAGAGTTCATTTTGATTGATCTTCTTTTGAATGGGATGACTGCATGACAAACAACTCACTGAATAGTAAACTGTAAGCTGTGTATCTGTTGTGTCCCTGAGTGACAGCACAGGCAGGGTAGATGGGGAAGGCCATTAGGGTTAAACCTTGGCACTACTGCAGCAACTTCCCTAGTAATTGGTAACACACAAATAGCAATCACTCCCTCAAGCTGCTTACTCTAAGTAGAAAACAAGTCAGTAAGAGCTGCTATCTTTGGTAACCCTACAGCCATTGCAGTTTTAAATCTGTAAGCATCAGCAGTTACTCTAATGGGTTTATTGATTAAGAAAATGGGATACTGAAACAAGGGAAATCCTTTAAGCAGAATGATTTTCAACCCAGAACTCCTGGAGTTTTAAAATTCTTTTCTGTAATAAATGTTGTTCTTGGGCAAAAACCTGAGCTTTTTTTGGTGTGCTCTGTCCTTCATGTTACAAGTGTGGTGAATTGTTATTAACTCCCTAATATTTATTGTATGTTTTGAAAGGTGAAAAAACTACCATGTGGTTGAAGTCTATGGGGAAGTCTTAAAAAAGCAAAGATACAATGCTCTTTTCAGAAGGAGTGAAATGAAGCCACCAGTATGTAACCTGCCTGCCACCTAGTCCTGTTCACCTGGCTGTCCACCTTCCTGTTGCAAGGCACAATAGATATCTGAGAGCAAAGAATTGCCTGGATTTCTTTCCTAGAGGCTGTATTTCAGACCTGCAATACTGTGTTGTACAGCTTTTAATGCTGTCTGTAGGAAACTGATTGGTTGATAGCATATAAATGATTGTTTTTACAGGTCTACCACAAAAATGTGCATCCCAAGTTTCCAGAAGGTGGAAAAATGTCCCAATACCTAGATGACATGAAGATTGGAGACCTGATCGACTTCAGAGGGCCAAATGGACTCCTTGTGTATAAGGGGGCAGGTAAGCAGGAGAGCAAAATGGAGTACCTTGTATTGGTGGTTTTCAGAGGTGTTTTATAAAAGTTGAAAACTATGTAGAGAATATTTTTCAGTAAGTTGAAGAGAGAAAATCCATAATTACGGTTTGTGGCCTAAACCACCCTCAGAGACAGACTAACTTTTGCGACAGTTGTGGAGCAGTGGCAGAAATCAGCAAGGTCTTCCCAACACAGGACACTGGAAGGTAGTCATCTAGCTGCCTGAGTGTATCAGGGTTCTCATTAACCAGAAATCAATTACAGTAATAAAGTACTTGATAAATTATGCAGACCTAAGCTTTCCTGATTCTCATCTTTGCAGGGGCTCTTACTTGATGCTGCTTTAATTACAGCTTCAACACAGACACACACAAATGGCTAGATCCATGGTGCAAGTGAGGGTGATGATGGCCTAAGAAGCCTGTTTCTATGTAGTAGGGATAGTAGTTACCTTTATCTGCCACTCACATTCACAGTGGCCAGGTTCCATTCTAGGCAGAGGTGTACCAGTCCCTGAGTTGATGATAAATGTTGGATAGGAGGGAAGGAGTAAATCAGTTGTTCAGAGCTAGGACTGGAGCTTACAAAGAGGTTTCTGCTCTTTGTGCTCAGTGCTGTCACAAGTCCATGTAGTTTGTCCAGAAGAGCTGTCCTGATTAGTTATAGGCTATAGTAATTTATTCCCATGGAAGGTGTATCTCTGTCTGTTTTGGGACTTAATGTACCTATAGGTTTTGAATATTTCTCCTAGGTACCTTTCTTATCAAGCCTCATAAGAAGTCTGAAGCAGAGAAGAAGTTTGCAAAGCATCTTGGGATGATAGCTGGAGGAACAGGTAAAGCTGTTTTCATCATATGGAATGTCTAGGAGAACAAAGGTACTTTATGCATGTGTGGAGTATCAAACACTTCAGTAGCAGAGCACTTTTCTATGAATGTTTGGCAACAATAAGGCTTTCCAGTGGCTTGAGCTGGGTCCTAGGAGCTGGCAACTTCAGTTATAATCTTGATTTACTGTGGGAGCTCAGCAAAGTCACATCATATTTTGGGAGAATGTCTTGAGGGTGAGGTGTCACTGTATGTGGCAGAGCATGATAAAGAGGAGAGCCCCAGATACAAGTAGTATGGTTTGGGTTTTGGTTTGAAATGGTTTGTAATACCAAGAAACCTCCAAGCTCTGCGTTTGGTGTGGGTCAGAAATAGGGAGGTATGTAGCCCTGTGCAAACTAAACTCCACTGAAGGAAGGCAGATTTAATACTGAAACTGCAGCTGTAGAAAGAAATATCCTCTTTTTTTTAACCACTTTGTGTTTTTAACAGGAATAACTCCTATGTTGCAGCTGATTCGTCGTATCACAAGTGATCCTAAGGACTCCACAAAATGTTACCTTCTTTTTGCTAATCAAGTGAGTATATCAACTCCTGTCCTTTAACAGCTTCTGCTGGCCTTTGAGCTTTATAAACTGGTGGGACAATTGTCCCTGGAAAAATCACTTCTCTGTTTCATCCTCTTCCCAGAACTTTGGTTTCAGCCATTTATGAAAAAATACTGAGAGAAAAATACTGTCTGACCTTTAAAATGGTCATTGCAGGGAGGAGCGGGAAATGGTTATAATGGAAGTTCTTAATAGATTGTCTTTGGTCAGAACAATTTGGGAAGGAGGAACAACACAAAAATTATTCACAAGATACTGTCATAGTTCCTGTGATCATCTGTTACTTGTTTTGAAGATGGCTCCTCAAAGTTTCACTTGTACTCCCTAATTTCCTGTTTTGGGGAATAAATAGTGCTGATCCTGCTCATTTTGCTCCTCCCCTGATTCCAAAGAAACAGGCTTTTGCTCTGTTAATTTGTTTCTCCAGTTAACCTTCACCATGTCGGTACAGGGCTCTATTTGCCAGGATCAGCAACAAATTCAGCTAACTGCCATTTTAGCCTGGATTAAAAAAATGTCTTCAAATTGCCATCTTTAAGGCAGGGTTCACGTGGATGTAAGTCTCAAAGTCTGTTGTTCATCTGAATTTATAGAAGCCTTTAATGATCACAGCTATCATGTGAGTGGAAAAAAAGAACCATTCTTGGTTTGAAAGAGTCATTACATTTGTCTTGTTGAGTGCCAGATGCACTCATGCTCTAGAGGGCATCTTGAGATGGTTTGGAGCTGAACAGCAGCCTTATTTTTCAGACAGAAAAGGATATATTGCTGAGAGCTGAGCTGGAAGATCTCGCCAAGAGCCATCCTGAGCAGTTCACACTGTGGTATACACTGGACAGACCTCCCCAAGGTAGGCTCCTGGTGCACACTGGGAATGCCTTTGCTTGTCTGTTGTCCAAGCGTCAGAGTTTCACTCCTGTTCCCTCACCTATTGTCTAATTTCTTTTAAACCTGTAATTCACAGACTTGTGTCTTACCAAACAGGTCCTTGTTATTAATGTTCTCTCTGTTGGAAGGCACCACTGGGTTTGAGTTCAATGAGAGATTCACCCTCTCTTGGCTTGCAGTGAGAGTGGCATAACTTGGCCGATTCGGGCTACTGTGTGGTTACAACATGCTGCTTAAAAAGGCTTCAGACTGCACAGACATTAAGATGAACAGTGTAATTTCTTTGTTTCAGATTGGAAGTACAGTTCTGGCTTCATCACTGCAGACATGATTAAAGCCCACCTCCCTGCCCCCAGCAGCGAGATGCTCATTCTCATGTGTGGGCCACCACCTATGATTCAGTTTGCTTGTCAACCCAACCTGGACAAACTTGGCTATCCCAAGAGCTGTACCTTCTCTTACTAACACTGTTGTCACCTTTTTGTAAGTACTTGCATCCTTCCCTACAACTGGTGTGTAACTGTGCAGTGGTTTTGTGTGTTTTAACTACTTACGTGTAGTTTCTGCGCCAAGAAGTAGAGAGATCTTCAGGTGTGTGACAGACTTCATCTACACTCTGAAGTTAGTATGAAATGGCCATGTTGAGAAAAGAAATTTAAGTGTAGTTGGAAAGATAAAACAGAGATAAAGCCACTTCTTTGTCAACATGGGGATGGAATTCATGAGAGAGTTATTTCCTTTAGTGAGTGCTGGGGAAGCGGAGTACAGAGAGCAGTCAGTTTTGGTGTGTGTTTAGAATGAACAAAAAAGGCTCTGTTATAGCATTACCAGGAACTAGTAAGTTACAAGTGACTAGAATTTGGGTGACATGCAAATTGCTTACTACTGTAACAAATTCTCCTTGATGTGAGGTGTATTGAGGAGGCTAACATGACTTCATGTGAACTGCCAACTATATCTGGAAGCTCTGGGTAGATATAGAGACCTAATCCAGCAATGGCACATTGCTTGCACATCCTTCTCTAAGCACAGTGGTAGTTTATTGGGCAGTTTGAGATTTGCTTTCCTTACAAGGAAACATGGCTTCTTCCTCTTTGAAGCTATGCTGAATAGATCTTACACTCAGCTAATGCCTCATCTCAGTGTTTTTACCACATAGCATTTCTTAGTTTCAGTGCCTGAAGTACTGCATATTGCCAGGAGTTGGCTTACACATTTCTTCTAAGGTTTGACAAATCCCTGATCCAGAAAACTTGTTTCCTTTAGATGCTAATTAAAATATTTATTTCATATATTTTTTAGTCATCTAAAGCAAAGGAATCTGTTAATTAAAAACTGACCAGGAGTTTTATACTTAATCAGTTACATTTGTAGTAATAATTGAAAGACAGAGGTTCAGACTGATTCTGTCCCTGATCAGAGATGTATATTTCTGTTTGAATCATTTCAGTCAACAAGAAATGGAGAAACATTTGGAATTTATTTATAGTAGTCACATAGTCTTAATATATATACACCTGTTTAAAAACCCCAGTAGTTTTGTAGATTGATTATTCACAGCCCAGCTGGTACTACACCAAACAGAGTAATAAATGCATAGATTCATAGAATGGTTGGGGTTGGAAGGGACCTTAAGGATCATTAAGCAGAATCTGAAAATGTGCTTAGATTATCCCAGTGATGGTAAGGCTGCCTCTGCTGGGGCAGCTCATGTAATCTGTAGAGCTGCAATAACTCTGCTGGCTAATTAACCCTGCAGAGAATTTCAAATGCCCATGATCTGGTCACCAGTGTTGACTGCAGTGCCAGAGTAGAGATTTAATACTTTTTTATTAAGCTTTTTTGGCTTGTTGATGTCTGTGCTTTCTCATTCCTTCAGATTTTTCCAATATCATTTAATTGTTAAATGACTGGAAAAAATTGCCTTGGTTTTACCACTTTGGAAAATAAAACCTTGTATTTAGCCTTTAAAATCTGACCATACAGTACAGGGTCTGCCATGAGAGGCTCAGGGAGTGAGGACTAGAACAGCTCATCTTCGAAAAGTGCCACTGACAGCTTGCAAAGAACCTTTGCAGCATACTGGGGACAGTTACTGGAGATTCCCCCTTCATTTGGAACTGGGAATGAGCTGGCTTTAGGCTATATCAGTATGTAAAGAAATCTAGGTATTTTAAACAAATACTTATTTCATTATGGTACTTGCCTAACACTCTTTAGTCACATTTTACACATCACAAAGCAGTAATGTTTGTCTCCTATTGCTAAATATTGTATGAAAATCTATCTGTAACTGGAACAAAAAGAGAACAAAGTGAACAGGAGTATTGTTTACAACATCACCAGTTCTCATGCAAGTGTTGAAGTGTTTCTACTCTAATCTCCAGTCCTCAGGGGTTTTTGCAGCCATGTTTAATTAATCAACTAGCAAAAGAAATATTATCCCTGTCTTCCTGAGCATAAGTACCATGTTGCAGACAAACCAGGTATGGGGCCTAGAAAAGGGTCTGAACCATTTTGACTGTTGAGAAGGCTTCTGAACAGGTTGATGCTTGCAAATGTGGCAGCAGTAGTCTCAGACAAATTGTCAATTGCAGGAAGAGCCTATTCAAGACTTCTAGTTAAAGAACTGCCATTTAAAACCTAAGGAATGGATCACACTGGAAATTGTTACTTACCCCTGCATGGAGCACAGCAAACACCATTCTTAAAGTAATTTCTCCTTGACAGTGAACATCTTAGTGCTTATGTAAAAATTGCACAGTAAAACCCCACTTCAAATGAAGCACCAGCTTTTGAGCACATCAGTTTCTCTGGTAGTCTGCAAGTTCATCATCTGTTAGGTGAAGATTAGTGAATGTGCCATCTTGTCATCCTCCTGATAACAGCAAGGGCTTGGTGGATAGTGTTATGTTCCATTTTTCCCATTCACACCGCACTTGCTTAGAGAAAGAGGGAAGGACAAGTGCTAACAAAAGAGATGAGAGATTAAAATCCTTCTGTGGATAACAGTCTCTGGCAAGACAGCAATAGGATTTAGTGAGCCAGTGCTGCTGCACTCAGAGCACCCATCTGAATTTCTTTGTGGCTCAGATTAGTCCCTGTGACACAACAGTATTGGTGATTCCTCCATTACAAGTTAATTATAAAAATAAACATTTGCAAAAGATCTTTGAGACAACAGAACATAAACATATCATGTACAGGACAACTGAGTAAAAGGGTAAAGCATGAGGCCAGTCTTGGCTTTCTTGACTCTGGATACAGGTACCAGACCTCCCTCAACACCTACTTCACACTTAGTAATATGGAGACTAGTGTGGAGGAGAATTGCCTGTAACACGTTGCTACATGGACAAGGTTAAGTGTTGTGTGCTACATCTCACTAGCAGAAAAGAGGTAAAGCTTTTCAGTACTTTCAGGCTTTTCCTGGCCACCTCTCGGGCCAGGCATGAGGTATTATTAGTATTCTTGGTCACAGTGAAGCATCATCTACAGTCTTCAAAGGTAGGTGTTAAAAACCTGCTGTCATTCAGCATTTCATCTTGGCTCAACATTGTCTGGAAAAAAAACAAGGTGTGAAGGAGTAAGTACATTCATGTAGAGGCCTGCAGTTAAAACATTCAGCTGCAATGAGATCAGATTCACAACAGAGGGAGTGAGAGGCACATAAAACTAAAAGGAGTTCTTGACTGCAGCTTAAAGTAAACTATTATTTGCTGGAGGAAATTCCCACTGAGATTGTGTGGCATGTGACTCAACCATGTTATGCAAGTCTTCATTATACCTTTCAGCTCACTTCTTAATTAGCTGCTGTGGAGTCAGGAATTAGTAGTGATTTTTGTTTTCCATGGAGTTTTTGCTGTGGCTGAAGTGGTTGATGGTAGTTACTTGCAAAAATCTTTGAAGAACAGTTTTCATTTAAGGGGATGAATATCTGTCAGTGCATCAAAGGTAGCAGTACAATTATCACAGTATAACTAAGGTTGGAAGAGACCTCGAGGAGCATAGAGTCCAACCTATCAACACAGACCTCATGACTAGACCATGGCACCAAGTGCCATGTCCAGTCTCCTCTTGAATACCTCCAGGGATGGTGACTCCACCACCTCCCTGGGCAGCACATTCTAATGACTCTCTCGGTGAAGAACTTTCTCCTCACCACTTCTAGTGCAATTTAAAAGCAGGGGGATTTAAACTGTGAATGTATAGCCAGGCTATAAAGTGTATATATAGCCTTAACAAGAATAGGGACCTGCTTACCCTTAACTACTATCACCACTGACCAGCTTTGAGTGAATTCTAGCAGAGTACACTTGTGACTTTAAGAGGAGGGAGAAATGAGTACATACCGTAAGATGGCTTATGCCTTCAGAAAGAGCCCCTATTTGCATCACTGTTCCTTCTGAATGTTCCATCTGTAAAAGCAGTCAGGAACTAGTTCAAATCAGGACAGCACACACAATATTATTCACTCTATATGCATCTTTGGGAGGTAGCAGTGCCTGGATAAATGAAGTTTAGTAAGTTTAAAAGCCCTTATTTCTGTACATTAACAAAAATGCCTCCATGCCATGAGGTACATGAAAATGCACTCAGCCAGAGGAAGAAAGAATCCTGATCAGGAGAGATTGATTCCACTGTAATTCACACAAGAGCAGCTTAACTGATATTGTCAGTGTAGGGTAACATTTTCCAGATGCTGTAGTACTTAAACTTCTGGTAGCCTTCTTTCACAGGCAAGAAGAGTCCTCTGTGATACAGTCCTGCCTGTCCTTACAGAAAAGGTGATCAGTTCTAGGGCACTGAGATTTCACTGCACACCTACATGCTCAGAAGTTACACATAACTTAAAAGACTGTGCTCCTAGACCCAAATCCAGTGGTTTTGTGATGCCTGAACACCTGCAAGCTCAGGGCCCAAAGTTAATCCATTCACTTTCAACTCCTAACTGTGCAAGTGGACACCCATTTTGTAACACAGTCAGGATTGGGTAGTGTCCCTGCTTATGAGAAGTGCTGTGTTTTACTGAGGTGTACATTGGAAAAGACGCGTGTTAGATAATGAGCACAAACAAGATGTTAAATGCAGTAAACCATGCAAATGAAAAAATTGCTTCCAGTTAGAGAATGGTCACAAAACTGAAAAAAACAACCCCAAAACTATCAGGCTTAATGTGTTTTCTCTCTCTCTTAAGGTCACTGGAGAAAGAACAGTTCACCCCAACTGCTTTGTCTCTTGTGTGCTGCCAAAATTCACACAAGCCTCCAGGAGCTCCATTTTTCAAGGTTCATATCCCTTTACACAACAACAAACTTGACTAAAATATGATGGGTTTTAATCTTTGTCTCTTTGTCTGGACAGTTTAATTTACAAGTTCATTACTGCATAACAAAAGTGAATTATTTAAGTACTGGTTTATTAATCTTGTTCATTACTGATGCATTGGTTTCACATATACTGTCTAAACATAACTAATCCCCCCTGTACATAATGGAAGAAAAATTCAGTTGGACTGTTTGAGTAATGTCTCTTAAAATATATATTAAAGTACAACCAGATTGTATAGGTCAATAGCTTTGTACAAATTAGTCCAAATAATTACATTAAAAACCACCCATGGAGATAATGAAAAGGTAGTGCAGCCGCATTGAGGCTATGAAAGCTAGAAGTACAAAAGTCTTGTGTTTACTGCAACCACCACCTTAACTGCCCAAATACCTCAGTCTTCATAGTGTAAAGGTGTTACAGTCCTGAGAAAGGGCTTGGAGGTGGAGTTGTGATGATGTTGATTAAAACAAATGAAGCTGGCATTCTTAGTAGAAAACTCTTTCCAGTGTCCACACCCAATAATTTCTCAATGACTTCATGCAGATGTAGCAAATACTTTGTACATGCTCATGTTTGGTTATTTGCAAGCTTTGGAATGCATGGAGAGGATGAGATGAGAATGGCATCAGTCAGTCTGTCCCACCTGATCCAGTTCCCGGTCAGTGAATGGACTAAGTCCTTTGTAGCCACCATAGTTTTTCTGAGTACCATTTGCAGCAGTTGGGTTTGTATCCATAGGACAAATGTAGTCTGTGGATTCATCAAATTTCTTTTTCCTTAAGTTTCCAAAATGTGAAAATCCAAGTTTCTTTGGCTGAAAGAAGATAACAAGAAGTTTTGAATGATAAGCATTAAGATTGTCCTCTATACATTTCAAATCCTCTCCTGTTGCATTTACTGCTGTACTCTAGTCCTTCAAATATCTAGATTCTGAACTAAATTAATGTCATTGTTTTCAAATTGGGAGTTACAGCTGATGTTAAATACCTTTAGGTAATGCTGCTTCTAAGAAAAGACAGAGGGGATTGCATGTTTATTTTAGAAGTGATGTAACCAGATACAAAACTAAATGCTTTGGTATCTGGAAGGAGAATAACACAGTTCTAGAAGCAACCTCTCCCTGCAAGTTTTCCATTTTCTTTATAAGGCAGGGGCAAGGAAGTGTGAAATTCTGGAACACCTGCTTTTTGACAGCACTACATACCCGGACTTTGGCAGTGGTGGTCAGAGGTGTGTACGCTGCTGACTCTGTTATTTCTCTTCTTTCTTGCTGTGCCTCTGGTCCTATCAATACGTTAAAATTGGTTGTTAGGTGGCGTCGCAGCAGGGTCTTCTGAGGTGGAATATTCAGCAGCATTGCTAGCGTGTCACCGTTGAAGCGAGGTTCAAGAACCTGTTGGAAAAGGGCAGAATGTTTTCTGTAGAGGTAAACATTTGACTAGCACAGTAATGGTTTACTATTGCAGAGAGTGCTCATTCTATAACTCAGTTATGATGTGATACTTGCCAGACTTGGAGCAGGATACACATGGAAGTAGGCAGTAAGAGATGCAGAGCATGGTCAGGGTAATACATATTTGTATCTATCATCAATCCTTCTGTGTTTTTGGATTGAACACATTTGTTTTCAGCATTTTCTGCTCTACTCAGTATGAACTTTATCTTGGAAAAAAATATTTTTTTTTGCAGAAATTCTATGGACTAGAAGCATGGTATTTCAGAACATCAGCTTTACTAGGCTGCAAATAGTTCTGATGTTTTGCACTCAAAAACCAACATTCCTGGTCACTGGCAAGAAATGCCATGAGTTACTGTGGCTAAGAGTTCTGTTAAAACCACTCAAAAGCAGCACTCGGTGATGCCTTATCAAAAAATAACTCTCACAGAACAGTTTGGGTTGGGGGTTTTATGTAGTGCTGCTAACCACTCATGCATAGCTCAGATTTATTATTGACTTAGCAGTTATTTGTTTAGTTTTCCTTTGTGAAATTAACATACATGTGTTGTACTACAGTCTGACAGTGTTTAGTAGAAAGACAGAAAAGTGTGCAGTTCTTACAATCAGGCCACCATGCACTCCACTTCCTCGAAGGTTTGGTGCGTATTCTGCCAGATCAACTGATCTGAGCCATTCCATCACTCTGTGGTTGGACCACTGAACTACTTCAGAAGGTGACACATTATTCTGTTGAAATAACCAGAAAAGATGATGATGCTGTAGCCTGGATTGTTCACAATGTGCTCTCAGTTGCCATAAAACCAGCATTCCACCTCAGAGCAATAGTTGTTCCCTGATTCTAAGACATTGTTTCTGTTGAAGGCCTTTTTCAGCCATCCTCTGACAAGATGGCAGGTACAGATAGTCTAGGACAGATGAAACTCCACACGTTGCATTAAGTAGTAGAGCAGTAGAGAGTGCAGGGTGTGAAAACCAGAACATTTTGGCAACGGTGTTATTGTCAACCTTTAATACTAAGAAATTAAGCTATGCTGGCCAGAGAAGGGAAAAATCTGAACAGTCTTTGAGAGCTAAAAATTAGGCAAAGAAAAAGCATTCAAAATTATTTTCTCAGAAGTTGAATTAATTTCTTTAAGCAAATAATTTCTGAAGGGAAGTGCATGATATTTAACTAAGAAGTGGCTCAAAGTCCTTAAAACTGAGTAGATGTTTATTATTACTGCTGAGTTCACATTACACTCCAGAGCTAGAAAGCTGGAAGCCTGCTTTAGAGCCATTCCCTCGTAGCAGTGATTCTATTGGATCATTGTGCACTGCTAACTCATTATCCCCTTTGGCTGCAATCAGGTAATTAGTGCTCATTTAGTCAATTTAAACATTCTTTTACCTCCTCAGCTGGTCTCCTGCGTAGGCAGTGGGGGTTAAAACCGTTGACATGCAGCACGTGAATGGCACATTTAATACTCAGATGATGCAGCTGGCTGGTGACTTTCAGAAAGAGCAGGTCATTCTGTAGAGAAGAGTACAGAATACTTCCAAAACAGGTGCTTTCCCCAAGAAGACAGATGGTTACACTTGCTATGTAGTTTTATATAAACCATAGTAACCATAGTTTAGGTAGAAGTTCACACTTATTGAGAGGGTTTTAAGGCAGGGGTCTTGGGGTGCGTTGCTGTAGTTGGTTGGTTGAAACACTGCATCATAGCAAGACCCAGCAAAAAGTGAAGGAGAATGTGTAGCCTGTTTATTAAATCCAGGCTCATTGGTAGTTTAAAACACTTAAGACTGTGGCTAAGATCCTGTTGTGAGTAGGATCACTGCAGCTAGCAACACCCATCTAACCATGGGATCACAGACACCATGCTCTCGTAGCAAGGGCTCCTCAAGCAGCATAGACCAGGCTGTACCCTTGATAAGTAAATTAGACTTTTTTATTAGCACAGTTAAACCCAAATACTTCATTATCCCTGGGCAGGGAAGCTAAGAAAACACAGTGGCTCTGTGTAGTGCAAGGTTTGCTGCTAAGGTGACTAGAGCTGTACAAAGCACTGGAATTGCTGCTCATCTTTAGTTTACCAATACTACTGCTACCTTGGTGTGGAGAGTTGCTACTGGTGCTATTTCTGTCTTGCAAAAAATTCTTTTAAACATTCACCTTCAAAGGAAAATTGTAAAATTCTTTGCTCAGTCTGAAGTTAAATTGGGTTAAACTGAGGAAAAAGGTTTTTAACTTACCACAGTTAAGTACTGCAACATTCTCCCATCAACTCTGGCTTCATGAAACTGGTCTTTGTACTGAGGCAAACCAATGTCATCAAGCCATCCTGCAGATAAAAGAGCAACGGTGTACCCAACTCCAGATGAGCCAAAATGAAGCATTCATCTTTTGAAAGGGCAGCCTAAAACCAATTCCACCATACCCCTGTGATAACTTCACACAGTGAATGAGCGCATACCTTTTGCAGCATAACAGCTCTTGCTAGACTGAGGCCCCCCCAGCACTGACTTCCCTGCAATCCCAGAGTTCCTTGTGGAAGATCCTACTGTACAACTGTATATTTGGAGGTCAAAAACACCACAGAAATTCTCATTCTGTTGGCTTGAAACTTGGTACTCTTAACAAGACGTTTGGTACCTACTTAAAGAAATGTATCAGGCAGTCTATGAACTGCACTGGGGGAAATTCCAAACAATTCCATGACAGTTCAAACACTTACGTGTCACCCAGATATGATCAAGTTGTGCAGACTTCTCATCCTGTTTTGCATTTATTGATTTAATGGCCAAAACTAATTTCTTCCTGTGCAGTGGATGCTTTATTCCCATCTCCTGCAACAATAACAATTAACAAGTAGTCTGCCTTGTCTCTGGCTCTCTGCTTCTCTTTAGGTGTCTTTAAAAATTCATAGCACACATTTCAGAAAAGCAGAACTGTCAGCTGTTTGAAGGGGTCTTGTTATACAGAATCCATGCATACAGGGGCTTGAGAGAAACAATTCTAGGTGATTACCTTCTCCATGTCCTGAGGGGTCGCAGTTAACAGCGTGTGGCCTGAAGTCACCCACTGCCGTGCAAATATGACGTACTGGCCGAGGCCAAAGTCCTCCAGCCAGTTACAAACTCTTTCAGTACTCCACTGAGCAAATGGAGCATTGTAGTCACTGAAAAGTACAGGAAGGGTTTAAAAAAAATAATCTTACAGAACTGTGGTTATTGTCAGCAAGCTCATCGTGTGCCAGAGGCAGAACTACAGCCTAGGGATTGGTGTGCTTTGCTCTGTGCAACAGCAAAAGCTGAGAGCCAGTCCTGCAGTATATGCTGTGGTGCTGGTGTCTGTTGACCTGGCTGCCCACAGTTGAGGGGCATGGGGGTTGAACAAGAATTTCCCATTTTCTGTTTGAAGACAGGAAAAAGGGAATTGCTGAATCCTCATCACTTGGCAGATATTCTCATAGGAGATGATACCAAGTTTCCATGTGCTTTACACAAGGTGAAATTTTTGCCACTGCCAACAAACAGCTAGTGCTGCAACCTGCAGCTGAAGGAATGCAGCCAGGGGAACTACTCAGACATGTTTTCTACAAGACAAATTCTTTCCAGTTGTTTTGGAATTCCACAGGAAGTGGATTGGGAAAAATGTGCTTCACCTAAGGCAGGTTTGGCTGCTGAGCACACTGAACACAATGTGCTGTGCAAGGTAAAGAAGAAACCATTACCTTTTCTGGCCTTTGGTTTCTTTTGATCTGGATAACCGAGGTCCAGCTGTTGCTCGGAGACCACCTCTTCGAAACTCTGCCAAGCCCAGATCGTCTGCAGGGAAGTTACCTGACTGAGTTCTTCTTATTCTTTCAAGAAAAGAATGCCATGACAGTAGTATTAGCTTGTGACAGAGAGGATTTATTTCATATACGACAACTAGAAAGTGTATTGAATTTCCTGTAAACCACAAACATCTAATTCAAGGGGTAGCTCAAGTTCCCAGCAAATGCCCTCCAGACCCGAGGAAAAGAAAAGCTCTGCAGAGCAGCCATAAAACCCTCAATCCATTTAATAGTCCACACTGGAGGCCAGAATTGCTGTCTCAAAACAGATAAAATGTGAACACAGTAAAACTCCTCAGTCTTTCATGTTCTTTTCTTCTACTTTCTATCTTTTTATTTTACCTGATAGCCTGTTGTAAAGAACAAATTATTACCATTTAATTTTTCATAGCTAATGAAATTGTTGGCATTCTCAATTACCAGTATTAAGATGAGAGCAGAGTGTCTTATTTCTTCCAAGAGCATGACAGTGCTACCATCCGTTCTCCTATACCCAAGTGTAGATAAAGATACACCCAAGCAGTTCCAGAGCTGCTTTCTCTCTTTCCTGACTTTCAATTCCTGCTGGAGGTAATTGTGGCTTTTGCCAAGAACCAGGTTCATTCTCAGCCAAAATGCTTTGGCAATCAACATAAACAACCCAAAAAACCAAAGGCCTTACTTTCCCCAGATTTTCTTGATCCCTTTTGGACTCTTTCTGTTTTCTGGAGACAATGGAGACTGTGGACCTGAATCCGTTCCCGAAGAAAGAGGTGAAAGGTCATCAGAGACTACTGTACCATCCATGTTCTCTGTTTCTCCTGGGTTAAGATAGTCACATTTTACATTAATTAGAAACCAAGTTGTTACCTGGGAGAAGAATGTTTAGATGCAGAACATAAAAAAATGTTCTTGTATTAAAAAGCCCCACATGCTTAGAAAGTGGGGGGAAAAACCAGCAGCTGTCCATGTCATATGTAATAACACACTGGGTAACACACTGGGTAAAAGAGCATTGTTCCTTCTTAAATTTGTGCTTAAATACTTGAATTAAAGGTCTTCAGACAAAAGCAGATTCCTCAAACTCTTTTCCTATTCTTAATACTGTTAACTCCTCCATCAGAGTCAGTGGGACTTCATTCTGTTGAGTTCAGTGGAAATGGAATGAAATCAGAAATAAGTATCAAACAAAATCCCATCCAAATGTGGTACAGCAAAAGTTGTTACCTCATTTCAGTGCTGCACTTAAGGTGTTCAATCTGGATGGCCCACTCGCGATTAGTATTTCATAGGGAAAGGGAGGAAAAAAAGAAAGAAAAGTGTGCAGCAAAATCTGTGTTAAGAAGTTGCATCTTGTTTGGATACAGTACCTAGCACTGGTGCACTGACACTCCTGATGCGATCTTCAGTCATCCCAAGAAGCAGAAAGCCAGATGAAGAAGCAAAGAAGATATAAAACACCAGCAAAATAAAGTTACAGAAGAGCAAAGAAGTAAGGCAAGCATTAAAAGCAGAAACAAAAAGTAAAGAAGCAGTTATGTTTGACATGAAAGTGAGTATGAATTGGTGGGCACAGGCCCCATGAATTCTGCAGAGTTCAACAGACAGTGGTGAGGTGATCATTGATCTGTTGATTGGGGGGGTGGGGGTGTGTTAACATATTAAGCACACACTACAGAACTCCACAAAGCCTGCAGAATATCTGAAATGAAGCATATCTGAGATTACATCAGATCCCTTTGAAATACAGAATTAGAGGTGTAATGAATTTAGTGCACATGCAAGAAGTGAACTTGCATTAAAAATTCTGTTAATTCTGTATTTAGGGAGTCATTGCTGCTTCTATCAGAAGAAGATTTTCTTACTGTATCCTTGGAGGATAATCCTGCAGTTAAAGACATAACAGCAGGGCTCATGCACTGCCTGCATTGTTGCAATCACAGAAAAACCCTTAAGGAGTCCTGAACAACCCCCAACCTATTGAAATCTTGAAGCCACAATACTCTAGCAGTTTTTAGGATCAGGGGGCCTTAAAACTAATAAACCCCCCAAACAAGACAAACACCATCAAACAAAAACCTTCCCCATAACTTTCAAAGTGTAGAAACATGCAAAATCACATGGGATACACTGATGGCTAAGCTCCCAAGCTCCTTGATCCTTGGCAAATAGCTGTCCATCCTTAAGATCTCATTGAGAAGAAATCAATACAGGCTTCCACACACGGCTATGGTTGTGGAATTGCAATGCACCTGGATTTTCAAAATCCACCTACATGCAAGTTAACTTTTCACCTGTGGGCGCCACAAGCTACAGAAACTGCTCTGATTATTGTCAACATGTTTGCACCTCTAAAAGTTGCACTTTTTAATTACAGATTTCTTGACTTTCATGATGCTCTCCCCACAATTTCCAATGCAATGTCTCTTCATTACTTATGTCAGCAAATTGTATCAAGCGCAACAGAAAAGCTTAAACCCAGTTTTTACTCTTCAGTGAGCTCATGGGGGTATTTGTGCTACATCATTATAAAACCATAGAATTTTCCCTCATTGAATCAAGTCATAACCCATTGTCCTGCCATTGCAGATTATATACTGTATTATGTCCCAGCCCCTCAAAGAGTTTGCTTTTCCCCCCTCACTACACAACCCTCTCAGTGAGTTGTGGATACATACTTAGGCTCAGGATGTTGTCCTCGCTGTCCTTTGTGCAGCACCTGTCTGATGAATTATAAGTTCCCTGTTCTCCATTCTGTAAGGGTCGAGGTAGCTTTCCTGGCAAGGTTTGATACCTGCTACCTTTCACAAGTGGCTTGCTCTGCTTTTTTAAAGAGGGAGAAATGAATGAATACAAAATCAAGTAATGCATAGCATTTGCAATCCAGTATTCAGTATTTGAAAAGTTGAATGTAACTGAAGCTCGTGGTCAGCATGACACCCATCCTCTGTATTTTAGGGCTAAATGGTTGCTGACTACAATTTTTGTCCAAAAGAGATTACTTGACCTAGCAGGACTGTCCAGCAGCAGAGCTCACAAGAGGTGCTACTCAAAGTTTCAGTATACCATACTGAAAGGCAGCTGGCACATAGGCTTTGCTAAAATGAGAATCAATACATCTCAATTTTCCTTGCCTTCATTTTTTCAGTGACCAGCTCCTTCACAAGGGTAGATAAGAATTTCCACACAGATCTGATATTTTTGAGCCTATCACGGTACTTCTCCAGCTAGAGTACGTATTTCACGGGCTTTTGGAGATAGCACCTTACAACTTCTTCAGTACTGAATACAAATGAAAAGAAGCAGCAGCCATCACTCTGGACAAAATGTATATCCCAAAACTGTAGGAATATAGAGGCTTTCCAGGGAGACAATGGACCTGCAAGTGCAATTGACAGCAGTCGGAGTAGTGCACATGCAGTGTGTTTTTGGAATAAGCTCACATTGGTGTTTCACTGAGACAGGAAGTCATGTAGGAAAAAATAGTACTGAAAAGATACAAAGCACATTTAGTATACAAAACCACGTAGTAGGGCCCTGTGCAGTGACCCCATTCTAATGAAATTATTTCAAAACATTGTGACAGGATGATACAGCAAATCCTTAATTAGACAGCAACTGGTTTATCTTATTTCACGGTTTAGAGGGATCTTTGTGACACTAACTCAGCTCAAACTCTGCTCCTGTTTTAGCAACTGCAGGAGTATATCCTGACTTGTACCAAAAATTGCATGAGTAGAGAAACTGCCTATTACATTAGCACTGTGTTTTGTGAAACTGACTGATGGCAGCTTCTGGTGACACATAAAAGCTTTTAAATAAATAAATAACATTTAAAAGAGAAAATATTTCCCTTTCAAACCCTTACCCCAGTTCACAGAGGCTGTCAGCACTGAAACTGTGCCAACATTTTAAGAGGAAATTAATGTAAAACGAAAATACCATCACAGCAGGTCACACCAGATGAATGTTAAGAGAGTTTACAGTTAATATACCTCTTGTTCTACAACAGGCTGTACTGGTTTCCCGTCTACACACTACGGAGGTGGAGGGAGGGTAATTTCAGAGTTTATGGAAAAAAGCAACAGACAAATGTTAGTATTAACACACATACACAGAACATCAAGTCTAGTCTTATTGCTACAGTGATGCTACCTAATGCATTGACAGTGTATTACAAGGTCTGTCATACCTTCATTCCATTTAAATCACATATTTAATACTAAACACGTTTGTCCAAATCACTCTACAAAATTCAGGCCCTGTTTATATTATGTTATGATCAAAGGAATGTTTCTATTTTCAGGCTTCTGGGTGGTCCTTGTAGCCTTTAAGCTGGGAACACAGAATGGTAGGGGTTGGAAGGGAAGATCATCAAGTCCAACCCCCCTGCCAGAGCAGGATCATCTTAGGCAGTTGTTTAACAGTCAATACGAAAACGACTGCCATAAAAAAAGAACATGCACAATACTGTGTGTATCCAGCTGCAACCATGAGGAACTTGGACAGAAACAAGTCAATTCAAAATACCAGCACAGCTGAGTCAAAGACAACCAACGTGTTTCATTGTTATTATTGCTGGGCATAACTGGAATTTCAGTTTTGTGCAAAGCGGAATAGCTTCAATAAGCCATGCCCCTAGCACAGGTTCTCTTGGACTTAACACAAGAAATGAAGTCTTGCCATGCTGAGTCAGAAAACCAAGTTTTGTTTGCCTTAGTTTTGGTTATAACTAGTTCACATTTAGCCACTCACTGATATGCATAGGGAGGTCTCAGTTACTTCACTAAGAAGCCTCATGCCTAAATAGGGCATACAATTTAAATGCCTTGCTGGGCATGGGGCTGGCTTGCTAAAACTCTCTCATATCCTTGGTAGTTCTTTGTTCTTATGTGGGCTCTGATTTAATGGAGCAGATGTGTAGGTACAGCCTTAGCAGATTACATCACAGAGACAAATTAAGTTTGTGAATTTAGGACAGGCAAATAGCTTAAAGTTATTAAAAGAAAACAGACCTTCATAAGTCCTATGTGGAATTAAACATTATTTCTGAACGGATTTGTCACAATCAAATGAGTGCCACACAAATCTCAAACATTCAGTTTGGTCACTGTCATCTTCAGAGATTTACACAAATATTTTCTTAGTCTGAAGAGCAGGAATAATCATATTACTAGTACCTGTTTTAAATGGCAGCCCTGGGTGTGGGTAATCTAGTATCAAGTCTAATTCAGGAATAGAAAGTGTCATTAACAGCCTCGCACTCACAAGTGCAGAAAAATTTCAGTGTACATAATGACAAAACAAGCCTCTGGACCATAATATAATGAGACTAAATTGGAAAGTCTTTATTCTAGAGTGGAATTAAGTCTTTGAGTTAATAACACTGCTCCTGCTGCTTTAACTCAGTCAGCATCACTACCATCCTCAGGAATGCCATTTACAGCAGAAGTCAAAGTTAGGGGACAACACTCATATTTACATGCAAGCACTCATAAGGAACCCTATGTGGAAATACTCAAGTCCAAATATTTAACTACTTTCAAGTTTTTCAGCCTTAGTATCTTCAGCAATTTGGGAGTTAAATATATTTTTAAACTATTTACCTATAAACAAAACAAAACTGCAGTTTGACAAAACGATTCCTCAACATTATTTGCTGTATTTTTCTCAAATATTTCTCTTTCAAGTGAAAAGCTGATTTTGGGGATGTGTACACATGGGTGTCAACTAGCTTTTTTTTTTCCTCTAAGTTGGGTAATGGGGTGAAAAAACTATTTGACAATTTATACTTGACCTTTCTCTTTCAGTCATGATAAACACCAGAAATTATGATTACAAATAAACTGACCTTTTCCAGGGATTCACTTTGCAAGTCTTCTAAACTGTTTGACTTCTTTTTCTGTGGGACCCTTAAAATAATGACAGGCAAAAAAGCAGCAGTTAATAGCACATTAGTATGCTTGTATATTCCACAACTGCATGATGACAGCTCCTCACGTGTCATGGTTTGTTACATAGTATTGGGAACTGCAAGAGATGAAGAAACAGCAAAAAGACTTCCTTTGATCAACAATGAAAGGTAAATGAGGCTGAATGTGAAGGTTTGAACTTAACGTCTACAGATGGCTTTTTAGAAGCTCTTAAGCAAGTAAGTCTCTGAACAGGGAGCAACATTAAGGGATGTTAAAAATGAGAAAAGGCAGAATTGCATTTAAAATAAACTTCCTCACTGCATGTTAAGCATTTCAGTTGAAATTACTCACACTCACCTATTTACAGTTTCTGAAGAATCTGCTTGTGGAGAAGTTACATTAGTTGAGGATGCTGGAATGCTTCCACTTTAAATAAGAACAAAATAGACTGGTTTAAGTACTCAGAAGTGCTAATTTATTCCTGTAATTAAACACTTAACTACTAAGTATTGCAAACTCCCATGGTGAAAAACTGCTTTCACAACTACCCAAAAGTTCTTGCAAAGCCAAGAAAAAACAAGACACGGGACAACCTATGGATGTGATCTGCCTGGACTTCTGCAAGGCCTTTGACACGGTCCCCCACACCATCCTGCTTGCAAAGTTGAAGAGATAGGGATTTGATGGGTGGACTGTTCAGTGGGTAAGGAATTGGCTGGATGATCGCATCCAGAGGGTGGTACTCAATGGCCTGAAGTCCAGATGGAGAGCACTAACAAGTAGTGGCCCTCAGGGACCTGTACTGGGACCTGTAGTGTTTAATATTTTTATCAGTGAGATAGACAGGGGGATTGAATGCACCATCAGCAAGTTTGCAGATGACACCAAGCTGAGTGGTGATGTTGATATACCAGAGGGACAGGATGGCATCCAGAGGGACCTAGACAAGCTGGATAGGTGGGCCCAGGTGAGCAAGAGCAAGTGCATGGTTCTGCAGCTGGCCCAGAACAATCCTCACTATTAATACCAAGTGGGGCATGAGGTGTTGGAAAACAGCCCTGTGGAAAAAAGATTTGGGGGTGCTGATGGGTGAGAAGCTGGACATGAGCAGGCAGTGTGAGCTTGCAGCACAGAAGGCCAATCACATCCTGGGCTGGACCAAAAGATACATTGCCAGCATATCCAGAGAGGTGATTCTGCAACTTTGCTCTGGTGAAACCTCACCTAGAGTACTGTGTACAGGTCTGGAGCCCACAACGTAGGAAGGACATGGACCTGATGGAGAGGGTCCAGAGAAAGGCCACAAAAAATGATCAAGGGGTTGGAGCACCTCTGCTACGAGGACAGTCTGAGGGTGCTGGGGTTGTTCAGCCTGGAGAGGAGGCTAATAGCAGCCTTCCAGTACCTGAAGGGGGCCTACAGGAAGGATGGAGAGAAGGCCTGTTTACGAAGGCCTGCAGTGACAGGACAAGGGGCAACGGCTTCAAACTAGAGAAGGTTAGATTTCAGAAGAAGTTCTTCACTATGAGGGTAGTGGAACACTGGAACAAGGTGCCCAGGGAGGTAGTTAAGGCCCCTTCCCTGGAGATATTCAAGGTAGGGCTCAACAAGGCCCTGGGCAGCCTAGTCTAGTTGAGGATGTCCCTGACAACTGCAGGGAGGTGGAACTGGATGACCCTTGGAGGTCCCTTTCAGCCTGGACCATTCTATGATTCCATCACAACAGTTAAACAGATTATACAGATTTAGGACAATCCACAAAAAAAACCAAACCCAAACCCAAGAAACAAAGGTCTTGCCTGATTTCCATAGCTTTGTGTGGCACTGGAGCTGGTGACAATTCTCCTGAAGAGACCTGTGTAAAATGTAAGTTTCAAGTCTGTAACTCCAGTATTTAATTCTGAATCTATCATATTCATACTGAGTAGTACAAAAATTCAGCCTGGGTCAAACCCTCATTTGCATTACCTTAGCTACTACAAAAATACAAAGACAATAAATCGTATATATATGGCAGAGCTTGCTTATACAAAACATCTTTACTAAGTACCTCTGTTTTAAATAATTCTCCTTGAGGATTATTCAAAAGAATCCACTTCCTCACTGTTGTCTCAAGTTCCTCTTCACTGCCACCAGAGATAGAAGAGCCTGTGAGCAATGAAGATTAGAAATAGAATGGGAGAGAAAGAGGCCAATAAAAGAACATTTAGGACCTGGGATTTAGGACATTTAGGGAGCTGGGATTGTTTAGCCTGGAGAAGAGGAGGCTCAGGGGTGACCTCATTGCCCTCTACAACTACCTGAAGGGTGGTTGTAACCAGGAGGGGGTTGGCCTCTTCTCCCAGGCAACCAGCACCAGAACAAGGGGACACGGTCTCAAGCTGCGCCAGGGGAGGTTCAGACTCGAGGTGAGGAGGAAGTTCTTCACCGAGCGAGTCATTCGTCATTGGAACGGGTTGCCCAGGGAGGTGGTTGAGTCATCGACCCTGGAGGCGTTCAAGGGGAGATTGGACATGGCACTTGGTGCCATGGTCTAGTCATGGGGTCTGTGTTGATAGGTTGGACTCCATGATCCTCGAGGTCCTTTCCAACCTAAGTGATACTGTGATACTGTGACCTTCTCAGACACTCCAAATACTTCAGTTTCTAAATTCCCCTTCAGTCTTCATTTGACACATGTAGTTTACCAGCCTCTCTGCTCCCCACTCCTTTGGGCTCTGATTACAAGCAAGCTTATTTATGTGAGAGCAAGGGATATCACTTCTAGTTATATGCTGTGCTCTGCTGTGAGTAGCTGAGCTGATTATGATGCAGCTTCTGAACCACTCTAAATCATAGTTTGATGTTATGAGGTGAGCTCAAGTACCATCCTCTTACTCATGGCATAATGCTTTATAGGTAGCACACTTATTTGACATCATCTCTATCATAATGCAGTGCCCCATGCTCAATTTGAGGTTGAACATGGTAAACATGTTCCAGGTTTTTCTGAATATCCCAGACCTAAGCAAATACTGAAACATTCCAAAATTCATTGTTTAGTAGGATTTTTATTCCTAAATTGCCAATCAGTGCTAAATAAGGGTCTGAATATTCAGTGCTGATCAAGCTTCTGGAGTATTTTGGCTAAAAATATTTTTCTGGAGATCTCCTAAGCACAAGGCTGCAAAAAGGATGTGGGAGGGCTGCTATGCCATAAAGGAGAAATTCAGACTGACCTTTAAGCACATTAGTAACTCCCAATTTATGTGGCAGAGGTGCAGCAGCTCTAGACACATGAAAAAATAACAAATCTTATGGCTAAGCCTTGGCTTTATTAGCAGAGACATCACTTGAAAACTCATTAGATGTGAGCTTGGTTACCATGCTTTTCAGCTGTAAAGACTACAAACAAACCTGGTACTGACCACTAGCTCTCAGGACACGAAAGGAATCTCATGCTACAGTTACTGGTACATAGTCCTTCAGACAGCACAAAAGAGCAACCTGTAGTTGAGTTCAGGATAGTTCCTTTACATTTTACTCAACTGTCAGAGGCTGTTTCAAGCAGCTGCCCTACTTTAACAATATTTTAAATCACAAGATTCTATTTATGTGCTACTTCTGGTGAGGAGCTGTGCTGGGGAAGTTTAGGCTCAAGGTGAGGAGAAAGTTCTTCACTGAGAGTCATTCGTCATTGGAATGTGCTGCCCAGGGAGGTGGTGGAGTCACCATCCCTGGAGGCGTTCAAGAGGGGATTGGACGTGGCACTTGGTGCCATGGTCTAGTCATGAGGTCTGTGGTGACAGTTTGGACTCAATCTTTGAGGTCTCTTCCCACCTTGGTGATACTGTGATGTTCTGTCAACCAGAGTTCTAGATTGCCTTAAGCAGAAATTAGAAATGCTTCCCTGCAGTACCAACTCAAAGCAAGCTTGCTGCTTGTTCATGCACATGGGAATGGTGTACTCAAATCTCTGCAACCAAGACTTGCCAAGGAGAGTGGTACTGTGGGGTGGTATTGAGAGCACCTACTCTCTGGGTAATGGTGGTGTAGCTGCCTTGGGAGTTAGTGTAAATGCATCTCCAAAACCTACAATCACACCTTTGAATTTCCTTTAATAAGACTTTGAAGAGATTTTTTTCTTTTTTTAATGACTACTCAGAGATTTACCTGACTCTTGTTCCCCATTCTTGTGTGTTAAACACAAGTTTCCATTCTGCCATACAAGACCTGAAAATACTGTGTTTGTTAATGTGATGACTTATGTTAAACAAAGCTGTCCTTTTAGAAAGCTGGGTTTCCCCAACTAAATTTAGTACTGAAAACCAAGGTGGCAAGTTAAAATGAGATTGTCCTAAACCTCACTGCACTTCCTGCAGTGTAATTAAGAAATGAGAAAGATTTTCCCCCAGATTTTGAAGTGATATATATAACAATGTATGCCCCAAAGCAACCATGGGTTTTCAGTTGTTCACTCCAACCAGAACTTGCCCAGTCAGCTATGAGGATTTTTCTTAGTGGCATTTTCTTTGTATTGCCTACAGCACACAGAACAAAAAGGAAATCTCCACAAAAGTGCAGGTAGTAGCACACAAGCCAGGTCAACACATGATGTGGTTCTCTCCATCCGAAAGTGTACAGTCCAACACAATACAAATATATGCATACTAAACCAGGTATCATTATACACATGCTTAAAACAAAAACAAGTAACAGGTGTAGTGCATGCAGTTTTTTAAAAGACCTGATATCAAAATACTATTCACAAGACACTTTACCATGAGCTGCAGTCATTATCTCTTTGACTCTCCGGTACTGGCTTAGCAAGAGTGTTAACTCCTCTATTCGACGGTCCTGTGAAGAGCATTAAATAAAACTGCATTTAAACCACTACTTTACAACTGCAGAAACATTGCTTTATACATTCATTTCTCTGACTGTGGCCCACTTTTCCAGAAAGCAGGATCAAGTCTCTCACATGCCATGTAAGGAATGTTTCTTGCCTTTTTTTGGCTATTGTACATAATCTTCACTGGACAGTATGAAATTATGAAAACAAGGAAAACAAAGCAGCTTGAATTTACTGGTAAATTAATTATTTACAGGAACAAAACTTGGAAGTCAGCTTTCACTTGTAAGAGCCAAGACAATATTCTAGAGTTTGCTTTTTTGCTCACATCATAGCTGTAATCATAAAATAAATCATGTTTGTTTTGTGTAGTTTAACAACCTAGTCGTGACCCTTAATCCTCTCTCCCAGGATTTTTTTGCATTCCAACATCTAAACTTCAGTTTTAAACACACCTTTTTGAACTTGGGTAAAGAAATCTGTACAAACCTAAAGAAATGGGGTCTCACCAGTGTCTGATGCATTAGAGACTCCACTTTTTATCCATTACCCAACACTTTCCTATTATACTGTAATAGTAAATGCTACACTTAGAAAGCAATGTATGCAGAGCATTTCAGAGACTCAAAGCCATCATTCAAGTCTCACACAGAAATGTCTTACCTTTTCTTCATTTGCGGCCAACAGTGATTCCATTCCTATCTTCAGCCGCTGAACTTCTTGATCTAAAAGCATTTTTTGAATGTTATAAGGAAAGAACTCTTGCTATTTAGTGTAGACAATGTCTGTTTTGTGATGGCATCATTATAGTCTTATGAGTAACCAAGAACATGTCAGTTTATGAAACTACTTTTCACTCAGGGCTTTTCAAAAGCTGAGCTATTAAAAGCATTGTGCAACACAAACATGCTGGGTTTCCTTCTGAAAGGCTGTATAATAGTATTTTACACTCTAAAAGTCAAGTAATGAAGTAACAAAGAAACATTGAAGCTTATTTTGCAAAATATTAGAGTGTGTTTGCTGTTATGTATGATTGAAGTGTGAGTGAAAATTAGCTATATTGCATCTAAGAAAAAGATTTGCTAGTTTATGAGAAGTACATTTATGAGAAGGACATTCATGAAACTTGAAAATGAGTACCAACAAAAAATAATGTAAGGAAATTTTGTGTGTTGTTCATTTTGGGTTTTTTTTCTTAAAACATTTCAGTATGAACAACTAAGTTAAAATCTACATCAAGAGCTAATACAGAATTGCCTCACATGCAACTTGGCATTGCAAGATAGAAACTGTTCAGTTGTTGCAGTCAAATCTATTCAAACACACACTGAAAATTTAAGAGGTTGTTAATCACACCATCCTAGTTTTACTGAACCCAAGCTTTAATTTCTTTGTGGTGTCTTATTCCTAGCAACCGATTCCAATCTACACTAAATCAAGTGTAGATGACGGAGACAAACTGAAACAGTTCTTTATATGTTGTAGCTGCCACTTAAGGAATTCATACTTCAACATTTAAACAGAGCCACTTGTTTCACAAAAAGACTATGAAAAACAGATGTGGCAGGCATGACAGAGAGAGAAGAAAATCAATATTGCTAAAGAGCATTCCTAAAAAAAATAATAATGATGTGTTCTACCACTAACTATTGAACACACAATGTCTCATCTAAACTACACACAAACACTGCAATGAGTTTCTCTCGTAGTGATTCTGAAAAATACACACCTTGCAATGATCAAATTTTAAAACACGCAAATGAACCTTGCAAACATTTATCTTGCAAGAGAAGACACTTAGTAACACAAGACATGCACAGATGCAGCCAAATCAAAAACTAAAGCCAGCAAGCAGTTGGCAAGCAATTGGAAGATTTTTTTTCTTTAAGTGCCATCAAGAATCCCAGCCCTATTAATTTGCTTTCATAAATAATAGACTTCAAAAAGATCTGGTGTCGAGGTATTTTAATCACATTAAAGCAAACTTCACTGAAAATATTCATAACAACATTAAGTATGGAAATAAGCTTATTAAAAATAGATATTTGTTTTTTAAATGTACTGCATTGATTTAAAGTAAAAGGCCAGATTCTTCCCCTCCAAAGGAAGAAACCTTCAATCAAAGCCATCTTTCAGGTATTATATGGAGTTTACATATGTACAAATAAAGAGAGGTAAAATTTTGCCTCTCTTAACCTTGACAAAATCACTTTGAAGTCCAGCTATTTGATTTGTGAACCTCTGACTTTTTGTTCCCTCAAGTGAGATCTTCCTATACAGTGCAAGTAGCTGTCTGCTCGCTGCAAGCAATTAAAGCAGTGTCTCATGTATACTACAATTAAGACAGCCAAATCTAAACAAACATTGAATTATTGCTGCAGAATGCATCTGAGTTATAATTTGTGTGAAAGGAACAGTGAGATAAAGCCAAAAGTTAATTACAAAGCTTACGTTTTTCTTTTAGCCTTCTCCTATAAACTTCCTCTACGATGGTGAGAGTCAAATAAAGTATGCAGAAAAAGCACATATTAGATAAACTTTGCAATTTAATTAGAATATGCATTCTAGCATACTACAAGTACATTGACATTATTTTTCAACTTTATTTGAGAAGACCACCTACAAATCTGATAGATATAATTTTTTTTTCCCCAGAAGAATTATTACTGCTGCATGCTGTTTCCATGCAAATATTGTCTACGTGGCTTCCATAAATATAGCCTAAAGAAGCTGTACAGGGTTTGACTCTTCTCCCACTGGAATCAAGACCAGTTTCACCCATCTTCAGTATGAACAGGATAAGGCACACTACTAGAAGTTGAAAGTTGCTGATCTATTGATTTGTTGTCATACCACTACCTTTCCTTTGAAGTACCATAAATTATTTGGGAACCTCACAAGAACAGAAAATTCTATTAGTAGAAGTGTTCCTTTACAAAACACTGCTGTTAGACAAACTCATTTTCTAGTTAGAACATGCAGTTCTCCACATGCACAAGCTCTGAAGCTTAGCAAAATCAGTACCACGTATATGTTAAGTCACTGTTTTGCAATAAACAACAGTCAAAATACACTCTTCTACAAAAGGCCCATGTACAATGACTCTTTCAAATGATAAATAAAACTTGAGTAAAAAAAGTGTCAGTGCTTTTAGGACATTTTTGCAATTTGTGCTGCTTCTGGACTGGGACAGAATTTCCCACATTAAAGGACACTTTCGCTATCAAAAGACAAAGGAATTTTGCACCATTTTTCCTTTGAAAACAAATCCTGTAAGTCTATTCTTCTATCTCTTTGTATTGCTTTGAAATAAGGAGCCAAGTGAAGTTAAAATAGGGTCTTGAATTTTAAATTTTATTTCCCCTCCTCTTACCTCTTTCTGCCACTTCACTATGTGATGAGGTCCTAGACAGCTGACTTTGTAAGCGTTCTATTTCTGCATCTTTCAGAGCTAGCTGCTCTTGAAGCTGGGCTATCTCAGCCTGAAAGAGAGTACAAGAAATGCAAAATAACATCACTACTGATTCTCTGTGATTCTTTCCAACAAACTAAGCATAACACATTATTTTGATTGGTGTCCTGTTCCCAAATTAGGACGTATCATAAACATTATAACAACCATACATATTTCACAGGGCTACTAGCCTACTACTTTTACAGAAATTCACTTTTCCCAATGCAGTTAGATCTCAGAGAAGTAAAGTTTTCAAGAATCCACATAGGCAAAAAAACCCTGGAAAGTTCTGGTCATATAATAATTACTATTACAAAGCAAATCCTGAGTTTTGCACAAAGACCAAAGCATTTTCTTAAAAGACACTTTTTTCAACACTAGTTACTACTTACTAATATAACAGAATCTGCTACCCTGCTGAGAAGAGGCCTCAGCATTAATAGAATTGTTCTCCCTAATATCAGATACTACAGCAAATAGACTAGAAGCAAAGAATGGCTTGGAAAACAGCTATGTATGTGAAACAATATAGCAGTGATTAATTTACACATACTGCAATGTGTGGTGCCACTAGACTAGGATAGAATATTACACATTAAAGACCTCAACGATACCGAGGGATGAAAATGCTGTGCTTGTCCTGTTTGTAATACAGTGGCTCTCATCTCTGTGTCCTATTTATGACAAAAACTGTCAATAGCATACTTTAAGTCACCAGTTTCATTAAGATTTTCATCAGGAGCCTTAAAGCTTCTATGTATCAACACTCCACATTTCCCCCCGCAAAAGCATACCAAAGAAATAATAGAAACAAACAGATAAACAAAATGACACCCCACACAAACCAAGATTATCCAAGCAGGGCAAAACATGGACTAATTTAATACACAAATTTATTTTCACCAGGAAGCAAGCAGCTGGATGGCAGTAAAAGATCACCACCCTGTCTGCAACTCCATATGCTCCAAGAGAATCTGACTTGTCACATATCTGAAAGTATTCTACACTTCCCAGTGACTAATATGCTTTTTATATCCAGCAATGGAAATACTCCAATTTCTCATCTAAGAAGCTGGAGCAACAGGAAGACAAGAGCTGCAGACTTCTTAATATCAGATTTGGATTTACTTCCCCTGGTCTGTTTGACCTCAGAGTTCTTTTAAATGCCTTCTTTTCCTATAACATCTCATTTCTGTCACTTCTACAATTATTCTTCTGCTTCTTCTCCCCGTACTCTTCTTTCTTTTTAGTCCTGAATCTTTTCTCACTCAATGGGTTTTACAATTTTTTCTCCTATTTTCATTTTGTTCCTGCATTTTCCCTCATCTTTATCTGTCTTGGCAGCTGGCCACACACTGCTTGTGAAAATATTTTCCCAAAGACTGTTCAATCCATCACCGGAGAACACATTTTCATGGACACAAGAGCTATTATTTTAATAGGGGAAAAAAAGGGGACACAATAGCAGCATTTTAATATTCATCCAAGAATTCTCAAAGGAAAGAAAAGATAATGTAAATAATAGCTGTCTGCCATTTCAAGATGAAGCTATCAAATATTAAAAAGAAAACTCAGTTTCATAATTGAAATGCTTTTCCAAGATCCAACCATGACTCCAAAAGTCAGACATTAGTATGAACAGGCATTGCAGCACTACACAAATGAAAGGAAAAGGGATTACAGCACAGAAGTGTACCACCACAGGGAAAATTAGTAAGATGCTTTTTAATTTAGGGGGATAAAGCTAAAAATTCAAACTACAACTAAAGTTCAACATCCTTCAACAATGCGGATGTAAAATGAGAAAAATTAATTACTGGGGAAAACGATTGTTTCAAATGTCTATTTCTCCACATTATCACAGAATCACCAAGGTTGGAAGAGACTTCAAAGATCATCAAGTCCAACAGCTTACCAGAATTTAAGGTCAAAAGAAGGGTAAGGCAGCCATACACTTTGATATACATTAAATCAAATCAGATGATCTAATAATGTATTTTGGGCTCCATATCTACTAAAATCCACAAGAAGGGCCAGATGGAGGAACCTGCAAACTCCAGGCCTGTCAGCCTGACCTCAGTGCCCAGCAAGATTATGGAGCAGATCATCTTGGGGGCAATCACAGCACACCTGCAGGACAGCCAAGGGATCAGGCATAGCCAGCATGGATTTAGGAAGGGCAGGTCCTGCCTCACCAACCTGATCTCCTTCTATGATCAGGTGACTCATGTGGTGGATGTGGGGAAGGCTGTGGATGTAGCCTACCTGGACTTCAGCAAGGCCTTTGACACCATCCCCCACAGCAAACTCCTGGCCAAGCTATCAGCCTGTGGCATGGACAGCAGCACTCTGCACTGCATTAGGAACTGCCTGGAGAGCTGAGCCCAGAGAGTGGTGGTGTCACCAGTGAACACTGGGGAGGTGTTCAAAAAAAGGATTGGACGTGGCATGTGAAGCCATGGTTTAGTTAGTCATGAGGTGTTAGGTAATAAGTTGGACTTAGAATCAGTAAGGTTGGAAAGGACCTCAGAGATACTATAATTCTATGAAAATAAATTCCATAGTAAGTGAACACCTAATCAAATTTGCAAGTCTCTTCTCTTCAGTCTGGAAAGTAGATCCCAGAATCATACAAATAAAATACTGAAAACCGTCAAAGAGACCTTTCTTCAGAACACTCAGACCAGGTCTGTTGTAGGTAAAAATTAGGTCCTTTGTTTGTTCGGTAATTAAGATAGGATTACAAAAAGGTAGAAGACTGGAAACTGCAAGAAGGGAGCAAAGGAAGCCACAAAAACTTTAAACCAGAATACTTATTCCCAAAATGGTTGAAGAAACCTTGACTTTATACCAGATCCTGAGAGATACCAATTGTAAGAAAAGTAAATATTGATGGGAAACAGAGGCATCCCCCTCCAGCTGACATAAGTCTGTCAGTAGTAAATGCCAAGTACTATGCTTACTTTAGTTGCTTTTAATTTCCACTCGTACTGATTTCTTTCATTTTCCAATTCTTCCACTTTAATTTTGAGGTGTCTAAGTTCCTGTAGCAAACCCTGCAAAGAAAGAACATCAGCTAAAAGATTTCTGTGTTAGATTATTTTTGTGTTGTTTGGTAAGTTTTGGATTAAAAGATCATGCACAAACCACGTGGTAATAAACACTGAACCACCACATTCAAAACTGTGACTTCATCTAAGATGATAAAAAGTATTCTGAAATGAGAGAAAAGAAAAATGGGCCAAAAATCCACAACTGCAGTCTTGTATAAAAAACTTTAGTATTTGTGTTGTTGTACTGGGTTTTTTAGGGGGTGGGGGGCAGAAGTTGGGGGTGTGGGGGTGTTTGTTTTGGGGGTTTTGTTTTGTTTTCCAGCCACCTCAGAATGTAAGAGCAAACATGCAGTGCTGTAAGATTATAAATGTTGTTAAAAATGACAATCCTCTTCCCAAACAAATTATTAAGCTACTTACCAGGAACACTTGGACTAAATATCTAGCAAGGCATTTAATACCATACACACCCACTCAAATATGACTAAAACTATGCACTTTCAGCACTGATGTTTGCCACCATGTAAGCTGAGTTGATGCTGCCTGGAGCTGCATTCAACTAGGGCTCTTAACATTCGCGGTCTATTCATCGAATGTCCCTTCTCTCTTTCCTTGATAGAACCATATTTTCTTGTTCATTGTGAAGGACAGTACTATTAAATCTTTGATGAAGCTTTAAAGAGACCAAACTCCCTGGCAATGTAAGCAGATTAGTAGTAAAATGAGTTCTGGGGATACAAATTGTAACCAAAGGAACATGGCAACTAAAGCAAACTGATTTAATAACAAATGTTAAAATGGCCCTTTCAGGGCTACCTGCATCTTTCCAGCTTCAGTAAATCTAAGTAGTTTACACAAAGTATTGGTGACATGTGACACAGTTTTGGTCAAATACAACTAGGACCTGTAATGTAAATTCAGAAATGCTTTACTGATCACTGCTGAGGCCAGAGAAAAGAGAAAACAAAACAGAACTGATGGATTTGCTATTTTAGAGATATAAGCAGATTATTTTTATTATGGCTCTTTTATTCACTTTAACATTATTGTTCCAAAAATAAAGGCTATGTTTCAGCTTGTCTTATCTGAAACTGCATTTTATACCTGTGTTAAGCTTTTAAGATATTCAGGGATTAATAACCTGAGGACTGGTTAGCGTGCACCATCATGCACAGTGACATCATGGTGAGGAAAATCAGCAAACAACCAAACCATGGTAGCAAGCTGCACATCAAACAGGTAAAAATCTCAACTAAAGGAAAAACAAAAACAAACAAACAAAACCAAAACCACCCAAATCCCCACACCAAACCAGTGCTACAGACCACAAGTAAAAGGAAACTAATTTTGAAAAGTCTGAAAGGTGTGATTTGGTCTTGGAGGTGTCTGTGCTTTAGTAGTCAGACACCAGAGGTGACTAAATTTGTCCCAATAATTGAAGTGCAGTGGCTTGGGTGGGGTTATTTTTGCTGATTTTTACGACCACCTCACTCTTTGCTAATGAAAGCCATGAAGATTGATGTCAATAATTCACAACACAACTCTGGTTAGCGGAATTTAGTTTCTGCAAGAGAACAGAACAGGCAATACACAGGCTTCTGCTAAGGTGCACTTTTCATACATCACACTGAGAACAACTCTTCTGGTTTGGAGTCTCTACCACTGATCCTTGACTAGATTGAAGACCACTAGGTGTCAAGTCTGGTTTCCTATCTTGAGACTTTCTTTCTTGGATTCTACTATTAATTTCCAACTGGAGTCTACACATCTGCTCCTGTAGCTCACTGATCAGGTTCACTACTGACTGAATACGTGGGAAGAAAGTGAAAAAAGACACACACACACAAAAAAAAAAAAAAAGAGGTGAAAGAGATAATGACACAAAATATATTTCTACAGTTGCATCACAAAGACAAACAAAGGCAAACTGGAAAAACACAGCTGAAGTGTTCATCTTTTGACAAAGTATGGGTATACATCTGGAATACTGCACACAGTGACAGTTTAAGTAGAACTGAATCTATATTCCAGACTAATGAGTCTGATTCTATAAAGATTTGGCCCCAGTTGTGGCAACTGTTCAGAAACAATGCTGCTGCCTTGTAATTTTGCTCTCTTTCTTTCACCTCACAGACTTCCCTCAAGGCAAACTTGACAGTACAGGAACAGTAGAAAACCTTCTCTCAGTGAAAGGTAAGAGGTCTCTAGAGGAGAAACAGACGAGAATTGGAATATATGCCTTTACAGCTGTTTCTACTGTCAAAGCAGAAAAGGCTCCTCAATTTTGAGATTATTTCACAACATGAACATTTATTAACACTAACACACTGTATCTTGAATTTGATTCAGGTGAAACCACACAAACTCCTCAGTGGGAGTCAGTGTCTCACCGATTCAAGTTTCTTTGAAATGGCAAGAAATTATGCACTAGATTTGTAGCTAGAGCTACAAACACTTCCCACAGCTTACAGCGGTCTTCAATACTCAGTATGAAAGAGTAAAAACCATAGATCTTATCTCATGCTAAAACAGTGGGTCACAAGAAGGGGCAGTAAGCAAGTTGAAGTGGACAATCACTTCTGCAGTGTTCTGATGGTGATAGGTTACTTTTGTCCGTGTAGAAGTAGAACAGGTATCTAGGCTGCCATTAATCACTTGATAATGTTGCTTGCTCATACTTTGGTACATAAACAAAATACCTTTCCAAAAATTTCTAAGGCTTCTCAGGTGAAAGAAAACTGACACAAACTCTCTCAGGTGGGATTTCAGAAACATTCACAGCATCACTGTGGCAAAAGTAGACTATTATTCCACAAAATAGGAATTAAAATTACAAAGCCAAGTGTGAGACCATCCATTTACAAGCAGCTACTCTCCTGGCCTGTGTTACATGTAAAAATAAATGGCACTTTAAATTTAGCATGTGCAGAGACAAGTGGCATTCAGTGTGAAATTAATACCTTTGAGAGGAAGTTAGAGATGCCTGATAAACTCTTTCCTGATAACTAAAATCAGAACTAAACCACAGCTGCAGGAGATAGTGAAATGAATCCGACGCATTAAAACTTGATCACATTTAGAAGCATATCTTAATTTGCTTTGTTTCCCTCAACCCAACCAGAGAAATAATTCCATAGATAAATTCTATATGACTGGAAACAGCTGCTGTGAAATACGCTGACACAAAATTAAGAGTGCAGAGCAAACATGTTTTAGCTGAATTATTCTGCAATGTCACATTTAATTTTAAACTTTCAAAACCCCAATACTATATTTAGAAATGACAGAGTCAGCCATGAAGTAAAAGCTGCTTAAAATGCTTTAACTACTGGATGCCTCTGTAGCACATGCACTGGGGTGAAAATTAAGGACTATTTCTGATAGTAGCAAATCTATCAGTAAGATTAATTTAATTAGGTCACTGTCAGTTTAGAGAACTGTCTCACTGATGCAGCTAGATTCTCTCAACACAACTGTGTGTGCCTCAACGAGAGCAGACTGAGGACAGACTGCTTGCATCCACAGCAGTGGTTTATTCACTGGAAAAATGTTGTCAGGCAATGGAGGCAAGAAGCTCAGTAAGACTTCCAGACTATTACCAGATTGAGGCAGCAGCTGTAGTCTGATAGTATCAAGAAAATATTACTAAATTTGATCCTGATGTTTGAAATTGTGCTTGCATTTTAAAAATGGTGACATTTACAGTAAAAGGAGCTATGATTCAAGTGTCAGAATTCAAGCAAGCACCCAATCTGATTGAAAGCAACCTCTGTTCATCTTGTTAAGGGATTAATTCAAGACATTCTGAAATAATTTAAAAGATTGCTCTCAGCAAACTAAAAATGCTGTTTATTTCCTGCAGCTTTGCTTACAATGCCCATTTCACTGGCTTTGTATACACAGGCTTGCAACTTTCAAGAGGACAGAAATCTAATCACACCTTGAGGTAGTTAATAATTCAGGGCATACTTAACGATGATTCTCAACTTTTCCATCAGATTAGAATCCTTTTCCATCTCAGCAGTAACATTTCCTATAATTAGCAACACAACAAAGGCTTCCAGGACAATAAAGCTCAACTTTTCCATCCCAGGAGGCCACACACCTTATTGCAGTGGCAGAGTTTCACAGGTCATAGCCTCACCCTCAGTACAGGCCCAGACCTACTGGGTACTTAAAAAAACCTCTCACTGCAAACGCACCCCAAAGCTTTGTTATTTTCCAGGAGTCAGGCTGGCTCTGCATGTCCTGAAGTAATTTAGGCAGCCTGGTTCTGCTGTTCACATACAATGGGAAGTGCTGAAGGCCTCTTGGGAAGGCAGTTGCTGGGAGCAGGCTGCCATCTGTAGCAACAGGCTCTGCACGGACCTGTTTAGGTTTCCAGGTAGTATCTCATACTGCCTAAGCCTTCTGTATACAAAATACTGACAATTATGGGTGAAAGAGCATGAGAAGGCCACAGATGGTAAAGACAGCAGCTGGTGCCTCTCTGGCTTGCAACCTCTGCCAGAAATTGCACTCTTTAAGCTATCTTTTAATCTCTAAGGAAAACTTCAGAGGATAAGTAAGTCAAACACAAACACCCCCCAAATGTATTATGTCACCGCACGTAAATCACTTAAACATAGTTATCAACATTTCCACTACCAACATTATGAAGGGCAAACTGTTCTCTCACATTGACTGCATTTCAAATTCTCTTAAGTGAATGTGGAGCAACATAAAGTCTTTTTTCAGTCACCAGTATGTCAGTCCTGAACCTAGTAATCCTCCCTTGACAGGTAATACTGCTCTTCTAGTTGGTCCCCTTTCAGCAGCCCTGAATAAAGCAGCATATGTCAACCTACATAACCACTTTCCTTCCAGGTTTTCACCTGCTGCTCACTACCACAAAATGGATGTTGTTCATGTGATTCCCTGTTTCACATTCTTAAGCAAAATGGTACAAAGTTGTTGTTCAGAACTATCCACAGCAGGAGGAGAGTAAAAATTGGAATTGCCTCCAATGCATGTCAAATTATTTTGCACCTTTTTTTAATGTAACAACAAGGGGAAAGGCTCATTTGAAGAAAATGGCCTGCCCTTTGTCTTTCCCTCACAAGTGCCCTGAGTGAATTCAAATCACCAAGGGTGATTATAAGTGTTTGTAGCACCCCTGGTACTACTGAGCTGATGGTCTTCTCTGCCACATGCACAAGGAAATAAAAGAGCTCTGTTAGGCTTCACATGGCCATGCCAATCCAGGTCCTGTGGAAAGGAAAGGGTTAAAGCAAACACCAATTGTAATATACGTCTCTGGAATGGATTTGTGCCTTGATTAAAGCCAACCAGCAACCTCTGAAGTTTAATGAGAGAGGGGAAAAGAAACCACATCCCAAAAACGCATAATCATATTTCTCACTGAACTAACGGGATCGACAATATGGACTGTGCTGATTTCGGCTTAAAAGCTCAGGTACATGACAGCATACCATAGAGAGACATGAGAGAAAAGGAATCTGTACAAGCTAATGAAAGAAACTCACCTCAGCTTTGTTCTGTTTCTCTTCATATTCACTGTGTTCCTTCTCCATACCAACCAGTTTAATCTTCAGGTCTGAAACTTCAGCCATTAGATCTAATTTCTGAGTCTCTAGTGATGTTCGACTTAGCAACTCCTGAAAGCAAAGCAGAATATTTCCTCCAGTTGCTTATTTGAACATTGACCGAATGCTACATGGACTCATAGAAGAGACACACACAAACCTACATAATACCACATAACACATCACAAAAGAGTTGGCTACTCATCAAAGATGTTTTAGTATTATAATGAAACATTTCAGAATTCCTCATTGTGTGTTATTCAATAAAGGATGTACTACACAGTGAGCACCCCAGCCAAAACACAATACCAAAACCAAGCAACAATACCTGAAAGCTTACACCACATTGTACTCACTAACTTTTGAAGGCTACACACTGTGGAGGTAACAGCAGCAAATGAATAGTAGTATGCTCTAACTGGAATTGAAAAGGCAATGTCTAAACTATGCAACAGTGTAAAGGAGAAACAATTGTCCATGCCTTTGGTTTGCACACTTAGAGTTTGTTTTTCCAGATGGCAGAGAAAGGCATAGTTTGGACAGAATGGTACCACTGCATGTAAAACATTCCATATTTGCACCTTCATTGTGTCTTTCACTTTTCAAGAAAGCCAAAGCAAAAAAACATTCCAAAATTTAACAGTATATTATAGCTATAAAATGCTTTAGTTGGCCCCCTTGTCAAAGAGAAAACAAACAAAAACCACCACCAAAACAGTCAGGAGTTTAAGTCTTACTGAAAATTCAAACCCAAACTTTCAAGTGCCTAATTATTTTTTGTGAAAGAACTCTGTCTTCTGAATGGTTAAAAAAAAATACTGTAATTCATAACTCACATAAGAAACACACTGAGGAATCACAGCAGATTCTGCTTTAATTTAGATGGAAGTGACTTAACTGAAGTTGCTGTAGTTATTGTGGATCTACGCTGCGGAGCGAGCAGAAATTGCCCAGTCTATCATGCTTTTCCCATCTCTTCCTCTTCCACAAGCCATAGAGCATGTTGTATGCCATGGTTTGGAGCCAAGGAAGCCACAAAGGTTATTTTAAAAATTATACAGCTAAAGTTTACTTGGAACCCAAATCTGCTCTACATGTGATTTGTTTCAGTCCAGTGGGGAATGCTGCCCAAATTAAAAATAGTACTAAACTTGCATCTGCATTGCAACATCATTATCTAAACCACCCACTACTCCCAGTGTGATGCCCATTCCTGCTGACATTGACAATGGTATTTGTGTATGGATGGGAAAATACACAGATATGTAGCCTCACGGGTTATTTCATGTGTTTTATTTTGCTGTTTTTCTCTGAACAAAATCAATCAAGCACTAATCAGGGAAGGATAATGCAGTGGCATTCTTACTGAGAAACTCTTAAGAGGCAGTCATCTAATGAAATCCCAGCAGCAGCTGCTTTCTACAAAGGTGGTTACAAATTACAATTATAATTACAAATAAGTCCTCTATCTTCCAAGAAAACATTAATTTGCACAAGTTCCAGAGGCACATTCCAATCCAGTCTGGAACAGGCTCTGTACAGCTGTCAACATGGCAGACTTCTGCTGATTAAGACATAGCTATACAGGAAAACTTTGATATAAAATATGGCCACTGAACATCAAAAAGGCTATCAGGATGAGGTGACTTTGATCCCATGGACAGGCTATTGACTGTTGAACTGAAGCAAAATTTAATTCCACACCCACCCCACCCAACTGAAGCAGTATTCCATGATACAACAGAAAGGTTTCTTAATAAGGCAAGGAGACACTATGCAACAAAGGATCTATCCTTTGAGTGCACCATCTGGCATTACTCCTTACTTTCTGTAGAGGCTCCCAGATTCCACTTAGTTATGCAGTGGAGAGTAATAACTCGGCTCCTCTCATTCTGTGTTCAGTAGCTCTGCACTACCTGGTATAAGCAAGCATTAAGGCAGCAGATGGGTTTTTTAATCAGCTCAAAATTTTAGTTTGCTCTGAAGCTGGAGAATGAGATATTCAGCCAGTGTAAACTGGCTGAAAATTCTTGCCTTAAAATAGACAAAATAACTAACTATCCTTAGTTTGTTTTCAGTGGAGCTACACTGATTTAAAACATCTGACAATTTCCCTTGCATCTAGAGTCTCTAACTTCTGCTTTGAAGGAAAGTGCCATTTAAAGTAAATGTCCCCTCTTGAAATGGCAACATCTGGAAGCAATTATTTTCATCCTCAAGCAGATGCTCACAGTGAACAGCTCATTAAGAATGTGACCCATTTTGTTACAGAGAAATTATAGTGTATTTCAGTGGTATGATGCGACTTGAATTCAGCCAGAATAAATATGCAATTGTAAGAAAAGAAAATACAAATTTATGTTATTGGTTTCAAAGGGGGAAAAAAAAAGATAATAAAAGACAGGCAAAATGGTAATTTGGGTCTAGCAGCTTCAGGAGGATCTTAAAGAGCTGAAATACAGGACAGAAACAGAAAGTCTTTATAGTTAAGATACTTTCCCCCCCATTTTAAAACATAGCATAAGTAAAACTTAATTTCTCAAAGTTTGCTTTTTTTTGCTGTTGCTTTGTTTTTAACTCAAAAATTAAGGACAAAAAGCTATTTCAGAGTAGAATAATTACAAAGATGAGCCATGTAGAAGCTACAATACATGTGTGCCAGACAGATCAACAGACAGCAAAGTCTTTCCAAACACGAGTTATTGTTAAAATTCACACCATACACTTTTAAAATATTTAACCACATTTTTCAACATTCCAAAGGAAACTACAGTCCACAGTGTATGTCTCACTTCTGCACTTTGATGTCTTGGAAATACATAATTCTTACAAAGCAGCATATAATATTTAATAGGACAGAAAACAGCTTAGAAATAGGACACTACACCTTCCTAGGCTGCCAGCTGCAAGCACAGAAAATTCCAGGATATTTAGCACTCCACAAAACAATCATGCCATACACTGATTGAGAAACCAAAAGTATGATTTTAAGTCCAATGGAAGGAAAAAAAACACCAAACCCAAAGATCCCATTTTGCACTTGTGCACTGTACAAAATACATAATACAAAAACCCTCATACTTTTCACCCTTATTAAAACATTAATATCAAAAGAGTTGAGAGCGACAGACCGACCATGCTACCTACCTGGGAAGCAAAATTCAGCAAGAAGCACCACTAATGAGGACTGCACTTTTCAAGTGCTGTGTGTCAGCTGTGGTAGAAACAAGATATTTGCTTAACCGACAACACAGCTGAGAGCAATGTACATGTGTAATCACCATGAAATGGTGCAAGTCAGTAGCAGAGAGTGAATTATAGCCCTCCAATTCATCATTTGCCTATTATATAGTTATGCAATGGAAAGGACAGATCTTACCATCCAAATGCCAATTTGAACAGCCTTTGCAAATGCCTGATGAGCACATTTGTGCCTATCTTAACTGTAAAATATCAAAGCAGTGTAATTCTCACCTGTATAGATTAGCTGCAGAATTTGAGAGCACACTCTGAAAACCTTATGCCTCAATCAGAGCAGCACAGGGCACACTTCAAAATCTGAAGCACTAAGCCAGCTGCTAGCAAGTAGTTGCTACCTACTATAAACAATTGCTGAAATTCATCTAAGATCAGATAGCTCGGGCAATTGAAAGTTGAAGGAATGATCCTTGCTGGCCAGCGAAGTTCCTGAGAAGCAAACAGATACATGCCAGATTTCTGCTCTGCAAGGAAGATAGGATTCTGGCTACAAAACAACTGCAAAACCAGAACAGGTACACACTAAACTGCACTGGATTCTAGTTCCTGCTCTCCTACAGCTCCTCCCTGCATTCTTCAGTCTCTTGGTTTTTGGGAACTAGTACCTGATAAATAAATCAAATGCAGCACTGAAATAACAAAACGATAACTAACTATTCTTACTCATGATAATTACAACAAATGCACTTTAAAACTGAGGAAATGAAGCCTTTATGTTAAAAAAAAACCCAATGAAAAATCAAACTGAGTTAAGCTAATTGTCCAGACATTGTAGATTTCATAGAACCAATGTGTTTGCATTCTGCATGGCTGATACTTTTTGTTATGGGACAATTTAGCTACTTTATAGAACAAAAACTACATTTTCTTTGATAGCAGTTCCCCCAGGGCTAACATAATGGATGTTCAAGACCTGCTCTTCTCTTAAAAAAAATAATATTCCTTCTTAAAATTGACTGAAGAAAATAATTTAGAAATGCCATAAACTAAACTTAGAACAAGACACCCCCCCCCCCCCCCATTGTTCTCTAAAATCAGTTGTAATTTCACATTTCAAAACAGATGATATGCTGGAAATGGACTGTTACAGCACAAATTGTTTCACAGGAAAATTCTGGATTTTTTTTTTCTTTTTGAAGTTTTGTTTGGTTATTTTTGGGAATGGGGGTGTGGGGGGGGTTGGTTTCTTCCCCCCCCCCCCCCCTTCCCTTTCGATATCAAGACAGAGGTACCACTGAAAGCAATTCAATGAGATCAACCTGTGAAGGATGACCATGGATGAGTGTTTCTTGGCCCAAGCAGGAATCACTTAACTTTGCCCTGAGTTTTTGAGAGACCTGCTCTATTTTAAAGAAAAAAACTGCAAACACCTTCAAGGTGAAAAATGCTTTATCTTGATTAGCTTCTGTAGTGCAACAAGCATCCTGACAAAGGCAAAATGTTGAGCTTGACACCGTAAGCATCACATCTCATGAAAACATACATGATTTAGCTGTAACTGTACACCAGGACATCTCTGCATCTGTGACACAGGATTCTCTTGTTTCTCGAATGCTTTTGAGCCATATTTTCTTTGGCTATAGCTTCATAAACAACTGGGTCAAATGCACATCTCAACATTGCCCTTACACCATGCCTTGACCTTTCTGTGAGTTGTTTCAACTCACTAAACCAGCAGAAAAAAATCACCTTCTTCTTAAACCCCAAATCAGATTTCTCTCAGTGATTGAGGAAAAGAAGTCTGATGAGCATAAGAAACAGTAAAACAGATTCCAGAAGTACATGGTGAGAAATGGGGAGAAGAATGAAAGGAGAATGGGGCCCTTCTTTTTGAAGCAGTAACCTTTAAACTGGCTGAACTCACTTCTTGAAAGTTCATATCTGACTACGGGATATTGCACCCTTCACCTTGGCCTGAAGAACCATAATTTTCTGCAAAGCAGCAGCAGTTTCTGTTGCTACTATTCCACACAAGATATCCACTCTAAATGCTGAGGAACCATTTTACATAATTGACCAAAAGGTTATTTTAGCTGGTATTTCAGAAGTGTTCCAATCATCATTTTGTTGCAGGGTTCAAAACAACTGCACATAAATCATAAGCGAGAAGGATTTTAGCCAATAACCCCACCCAAAATGTACAAGTCTCTGCTAGCACAGCTTCAGCAAAAGCTATTTTGCAGGTTAGCACCGCATACCCTCTCTGTTGTGAAACTACCAGATATTGTCATTAAATTATTTTCAAAGATATAATTTTTGGGTTTATTGAAGCATTTTAGGCACAGAATTAATTAAGAGTTACTTTTCTTACAATTACCAAAATTAAAAAGACTAGATTTATGCTGGGCTCAAGTTTCCCAGATAAGTAAAAAATATGCTTATCCATACTGCAGTTAGCTTAGTTCTGCTAATATATGTGAAATGTGTTGTCAAGCTAGAGCAACAACCTTTACCATTCCATTTTCTATTTAGAAGAGGCACTTGACTTAAGTTCACAAAGGAATAAATCAGTGCAGTTCAATATATTGGAAATAAGCAAGCAGAAACACAGGAATATTATAAAAGTCTTTCTGAAAAAAATCAAGAAATATTTCTGTAAGTACAATGAGTTAAGAGGATTTTTTTATTTATTTCTCATTAGAAATAAACTAGTTTACTGTAAAGAAAGAAAACCAAAACTGTCTTAAAAGATCTATTCATTTTATCTATAAGGAAAAAAACAAACAATTAAAAAAATAAAAATCAATGCCAGCACTAGCACCTTTCATCTCTTTGCATCATCATGAACCCTTATACAGAGCACTGGCAACTGCTGGCTGAAAGCACCTGAAGCCAACTCTCCCCCAAACTTGACTGATCCATCAGTCCACCTGACGCTAGGTATTCACTCTACTTTTGACAAACTAACTGCAAGAAGGCCTATTGGCCATGTATCTTACATGAACATTCCAATCATCACATTATCAGCTCGTCGCCTTTTCTCCAAATCTCAATTCATTGCCTATAGAAGTTAATATTTTCAACAAGATGAACTGAGGAAAGAACCTTCAAAATAAATTATAGGCAAGTAAAACCTTCCGCTGAGCCATCAATGTATCATTTGTCTGACTGCTGAGATTTTGGAAGATCTAACTTGGGTTTCCCAGTATTTTAAGTCAGAGAAACAATAAGTAGCTTTAGCAGAAGTCACAGAACAACTATCTATAGTTTTGAAACATGAAGCTTCTACAGTATATTGTGAATGCCTTCTTGAAGTTTGAAAACAGATTTTCATACCATAACTAGTATTAGTTCTGAATTTAGTTTGAACCACTGAATTTAATTTCAGATTTCACAGGAAAACTAAAATGCACTCACAATCTGTGTATTTAAAAACATCCTCTCATTTAAGTAAGAGAATAAAACTTTTCTCAGCTGGGAATATTTCAGGCTGCAAAAATGTTGTAAGACCAAGTTTTGTTTTCAGAGAAGTTTGTAAAAGTTTATCTTCTAGAAAGTGCTGCTGTTTACATACATATGTGCATGGATACTGATCATGGTGAAATACATTTATATAGATTTGCACAACAACAACTTAAAGCTATGAATAGTTCATAGAAAGACACACAAAGACTAAAACACACATGTAAAGCACAGCATTTTGAATGGTGAGAGGAACTAAGATCATCAAGAACAATATCTACCCTGCAAATTTCTGGTGTGATTTTGAAGGTTATTTAGTTTCAAATTGATTTTTGATATCTATGTACTGTATTACTCATACATTACTTCTATCCATAATAACAGAAAGTTGCACCAGGAGAGTTCTTTTGCATCAACAGATCTGCCAACTCTGCAGTAACACATGAAATGTGAGGTATTTCATTTATCAGTTGTTCTGCTCCCTTAACATGCGAGATGAAAGAACCAAAGTTAAGTCACGTAGCCTGAAACTGTTGATGGAAATAAAGAAAAATATGTCCTTATATATTTATTTTCTTTCAAAAATAACAGGAAAGCTCTTAAATTAGGCAAAAAGGATTATAGAATCAAGCTTGATTCAGTAATTTTCAACCTACTACCTACTGAGCTTCAAAGCCACACAAAACCAGGAGCCATTTAAATAAAACTTCTTAATTCTATAATTTCTACATATATTAGATCCATTTAACCTGTCCAACCAGTTACTCAGCCATGTCCAAATTTAGTTTGTCAGTACAGGACAAATAAGACACAACAGTTTCATTTTACATGCTGCCACATTCAGTATTATGCAACCAGCCAGTAAAACATTTCTGCACCAGGAAAACAAAGAAACATCTATTGGAAAAAAAAAAAAAAAAAAGTGCAAAGCAGCATGAGAGCATGAGAACAATAAAAGCAGCTGGTTTTTTTTCCTGTTTTATCTTGTAGCCCAAGGCACTCATGCATGCAAACAAGCTGACCACGTATGTTTACCTCTCTGTTGGAGAAAGTTATGCAAGAAGCTTTCCAATCCGGATTTTTACCTGTTGAAGCATTTCTTCCGTAGCATTCAGTTTCAACTGATGCCCCTCAAGACAGATTTCTAAGTCCCGGATTTTCTCTCCTTGAGCTTCCACTTGGTCTGTAAGAACGCTCACCTGTAATTTGAGAGCAGAAGCACCGTGCTACTGAAGGGACTGTAAATAAGTTTCAATTACCTTATACAATTAACATCCAAATGCACATTTTAATAGCAAGGTCTCTTTTTAAGTCCTCAGTGATGTAATATGCTTGTGCACTGCAGCAACCTGCTCTGTCAAGATAGACAGTTTTTTTCAGTCTTACCTGTACTTTCCTTCAACCCCGCCCTCTGGCACCCCTTCCCTCCCCTCAACTATGTTGTTTTACTATATATATATACATATACATATACATATACATATAAATATATATATATATACATACATATAAAAAGAAACAGCATTTATAGAAGAGATGGAAGACTACCTACGGTCACCTGAGTCAGTTCATGCAAAAGCCTGAAAAAAAAAAAAATTAGAAAGCACTAACCAAGCACCTAGGATTCTGAAAATATTTTATGTGGGTTTGAATCATGGCTTGCCATTTCCTAGAATGGATAAACAATGAAAATGTTCATTTGAAACCCAACCAATTACTTCACTTCTTACAAGAACAAAAAAAGAGCTTACCTATCAATAAAGTGTTCTGAAGTTATAAAGAATGCAATGAGTAAAGGCAAGTTTTAGCAGCAGCAGAGTTCTATTCCAAGAAAAATTCCCAGGCTTTGCAAGCCAAAACATGAAAGCAGAAAGAAGTAAGATACACACAACGAATCCCAGAAAAAGAGACAAGCAGCAATACTGGAAAAGCATTGCTGGAATTGTGGTACAGACCACTGAGTGTGTAATAAGAACTCAAAACTTGCAAAGCTCAGGATAACATTAGAAAGATGTTGAAAAAACCCCAGGGTTAATCCCTATCTTAAGCAGCACACCGATCTGCATATTCATTTTCACTTGATTATACTAGAAAAGTGTTATAGCAAACAAAAATTTTAAACTGTTTAAACTTGTTTGAATCAAATGTGTTAACAAAAACTTATTTAGGCTCTCACGTCCAAGCCTGTAGCCCCTATTTAAAAACATAAAGCCACAACAAACAAAAAGCCCCACACAAAACCAAACCCAACAACCAACCCCACAAATGAACAACTGAATCCACCTCAGGGAAGCTGCAGAGAAGGTGACCAAACGATCTGTTTTATCTGCAAACAAAGACAAGCATACCTGGGAAAGGAACAGAGAGAAGAAGGGACCTTTTTTTCTCCCCCCCATTTTTAAAGTAGCTGGCTGTAGGGTAGAGCCCAGACGAATGCAGGATGAGAGATGATACGAAGGAACGGGTGGAGGCAGATGGCAGGGATGCACACTCAAGCTAGGGTAGGGGGAGTAATCACTGCAAGGAAGTGTGTTGCTCGCCTACTTTGTTTTGCATCACTAAATGAGTGATGGCACACAAAAAGAGCCCCTGTGAGGTCAGAAAGCAAGAAGAAAAACTAAATCCTCTCCTCCAGTCTGGTGCAAGAAGGAAAAAAAAAAATATATTCTACATAAAGGGTTGGGCTAGATGTTAAATGTGACTTGCAAAGGAATTTAGTAAAACCTTAGCAGCTTTGGAAGTATGTGTTAGATGTTCCAGTATCTAGGCTGAGAGGCACATTAGCCACTTTGAGCTAATATTTTCCCCACTGCTCGTGATCACATCTGCCAGACTCTTCAGGGATTCAGCAGGCTGCATAACCCCAGCATATGCTATGCTGGCAAGTCCATCTCGCCTGAGTAGTGCGACAGCTGCAAGAATGAGCCCACAGACATTATATTTTCTATAAATACCTATAAAACTGAGGTATATTGAACAATTACCTAAAAATCAAATGGCATAATGCTTATAATGCTTTTAAAAAAATATAGTGAAAAGAGGCCAACCAACCACCTAAAGAATTACCTAAGCTCCTACACATGGGCACCTAGCTGTAACAAGGTATTCCAAATGCTGCAGCAGTTTCGGCCTCCACCACAGACTGAACAGAAGGATCAGGTTTCAGGGTGCACTGTTTGACTCAGCCTTAGTAGACAGAGGCAGCTAGCTATACCTGTGCCCACTACAAGGTGCCTTGTATTGCTGCTTCTGCAGAAAGTCTGACTCAAGATTGGAGTACTCCGAGCCTCACATTTCCTGCAAATTACAGCTACAGGCCACAGTCACAATTCAACATGAGCTATAGAGGTGTTCTGTTTCCCATCACTTTCTCATCCTTCCTACCAATGGTCACACCCAGGAGTCAGGTTTGTACCAGCAGACTCCCTCAGGCAAGTGTAACCTCAGCATGGGACTTGCCTGTGTTCTTCATATTTATCTGCCTAGACGGAATATGCAGAACCAGTGTAAACCAGGTTCTAACCTCAGCTCCATCTCACCACCTTTATTTTGTTGTTGTTGATGTTATTCCACCAGACTGAAGTTTTCATCTGTCTTATTTGCCTGAGGTTTTTGGAGTTCTGTTGCAACACCAGACAGTGGGACAGGAAGATGCATAAATATTGCCTAAGCCTCTTTAATAGATGGAGTCCTGGTGGGAGTAGAAAGCAAGAGAAAGACAACTTCTGTTTTTACTATAAAAAAAGGAAAGAAAAAAAGAAAAGAAAGAAAAACTGTAGGTAGGTCTCCAAACCATGTAATTCCAAGTTTGGCTGGCTGCATTCTATAAGTACCTATTTGTGTGGATGAAGAAATAATTACTAAAAATCAGCAGGATGAAGACAGGAGAAGTAAGTACTGAGCAGCAGCCTGGATATGAATTTACAAGCATAAGAGATGAGCAGTTCTGTTAAGTCCACAAAAGTGGGTATGCTTTCAACACCAGGATTCTGCCAAATCTGTACAAGCCCTCCAGCACACATGACCAACAATAGGCTGCACAGCATGAACCACATCCAAGAAGACAATGGCTGCTATAAGCAGACAAAGATTTTAGGACTGTATGTCTGATGAAATAAAAGAGACCTTCAGGAACAAAGCCACAGGTGCATGAGTACAACCCTATGCTTCTGAGGAAACAGCTGGTTTGCCTTTGGATGGTTACCCCACTTATGAGTTGCTCAGTGTGAGTAGTGAATTTACTGTGTGAAATGTTGCTTGCTATCATTAAAAGAATCAAGATGTTATAGTTACTCGACTAATAAATTGTGTCTCAATTAATAACAGTTGTGAAGTTGTCCTCTTTGACTTGATTCCCTATCACAAAACAAAACAAAAAGGACTTGAAACACTTGAAACTCCAACCAAAAGTTCATTTTTCATTCAGGTTTTTCTCCCCCCCCCCTCCCCCCCACCCCGAATTCGGTAATGAAATGAAAAAATCCAATCAAGCCTGAGCTTATGTTTCTCAAACCATTCACTGTTTGTTTAACAACAGCAGTGAGAATTCTGCTCAGTAAACACAAGTGTGAACAGAACATGCAAGATAAAACACGTAACTGAAAGTAGGTAGAACACATACCCGGTACGGTTTGGGTTTGTTTGATATAAATATACGTGCTTGTAATATGCTTTTGCAAGCATAAAGAGAAAGGATATGAAAAGGCAAGTTTAGCAATGAAAAGATCCAGAAAAAATAATTGGCTTTGTATTTTAAGTTGTACAACATGTGTTTGCTGCAGGAGAAAAACTTGCATGGGTCCAAGGATCTGTTTGAAAAAGCCTTGGCAAACCAAGAAATGGAAAATCTGGAAGAGCACAGGTGTGCGTTTTACTACTGAATTTTCTTCTTATCTCTTTCCTTCCCCCTTAAGCCTCTTGCTGATACAAAGCAACTTCACTACAGTATAAAAGCAGGAAAATTACCAGTTCTATCTACCTACTAGTCTTCCAGTTCATTAAAAATGGTGGCACACAGAACCTAGAAAAACTCACCTGCTGCAACCTAGCAAAGCTAGTACAAGAACCACAACTACAGCACTCTCTTAGGACTCCATAACTTTCTTTGACATTCTTCTCTCCCCATTCTTTCACCAAGCTACCCCACCATGACATCAATCAGATTGATTTTTGGTCACATTTAGTGACCTGGTAACATTTCACAGCAAAAACTGTCAATTTCGTTTTTATTTACCATTAACTACATAGAGAAAGTTCTCTTTAGGACATACCTGCAGAATGAGTGACTCTTTATCACCTTCTAAGCGTGCCAATCTTTCTTGATAAGTTTCATTATTAGATGTGTGATGATTCACCTGTGACTGGGGGGGGAAAGTAGATGAGAATTTTTATATTTAATATTAAAATTTCAAGCAAGAGTGTGCATATATATAAAAAACACATATTGAGTGGTTATTATAATGCCAAAAACCATGCAAAATGTTTCTATGGACCAAAATTGGTTATTTCATATACAGTAGATTTTTTCAATGTACTTTTTTTTTAAAAATGGATTTTGAATATTTTCTCATTTCCAGTATTCAGGAATGTTATAGGAATAGAGTTGATTCCCCCCCCCCCCCCCCCCCAGTTGGGAAATACCATCTTATCAAGATACAAATAATTCAGGTCAGGTTGAGGGAGGTGATCCTCCCCCTCTACTCAGCCCTGCTGAGACTCCACCTGGAGTACTGTGTCCAGTTCTGGAGCCCCTATTACAAGAGGGATCTGGAGGTGCTGGAACGTATCCAGAGAAGGGCCACAAGGATGATCAGAGGGTTGGAGCACCTCTCCTATGAGGACAGACTGAAGGAGTTGGGGCTGTTCAGTCGGCAGAAGAGAAGGCTCTGAGGTGACCTAATTGTGGCCTTCCAGTATCTGAAGGGGGCCTACAGGAAGGCTGGGGAAGGACTTCTCAGGATCTCAGGTAGTGAAAGGACTAGGGGGAATGGAATGAAGCTGGAGGTGGGGAGATTCAGGCTAGATGTGAGGAGGAGGTTCTTCACCATGAGAGTGGTGAAACCCTGGAATGGGTTGTCCAGGGAGGTGGTCGAGGCCCCGTCTCTGGAGGTGTTTAAGAGCAGGCTGGATGAGGCTCTGGCCAGCCTGATCTAGTGTGGAGTGTCCCTGCCCATGGCAGGGGGGTTGGAACTAGATGATCCTTGTGGTCCCTTCCAACCCTGAATGATACTATGATACTATAAATACCTAGGCTCAACAGTCTTTTGCAAAAGTCAAGGAATCTTGGTGCTTAGGTTTAAATGGCAAAAATTGCCATATATATTATATTATTCCTGAAAATTACTGAAAGAAAAGTATGCTTTTTTTTTTGTTAGCAATTTAAAAATTACTTCAAATTTCAAGTTACAGCTATGTAATCACTTACAAATTTCTAAATGGCTCCAAGGAGCAAGACCTTCTAAATCACACCCTCTTCCTAACCACTATGTCTTATTTCCTATGAATTTTAATACTCCAGAGAGAAATGCCACAATTAAAAAAAACCCCACCACAACAAACAAACAAAAAACCAAACCACCAAAAGCAAACAAAATCACAACTACAGATTTATTCTAAAAAGTTTAGAAGAGTCCCATGGCTTCATCCTGCATACTAAAACATTGTGCAACTGTGGGAATGGAGCTGCTTGCTTAAAGCATCAAAAGTAACATGAGCCTTAGTGGTTCATTTCCCAGCTCAGTTGCAGGCAATGCATTTCTGGCAGGGAATAAAACCCTCTGGCTGGCTTTTGAGCTAACACAACTTCCCACCTCCACTGAGTTCCATTCAGCTACACTAATCTGCAGCTGATTGCACATTTATAGTTACTTGTACAATGGCACCAATTATAATTCTCTTCCCCAACAGTCTTTTTCAACTGAACCGTTGTGAATAGGATTTTTAAAAATATTAAATATATTCATGGCTTCTTCATTTCCAGTGAGGTCTACAGGCCCAAATGTAAGAGATGTTGAAAACAAACATGGTGCCAATTAACACAATCAAGAAGTAACAATATTTATCCAAAAGACACTTTTCAAGCCATAAAGTACTGAACTAGATACAAGTATGGCACCTTTATGAGCTGAGACAAACTGAGCACTTGTCTGATAATTTGGAATGGAATCCAATCACAAAGACACGAACAAGCAGGAATGAAAGGTATCTGAACCTTTAGATACCTTTAATTATTTGCCATATTCTTGTCTTGCCTCCTAAAGCCCTCGAGAAATGGATTACACAAGCCTCCCCAGCCAATCTACTTCTTAGCTACCCATCATTGGCACATTTTTCTTAATGTCTAACCTGAATCATTATCTCTTCAGCTTCAAACTACTGGTTCCTATCACACCACCATGGCTAATAAAAAGGTCCTTCCCTTTGCTTCAGAAAATATTTACATATTTGAAGACTATCTGTAGATCTCTGATTAAAAAGTGACTCTTTGGATTAAACAAACAGAAGTTTTTCTCTCTTCCTCACAGGTTAATTTTTCAAGATCCCTTTTGTTGCTTTCTTTTGGCTCCTCTTCACAAATTGTTCCTTGACGTCTTTTGAAATGAAGTGCCTCAGAGGAGACAAAGGACTCCAGCTGAAAAAGGCTAGAGTGGAAAAAACCTTTTAACAGACCCTTGGGCCATATTTCTTTTCATATAAGCCATACAGTAACACTGATATATTTTCAGCCCAGGACCCATAACTTCCAGATCCCTTTTTAATGCTCTTATTTAGCTGGCGCTCTGTTTTCATCCTGTGTTTAGTTATTGTTTCTGCTTAAATGTATAACCTTGCAGTAGTCTATACTCAATTGCATGCTATTATTTATTCTGTTTTCCTATGCATCAGGCTCCTATGTTTTAATCGTGTCCTTTACCATGGCTGCAAGTTCCCTATCTAGAATCACATGTAAATTCACTAAGCTCAGTCTTTTTCCCCTGTTTTAGAGGTTAACAAGAACACTGAAGAACAGAATGTACCAAACCTCACTCCACAGTCTCTAACCAACATTCACTGTCCAAAGAGGAATAGATTAGCTTTAATTGGAATATATTTTTCTTACTAGCTTTTGACCAGTTTATAGTGGGTACAATTAAGATTCAAGACCTCACAGAAACAGCTCTAAAAATGCATGTGAGTGCATAGCTTACACACAATTTCAGACAACTTAAGTTTTACAGTGGCACTTGTAGGGACCTGTAAGTACGTAATGCCTTTAAAGGAATGGTGACCAGTCCTCCTCCTTCTCCTGACTAGTTCTAGTTTTTCAGAATGTCAGTGTCCTAGCATCTCTGTCCATCTTTTATTTTATTATGCCTTCTGCTTATTAAGAAATAATCTCTTCCCCCAAGCCCCACACTGTGTTTATAAACCATGGATTTTCAGTTTAATTTAGGCTCTTTGTATTAAAAGTTGGTCATTGGTCTGTATGGTCCTAAAGTACTACATTGAAAACAAAGAATACAAGTAAACAACTGTATGTCTGTCTGGATAATCCTTTGGCCTCAGCTATGCACCCACTGTCATACTGCCAGCCCTTCTGCTTAGGGTGTTACTCCATTTAGAGAACAAAATCTTTCACTGTACTTCAGAACTCAAAATCTTTAGCCTTGGTGGCTATGATTCCATTAGAGTTAAAACTCAATTACATACCATTAAATGAGTTTTCTCAATGGAGAGCCCACAGGCCTTCCCCAGTATGTCTCTGGCTCACACACAATGGTAGGGGAGACTTTACTGCACCTCGAACATCAAGTATTCAGGGAACAGCAGCACACTGCCAGGCAGGAAAAGATTCTCTTAATAACAAAACCTATTGATGAAGATCACCTAGTTAAGCAGATTCTGCACCCTTTCTCCCACTGTCATTTGCTATATTCCTAGGATAGATTTAAGAAATATAACTGTTACCCTTTGTGTAATCACTCCCCCCTCCAAGCCTAACATGCACAGTGAGTTAAATTACTGCCAATACATCTTTACAAATCAAACTGATCACAAACACGAAACAGAGCTCAACATTTTATACAATCACTAATTAACAATTAGTTCAACATCAAATCATGTAATTTTATTACACTCACATTTACCAAATGTGTAGGTTCCAATCATGTCTGCTGCACTGAGACTGAAATATCCTTTGCTAGAATTCCAATACTTAATACTCATGTAAAACCTAGTGAATCCTACCCAGGCAAACAGAAAAAAACACCATCAACCACAGGTCAGACCGAGAGTGCTCAGATAAGTACAGTAGACAGAAAATGATCTGCTAAATAAAAGTGGCTGATTGACACAAGGCAGTTGTTTCAGACTTGAGAAATCTTTGTGGCACGCATCAAGACAAGATAAAACGATGTAATATGAACCAAGGGCATCTGTGGATGGTTGGAGTGCATTCTGTAGCTGGAAAGTCAGTACTAAAAGGAAACTGGGCAAGTATAGCTAGATATCACATGTATCAGTGGCAACTGATTATAGTACCTGTAGCACTGGAGTCACTAAAGACAACTGGGTTTAAGAGCTCACAACACTGGACTTGTGCAACCACACAGACAAAAGGCTGAATCACCAAGATTTTTCACAAAGATGTTATTTCAGAAGAGTAGCCTTCAAGATCAAAAATTCATTACCTGATCTCCACAAATTATAAGCTAAATATGTTAATTGTAACAACAGAAGGGAAAAAATTGCATAAAACGTGAAAAAGTGTGTAATAACACGATAGCAAACCAGAAAGAAAGATACACAAAGCAGCTGAAACTATTTTGATGGTAGTGTCACTGCAGAAGAAAAGTCAACTGTATACCACAAATGCTTTGCCTAAAGGAGCAGCAAAGCAGTTTTCTGAAGTACCTGTACTATAGCCTCCACAGACATTTTCAATATAGTTTAATGCCCACCAGATTGCATGACATATTAACATAATTTCCTGAAACAATTCCAAATCTATTATTTTTCCTGGTTCTAGGGGAGGGAAAAAATATATATAAAAAATAGATATTTCAGCAGCTTCTTCATCTTTAGTTTCCAAATCTCTCTCTAGAATATGCTCTTCATTTTAATCTGGATATACTTCTAGTAGCTGCTGGAAAGTTTAAATATCGCTTTATACAATCCAGGCATTAGAATCTTTTTTCCAAGAAAAAGGATTAAATATTCCTCCAGCATATATGAAAAAAAAAAAATCTTAAAAATTGTACAAAAATCATAGTAATATGACTCAAATGCTTTAACTGGAAATGGGGATAATTAGCAGAACTATAAAAGGGTCTGTCAAGAAAGGGAAGAAATGTTTGATCGACCCAGGTAGCTACCTTAACTATCAACAGCCTTCTCAGAGACCTGTAAGCATGGAATAACACATTTTCTTGCATGCTATTTTACAAGGAAACAATTCAGAATGCAGATTATTGTCAGAACAGAACAAAAACCACTGCACAGCATTCTGATCAGAAGTTTCAGTAGCAGAACTTCTAGCTCAACCTTCATCGGCTGTAAAAGAAAGCCCCTTAAAAGAAGTACACATACAAGATAATAAAACTGAATATAGGCCAGTTTATGTTCTCCTCATATGTGCTGTTTCACTTTCAGCTCAAAGAACATGCAACACAACTAATTTTAAAATAAAAAATGTCAACTTCTGAAGTTGATCAGCAAGCTGTTAAACAGGAATTTGTCTCTAATACTATGGACCTCATATTGGTGGAGGAGTGAGAAGCTGGGAAAAGAAATCTGTCAGTCAGTGAGAGTGGTGACTTGCAAGGCTTTTCAACAAGTCACTCACCTCTTTCAGAAGACAAATTATATTATAAACTTTTTTTTAATTGTCACATGAATCACCTTCAGTTCCACTGATAATTAAGTAAGATGTCTGTGGCAACTATAATACAACATTAATGGGGAAGACTAGGAACATGCTTCATCTATTGCCTTTTGTTGAAGTTCAGAGGCTGAGAACAAATATAGGCAGCACAGCTCAACCAGTCACTTTCCCCACAAACTACCAGGAACACAAATTGTAGTATATTTCAATACAAGAAAACATACACTACAGGCTTTTTCCAGCCTATTTTGAAGTTGATAGTATTTAGAAGAGTATGGAATTTTCGTCTCTTTCATTACTTTTTTGGGCCAGCAGAAGTGATGTTACAAATCGCAGTAGTTGCTATTGTGCAATGATGAGTAGCCTACAGAGCAAACAATTTTATTTCAGCATCTGACTATGGATGCAATACAAATATAACCTGTTAACAGATATAATAATATAATCTGTTAACTAACAGCATGTTAGTGCTACCTCAGGTATACACCTATCTGAAAACACACGCATTCACTCAGGGTACTTGAGGAGGCGAAGGCTGGAATGTGATTTCTGGATCTGCAATGCTTGCCTTTCATCAGAAGGCAATTAATAAATCAACCACAGGATTTTCTATTGGCTGTTGCTCCTTGCTGCTTCAGTGAAAGTGGCAGTCACTTGTGAAAGCTAACAGCATATAGTCTGAAACTAAGTAAAGACAAAACTATCTGTATTTTTGTAGTCCTTAAAACAAAATATAAATATCTGGTGAAAATTCTTTTATCTGGAAAATCTTCCCTAACAGTAATTCCTATTTCCCCCTCCATTACTTAAAGGAAGATATCCTTACATAAGTCAGAAGATTCACCCTCAGCATCATGAGTTTGATGCCTATACCATGGGTTTGACTGTACCACCTCGTGCTAGTAAAGGTTATGAACAGCATCTGGAAGAAAGGAAAGTCTAAGAATAACCTATACCTTTTTCAGATCAGCCATTATACTGTGCTGCATGTACACCAAAAGGTTAGTCTAAGGCAAGCCACAAGAGTCAAACACCTGAGAGAGAAATGAAAGCATTTCTCTCTCAAAATAAGACAAGAGACCTTCCATTTTGCTACATTCCATCCACTGCAGTTCAAAAAACTCAGTCAATTTACAATGTCCCTTAGAGAGTCCATAATACTGTTTATCATAAATGTTAGCAATTATGTTTGTGACACTTGTTAATAACTTGTGGCTATACCTTCATGCCTATGTACCATAATGGGTAGTATGGCATTTTTATTTGGAATGGTGTGTGCCATTTAAGGAAAGTCTCCAGATGGAAAGATAATAAAGCAACAAGACAACAGTTGAAATTGTATGTCATCCCTCTAACCTAGATCCCTTGGAAGAACCAAAGAAAGTTTGCTAAAGATGAGACACTTCCAGCTTCAGACAGTGGGAGTGTCTTGAGTTCCACAGCTTGCAACAGAAACTTTTAAGAGTGACAGATTTATGCTTAGGCACTGTCAAAGAACCAAACATCACTTATCAGCAAGACACTTTCCCACAAAGTGCCCATGAACTACTTGATGAGAACTATGCTGCTGCCTTTGCTGTAATGTTCAGAGTGCACTTCTTGAGAACCTTTCATAGCCTTCTAGAAACAGACTGCTGACAGGGGCAGCTGATAGTGACACAGGCTTATTCTCCCGTGCAGTTGCCCTGCCTGTAGGTCCAGAGACCTTCTCTTGCCCCTGAGCACTCTGAACAGTAATGAGAAGAGCCTGATAGGCATGGGCCAGGTCCCAACACATTGCAGTGATTTTTGTCCTTTTATCCTTCTTAGCCAGGCTTTGTGGCTTACTGATGAGGTATCCTAGAATATTTACATTGTTGTAAACCCCCATAATGCTGCATGAAAGCAGGGTGGCACTATGTGTCTATGTCAGATATTCAGCTTCTCAGCCAGAATAAGCTAACCCAGTTCTGAAAGCATCATTCAAGCACAGTTGTAAGATATAGCATAGTAGAGCTGTATCAGTTGCAGAATTTTGTCTGATATTATCAGAGAAAATTCTTTCTCTTGTGAGAAATACTACTGCAGACTAATAACTTTTATTACTGAGAAGAGCCAGGGGGAAAAAATGGAGTAAGAAAGACTTAAGTAAACAAAGGAAAACACATTAGCTGTGCCTCATATGCAACTGAGTTGGTTTTTGGCTCTGTACATCCACTCTTACATTTTGCTGCCCACTTTGTTGCTCTAACCCTGCCCAAGCTCACAAACAAATACACTTTTCTGGACTTTCTTCACATTAAAATGACCGGTTAAAGTGCTGCGCCAAGAATGACCATTTCAATTTGATCTAAATATTGCTTTGTGCTTGCTGCTGTTGCATGATGCATGTTATGTTATAAGACCACTGCATAAACCCAAATCTTCTCTTCTAAACATCTGAGGATAGCAGTTTCATTTGTCATTGTCCCTGCCTGTTCCTTGTGATTTTTGTGTTTGTTTGCTGTCCTAAACCATCCAAACCACAGATACTAATGCAAGTCTAGCTTAGCCAACCACTGCAACATCAAAACTGATCCTGTTCTCTGAAGTGATTCCTGCTAATGGTGAAATTTGAGCCAGCTCTGGCATACTCCACCAAGGGTTTGTGGAAGTCTGTTGCAGTTACTCTGTGAAGTGCCATTTGTTACTCTGAAGGGTACTCAGGCTTTCATTATCAGCCAAAGAGCAACAGTTTATGATTGCAGGGCCTAAAATCTTTATATGCTAACGCAATCAGTGTTAGACATGTGACATTAGGGTTCTTGAACATGAGGATCAAATAAGCAACTTAGATTGTTTCAACTTCTTTTTAAAAATCACTTGTCAAAGGAATCTGGGAGCAGACTGCTTAAGTTCTCCTGGGAACAATGCAAGATCATTTTCAATTCCCTTCCCCCACACATGCTCAGCCCCTTAAAGAGCTTGTAAGGAATTACACGTCAGAGCAGTAAAAAGGAATTACATGCAGCAACAGTAAAAAGGAATTACATGTAGCAACAGTAAAAGCATTATTAATTTCTGTAAAAACCTGTACTACATTTAAACACAGTAACCCTTCTGAACGCGGTACTTGAAAATCACCCTAAGGACACCCTGTGTTAACCCCTCCAAATCTGTGAGCATTTGGGTGTTTCAGAGACTTTCTCCACTGTAGCTATTTTGTGAGCCCTTTCTCACCATGTTACTGTCCTCAGTGTATCCTGAATGCCATGCAACTTGATAACCTCACACTACAGCCTTTTGCTAGCAAGCCTATCTTTTCCGAAATGAAATTTAAACCAGGAGGCAGAGGTGCCAGACATACCATATTCCTAACTTAATTTACATAAATTAATATGCAATTGCAAAAACCACTAAAGAGTTATTCAGCTTTAAATGCACAGAGCACAGGTTAAACTAATAGTATAATGTTACCAACTGCTACTTCCTGTTATCTCTGCTCCTTCACCATCCCACTCACTCCCACACTCCAGAAATGTTAAAAGTTTCCAGAATCTGATGTAAACATTTTGTAAACTAACGTCAAGATTCTCAAGCCTTTATTAAATACTGGCATTAGATCATGAATATTTTTCATTCAAGAAATTACTCTAAAGTTCCTGATCGCACTTCACATACTTAACTGCATTTTATGTTTATACAGCTAGTAAAAAAAGATAGTGTGCATGTGCATATGTATACATGTATATTTTTAATCCAATGCCATACAGAAGCACTAACATAAATGGCATGCACAGACTTTGCAAGAAAAGTACACACAGGTTCAAATAGATTTTAGGAGTGTAACAAGAGGATGACCTGCTTACATGACACACAAATTAGTATTTTAATTAACACACACACACTCCACCCTCCCCATTTTACTGTGAAGGATCTGTTCACACCCCATAAATGGATTTTTCAAACACTGAAAAATAAATACTTGGACCTTTAAGAATCTGAAAGCTGACAAACACGAAGTAGTTTTTCCCAGGGTGACGAAACAGCCGCACAAACCTACATTTTCTTTTACAGGAAGAGAAAGCAATCTCATGCAGTTAATTCACGTTCAGACAGTTCATCACAAAAATCAGGATTTTAATAACACTGTCTTTTTAAAACACATATTTATCAGAGTACATGCACAGGAAAAACATACTGCTATTCCTATCCAAAACAAAGGCATCCTGAAAGGTCTCATACAGTTACCCAAAGAAGAATGCAGCAAAGAACAAGGGCAAATAATTTTTCATTTTGAAGCAGGATTTACTTTCAAGCACTTGCCAGAATCTTTGTTTGAAGTTTGATCATAGAGTTTAAAGACAAAGACAGCTGATTCTCTCCCCCTTCCCCAAGACACCTCCTCCTATGTGAAAAGTTATTAATTCATTTCTCAGGAAGAAACTTAAAGTATTTTAAACCCATGGCACTCAGTATTTCTTTTCACAAAGCTGAGAATTCTGACTAAGCTTTGTTAAAGTGCATTTACAAAGAAAGAACAAACCCCAGCAAATCACTTACCCTCTTTAGCCACGTGAAGTGCTTGTAAATATCAATCTCACCATCCATGCTTTGGGCCCATCTCAGCAGTCACATTCCCAGGGTTAAAAGAGATTTTTGGAAGCAAGCGCACAGCTTAGTTCTACAGGATATAGTTGTGACTTCTTTCCCTTTCACTCCTCAACTTCTAAAATCTTGAATGCATGTTCGTATTTTAAGATAAATCTTCTGCCCCACAATCTTATCCCAAATGTTTCTCACAGATGTATATACTACACACAACTGTATAAACTTCAGACTCTCCCCCAAACATCTGGTTTTTTTAAACAGCAGATCAGTTAACACCAGAACAATTCAACTCTAAAAACGCCAAAAATAAAACTTGCTAAATGAGCTTTCAAAAAGGATCTTTCAAGAATAGTATAAATCTGCAGAAACTGTTCCCTTTTAGTGTTGAATAACAAGCTAAAAATTTTTAGGCTGACACTAAGAAACTATTTTGAAGTAATGCTTTCTCTGGGTTTCTGTTTCAAGAGTGACTGGAATTCATTACCAAAGACCCCCTATTTCCTGTCTCCGTTTCACTCCCTGTTTATCGTAACACTACTCAGCCTCCTCAGTTTATTTCAGGCTCAGACTAAACCTAAAAATAAGTTCTGCTCTTTCAATTACTTGCCTGTCCCCTCAAAAGACATTATAAGAAAGGACGGATCCAAGGACGATCCTGTGGATAAGTTAATTATCCCATAAATACCGCTATTGCCGAAGAGGCAATTTTCTGTCTTAACAGAAGATGATGATACCCCTCTAAGATTTTTGTCTGTTCCTGCTGAAGCTGAAGTCTCACAGCATGGCAACTTTTCAGACTTGCAACACCAACACAAATGCATATGCAAAGCAATGCTCTGGCAAGAAGGGACGTTTACAAGTGTTGCCTGTTACTGCGGTGTCCTCTAGTGCCTCCACGGAGTAGTTATGATTAAGTTCTAATTTTTCCCAATAGATTCCAGTGTCCAATATTGTATCACCCACTAGTTAAAAGTGGGATTTAAACTGGGCAACTGACTGTTACACACACAAGGACAACTGCTTGGACAATGCCTATTAAGGCCAAATGGCAGCTGTCTCCATGGAATTTTGGTGATGATTTCAAATTTACTTATCTTACCACTTCAGTTTCTACAGCCAAACTCACTTCTACATTTCAGGTGAAGTAAACCAGCAGTTTGGGTGAGCCAGGGTCCAAGTTACCCCTCATACTAATGATATATACAAAGAACTCAAAAGTCTTAATCTGTATGTCCTGAAATGCAATTCTTACAAGGATCACATTCCAAACTGTGGAATTCAACAGTATGTGAATGAGTTTCTGCAAGGGATGTTAGCTCTCATTATTTCATCCATTCTTGATCCATCTGACCTGACAGTCCTCTTTTTAGAGTCTTCCGTAACACAGTGTTAAAGGGGAGGGATGTAAAGCTAGACTTCCAGTTTTCTTTGTCACAACAGGTAATAAATGCATGAAGTTGTGCAACAAGAAATACATTAAATTTTTTTAGAAAGTTAGTGCTATAAGATTTCTAAAGGTGCCAGAATAACTAAAATGACCAGTAAATATGACAAGAGAAGAGAACTGTCATCTTCCAAAAGTAAACCATGCTATAAGCTAGATCTGAACAGGACTGGGGTTGCTCTGTACACAGAATGCACTTATACTATACTGGTTGTAGAAGTTTGTATGCTATCTTAGAAGTTGATAAAAGCAGTTATTTCCTGACTATCCCACACCATCTGGCAAAAGCCTTATTTTTGTCAATGGTCCATTAAAAAAACCAAACACCACCACCAAATAAAACACCCTCATCCCCCCCAAAACCACAACAAACTCAAGAAAATTAAGATGCACTCCTCTGTGCATGACGGCCTCTGTCATGGCTGACATACTGAAGACTGAATAGGAGTTGTCTTGACATTAAACACAAGGTCTGTACAGCTCAAGTCATTCTTTTCCCCAGAAAACTAGTTATCTAATTATGGAGAACAGCAAATCTATCAAACTTTATCTCAAAGTATTGCATATCCCATAGCACTACCACTATGGAGCCTCATCTGTTTCTACACACAAGCTCTAACTCTCAATTCAAGCTTATATAGGGAAAGGGAAAACATACATCGCAAAACATACCACCACACAGTCTCTTACTGATTTTGGTTTCCATTAGAAACAAAACAAACCTGCAGGAAAATGATTACCTCGCTAGTGTGTCAGTGCAGCCTTTGCAGTTACATGAGTATCCAGTTCTCCTCTTAAAAGCACTTAAAACGACAAATGTACCTTATTTCTGCCTTGTCATTTGTCCTGGATTTCAGGTAAAGGCCTCCTGGTTCTGTTAGTCATTCTTCCTGATTAAAAGGTAAACGTGTCTGAATTTTCTGCATCTTATCAGTCATGAATGTTGACAACATACATTCCAGACAGTCACATGCTCCCTCTTTTAACCTGTCACCTGCACACTGAACTTTACATCCTGCTTGAGCTTTGGCCTGAAAAAAGTTTCAGCCTGCAACCAGATACAAATCAGTTGCCCCAGATTTGCTTAGAATACTCTTCCATTTCACTGAAACAGTAGGTTAGCTTCTCTGGCCAGTGTGAAAATAATGGAAATATGTTGCAATTTGAGGACTGCTTCCTTGGGTTACCACTGTATTCTTTTTTTTCCTTCTTCTTTTAAGAAATCCATGCTTGTGTGTAGCTTTTCACCTAAGAATTGACTTCGAGTGCAACAGAGAATTAAAACCCAACCAAGCAAAAATCCCCCATTCTCACTGCAGCACCACCACCTCCAAGTGTTATCCCAGGGAGAATGATTTAGATATTACTCCCTTCTCCCAGCAAATTTTTAATTTGTTTTCCTCTCTCCAGTATTGTCTCAAAAATAAATGAAAACAGATATAAATGCAAAGTAGGGCACCACAAATATTTAAATTACCAAAGTTTACATACTGAACAAGCTGAATGAAAATCCATTAGGATTTCTTTGCCACTTCTGTACTTTCATAGAAACTGTTGACTACTGCCCCTGCTGAAAGAACCCAAAACACCATTTACAGAACAGCAGAGGTGCTAGCCACATGAACGTCTGCTGATACATAACCCATAAAACCCAATCAGCTAAGCAACCTATTGCTTTATTAGTCGATGTCAAATATAGCAAACAACATGTTAAATAGTAAACACAGCTATATAAACTGCTTTGAAACTGAAAGTAAAAGAATACTTTAAACCACCAGTTAAACTTCTCATGCCTTTCCATTCCAGATGTATGATGAGACCAGAAAATATCCACAAATCCTCTTGAAACTGTGGAAGGAGGGAGTCTAACTGTCTGGTGTATTTCTTCTCCTGACAACACTGGAGCTGAGGAAGCATGAAGTTGTTTGCTTTTCCACCATTGTTTCTCCTTCTTCCACCTAGTTGAGTCCCTAAGAAATTATATTACTGTTACATAACAATTTAACTTTTTATTCAGTTAAATTTGTGCTAAGCCACATTTTTGTGATCTTTCAGAGCAGCACAACTGCATGTTGTCAATAGCATTCTTGCACCGGCACAATATCTGCTAGCACCTTTGCTTAATAAAACAATACTCTCTTACCAACCTCTTTGCTAGTTACTTTATGGAAAATATTTTCCTGTGTTCCCTCTATCTAAACTTTAAAAAGCAGATGTTTCATAGCACTTAAATTTCTACATTAGTGTTTGTTACATTAGTATAGTGTATCATATTTAAATTAGTAAAAAGCAATGCAGCTGGAAATTCTAGTGACAGAACATAATGTGAAATGAAAAATGGACACTATGCATAACATCAGACATAAAAGGAAAGATGAACTCATGGGATATTCAGACACTTAGTGCAAAGGAAGATGCTGAAGCCAACAGCTCAAAGAGAGATAAATGGAACCAAATAAATCAAATTAATACTTCTGAACGCTAACATGCAATCTCTGTACACAGTCATGGCTTCCTATTGAGTGAGTAATCCTCTGCTTCCTCTGATGTCATCAAGGTGTGGATAGCCCGTGTCGGTAAGGATTGTCCTCAAGGCCTAAACTTCACAAGGTGTCAGTAAACTAGCTTGAAATCTCAGAATGCTTAACATATAAAGACATAGGCTCTGCTATTATAACAGAAATACCACCTTTCTTCCATGAGAATGCTAAACCTAAGGCCATAACACAATTCTTTCTAATCTGTTGTTTAAAGCTGGCTCTATTAAGCATTATGGACCATTACAATGATGAAATAAAATGCCAAGAGCTAACCTCACCATGTCATTTTAGGAAAGAGATTTAAATCAGCCCTGCTTATTCCAAAACTTTTTAAAGCTTCTATTCGTCCTTTGTGCAGAATAGACTTCCATGCCTCTGCCGGCAGCTACTACAGAAGTAGGCCACAGTCAGATATGGTTGACTCCAAAAAACAGTAAAATAAATTAGGCCTGATTTAGAAGAAATTCCATGCAAGCTGTGTACAATCCCATTTCCTCTAGCTCCAAGACACTCTGGTATTTATAAAAAGCTGCCTGTACGAAGGACACTCCTCTGCTGTTTCTTTTGTGCTGTCAATTGCTCTAACATGCTTGAGGAACTCCTGAGAGGGCCAGATCTTCCCGTTCAGGGCTTCCTTACATCATCAACTCATTCAAAAGGAGCTGGAGCACAGCACAGGACTGGGTCATACAACTTTTGACTCTGACTACTGCTCAGAAAACATATCCATCTAATGTTTCAATTTGTGAAAAATAAACCCAAATGCTTATGGAATGATGGCTTTCTGCACTGTCCCAAGCAGGCTCTGCTGGTCTGTTTTCAATTTAACATGTGCTAATACCCCTTGGCAATGGGAAGATCCAGCTACATATAGCTCCATCATGACTCTCAACAGTTCAATTCCACAGTCAAATCTACCAGCAGATACATATACTGGCTTTAATTGACATTGCTCTTCCCTTTCAGATGTTGCCACAAAATCCTATTGATACTTTTATAAAATCATGTTTCCAAGCACATTGAAGTGTCCTCTAAAGCAGTCATTTTCTGCCTCTCTTCTGGACAGATAACTATGAAATGAATCTCAGACAACAGTGAAATAGAGGGACCAGTGATAATGTTTCAGCAGAGCACTGTAACACAGGCTTAAAATAAAATGTTGAAGTAATTCCAAAAACTTCACAAACTCCACTAATTTACAATTCTAAACTGGGACTTTGTTTTGAGTCCCTGTAAAGAGAGTAGACAAAAAAAAAAAAATTCCTTGATTTTAACACACAGCAGAAACACTCTTCTGAAGTTTAATTATGACCAAATGCCAATCAAGATTCCAAGATACTCACCCTACTTCTGTGAAAATCTTTTGGTTTACCTTTACAAAAACCCCAGGCAGCCAAGAGGGCCAATGGCATCCTGGCCTGCATCAGGAACAGTGTGGCCAGCAGGAGCAGGGAGGTCATTCTGCCCCTGTACACTGCACTGGTTAGGCCACACCTCGAGTACTGTGTCCAGTTCTGGGCCCCTCAGTTTAGGAAGGATGTTGACTTGCTGGAACAAGTCCAGAGAAGGGCAATGAAGTTGGTGAGTGGTTTGGAACACGAGCCCTATGAGGAGAAACTGAGGGAGCTGGGGTTGCTTAGTCTGGAGAGGAGGAGATTCAGGGGTGACCTTATTGCTCTCTACAACTACCTGAAGGGAAGTTGTAGACAGGTGGATGATGGTCTCTTCTCCCAGGCAGCCAGTACCAGAACAGTAGGACACAGTCTCAGGCTGCACCAGGGGAGGTTTAGTTTGGATGTTAGGAAGAAGTTCTATACAGAGAGAGTGATTGCCCATTGGAATGGGCTGCTGGGGGAGGTGGTGGAGTCACCATCATTGGAGGTGCTCAGGGTGAGACTTGATGGGGTGCTTGGTGCCATGGTTTAATTGTTTAGGTGGGTTGGACACGATCTTGAAGGTCTCTTCCAACCTGGTTTATTATTCTATATTAAATATAAATGTTCCACTGGAAGGAAGATTATGTTTTGCTATCTGTCAAATGAGGTTTTCATTCATACTTAAAATCATTTCAGTAACACTGTAAGATCACTAGCATTCCCATTAACTCAGAAAAGAGTTCCATAAAGATGTATAGAAGAAAACTAGAAAATAAAAATAAAATAACAATGCAAAAGTTCATTTAGAGTTATGAAATGAAACCATAACTAAATACATTCACTCGTAGCTCACCAAGTCAAGCAGTCAGTTGTTACTGTGGCAGTTAATTTTTAATGCTGAAATTACTACCTGCTTTGTGATATGTCATGTGGACACCACCTATACTAAAATATTTAACATGAAGCATTGAAACTGCACACAAAATTGTTTTATATGAATTCCATGATAGTCCCCATGTGGTTTTGCTCTGTTTTAAGGCCAAAGAGTTTACAATCATAAAGCATGTATAATACTCCCAACATTCATCTTGAGGCAAAAAATTTTAATACATTTCCTAAGTAGTCAAAAGTCTAATGACGATTTATTCTATTTTAGCTTTGCCAAAATACTTCAGCAGTTACAGCAATTATTCAATCTGCATTCTATAGTAGATAGTAACAATCTTTCTGAATTCAGTGCTAAGTTTGTCAAACCTATCTCAAAGTAGTGGCAGCAGTTACTGCGTCCAGTTCTACTACGAACTCAAGAACCTGATATCCTGTTATGTTCACAGATCTCACACCACAAAAATGTGAGAGGAACCTTTTCTAAAAGCACACTTGATTTCCATGAATGGTATGCCTCTTCCTTAGAAGACTGTAGAGGAAAAGCTCAAAATCCAGCTCAATCAAATCACCAAAACACCAAATCATTATCAATGCTGCCATAAAACAAGGAACAAAGCAAATGCTATCAGAAGAGGAAGCAGGCAAAGTAATCAAGTATGAATTATGTCATCTGAAGTTTTCACACTCTAGGTATATCTAAATTTTCCCACACCTTTGGTATTCACACCCATAGCAGACAAAGAACACAAGTTAGAATTGTTTAAAACCAACAAACCATGTCTGAAATTCCAGTTTGGCATTATGGAATTGAAAGAAGGTAAGACTCTAATGTGACCAGCTGTTATATCCGTAATCATCACAGAAGCTCTGTGACTCATCAGTAAAAAGCCAATGTCTCAAAGCTGACCAAAAGGCTAAAGTCCACAGTCTTATTTATTTAAGCATTGTGTGTAGTTCAGCACACTGAATGACAATTACCAAATCTGCAAAGGTCCTTGAATTAGAAGGCCAAGGGGCAACTTCTACAGAAGCTATTTTTCCTACTCTAGTGCAGCTGAGCTGTGGTTTCTAGATGATATCCCAATACAAGCAAACAATACAAAGAAGGTTCAGTCACTTTCTGTCCTCTAACCTGCAATCCCAAACACTGCTGTGTAGCACAAACAGAACTAGCAGGGACAGCCATACTCTGTCTCACAGAGTTTGCAGGGCTGCATTCGGGTTTGATGATTGCTAATACAGGAGGAGCACACGAGAAAGTAACTGATTTCTTTTCTATTCTTTTGCTTAAACCAAAGTGTTAGCTGTTAAATGCTATTCTTTGATACACTAAGCAGGAATTAGTCTTGAGCCATCTTTCTCTGCCTCCACTTTTAGCTTCCAAAACTGGTAATAAATCCACGTTCTTTTCCTCTTAAGGTCCCAAATTGCACTTTCCAGCCATAGATCTGTACTCTGTGGAGAACACCAACAAACCAAGAGTTGACAAGTTCAAACAAAAGCAGACAGCTTTTCAACAACATTAGGATTTAGTAAGCATGGAGCAGCTACAGCAGGTGATAAACAGTGAACCAGAAGCCATATACAAAGTTACATAGAAGTAACATGCACTGACAAAGCCAGAAGAAAATTCATTCATCTAGAAAACTTTTATGAAGTACAGAAAGTGAGCTTTAATTCATTAGGAAACCACCATTCACTTGCAGTGAAAAAATGTTCTAGCAGGACCTGCTGTTTCTCTTCCTTTACATCCAATGGGTCTCTTTAGGTTTGTCTGAAGACCTGCTCCTCAGCTGGTAAGACTCAATCTTTTCCAATACAGTCAAATTGTTATTCCCCATCTAGCTCAATATGATAGGATAGGAGAACAATCCAACTTGAATTTGCCATCATATGGACAATGCCATCACATTCCAGATTGATGGTTTAAACGAAACAGTTTTGTAACTAGATATAAACTTGTTTATCTCCAGAAAAAACACCACCACAAACAAAAAACCCCAAACACAGCAAATCAACCAAATAAAAATACAGAAAAGGTAACGTTTCTCTCAACAAGGGCAAAATAAGATCTTTTATCAAATTCTTATGCTCCTATTTGTGCACTGCTTTAGAAATCAGCACATAAAATGGCAGTATCCAAAGCTTTCCGTGATTGCTCATCGCCCCCTGAAATTCTCTGAATATGCAGATTTTGGCCATTATAAAAATAATTTAAATATCCAAATACTTGAACCAATGCTGTTGCAAACAAAAGGTAAAAGCTATGTCTAACTACTCACCAGATTCTCTTCAAACCATTGCCGTAGACACACTGCTGTGGCCCCCGGAATTTGACTTCGCAATGCTTCTTTCTCTTGAGGATCTTCTATCATTTCCAATGCCATCCTTAGATCTTCCAGGAGATGTAAAATTTGAAACGTGCCCAAGTATACTGAAGGAGCAGGTGACACAATATCATAACCACCATTAGCATACTCTGCAGCTGTCTTTGTACCTAAACCAAGTAAAACCAGGAGAGAAAAATCATGGTATACGATTGTTTTGTGAGTGACAAATTCATAAGTACTACAGACTACAGTTAGGCTTCAGATGTTAACTGACAGGTATCAGGACTTTGGGCTTTGAAATACTTGAGTTAGTCTTTAGAGAAATAGTGAACACTGGAGAATTAAATGTGAAATGTAGGTACAAGTATGTTAAAAAAGAATTTTGATCTAGAAAACATTTGTAGTATCAGTTAAATTACAAATGCAAGAACCTTACCACAAATCACTTGTAATTTTCAAGGGTTACCATGAGATGTCACTAACTTCTCAGCTTCCTAGTTAGAAATCCCCACACAGCAGTGTTAAGCAAAGAAAGGTTGATGCATGTTTCTTTGACAAGAAACATAGCACACTTAGGGGAAGAATTAGAAATAATGCAGGCTCTAATATCTCTAACTATTTTTGTCTTAATACCCTGTTTAATGAGATGCACACTCAAATGAGCTAACTGTTCTCAGTCCTGAATTTCAAACCTTGGTCTCATTTAAGGCTCCCCTCCACTGGCTCTATTTTTTTCATCTTTTTATTTATAATCCATTGCCTCATGTACATAACAGCTTGTACATGTTATGCCTTCATTCCTGCTCCCTCTGGCACGAGCAATCATATTACCCCACCTTCATTTGACTTCATAGGAGGTTTTTTTTTTTAGGCTTTAGATCACTTGTACTCCTCTCAATGCTCCCTTGAAACATACTTTACAGATGCATGTGGGATCCACATAGCAGAGAACATTTCCTTAGAGGCCTGCATTATTGATCTCCCTGTGGAGATTATAAGAATCTCCATACTGTTCTTGATTATACTTCTGTGTTTAACAATCTGCATCTTCGTTTTGAAGGGAGCATAAATCTTCATTGCGCTTTTGAAAATTATTTAAGGCGGCTTTTTTCTTCCTAAGTAGATGTATCTATTTGAAATTAGATATATGCATAATTCACATTTTCTTCTTGATGCACACTACTCTGTATTAACCAATGTTAATTTGCCAGCTATGGCTAATCTGTCATGATTCAGCCACTGCAACCTATGTTTGCACCCAATGGTTTGCTTTCTGTATAGCCTGACACACAACGAATACCTAAATACAGCGCACAACTATGCTGGTACTTCAGGTACTGGTAAACTGAAGTGTCTTCTGCACCTAGATTAGCTTTTAATCAAAATACTGGCTGATCATTTCATCCTAATATTGTCTCCCATCTCCACCAGCTTTAAATCCAAGACAATATTCTGTCTCTCAATTTGCGAATGCTTAACTTTATTCAAAGCTTCCGGGAAAATCCTGAATCACATTAACCATGTTTGCATCAACCACTGCTTTAATGACACAAAGAATTCTATCACATCCATTATCTTTGCACAATATTGTGCAGTTTGAATTCTGAAGCTTTGCAGTGCAGTGTTTTGCAACACTCTTATTTGCAGTACTGGTGTAATTCATATAGCCTTAACCTCTTTTCATAATCAGAATAGTCCCTGTTTGATCTTACTGACTTCCGCTGTTAATTATAATACCTCAAGTGTGAGATCTCATCTTCGTTTCTGGCTAAGACTATGACCAAGATAAAGTTTCCTCAATATCCGGTGTTACAAAGACTGCTACACAAGACGACTTCACCTCATATTTCTATCTTGTCTTCCTGAATTATTTCCTTTAGAGGCGAGTATTAACTAACCATTTTCCTGTATCTGAGTATTCTAACCACCAAACGATATTTTCTTGTGTATTTGTATACTCTCAGCTACTTATAACAGCTTAGCTGGTTCCGTTTATTTACTTCCTAATACAGATTAATATTAAACTCTAGCAACTAAAAATAGCAGATTTTCAAATTGTGTAAGAGCTTTCTGGATCATATGACTTCTTAAATCTTGTCACCCAAGCCAGAGTGCCTCACTACTTACTTTGCAAAAGAGATGCACGCACAAACTCTGCCACTGTTTGCTTAAGCAGCGTTGATGTCTGTTTTAAAGCTGTGGCTTCCTTGGTTATTGTGACATTAGGACTTTTAAACTGATTTTCTCACTCTTTCTTTTTGAAAACTTTATGCTACAATTTTCTTTTTGCATGGCAAAATATACTTTTTGTACCAGAAAAGTAGACAGCATCCAAAGTTACTTCATAGCTCTAGTAGCTACCCCTTCAATGAACTCAAAATTTAAAAGTGATAACAAATGGGAAAAACTTAATGGAGCATTGTTATAGCATTCATGTTATTTATATGAATATCTTACATGCAGACAAGAGAAACAAAGAAAAAAATAAAATCACACAGTTCAAGCAAAACCACACAAATCTTCTAGCCCACAAGCAATAATTCAGTCAATAGTACTGAGTTTATATAGCCATATACACAGCCATACCACTGTAACTCAGAGGACAATATGGGTGACACCTTCCCTCACCACTCATTTCCTCACTATATACAGTATCTTGCCTCCATCCTTAGGTTATCATGGCTGCAACATTACTTGTAACATATACCTCCTACAGAAAATAATTCAAAATACTGCAGGAAAATTCAATGACCGATTTGCATAATTTTATTTGATTTACCTCTATCAAAATACCAGGAAAAAAATAATAAATACAGACACATATTTTAATCTTGATGAGCATTAAAGATTTGCATTTAGACTTGAAAAAGCAAACCAGTACTGGTGACAGAAGAATGTACTCTTGTCTTCACCCATTAGAAAGACAAAAATCCAAAGTGTATCTGTACCCTTATCCATGCCAAGAACACAGGGCATGCTTCTGAGATGTGCTAAAGATTCTAGCTTTCAACAATCAAAATTCCACTAGTTTCAAATTGCTGGGATCTCAAAGATTAAGCAAGGACTATAAAAGTGCTTTGCCAGACAAGGGACAAAGTCCTCAACAAAAGTTACAAAACTCTCCCGTAAGTAACTCTCCTTGTCTGGAACAGGAGCTAACTACAGATCACAGTGCATTACTAAGAGGACATAACTTTTTACAGCTCCCTATCAAATGTATGCATGCACTCCTCCTTTGTGAAATTGTTTTAAAAGTGATGCTCCTGGCTGCAATGGAAAATTAGGAACTTCTCTGAATGAACAAGTAAGATACTGAATAAAGAAATGCAGAAATGCAGAGTTCAACTCAGCATTTTAATTCAGAAAGCTTCCTGTTTTACTGCTTAAATTCAAATGATTCACACCCTTGCTTCTCTTATTTGTTTTCCATGTAGTTTAATATTAAGTAGGATACATATTGCTTACCAGGACAAGAACACACCCTGAAAAATGGAATTGCATAGGAGTACCTAATTGTATGAGTGCTGCAAAGCACATTAAGTTTTAGCACCAGCACACATCAAGAACTTGGATTTCTTTGCAGCCTGACGCAAAAAACCATCTCCAAACAACAGAGATGCCATGGTGTAAGCAGATCATTACGTGTTGCCAGCACACTCTACAGCAATTTGTTTGCCCGTAGCTTTATTACAAGTAGCTGAAATGGGCAGGAATGTGGTTCAAGCATTAGATTTTTATTGATACACAGAAAACAAAATCAATGCAGTTTTGAACTCTTGGAAAAAGACACATTTTGTATAGCCTTAAGCAAGTCCCTGCCTGCTTATGCCTCATTTTTTCCACAGGTAAACAGGACACGGGCATCTTTTGTTACTATGCTTACACAATACTCAAACCCACGGTTTCCTAATATTCTGCTGTAACACAATTAATTGTCATATATGTGCACCTTAGAGGAATAGAAAAGAAACAAAGAAAGAAAGGAAGAAAAAACATATTGCAACCCAGATATTTGAAGCGGCTCAGTTCTGGCTTCCACACAGAGACAGGGGATGAAGGAGGTTAAACACTGCTGCACAGTGGATATATGGCAGAAAGAGTAACAAAGGTAATAAAAACAAAACTGAAAACAACTTTTAATTTGCATTTTTTCCAACACTCTGACCATGCAAGCACTTTTTTGGGTTCAAAGTTCTTTGTAATTAGCTGAACAGCTTCAAAGAAAAGTTCCTTTGGGGCAAATACATAACCTATTTGGTAAATAGCACTACTAGTGGCTTGTAAAAATAAGTTAAGTAAGGAAAGAAAAAGAAAGCCTTGCCAGTTTGAAAATCCACTCATACATCACCCAACTTTTGTCACCCTTAGCAGTAGATACTGTGTCTGATCTCTCACTTTTCCTTACATCTTAAATTCTGATCTTCAGCATTCATCCTTATTAACTCATTTTTGTTTTAAAACTGGCTTGAAATTAATAATTAAAAAAAATAAATCCTGCCTAAGCTAAAAAAAAAATCTAATCATCAGTAGTTAAAAAGATTTTCCTAGAGCGGCTGACTACTTCAGTACAGAAAACATCAAAAAACTCACCAAAGCCTCACAACAAAAGCCAAAAGCTACTTCTGCACTGGGGTAATGATTCCTTTCTAAAAAGCTGAAATAGTCAAGGGTAACACTTTTCATATCTGACCAACAGTGTTTTAGAATAAAATTATAAACATGCATTTTCTCTGGCCTTTCAGTCAATCATTACACTGTAAAGAGAACTTTTTTACCTGAGATTTTCCTCAATGCACATATAGGTTGTCCAAGCTCTTCCTCTCTCCTTCAAGGCTATCCTGTGCAATTTTCTTTCAAGCATGTTCCTTTTATTCTCATGAAGATAGCCTTGAAAACGTGAATTTATGTAAACTAGTAGTAAAGTCTGGATGGAACATAATTCACCCTCCTCATTCCTAAGCCTTCTGTCAAATGAATGAAGAGGTAGCTCACACAATCCTTTCCTCTAATACTGTAATGCAAAAGACATCACAAGTGGTGTGTTTTGAATTACAGCTCATATTAGCTTCTCCTCAAATCTCTGCTTTTAAATCTTTAAACTAGAGGGAACAGTAATTGGTAAGCTGGAATAGCAGGAAGCCCTAGGAAAAAAATTTCCAAGCCTAGAAACATTAATGACCACATTGAGATGCAAGTTTCATGCAGCTTGGATGATTTTCAGCTGAGCTTTATTTACAACCACACATGGAATCCTCCAGACACTTTTCCAGAACTGCCTATAATTTCTCATGCAAATTATTCATGTAATTACTCAACCTTTTTCCTTTAACATGCTTACAGACTCTAAGCTGTGATGTGCAGCACATTAGGTACTGTATATATACACAACTACAACTAAAAGCTTTGTCCTATCCAGAAACACAAGTTAAGCAGCCTTACAGCTGCTGTAAAAAGGAAGATGGAATATACAGCTATGATGGAGATCTGAGACTGAGTCTCTATTGCACAGGAAAAACAGCACCAACACATTTTATTAGGGACAAGGAAGAATAATACATGTCTCAATTCACACCAAAAAATAAAAGGAAAGAAAAACAAAAGGCATGTTTAGGGCAGTCTCATTAAAATAGTGTTGTGAGATAATGAATATGTCTTTTTAGTACAAATCCATAACTATTTGTAGCAAGAACTAGTAAGCGACTGGTAATATGAATATTATTATATGAAAAACTTGAATCTGAAAGTATAAGGAAAATAAGAGCATTCAGTTTGTGAGGCAATAAAGGCATCTGGTTTGGTAAAAATTACATTATTTTGATTAAAAAAAATACTCAGATCAGTTTCATTGTCTTAAAGTGTGTAGAAGATACCAATTTTGATTTCAAGGAAATCCTATGTTTGATAGTACTTGGTCAAATTTAGGTCTGAAAAATGAGTTCACTAGCCTGTTAAGTAGCTGAGTAACTCATGTACTGACAAACAGATCACATCATGTAAACAACAAAAGAACCTTTGTATCACAGATTTCAATCCTATGAGGTTATGGCCATCACAACTTAACTGCCTTTCTTTGCTACGTACTGTATCTGCAGATATTTACAGTTCTGCTTCTTTTACATCCTTTTTCAAAACTTAGTTCAAATACCTGTAATAAAGGGATTTTGTTTTGCATAAGCACAGTGCAGTATTGTGTTTTTGGTAAGCTGATGAGGGTGTCTAGGTCATTACTGCATTTTTTGGTTCACATTGATGAAACTGTTTAAGTCACAGATAAAAAATTTAAATTAGCATCTTTCATTTTCAAAGATTGCTTAATTTTTAATTACTTTTAGCTCATTTTCAAGAAAAAGTCTAATTTTGTTATCTTGCTGGAAAGGCAGGAACACATGAAAGAGCAGCTTGACAAGGAAATCACTGACTTGGACTTTTGTGGAACAAGCTTGTCTCCAACAAAAAAAACTAAAAATATCTAATTTTGGATAAGATCACAAAGTCATCTTACAGGAAACAAGTTCCCAATGCTTTCAACTCTATCAGATTCTGCAGTACTATCCTGTACACAGAGGGAGTGCATCAGTACTACAAACAAGATTCTGAGAGTCTTCACTCTCTATTTGTGCTCAGAACCTCACTATCTGTGAGAAATATGCTTAGGATACTGCAAGTATGGGAAGCATGCTTCAGGACAGCAGCCCAAATAGCTGTAATGGCCTCTTGTAAGGTTAAGCAGTCAGAGGAAATTCCAAACTGCAGGTTGCTCTGGCAACCCTGTGTAAAGAATGAGCAAGACACATACACTATCAACATGCAGGTTGCCATGATTTTCACATGCTTTTAAAACATAGATCAAAACTGCACTCGAACAGTTATGCAAGGCCTTAGCATTAAGGCTACAGCTTGTGTAAAGTCCCTACAAAACATGGTATCAAATGGCTGTCAATTGTGAGCATGGCTTGCATGGCCATTTCTTAGCTGTTGATAACAAACCAAAAAGAAAGACAATAGATAGCTGATGTGGAAAAGCATGGATTAAATAAACAGCCAAGTAATTCCTGTATTTTTTAAATTTCTAAAAGATTCAGAATTGTTACAGATTTGCTGTTGCTGACATCTAAGTAATTAACTAATTAGCTTGTCTGACATCAAGCACCAGAAGCTGAATGTCAGCACCTTACAAGCTATAAGAAATGCTGTACAATAAAGTGTTGAACTACAAATTATAAACCTTAGATATTCGTGTTAAGTTTTTGTATTTTCTCCTTTAACATCTAGGATGGTTAAAGGTAGACCACATCTAGGTGGTCCTGCTCTGGCAAGGGGTTGGACTAGATCTTTCAAGGTCTCTTTCAACCCCTAACAGTCTGTGAAAAGGTCACAATTTAAATCACACACCCCCCCCCCAATATTCTTGATACATAATTTTCTGAAACTGTTATGACAGGTATTTATGCATTCCTCTTTCAAAGACATGATTTTGTCTACTTCATTATTTAATTTCCTTATTCATATCTCTGTTGCTATAAGGGCTATGCACAAATATGCTGTAGTTAATGATTCAAAAAAGCCATTATAGTATCTTGTGTAGTACAACTTTGCAAGTGCTCACCTTAATATATCTACAGCACTTGTTTATTTTGTTACTTCTATGCATTAATTATTTCCTTTGTTCAGGAAAAAAAAGCCCAAATTAGTGATTGAAAAAGAAAATAAAAACAGACTAATCCTAACTGAAGCACAGCCTATTAACTCAATCACCATTTTAGAAAATACAAGAAAACCATTCCAGCTGTTCCTGTTCAGTTATTCTGATCCATACTTAAATAATGAGCAACTTCATTTGTTAATCTTGTTTCTCTCATCATTACTTCAATGACAGTCCATCTCAGAGATCTGAAAGTGAAATTATACAAAGACCTTCATATTCATTCTATAAAAAGCCATCCAATTTTGCAACAGAAACTAAATTTTGGATTTGAAAATATTGTATACCTTGAATAGGAAGTAATTGATAAAAATCTAAAGTTGTTCATAAATTGCAAAGAAGAAAAAGTTGTTCTTCAATCATTATGCACAATCACAAGAAGCTTGTACTGCCCTTCAGCTGCATGTCACTCACTGTATATTTCAAATAAAATAAAACCCACCCCCACATCACACACTACAAAAGATAGGATTAAGTGCTTTCTCTATGGTCTGCACAATTTCAATCCCTTATGAAGCAGAAAAAAGTTGCCTACCTTCCTCACTTAAAATGCCATGGGCCTAGTCCTTACCATTCAGAGTAAATGCTGTGATGAGGTATACAACTTCATATGACCATGGGTAAAGGATGAGGTCATTAGTATCATAGTATCATTCAGGGTTGGAAGGGACCACCAGGATCATCTAGTTCCAACCCCCCTGCCATGGGCAGGGACACCCCACACTAGATCAGGCTGGCCAGAGCCTCATCCAGTCTGCTCTTAAACACCTCCAGGGACGGGGCCTCAACCACCTCCCTGGACAACCCATTCCAGGGTTTCACCACTCTCATGGTGAAGAACTTCCTCCTCACATCTAGCCTGAATCTCCCCACCTCCAGCTTCATTCCATTCCCCCTAGTCCTATCACTACCTGAGATCCTGAGAAGTCCTTCCCCAGCCTTCCTGTAGGCCCCCTTCAGATACTGGAAGGCCACAATTAGGTCACCTCGGAGCCTTCTCTTCTGCAGACTGAACAGCCCCAACTCCTTCAGTCTGTCCTCATAGGAGAGGTGCTCCAGCCCTCTGATCATCCTTGTGGCCCTTCTCTGGACACGTTCCAGCACCTCCACATCCCTCTTGTAATAGGGGCTCCAGAACTGGACACAGTACTCCAGGTGGGGTCTCAGCAGGGCTGAGTAGAGGGGGAGGATCACCTCCCTCAACCTGCTAGCCACACTTCTCCTGATGCAGCCCAGGATCTGATTGGATCTGATTAGGAAATATTTTTATTTCCTATTCTTTAGATAGGAATTCAGAGAGAACCTTATTCCAGAAACCCTGAAATTCATTAAGATGGAGCAGAACAAACAACTGAAACAAACAACAAAAAAAACCACCACAACACCACACCAAACACCCACACCAAAAAAACCCCACCCCCCAAGTCCCCCAAAACCACACAACCAAATAAAACAACCACCCAACACCACAAAACAAAACGCACACAACTCAAAAAAAACCCAAAACCACACACAAACAGGTCCTTCAAATACTGGCAAATAAATCCCATAAGGAAATAAATTCTTGTTCATCTCAAGTATAAGTTCCCATAAAGGGCCCTTTTTCAGCAAAGGTATGGGTAGAGGTTGGGTTTGTAGCACACAGACAAAACAACACAACACAAGCATTTTGCCACCTCAAGATAAGAGAATTTAAACATGGCCAACTTCTTGGACAAACTTTGAAATCATTTATATTTTTAAATCTTCCAGTGTTAATACTGAAATGTCAGTACACACCCATGTGATAAACACATTTAACTGTCCCGTTACGTTTCAGGACGCACTAAGTGCAGAAGCTCTTGTTAAAAGGAAAGTCACTAATTACTTTGATTACTTTGTGAATTTAATGAGACTCTGGAGCTGAGGCAGACTATAATATTGTGACAGGATTTTTACTGACAGATGCAGTTTGATATAAAAGAAAAATAAAAATGGTTTTAATTCATTAGGATATATATTGCAAATAAAAAAATAATCAATCTGTACTCTATAATAAATGAACATAGGCTAAATAAAAGGGAAAGTAATGACTTGGTCATACTTCACAGAAAAGCAATGCTGAAGTCATGCTCCTCAAAGAATGCATGGACGGATTTGACATAAGGGTGCTTTCTTCAGAGAAAGCCTCTGTTAGGAGTGCAAGTCATTCAAGCTAATGGGTAAGTCATGTTGCTTGACAATCACATTAGCCCTTTTTGCTATTTTAGTCAAATAAGGCTAATCATTTAGCATGCCTAATTTATATAGCTATGAGGGTGAGCTATCAGTATGGATGTACTGAAGCATAGAGGACTTGGGAACACTGACTTATCTGTCAAATTTGATCAAGCCCAGTGAAATTCGATTTCTTAATCTTGCTTCCCAATTCTACTTTCATGCACTCTAAACACTCACAATATTTTGTATTGCACTGAGATGCAGAGTCTACAGTGAGACCTTTTCAACTGGATTAATCAGTCTCAGGCTGCGCCAGGGGAGGTTCAGGTTGGATGTTAGGAAGAAGTTCTATACAGAAAGAGTGATTGCCCATTGGAATGGGCTGCCCGGGGAGGTGGTGGAGTCGCTGTCATTGAAGGTGTTCAGAAGGAGACTTGATGGGGTGCTTGGTGCCATGGGTTAGCTGTTTGGGTGGGTTGGACACGATGATCTTGAAGGTCTCTTCCAACCTGGTTTGGTTTATTCTAATAAAGTTTATTCTAATGTATGAGCTTTGTTAACATTTGGAGTAAGGGACGTGTATGACTTCTAGAGATAGAAGGCTAAAAGTAGGACCACAAATCTGTAAATATTTGTAACATGTATTTGCATGTCCAGTTCTTACCTTAAAGGACAAGACCACAATCTAGTATTTTATTAATAAATACAGCTAACAGTCTCCTCAATAAACTGAGAGAGTTCAAGAGAAGAGCATAGTTCTGCTAGAACCCACTCAGGCCTCATTCTAGAGGAAACATCTTTTTCATCAGCTATGTAAGTCTCCATCAGTTAGGAAGTTTAGTCTTAATCTTTGAATCTAGTGCTACTTAGAAATTTCCATAGAATCTGGATACAGTGAACTGAAATAGCATACAGGCTGACCAGTTTTTGCTGTTTCCAGTCTACTCCAGGAGCAGCTACATTTATACAGGTGATTTGTCCACTATTTACATAATATGGTATATAAAACCTGCAGTTATAAGACTTTCAGTCTTGGTTTGTTCCACAACAGTCCTGCAGCTCTTCTGAAGGTGTTTCCTGTCTTATTAGTTTTCTCACCCTACAGGAGAGGAGTGCATTCCTGTTTTCCACTCTATGCCCAAATTACATACAGAAGCTTACTGTATTCAATTACAGAGACTTAAATTTGAATAACTACTATGTTCCTCAACTTGAGACAAATTGGGATAATAACTGTATGCAAGTATAGGCTCCAGAAGGTATATTTGGTCCTTTAATCATACCAAAATATTTGAGAATCTGTTCTAGAACACACAGAACATTGGCTAGAGGAGAACAACCAGAACAGACTTCACTCAAGTATAAGACATCTTAAATACAGAAAATAATTAGTAAATAAATAAGGTAAACAACCTTCCCACTCAAGTCAGCTTTTACTTTAGGTTATAACTGAAAAGGTAAAGGAAAAAAGCAATAATTTGGTATAGGTAGCTATAATTATGAAATCATATGGGAAGTATTCAATAAGTATTGATGAGACTTGACAGACTCATTGTCTGGGGAATATCTTGAGTCTTTTCCCATTAGATGTGTCTCTATAAGCCTGGTTTCCACTATCACTGGACATCAGACTGAAAATGTAAATACTGTGAAGTCAAAGTCAGCTCTCTTGAAGAGGTTTCCACAGACCATTTGCTCATGGTCTGTGGAAAACTCCACGTATGACTAGCGTGTCTGAATATTTTTGTTTTAGAGCTTGGGCACCAACACCACCACAAAAAAAGCTGTAAATGGGACATGCAAGCTGCTGATTCACACAGAATATTTCTACCATCATTTGCTTTCTTTCTCTGTAACACTGTTTCTACCACCATGGCAACTGAGAGGGGCAGAAGCAATGCTATATGCAAGGCTGAAACATTTTAATTCTATTCTTCATTTATCAAGATTAAACTCTAAAATATTATGGGCACAAACAATCTGGAAAAGGGATAAGGAAAATTAAAATAATATTTAGAAATTAAAAAAAAAAATAAAAAAAATCAAAGCTGGCTTCTCACCTCAATTATTTTTCCGGCATGAAACCAGAACAAGTGATTGCTTTTTCTTAAGCAGTGTGGCCAGCAGGTTGAGGGAGGTGATCCTCCCCCTCTACTCAGCCCTGCTGAGACCCCACCTGGAGTACTGTGTCCAGTTCTGGAGCCCCTATTACAAGAGGGATCTGGAGGTGCTGGAACGTGTCCAGAGAAGGGCCATGAGGATGATCAGAGGGCTGGAGCACCTCTCCTATGAGGACAGACTGAAGGAGTTGGGGCTGTTCAGTCTGCAGAAGAGAAGGCTCCCAGGTGACCTCATTGTGGCCTTCCAGTATCTGAAGGGGGCCTACAGGAAGGCTGGGGAGGGACTGCTCAGGATATCAGGTAGTGACAGGACTAGGGGGAATGGAATGAAGGTGGAGGTGGGGAGATTCAGGCTAGATGTGAGGAGGAAATTCTTCACCATGAGGGTTGTGAAACCCTGGAATGGGTTGTCCAGGGAGGTGGTCGAGGCCCCATCCCTGGAGATGTTTAAGCCCAGACTGGATGAGGCTCTGGGCAGCCTGAGGTAGTGTGGGGTGTCCCTGCCCATGGCAGGGGGGTTGGAACTAGATGATCCTTGTGGTCCCTTCCAACCCTGAATGATACACTATGATATTGCCATTGAATTGGTTATGCCACATAATACAAGGGTATCTTTCCATACTGTGGGAAAAAATATGACACTAAACTTCTCATCTTTCCCAGAACTAGCCTCACAACCACCATCTCTCAGAGCTTCTATTAATGGAAACACTACTGAGTAGCATTGTTCTCCTCTCAGTGAAAAACCATACAGTGCATAAGGCTGTAAAATGTTTCAGAGGGAATATGGAACTATGCCTTCAATTAAAACTGTCATTTTTTCTAAAAAAAACCAAACCCAACCCATAGCACTGCTCAGATAAGAAGGTGATAAAATCTGTTTGTTGAATATGTTGTCTTTTACTGCTCAGAAGAGGAGATACAGGACAATTTGAGATATATTTGGAGCATGATCTAGTAACAGAAAAGATTGAAAAGATTCAATTCTACGGAATGATGAACCCGAAACCCCTCAAAATCATGACAAGTTTTGTAGCCCTTTCCTTCAAATAAAAACAGACCACAAAGCTCTGACAACTCCTGGAAGAAAATATCTAATCTGAAAATTCGTGTATATAGAATATGCCCTTTTTTCTTTCATTTTTCTGAAGGTAGGAATCATACGTGCACCCACAATATAACCAGGCTCTGCTGAGCTATGTATAAATCATCACAGAAGAGAGATGTTTCGTTTCCAGATGTATGCAGGTGATTTACAAGCATAGGTTCCACTGCATAATTAAAGGGATATGGGTTTCTACATTACCTCAGTTTTAGAGAGCTGTCCAGAATCCTAAACTAAGGTTTGCAATGGCAAAGAAATTAGTTTAGCTCCCTAACTTAAAATTTATGGTTTAAGACTTACTTTTCTTGTTCTCTCTTTACATATCTGAGGGAAGCCAAATGCTTCACTGTGTTTTTTAAGAGGTGAAACATCAAAATCCTAATTAACTTCTTTGGTTCAATAGAACCGATAAGCTCACCAAGCCACTCTGCATTATTTACCAGCAGTCCTGGCTCACCGGAGAAGTCCTAGATGACTGGAAACTGGCCAATGTGATGCCCATCCACAAGAAGGGCCAGATGGAAGAACCTGCAAACTCCAGGCCTGTCAGCAGATCATCTTGAGGGCAATCACAGCCCACCCACAGCATGGCCAAGGAATCAGGCATAGCCAGCATGGCTTTAGGAAGGGCAGGTCCTGCCTCACCAACCTGATCTCCTTCTATGATCAGGTGACTCACATGGTGGATGTGGAGAAGGCTGTGGATGTAGTCTACCTGGACTTCAGCAAGGCCTCTGACACCATCCCCCATAGCAAACTCTTGGCCAAGCTGTCAGCCTGTGGCTTGGACAGGAGAACTGTGTTCTGGGTTAGGAACTTGTGGGAGGGCCAAGCCCAGAGAGTGGTGGTGAATGGTGCCACATCCAGCAAAAGGCGCTCAAAAAAGGATTGGACGTGGCATGTGAATCCATGGTTTAGTTAGTCATGAGGTGTTAGGTATTAGGTAATAGGTTGAACTTGATAATCTCTGAGGTCTAGATTCTATGATTTGTAGAGTTATGTCTATCAAATACTCACATTTACACTTCTGCCTATCATAACAGTCTGTTAAAGCTTGCACATTTAGAATGGAGACACATATGTGGATGAAAAAAAAAAATCTAGAAATTATTTTAACTAGAAATCCTGGATAATGAATTCCTGATTAATCACAGCCTGATGCTGGAATTGAAGCTCTATTGACACTGTATTAGTCTCTGGATATGAATGTTTACTACAAGAGAAGAAAGAAGAGGGGGAAAAAAGAATTAGCACAGCATGGGTGTCACTATTTAAAATTATAAAGGTTCAGCAAACCTCACAAGTGAGTTTCTAGCCCTACCCAAATAATTCTTTTAGGAGCTCATATCAAACAGCATGTGAGCACAAACCCCAAGGCTACTGAGTCCTAACCACAGAAATCAACTTCTCTTCTTGGATGTTGCAATGTTGAGAAACTTTTTAATTGCCTTACCACGAGAACACTAAAAGACAGCAAATGCTGCCTTGTATCATATGCTTTTCTAGTGGCTAGCTGTGAAAAAAGAAATTCATAGCTTCATTCCTGGATATAAATGTCAGGAAAAAGATATGCATTCTAACTCAGCTTAGCTACTAATTACCTGGAGGGCCTGCTATCATAAATATAGATGTCATAAAGAAAGAAAATAATGCATATTTTATACACACACACACATTTATGTCTATGTGTGTGTGTAAAATACAGATGCATACTAACCAGTAAACTGGATGTTTTGGATGAAAACTTTTTTCAAAGGCACACTGAAATAATAAGCACTTACAATATGAAAATTACCACATGAATTAGGATGCTGTGAAGTTACCACACAGCATTAGAGCAAAGTAAATCCCTTTTACTTCAATATTCACATGTCTGAGGTGGAACTGAGGGTTTTCTTCCTTTATTTTACTTTAGATTTTCTTGACATAACTGTTGAATCATAGAAATCTGTTTCAAAGATCTGGGCAAATTGAGCATAATCATGAAAAAGTTTAGAGAAAACCCCAAACAAAGAAACATCAAAATTGCAGGAGGTAAAAACACAACTTAGTTTGCTCTAAAATAAAGCATTATTATACCTGCAATGATGTCATCCATCTGCTCCAAAGCTGCTTCCAGCATATGACTAGCGTCAGAAGCCATCATCTGTGATTTCTTCAGACCTTTAATCTCTCTGCTGAAAAAAAACACAAAGGAAACCATGTGTTTTACACTAAACCAGCTCTGACAGAAAAATGTGTCACTGTTGCATCATAATTTAAGCCAGACAAAGAAAAATCCACACTAGCAAAAATACAGCCTAACAATAGGAAAACTAACTAGATTGTTCCTATTCTAGATAGAGGACCTGGGATTTCTGAGGTTTCCATCCATCAATGATCATTCTCGGTTTTCAAAACAAGGAAATACAGCTGGAAACAAAATCAGCAGTCTCAAATACTGGAAGCTTGAGGCTCCTCATCCCTCATCCTTTACAATGGTTTTCCCAGTGGATTTCAAACTTTTGCAGAGGATTAAGTAGAGTTCAATGAAAGAATGAACACATGGTAAAAATCATGCTTAACCTACAAGCAGAACTCTGCAGGAGCTCTTTTTGATTGTTGCCTTAAGAGTAATGACAATGAAATAATTTTAACTCCTTCTTTCTATACCCCAGTCTTTCTGCCATTTCTTTTGTGACATTAAAAATATAGTTCTTTCCATTCTAATAACCTAAATGTGAAGTTACTGCTGCCTCTTTAAAACAGGATTAAAGACATTCATGTTACCCTCTGACATTAAGGGCTACAAACATGTTCCAAAATTAGTCACTGCTTCTGAGTTGGTGTTGCTAGACTCTTAGTCAAGTAGCAGTCACTATTGTCAACAGATGACATTTCAAAGGGGAAAAGAATTTATGTTGCCCATTTCACTGCCTGCAAGAAAATTCTCTCTGCACTAAGACCCTTTTGCACATCACTTCATCACTGAAGCATGAAACTAGTGCCCACACAGCAATGAACAGGGATCATACATATGCATAACTTTTGTAGCACTCTAACAACTCAAATGCTGCAGGTTCTAGGCATGTGTATTGGCCATTGTATGTTGTTGATTATTCCAATGCCACTGAAGTGTCCCTTATCTGTATTTATGCCATTACTAATGCAAAGAATGCAATTATTTTTTATTTAAATAAATATTACAGTCATCTCTAAGGGCAATTCACATAGATGAAAATATTTTTGTGACAGCTAAGAGACTTGCCACTGTGACCAGCCCTTCTCCAGAAATCCATGGCCACCAGCTGTGTTGGTAAATCAGGACAGTAACTGGCACAAAGTTAGAAAGGATTAAAAATGTGAAAAATACTTAAAATAGCGCAGAGTTTCTATTGCTAGATTGCACTGCATGCTCTATTTTGTGCTGTTAGCTACTTCATATACTGGAGCTATACACAGTTGTTATTAACAAGATGCAGGACTACCATCAGTATTTCACCATCTGCAGTGAAAAAAAAACAACAAAACACCCAACCAGAAAATGCTGATACATTATATCACATACTTGAATTTATACTTACAGAAAACCTTTAATCAACTCCTTGGCACAAACCATAAAGTTATACTGGAAAATACCACCAGACCTAAGCACTGTATCTCCCAGCTCCCACACTGCCTATTTTTTTCAACTATACCCACACTGTATTTACAGTTTAACTGCATTAAGCTAGAGTCAAACCTGCTGATCAAACAATATTTTCTTTGTAAAAGCACTGTTCTTTGCTCTGGAGTGATAATGTGATATTACTTGCTTGACATCTTTTTCTAGACAGACCTGTTGCTTGTGCTTCAGGCAAGTCTCACTTTCCCAGACACTCCCTTCTTATAATGTGACTGTTCTGAGCAATGCTATGAAAACAACTTGTTTGATCTCATATGCTTTCAGTTACCATTTCTGGTCTAGATCTACAGAAACAGCTGCAATTGGGAATTTAAAGAAATAATTTTAAAAAATTAGATAACAAGACAGCTGGATCAATCCCAAGGCATCCTCAAATAGGATCCACCTCTTTGCTGGCATTTTAATTGAAATTCCTATCAGCATTTTCATTCCTGGTCAACATCAACAGATTCACAACACCATGACTTACCCACTACATAAAAATATGCAATTATTTTGAAAAAAATACATCTTTTTTTTAAAGCTCTGGTAAGGATGGAGCAAAAACTCTTAACATGATATTGCAAGCTTTCATATTAGCTAATTCTAACTTTCAGGATTTATTAGATTAATTTATACACCAAGAAAATGCAAGAATTAATTTTACTCACCTTTTCTGGTCCCTAAGAAGAAAAGAATTTCCTTCCTGATCTGCAAAAATTACTCACTATTAATAGCCAAAGTTTTACTGTTAAGCCGATACAGGTCTGAATTATTATCAGCCCTTCTAAGGCACATACACATACTAATTTAGAGCCCAGCCCACAAGGGAAAAAAAATAATATTGCAATCCTGTGTGTTATAATTACCTAAGTAACAAGATCTTCCAGGAAGTGCAGAGGGAGCAAACTGGTTTGAATGCCCTAAATATATTTTGCTCAGCTAGCTTTACCCTCTGAGATACCCAATCTGAGATTTGCATTTCAAACAAGATGAAAAAATCTCTGGTAGAATTATTGTGCTTAGAGCCAATATCACTTGCAAATTTCTTCATCTACTCTCTGTTTGTAAAAGTATAGCTTACTGTGTCCAAGAAGAACATTAACATTCAACAGACATATTCATTATGAGCAAGATGGTCTTCAGAATTATGAAAAGCCTTAATTAAATTTGGATCTTTCATGGCTACCTTAAAGCAGCAGCTGTCCAGAGATGAACATGAACATTTAGGCAACTCATATGTCAGATGTTTTTTCAAGGTTGCTTTTAATAATGAGGTTGCCAACAGTTATACAGAAAGATCTGATTTTTGACAAGAATTCAGATCTTGCCTTAATACACATAGTTTGAGTGTCCTACAAATTCCTTCTTAGAATTATTAGCTGTGCCTTCTAAATAACTACTGTCATATTTTCTTCTGAGATGAATAAATACATATTTGTAAACTGATTAAAGAGTCAAATTCCTATATTACACTGCTTTATACTTAATGGTGTAATGAAATACCAAGTGGCTTGGGTAAGCTTCAGAAGTCCTCCACACTTTTCTCAGTTGCAAGATGACTCCTGAACTGGAACAAACTAATGTGCACCATTTCCACCGGTCATTTCCCACCTTACAAGTGCAGATTTGGCCTTTAGGAACCTAACATGACTCTTTAATTAGGTGAATCCTCAGTTCTAAATAACAATCCACGGCTGCTGGGAACAAAAGTATTTCTGAAATAACCACCTAAGGAACACTACTTCTACAGCATCCTCCAGGACTACCCAGCTTGAAATCCTATTAATCTGATTATAGCTTAAATTTAATGTATTTGTTAGTACATATACAACTTACTCTATTTCCCCTTCATATGCTTCATAAGAATAAGCAGAGGGGCAAACAGAACCCTTCCTTCACTGATTAACTTTTACATATTAAATAAAAGTAAAACTACAGCATTTTTTCAAGAATAACTAGAATGAGAATTAAAATAACAATAATATTTTCTGACAGAAAGTATAAAGGGTCTACACTGAGGGGGAGGAGGAAGCTCCAGAGAGAAATATACATTAGCCAAAGTAGAATGAAGACCTGATACTGAACTATTTCAGGTAGATAGCAGAAGAACAGATAAAGTCTGTAGACAAGATACTGCTGGGAGTCCTTATATGAAGGGACACCCTTAGGTGAAGCACAGTACTAGTACACTATCTCCATGATGAAAATGAGTTAACTAAGCTCATTAACAAAATAATTTCAAATAGCTTATGCAGGCAGAGGGCTGTCACCCTGGCACTGATAAATCACTGGGTTTGTATGCCACTGATAAAAGAGCGAGAAGCAGTTAAGTACTAGGCTGCTTTTAAACATATCATACTAAATGATATGATTTAAAATATGAATGGAGCAGAATGTAGCTAAATATACTGCATTATGAAGTAGCAAAGTCACAGCCAAACATCTGTTTTCAAAAATAAACTCATTAAGTTTGCTAGCATGAGTCTGAATTGCAATTTCAGGGGAAGTGAGGGGGAAGGAAAAAAAGAAAGCACCCTTAAAAATACGCTACATGATCTGACTGATATTTTATGATGCTTTAAGACACAAATCACCTCATAGTAACTCCTCCACAGTACTCGTGGATATTAGGTTACAGTTGCTATTGGCACCATAACTGAATTTCCTGACTCATGTTTGTACAAAGTCTCATCCTCACATGTAAAACCTGATGCTGGCAGAATGGCATGTGTAAAGAGAGGTCACTTCAGCTGCTCTCATAGCAGTTCTATCAACAGCAGAAATCCCTTCATTCCTTCAATGTTTTTTTAAATGTTATCCATAAAACCTTAAGAAATTTAATAATAAATAAAATTAAATAATTTAAATTGTTCTCATTGTTTTGTTACCATAGTATAAACAGAAATGTGGATCCCAGCTTCGTGAATCATAAAAATAAAAATGCATTCATTATTTAATATTGAATTAAAATAATTTGTGTATTTTTTCACTTATCTCCTTTGTCATCCAACATTCCATTTCTATTTGGTAAAAATTAAGGGGGGAAAAAAAGGGGGGGGAAGGAAGGGGAAAAAAAAAAAAAAAGGCATTCTCCCCCTCTTAAAAAAAACAAACTAAGTAACAAAACACTCAGGAGTTGAAAAACTTAAGATAATAATGTAATGAGTGATCCTGTTAAAGTAGATTCATGCTCTAGTAAAGTAAAAGGTGAGAAACAGTTACAAAAATAAACACAATAGTCATGCATGAATGAACTCTTTGTGTTAGAATAAACCAGAGGGCAAAATCTTGACACAAATTGAAGATAAGGTATACATATTTAACATGAGTATTCAAAGCTGTCTTCTATAAAAATCCTAAAAATGTAGGCAAACTATACTGGCGGAAAATGTTAATTCTTATTTTCAGGTTCTAAAGAATGTATATTTCTTACAGTTCATAAATAGTTCTCAGACTATTTGAAATCTCTGAAAGCAAGGCTTCTCAACCTGGGCATGACAACCTACTTGACCAGGGCCAGTTATTTACAGAAAATCCAAGTGTTCGATTTTTGTTTGCCTTTCTGCATTTAGTAAGTTAGGTAGTTGGAAATAATTCTTCTTGCCCAGTAAGCTGCTAGTGAACCAACTCAGCAGAGGAAGCACTACTAACAACTTACTTTGTTAATCTATTCAGTATATGTGTATGCATCCCATGAGGGCTACAGATGTGTAGATGGGCACTGTGGAAACAGAGATTTTGCATTAACTTATGCAGGTATCATTTGGAATATTAGTCTGTAAATAGAGCTATGTCATTGAAGTAGGCAAGTACTAACACAGGGCCAAAAGAGCTGATATTTCAGAGAAAAGCAAGGAGGTCAAATTTCTTCAGTTCCTTGACTTTTACAGAGCATCTCTGTAAAAATCACCTGCTTTGCCAACAAAGAGCAAACACTCCAGAGTTAATTGGCTTAGTTTTCAGAACTCATACAGTCTTTGGCCCTCATGCCTCAGCTTCCATTTCTTATTGCCTGTAGTGTAATCAAAACAAGCATCCATCACATCTGACCCCGAGGCTGAAAGCAGCTATGTATTTTTGGAACACTTATGACACTGTAAGAACAGTCCTGCTCATCCCAACTAAAAGTCTGTCTGGTCGAGTGCTCTGTCTCTAATAATGTTCAGTGTGACATAGGTCCATAGTGATCAGCCTCCTGCTCTATCTTTCTGAATAATCAGCTAGCACAAGACTTTATGAAACAGACTGGATAGGAGCCATCATCTTTCACAGATGTTGAAGGATCTACCTTCCATACATTTATCTGATTTCAATTCCATTTTGTATGATGTTTCAGTGAATACTTCAACAGTGGTCAATCACTGCTCACTTTTTTATGCCACTATCTCACAGTCTCTTTTGAGATCTGTTCTTTTTCCCCTACAACATCCCTGCTTACACAGTCATTATCCTGCAAGACTCTCCCCAGAGCAACCCAAATCCGTACTTTTCTGCACACTTGCTGCTTCTCCACATACTTTTTCTTCTTTTATTGTACTGTTGTTGAGATGAGATGACAAAAGTTACATGGAACCTTCAAGTTGCACCATATTTCTGATCTTCAGAAAAATAGTGTGGCCAGCAGGAGTAGGGAGGTCATTGTGCCCCTGTACTCTGCTTTGGTTAGGCCGCACCTTGAGTACTGTGTCCAGTTCTGGGCCCCTCAGTTTAAGAAGGACATTGAAACACTTGAGCGTGTCCAGAGAAGGGCAACAAGGCTGGGGAGAGGCCTTGAACACAAGCCCTATGAGGAGAGGCTGAGAGAGCTGGGATTGTTTAGCCTGGAGAAGAGGAGGCTCAGGGGTGACCTCATTGCCCTCTACAACTACCTGAAAGGTGGTTGTAGCCAGGAAGGGGTTGGCCTCTTCTCCCAGGCAACCAGCACCAGAACAAGAGGACACAGTCTCAAGCTGTGCCAGGGGAGGTTTAGACTCGAGGTGAGGAGGAAGTTCTTCACCGAGCGAGTCATTCGTCATTGGAACGGGTTGCCCAGGGAGGTGGTTGAGTCATCGACCCTGGAGGCGTTCAAGAGGAGACTGGATGTGGCACTTGGTGCCATGGTCTAGTCATGGGGTCTGTGTTGATAGGTTGGACTCGATGATCCTCGAGGTCCTTTCCAACCGAAGTGATACTGTGATGCCATATAAGAAATACTATGAATAGGTGAGTGCTCCCATGCAGAGTAAAAGCAATGAATCTTGACAGAAATAATTCACTTTTGAGGATTAGAAGAGTGGAGGATACTAAGAATTCCTTAAAATTGAGAGACAGTAGGTGAGGCTTTGTAGATGAACTGGCACCAGAGGACCCAGAGATACAAACTAGAAAAGGGATTACTTGAGATCAAAAGACAATTTTTAACCACAACATTTTTAAGGTAAAAGGTTGAGGCCTGGGTTAGACTACATAGACACAAATAAGAAATATATTTCTTATGATTATTTCTCACTACAGAGTTAACTACTCTTGAATTACTCAGGTTATAAAGCATCCTGAATTTACCTCAACTTTGTTAGTATAATATGAAGACTTTTGCCTAGATCAACTCAGTTTAAGACATAAGGCTTAAAACTAATATTAAAAAGACAGCTTGACTTTGTAAAGTTTAGTTTCATATTAGTATTTTTCCCTCTGAAATATTTTATGCAGCAATTTATAAATAACTGGAACATCACTAGGCTGGTTTAATATGACCCACACTGCATCTGTGAACACAAACATGCTGAATCCACACTAAGAGGAACTGACACTATTGAGTACTTCTGTACAGATTTAAGCTTCAGTAGCAATTTTTATAAGTGTCTGCAGGGAAGGAAGGAAGAGAAAATAATATACTTCTGCTAGAAACAGCAAATTCAACAAAACTGAATCTGCTTGGATTAAAACTAAGAAAAACAATTGGATCACTGTGGAAAGCATCGCATCACACACTACTCACCACATTAATGAAAACAGGAATTTTAACTGCTGCTTATAAACAAAACATTCTTATATTGATTGCTTCCTGAAGATTAATAAAAATATCTTTGGAAAAAGCTGTCCTAAAATTCTCTCTTTTTCTGCCTAAAGAACAGGCGTAACCAAAAGGCAAAAATTCTCCATGGCAAGTTAAACCCTGATCTAAAATGACACAATTCATTGATTTTACTCCTGTTATTCAGAATATAGAACATCATACTTCTTGCAGAACTGGACAAATAAGGAAGAGGATGTATCAAAACACTGTACTACAGATATTTTCTAAATCAGATGGTAATATATTCTCCTGTCATATTTACTTTTCTTACTTAATGGATTAACACAATTTTCTAATTATAAGAAAAAGCATTATACAGAGAGACAATGCTGCATGAGACAACAGTAATTTGACATCCAAAAGCAAAATTTAATATTTTTAAGATTCAGATGGGTGAGAGAAACTTGCAATACCTGCCAGCTGACGAAACATTATTAAAAGGTGGCAAGAAGTTGTTTTTCTACTGAATCCTATAAGGAAAACAAATACCGTGACCACCAGAGACAGATTAAGACCTTAGAGGGAGCACAAAGCAGCCCATAATCAATATAGATCTTCCTCAAAGGCCTATTATACGAAGAAGCTGTATTTGCTCACAGAAGAACATGTTTACCTAGGATCCAAATCATCACACTGAAAACCCATTCAAATGCTCAGCTTTTCTCTTTCAGATCATGTACTCTGTTACTGTTTCTTGTTCTGGTTGTGGTGATAGAGCAGAAACTCTATATCCGGTTTTGAACATTAGAGGCAAACTTTTAATAGGCTTACAAAAGACTTCTGAAGTTGTTGATGTATGTCCTGAGCACATCTCAAAATCCAGTGACTAATTTGGCCATTTCTTCTGGGCAGCTATAAATCTGCCAATGTAACTGTTTAAGGAGTGATGTGGTAAGGCGACTGGAAGAAAACCCATACTTACGTGATTTCATAAATAAACCAAAGCACAAATTCATACCTTAAGCTGGGCATAGGAGCTTGGGGAAAAAGAATAAAAAGGAATGGAATTAATACTAAATTCAAATAAGAGTTTATGCTAACTGCATTGTTAAGATCTGTACATAAACCTAGTGAGAAGAGTTTCAAGAAGCATACAATAGTGTTACCACAGAATAACAGAGTCGCAGAACAGTTGAAGTTGGAAGGCCCCTCTTTGCACTGGTTTCCTATCTATTTAAAATATTGTATTTACCTTCCCAAGGCCTTTGCTAGAGAACTTTTTTTTTGTCTTGAGTGAAACATCAAAATACTTCTGTTTAGGAGATGATTGAATTACATGCATTAATTTCTCATCATCACAGAAACACATTCATAAATCTTACTGCAATGTCATTAGAGTAAGATGTTCTGATTACACATTATTAAAGCAGATGCTACCATCTGCGCTGTATTATTGTGGTACAAAATATGACTTGCTACATCCAAGAGGCACTTGGCAAATATTTTCCCTTGTCAAACTAAGACTTCAGAAACAAACTTTGATCTTAAAATAGTGCAAATTGGAAACAAAATTACTTCTTTGTATGAGCAGCACAGACAGAAACAAGAAGGCATCCTCCAACTAAGTCACCTCTGAACGTGCAGACAAACCAGACTTGTTTTCAGAAGAGTATAAAGCAATACAGCAGTTCTTATACTGTCAGTACTTGAAATCCAGATTACAATTCAGCAATTTACATTTATCTTTAGTAATTACTTTATCTGCTGTACAATCTGTTGATCTTGGAGAATATGAAGACGTAGCCCAGAAGTGAATCATTCTGTATGAATATTCATATAGGGCACATCATTCCTTTAATGAAAACGAGACTTGCAGTGAGCATTTGATAAGCAATGCTCAAAACAGAATCAGGCTTTGGGTCTGCTTTTTTCTTCCAACCAGCTTGTCTTTGTGCACTCAGTCTTATTTCACACCTCCAGCCCAATTTAAGATTTTGCTGAAGAATAATCAGGCCTCTTGCTCTGTATTCTCCAAATTCACATCTGGTTCAGGAAACCATCATCATGTCCTTGGTCGATATGCAAAAGACCTCTCACACAATCAGCTGTTCATGTTGTGTCATTGCAATGTTTTGGAAGCCAGACACATAATTTACCATTCCAGGCATGTTATCTGCCACATACTATCTTGTCATCATCGGGTTTCTTATCTTTTCCCCTCTCTAAACACTAAGTGATCTGTTTCCCCCGTATTTAATTCTCAACTTTTATCTTCAGTTACTTCAGATTTTACCTGGAAAATGCAACTAAACACATGAACATATTTTTATGTGGATATAAAGTATCCACCTTACCTATATCACATACACAGAGTTCAGAAAAACACTAATGGCCTCCCATTACTTTGTTGATCATCTGGCAGAGAAATAAAGTCCTGCTTCAAGCATGTGAATATATCAAATCTTCCTCTTTGATCAGTATGAAAATATATAGTTCATTCCTCTCAGTAGCTTTGGATTACAGGTCTTCCAGAAATCCTGGTAATGTCCATAACAATCTTGCTTTACAGGTTATCAAATTAGAGGTTTAAAATCCAGGTCACATTTATAGTCCTTTACACCACTACATTGTAACTTCACAGATGCACAGTACAAACAAAGTCAACAAATTGACCTAGACTGACAACAGTGTCATAAGGATTTACTTTCTACATTTCTTTCAGAAATAAATTATCTTGGCAATTTGACTTCTTTGTTCTCTGCATCAATGAATTGCCAAATAAGTGCAAAATGCTATTGGGAAATGGTTTTGGAGCAAATAAACACATGAAGATCCAGGGAAACAAAAGAGGCAACTGTAATGTTACAAAATACAAAAGAGACTTGAAATTAAAACCTTGTACTGAAACTTATAGGCAGATGCATATAGCTAGCTACAAAAATTGGACCTTTATTTTGTTGCTTAATGTGCATGTATTAAGAGAAGAACTATAAAACACCGTAAAAGGGTGGCAGGAGAAATTGAAGCTGTTACAGCTTATGAAAGAGATGTTGTCACCTCAGAGCTGGTGCTTAGACAAAGTTAAAGAACAGATTGCTCAAAGGTGGGAGTGTCTGTTTCTGTAGCTTTTCAAAGTAACAGGTGAGTTCATAGCACAGAAAATACAAAAGCAAATGGAAAAATTCAGAGAACTTAAACCAGTTCACAGCTTCCAGATTTTGAGTGATCATGATATTGGGGGGGGAAAAAATAATCATATATATGTACTGACCTCTGGTAATCAAGCATCCCTTCAAGAGCATTTAGCCATTGCTAGTTAAACTTTATTCAGTAGCTTATGAGAATTTCAAGATTATACCTTAAAAAGTTGAATTCACCAAACTCCGAGGATGAGGTGACAAGCATATATCCAGAGATTTTAAATGGTTCAGCTTCAAAAACAGCAAACTGACTTCTGAAGGTTGTTATCTACTGCCCTAAACATTGTTATCTTCCGTTGCGTTACTAGTTCTACACTGTTAGTTATTTCTGGGAAATGCAGAAAAGCCTTGTTTGATATAGTACTTGAACAACACTACATTTGCATCTACACTGAATGATCATTAGCACAAAATGCATTTCACTATGCAGCATTTCTCTGGTTGGATAAACTCCAAATCCTCCAAATCATACTGCGGACACCTAAAGCAAGAAGATGTTTTCATCCTATTCCTCTTAATCTCTTTTTCGGGGGGACAGAAGGAAAGGTGGATTTTTTGCTAACTAGCAAGGCCCCACTGAAGCTCTGTGTTTCATGTATGAGCAGATTCCTTTGCTAATCTTACCAGGTCAAGGCCCTGATTTGTTTGAGCTGAGAGGCTCAAACAAATCCATAGCTGTGGGGAAAGTGAACCAAGTTTCTGATCTGTCTCTGAATAGTCTAGTAAGAGTGAAAGTAGCATCTAGGCATAAGTGCTTCATAGGTTTTTGTCAGATTTTGTTTTGAAGTGAGACTGTAAAGAAGCAAACAGGTAACAAGAGGGCTAGAAGCAGGACTGCACATAGGGGAAAAAAAAAGGTGGGTCAGTCTCATTACATTTTTTCATGTTTCGCACTCACAGCATATTTCTCCCTCTGCTTCTATGATGACTCCATCAAAGCATTCAGAGAAGGTGATTCTTAAGGTCTCCTTTACATTTTTTTAATCTATTCTCTTTCCATCCTACATCCAAGCACACTCTACCATATTAAGTCATGTTATCCACCTTAGAGCATGCACAGTCAGTACAGAGTAAAACAAAGACTTTACATAACAGAAACATGACAGAGAAAACAGAAATAATTGCTTCTGGAATCCAGAAGTACTTTTCCAGCCTATGCATGCACTGATATACTCCATTTCCACAAACACACCCTGATCACTTTTTCACACTGCTGGTACCACATTAAGAAAGATGAAGTGAGATCAGATATAGTTGGAGCGCTCAGAGGACAATGCTTAGCCCAACTCTACTTCCTTCCCACCTGCCTTCCCTGCTTCTAGCATAGTTCTCATATGGATGGGTTTGCCAGAGCAACACCAAGATGGTAGCAGCAGTGCCCTCTGCCACCATTCCTCCAATTCCTCAGCCTCTCATAACACGAAAGCAGCAAGGGAACATGGAATCAGGGAACAATGCTCCCACCCAATTTCCACCATGCTTAAGCCATACAGATTAATCAGTTCTTGTCCCTTCCCTTTAATTTGGCACTTTCCATAGGGCAGAACCCCAGATGTGCAATAGATAAACTACTATATGTTTTGCCAGGACACTTGATTATTACCTACTTATGTAAATAAAGCATTTACATTTCCAGAACTGATGCTAATATTATTTCAAAACAGTTACACACATATTATGTGTATCTACAACAGATTTAAACACCAGGAGTCAGTGACAAGATCAGTCTTGAGCTGCCACTCAGTTTAAGTCTTGTTACTGGTGACTTGAAATTTTTTTATGTATTATGAATTATACTACAATTTAATTTTTTTTCCTCATTCTGGTATCAAGATAGATTTGTCTTCAGGACAAGTATAAGAGTCTTTTTAGATGTCCTTCTGCTCTTACACTGAATGAAGAAGGTTCAAGAATCCCTTACAATTGCTTCCAGCTGGAGCTATCAGCAAATGCAGGATAAGTCCACATCACTTAGAAAAGACTCATATTTACTTAGGTTTGTCCCAACTTGTCCTTTCACTCTCTTCCTCTGCCAAGTTCTACTTCGCTAATTTCTCCATTAGAAAGACACAAAAAGCATGAAGAATTACTGGGTTTAAGTTCCTACAGCAGATCCAAGCAAAATTCAGGAACACAAGCAAAGTAAATCAATAAGCCTGGAAAGCTGAAATTCAGACTTCTTTGTTCTCCCATCCACTCTTTCCACACTTCCTCACAGACTGGAGCCCATCATGCACCTGTTCACATAGTGCTGTTTATGGTTTTTTGAGTTTGGAGTTTATTTTAGAGAAGTACCCCTCACTGTTTGCCCTCCTACCAAAACCCTGCAATTAAAAACCTGCAAGTGCAGATGACCTTTATGCCTATGGAAATACAATGTGTTGTACATCTTCAAAACCAGATACTGTGCTTTGCCTATACACGGAGCCACAGTTACTGACCGACCAAACGAATACTTCACGTCTTACTTTGTCCCATGCAACATGAACAAATGGTCACATACCATGAGATATGATTCCTTACCCCCCTGTCAATATTAAGGAAGAGGTATTTTTATCATATAATAGCATGATAACATGCATGCTTAATGACGAAACTGGAGATCACTTGGCATCTCCTCATACTCTTACTCCCTTATCTTGGCGCTGGTAAAACAGACCGCAACAGTCAGTTTCATCTTCCAGCTCTCCTTTTCTGAGCACCTTTCTAGCTATCCTCTTCCTCCCCTCCCCCCGGCTCTTTTCTGAACTAATGTTATTACAGGCTGGAGGGAGAGCACCTCACTGCCCCCTCAGAAAGCTGGGCTGCAACTGGACGTCATCACTGACAGCAGTTTCTGAATCGACTGTTCTGTGTCAACAGATCTGTCTATTTACTGAACTGCTAGTTGAACTTAAGTTTCAAAGCTTTGCTCCCTGTGAGAATAAATATTTAACTTACAGGAGCCGCGTCTATTTAAAAGCCGGTCTTCTCAGCAGCATGGAGCCCGTAACTCCCGCAGCAAGAACTCAGCATTGAGAAAGCAGAATCAACAGGCTTCGCAGCCTCGTCCGCAGCGGGATTCGTGAAGGATTCCCTGACGACAAACGGCCGAAGCGCCCCAGAAGCCGTCAGCGGCCGGAGTGCCTCTGACCTGCCTCTTGCCCAACGGTGCCCTCCACTGGACCGCGGCAGCGCTCGGCCCAGCACTCCACCACCCCCACCGCGCCACGGGCACACCCGAGACGCCGGGGCAGCGGCGCAAGCCCCCGCGCCTCCCTGCACTCAGGCCAGGTTAGGCCAGGCCCGTCTGCTGCTCGCCCGCCCTCTTACACCGCCCGCGCCGGCACCACGGCATCCCACCTGCGCCACAGCCTCCAGGTGCGCCGCGCGCCCCCGACTCCCTCACGCATCGCCCGGACCCCGCGCCATTGGTTGTGGAGACAGGACCGGCAGCCACCGCCGCCACGTGACAGCCAGCTGCGCGGCGGGGGCAAGGGCGCGCGGTGGTACTGCACCACTCTGCGCGGGCAGGTGCAAAAGGGTTCGCGCGGTGGCACTGCACCACTCTGCGCGGGCAGGTGTGAGGGGGTCGCGCGGTGGCACTGCACCACCCTGTGCGGGCAGGTGTGAGGGGGTCGCGCGGTGGCACTGCACCACCCTGCGCGGGCAGGTGTGAGGGGGTCGCGCGGTGGTACTGCACCACTCTGCGCGGGCAGGTGCAAAAGGGTTCGCGCGGTGGCACTGCACCACCCTGCGCGGGCAGGTGTGAGGGGGTCGCGCGGCAGCCTCAGCCCGGCTACGAAGCGTGGCCTGGGCTCTGACAGGACGGAGGCAAATTCAAGAGTTCGGGTAGGTTCCTGTCTGGTACCTTACAGCCTCCTCTGCCTCGTAGCACCTCAGTTTCAGCAGCTACAACGTGCCCCGCAGAAACTGGTGAGGTTTAGCGTGCCCCTTGCTACAGCTTTCTAGATTCTAGCTCCACAACCTTTCTAGTTACCTCACTGATGTGATGGAAACTGGGAATTACAGCCTGTCTATGAATTCAGCGTGAAGGGAATGGTTTGAGACCAGGTCTGTGAATCACATACTAGGTATTCCAGATAAAGAATTGGACCTCACAGAGCAAACATGCCCAAGGTGGGAGAGGGAGAAAACGAGAAGTGAACATCTCTGAACACGTTAAAGATAATTAAAACTGGCAAGAATCCACATGACACGTAGTAATTTGGCTTGCCTTTGAATTTTTCTTGCCCTTCCTCTCAGCTTTGAGGTAGTCAAATAGGTCACATGGAGGAGTGGTCAGGATTACAATAGGTGATAGCATTTTCATCTTTTGTGATATCATAAGTTACTACTATGGCACTGCTCATTTACTTCTCTGTCCTTAAATCCTTTGGGAAAGGCTCAATTTAGACCAGTCTGAGCAAAGTGGAAAGCTTTTTTCAACCCCGGCTTGGTTTCCCCTCCTTTTCCTGGGCTAGCCTCCCTGGTGGTCTGGGACAGGTGTCTGGGTGATTTTCCGTATGGTGGAAGCAGCATCTGAGACCAAATTTACTCCTTTATGGTTGAGAAGGGTTGTTACCTCCTTTCTTGTTTATTCCTGACCTGGCATAGTCAAGACACAGCTGGTACATGTTGTATTTGAGTGTTTTGCTAGGAAAAGCAGTGTCAGCCAGTGCATGGGAAGGCGAGCATGGCCTTGCCCTACAGCTGTCAAGGGAGGGGACCTGGAACAGAGAGGCTGTGCAATTACTGCCACTCCCTTGGGAAGCACAGGCAGAACCAGAAGGAGGTTGAGCAGCACAGGCTAAGCATCAACTATAAACCACTGTCCTCCTGCTGCACTGTGGTATTCACACGTAATCATTTTACTGTTCTGCTTCTCTATTGTTTGATATATGGAACACTGGTACTATGCCAATGTTACTGTACTACTTCAGTGCAGAGGGAGTCCTGGTTTTGGGCTACCTTTACCTTGTTGATCTTGTCTGTCCTGTTTAATATAATTCTGACTGAAGTGAATTAATTCTGTATCTCTCTTTCTCAGTATAGTATGTTTCAGAGCTGCTCTCTCAGCTGTTCTGGCCTCTTGGCTAATTACCATTCCAGAAATCCCTCCTTCAGTAAGAGTGGTTTATTTCTGTTCTGCAGTAGTGCAGACACATTACTGTCACAAAGCTGGCATTGTGTTAAGCCTTTACTTCTCATATAACAATGAAGCTTATTCAGGGAGAGCAGAACCATTCTTCTCAGAAAAGACCTACCAAAAAAAACCAAGTTAGGAACCCCAAAATAGAATACTGCTGGACACTATCGACCATCTTAATTTTTTCCATCTTGAAAATCAGTAGAAATTTACCTGTGAGATCTCAGATGTTCCTCAACTAGATATAACAACCAGGGCCTGTTTTTATTTTGTTAGAAATTAGGGAGCCTAACTGTCTGAGTTTCTCTTCCTCATGTCGCAGTCTCATTATGGGTCATGCTGAGAGGCCTTGTATTAGAGTTCAGTCCCTGTTCCTGATCCTGCAAGCATGCCTGAATGGTGCTTAGGCTTATGCATGTTAGTTATGTCATAGTAAACTGCTTGGTGTTACTGGATTGTACAGAAAAACAGCAATATGGTTCATAGTCGCTGAAAAGTAAGGACCAAGACCAACCATGATGCAGGCTCTAAATGGCTGTGCTCCCTAGAGATGCTCATGGCTATGAGGCAGGAGAAATGTCCGTGTTTTGATGCGTCAATCTGCAGTATATTCTGAACTGCTGTTTTATTTGCTGAAAAGTTTTTACCAAACTTTATTTTTACTGTTCACTGCAAATTCACCGTGACTAAGTTCAGTCCCAACCATTCTGATTTTTTATTTACTCAAGAATTCTCAAAAGAGATACTTGAGACCTCACATCCTTCCTGATCAAAAAGCTTTACTCTAAGACTACAGCAAAGGTTAGTCACAGTGTGATTCCACTGTTTTCCCCGAATCACAGTATTCCTATTCATAGGCTGTACAGGCTATGAAAGACTAGCATTAAAACAATGAATAAACATTGTGATGCAAGACTGTGAAAGCTGCAAGTACTGTGCAATCTTTGTGCAGGAAAAAAACTGGGGTGTGTATGTAAGTCTTTTTAAATTCTCAGAGATTTCCTTTCATGTGGATTTGGTTGAATCAGCTGTAGACAGGGAACAATGTATTGGAGAATTCTTTCCCATCAGTTCCATACAGCTGACCCCTTCTCTATTGTGAGAGAGTGGTCTCTCCTCTCCTTAACTGAGATTTGTGCCCAGTCATGTTACCAATTTCCTCTGGTAAGGTGAAGAAACTTCTCTTATCTTTTGAAACCTTTTTTTTAACATATGTGGCATGTTCTTTATTTAATGGGTAAGATATGGGGGGTTTGTTTGGTTGGGCTTTTGTTGTTGGTGGTTTTATGTTTTGGTTTTTTTTTCCTCCTGTCATTACTTAGTGAAGTTAATGTGAAATATCCAAGATGAAAGTTTCAATAAAGACATTTTGTCTCTGCATAAAATTACACTTGAAAATTTCCTGGAATCTTGCAGGACAACTATAGCTACTTGATACTAAACCAGAATTTATTATTTCTTTTTTCTCTCTGACAGTTTAGAGCATGAACTGTTCTATAACAGTACACAGTGTATAAGAGTTTTCTTTCAGATATCTCTTACTTAGATGAAATAAACTTTAAAAAAACTTCCTTTGGTTTCCTCTCAGAGTACTATACTTGTTGAGCTGGGTTTTTTTCTCCCAGTTTTCTGTTTATATTCCAGAAGTTTTAATGGACACATGCAGTTCTTACAAAAAGTTTTCAGGAGCGTACCGTTACTTCTGATCAGGATTTGGAAAGTCTTTTAAACAAGGCATTGATCTGGCTGCTTGCGTGTGGCTAATTGAAATCATACGTCGGGCAGCTGTAGCAATCTGAATGTCGCCAGTGGTGCTACAAGGCTGTAGCTCCATCTAGTGTTCAGCTCTTGACTCAGGCACCAGTGATTTGGAGAGGTTTTCTCCCAGGTAAATACTAGCTCCATATATTGAGGTATTTTATAAATGTTTTGATTGGGAAGCTTATCATAGTTAATGAAAAGCTAGTAGAGGGCTGTTTTAAACACCTGCATTTGCCCTAACCATACGGCAAAAGTCTTTGTATTGCAGCCTGGAAAACAGAGCTTATACTATAAGTTACTGCATACTTACGTATTGCAAATACATTATCATGTAAGCTGTTATCCCATCTTTTTACTGAGCACATTTGAATTGTGGGACTTGTTTCAGTCAGACTGAACTTGTAACATTGGGAGATTTGGCATTTGTCTAAATTTGTTGCAATAAGAACTGGCAGAAAAAAAACACTAGAAGGTATCATGATTTACTTAAGACATTATTAGGCTGTTTCTTGACTCAAAAGACATCCATTATTATGGGTAGTATATGATAGATATTATTATTATGTTTTCATGAAAGCTTCTAGCCAGCATTTAGGCTTGATCCAAGCAAGCTGTATTTTTTTGTAAGACCTTTTTTTATTTCAAAAAGAACAAACCCAAACACACAATCAAAAAAACCCACCACAAAATCCTGCACCTTCAAGCACAGGAGAGATTATAATAGCAGACCTCCAAATTCAACTTACCTGAAGTTTTGAGCCAGGAGGCAAGGGTTTCTGTCTGCTCTTTTTCCCAAATAATGCTCTTCATTGCTTCTGTCATCAATTGTTATGGTTTCTATCACACAGTTCTTTTTTTCATAGTCATACATATGATACAGTAAGTGATGCATTCACCTTTATTTTAGAGGCAGACCACCAGCAGCTCAAGCCAGTGGTATTATGATTCAGTTTTTCTGATACAACAAAATACTCCATCTTTGCTTAGCTGCAGAAATGAGCTGTAGTGTGTGACTTGCTGCAACTCTCAAGCAATGGAGATTAGCTTAAGCCACTTGCACCTAACCTAGCAGGCAAGGTTGGTTATTGTGACTCAGCTGATATGCAGGAGCTCAGTCACATGCCTGAGTTCTTGATTTGTTTACTGATTAGCTTTCTTTCGCTGTTTTCTGACCTTAGCTAATATGTGACTAGAAAATACCAATGGTACCTTCTGTGGAAATTAAAGAAGATTTGGAACATATAAAGAATGTATAACAGAGTCTTTGCTGATAAATATCCTGAAATTATCTCAAGGGTCAGTCTGCAAGCATCCACTAAGATCTACTGCAAAAATCCACCCAGTAACCCAACCCCCAAACCCAAGCTGACAGCGGAAGGAAACAAGTCCCTATCTCTACTTATTATCTTGGATCCAGTAGCTGACAAACTCTATCTGTGTGCCATAGTGTGCACAGCTTGGAAAATAGGAGTAATTGATCATGATTGACATAGGTAATAGCCACTGGTAGATACACATATTCCCTAGGGACATGTCATCTGTTTCTGCAAAATACAGGTTTTCTGTCAAAGAACTCCTTAAGGCTCCTTCTGCAGTCTGACTTTTGGCCATTTCCAGGTTGCCTGTTCCCTTTGTTCCTCTTTTAGCCTTCAGAGATAAACTCTGTGGTTTGCTGAAACTTCATTTTAGCACCTAAGACCATTTTGTTTAATGTCCAGACTACAGGCTTGCAGCAATTCTTCATTCCTAGTAGCTGGTTGTTTTTTTTAAGACTAATGTGTCTCGTCACTTTCCCTTGGTTTTGAGCTGTAAGCCCAATTTGTAGATGACTGCTCACATCCTGGTCACTGTACTTTCATTAGATTTTAGAAATAACCTCAAAAATGTCTCCTGATACACTTTTATTTTCCAACCAGCATATGGATCTGACATCTCATGTTATAAAACCTGCCTACAGCCATGTTAATTACTTTTCTAATGTATTGTCTATAAATTGAAGGCTAATTGCCAAAAAAGAAAGTCAATATAAGATGATGAATATTTGCAACAGTATCAGCCACTTTACAATTGTGGCTCTGATAACTGTTTTAGTGAAAGTGCTCTTCTTAGGGAACTAAAACTTTTTTGAATATTTGTAATCATTATGATTCCCAAATGGGAATTTATGTCAAATCAAAAGAAGTACTTCAGTATCAAAGACTTGCTGGTATGATAGTAACTGTATTCCTGTCATAATTGTAGCCTAAGACAGTTGCACTCTGAATTCAGACCTGAATTGTGACTCAGAGATGATTCACTTTTTTCACTGTAAACATTGTTTTTCTGCTCTTAAGATATGTTGTGTGCTTTTTAGCTGCTATATTAAGAAAAAGGTTACTTCTTTTAGGCTCATTTAAAAAGCATAGTGTTTGGGCTTAATGCCCATTTCACCATTCACAGAGAACCTAAAGTGCTGACTTTATCCAGTGCAATTGGCCATAGAAGAAACATTTGTTTCCCTGAAATAATGGAATGAATAAGGATGTGACTGTAACTTCGATTTGCTTGTTGTGGCAGTTTAGGCTGAGTGCCACCTGTTGCTGCCACACAAGTTACACCTTACAGCCCAGTGGGTGGACACAGGAAATAGTGCATTCATACCCATAATATCCTGCACCCTGTAAATCCAGCTGCAGAATCTTTCGCTTCTTCTTTCTTCCCCCTCTGCTTCTGTGGGAGATGGTCCCTATTGGGTACTGGTGGGGGAGTTATCTCAAGGCCTGGCTAGGCCTAATGCCAGGAGGAGATGGGGGAGAGGCAATCTCAGACCTGGCCAGTTGAGACTAGCCTAGCAGTGGAGAGGGAAGATAGAGCCCTGGGGGCTTTTGGGTATACCCTCAGGTGGAGAGAAGGGAAGTGTTTGGGAGGCCTCTGGGTGTGCTATAGGGGATTCTGTACACTTTGGGGATTCTTTTGTCACTATGCTTGCAACTTCTGTAAAACACTAATTGCTTTTCCATTTAAACTTTCCATCACTTCTACAATCCATTTATGTGTCATTCTTTTGCCCCTCTCAGGGGGCAAGAGAAGATCTGCCTGGCCTCAAACCAGGACACTTGTACATTGCCAGATATCAGAATCCTGTTTCTGTGAACGTAGTGCATTCCTTTTTAAAAGAATTTGTGTCTTGTTTATGAACATTCCTCATTGTTTCTCTTGGATAGTCAGCCATTTGGTGTTCTAGTTACTCACTAAACAGTCAAATTCTTTTAGCATAGACACAAACAAGGGTGAAATGAAATGTGATTTAAAAATTTTTTTTCATGAATACTTACAGTGTTGAATTTAATTTAACCTTGTGAATAATATCAGACAAACATAATAACAGTGAATGTTAATACAAATATTTCGCCAAAAAGTTTGCTTTAGCTGGGAGGATTTGGCAAGCAGCAGCTACCTTGACTTACAGCTCTGCTACAGAGAGTCACTAAAGTCAGAGCTAGAAAAAAAATCAATTGCAATGTAATTGGACCACCTGGATTTCAGTGCTGTGCTATGTGTGATAAACCTGTGGAGGAGGAGTAGTGGAGGATGTGTTGCAGGAGTAGCTGGATGGCTGTGCATGGACAGAACTGAAATGTTTTCTTCTTTTTCAATAAAAAGAGGATACTTTGTTCAGGTTATTAAATAAGTTTAAGATAGGTGGTTTAATGGTTTTGATTTCACCTGGAAAACTACAATAGCATATAAGAAGTGTTTTATATTTGTACAGTTGTGTGTCCTTCTGTCCCTGCTCCCCCCCCCGTTTATATATGTGTGCTTGTACCTCAAAGCATAAAAATATAAATATATTGGTTAGTAAAGCAAAACATTGTTCTCAGTACACATTTGATAAGAAAAATATTTATTCAAATTACATGCCATGTAAGTTGTGGTATTAGTAAGTTGAGGAGTTAATGATTTTTATGTGAAATTTAATAAGAAATTAATTGTTGACAAGACCAACTAAGAAGGTAGTTGTATCAAATGTGCATCGTGGATGAGAATGTGTTCTTATGGTACTAATGCCATGAGTATGTCTATATGCAAGTTCTGTAAACTTAGAGCAATGCATTTTAACTTTACTTTGAACATGAAATGCCTTCTTTCTTTTTCTTTTTTTTTTTTTTTTTTTTGGAATGAGTCCCTAGCTTCCAATAGGGTGGAGAAAATGAGCAATTCATAGCATTCAGCAGAATTGTTTCTGCTGAGAAGATTGCTGAAATAGATAGTTTCTTTTGAGATTCTTATAGGAGATAACATTCTCCACAGTGATATGAGTTCTGCACACACTTCAGAGCTGATTGCCTCTGGGACTGCAATATCTTATCTCAGACTGTTCCCTCAGTTTTGTAGATCCATATAGAGAAAATCTAATGCTTTAAACTGAGTTTTGCACCTATGCTAAAGAAAACTTTTTTCTGTCAAAGTTGTTGACAGTGAATGTGCTGCACTGGAAAGCTGGCATTACATCATGCTGCATCTTCCAAACATATTAAAATTGCTTTTGGAAAAATACAGTGAGAGCATAAAGCCAAAGTAAAGTTTTGTAGCTCTTACAGGAACAGCCGTCCATCCACATGGCACAATATTGATTTTAAATTGAGTAAGTACACAGGAAATGACAGTGACACTTTATCTTCAAATTCTTAGTTGAAGTAAATGGACAGTGATAGTGCAAGCAGTGTAAGACTGAAACTTTAAAAGAAAATTCAGTTGGACATAGACATTGTCTAAATTATTTAAAAAGATATTTAAAACCCCATAAAAGTGCTTAATTCTCCCTGGATATTTGTTAATGGTTACAGATAATTACAGGCTTTGCAAGGGATAAGAGAAAAATGTATGAAGTGTAAGGTCAGTGCTGGTCTCAAAAATATTGTGAAGAGGATTACTCATCAGAGATTTTAAAGAGTAGATGAGACAGGCTAATCCAGCAATGCCCCCTCTATTGTTCTCTTATGATTGCACATAAGTGGTTTACCAACAAATCAGTGTCAGGATTAATAGATGGAAATTCCAGCTCTTTGACTTGTTGGATTGCTCATACACATTTTGGAAGCAAAAAAGCTTGAAATTTTCCTCTTCCTTGTAAATGAACCTCAGTTGTGAGATTTGTGAAAACTTTTAATGTGTCTGCTTGTTTTCAATATTTTAAAAAATAATTGTACACTATGATAGCTAGTGATATTTAATAAATCAACTGAAGCTCATTCACACAAAATTTCTCCTTTTACTGAAATTAGACAGTACCTTGATTTCGTTATGAAGTGTGGATTTCCAGGGCCTCAACATTCAGAGAGGTCCTTGCTGAACTTTTGAGGATTGCATATTGAAATCTCTATCTGAAATAATAATGTAGGCTTTCTCTGTTGTGTAATGGTGTGGCACACAGCATATTCCAAGAATGACTTTTCTAAGAGCAGACTCAATCCATATGTGCATCAAAAGCCTTTATTTGTTAAATAAATGACACATTCTTTCGCTGTAAAGGATCTCAACACATTGCAAAGGTGGCCAATACCATTTTATATTTTTGTGTTTGTAATTTTATGGATGATGAATAAGAGGCCAAATAATTGACTCTGTCTTTGACCCGTGGTCACACAAGAAGTCAGTGCCAGCCCACCTTGCTTTCAGCCTGACGATGTCTTTAACTGTGCTTACTGTGGCTTCTGTAACACATGCTGTAGTAATGCTCTAGTCGTTAAGGCTGCTTCCAACAATAGAGTTTCTTTTGCCAGAAGCAGAGCAGCACTCTAGTCCATACACTCTTGGTTGTGTTCTGGAACTCCTCTTCAAAATCATTCCCCAATGTTTGGCTGTCTGTTGAAACTATTTTTAAACAAAACAGCAGCTCTTTTAGTGTAAAGAACAAAACTGTCTTTCTTCAAAACAGCTTTGGGTTCCTTTCCAAGCACTGGTTTTTGGTAGTTTGTTTTATTTTGGTGATATTGTTGTTATTAAACAGAAACACAGCTGTCATTAGAATTCCCGAGCTATACCCAGTATCTGTATTTCACAAATAAAAGCCTAAGGTTTATTTGTTGTTTTTTTAAATACTATTTTTGAAACAAAATGTGTTTATATTTACCCAGAGTTTATCTGTTACTTATAAAATGAGGCCTGACCAGGGGCATGCCCTCTCTTGTACAGTTGTGCTCATCAGGGTGACCTTTTCTGTACAGGTATTTTGCTGGAGTCAGAGGATAGGATGAGAAAGACTCTGCTATGAGCAATGTAAGTGATTTGAAGTATTGACAAAGTTCCTTACAGCTAGATGCTAGAAAAGGACTGATAAGAAAGGAAACAGAATGATATGTAAACCATTTTCGAATCGGGTACAATATTGTGATGGTTTTAGGCTATGGCCTTTAAAATGTATTTACAGATTTCAAGCAGAAAAGTAGAAAAGCATAAATAAATCACTGTTGGGTGTGAAAAGGAAAACAAAAGATTATTCTAAACAAATTAATTGGATAAATGTCTGGGATAAGAGGAGTTGTACCATAACAATTCCTTACATTTCCCATTCCTTTTTTCTTCTGATCTTGGCTGTTTTGCTTTGCTTGGGGGAGAGATAACATGCTTCTGGCTGGCCTCAGATAAGTCTAACCCACTGCTTTTCTCTCTCTGCTCCTCTCTCTCTTTTGGGACAGGAGAGTTTGGGAGGACAGGGGAACAGCTTTCCTGGTCTTCTGACCAGGGGGGTTTTCATGTTGTTTGGTAATTGTAAATATCTGTATAATATTGTAAATACTGTGTATTTTGTACATATTCATTGCATTCCTGTGTAGAGTAAAGTTTGTGCTTGTAAATACAGCTTCATTTGCTTTTAAATGAGTTAGTCTGGCTAACAGACTAACTACTACTAACTAAACACAGAATAGATCATCTAGGTACATTGCTTCTGACACAAGCATTGATATGCTGAAAAAACCCTGAAAGGTGGCAAATTGAAGCTGATAAAAGTGAATAGTTAAATGCAACTAATGTAGTAACAGGATCAGAAGTGGACTCTACAGCTATAACGATAGCAAAAATGTGGGCATTTCATAGACATAGCCTAGAAATTCAGCGATTAGGAATAGCCTTGATGCAATGTACAAGAACTATGTGTTAATAATAAACCATGTTTGTAAGCATATTTACTCTTATGCTTTGTAATATAATAAACCTCTTGAGTAAAATTTTACAGATCATTTATTTTGAAATGTGTTTTTATAGTGCTTACCAGAAGGCTTCCTAAAGTGAGCTTCAGGGTAGTGAAGGTTGTCAGTCAGTGCATATTGGGCAGGAAGGACTTCTGGTTTGATTTCTGTGGCACTGAAGTAGGATATATAATTTTGATAAGAAGAGAATGTGTCAGGGGTGTATTATTATTAATTTTAATTAACCTCAGTCTTTAAGACTAGCATTTGTGGCTGTTGTGGCTGTTGTTTATTTGTGGTTATGTAGTTGTCATGTCATTCATATTAACAGAGTCTTCGCATATTCTTAACTGGATATTTAAGATCACTAGGGTGTGTAAGCCTGAATTTATGTAACAGGTAGGAATAATGTGATTTTAATACCCTTTAATGCCCGTGGTGACATGAGACTGCTAGCTTTTAAGTATATTTGAAAAGTTGCCAAAATTTTTAAACTTTTTGTCTTGTGTGAAGCTTGTAAATGATCTGGGATCCATCATGCCAAGCAAAGAGTTGCTTTTCTTTAGGATTGTAATGTATAGTGCAATGACTACCTTGAAGTTTTGGAAAATGTAATACTGGAATTTCATGAGTATTTACAGTCTCCAAAATGTCGTAAACACATCGTATGCGAGAGGTGCCTCCACTAGGAAAGTTGTAGACAACATAGAGTGTGTTGCATATCATGAAAGCTGCTTCAGCACCCTTGCTATTGCATGATGTGTCCCAAGTGTGCTCTACTGCCATGGTTTTGTGATTGATCTTAGTAATTACAATGTTCCCTTCAGTCTCTGGTTCTGCATGAATTGCCCAAAGCCCTTGCTCATCAATGGCAAGATCTATTTTTGTAGACGGAGAAAGCTGATAGACAGGAATCCTTCCAGCCCCTGGCAGTAGCATTTGGTCAGTTATATTTCTTCTCTGGATATTGAATTTAATTATCTCATTTAAGGAGCCATATCTGTGATAGAACAAGAAACCCTGATATATGATGTGGCCAGTTCCTTCCCAGGGAAATGGCAAGGGGATTCTGTGAGCTTTTAGTGTATGATTACTTTCCATAAATGTCATGATATTTGCAAACTCCAAAATAACATTATTTACAGAACCATTTAATAAATAAATCTTTGTATGCTTTTTGCCAGGATCTTTCATCCAAGAGCCATGCTTATCTTCGGTCTTCTTAACTATTTTTAGGGACTTAATACCTGCAAGCATTTGGTCACAACCTGCAAGCAAACACCCAAACAACAAAAAATATTAGTTTGTTTTCTTTGAATTCATTTCCCTTTAATCCAACTATAACACAGACTCTATAGATCAGTAAAGGTGGCAGCAATATGGCTATGGTAGTGCTGAAACTTAATTTTATGTGATAAGGAGACTGCATATTTTCAGCTACACAGTGTGTTGTTTTCTGCATTGTTAGATCAGTGTTATCCAAATGGGATTCTGTTTGTGTACCTGAGAGGACACCAAGGACACAGTTTGTGATTCTGATTATTCTTGTAACTTCTTTTACAAGGCTGCAGTTTATCTTCCAAAAAGTGACTTCTGCTTTATATGAATACAGTAAAATAATCAAATATATTTCTTATTGAAGGCATGCAAATTAGAATAAATTTTCCTGTTATGCTATGTATATAGTATTTTTGTTTCAGGAACTGTCTTGTCCTCACCTAGCCTTTGTATTACGAATGGAGGGGAAAATAAAGAACAAGCAAACAAAATAATAACAACACAAAACCCAATCAACCAAACAAAAAGAGAATAATAAAAAAAAAGGACAAATGAAAATAAGTAATAAGAGAAAGCCAAATCACTGGGTTATTGTCCCATTCCCTTTCCCAAAATCTGCAGCACAATGAAGCTAGAACAAATACATAGATCACAAAATAATGCCCATATATATTATGGTGATCTTTAAATGAACAGGTATGATATGTGTGTGGTAACAATTCTTATGCTAGAAGCATGGCTGATGTTTACCTCACTATAGGGATAAAATCAGCACCACCAGAGAGGGAGTCATAGTTTTGGCTTTGTTACATTTTGTATCCACTTTGAACAGATGTTTAAGACCAAAAAGCACCAAGCTTGTGAAGATTCAAATAGTGAGATATTTATCAAGTACCATGTTTTCCAGAAAAACCTCTATTGCAAAACATATTAGCAAGCTTGCTTACTAAAGACAGTCATAAATTACAAGAGACACTATTTGAAGTTTAAAGAATTGCTTTAGTGAAGTGTTGCCATTTTAGTAAACAGAACAAACAAAGCCCTAAGGCAGGAAATTCTGGCAGTAGATTAAATGAAGAAAGCAAAACCATCCTCTCTATTTGGCCTGATATGAACCTATTGAAGTCAGTGGCAAGATTCCAGTTGCCTGTAGAAAGCAACCTTTATGTCATTTGTGTGCACCGATACCCTCTAACCAAAGCATTGGGATATTGCTGTTACAACACTGATTTATTTATTTTTAATTTTTTTCCTTTTCCTTGGAAGTCCTCACTCTGGCTGCACCTTCCCTGGGAAATCCACAATATTTTTCCCAAACCTGAAATTTATTGATTATATAGATTCTAAAAGCATAAAGCTGTTGAATAATAAAAAAAACCCTCCTAGCCAGCCTTAGCAACATTTTGCTCTGCAGAAGTAACTAGATTGCTATCTGAAATCTGTCAATAGAGTTTCTCTTCTTAAGAAAAGATTTACAACTTATTGGCTTTCATAATAGCATGGAGGAAGAGTGAGAAACTGAAACATCCACAATGGGCAAAAATTGTTCCACATTTTCCACTGTTATACCTTAAAAGCCCACTGTTTCTTCTTGTGCCCCCAAATGTCCCACCCAAAGCAGGATGAGGAATTGACTACTGCATACAAAAACAGTGAATGTACTTATTATTTTCAAGTCTGTGTGAACCTGAACCAAAACTAATAATAAAGCTAGGATTTTAAAAACATTTTTTGCTAGCTTGCTGAGTCACTCTAAAAAATAATCCTCACTTCTGAGAAATATGTGATAGCAAAGAAGCAGAGCTGCTATTTGCTAAAGTTGAAGATCTTGCTACTTTTTCCTCACTTCTGTAAAATTTACACAGGGAATAACTTTGCCATTGAGTTCAATGAGACAAGCATCTGACTAGTGTTGATAAAATTAGAGTTGCTATGAACCGCTGCAATAAAATTAAAAGCAGTAATTTCCAACAAGGGAAAATGGAAAGCAATTTTTTCTTCTGTGAAACTCTCAAAAAGATACCATTTTCAAAGTGTCCTTGCCACAATGAGTTTAATTTTTTCTGCCTCTCAAAAAATGTCTTATGTTAAAAAAGAAATCTATATATGGCAAAAAAGAAATCCTGATGTTCAGAACACTCATTTGTGGTGTAGAGTTAGAGCTTAGAAGCATTGTGGTTTCTTCTATTACCATCTGCCTTAATACTCTTGCTGGAAAAGTTTAAGGAACAAACTGTAAGCTTATCTGTAAAATTAAATCAGTCTAATTCTGTTGGAGTTAGTGGAATTTTGTAATTGATGATGCTAAACATCTTTCACTTTTTAAGAAAAGGCAGTTTGCAGTCCTCATTGTTTATTTTAAATTTCTTAATACTTTTGAATGGAAACAAAACAGACTACTTAAAATGTATCTACATTATCTAATTTACAATATCTATAACTCAACTTTCTTAAGGTAAAGATGCTTAAAATGATACAACATAGTTTGTTTTAAAGGAGTATAGATTGTGTCTCTATTCTTAACACTTAATTTTCAAATCAGAACAGAGCTTTACTTGCAGCTAAGCCAGTGTGCTCTCTTGATAAAGTACATGAAAAGGAGAGGGAGACAAATAGTAACAGAGGGCAGTAAACCAGATGCAAATCGTAGCAGTCTTTTTATTAACTCAAGTATTTTTATTAACTCATGGATTCACTTTTAAGTTGGGGAGTTGACCCCTGTCTGCTCCAAAAAGCAGCTGCAATACTCAGAAATGTACTGGCATTTTTTCTGGGACTTTGCAAGAGAAAACCTTCAGAGGCTTTTTACGTTGCTTTATAATAAAAAGCATCTTCCAAAGAACCTGTTTGATATGCAGAAGAGTATTTGCAAAACAAATCTTTGAAGTGCACTTTCTTCTCTTCCTCTCCCTTACCTTTTTATAGTTTGGTTTTGTATTTGTTTTTTTAAAGTCTAATATTTACAATTATCTGTGGTATTCACATAACCTGTGAAAATCTGTTATCCCTGTACTGGCATGCACACAGTAGCTAGAGAACTATCTTGTTCACATCGAAGTTCTGAGAAGTAAACCATTCTTACTTGCATTAAGCATGGATTTAAGTTTCTTTTTTTCTTCTGCTGCTTCAGATAGCTGCTGTTTCACCAGGTCTTCATGTACTCCTATACATGTATTGGAATCTCTGACAGATCCAAAATAGTCTATGTCCCTTTGTGCTTGTTCAATTCTTGCTAGCAAATTCTCTACTTCATTTTTAACCTCAGCCTTGTGAGTATTGAGTCCCGCCAGGCGTGACAGTGCCATCTTTGAAAAGTCTCGGAATTCTTCCACATAATCTAGTATGTCTTGGTTGCATTTTTCCAGCCTCTTCTTGAGGTAGAGCAAAGGATGAAAAGACATGGATATATGTTATATTCCATATAGATTATGACCTCATTCATGATTACTTTAAAAACAGTGTTTTTCTCTCCTTTCTGATCCCCCTGCCCCCATCTGTTTCAAACCAATGGCCTGTTGCTGTTTATCTATGTGAAGAGGATGTGTTAGACTGGCACTAGCATTCACAGTTTTGGGCAAAAAGTCCTGTAGGACCACTGGTGAAGCAGTCCTAAAAAGTTTTCTGTAGAAAAGTATGTAGATATGAACATTTCACATAAATGTATTTCTTCTGACCAAGACAGTATCTTCTGTGGCTATTTTTCATCTCTTTAAGATGGAAAATGGAAATACTGACATCTCTATATTTGAGAAGATTTGGGGTTTTGGGGGGGAGTGTCAAAATTATGTCAGTATTTAAGAATACCTAAAAAACATTAGATATTTCTTTATACCTAGATTCAAATCATCAACATTTTTAGAGGCAAGAAAAGTGGTTTCTTGGTTGCAATGCAGCAGCTTTTAAAGATAATAGATGGCCTGAACATAGAAGCCCAACTGATCCTTTGGGAAAGTGAGGACAATAACCCAATATTTAAGCACAAATACACAATGATAGTAGATCTAACTGCTAGATTAGGTGTTCTGATTTGGTGCTTTTTGAACAGGTTTCAGGTATTTTGTTTTAAGGTGGTGTTTGACTAGGCAATGTCTGAGCTTACTGAATACTTAATGTGGTATGCACGTGTGCCATGGTAACGCTGTGTGGTGGTTTGTTTGTTTAGTGACCTGTGGTTTCTGTGTGTGGCACCATCCCCCCCATTTATATGTGACCATAAGTCCCCACATAGCTGTTAAATCACTTCCTACAAAAACTTTAGATGTTTTCAAGTGTATGATTCAATATCTGCCTCACCCTTTTTCCTTTACTTTGGTACCCCTTGCAACAAATTCCACAGGTAGAAGTGTACAATTATTAATGGGTGCCAAATGTATGGAAATAACCATGTGAAGTTATTCCTGTAGTGGCTAAGAAAATGTAAATCTCAGTCTACACAATGGGAACTGAATGCTAGGCTAATCCTTAATTCTTTCTGTGTTGTGAAGTTAAGATCAATGAGAGCTTTGTACGAGAAGGGGAGCAAGATCAGGCAAGTTAAAACTTCTCTGAAGTCTGTCAATGCAAGGCAGAAGCCAAGGATGCATTAGTGATTTAATATAAACTGTGTCTGCTGACAGCATGCCAATACTGGAAAGGTGTTTTGCAGTCCTGGTAGTTTTTTACTGCAGAAAAAGAAGCTGGTACTGGTACATTTAGATAGCAACAATTATATGTTTCACTCTCCCATGTGTAAGGGGATAACTTCAGCTTCAGATTAGAGTGCAGATACAATCATGGTTTATATTAATGTGTCTTAAGATGCTTTTCCAGGTAGGTTTATCTGTACCTAGGAAACATACCTGATAAACTTCTATCTCCCTGTTAATACTTGACAGTACTTCTCTTGGTAGTAACATGTTTTTACTGTTCCCTAGGATGGACTGTGGCAGTACTATAAACATTTACATATTTAGCTCCATTTACCAATGCTGTAAAAATAATGCAAGCGCTAACAGTATAAAACTATAACACTATGAAATGATACCTTGCAATAAATAATGATGTGGTAATTAAGAGTTGTTATAATTAAAGATTTAGCTACAATTTTACCCAGTTATTTGAAAAAGCTGGAAGTGTATCTTCCTGATATTGTTTATCATACAAACTGTTTTGTGTTCACTCACATGGCAGAACATTCAAACCTCTTTGCAGTTAGGGGTTTACAGAAGGATACAGTTAGCACATACCTCCAAAGACAGGAAACGCCGATCTAAGTAGTTCATCAGTGCTGCATCTTGCATCAGATATTGTGCTGCTCCCATGGCGCTTGTGAGGAATGGAACTAACAAAAATTGGAATTGCAAGGCTATCATTGTTTCATAAAATTTTGCATCAAAATAATAGTGAATTTAGTGTGTGTGTCTGTGTGTGGAGGGCAGTCCCAAATATTATTGCTGGTCCATGATTAAATTAAATCTAGCAGTTGTCTGATGCCTCAGTGTGAAAAAGTCAGGCTAAAAATTACTAAAAAGTTAAAAATCCTGTCTATGCAAGTATTAAACAGCCCTAAGATGGCTGTTGCAGCTTATCGGTAACAAAGTTACAAAGAGGAACTGAATGTGTTTATTTCTAGGAGCCAGATGACTTCTTTCCAGTTTGTGATCCCATGATCTATCCCAGATGTTCAGTACTGAGTCACTTAAAGCCTGTAGGCCAAATTTTATTAAACACAAATGAAAATAATTTATATTCCTTCCTTTCTCCTCCCATCTGCTTTCCCATGTGACCAACAGTGTGCAGTGTGTACTTGGTGTAAGTCAGCATGGATTCAAAGTCAGTGGAGCACTTGTTATTCTTTCACAGGAAGATCTGTTGTATAATGTTTGTAGCTAGTTCAACAGCCACAGCTGTTAGTGTAAAACAATCTAAAGGACTTGTTTTCAGTTCCAGAGTTCAGCCTATTTACAGTAGAACTGAAAACTATAGGTATAATAATTAAAAAAACATAAATAAAATTCCTCCCTCTATTTTCTTGCTAGTACTTTTCCAGCTAAAATCAATGTCCTTAATGGAGGACATTGTGTCATTCTAATGGAGTCCTTGATAGATCTCTTCTTTCAGAATAATAATTTTACTTTGGATGGCTTAAAAATTAATTATAATTAACTTGAATGAGTCTGTTGCATTTGAGGCAGTTTTTATTTATTCTTTTTCCTAATAGCCATGACCGAATGCCTTATGTGGAAATATACATGTATATGCTAATGTATTTGCTAGGAAACCACGTGTTAGGATGTTAGCATTTCCCTTTGTATCTGAAGCCAAAGTGGATGTCTCTGTTTCTCATTGTCAGAATTCTCCACCTCTTCACTTTTTTCTTTCTACTTTTTTTTTTTCCCTACATCTGTTTTCCTCACACAGCTTTCCTTTTCCTTCTGACTGCTTGTGACTTGACACAATTCATGACACAACATGTCAGAGCAGGCAGGTCTTTACCTGTCTTGGCTTTTAGTGAGCAGCACATGCTATCCTAATGCTGTGCCCTGTTATTAAAATCCTGAAATAGGTGGGAAGCCCATAGACCCATCACATAGATCTAAATAATACACATATAGATCAGACTTTACTCCTAAAGTTGACTGGCTTAAAGCAGGGTTGATTATGGTTTTTGTCTTTAGTTAACCTCTACATGTAAAGCAATAAAAGACAGAGGAAAAGAAAACATCAGAAACGTAGTCTAACATAACTTTCTGCATTACTGACTTTATACACACATGGATTAGATAACTGCTGCTTAGACTGATGTGTCAGTGATACATGAGTGCCTTGTGGGTTTTGCATTTCATGATCATTAATCAGATGTATTATAGACAAAACAAGAGGAAAAGAGATAATTATCTGAAATGGGTTTTTCTTTGGAATTGCAGTTTAGTTTAAGGTTGCCCAATTTGGTAGGGTTTGATGCTGATGAGCCATAATGATGTTTTATATTAATAATAAGCAGTGTATCATTGTCTTTTGTATATTCTAATTTTGTTTACACATGGGTCTGGAGAATTAAGTTCCTTATTAGTAGTACTGGCCACTACATGATGAGGTTGCCTAATGCTGGGCTCTGTGAGTTTAAAAAAGGTTTTTGTCATAGATGGACTATAGCACTGAATTCCAATTCCCATTTCTGTAAAAAGAGACAAACGTGGAATCCACTGGAAGACACTTCACTGAATTTTTATATTCAGACAAAGGCTTCCACTAGGCGGCTCTCAAGTCCTTAGATTGAAAGGCAAAGGTCCCGAAACACACGATTTCCAAACTCTCTGAACGAGATAAAACACAGAAGAAAGTTCAGGTGGTCCAAAATGACAGAAAATCGCACGAGCTATTAGTAGGTTGGGTGCTAGCTGCACTGACAAGCTCAGGGCTGTTAGGGGTCTGTGTCTTCCAAAATGGTAAGAGATAAAGCCTAACGCTAGCTCCAACCCAAATCCTAACCCCTGTTAACCCTTACAGTAAACCCCAACTGTAACCCTGAACCCTAACCCTAACTAACAGACGGCAAACCCTGAGCCTGACCCATATGCAAGAAATGGATTTTGTGGCCTTTATTCTTTCTTCAGGTTAGACCTATCATATTTGAAAGGCAGTGTATTGGAGGAGGTGGTCTGGTGCCAGTTCATGATGAATAGCAAAGCACATGCACTATGCTGATGGACAAGGACATAAACTTGTTAAGCCATCATGAATAATGGATAACATTTTTTTAATTCTTCTCTAGAAGTTAGCCTGTTACACTGAATATGCTGCTTGTTCAGGCTTTGTTGTATCTCCAAAATTCATAATTTTCTTCCAGGAAAAAGGTCACATTTATCTGTGCACAGTGTATAACTCTGCAGTGTTGTGTTGAGTGTTCCTTTTGACCTGTCAGGGCTCAGTGAACACTAAATTTGTATGGTATGAATGTGAGTTTCTGCTGAAGACAATTAAGTCTTGCTGTAAAGATATGCAATGTATAGAGACTTTTCTTAGAAAGAGAAGCAGACCACTTTGTCTTTCAGAGGAAAGCTGAAAAGGACTTAATCTGTTCTGTACCATGTCATATGTGGTAAAATGTTCTATCTCTCTGGTCTTCAGTTGGCCAGACAATAAGAAACGATTTCTGTTAACTGATTAAAATAGAAATTCAGTGCCACCATTATGGTCTTTACTGGGCTGCAGGAAAATAAAAAAGCTGTTCTGCCCTGCAAGCTATCCAGCCTGTCTCTGTTTGTTTCTCTGAATAGATAGGGCATGACTAACTTGTCCATATGTTCAAACATAAAATTCCTGCTGTGGTTTTCTGCAACAGAGCACAAGCAGCATCTGTACATGAGAGAGATCTTTTCTGCACTTGAATCAATGTAGTCCTCCAGTGGGACGTATTTGTTTCTGACACTTGGGAGCTAGCACACTACTACATCTTTTAGGCCTGCTGGTATAATAGCAAGATATTCCCTTTCCTGCACATATATGAGTATCGCATGGAAACGCTCTACCACAGACTCACTGTCTGCTCTGTGCGCTTCTAGTTCTGTCAAGATTGTACAATCTGTATGGAATTGTTGCTGTACAGGGCCCATGAACATGGCTGGGTTAATTTTAAGAATAGTATGGGGTAAGCAATCACTGCAGGCATTCTCACATGCTGTGCTGCCATGGCAGCATTAAGCAAAGATTTTGTGTATTTTCCTATGGGTTGTGTGAGGTTTAGTACACGAATGGGCGTTACATATATTCTCTTAGATCGCTTGCCAAAATGATCTATATATGTCTGCCTGAAAGGTAATTTAAAAGGATGTTGCTGCCTCACGTGGTATAATTATGTGACAAATTAGACTTGGCAGCTAGCTTCTTTTCTATGACTGTTTTTTGTGGTCTTCATTGCAAGCTGGTTCCTGGTCCTCCAGATTCTTAAGTACATATTTCATTTACTAGTGTCACACCAAATGAAATGGCATAGAATGTATGTAAAGTCCTATGGCATATTGCTGCAGAGATTTTGCAGAATGAGACTTCAATCTTTGATTCTGGGCTTCATGTTTTTGTTTGTTGGGTCTTGCTCTTAAGGAAACACTAGAACTTTTGTCCATGTTTGACATGTGTTAGGTAGGAAGTATAGACAGTCTTGAATGATATCCATGTATACAGATGAGAATGTGCCATAATCTGTTAGTTACAGATTAGGATCTCAGACCGCCTTTTCCTGATTCTGTGTGGGCCCATGTATTTCCTGCTATGTTTCACACAGGGAACAGGAATCCTCATCTTTAGCTGACTCTAGAAAATGCATCTGTAGCCTACTATGTAGCAGGCCCAAAGCTGCAAACACACTGCTTTTTGTAGAGAAACCAGATGCTGCCACTGGAAAATGTCTCGGTTTGACATCTATGGACAGATGGCCAAACCTGTGCCCTCTGTATATTGAAATGCATGCAGATAATTCTGCCAAGTGTAGAAAAATACAAATATGATCCAGTGATTGTCAGCAGTTAAACAGGATTACAGTAAATTCTTGCATATGCAGCCAAGGGACATCAAGTTGCTGGTAACTGTTTATGCTGCATGTGTGACCCAATTGTGAGATCTAAGCTTTGGCCCAGAAATGGTCCTGACCTTCAGGAGCCGTTTCAATTTAGGATGGGCTGGCACTTGTCTCCGAAGGAAGGTAATAGACTAATACGGTGGCCTCTCAGTTACTACTGATAATGGATTACATTATTTCTCTTTTGTTCTGCTCCAGTGTTCACTTAAAGAGACTGAAATAATTCACAAATTAAGCTTTGAAATGGAAATGGAAACAGTTTATGATAGAATGGAGGGACAGGAACTAAAACTCCTTTCCTCTTAAAACCTTTTCACTGCACAGGAACCTGAACTTCTATTGATTCTGTCATGCTGGCGCTCTCCTGAGCAAAGTGTTGCAAAGGCATCAGTGCAATGAGCACAGCTGCCAAGGTGGGCTATAAGTTAGGGTACAAACCTGGACTCATCAAGACTAAATAAGAATGTGGATAATCTCCCAGTCACGCCCCTCCCCCTACACCACCCTCCCCCCCCTTTTTTTTTTTTTTTTAATGGGGATATGCACACATGTAAATTGCCTTGAGCTGGTGAAACACTGATTAGAACATGATATGACATTGAAAGAGAGAGTTCTTGGATAAAACTAGTTGACCAGTTAGTGGTAATTGCAGATCCAGCTATATGCTTTGTAACATGGAAAGCGGCTCCAGCTGAATTTTCTGGTTAAAATTAATTCAGTCATTGTTTTTACTTCTTGATTTGCCATTGATTGAAATGAGTTGAAACTCATTGTCCTTTCTGTCTGTAAACTTCACCTGGTTGCTTGGCATTATTAAGGCATTGTTATGTTTTTCACAGTTACTGCATTTCAGTCATAAACATGATAGGTGAAATAGGCTTTGGGATGAAAGATGCCACACATCACTGAGTGCTGTTATGGGACTTGTTTCCAAAGTAGTTATTGGGAATGCAATTGTACACTTGAGGGTTTTTTTACCCACCTAATTACCTGGTGGGTTTGTCTACAACTGGGCTAATAAACTTTAAAAGGTGTGCAAAGATTTTACATTGTTAGTGATAGAACATTTGCCTTTATTCTTACTGCTCAAAAGCTTCACAAGCTGTGCTATCCCATGAGAAATTTAAAATCACCTGCAATCTAACTGAATGCAGGCAAAATGGAAAATGCACATGGAAAGATCAGCTTGCCCAGCGGGACTTTTGCACAAACTAGTTGTTAGAGAAGAATTTTAATTTACTTCAGAACACCTAGGGTGATTCCTTGAGGTAGCAATTGCCAGTTTATGCTCAATGAGAAACATAGTTTCCATAACTGCCTGATTAGTATGATATACTTCTTTTCTCTACAGCAGTATCCTTGTTACTGGAGAATAGCAGTAAACTACCCTTTTGTTCAGGTTGTGATATATGCATGATGGTTGGCTGTCCTCATACTTCTTCTGACAGTGTCAGATGGGGTTTACTTAGAGTAGGATTGGAGGTGAGGGAAAAGTTCTTCAACCTCATAGTTTAGGTTACAGTCAAGCAGGAAATAAGAATGGAATTCCATTTTTTCAAGCGTAGTGTAGCAGATTACAAGAATTAAGTGATTAGTTATTCAGAGAAATATTTTTTATCATAAATGTATGTTTGTAGTCATCAGTTTATATAGTCATTGATCTCAGGTTTGAACTCTGCACATGCATGTGGAAAAAAAATCACAAAGTGTTAGTATAGAACAGTGTGCAAACCTTAGGGTGAAGAATCCCTGCATGGAATTCTGTTTTGCATTTTCCAGTGAGGAACTGTCTGAAGTTAGGAAGTGTTCCTAAGATGGTAAAGTATTGCCCAGAAGTCTATAGAGATGGTGGCTAAATTTGTTTTTGTTTATACAAATTCTGTCCTACCACTACTTTTTCAGGATTAGTGTCCCATTGGGTTGAAATTTACTCCTGACAGCTTTATTCCTTCTTACATCATTTAAACAAGTGGCAATTATCCTTGGGTCTGCTGCTTTTTTTGTTTTTGTTTTTATTTTGGTTTGAGTTTGCCATTTTTAGGTAGTGCAGTTTAGTTAGGAAGGTCTGTAGTGCTCTCCTCCTGTACCATTCTCCAGTTTGTGGTAGCTTGAGAACCAAGTTAAGAAACGTGTGCAAACTTTCCGAGGTTTCCATCATTCATTTAACTTTGTATTCACATAACATGTACATGGGAGTGATGCAGCTAGAAATGGTGTCAAGAAGAGTGTTGATGACTGCAAACTATATCATTATAACAAAGTAATGGCATTGTAAAAGTATCTTTTTGAATCTGAAATCAGAAAATTATGTTTTGCTGAATTGTATCCAACACTAGAATGATTTTTCAATTGAATTTTAGGAACCTTTTTTGTTTTAAAATTTATGCTTACTTATCTTAGAATGTCCTGATGCTTCCTATGTTCTGATTTCCTTTTTTCTTCCCTTTTGTAGCTGCTTATAATATTAACTGTATATTCATAAATAAAATAATAGCTCTCTCGCCTGAAGGAAGTTTATTGTGTGTTTGTAAAAGATTTGTTCGGGGAGTTGAATTCCACTGGACCACACACACACTTGCAAGAGCAGTCATAAATTTTGCAATTGCAAGCATGGTTAAATCTTTTATTTATAAGTTAACATACTCTTTATACTGTCAGAAAATAGTGAGCAGAGTGTACTTCTGGTGCATCTGTTTTCATGTCAGGAATGTCTGCCAGTTCACAATTTTCAAACAAATAGTTTGTTGTGATCTCAAACACCCATCTTCAGCATGAGCTCTTGGGTGCTAAATTAAACAAATGGAAACCCTGTCTTACTATAAATAGAAGGCAAACATGTTTTGGTAAATTAATTTTAAAAGAACCTTAATTATATACAAAATATTGTGGAGGAATATAAATTGTGAAGGTTTATTTAATTATACCTGGCAAACAGAGGGAGCTGGACAGATTGTGGCTTTCAATTCTTAGTGCTGCCTATGGGGACTAAAGAATCTCTGTTCTCCCAGAACTAATTATAATACACCTGATATAACACTGCCATCTTAGAGATATCAAAACGTGGATTTTACAGAAAAATTGTAACAAAAAAGACTAAATTTGGACATAGATCTGCTTGGCCTGTATACATTTATATGTACATGCTCAGTAAATAACTTGGAAATAAGCTTTGTGTGTTTGAAAGCTCGCTTGTTTCTTTCAGCTGCATCACTTGATCCAATAAAAGGTATTATGTTTCCCAATAAATTTTGCTTGGTTTATATCCTTAGGCTATTGTACCTACAGCAAACCTATAATTTGCCAGGCAGATTGTGGAGAAATATAAAATAAGGTAGACAGAATTTGATACATTAGGTGATGAGCTATGTGTTACTATTTAAGTTATTTTTAGTCTGGCTCTAGTAAAAAGTTGGCATCCAGGACAGAGCAAGGATATCTGGGGGAGCTGCACAGCAAAAAATGAGTAGGAAGGCTACTGTACTTCTTAGCATGTCAGTGTGGTATTTGACAATTTTATTTTTCATTCTGCACATGAAACAGTCAAATTCTAAAAAGCTGTCTCTTCACAGCTTTCTGCATTGAGCAGTTTTCAAATTATTAATTAATAGAATAGGCAATGTTTCTGGAATGCCTAATCTGAATAATAAATAAGCAGAATAATTTACTGCTCACTCTTTGCTAAACACAGTCTCAACAGTTTCAGTTAAAAGCTACCCTTTGTTACTGTTCAGTGAAGGGTGTATTGTATGACGTTTTGACAATAAGAATTACCAGCAGGAAATTCAAAGGCATTCAGTAACTCCATTTTTATATTACATACAATTTCTTGGTTTACTAATAGCCTTTATAGTCAAATAACATACAAGTCCACCTAGGTATTAGGCATAGTGTCCCTGAAGAACAAGACAGAATGGAATTTGTTTGTTTTCATATACAGCAATATTTATATTAATTCATTACTGGCTGAAATGAGGGATATCAAATCTTGTCCAAGATTTTTATATCACATTCATTTAAATGTAGTTAACAGCCCAGTATGGAATTAGTGATATAGCAGCTAAACAGAGATGGGCTTTGGCAGGCATGTTTTTCAAATTTATAGAAATGCAATAATTTTTTGCACTGTGTTTCAATATTTTTTTTAATGTGTTATTAGGGAAGAAAGATAAATGATGTAGGAATTAGACAGTAGACACAGCCCTGAAACAACTGAACAACAGAGAAAAGATTGTATTTGCTTTCTCAGGCTTGAATGCCTAATTGCTTTTCTTTTTTATGGCTTTATTTTAGCTTTGTTATGCAACTGATTATTGTCACAATTTTTATACCATGTGCCAGCATGGCCTGGCTTTTCTAATCCTGGAATTGGACCTGGTCTCTAGGCATGGGCTGCACCATGACCTTCTGGGTCCAGGCCCTTGTTCATGGAGTGCCACTACATACTCTTCTGTCAGCTGCATCTGCTACCTTGCCTCCTTTGAGACAGAGTTGATGAGCCAAGCTGGGCTGCCCTGTGGGCTCTTTTGGCTGCCAGACGGACCAGCCTGCTGTATCAAAGTGGTTCCACATATGAATTTAGGTTACTAAATGAATGTTCTGCTGTTGAGCCAGGAGGAGTAGCCACTTTTTTTCCCTCTTGCTTTTTAAAATTTTATCACAAGTCTCCAATCTACACAAATCTCTTTCATTACTCAGAGAATGGCATGGATGAATCAGACTAGAATATCCATCATGGGATAGGCCTTGTTGACTTTTTAGCTCTCAGATGCCCTTCAAACTAATTAGGACAAAAATAAACACCAGAATTTTCTGTCCTGAGTGCTTCAGACATGATTGGTCACTGACTACCACAAATGGGTATTTTGTCATTTGGCTTCTTCAAGTCAGGAGGATAAAAAATGGATATTGCCAGTTGAAAACACTCTAAATAGCTTAAAAGCCATTACCTTAGGCAGTACCTTTTACTCTTCATTTTGTCTTGATTCCAAAATACGACTTTATCCATTGTTGACTGCTTTCTCAGATTTGCAGTCTCAGAAGATGAAGGTACCTTACTGAACCCAGAATAGTGCCCACAAATCTGTCTGAAAAAGTATTTTAGAAATGCAGTACTATAGATCATTAAAGATTTGTAGCAGGGGGGCATACATAGCCATCCGTTAAGTGAAGGATGCTTCTTTTCAGTGTCTTGCCTGGGAAAGATAGAAGTATATTGATGCTGTTAAGTGGAGTACTGATCTTTGGTTTCTATTATTTTTACTGTGATATATGCAAATATAATCTATTCCTTTTGAATGTGAATGCATAATGATGTGGTTAACAGTAATATCAGAACATGTTATTATCTCAGAATTTCATGATATTTAATAATCACAATAGACTGTACATAAATGCACCATGTATCTGTCTGCTTATAGCTGGGCATCTCAAAATATTGTAGGAATCTTATGAACAATATGCAATAACACTTAGAGGAAAAAGTTTTAGATTAGTTACTTATCTTTCTCTTAGTTTGAAAATCCTTTTCTTTTACCCCCAAGCATACAGAGGTATTAGGAACAAATTTTGGTGACTGTGATGTTAATATATCTAAGGACAAAATCACCTTGGTTTTTATCTTGAGAGTTAGTGCCCAAAACATGACTCTCAAATCCCATTTTAAAAGCTAGAATATAAAAGCTGAATTCCTAATTTAGGGCACTTTGTCAAAGATGCCTGAGTTCAAATAGTAACACAAAAGATTATAATTTTATATTAATAGATTTCTAATAGTAAATTTCATTGAACAGTTAAATGGACTTCTTGATGTGTTTCAAAATTACAGGAATTAAAGCAGTAGCTTGGTGATAGAAACTGCTGCTGGGAGAATGGAAGTGTTCTGGAAGCTGTCTTGAGCAAGACTCCCATTTTGTAAGCTATACTGAACTTTTTGGATGCTTAGAATGTGCAGTCTCAGTGTTGTTCTATCAGATCTATGGAATATTACAGAGGAATTCTCTGTGTGATATTTCTGCTGAGATGGGTAAACTACTACTTACCTTGGACATACACCAAATAGAAATGGCTCTTCTTTGAAACAAACTATGAAATGAGCCAACTCACAGGTGTACCTGCATGAGCAGGCATGTGCATACACATGGCAGATGGCTGAGTGGAAGACCTCTGTGTGGGCGTACAGGGTCATTCAAATCATCAGTTGCAGAAATGCCAAGATCTTGTTTACTGACTTATTCTGACAACTGAATATTTTTTCTGTATACCAAAATAACAGATCTGACATGGCTAGCTGAAGGAAAATAAATCAGGATAGGAAAGACAGAAAATCCTTGAGAGAAGGCTAGGAGCAGTCAAGCTTGAAGAATACAATATTTTGTTTCTTGTGGTTGGTTGAGGGACTAGTTAGTACAGGCTCTGAAATGTCAGTCTGTAGAAAATTTGGTGCATGAATATTCTGTCTAGTGCACTGGACAGGGAGTTTCACTAATTGATATATAAACAATAAACAGGATTGAGTTCCTGTGCATCAAGCACAGAAGGATATTTTGCTGAAAAACACCCAAAATGGATATTGTGTGCTAGAGCAACAAACACAGCAGTTACACAATGTGCTGCATGCACATTATCTGCACTAATCCTAGCCCCTTTATGATCTGTATACTCCATTGGAGGAGTGATTGCATCTGTGTATGACCAGATGTTTTATTCGAAGAACATTAATCAAATTTCCAAGGGGGAAAAAAAAAACCCAGGCAGTTAAGTTATAATACCAGTCTTGTAATAGGGTTCTGTCTACACTAATTGATCAAACCAAGATGGAAGATTTTGTTCAAGGAGCTCTGAAATACTTTCTTGTATACTTAAGAGAAAGGAGCTGTGAATATTGCAGAGGAAGTCTGAGCTATTCAATTCCCATTTTGCACTCATGTCCACTGGCAATATGATGGACTGGGTATTAGAAAGTATTGATGAAATCAGGGTTTTTTATTTTATAGTCAAAAAGACCTTTGTAATGAGCTGCAATTGAGTGACCCAAGGAAGCTGCTCTTGCTCTCTGCTGATATAGAAGAAAAATCCTTTGAATTTTGAGGGTGAAGCCAGGGTGCTAATTTAATTGATCATTTGGGGAGAGTATAGAAAGAATATACAGTTAGGAAGAGCTATTTCAGTGATTTATGCTCATTATTTTTAATGCAACAGCATATAGGGTCAGTAGGTTGATGACCCTTTCTTGTGGACATTCTGTAGTTTGTCATGAAGGAAATGTTCCGCACCACACCCCACCACCTTTAAACCTTGCCTAGGTATAATCTTTAAGGTGTTCATCCGTGTTGAACTGCTGTGAAATATAGAAGTATTGTTTACCCATTTTAAAGGCAAAACCAGACTTGAGGTGTATTCAGATTCATTTTGACTAGAGAAATTTAGCTTTAGCTGTGCAGTCTCTGGTCACCTGCCTTTTTTGGAAATAGAGAGGCTTCTCAGGAAAAGCCTAGCTTAGCCGCAGTCATTTTCTAGAAGGAGTCATCTTTCATTGTGTGTTGACTCTAGTTATTTTTGGATTCTATGAAGTGCAGATAAGAAGACTTTTACAGTTCATAGCACTGTGCTGGAGTAAAAAATAATTAAGATTATGTGGTTTTCAAATTGTATGGTTCCCAAGTCTTAGATGTTTAATAGAGCTACAGGGCTTCTCAAGTATCTGTGTCACATGAAGAACTTCATCACTTATTCATCATTATACAGCATACCAATCCACAGGAGTGCAAAATCGAAGTGTGTGAGCTGAATTTTGTTGAATGGTCTTGCTTCATCCCTTTAATGAGGTGTTTTATCTGCTCCTGCAAGTGGCTATAAAAGAAGCAGACGTAAGTATTGTGTGGCATAGATACTCACAGGTACTTTTGAAAAGGTTGAAGTGAATGAGCATTTCATTGCTTGTGATGATATCTCATAAAGCTCTGTGCATCAGTGTTAATGCTCAAATACCTAAAAGTGCATACTCAGGTTTGTAGGTATACAATATGAAGACAAAGCATTAATTGTTTTTTATGGCAGGCACCAGCATCATTCTCAGGTTTCATGGAAGGATAAATGCTACCTATAATGTTTTCTGCTCTTCAGTGAACAAGAAAATGTTCCTACAGTGTAGAACCAAGTTCAGCTCAACTTCAGAACATCCTTCTTAGGCTAACAGACCTCAAGATCACTAGCACAGCCATCATACTTGGCTTCATGTGCTGTGTTTGATCAGAACATCCTTCTTAGGCTAACAGACCTCAAGATCACTAGCACAGCCATCATACTTGGCTTCATGTGCTGTGTTTGATCCTGTTGAAAAGATGTGACAGCTCAAACTAACAGAATTTCAATGCTCTTAGCCCACTGCTGTTTCCTCATTTTATTACAAAGCACTGTAATAAAACTTTTAGAACTTAGCATGTGAGAAAGTGAAGTAAGAGAACTGATGTGTTGCCATTCACCATTATTCAAGCTCTCTTCCAATCTTGGTGATTCTGGGTGATTCTGTGAGTCTTCACAATGAAGTAGGATGTTAAAAATAAAATTATTGGACCACTTGGGCCCAAAACTGATAGAGCTATTGGTTCGTGTGCAACAGGTATTTCATGTTAGAAAATATATTCAGATTCCACCATGCTTAAGTATGTCCAGAATACCTGGTGTTGGTGTGCAAGATACAGGTTATTTTTCTATAAAGAACTAAATTTTCAATTCAAGAACATTCAGAGCATTTGTTCTAGTAAATTAAATAGTGCCAAGGAACATTGGCATGAATTGAAGCTTCATTGTCTGCATTGTCACACTTTTGAAAATGTCTCCTGCTCAATTTTGGCCTGAGCTCACTGCCACTTTTGCGAAGTGTAGCTAGGCATGATTCAGGAGCCAGCAATGGTCAGGGAGCCTTCCCAGTACACAGTGTGAATGCAGCCTGTTTTGACGGGGAAGAGATTTTAATAGTGTGGACATAAGCTGTTCTATGCCAGCTGGCCTGAGGGCTGATGAACAGGCTTGTGTGTATTCATTTACTATCATTGCCAAGACCTACTTTTAGAAAAAAAGGGCTTTCTTTTTTTTCTTTCTTTATTTGGTTAAAATTAATTGTCATTTTCTTACGAAGGGTTGAGCACCCTCAGCTCCCACAGTAGCCAGATGGGATTAATGTGCTCAGGTCCTAACAGGAGGGCTCTATTTTGAGACATGAGGCAATAATACATGTATGAAAGAATTGCCCTAGAGAAGCACAGATATGCAGGCAGGAAGTACAAATTCTGGTAGTACCAAACATGCCATATTTTCCTGTTGATTTAAGTGGCAGATAGCTAGTTAGTTAGATGCATGTGTGAATTTTTTCAATATTATGATGAGGGGAAACTCCACTCATTTGTGTTTTTATAAGAAAGAACAGCAAATCCCTTTGCTCTTAGAATTTTAGGATGTTTAGTGAGCCAGATCCTAGAGTGTGGCAGAACTTCCACCTTCAGGGATTGGAGCAGTCCTAAATATAGCTCAGTCTGGAAAATATTTGGATAGCACTAGAGTAGGGAATGTTTTACGAGGTTTCCAGATGTAAATAAAAGATGAATGCAATTAGTGCTCACCATAGGATGTTTCTTTCAGTGTGACCCATATTTATTTTTCTATGGTTTTCAGCAGGAGATGTGTCATCAAATACCTTTTGAATATCAAACCGTTTGGATAGGCTGCCATAATCAGTTCCACAACCTCTTATAATTATCTTTGTGTATGAAAGTTTTCCCTTTGAATTCCATATTGACTATTCTCTTTCAGGTTATTACTTCAAATACACTTCCAATTAGTGATTCCATTTTTTGGGGTAAGCCACAGATGAACAGTGCTGTTCTGGTTTCTCCAGGTCAGGACTGATAGCACTGCATACACACTGAGGCCTCACCTTTGTACTCTTGATTTTTCCCCACACCTTATTTGTGATTTTTATTTGTAGGTGGGTTTTCTTTCTTTCATGATCATTGTCATAACCTCTGAATTCACCCTGGTCTGAATCTTGACCATCAGTCAAGAGTTTCAGAATGCTCTTAGTCTAAGAAGCAGGCTTCACAGAAGAGTTACTTAGCAAGTGCAAGAGAAATCTGTCATACTGCTTCAGATTTCCACTAATTGTGCCACAGCAGTGGAACAGTTCAGTCTTCAAGTCTGCAAATAGTATTGTCCGATTAATAATCTCAGTAGTTATGATCTTCAAAAATCCCTCAGGCTGAATGAAAACCAAGCAGAAAATAGTTTCTTCTGTAGTGTTGAATAAAAGAGACTTGAACAGGGGAAATGAAGAAACTTCATATAAACTGGAATCATCACCAAGTTCACAAAGGGCATTTGTCACAAAGGGAAAATTCGTAAGTTCCAAAGTTTTTAGTATGTTTCATTCATTGTGTCTTACCAGTACTTCAGTCTCTCATATACTCATGACTAAATAATGAACTTTGATTTGATTGGCATTTGATAGCATTGTATACCTCAGTCATCATAAAAAATAGTTTCTAAGTACCCACTGTCATGTTCATGTTTTTAAGGAAAGGCAAGGGAGTCATAGGTTGACACTATTGAACCCAGTTGAAAAATCCCAAGTATTTAGATGAGAAAGCAAATGAGGACATGTCTTGTGCTTTTTGTGGAAACAGAAGAGAAAGAGGTATTTCAAACTATGACTTGCTGAAGCAAACTAGAGGAGTGTATGTTGCAGAAATAAACATTGAATACATGTACAGCATGCATGTTGTAAAGTTTCCTTGAAATTAAAGTAAATGGACTTGTAAAGTGTCTTTCCATAGTATCAGTTCTAGCTAGAAGCCCTTCTGGCTGACTGTCAATTTTAATTTTCTAATAGAGTAGCACAATAATTTTATTACAGTATCAGTATCACAGTATCCCCAAGGTTGGAAGAGACCTCAAAGATCGAGTCCAACCTGTCACCACAGACCTCATGACTAGACCATGGCACCTAGTGCCACGTCCAATCCCCTCTTGAACACCTCCAGGGATGGTGACTCCACCACCTCCCTGGGCAGCCCATTCCAATGACGAATGACTCGCTCTGTGAAGAACTTTTTCCTCACCTCGAGCCTAAACTTCCCCTGGCATAGCTTGAGTCTGTGTCCTCTTGTTCTGGTGCTGGTTGCTAGAGAGAAAAGACCAAGCCCTTCCTTATCTTGGTTTTTGTAAAACTCAGTTTTATTTTGAGGCAGGAGAGTGAGATTTTAACTCAGCTTTGGAACATCATAGATTAACCGTTCCACAATCAATGTGTTTGTCTTCATGGAATGACACATGATTAATTTAATATGATTTATCCAATTTGTCTGTAATATCTTCAGTTATATGCTGTCCCCAAAATGCTTGCAGTTCTATTTCATGTCATTAGAAGATGTTGACAGCTTTGGAGAAGTTTGCTTGAGGGGGAGGAAATATCTTTTTTTCTGGTGATTGGTGGTTTTGTTTTGTTTTTTGACAAATGCTTTGGGGAAATGTTGTTAGGCACTTACACTTCACACTATTGTGGCTAAAGCTGGAATTGTATGCAGAGGATTCCAAATGATGTTTTGTTTCATTTTGTTTTTAATCACTGGAAAACATTGCTTTCTCATTTGTCTCTGCTTGAAATAGCAGTGTACGCTGCTAGTGAGTAATACTTTCACCTTGCTAGAGACATCCATAACTGTTTTTTGTCTGTGATAGTCCTCATAAAATAACCAACCATGCTGACCAAAACCTGCTTTCAAAGTCCTTTCTCAAACCTGTTTTTTTGCTATGCTCTTTATGAAATAATCAAACCCACTTATATCTAGAACTAGGGAGGCAAAGAAATTCTAAGTAATTTGCTAGTGTTATAAAAGAGTATTATGTGTATAAATAATGATGGCTGTTCTTTTCTATGGTACTATGATGTCAGAGCAACTCAAAATATTTTTAGATGAAAAATACAGAGATTCTGCTTTTGGATTATGAAAACTGCACCTGTGTCATCACACAACCAACATGTGATCCACCCCCCTATGGAAACACTCCTACCAACTGCCCCTCTGCAGGGAATGAAGAGGAACTTACAGATAAAGGCAGCACTATGAACTGTCAGGAGTGCACCCACCACCAAGAAGACATCGACTGCAAGTGACACCATCAAAACTTGGGGTGGTGATACTTTTCTCCACTGGCCTCTGGTCCTACTTCATTTGTCTCTCCACTCCTTTCTCTCTCCCTCCCTTTCTTTTTCTTCTTTTCTCTCTCTCTTTATCTAGCATGCAATAGGCAGTCATCCTGTCTGCATGGAGAGTAATTATATAATTGGAGTGATCTGCAGGAACAAGTAATCAATAAACCTGCAGTAATTCCAGCCATTTTTGTGTCAGTTTGCCTCACAGCACCCCTCAGGTATTGTTAAGAGTACTTCCCACAAACTCCTCCTTCTTAGATCAGGTCATGACATGGATTTTAAATGGAGTGAATGCGGTAACATCTACTTCACAGTGATGAAATTTGTGTTATCTTTCCTGACATTAAATAGGATATTCCAACTAGAAGGATTTCATTGCTTTTTCAGGACAGAACCAGTAACTCCTTTAGTGCCATTTTATTAGAAGAGATCCAGGTAGACTGAAAGATAACAGTGCCATAATCTCTTTTTACAGTTTTCAGTAAATTATCTAAAAATACATAGAGTATTTAACACCTCTGGGAATCTGTGTTCTTATGTACTTCTAACATCTCAGTGCAAGTTAGGATCATGAGTCTGAACAGTGTAGCTGAAATGGCATTTGATATATTTATTTTTAAATGCAGTAACTTGGTGTACTTCTGCAAGTTTCCTTCCCTAATTTTAATTGCTCTCTCATGTAAAGTCCACGGTCTCTATAGAGAATAAGTTTTTTTTCCTGTGAGCTTTAAAGAGAACTGCTACACAACATTAACCCATAGTCTTCCTTTGTTTTAATAAATCCCAGGAAATTAAGCTATAATTCCTTTCTGCATCAGCTTTTAGAATTCATATTATGGCAATTGAAAATTTATATTCTAAACTTATGTTACTAAAGACAGGATTCATTGTGTTGCTATGTTATAGTCAACTAATTTTGTGTTTAAAAAAACAAAACCAAACGAACATGTGAGCCCAGAGGGCATATTTTTGAAGCTCACTAAGGACTTGAAATCCTTGATTTCCTTTTTTTTTTTTTTTAAGGAGGTTTTTCTTTTAATTTTGCTTTCTCACTTGTTCTATCTGTACATTTAATTTTTGGAAGGTTCACTGCTAACATTGTGCGATCCATAAGTGCATTGTTTTTTTTCCGGTAGCAAGTTCCAGACTAACTGGGTTGTTGCTGAGAAAGTTTCATAGTTTCATTCAGGGTTGGAAGGGACCACAAGGATCATCTAGTTCCAACCCCCCTGCCATGGGCAGGGACACCCCACACTAGATCAGGCTGGACAGAGCCTCATCCAGCCTGCTCTTAAACACCCCCAGGGACGGGGCCTCGACCACCTCCCTGGACAACACATTCCAGGGTTTCACCACTCTCATGGTGAAGAACCTCCTCCTCACATCTAGCCTGAATCTCCCCACCTCCAGCTTCATTCCATTCCCCCTAGTCCTATCACTACCTGAGATCCTGAGAAGTCCTTCCCCAGCCTTCCTGTAGGCCCCTTTCAGATACTGGAAGGCCACAATTAGGTCATCTCGGAGCCTTCTCTTCTGCAGACTGAACAGCCCCAACTCCTTCAGTCTGCCCTCATAGGAGAGGTGCTCCAGCCCTCTGATCATCCTTGTGGCCCTTCTCTGGACACGTTCCAGCACCTCCACATCCCTCTTGTAATAGGGGCTCCAGAACTGGACACAGTACTCCAGGTGGGGTCTCACCAGGGCTGAGTAGAGGGGGAGGATCACCTCCCTCGACCTGCTAGCCACACTTCTCCTGATGCAGCCCAGTTGAGTCTGCTGCATTCATGATTTTTTTCTGACAAATAGTATGATCATTTTCATTCTGGAAAGTAACATGTTGTGAAGTTGTATGGAAGCATCATGTGTTACCTCTGCCATTAACAGTCTGGAATGACTCCAGGAGGGCATAGTTTAGCAGCTTCTCTATCAAAGAACAGAATATCTTTATTTCTTCCCCAGTCAGACTGTTGATTCATTAAGAATCTCTGTCAGAGCTTTTATGCACCTCCCTGTTTTCTGTCAAATGCCAGAGTTCTCTGCCTCCCTCCCTTCCTACCTCTCTTCTCAGACAAAAGCAACAAAAAGCTCCACAGAGGTTTATACTCAAGATTTTTGCTTCAACCGAACTTCATGCCAAAGAAGATACCATAAAATAAGTGTGGAGAACACATGAAAGCTTGAATTTGCAATAAACAGAAAAACTGGAATTATTGGAGGCTGTATTTTGCATGACTGACAGCAACAAAGGAAAAGGGCCAAAATTAAAGATTTTGGTAAAAAATTCTGTGAGTTAGTCTTAGCTCATGTACATCCTTTGAGACTACCTCCCTCTGGGCACAATAAAAGAGCTGCATTTGTGGCAGCAGAAAGTAATAGAAAATTATATAATCAGTTATTTTTTTTAAAGAAAATGTTGATAATGTAGTGACTATTTACTTCTTTATGCTGGCTGAATTTTGTTCTCTGAAGATCTATTAGAAACGTGTAGTTAATATTAATTTACTCTAGTCTTCACAACTGTTTTCCCTGTTCTTTATATGACATCTCAGTGATGATGAGTAATTAATGTATAAAGATGTTCTCAGTAAAGAATTTTATTGAAAGCTGAGATATCACAGAATATATTCTGTAGTTCTGGATGATGATCTCAGCAGTTTCAGAAGTGTTAATTCTCTGTCTTTTCCTTTGTAAATGTGTTGTTAACTCTGTTCTGGTGAGATAAGAAGAAAACTAAAGAACTTAGAGATCAAGAGCAAAAACTGACAGACAACCTTCTTTGCATGGGCTCTTTGCCCTAAAGCTGCTTTTCCAGCAGACCTACCCAACGTTCACCTGCATCTCTAACTGCAGGCTTTGTGACCCTCCATGTGTCTTTGTATTTGGATTTGCATTATCACACAAGAAATTTTAATGTCAGTCACTGTAAACTTCATGGTAGTTAGGCAGGAGCCTTTGCAAAATATGACCAGTGAGGTTGCTGGCATTGCTGGCAAACTGTTACAGCCGTATGGGATCTTCTGGGGAAATGAATGCAGTAGCAGGTGTGCTATTGCAAACACTTAAAAACTGATAAGATTTGGTTTGTTGGTGACTGAAGTAAAGCAAAAAGTGTTTTTGGCTCTGCCTGTTTGGCTGTACATTGCAGAAAATGAAGTAATTAAATTATGGTACAGTTCAGGAAAGCTGGTTTTCTTAGATGCCATAGGATAGCAGCAGATTGCAATCAAAAGAGCTGCTCCTAGAATCAATTAGATTGATGGGGAAAGCTGACAGTTAGGAGACATAAACCTTGCCTCCAAAAGAGAGACTGGAAATCTGGTTATGAGGAAGTGTGTGGTGGAAAATAATGAGAAATTAATTAAATAGGAAACATTTTAAAGATAAGGGAATGTGTACCTGACTAAATATGTTCTGTAAATAATTAATCCTCTATCTGTTGCATAAATAATAACATATTTCAGACTGAACTAGCCTAAAGAGTCTGTGTTATGCTGTGTCTGTATCCCATAGGGGCAGGAGAAATCAGCCTTTAGATAATTTTGCAGATCAGGCCTGCTGGGATAAGAGATTGGCCTTATGTGACTTTCTCAGATAAAATGTAGTGTAAACATTTTTCTTTGGCTACAATTTTCAAAATGTTTTGTGTGATATTCGTGTTTGGATGAGCAGGCATCTAGCAACTTGTGTATGCTTTGAGCAAGTGAACTACAAGGCATCATCAACCGTGCTGTATACTGATATAAGTCAAGTGTAATAATGGTGATATTGTGAGCAAAGTAGATAAAGCAGTTTCAGTTCACCATTTTTTTTTTTTTTTCAGGAACAATAACAATACAGTAGTAAAGTGTATCAACATTGTCTGCTTTTATAGCAGACACATTTAGAGGCAACTATGCTACTACTGCTGAATATACTTGAGCCAAATTCTTTAGTTACCTGTTTTCTTCAGTTTTTTGCTCACTTCATAGTATCATAGTATCAGTCAGGGTTGGAAGGGACCACAAGGATCATCTAGTTCCAACCCCCCTGCCATGGGCAGGGACACCCCACACTAGATCAGGCTGGCCAGGGCCTCATCCAGCCTGGTCTTAAACACCTCCAGGGACAGGGCCTCAAACACCTTCCCTGGACAACACATTCCAGGGTCTCACCACTCTCATAGTGAAGAACTTCCTCCTCATGTCCAGCCTGAATCTCCCCCACCTCCAGCTTCATTCCATTCCCCCTAGTCCTATCACTACCCGATATCCTGAGAAGTCCCTCCCCAGCTGTCTTGTAGATCCCCTTCAGATACTGGAAGGCCACAATGAGGTCACCTCGGAGCCTTCTCTTCTGCAGACTGAACAGCCCCAACTCCTTCAGTCTGTCCTCATAGGAGAGGAGCTCCAGCCCTCTGATCATCCTCATGGCCCTTCTCTGGACACCTTCCAGCACGTCCATATCCCTCTTGTAATAGGAGCTCCAAAACTGCATGCAGTACTCCAGGTGGGGTCTCAGCAGAGCTGAGTAGAGGGGGAGAATCACCTCCCTTGACCTGCTGGCCACACTTCTCTTGATGCAGCCCAGGATCTGACTGGCTTTCTGGGCTGCAAGTGCAAGCCTGGAAGCCATGCACTTGAAGCCATGACTTGGCAGTTCCCACATTTGAGGTTGCCCAGCATGCTAATGGTAATCAGCACTGAATAAAGTTAAGATCCTTTGATGGCTTTGTTGCAACTACTTCCCCCCCCCCCCCCCAAGAAATGATTCTGTAATTAAGAAATAAATATTAAATTATTATGACACACCTTCTTTCAATTCCCTGCTTTTCAAATCTTGGAATTGTTCAATAGTATTTTTAAGTGATTATAAAGTATCTCCCTCTGTGTTTTGAACGAGATGATAATAGAGGCCTAATTGAAAATACATCATACATGTGAGTAACGCTAGTCCTTTAAAATTCCCATCAGTGACATACACTTTGTTTTTATTTCTCTGCTCCTAAGCTTTCAGGATTTGGAGGTCAGAATTATGCACTAACAGTGCTCAAGGGGCCCCTGCTAGTCTTTGATTATGACCTTTTCTGGGTCAGATTAATAATTCATATATTATTTCCCTGTGAAAACAGTTATGTTGCCTGTCATATCCTGTCATCTTTCTAAGGTTTCTTTCAGCTCTTACGGGACTCAGGCCAAATAAGTTCATTGACGATTAAACTTTAGAAAAAGGATAATTACTGGGTTGTATGAAAAAGCACCAAGTAAAGAGCATTCTGAATTTGAATGTGTTTTCTGGATCTTCAGCTGTTAGACTGTGAAGCCACTTCTTAAGGAAAATTATGGAAGATGCATTACATGAGGCACTTAAAATGCAATTGATACCTCCTGGTGGGGACAAAAAAAACATCACTCTGGGGAATATTTTTGCTGTGTGAAAGAGATGTTACATTGCAACATTTTTGAGGGAAGTTACACATTTCTCATGCATCCCTTGACTATTTCCTTTAGGCCATTTCATTACTTGAAATATTTTGCTCATGTTCTTTGGGATATAAAAAGCTGTCACATGTTTTAGATTTTGAAAATTGTCTTTAAGAAAAAATTGATTACCTCAATTTTTAACTGAATAAATAATCCATTTTCAGGAGAGATTGATGTATTTAATAAACATGAGTTTGAACTGAACAAATCAGAACAGAAGGTGATGCCTGGGAAAATTATTAGATTTACATCACCTCATTGGTTTTGGGGGGGGTTGGGTTTTGGTTTGTTTTTGTTTGATTGGGAGTTGTTTGTTTTGTTTTTCTCTAGTTACTCTCAGTTTGCCTGTAGTACTTAGGACACAGGTAGTGTTGTTTGCTATCCATTTGCCTCTTGCCTACTTTCAAAAGAAAAAGACGCAAAGCGTGATTTAACAGTGTCATTAAATGACTTGTTGTTTGAAATATTGTGACCGTTTTAGGCTGTGCCTTTAAGAAAGGGACAGTTGCTGGAACACTCTGGCTGGTTAAAGGTTTCTGATAAGCAAATGTACAGCCTGGTCAATGTGAAAGAGCTGGAGATACTATTGGACTCCCTGATTCACAATGACTCATCTTATGTGCTTGTTTCAATAAATGCACCATTTCCCCCTCCCTCATCTATGCTGTTTTTCCCCCCAGTTTTTGCTTGCAATGTTTTGTAGCTCATATATTGATAATTTCTTGGATTTAAGTGGTCTTGAGGCTTTAACTTTCATTTGTTCCATTAGCATTTCCTGCTAACAGGACAGCATTTTTGAAAGATTATTGAACCACAGTTTTCAAAAGAAACTGAGGCTGATGACTTTATTGCTGTAAGATACTTATGGTAGGCTAAGAGCTTGCTCCTGTCCAAGTAGCTCTGGCACATTTTTACAGATGTTATTGTTTGATAGGCACAGCATTTACATAATTCAGGGTTCTTTGTCCATGCTTTCATGGAGACTTTCATTCATCTCTGCACATTTTTAATGATCCATGTAGTATGTGTAGATGACAGAACACTGAAACAGGCTGCCCAGGGTTGTTGTGGAGCCTCCTTCTCTGGAGATACTTAAAACCTCCCTGAATGCATTCCTGTGTGGTCTAGACTAGGTGATCCTGCTCTGGCAGGGGAGTTGGACTAGATGATTTTTCCAGGTCCCTTCCAACACCTAACATTCTGTGATTCTATGGTCAGAACTTCTATTTCAATTTCAGAAATAACTGAAGTGAACTACATGTAGTGGTTCCTGAGCAGTCAGTTTAGAGGAAATTCGTGGTAGTTGTTTTACACTGTAGTTTTCTTCAGTAAGCATTACTGAACTGAATAGGGCATATCCGTTATACTTTTTTTCAGATCTTTTCTAGACTCATAAAAATCCTTCTGCATTGTTTGGTACTTTGTTCACACCATATTTAGTTCTTTTATTTTAGGCTGAGATCCTGCAGTGAAATTTTGTGACAGGGAATAAATTGTGCATCTGTATTACTGTGGAGTAACAGTACTGTATTTCTCCTCATCAGAGTTATTTCTGGAGACCTGTTCCTTGCATAGTCTCCAATATGACCTACCAACTTCTTTTAATGAAAAGAGAGGGGGAAGTGAGATGGAGTTGCCATACAGTGAAAACCTACCAAGAAATATGTGTTTCTTTTATTTATATTAGATGATATGCAAAGATGTATTGAAACTAATAATTTTCCTTTGAGAAACAGGTTCAGACAATTATAGGAAGGTGTAAATTGTTAGAAATACAAAGATTTTAGATCTAACAGTTAGCTCATTTCATTGGAAGTGTTAAAAGCGCGTAAGAGCTTTTAGCCTGAGTGATTAATCTCTTGAGGTTTCTGTTGGAAGGGATACATTCTTTCCAAAAGACCTTGCTAATAATAATGCATCATTAGAGCTGCACCTCAGCACAGAGATGCACGTTAAAAAGTTATTAGAATTATTTTCATGCACCCCTTAATGAAGGAAAGAGGCATAGCTATCCCTAAGGCTACAGAATTCAGCTCCAATCTGTATAATCATGAAGAGATTACTGTTAAATCAGAAACAGAGTATCTGCTGGAAATAGACTCTTCTCCAAACAGTGTTGATTACTCTTTTCTAATGAGAGCTGACTTGTGACAATAGCCAAGATAGAATACTCTTTTCTTCACTGAAAGTTTCGAAAAAAGCATTAAATGTCTAATTCTCGATGATCTTTGAGGTCTCTTCCAACCTTAGTGGTACTGTGCTACTGTAATTCAAACCTATTTGTGGTGGTCCCTTTTGATGCCTTTCATTAGCGAGGACATTTATAGGTATGTCCTTGTTATGATCTCAATGTGGATGCAAACATCTGTGATTTTAATGTCATGGGCAATTCACCTAAGGTCTTGGTGTTTGTTCTGTGCCTGCTTTCTTACTTACAATGAAAATACAGAGGTTGTCTAAGATAGTTATCATATTTAAATGAATACCATCATTCAAACACTTTAAATGTGTATTTTTCTGAAGACTTTCTGTAAAAATGAGAAAATCTATCTTAAAGCAGGTTATTTATAAGGTATTCTACATGAACATAATGCTTAATAAAATAATGGTGCAGGATGTTTAAGTCTCCTGGTCTTTCTACACAGAAGCAATCCTGCTGTTTATATTTTACTGCTGTTTTATATTTTGTTAATATATACCATCCATATCGTTCAGTTATATTTAGCACAGTGCTGCTTTCACAATTCCTCTTAATAATTCCTATTAGTGGTTTGTCAATTGTATATTTCTCTTGTACCTAGCATTTTTGGTAGGCAGCTTAATTGAAGAGACTTTTAAAATTAATCACTGTTTTTTTGTTTTGTTTTGTTTTTATTTGAAGTTGCTGTTGGAATCACCTAATGATCTCCACTGTTCGTGACAACTGAAAATAGGTAGGAATATATCTGAACACATTTCTGTACTTTATAGCACATTATGTCAAGAATGTGATATGTTGCTTTTTACATGCTGATATTATATATGTGCAGAGGCAATTTAACCCATGCATGTATGTATAAAACGTGTTGTGAAGAGCAGAACTCAGATGACTGCTAAAAAGTATAGGTGTCAGGTCCTCAGCAGCAGCATTTGCTCTACAAAGCTGCTCCTACTAATCCTTACTCTGCAGATCAAAGCTCCTGTGCTTACAAAATCCTTTTCTCCTAAATCACTAAATTATGGATGATATGAGCCATGGCAGAGCTGTGAGGGAGTGTGACCAGATATGGCTTATTGCTGCCAGTGCACAGCCAAAACCAGTCATTTCTTCCAAAGAATCAGAAACTAGAAGTTGTCTCTCCTTGACTCACTCAGTTTCAAATGAGATGCCTGACAGCTTGATCCATGGGTTTCCAAGTACAATATCCTAATAAGCTCAGGATATAGGCTCAGTTTGTGATACAAAGTAACTCTCTTCAACAATCCTAGAACTAGTACTGTGAACTCTATAGCATCTTCATCCTACTGTTATTCTACTGCACCTTCATGTGTGAAGGCCTTGCAAGGTGACCGTCCCCTTATTCACCCTCAGAAATATTATTATCTCTTTTGCTGAAATAGTCCTCTCCAGACAGATTCTGAAATTTGAGAATTTTAGTCCTTTTATGCACCTTAGAGTGGCCAGAGGAAGGGACAAGAATTTGACAAGGTAATGGGTGGGAGAATTATGTCTGAATGTTAAAAGGTGCAGAGGATTTCAATAGGTGAGCAGATGTGTTCACAGATAGATTTGCAGGTGTGAGACCTGAGAAAAGCACATCCCTACCTTTCAAGGTTCATCTCACAATGTGGCTTATTAGTGAGTACTGTTCTGAACTTACTTTTTATAGTTTGCTTCCTCTTAAATGTTTGTGTGTTTGTGTACTTACTGAATTTGGGTGCATGTGACATGGTGTCAAAAATCCCAACTATACTCTTTCATTGCATATCTTAGGATAACAGCCATTGAGGCCAGAAAGGACCTCTTGAGATCATCTAGTCCAATGTATATATAGTAGTATAAATGTGAAAATTGCAAACAATTCCAAAGAATAAAGTTTTTAGCACATGGAATTTACAGACACTTTTAGGGAACTTGTGTTCATCCATTGCTTGTTGTTGCATCCTGTGTGATTCACAAACTGAAGGTTAGCAAGCAGCAAATTTTCAGTTTGGTGTTGTTTTTTATAACTAGCAGTCTGCCTAAAAGAAAAAAAACTAATTTGCAGGGTTACAAAATGAGAAAGGTTTGAAGAGTAAAAAGATTTCTGTGCTAGCTAGTTGTATTTTTCAATCTAGTGTTAAAAAGTCAAAGCTGAAGATTTCCCTTCTAGAAATTCAATTTCAAATATCAGAATGATTCCTCTGTAATCATGACTTTGAACACACAGTAATATATAGACTGAAAAAATAGAGAAGAGCAAACAATTATTTCAGCAGATCACTACACTGCTGAAACTCCAAAAGGTTCAAATTAAAGTGTTTGAAAGCCATCCTGTAGGCTAATAGTGTTTTTCAAGCCCTGAGGCAACTCATGATGTTTCCATGGCAACTGTTCTTTACTTTTTTATTTAGAAAAATGTTTATTCTTCACATTACACATATTATTTGGCATAGGGAAAACCTACTACTGAAAAAATTTGAGAGTCAGCAGCTTTGCCTTTTGCAATATTTCCCTTAGTGCAGATATCACAGTCATGATTTCTGATCTTAACAAGGTTTTCATAATCCAGTGATCCTTACATTTTAATTTTCCACTGCATAATATTTATTTGACTAAAAAAAAAAAAAAGGTGTCATAATTTCTTACATTATTGTAGTGGCAATTCAACAGATTCTAACTTCATTTGTGTGCAATTTTCATGGTAATTTAGTAGGGGTGTCACAGCTGTGATAGTGATTGACATTAATATCAAATCTGAGCATGATCAATCAGATTCTTTATGATTTTTTTTTAATCCATAACATATGACTGGTAGCTGGTTATTTCACAGACTATAGTCCAGCACAGAATTAGAACTAATCTACCAAAATTGGAAATCAAATCCAAGTTTCTGTGAGTGAAGAGGAACCTGCAAAAGCTCTCTCTGATATTCAGGGTGGCATATTCAGAAGATGAACACCTAGAGTATCTTTGCCTTCCAAATGAAATGAAATTGCTAAATAATTGCAGACAACTCATTTTGCCTCCATAACTCAGTTCCTGCATCTACAGGTGGTATTAATGATTTGTGGTTTTGCAAAACACTGCAACACCTGCACTTTTCAAAAGAGATGAATCATAGCTCAAAGCTTTTCACTCTTAGTGAACACCAACCAACTTGTTTTGAGGAGGTATTTTGCCATTGTCAGTTGTTACTGATAAATATTTATTCAAGCTAATGATACCAAGACTCTGTGGCCGTTTCAGTCACTTGGCGCAGCTTTTGTAGTTGCAGTCAGTATAGAGAGGTGCTCAGCAATTTGGGTTCTGGCTTCCTCCTGGTTTTTATCAGCGTGGTAGGTTTGCTAGGGTTACCTAATTCATGTTTCTTCATATTTGACAAAGACATGGTTGGAAAGTAGCAGCTCTCCGGCAGTTAAATCCTGTGCCAACGTAATTCTAGTTGTGACCTTAAAGTGACTGGGGAGGATTATGTCTTCTGTGTGTTGTCTTGTGGAAGAGGGTTAACTGAGAGTGACTCCTTGTCTTGTAATGGTCCTAGAGCTCATAGCAGGACTCAGCTGAATTCAGTAATTAATAACCTAGCTCTAAAGTTTTATGGAACTTCTCAAAAAATTCTCTTTTCTTCTGTTGTTTTTTTTTTTTTTAATTTTAAAATGCTTGCTTTAGTAGAGATTTTTATTTTTGTTTCCTTCAGTGTTTTTAGTTTAAAGTTTGTGTGAGTAAAACTCCACTTAATGACAGGCTTCAATGTAAACACTTATTTAAATGCTTTATCAGATTGAAGTCTGCCCTCTCAGTGTCCCATTCTGCCTTCTTCACCCTCTACTTCAGAAATATGAGACCAGGATGTTGATGACTAATCCTACTGGTATTGATGTGGTATTGTTTAGATGCAGCAGTGAGGAATATTTTTCAGAACATTTCCTATTGTTTGAATTAATCTTTAATAAATCAGGGAACAGCGAAACTACTGTGTGACCTTGACCAAAAATAACACACTTCAGATACTTAATGTAGAGGAAGCTGTTCCCAAGCAACTTAGAGAGTATAATTTGTTGGCCCAGAGTAATCATACAGTAATTATCACATCCATAAGGAATTTGTAATTTGTTTTTATGGAAAATATACAAACAACACCCTTCCCCCAACAGTGTAATAGTAATGAGTAATGTATCAGTATCAGTTTGATGATAATGAACTGCCAGTCTATATTCTAGCTTGTACTAATAAATTCCATTGTCTGTGCTAGCCCTAGGGAAGTATAGTGAAAAGCAGAACTAGGCATGTATTGCCTTTACCTGAGTATCATTCGATTACAACACTTCCATAGAAGCTGCTAATCAACTTGCTTGTGGTTTTTATTTGCACATACAGCACAGTTGTAAATCTGTACATTTCCATGAAACTGAACACAGACTACTTGTTAAAGAGTTGACAGGATGGCAAAGTGTTGGCTTAAATCATGTCTTTTGCAGTGTTTTTTGTAGTATTTTTTGATTCATGTTTTCTAATAGCAGTAATAATCAAGAACATACTATAGAGTGAATGTGTACCATTCTCAGTGGCTTTGCTCTTTCTAAAACGTATTATGAATAACCTTGGTAGAATTTACTTGTGTTTGCTTTTAATATCAACAAAGATACGAGGCCTAATATTCTAGGAATATTACAAATATATACTAAAAAATAGTCTCTGTGTGACACTCTTAGATGATCTATTTGGTCTGTTCCTATGCCTTATCTGATCTCCATCTCTAAAGTCTGCTTTCAAATCAGCAGCATTCAGAGCTAAGGTTTTAGGTTTTTGCTTCATCAAAAAATTAAAGTATGATCTGCTTTAGGAGCTTATGGGCCTCCTAAAAAAGCCCAAAGAGAAGAGGGGCACTGCACACTATTTGTCAGATGGGTAATTGTAAAAACCATAATATTAACTCCTAAAGACTCATCTCTGCAGACAGAGAACCTGGTAGAAAAAAATCTGTCTGCTTTCTGATGCATTCTCAGTGTTCTCTATAACAATAGATAATCTACCTTCAGAATTAACAGTAAAATCCATTTTAGATATTTTTAGTGATCCTAATGGACTCTATATTTATAGAAATGCTGGGGTTTTCCACTTATATTATACAGAATATTTCCAAGAAAAAGGAAAAAAATGAAACTATATAAACCAGAAATTAAAAACATTAAAGAATGCATAATCATCTCCTAATAGTGATTTTAATTCCCTTGGTGAAAGTCTAGCCTCAGAAACACACGTTTGCTTCAGTAAGAATTTTGAGCATGATTCTTACACTGCATTGAGCCCTCTAGGCTTAGTTTGAAATGAACAAAAGTTGAAGTCAGTGGAAATCTTAAAGTAGGATTTGTATCAAGTAGGATGTTTTGAGTTAAAACATGAATGTGCAGGGCATAAGGAGCAATGAACATTGACCGGTAATCTAAATATAAAATTATGAGATTTAGGTTAGAGATATTAAATATATTAAAATTATCCTAAATAAGAATATAACTCTTTTATTCCTATGTAAAAACTTATGTTGAATTGAAGCAAACAGTTAATTAGCACTAATTTTATAGTACTCATGGTCTAAATATCTTTATATAAATTGCCTATAGGTCAAGGTGTGCTTAACTGTTAAAATTCTCAAAGTCAAGCTAAAACCAAACCAAAGCAAAACCCATGGCATCAGTAATGTGTAACATAGATTGATGTTCTTTAATTTTTTTACAGAGCTTGAATACATACAAAAATCAGAAAGTTTTACTCATACAAACACCAGAATATAAGATCTCACATGCCAAATCTCTCATTTTATTGGCTAGTGCTATATTGATCTGTTTTTCAGTACAGTACTAAATTTCGAGGCAGTAGTTGTGGGAGAATTGTGAAAGGCAGAAACAGAGGGAAAAATAGAAAATGAATGGGTACAATTTCTTTTCTTAATAATTTTATTCATTTTCCTGTCTCTTGTTGAGGTATAAACATGATGAGATAATATGTATGATTGCCATTAATAACTTCAAAGAGGTTTGTAAATGTTAGCCATAATAGAAACTTAATGAAAGAAATGTAGTGATGTGGTAACATCTGGATGTTAGCTTGGGAAAAAACCTCCTACCGGATCTTCAGGTATATTGTTGCTAACCCATACAATTCACAGGTGCAGCAATAAAACGCCATGTAACACAGGGACTGCAACCAAAGATAGGGAAGGAGCATTAGGAATAAATTATCATAAGAACAAAAATCTATTTTCTGTAAAAAGATCTTAATTAAAAAAAAAAAAAATTGTAGGGAAGGGGGTGGAAAGGAAACACAGAACTCACAGAAACAGATTGCTTTATATGGCTGTATTTTTAGCACTTTTCACAGTTGACAATTGCAGGGGAAAAAGAGCTTCTCTAATACATTTTTTTCCCAATATTGAGTATGATACAGAGTATATGTGAGTACAAATACACATAGATACAGGACTAATGTAGACATATTTTTAGCATGGCTTCAGTACTTCGGTACATATATTAATTCCCATTTAAATTCTATCTGATACTGCTTTTAAAGCTAAATTTCTCTGGTAAGGCAGTGGAAAATAACTTCTATTGGTTTTTTATTCATTACAAACATCATCTGCTCACTTAAATCTGGATGATTTTGGTTGTTCTGTATAGTAGAAGCAAATAAAATCAGAGAAATATATATTCTCACAGAATCACAGAATTAACCAGGTTGAAAAAGACCTTTGAGATCAAGTCCAACCTATCACCCAACACCCTCTTATTAACTAAACCATGGCACTAAGTGCCTCATCCAGTCTTATTCTGAACAATTCCAGGGACGGTGACTCCACCACCAATGGGAAGTTCTTTCTGTGAAGAACTTTCTCCTCACCTCAAGCCTAAACTTCCCCTGGTGCAGACTGAGAATGTGTCCTCTTGTTCTGGTGCTGGGAGAAGAAACCAACCCCCACCTGGATACAACCTCCCTTCAGGTAGTTGTAGAGAGCAATAAGGTCTCCCCTGAGCCTCCTCTTCTCCAGCTCCCTTAGCCTCTCCTCATAGGGCTTGTGCTCCAGACTCCTCACCAGCTCTGTTGCCTTTCTCTGGACATGTTCAAGCAACTTAACATCTTTCTTGAACTGAGGGCCCCAGAACTGGACACAGTACTCAGGGTGTGGCCTAGCCAGTGCTGAGTATAGGGGCAGAATGACTTCCCTGCTCCTGCTGGCCACACTGTTCCTGACACAGGCCAGCATGCTATTGGCCTTCTTGGCCACCTGGGCACAATGCTGGCTCATGTTCAGCCTACTGTCAACCAGTACCCCCAGGTCCCTTTCTGCCTGGCCACTCTCCAGCCACTGTCCCCAGCCTCTCTGTGCCCAGACTGTAGCACTGCATGGGGTTGTTGTGGCCAGTGTGTAGCACCTGGCACTTAGATGTGTTAAATCTCATGCCATTGGACTCTGCCTATCTGTCCAGCCTGTCAAGGTCCCTCTGCAGAACCCTCCTACTCTTTAAGAGATCAACACCTGCTCCCAACTTGGTGTAATCTTCAAATTTACTGATGATGGATTCAATCCCCTTGTCCAGCTCATCAATAAAGATATTGAACAGGATCAGGCCCAACACTGATCCACTAGTGACTGGCTGCCAGCTGGATGTGGCACCATTTACCACCACTCTCTGGGCTTGGCCCTCCAGCCAGTACCTAATCCAGTGCAGAGTGCTGCTGTCCAAGTCACAGGCTGACAGCTTGGCCAAGAGTTTGCTATGGGGGATGGTGTCAAAGGCCTTGCTGAAGTCCAGGTAGACTACATCCACAGCCTGCCCTACATCCACCAGGCAGGTCACCTGATCATATAAGGAGATCAGGTTGGTGAGGCAGGACCTGAAGTATTAGAAGACACTGTCAATCCCACATTTCCTTTGATGGTGCAATACCATCCTGATGTAGGTCAAGGTTTGGCTGATACAGCTGAAGGCTTTGAGACCGTTCAATGAGACTTGGACAGAGTAGAGAGCTGGGCAAAGAGGAACCAAATGAGGTTCAACGAGGACAAGTGCAGAGTCCCTGCATCTAGGGAGGCGTAATAAACTGCATCAGTAGAGGCTGGGAGGTGATCTGCTGGAGAGCAGCCCTGTGGAGATGGACCTGGGAGTCCTGGTGGATAACAAGTTATCTATGGGACAGCAATGTGCCCTGGTGGCAAAGGCTGATGGGATCCTGGGGTGTATTAAGAAGAGTGTGTCCAGCAGATCGAAGGAGGTTCTCCTCCTTCTCTACTCTGCCCTGGTGAGACCTCATCTTGAGTACTGCATTCAGTTTTGTGCTCCCCAGTTTAAAAGGGATAGGGATCTGCTGGAGAGGCTATGAGGATGATTAAGGGACTGCAGCACTGCTTGGTGAGAGGCTGAGGGACCTGGGGCTTTTTAGTCTGGAGAAGAGAAGACTTAGAGGGGATTTAATAAATGTTTATAAATATCTGAGGGCTGGGTGTCAGCAGGGAGGGGACAGGCTCTTCTTACTTGCTCCCTGTGATAGGACAAGGAGCAATGGATGTAAGCTGCAGCACAGGAGGTTCCACCTCAACACAAGGGGGAGCTTCTTTACTGTAACGGTCACAGACCACTGGAGTAGTCTGTTGTGGAGTCTCCTTCTCTGGAGACTTTCAAGGCCTGTCTGGATGCCTTCCTCTGTGACCTGAGCTAAACTGTATGGTCCTGCTCTGGCAGGGGGGTTGGACTTGATGATCTCTTTGGGTCCCTTCCAACCCCTGTGATCCTGTTTAAGGACCACAGCAGAGTCCTCAGTGAATGATTTGCACTTTTCATTTCTGTAATGTTCTCCTTTGGGGTTGTATATATATTGATTACAATGGATAATATTAAGAAAACCTGTTCTTCCTGCTCACCATCATGGGCAGATGCCACACATGCACGTGCAGACAGGTATGTTTGCTGTATGTAGTACAGATAAATGGAGTAATTCATTAACTTGATTGGATAAAAAAAAACCAAACATGGAAAGTGTAACATTCTTACTGTTTCTTACCATCAGAGACCATAGAAGGTAAGAAAATTTTCTGAGACTAAGAGACTGGAGAGATCTTGATGCAGGTTCATCTTTGGAATCAGTAAGGCTGCAGATAGGAAACGAAAGCAGCATTTTATTAGCACCATTTTTAATTTATTAGGCAGAGTGGTTTGATTTTGGAATCCAAAAATAACAGTTGAGATACTTTGCTCTATTTTAATGTCTATATATATTTATATGACTCTGGAGATCTTTGACAACCCATTAAAGCTGTCAGAATTTTTTCTACCTCATTGCTTTTAATTCTAGTCTTGTCTCATTTTTTCCATCACATTCTCCTCTTCTTTCAGTCTCTCTTGCTGTTGTCTTTTTTCTTCTTCTTTCTTTCCAATTCTCTTGCTGCTTTGATTTCTGTTTCATTATTTGAAGTAAAAATTTACTCCGTATGATGAAGAACCACAGCCATGATTTAGATGACACTTGCTTTCTTCAAATGCAGACATCTATTTGAAATTGTGGGCAGAAGCCTTTGAGTAATGTGGTTTAAGAGTATCTGCTGAATCCGTGGAGTTTCAGGAGAACACTGATTGCTATTCTGACAATGGTGTTTGATGTTAAAAAGACTGTCAGTAATGTAGAAGAGAAAAGATAAGCAGGGAGACCATTCTGAGTTTCATGTGAGGAGATAGGACACTGAAACAAAATAGAATCCCTTAATAGCAAAGCCTTATAAAAATAAGCAAGGCTTAAAGCTTTTTTTTTGTGATCTCTTGAATAGCTGTTTATGTATTATATAGAGAAACAGATATAAAATGTCTTGAGCAACAGGTGCTCTTTAAAATCATGCCTTTAATTTTGTTGTGCTTAGATGGGACAAGATTCTCAGAAGTGATGAGCAACCCTGAGTGTCTACATTCTCATGTTGCAAAGGGACTCATGCTAAGCCCTTACTGGAAATTAGATTTATTTCTGCCCCTACGTATATTTCCAGCTGGACACCAAAAATGGAAGCACACTGAATCAGTCAAAACTGATTTTCTTTAAAAGGAATTCTGATAGACCAATTTTTCTTCCTCACCTGGGAGCTTCTGAAGCAGAAATGTCAAGGAAATAAAGAGTTTTATAAAAAGAGGACACTATTAGTAAGGAGAATTAATTACTGGTCCTTCAGTGGTGTCTATGCAGTAGCTTGGCAGGTTATGTGTAAAGAGTTTTCATTTAATAATGTGTTTTTTTTTTGTTCTTTCACTTATTGAGCCACTTCATTTCATTTCATTACAAAGAAATTATAAAAGAGTAGGGCCATTGATTCAGATCAGGAGTTCAGATTTTCTTCATAATATCTGGCTATAGTGAGTTAATACCTGCTATCATTACAAAATCTACTTTGTGCCTGGCTGGCTTGACTCACCTCTAGTTAGCATGCTATTGTGAAGTGTTGCATCATCCTCACTCCAAAGAGGCTGTTTGAATGAAATGCTGACAGTGATCATTCATTATAGCATTCTTCATAACTGTCATATGTTGTATTTGTCATTTGATGCTGAATAACTGAATAATGCTGAAAAGAAGAACATAGTTATGCAATGATGTGTTAAAAAATTTGAAGCAGAAGAAATTGTTGTTCAGAAAAATTACAAGCCAGGGAAAGTCTTACAAGGAGAGGCTGAGGGAGCTGGGGCTAAGTGGCCTAGAGAAGAGGAGACTCGGGGCAACGCTATCACACTCTGCAACTACCTGAAGGGAGGTTGTAGTAAGGTGGGGGTCGGGCTCTTCTCCCAGGCAACTTGTGATAAGACAAGAGGGCATGGCATGAATCTGTGCCAGGGGAGGTTTAGGTTGGATGTTAGGAAGCACTTCCTCACAGAAAGGGTAATTAGACACTGGAATGGATTAATCAGGGAAGTGGTAGAGTCACCATCCCTGGAGGTGTTTAAGGAAAGATTGGATGTGGCACTTCGTGACATGGTCTAGTTGATGTGGTGGTGTTAGGTCAGAGGCTTGATGATTCCAGCCTCCATAATTCTGTGATTTTAACTGTAACTTAGCTTGACTATTTTCACATTAATTCCTGAAGTCATATTTAACTGACTGTACACTGATGGACTTTGTTCAAATATTAACAGCTAATTTAGGAAATAATATTAAAATTTATCTAATAAACCAGATTGTTAAGTATTTTGATGATTTCTAATTGTCCTGACAGAAGCAAAGCCATCTCTTGGGATTCCAGTTGAAGTACTATCAAGCAGCTGATGCCCACTGGGTCTGACCTCAGTATAAATACCTAAGAACGTTTATGAATAGGTTTGGACCTGAACTTAGATACTTACATCTAATTTCCAAATTCAGTGATAGGAAATACCAGAAACAGACTTGCAGCTGTTCCTCTTGGAAATATCTGTCATTGATCATAATTTCCATGGTTATTTTTAAGGCTTACAGCTTCAAACACATTCATATGAATTTGTATGAATGAGCCATGCTAAATTCATCCTATAAAGGTGTTATTCTGGGGGACCTTTTCTGATGCAGTAGGCAGGAACAAAGGCAATGTCACTCCTTGATGAAAAGATGAGAGAAAAATTGCTGATCCTTTGAAATACATTTTGCTAGAGAACACATGGGACAGATTTTGAATACATTCTATGTGTCTGTAGGAGGAATACTCTTCTGATGGGAAATGCACATACCCAGGGAAGGTTTTCTAAGTATACGTAACCAAAGGAGCCTCAGGGAGGCAGAGGAAGGAGGAAATTATTTGTAAAAAGATAAATGAAGTAAGATTATATTGGATGTTAGAATTTGACCTACACAATATTTTTCTTAGTATTTTCTGGTATATGTCCTGTGTTTTTCATTTTATTGGCTGAAGGAAAATGAAGTTAGCTTTTATTTTCACAATAGAAATCATGACATAGAGGAAGAATGCCCAGACTAGGTGAAGCAAAAGAAAATGTGAGGTACCAAAGACAACACTCATGTCAGATTGCATTCATTTGACTAATATAATGCTGAAATTCACTCATACAGTTCAACAAAACCCAAATCTTTGCCTTTCATATATATAGCACAAGGTTTTTTTCAGAGCTGTGGTGAATGACATGAAGATACATGGTAGAAGGTCACCTTCAGTGGGTTGGTTTGCTGAGAATCCCCTACACAGTTAGTAAATAAGGATGTCCATTGCTCATGACACCAAGTTGAAAATTGATTTATTATCAATGTAATTTAAAAATATAACATTAAAAAGAGTTTGTTTATAGGATTCCCTTACAAATAAAAGTTGTGATTAATACTTAAATATGAACCACAGGAAATATGGCAAAGCCCCGAGTTGTCTATATTTCTGGTACTTACTTGAAATGCTGCATTACTTTGTGTCCCTGCTGTTGTTGTGCCTAGTACATTCTGCCAGAATGCTAGTTCCCTTCAGTGATGCCACACACTGAAATGTTACTGCTATTATTACTGTTATTATTAATAGCCAATCCTTGAAGGATTCATCAGAATTTGGAAAAAACAAATTAGTTCAGAGGAAATCTGATGTTCTGAGCGCCCAGCTTTGGACTCTCCACAGTGGCTTCCTATTCAGTGATCTTTGTCCAAATGTACAGGAAATCCTGAAGTAAATGGAATTGTATCAAGCTGAAACTTTCTATTTGTAGATCTAGAGAGAAAAAAAAGTAAAAGAAAAAGAAAATAAAACACTCCTGCGCAGTACAAGTGATGGACATACTTTTAAAAACCCAAACCAACCACAACCCCAGCCATGTTATCAGCTTCTGGGTGAGGCACTCAGATTAAAAGGACTAAGCATCCTGGATCTGTGGTTCATGAGTATTAAATGCCCACTGATGGTGCAGGCCAATACCCACATATTCTTGGCCCCTCAAAAATGATCCAGAGTCCAGTGGTTCTTGACCGTACCATAAAAGTTAAAATTATAGTCTAGGTATTTTATCCATGTGCATGTAAGTAACCAATGTCTATTTGTGTTATCCAAACATCACTCTCTTTCCAGATGTTTGGTGCATTGCTCCTTCAGCTAGTGCTCTGAAAAGGTCAAGCATTTCTGTAATGCCTAGCATGATATGCTTCTCAGAACATAAGCACTGAATAATAATGGTCATGTGAAGTCTGAAATAGTCCTGAAGCTTTTTAATCTTTTACTAAACGAGGACATAGCTATAAATGAAATTGTCAGTTCTCTTTAGCACGGGCCAGGCTATACATTGTAAGTGAGTGTTAGTTAACTGATGCTTTTTAGAAGTAAATTTCTGCTTGTGTTTCTGTTGTTGAGAGGGTTTTTTTTCAAGTATCTGTGCAGATTGCTGGAGAACATTTGATGTAAGTAGTAAAATGGATTAGAAAAAACATTTCAAAGAGAGATTTTTTTTTTGTCTCTAGTTTCTGTTGAAGTAGCTTTGTGACAATAAAACAGATTTGCCAGCTGACAACAGAAATTTAGTGACTTCAACAGCGTTATCCTTTATTCTTCCTTAGCTCTATAACATGGGTTAGTAGTTGAATGTCCACACAAGTTGACCAGCTGACTTCCCAAACTCTGTTTTTCAAGTAAACAAAGTAACTAGTATTTTCTAAAGTGAATTAATGAAATGTCTGGAAGGTTGAAATTGGTTGAAAGGTTTTTCACATGTTTCTTGCCACAGTCTAATTGCAGTAAAATAGAAGTAGGACTTAGAAGTATGACACTAAGGGAAGCCGGATAATAGTTCTCTCTCAGGATACGTTCCTTAGGCCATCAGTAAAAAGGTAAAGAAATCTTTATACTGGAGCAAAAGAAGTATGTCTCAGAGATAATCTGTATTTAAGACATTGCAGAGTAAGGGGAGGAAAAAAAAAAAAAAAAAGAGAGTATAAAATGGTTGCTCACATCTTTCCCAGCAGATTTAGGACACTGAGAGTGGTGAGATGGCTTTAAAGACCCATTAGAGAGGAATAAATGCTTCCTCCACCTACTCTAGTCTGGTGGTTCTTTTCACAAGTTCCCCAAAAAGGAACGCTGAGTTCTTTGCTAACTCTCTGCAGAGCATCCCTGGCATTACGCTGGCTTTGAGCTACCACATTTGGCATAGAAATTGTGTCAGTAGGTGCAAGGAGATTAAGAAAAGATCGAACATATTTTTTAGGCTCTTAAGATACATAGCAGTCCTCTGAGTTTGCCAACACAGCTCTGAGCAGTACAAAGATTATGTGAATTTTTGCTGCCACTCTACTGCCCTGTTTCTTTAGTAAGTGTATCATAATGAAGAATAGGACTCAGAAGTTTTATGAGTGTCAGATGTGTGTGACCAGTTGCAGGAATAAAAGATTGATATTAGAGAAGGTAGAAATTGGGAAGCCTGGGCAAAAAAAAACTATGCCACTAGACTGAATTTGTGATGACAGATGCAGATGAGGTATGGGTGGTACCCTACAAAGCTCAGCACTGCACATAGGTTGAATTGGCTTTTATCCCACCTACCTACAGAGGATAAATACCTGATTTTACCCCTCAATCAGCAATTTGGCAGTTGCATGTCCTTTTATGGGGAGAAGAGATAAAAGACTCAGCTTGCAGCCCTGATCTCCACAGAAGTACATTTTTCGTAAATAATTCAATAAATGTGGTCATTTTATTTTTTTTTAAATTTAGGTCTCAGACAGTAATTACCAACCAGATGCTATTTTAGGCACAATCTGCAGAACACCCATGGTACTTACTTTGAATTTCAAAATAAACATAAAAACATCATCATTGCACTTAAGAGCGGAAAGGTGAATTAAAGTCACTTAAGGCGTTATAATGCATAAATTTCTGTAAGAGTACTATATATTTTATTATTATAATCTCTCTCTGTGCTATTATCTATAATAAAAATCTCTGTCATGCTCTATGAGACTGGTTTTGGTGGCATTATTACGTTTTGTGTTGAATCCTCTGGTTCAAAAATGCTCAGGTTTCATTTGCAGACTGTTTTGCTTAAAAATCACTGTGTGACAGTGTTCAGGGCTTGGAAGACCAAAGTGAATTGTTTCCTGATAAAAACTGAGACTTCTGAACGTGCTGTGCAAGCCATTTCTGTAATAGTGTGTTAGGAGAGTCTGGATAAGAGACATAATGCAACTTAGGATAAAGATAATGTCATACTCTACTCCTGCTCCCCACACTGTATGGGCTGGCATATTGACATTTCTCACATTTTAAAATGATTCTTTAATATTAAAGCTTCTTTAATTAGACTTTTTGAACCAGACTTTCTGTTCAGGCACATTTTACATTATGGAACTTTTACAGAATTTCCTACTTGTGCTTGTATTAGATCATAAATTCAAGGAATGTTATTTGCAAGTTAAGTGGTTCATGGCCATGACCTTTTGGATGGTGTGGTGGACCAGACTGAAGTGTGGTTAATTAATTTGGAAATGATAAATGCATAAGTATAGCTAGTGAATTATTTGATGCTGTTTAAATGGCAATATTAGAATACTGATCAGGGTGATAGAAACCATAGCTTGAAATAGACTTCGGACTTGTCACTACTAAGGGACAATTTTGGTTCTCAGTTCCGAAATCTGGAACTTCCAATTTGCACAGTCCATGCGGGGGAAGAATCCAACCCTGATCAATCTACTGATTTCTGTTTCAAGGCAGAGAGGCATTAATTAAATTTGGCTTAGAATTTACACCACAAGCTGTACAACAATTAGCATGTTATCAGAAACCTCTGTTAGAGCCCAATGTGGCAGATTCCAGTGACAATACTGTCAGGCAGGAATGGCCTTAGTTTGCAGTGCAAAAAACTATGTGATTTCCTTCCGTAGAAAGGTTATCTTGGGAGTCACTAACTGAATGTGTGCCAATCTGATCATGTCTAGGTACAGAGGTTCTCCTGCCTAAGACACTGGTTTCCATAACAGCCCATGTCCTGGCTCCTCAGGGACATCACTCTCACTTTGGGTACTTCTTAGACTTTGCTGCATGTCTTCACTAAGCATTCTTCCCAAATAAAGTCATTGTCAGCTTCTAGTAATGCTTTTTATTAACAAGGTTATCTCCCTTAATTTGCATCTCATTGGATATTGGCTTAGTAGGGTCACTAGGAATCTCATGTTTAATGTTATGTGGGATATCTTATTTGCTACTGATTAGACTTTTTTATTGAGTATTATCACTCTTCGGCTTCTCACTTTCTGTTTGGTAACAGGCTGTTGCAATCATTCTTTCAGCTGTTCCAGTATTAGTGGGGTTTTATTTCAAGTCCGTAGGCTATGTATAAAGACTTAAAGGATGATTCTGCCAGAACAGTCTTGAAAGAAGAGATGCATAGGTCTATTTTGACAGAGGTTTTTGCTTGCTTTTTAGCAAAGAAAAAGAAACAACAGTATTTTAGAAAGACTTTTAAAACAATGTTGACGTTCATATACCTTATCTATTGTAATTTAGTTTATAGTGGCTTCTGGAACAGAGGTAATTAGCACTACACTCTTTGCCAGGGATCAAATGCCTATGTATGTGTCATTTGTTAAGTGTCTCCCATCACTCTTGTTGCCCTAGCACAGCACCTATTCCGAGCACCATTTACAGGAACCTATTCATAGTGCAGAAAAACAGGAGTCTACATAAGGCCTAAAGGTATTACCATTATTAAGGATAATATCAACTTCATAAATACATGTCTGTTCTCATTGCATTTCCATGTGTCCGTTATATCAAATAGACTCAAGGAGTGAACAGAACTATATCAAATTCTTTCTTAGTTGCATGAAATTGTTGTTTTGTGACATGTATGTTAACAGCCTTTTATTAATGAGGTATGTGCAAGTAGGCTAGATCTTCCAAATGAGAAGGGCTTGAGTTTATCCCTAAAGTGACAGCAACTCTTAATTAGATGCCATGCACATGTAAAACCCTTGCTGATGCATATGTAATTCCATTTGGTGTGAAAAAGAAAAGCAAACAGGATGAGAGTGTCACCTTCGTAGGAGCAGTTTGTGTGGTCATAGCAGATACATCTGTGCTTTCTTTTCCATTTGTTTCTGGGCTCTGCCAAGGCACCTCTGCGAATTTCCCTGAGCTACATGTCTGGTGTTGACAGGAGGATTGTAAATTTTGATAGCGTGCTATACTAAATTTGGGTAATTTAACACACTGTCATGTGGTTGAAGCACTTCTGTAGCTTCTTGATATTGTTAATATTCAGTGTAAGTGAAATTAATCTTTGCCATCTCTAAAATATTTCCGTAATGATGATTGTGCCCTTAGGATGAAAGAAGAAGAAATTTCAGTATCCAAACTTTCAAAGGATGTTTCAGAGCTATAAAGTAACTGTCATGGTAACAGCTTTGTCTTTCTGCTCTTATTTATTTTATCAAAACACATCATCTCTGGAAAAAAACTGAGTTAAAACATATCCAAAGTATTTCTTGGCTTTCTGTGTAATGAATTTAACTTTAATATATTAAATACATAATAGTAATAAATTACAATTGCACAATTTCTTACAGAGTTTTTATTAAGATCAAAACTTACTTGTTCAGGCTAGATTTATATAAATAAATCACAGTACATTTTTACTGGTGTTTAGAAGATTGTAGTACATATTATAAAATTAAGAAAATTTTTTTGTCCCTCAACCATCACTGCAAAAAGAATCATGCATTATTTCTACTAAACAAACAAAATGCCCACCTAATCGAGAGAGCCTTGATACAGGTATGGCTCTACTCTCCAAAATTAGACATGGAACATAGAGATACCAGGACTATTTATTGAACAAAAAATAATAAAGTATAGTACAATGTTCATGTGTTAATAAAACCAAAAGTATATCAAAACAATACACTTCTCTTCACGCATCTTTGCAATGGGTATTAAAAATGACAGCTGGCCAGCATGCATCCAAGTGAAATATTCCAGTTTTACATTGTCTACATTTGAGCATATGAAGGGAGAACTAAAATACCCAGACAAAACAAACAAACAAACACAGCCCAGATGCTTACAAGTCCTCATGTCATTCTTCCCCTCTGTGTTGTGTGTGTTCTATCACCAGTTGAGCTTTGTCCTGATGATACCTTTCTGGAATAGTGTCCATCACTGCCGTCTGGATTAGTGCACTTTATGGACCTTCAAGAAGATGGAGGTCCTCTCAGAGAACTGCAGGACCCTGGAAAACTTCCAGCTGTAGTTCCTTGCCCAACCCATCACATTAGAAGTTAACTGTAAACACAGCTCTTGAAACTACTCAGCCTTGAATGTGCAGTGGCCTTACAAGAGAATTCACACATTACACAGCTTGGTTCATGTAAGGCTGTCACTTCAGAACAGAATTATAGTTGTAAGCAAGGTCTGGCACTAACTACAGCAAGATTCAAGGTGATGCTGTTAAAAAGTGTATCCTGATGCCATTTTCCCCAGCACAGACAGCTTCTATTAAATTCTACAGTTTTGTGGATTACTATCTCTACATGATTATTTCCTTCTAGATAGGAAGGCCATTGTTTTCTCACTTGATACCGAGATGTAATCATTTGACAATGCACTGTTCTAAAGGGAAGAAAGCATTTAATTTATGACACTTCAGATTGAGTCACCTCATCTACATTTTTTCACTTCTTTATATCTGAACAAAATGCATTAACAGTAATTTCAGAAAGATTTTCAACTGGGTAAACCAGATTTTTCCTTTGAACTTCCAGTTCTCTTTTTCCCTTCTCATTTGTTGTTTGTTACTTTTAAATTAAAAGAAAGTTTGCAGCTTGCCTTTTTTTTTTTTTTTTTTAATGGCAAATAGATCCCCTCAGTGCTCAAATGATACCAAGTGATAGACAAGCAGAAATGTCTCTCATGCCCCTGATTTTGGGTGCTCTTGTTAATCTAGTTGCATATCATGTTTGGTGTACAGACAAATGAAACCAAACCTAAAACCAACGAATAAAAACAAAAAACCCCAAACAACTGTCCCTTCAAACCGAGAAGAAGGGATTAAAACAACCTCCTGTTTTTCATTCTTTTGCTGCTGTCTCACTTTGGCTTGTACCATCAGTTTCACTACTGGTACTTACTGACTTCTATAAAGCAAGTTTCTCATATGTACTGCTTTGGTGTTTTATAGATCCAGTGGCATAGAAAGCTGAAGTGTGCATTGACTGGCAAGAACAGTTTGAGCACTGGGTCTTTTATACTACATCTTTGCTTTCTGTTCTGGTAATCCCTGCTTCCCTAAATTGAGATGAATGCGTGTTTGTCCACTGTCAGGATTATTTACAGGGAAAAATGAAACACAAGAGAACAGAAATGCTTTTAATGTCTTGTGATTTCAGTTGAAACAGATAAAGAAATATTTGAGCACTCAGCTGCAGAAGGGCAGTGCTGTGAGTATTTTGGCATGGGAATATCACACAACTGCCCATATACTTTGCCTCAGTATTAGTAGCTTGGAAGGCTTTCCCATTGACTCTCACTGCTTTTTATGAAACAACATCTGAAATGGTGGCTTGTTATGGAGAACTAAAAGTAATAGATTAGTAGCACATTTTCAATGAGTGAAGTGGGATTAAAATCTTGCTGAGATGCTTTTCTAAGGGATTTCCTTTTCTATGTTGGAATTACGGTACTTGTTATACAGCATAATTACGCTTGAACGTGTCCAGAGAAGGGCAGCAAAGCTGGTGAGGGGTTTGGAGCACAAGCCCTATGAGAAGAGGCTGAGGGAGCTGGGGCTGTTAAGCCTGGAAAAGAGGAGGCTCAGGGGTGACCTTATTGCCGTCTACAACTACTTGAAGCGTGGTTGTAGCCAGGTCGGGGGTTGGTCTCTTGTCCCTGGCAACCAGCAACAAAAAAAGAGGAGACAGTCTCAAGATGTGCAGAGGGAAGTTTAGGCTTGATCTTAAAAATAAGTTCTTCACAGAAATAGTGATTGCCTGTTGTAATGGGCTGCCCAGAGAGGTGGTAGGGTAAACGTCCCTGGAGGTGTTTAAGAAAAGACTGGATGAGGCACTTAGTACCATGGTATAGCTGATTAGTTAGGACTGGGTGATCAGTTGGGCTTGGTGATATTGGAGGTCCCTTCTAACCCGGTTGATTCTATAATTCTGCAATTTTAAAGGAAGAGAGAACTCCATGCATGGCTAAGTAAGTGGCAAAAATGTATTCCAGTGGCTCTTGTTTTGGAATACAGATTTCATCATGTGAAAGAGTTAAATGCTTTATTTATTTAGTTTATTAATGGTTTTAATGGCTGGAATTTGTCAGCGTTGACAATGCACCATCATGTAAAACAGCCATTTTACTTCTACTACAATAATTAAAGTCTTCACAGGCAGTATGTATTTGGAGCAGCATTTTAAAATGACATAGTGTGTGTGTGCACATGCACACACCTGTGTGCTTGTGTGTATGATAGAGCATAGCTGCCTGTGATATGCTTCCAACGTCTTACAGGGTCATGGACACAACTAAGAAACACTGACTGGAAAATTATCTACAAAGGTTGAGGACTCACAGGCTCCATGTTATACAGATGGTTATCTTCTTTCTAAAAGAACATACTGTCATTACAAATACCATATGTATCTTGGTCTCACCCAGAATGTTTTTTCATTTTTTCAGATTTGAAGGATATTCCTTTGCTTTCATCTGAGGTGAAAGCTGGCACCAACTGAGACTGAGGATACAACTTGTCATTAAAAATTAAATATCTAATGACAATCATTCTTGAAAAAAACTATATTTAGAAAGCTACCTGATCACAATACTGCACCTTTTTTGCAAATACAAGAAAAATATTTGTTGCTGCCTCCCATATTTTTTAGTTTCATTGCTATCATGTTGCTTGTAAAACCTGGGTTACTTCTAGCAAACATAAATTCTGACTTGAATTTGGGTAATGCTTACAATCATACAGATAATCTATCAGTAGCAATAATATCAGCTGGAGAATTAATGCTACAAGTGGATAACATGAACTACTTGAAACCAATAGCTCTTCACACAGTAGAAGACTGAGGGTCCTATTCAGCAAATATTCAAGGAAGGTCCTATGGCTGTGGCCACAGAGGTTCCAGAAGCTCTCGCTGAGTCTAATCCTGATTCAGGAGCCAAAATGATATGCTGTGTATATATTTCTCTGCACAGCCTGGGTGTGCTGGACACCCTCCCCCACTTGATTCCTGGGAAGGAAAAAAATATGTCTCTGTTTAGCTCAGTGACATGAGAAAAACAACACAGTAATGAAATCTAAAGACGTTAGCCAGGCATGTATGAAAAGAACAGGATGCCTGTAAAAAGGGAAGAGCTGTCAAAACCTAATTGTGGGATCTGGCTGCAATCAAATTTATCAAAGAGGGAAGACAGGTTGGATATACAGATGTAGACAGCTTCTGCTAAGAGACACTTCTTGTATTCTGGAAATAGTAACCATTACACTACATGCTTGTCAAGCCACTCCTATCAGTGCTTGGCTGCAGCTGAGAGCTTGGTGATGTATTTTCTAAACCCAGCTCTCAAATGCCCAGGTAAGCATTTCACATGTGGCACTTCTGCCAATAGCTAGCTTGTCACTGGGGGCACAAATGTATAGGCAGAGCTCACTCACTTCGCTGGATGTTCTTTCACAGCATGCTTGCATGTTGGCAGCAGCCATGCTCTGATTTTCAGAGCAGTGCACAGTGCATGCCCCTTGCCACAGAGCTTGTGTGCACTCAAACATCTCTCTGCTGAAACTGTGCTACTGTGGTCCCCAGGTACCAGTGCATATAACTACTTATGGTCACAGGGCAAGGCTATGGTATTTTTGCCATTTTGTAGCATCTTCCTGTTGTCCAACAATTATTTATGGAAATGCCTAGGGTTAGTGCTTACAACCAAGCAGGTAAAGTCCTCAGTTGCTTTCTAATAACATGGCTGCATACTGATGCATAAAATACACTCAAAGACAGTGAGAACTTCCTGTCGCTGTATATTTGTGCTTATGGCCAAATCTGTGGCTTGATATGAACACTGTAGCCTTTCCTGTCCTTCATCATTAGAGGTGACATAAACACAGCAGTTCCTTTAGACTGGGATTGCTGCCTGACTAGCCAGTGATAGCAACAGTAGAAGTAAGTAGTGGTAACTCTTACAAAGAAATTTCATTAGATCTTTGATGAGTTTTTGTGTCTCATGAATCAGGATTAGTACTCTCTGTGTTGGGGAGAGGATTAAACAGAGGGATTAAAAGGACATCTTTACCCCACTGGACTCTGTGGAATAGCCCCTGAGGATATGGCTAAGAAAGAGTTCAACAGGAATGCCAAATTTCTGCTGAATAGGTTAAAAGGGTGAGGAAGCCTCTTCGGCAGCCATCCAAGCGCAGAAGACCTGCATAACATTTCTGCTGAATAGGGCCCTAAAGACAAAAAACAAAACAAAACAAAACAAAACAAAAAAACATAGGAACCTTGAAAAGCTTTTCTGATTGTGTCACTTCTTATCAGCGCTTCAGATCTCCAGAGTCACTTAAGTTTTTTTGTTGTTTGGGTGTTGGTTTTTTTGGGTTTTTAGTGCAGTTAGGCATCCCTTGAGATGTGCTAGTGGCACAGATGATATATTGTTACAAGAGAAGTTAGATGAGATTATTATATATAAAAAATAGGTCTTGGTTGTTCTGTAAACAAGGTGAATTTCTTCATATGTGAAAGTTGCCCGAGATCTTATTCAAAAAAACAAAACCAAACCCTTAATCCAGTGTATAACATTTGGTGTTTTCAGGTATATATTAAAAACATTAATTACTTTGTCTGCCTAAAATTAACAGGAGCAAATGAAACGTACGTGTCATATTTGACTTTCTGAGCCCTTTTCTAGGATTTAGTGCATGCATGTAGATCTTGGTTTTGTTCATAAAATTTAGTCCAACTTTTAATACCATATGGGAGAATATTCATAATTATAATAATGAGGAAGCAAGAAGTAAAAGTCTTACCTCTGCAAGAGGATGCCAGTGAGCAATAGGTTTCCGAGGGTATGACAGCATTTCATTCCAGTGGTCACGACCAAGACTTTCTGCATCGTTGCCTACTTGACATACTCCAATGACCTCATTGTGACCTACACTGTGAAAATATTCCATAATAATTTTTTCTTAACATTTTACCTTTAGAACCATACTATTTACATATTTCATTAGAAACATTAATCACAGATTTGTAAAATTAGTTCTTGCCTGGGAAATACAATGAACTCTAAAATACTCTATGCATTTCCCACTAATCAGAATAATTTAACATTTCCCCCATTACAGCACACACTGTGTGTCTCTGTGCACTCTGTTTCTTATTTTTGCATGAAGATTGTAAAATACTCTTTGCCTGTGTTCTGTAATTAGGTTGCAGATACAAGTAAACTCTAAACCACAATTTTAGAAATGGAGGCAGGTGTCTAACAGGTGAGCATAATTGTACACAAACAGAACATCAGTTTGTGGACTGTCTGGTTATGGTTCAGTTCTGGTAAACATATATACAGCTTATGGATAAAAATCACTTATGGGTGCAAATCTATATTTTAAAATTTAGAAAGAAAATTCTGCCTGACAACACAAGACATTTTAGTCTTCTACCAAACTCAACACAACATTAATTTCCCATTTGCTGGGAAAAAATTATTAACTTTGTTTCCGGATGCAAGTCTCCTGTGCAAGATTTGATAAGCCAATAGATGATGTTATTTTACAGCTACAGGTATCTCACCGGTCATAATCCATAACAGCTATCGACAAGTTAATTTGGTCAATGTTTTCTGGAGGGACGTCAAAGACTATGGCTTCATTGTAAACAGGATTAAGGGTATTCCTCTTGGTGGAAGTCTTTCTTTTCTTTAGTCGCCTTCCTTCACACATTAAAGAAACCTTCACATAGGGATCTGTGTGAATCATAAGAACAGTGTTGGTTTTCTTTTGTTGTATTTAAGCAAAGATAAATGGAAAGTGAAGGGAGCAACTTTCTTGTATGCCCATATCTGCTTGCAGAACTAGTCAGCTGGACCTGACTGGAGTTTGAGCTTCTCTATTACTATGGAATGCCTGGGAGGTATTAGAGCTTTACTTGATTGACTGCTTATAATGAACAATTTAGGTTCAAGAAGCTCCTTGTCATCTACTGACTTCTCAAAGGGCATTAAAATGTCCACTGAAGCATGTTATACCTGACTGTTTTATACAACAGCCTGTGTATAGCCTATTTATAACAGTCTAATTACTTGTATAGATTTGTAGGGCAGACAGAAGATGACAATATTTTGCACAGTGGGATTTACTGATGCATGGTTATATATAATTTGAAGTGTAGCAGTTAGTGCTTCTACTTCTCAAGAGATAATTATTTTTAAAATCCTGAATGTAGTAAAAAAGCTATTTCTGTGTAGCTCCTTTCTGTGAAGTCTGCAACTCCCTGCTAGTAATTAAAAGCCATCTCTGAAGTCTTATTTAAATTAGTTTATAATTTTCATCATCAAATTTTGAAAGGGTTGCTGCTGAAAGGAGCCTGGGTTGCCCCCTCTGTTGTCCATATACCAGCAACAGAAGACTAGGCTCAGTGGCTTTTGGAGACTATCAGAGAGGGTCAGCCTGCCTCTGTGCCATAGCTCTAACAGTCTGCTGTACAAAAAATTTCCTAGCGCATTGAACAGAGTTTGAGCAACTTGTGCTGTTCTGAATCACAGCAGCTTTAGGGATAATAATCTCACAGTCTTTCTAAGAACAAATTATTTTAAACTGTTGATTGCAACTGAGAAAACCAAAATATACTATTTATTTCTGAGAAATTCAAGTAACTCAAAAGCCTGCAGTGTAAGAATTCTCTTCTCAAAAATAATTTTGGGATTGAAAGTGTCGAATTATGTGTCTCAGGAGGGAAATGGGACAGAAATACACATTGAGCATTGGATTAATTCCTACCTGATGCTCCTGTGATATCCATTGCCTTTAAGTTTCTTGCCTTTATTATTGTAATTGTTAGTCTACCAGCTGTTGGAAGGTAGCAGAGTGAAAACATCAGGTCACCAAGATCCACATTATCCTGTTCAAAGGAAAGAGAGACAATGTGAAGCAGTTAACAACAATTTTCCTTACCCATACCAGGAGCTAAAAAGATACCTTTGGGGATCTATAGTTATGCAAGCAAAGCTGAATCCTCATTCTGAAACACTGAAAACTAGATGTCTATCTGCAGAAAACATTGAAGTTGCTCCGTTTGTTACTAGACACCCAAGTTCTCTATGTAAACAGGGTTGTAGTTTTTAGCACTCAGAGATAAAACACATGTAAAGTGATGAGGTACTTCATGGAGTACCTTCTTTCTCTTTTAAGTTTGGTAGTGGTTTGCATGTATCACAAGCTCCAATAGATCTCTCTGCCAGAAAGATACCCATAGAGAGGTTCACAAAAAACCTCCCTGGTTGCATAAGGTAATGTTGTGTCCAGCTCTCCAGCTTGCATAAACTCAGGTGTGAGAGGGAAAGGTGTGAAGTTGCTATGGTAGTGGGGCAGTCTCCACCAGAAGTAGAGTAAGGACGTTACTTCCTGTGCCTTGTGCAGACAAGCTCTCTTAAGTAAGCTTGTCCACCTGTTTCATTTGATGGAATGATTTACAACCCTTTCCTGTGTCAGTGGCATCAGAAAAGGTTTCAGAAAAGTAGTAGAAAATGAGCAAACTGTTTATAGGTACAAATCATCTGCTTTTTTATTAAAAAAAACCCAAACCCACCACCACCAAAAAAAAAAAAAAAAAAAAAAAAAAAAAAAGAAAGATGGCAGAAAGAAACATAGTGAATAAAGGATTCAGAAAGAAACATAGTGAATAAAGGATTCAGAAAGAAGCATAGTGAATAAAGGATTGTGTGAATGTAGTCTTGGAGGGGATTTCTAGAAGTCACTTGATCCAACACCTTGCTCAAGAGAGTTCTCAGCTCATGCAAGGAAAAGAATCATCATGTACATTCATTCAGAAATATGTCCTTTCCTTGTACTGTTATGGGAGAGAGATGCTGTCGAAGAAAAGCAGCTGCTGTTATGGGCCCTTTGCCCATAATAACTAGCTTTTAACCCTGACTTGACTTCATCAGCTGTCGTCTTTTTCATTCTAAAGATTGGTGTTCTAGGATAGCTGAAAAGCTAATAGGGACTGTGGCAATGTCAATAGAGCTGATATGACTCACCCTATTAAGTGTCTTTTGGTGGCTCATACTTGGAAGCAGACCTGCTGCAACAAACTGCTAGTGACTCAGAGGATTAAAGTGTTGTTTGAGAACGTGAGGTTCTATAGGCTAAAGTGATGTCAGCACATCCAGGAGCAATTTCTCTTGGCTAACACCAGCACTTAACTCTACAGGAGGAATAAGTGATCTCTGAATTTTTTCCAGTGGTCATCTGGAGCTTGATACCTAAAACCTGCAGAACAGGAAGTAAAGATTTCCCTTATCCTTCCCATTGTGAGGAAGAACAACTTCATCAGTGTACTTCCCCAGCTCTGAGGTGTTGAGGTACTTAGCTGTGGAATTCTCTCTTTTGCTGCAGCTCTGAGTACAGCAGAATTTCATAGCCATTACAATAAATTATTGAGTGAAACCACCTTTTGGCAATTTGGGGGATTTGTCACTCTGGCAGATTTTGTTTCAAAGGTTATATTTCATGAACTGGTTAAAAACTTTTAGGAGAAGATAGCATTGTTGAATCACTTCAGGTTTTCCCTGACCACAAAGAAGGCTGTCAGGTACCTGTTGCTTTAACTGTGAATCTTGCTGTTGTTTAATATCATCAACCACAGCCAAGTCATTCTGTATTCAAATCCAGTACTCTACATGGTGACTAGACAATTGATCATGTGAATACTGTAAATGTTTTACTACCAGACTTGAACATGTTGAATGAACATTCAAAAATCTTTCATCATTTCTTAGGAAGAAGTTCATAAGTAAGTAAGAATTACTATACCATTGCTTTAGATACAAATTCCAAGAAAACATGTTAACTCCCTGCATAAATTAACTTGTTAGGAAAGAAGAGATCATGTATTGAATGCAATATTAGGATTTATGCCCTAATGTACTTACCCACAATCTTTGCCTTATGTTTGAAAACTAATCCCCACCTATACAATGTCCCTGATGACTGCGGGGGGGTTGGACAAGATGACTTTTGAGGGTCCTTTCCAACGTCATGTAATCTGTGAATCTGTATACTTTAGCAAATGCTATGTTAATGCTTTTCCTGAAATGGCACTGGGCATTATCCAGGAAAAAGCATTGTTAAATTGGAAATAGAGCATGTGATTTTTCAATCATTTCCAGTTCTACAAGTTGTAGGTGTTGTGGCAATGGATCACAGATAACTGTGTGACTCAGGTTATTCATAAGCAAATGCTAGTAAGTCATCCAACCACAGCAGCCTGAGAATGTATGAAAGGAGAGCTTGCAGGCAGCACCAGGAGAGAGACATACTCTTTGGCATGCAAATCCTTCTCTCAGTCTTTAAAAGAAGCTCTGTCTTTTCTTGCTTTTAGTTTGATTTGTAGGCAATCATCAATTACAGCACCTTTTACAAGTAACTGTAATGCTGGTTATTTGTAAGTGAGAGGTTTTTTTGGTTTTGTAAAGATGGATCTTCTAACAATGTGAGCTTTTCCCAGTGCCCTGGCTATTCAGCCTGCTTATCCTATTTTCTATAATCAAAAAAGCAACATTTTAATTTCTTCCAAACATTGTAAATTTTACCATTGGGAGTTCAAGGTCCAACTTAATTAGGGAATAGTTTTCAAAGAGTACCACAAACCATGGCTGTACCACAGAGTTTGCATGTTTGTGTTCATCTGTCTGGGTAACTGCAGTGGAACAAGAAACATCCTTGGACTAGAGATTAGTGGTATCACAGGCATGACTATTATATCCATCAAACCCAGACCCTTACTATAAATTCTCTTTCTGAACAGAACCAAAGCCTATGGAACACAGCACAGAGAGGATTATTGCACATCTTCACTAGTTTAAAATCACTGACCCACATGGCCTAAGCCATGGTTTGTCATTAATGGTGTTAAAGAAACAGCTTTAAGGAACAGAATTAACAAGCACAGAGGGTAGGATCTTCTGCAAGGATTATGCTTCCTTTTGAAATGAATACTTATGTGTTACTATGCATGCTTGACAAAATGTGGTGATATAAATATTACACTGCCAGAGACATTCTGAAATTCCTACTTAGGAAAAGATTTCATAATATTGTAGGTTATCAAGTCATGCATTTTGTACATTCCAAATTTGTGTCTAAGTGTGGTAGCAATACCATACTGCGCGTGTGACAGTGCAACCAGGACAGCCCTAATTCTGGACTTCCTCCTTGTTCCATTTCTGGTGGAAATACTTGGTATATCACAGAAATAATATTATTTGAATCATTTTGAGTGGCTTCTACCTAAAGGTTTGTAGTTCTTCCTGTTCCCAGAAAACATTTCTGATTTCCCTCTAGTAAAATTAACACATAATGAATGTATCTTTTAAAATGCTGAATTCTAATAGTAACATTAATACCTTGGTTTTTTATAGTCACATAGTATTTATAGAATTAAAAATTATTAATTTAATTATCCTGCAGGATAAATCACTCCCTAGCACTGTGTCTGCAGCTCCTTGCTGGTGTTTAGGTCAGTATAACTCAGAATGTTAAACAGGGAGATGTGTCATCTTAAAGAGAGCTGCAACAGTGGGGCCTTAAGTTGATTCACCTTTGATTCCTTGGAGGCTGCCTTAAGCTGGATTCCTTGGAGACTGCCTTAAGCTGGATCAAACCTTCACAGTGAAACCCTGCAAAATACCTGGTAGTTAGGGGGTTTCTGACAAATGGAGATGACATTTGGTTCTTACAAATATCTTTGGGTGCAGAGAATTGGCACATAAAATCATGCAAAACAGGCAGCAAGGGATGGAAGAAAAGAATACAAATAATAGGTTACAACTGCTTCTTTTGCCTCTGGTCTAGGCGAAGATCTGCGGTCCCTGAATTAGGCAGTCATAAGTTCTGTGCCCATTTCCTCTGAAACTTGTGTTTTGTATTTCGGGAACAGACAAGCTGTGATAGGCCTGCTATCACACAGTGCCTGTGCCACTCTAATTAAAGCATATGTCTCAATTATACCAGGTTCCTCTGTTCCTCTTCTATAAAAAGACAGACACTACTTTTTTTACTTTTCTAGTATGTTGCAAAAATAATGCTAATTATGGATTGTGAAGTGCTCAGATGCATTGCTATGCATCTCATCAACCTAACTTATTGGGAGCACTTGTAGGCAGTGATGCCTTTCCTTACTTCTTTTAAAGTTGCTAACTGTTGAAAAAGGTTTTCAGGGCACTGGTGATTTTATACATTCTTATTCCTATGTCAGAGCAGTAGAGCTCTGTCAATGTAACTTTGCATAGTACCTCCTCTAGTAGTTATTCATCTCTGCAAAGGGCACCTGTAAGTAGGAAAATAGTAGATGTTTCATGAAATGAGATGATATCATTTGAGCTTCTGAAGCACAGACAGGATTGTTTATCAGTATTTAAGTAAATTCCCTCTCTACCCCTCCCTGCCCCCCAGGAGAGGAGTATTAGTTTTATTTAAAATAAAATAAAAATCTTTCTAGTTATTTCATAATCTTTCCTGGAAATAATTGAATTATGTTTCTGTAAAAAAGGTACAAGGCATATTTTACTGTAAATCATTCTAATATTTGATAGTGTGAGGTTTTTAATGTTGCAGTTGACTGCTGAAGTTGACTGCTAAGATGACAATAATTTAAGTATACTAGGTATACGTGTTATGCCTAAATAAACTAAAAATACTTTTGAGAAGTGTTACCTGCTTTCTGGGGCATACATTTACTACATTGTTCATCTGTGCTGAGAAGTTTGGATTCAGACTTGAGTAAGCATAAGATACTGATTCAGTTCAAGTACATGTCCAGGACACAAATACTATACTAAACAAATCCCAGACTCTAATCTGTTTGGGAATGATAGTAAATGTAAAGTATATAACATGATTAATTCCTCACATTAGCTCTACATTTTTTATTATTTCATCATAGAAAACATTTGAGTTCTGTGAGAAATGTATTTTGAGGAAAACTCTTTAGAAAAATGTTTGATTCCAACTGAATTTGCAGCTGACTAGAAAAGTACCAGCCGCTTCCTCATTATGCATTTTAAGAGGAACAGAGAAGATATAACTGGAAAATTCTAATTTCCTGACATGTCACATCAAAGAAATCAACTCTAGTAAAGCAGATTATTTATTAACGCCTCAATCAGACTTTATCTATAAAGATATGACTAAGTAAAGTTCATGGAAAATGGAAATGGCCTATCTGTTACAATTACTCTTAATACATCAGTGTCAGGCTATATTTCATGTTTTAAGTTCATTCGCAAACTGTATTATTTTCTCAGTGTGATGCCATTTGCATTTCATTCTCTTTACTTCATTTACTCATGATTTTCTTAAACAATAAAAGTAAATACATAAAAAAAAGATTTTAGGGCTAATTGTGTGAAAATTAGACTGATTTCACTTACACTAAAAAAAACAAACCTGATGCTTGGTTTCACTGAAGTGAAGGAATCAAAGAAAGCTGAAATGCTTGCCTGTTATTCACTCTGGAGTGTAATCAGGTAAAGAATCTAACCAAAAAACCCTCACAGGGAAGAAAGGAAACACTTAAACCAGTCAGCCAACAGGTGTTGCATAGTCTAATTAAAAAAAAAAATAATGAAAAAAAAATCCTTTGATAGCTAAGTTCAACTTCAGCTTAGCTGTTGAATTAAGTGTGTAGCTTGATTTTTCTCCATTAGGATTTATGTTAGTAAAGCAAAGATGATACCACAACAGAGTTTCTATTACTTATTCCCCTGAGGTACTATGGGACACTTTGTAGTCAGACAGATGTCTTATCTGATAGATCAGTTCTGAGTAAAATTTTGTGCTGTACTTTGTAGAGACTGAAAGAAGTGGGAATCCCTCCTGAAGGCTGGATTGTGGAAAGCTGTTATGATTATCAGTTTAGGGAGTTTATGTTCTTGTTTTAACTTAACTCATAGTTTTGCCCAGCACCAAAAATAAAGCATCCAGCAAATACAATATCCTCTGCCTCCACTTCAGAGCCTGAAGGTCTTTTGATATGGTGTGGGTTTTTTTACTCTCCTGTTTCTATCACCCTTGTGTCATGATTGCTTTTCTATAAGGCAGATCACAGCAGTCCACATAAGAGGATTCTCCAGACACAACTTTGCGCTGTGCCAGTCAGTCAAGTATCTTAGCAGATGGGTAGCTAGAATTGTGTATTTCAGAACAAATCCAGATACTATTTTTGAGAAGAACATATAGGTAACTTTCTCTTGCCACAATGTCTTTAGCAAGACAAGGACCGAGGCCCTTTCCTGTAGGCAGCCAATGCACTTATCTCTAGAGCCCAACATCTCCAATGTCATAATTTATATCCTATAAATAGGATGGCAGTGATTAAGTGAAACTGCCTTTCCAATTGGTTAGCTGTGCAGTGTCCTTAGTTATCTAAGTACATTTACAGAATATATTTGTTCTTACTGAGTCCTTCAAGACTTTATTGATAACTTATTCTGTAATAAGAGCCTTACTTTATAAAAGCTTCCATTCAGTGAAGATAAAGTTCATACTACTTGTTTTTAAACTTAAATGCTTAAGTCCTATAGATTTTACTGGCTTTAAATCCTTTAAATAGATTTTCAGTTCCCAACAACTAAAGTGCTCTGCTGACTCTGGGCCTAAGAGTGAATCTAATGAATTATCCTGTAGCTGTTGAGATAGAGATATCATCTTCATTTGTTCCAAACAGAAATAATGAACTGGAGAGGCATTCTGAATTGAGCTAATGAAAATTAGTAGAGACATGATTGGAAAAGGTACGGTGCTTGTCCTGTTTGTGTGTGTGTGTGGCAATGTCAGAAACTGGTTTCACAGGAAAAGCAGAAATGAGGCACTCTGAAAATGAAACTTTTTAATAAAGTTGATATAAGTAATTTTTAACTCCCTCATCAGTTAATAAGAGGAGGAAAGTAAGTGCAGAGTTGTTTCTGAAGGCTTCATAGATGGCATTTTTGGTCAGAGAAAGGAGCTAATGAAACTTTTCAGTTTCTTTTTGCAAGTTAAACTGTACCTCTGGAACTATGTTGTTTTGAATTTACTGCTTTTTACAGTTCCATGATTTGCTGCTTTCTAAAAGCTACAAAGTTCACTATAGATTTAATAATACAAAAAAGGCTGCCCTGACTTCTTTTCCAAGCATCATCATAAACTGCCTTTTATAAAACAATTTGATTATTACTGGGAGGCCCAGGGGGTGTATGTAGGGCAGGGAACACTTTGAGAGTTAGAAAAAATAATAGCACCTTCCTGATCTAATATTTGAAAATGAAAGTGTCATAACCCGTAAGACATGAGTTTATAAGAGAGGTGGACAGATTTGCTCTTCCTTTTCATCCAGTATATCTCACTTCAGTGTAGCACACCTTGCCAGTGTTTACAGGTTACTGCCTTTGGTATTGTGCTTCAAAAGTCTTTTGAAAGACAAGTCTTTTGAGGGTGGGTTTGATTTCACAATGCTAAGGCTTTAAAAGAGACTACTTCAGCGCAGAGCTGACTGAAACCTTTCCCTCTGCAAAGGAGACAATGGTGCTTTAGAAATGTTGACGTGCTTGGGAACAGCAATGAAATATAAATTGTTCTATAGAGGAATAGATGTTTGCAGGGCAACTGTTTTCTCAAAAGGCAATGTAAGGGAGAACTTCAGCTGGGAAACATAAGAGTTTTGATGTTCAGTGAAGATGGCAAAAATGGAAGGCTGAGTAGGTCAGGCAGGCAGAGGGCAGTTTCACAAAAAATAATCTAACAGTGAAATCGGGGAAAATGGGCGGTAGTTTCCCAAAGTGAGGACTAAAGTTTTGATCAATGTCCATCAGTATCTGTCATGTCAAAGTTAGCACTTTTTCAGCAGGCTGTAACTGATTTTTTTTTTTTTTTTTGGGGGTGTGTGTGAAATACTGAAATTGAAAAAAAAAAAAACAACTAAAGAAAACTAGAGCTTACTGGCATTATAGGGCACAGGATCTGACCACAGAAGCTAATCTGGGTGGGTCAGCCTTGCTGACTTAAAAGAATAGTCTTGATGAGCATCATGCAGATGGAAAAAGTGAATGGAAAAAATGAACCCTCATGGTTTCAAGGCTAAATGCTAGCTTGTTGTAAGAAGGGAAGGATAAATTACATGTTAAGTGTTCAGTATCTCTAGGCAAATGTGAACTTGAAGAAAATGAAGCAGCAATTTCATTCTAATACATAAAATTATTTCTACCATAAATTATTTGCCAGTTATCTCTTACTTCCATTTTGACATATGTAGAAAGTAATGTTTAATTATGTCAATATCCCACTACTAATAAAAATCTCAAATATATCCAAGAAAAATTGCAAGGAGGTAAGCTTGTTTTAAAAATATGTTAACTGATCAAAATATTTTAATCCAAAAAGTCTGGCTTATTAATATTTTTTTCCTACTGTGATAAAATAGAAATGTCAATTTAGACTAAATCTATATGCAAATTAATGGACTGACCTTTCACTCTGCCTTGAGTTACAATAGCTGCCTGTGCACTTACAGCGTCACTAAAATATCAGAGGATACTCTACGTTCTAACCCCACTGAATTATCTGTTCCTGCACCGGGACTGAAAGTAATCAGCACATCAGAGCACAAGGGCATTACCAAGTCTTACTGGCCCTGACTATCCCTCAGGACTTCCCTTCACCCTGCCCAGAGACTAGGTTCCCATTTCAGCACAGACCAGGGCTGTTGCTCCCTGCACTACTGATACCATTGGATACTACTCAGCTCCCCACAGATCTGACCTGCCTGGCCACAGGCCCTGTGGACCTGAGCCCATCCATGGGGTCAGGTCCTGGCCAGGCTGGGCCCATCCCCAGGGAGCTGTCTGATGCCACCCTACCCTGTTTGCCTGATGGGGAGATGGGATGGGACTTGGCTGGCAAGGTCCTGTCCAGCAGCAGGAGGATTACCCATTGCTCCTGGCATCCCAGCCTTCGGAGAAGTCAGTTACTGTGTCCTGCTGACATAGTTGTAATTAATATTAAATTCTTACGGACTGACAATTCTGCATTAAAAAAAGCTACTACAGACATGCTGCTGAAATGAGATATTAAAGCCCTACTGACAGTTCCTCACCTTTCCTTAGCACTGAATGTCATTCTCAGGGTAGGCACTTTGTGTTGTGTAAAGCAGATGTCTTTTATATCATGCATTCTGATTACATTATTCTGAAAAGGAGAATAACTGCCTGGGTAGTGCTGAAAAAAGATGGAGAGTCACAACATCTGGAAAAAAAAACATATTCTTTTCAGTCTGCATGAGCACTTCAGAGTGTTTTTTGGATGTATTAATTTATACTTACATTAGCTATTCTGTACTGACTCCCTTGCTACTCAGGCTTAGCATAGCTTGGGAGCAAAATGGGTAATAAAGAAAGGCCATTTTTATAAACCTGAATCTGCTCTTAGTCTAATTAAAATTCTGCTCCATGATTTTGTTTTAGAAGTTGATATGAAAAAGAGAATGGCCAAATAATATATTGAAATATAATGAGAAATAGAAAGCTAATGTCAAACTCTATGTTGAGAATGACAACAAAATTAATGATAAGAAGACATCATTCAAGAAGCATGTAACAGAAGACTGCTTTCATCCTTTATTTCTCAAACCATGCCACAAACAAAACTCACATTTCCACAAAGAGAGAAGCTGGAGTTTTGGGGTTTGGGGTCTTTTTGGGGGTTGTTTGTGAAACACGGGGGAGAAGGTAGGCTCTTCTGCTTCCTCCCAGAGATGCTACTGACAGTTTGGTGACAGACTGCTATGCAGCATTGCTGACTGTGTAACATGCCAGCGTGCTTGTTGGTATCCAGCTTGTAGGGCAAACCTCCCTGACTCGCTTCCTGAATCAAGGCCACAGAATATGTGGTGATGTAGCAACAAGGGGTTACTTTTACCACTTAGGCAATGCCAGGAACATTTCAGTGTTCCTGACTATCTTGATTGCTGCTGTGCTCAAAAGGTCATATAAATACAGCTATTCTCTTCAGAGACAGTTCTGGACTATCACCATTAGAACACTTAGGCTTAAGCTATGTACATCTGGTGAAGAATTTATGCTATTGTTGTGCTTCATTCACCTACCTTGCAAGTAAATAAAATATTTCAATCTTGAAGCTGCTAGGCTGGTTACAAATCCAGTACTACACCTACTTAGGGGCTGTAAAGGAAAAAACAGCTTTAAAAAAAATGAAAACTGAGGAAGGTGGAGGGAAGGAAGAAGGCATATATACATTTTAGAAAGTGCAGTCTCTGAAATTAAGTGCATCAACCATGTATTTGCAGGGTGAGAACAGGAAGATGTGATTGTGTAGAGTGTGATGACAGTTCTTTTTTTGTAATACTTTGTCAGATATGCTCGTGCCTCCCTATTATATTTAGATGCGTACTGCAGGCAGTTTTAGGATCACTTTAGTGAGTATGTTTTCCCTCTGAAAAGAATGCACAGAAGGTAGTATAAGATGTGAGATAATGAGAGCACTAAATGTAGAATTGCTTTGGTACATAAAGTCCAAAAAGGCAGTCAATAGAACTTCCTTCTCTTAGAAGACTTTTAACTTGTTTTACGTGCTACAGGTGAAATGTACCTCAAGAAGAACTTTCTTTTTCTGTGGCTTGTTTTGCTCTCTTCCTCATGGCATCATGTGCATTTATTTGTGTGGGGCGAGTCCAGTGAGCTGCCCAGAGTTTTGCCTGCACAAAAGTTATGTTTATACTCATGAATAGCAGGTGCTATTAAGTATACATTAGCCTCTGGTAGGAAAAAAAAATATAGCATTTTTGGAAAGTCTGAGAGTGACTTACTAAAGAGTATCTCACAGTCACTTAGATGCCTTCTGAAATTTTCAGTTTCATTGCTTTTAATTAGAGTAATTTGATGGGTTTGAAATGCAAAGTTGTGAGTTGACTTGTCCTAAATGCTGAGTTCATTTTAAAACTCTTCATTATTTTGAGAATGATCAATGATTTCAGCTACTCAACTTGACACCTTAAAAAGACATGGCTTCAATTTTTTTGGAAGTATGATTTCAAAAGAATTTAGTGTGGTTAATCTCTGACCTTTCTGACTCATAACTTCCAGAGCAAGACTGTCTGAAAAGAAGGTTAGTATCTTTTTCATGTGTGCTGCTTTAGCAATGAGAGGTTTCCTGAGAAAATGCATTTTGAGGAGAACAAGAACTGGCTGGAGAGAGGTGAATAGAGTCAGCATCTATGGCTATGTGTACTGGTTAGGTAGGATGAAAAGCTTGTTTTATCCTGTTTTATTATGAAAGGCTTTGTTTTGCACCAAGTTTTTCTCTCAGTTTTCCCAAGAATGCTGACACTCTTCTGAGTAAAGTGACAAATTTAGAAAGGAGCTGGCAAATGAAAAACACTGCTGAGCTACTGAAAGGAATGGGTCAGGGGAGCTCACTGAAGGAACTTTGAGGGAACATAATCTGTGCTGTTTTCATTCTATTAGAACTGCTGCAGCCAGTCAAAAGCTGAAGATGTAGATGTAGAATCAAGGTAATTTCTCATGGAGAGATTTCTGTCCACCTTCTCCAGAGCCAAATTTGATAACTCACTTGTATTTTAGCCAGCAAGTTTTAAGGGAGGGGGAAGAAGAGTAGATTCCTCTCTTTGTTGAGAAATTCAGTCATGCATTTATTTTGTAGAGAGAAATAAAAAAAATGGTAAATTGCCTTTGTCTGCTCTTCCAGTGAATTTTCTGATGCACTTCTGAAGTTACTTGTTTGCATTATTTCATGTGGCTTTTTGTTCCTTTTACAAGATACTATACTATAGCAAGAGAATATGGATGAAATCTGAGATTCAGTGGGAATTCTCTCCCTGACCTTCCAGTAGAGTCAGGATATCATACCAAGTACAACTGATTTCTGCCTGCATAAAACCTTGTGGTCCCAACAGTGGTCCAAACAATTCTCTTGCTAGATTAGCATTTACTGCAAGATTCTGTGCTCCATGGAACACAGACATTGAAAGGTTTTCATTATTTTAAAGTGATTATTTTTTTCTGATAATCATAACTCTTTAGGGGGCTTAAAACCCAAGTCTACTGTTTTCTTCCTATCTTTTTTTTTTTACACACTTTTCTTTTCTTGTGCTGCATACATAGCTATTTCATGTTGGGGTTGTTCAGAGGAGTTAGATCAGATGGTTGATTAAATCCCAGCATGCTTTAAAAAAGAAAACGCATAAAGACTTTGATGAATTCTGGAAACAAATACACAAAATACAGTATAGGGAATTTTTCTTTTGCTCTTGTAAACTTTCACAGTGTTTGGGCAGCAGTTTCTATGAGAATAAAAAATATTATATTAGATGTTGCTGATCTCCTACTCACTGCTCCTTTAAAAATAATATTACTTCAGGAAGTCAAAGAGGGAATGTTAAGTAGGAGGAGTGGTGGATTTCAGCCACTTGCAGTGTGCCTGTTAGTAATTGGTTGCTTGGCAAGCAAGGTTAAGTTTTCTAATGTTATGATAAACTGCTATTTTTAAGATGCCAGATTTGGCCCAAGAATCTGAGTAGGGAATTTTATCCCGATAGTTCATATAATCAACTGTGAAAACCTCTGGCTGTCACTTTTGTCTGCTTCCCTGCACATCACAAGCCAGATGCCATCATTAGTCAGAAATCTTCTTCCAGATGGTGTATGTAGCTTTAATTTTGGGTTCATCTGATTATAGGAGTAGTGAATTATTAAGAATTTGCTAAGAATAAGCTGTAGCTTCTGAGTACTGTTTTCTTAAGTAAACAGAGCAAGGTGTTTAATCAAGCAATGAAGTGTCAGAAACATGTAAAATGTCATGATACCACAGACATTGCTAATGCAGTCTTGTCATTTGAGCCTGTCACTTCACCAAGGTACATGGTGTGAAACACATTATAATTCTCTTCTCGGCAGACATAGGAAGGCTCAGACACTGCAAATGACTGTATGCTTCATTTATCCCTGTAAATACTTCCAATGATTTCAGTGAGACTAACTACAGAGGTTACCACATCTATAATTCTGGAATTTGAATGTGCACTGCAAATTGCCTTTCAGCATTCGCAAGGATGGGTGCAGAATTTGGAGGTTTGCATGTGTTTGTCATTTAATCCTAGCCAGAAAAGGGAAAAGTGATGCTGCAGTGGCCTGTTGGACTTTTCCAGGAAATGCTGCACACATATTTCTTTCCAAAAGTCTATGTATGAGGAGAAATTAAATAAAATAGTGATATAAAATCAAGATCTCTGTTATAAGAGATGGTGAAGTAAGGACTTGATGGGAAAGCTTTTAGTCAAGTTCTTGGTTTTGCCATCATTTCTTTAGCTTCACACTCAGAAAAATAGCTCAGTTACCATTGAAGAGTGATGCCTTTCTGTCCCTCTTCCCTCAGATAATGTCTGCCAAGTAATCTATTTTTACAAAGTGACTGAATGGAAGAGGATAGATATGTGTCTTCCTGTGGTATTCTAAGTAAGGTTCTCTACAGAAAACTGTCCCTCTTGGAAGTGGCCCTCATGATCTGAAAGGCTGGAAACTGAAGAAAGAAAAGCTACCACATACATCTCTGTGCCAGGGACAAATGGGGCCTCAATAATAGCTGGAATTATACTTGTTGACCATGCAACCAAATCTTATCAAAAGGTATTGTGTGTCTTTTTAAATGTCTACTCTCATTCACACTAGTTCAGTTGTTCTGTCTTTTATTTCTTTCAAATTACATGATTAACTTCTAAAAGTCTCCTAGACAAGAGAAAAGCTAGAAAAGCTATAGATACATGTATAGAACACATTGTTCTCCCAAGATGTCCTTTTCTACCAATAGGCTCAAATTGCAGCTGCAGCTTGTAATGTTTTCCCCCAACAAAAGGTAGTGAGGAGGTCTGAAGAAAGCCCTCATCTGATTACTTAGCAAAGGGTATAGCTGTGTCTTAATTCCAGCAAGCCCTGTGATTTAGCCTGTAAGCACAAAAGCTGTGCTCCAAAGGACTACGGTTATGATCCAGTAATTCCTTGCTTCTGCACTGGTGACGTTCAGTGCTCTGTAACAGAACTCTGGAAATGTCCTGGAATCCAGAATGTTAAAAGTGCAACACAGGTTACATCCTCTTTTGATAGTCTGAAAAGGGACAGACAAATCTTTTGATAGGAAGTCTGTCAACAGTGGTGTCACAGGTGTACTAGAAAAGATGAAGGGAGGATTGTACTCTGGCAAGCATGGATTTTAGGCAGTGAAAGAATGCCAGCCTGTCAGGTATAGTGTGCAGAAGTGCTTCCCAAGTAGCTATAGTATCCCCTACAGAAATGTCCATTATGTCTTGGTAGAAGTTTGGGGAAGGTTGAATCCCTAAGTAAAATATACAAGAACAAAAAAGGGTCCACTTAATGCTTAAATTTAAGGCCATGGGAAAATAACATGACAACTGAATAAACAGCCTGCACCCAGAGGAAAGCTGTAAAACTCTCAAATACCCTGTTTGGTGGAGAAAAATGCCTGATGGCTGTGATATCTTGTGGGGATTAAAGACTAAAAATGGTTTGAGGCTCTTCACATAAGCACAGAATGTTCAGAGGGAAGAATACTTTCAAGTTTGGCTACAAATATTGAAACTAAATTTAAAGTGTAGGATTTTTCAGAAATGTTGAAGAATCCATAAGCTATTGAAATGCTTTCTTTGACCTCTGCTAGAAAAAAAAGACCAAGTAAGCATTCCCCAAACTGTTCAGTAATTAAATGTGTGTTTGAAGTGCCTGGCTAGCCTAGCCCTGCCTGGCTAAATACATGTTTAAATTGAGAGTTATATAACCCTGTAGCAAAAAGGTGATGGCACACTCTAATCTTGAATTATATGCAGAATGATTACAGCCAAGCTCACCTTAATGCAGCTGTTTTAGCTTAAATGAGTGCTCTTTGGCCATCTTGTAGAATTTTCTCCTATGAATTGTAAAATACTAGAGCATTTTTTTCTCCATTTGTGGCTCCCACTAACAATTTTGGATGATATAACTGAAGGACAGGCTTGAGTGACCAGGATCACATTTTGGCTTTGCTTTATGTGTGTGCTACTGTGAGGTGTTTAACTGAAGGTTATCTCCGAGAACCTCGTTTAGAGTGAGATTTCTGGACGGAAAAAAGAATTGGCAGATAAGATGGGGAAAAAAGGAGAAGGTGGATGTATAGAACAGCAATAGTTACAGACTATTCCATTAATCTAGAAGAACAGGAATTTAGGATTGGGTCTAACCTTTGTTAGCGGCTAATATGTGGAGGAAATGTTCTTCACACTGTTGCTATTCTAGGGCTGTGGCACCAGGGAAAGATTTATTACACAAAGCCAAAAGACAGAACTCAAGAATGTACAGCCTTCATGAGCTGGGGAGCAACCAGTATAGAAACTAGGATTTTAATTTCCTAAGGAATTTTGAGTTATTTCCATTTTGAAGCAGAACATCCCTCACTTGACTTGAAAGATTTTACTTTGGTAAAATCCAAGATATTCTGTCCCTATTTCAACTTAAAAAATATTTTTAAATATTGCACTGGAAGATGATTCCCAATGAAAAACAAAAACATCTTATTCTGAAATGTCTCTCTTCTCAAAATACTGACTTGAATTTTCTTTTTCTTTTGCATTCTCGAACTGAAACTATCCCGATCCTGCTGCATGGCTTAGGGTTTTGTTGTCTGCTTTAGTTTTGACTTTGTTTCATTTGTTTGTATGTATGGCTTTTGTAAATAACCAGACTGAGAAAGCTCACTTGGAATCTCTGATGGCTATACTCCTGGGTTCTGTAAACTTCAATTGGTACATACACACACATACACAATTCTCTGAATTATCATTTAAATGTTAGCTGAGGGCTTCAGTGATAATACAAGATTCATCTTGTTTCTCAAAATGCCTGTGGAGCTACAAGGCTGTTAGATAATCACTTGCATGAACTGTCACCATTATTTTTAGAGCCGGGCTTGGAGTGTTGTACCACTAACTTGGGATCAGTCTAGATGCATCTCACACTATTTCTCTTCAAGGCATTTGACTTTTTCACTTCAGACCCTTCACAGGTTTTATTGAATATTATTCTCAGGTACCTAGTTGCTCCAAACAGAATTAGGCACATCCTGTCTTTAAGTTTTGTGAAAACACAGATAATTTTATCTCTATCCTATCTAATTGTATGTACCTGTAGCTGTCCTTTGTTTAGTTTTGTTGAGCGCTGTCTCACAATCACTTAAACTTACGTACTTTCTGATAAATCTTCCCTGACAAAGTAATTGGCAAAGTCATTAGATTAAAAAAGAAAACACAAAAAGACAAAAAGAAAAGCCCAGTTTTGAAAATGAAGCTGTTTAAACATGTGGCTGTTAAAAAACTTTACAACCATAGGGAAAACACCGTCTGCAGCTGCTCTCAACTGTACAATCACTGCTACACTTCTGCTGAAGCTGAAGCTTAATTAATTTGCTTTACATCTTTCCTGTGATGATCCCTAGAAATCTGAAAGATTAAAGATCAATGACTTTTCAGCATTTTTTTGGCTATGAAATGATTCATTGAACATGGACTTTTATTTTTTCTATACATTTTATTAAGTAACTATAGTCAGAAAATATAATGAAACCTTTGTGACTTAGATGAAATCCACTGATGTGCTTCTTTGAAGGCAATTATGCTTTCTGTATTTTTTGGGTTTCATTGTTGGGCTTTGGGGTTTTTGTTTTTTTAGTTGGTTGGTTTGGTTTTTTGTAGTTGTCATTTTTTTTTAGAAATAAATCTAAAATCTAAGTGAGGTAGAGCTTGCCTCTTGTGTTTGCTTCCTTAATTTGTCTAGTTGTGAAATAATTGTTGCTCCCTCAGCTTTTGGTACGCTTTAATATGGGCAAGACACTCTGGGTTAATATGGGTTTGCCACTCTGTCTCTTCTAGATAGTTGCATTTGCACATCAATTACATTGGTATATTTCCACATTTGTCTCTCTGGTGCCAAACCTCCTCATTTTCAACAAATCAGGTTAATACTGCATTTGTGTTCTATATTACAATTAAAAAGCAACTCGTGCTTCCCGTGTTCTGCTACAGTCCTAAAAAGTAGACATGGCACTTAATACTAATGGTTTGGCTTTGTATTCATATACAGAGCCAGAGATTTAGTTTGTTTCTCTTCCTTCTCAAATGGTTAAATTTTTTTTGTTAACCACTGCACATATTTTAAATGCTTTTCTGAAACTTTGCTCAATGCTTTTCTAAACCCAGCCATTTGCTAGAACACAAATTTTAGAAATACTAGCTAAACATCTGACAAGCTAAACATTTTTTAAAAGTGGAGTAGGTGGACTTAGTTGACTTCCTGCCAGCTACAGTGTCTGTGCACTGTCGAAGAAGATAAGCAGTGCTACATGGAGTGGATTGAAGCTGGTGCCAGAAATCTGCAGATTCTGAACCTGGTCGCATGTCTGCCATTAAGCAGTGTCATGTCTTGAACAAGTCACATCCTTTTTGTCTGAGTCTGCTCCACTGCCCACGATTTAGGGACAGCATGTGCCTACTTCTTTCAAAGAAGGAAATTAATTTTCCTCAAGTAAGGAATTGCTAAGGATTATGGGCTGCATCTATGCATGTGCATGTACATTAAATTGCTCACAGCCTCTTAGCAGCAATGGTCCTGATCAATACAACTTTTGAGGTAGTTTTTTCAGTTTGAGGACAAAATAAGTTTGAACTCTAGAAAGGATAGGTTTGATCAGGTTCAAAATGTTGGGCTTTTGTTATGCTTTTCATAGAAAACAAACTGAAATAATTTGTTCATTTGTTGTCTCTCTTCCACACTTGCTGTGGTTGGCATCTCTGAAATGGGGAACTTGAAACTTCCTTGTGGTGATGTTACGATTCCAGTTGCATCTCAGTTACACAACCTAATTGCCTAAAAATACAAAGTCTCGAATCTTTCTTTCTCAAAACACTAGCATGGGTACCCACATGCAAATTAAATTCTTCTTCTTTTTTCCCCTTTATCAAATACGATTTTATTCCCTGCTTCTGTGCAAATCAGCATTATCTGACATACTGTTGTGTTCTTGCCCACAATGTATACCCCAAAAGAGCCTGAAGATTCTTAAAAACATATGCAATCAATTTTTTGGCTTTACAATTTCAAGCATATGCTGGCTCTTTCTGGATACCAAAATAAACAACTTGAAGTACAGGTTGTGTTTTTTATATAGTTTTGAACAATCCCTAACTATCTTCTGGATTTTCAACAAACCTTGTACATTTGCTAAGTCTGTGACATGCTACTACTCAAATTCTGTATGTATGACCCGGGTTTTTTTTTCAGTAATCCCTTCTCTCTATACGGAATATATTTCTTCTGCATTTTTACTCTTTTTTTGTAGCCTGATATATTATTGTTTAACTTTGTGGACTGGATGTTGGACTCTTCAAAATCACTGCAAGTCTTGTTGTAAATATCCTTTGAGAATAGAATATTATAGAAGCATTCATAAAACCAGGTTGTCTGGAATGTTCAACCTCAGGTTGAGATGAGAGAAAGGTGCCAGAAGGATGTTCTAAATAAGTTTTATTTATTTTTTAAATTGTATATCTAAGCTTAGACACTCAGAAGAAGAACAGTGTTTATTATAACATGTCTAGACTTCAAGTATAACCATATCTGACAACTGAAAGGATAGCATCAGTGTCGAAAGCTATATGCACTGTGAGACCAAAGTCATGGACTTGTCTTCTAAAATGTGTTGTCATTTTGGAAAATGTTGGCCCACCTAAGAATGGAAATTTACATTGCTCTTTCTTACCTTGATTTCCTCCGGCTCTAAGTTAGAAACCACTTTTAAATACTACTCTTACCTAGAAAAATACCTGCTTAGTGAGAGACAAAGGCCAAACATTTTGAAAATGCAGATAGTACAAACCTGATCTAGATACCCAGTTCACAGAAATCTTCCTCTGTGCCCTACAGCTGCCTAGTGATCTTTAACAAGCAATTTGTGAGGAAGTATTTTCCCTTCTGGATGCACAGGGAGTTATGCAGGCGTGTACCTAACATATTCTGAAAAAGAAGGTTCTTCTTTATAAGTGACTACCTGATAGCTTCCTGGCCTTCATAGATAGCTATTTTATGACAGAACCATGTGGGTTTTGTCTGATCCCATTTGAGTTTCAAGATGACAACCATGGCAATTTTAACAACTCTTTTGTCTTTGAACATGCCAGAAGCCTATGAAGATGAATAAAATTTAAAACTGAGTATGTTTAAGAGGCTACTAATCAAATCAACTACTGAAACCCATCCTAGAAATACAGAGCTGCTGCCAGAAACCAGTGTAATCTGTCTGATAGATACACAAAAAACTTATCTAGTTTATTTCATGTTCATCTGAAGTTGATCCACTTAATTATTTCTTCCATTAAACAGTCCACTGCTGATTTTTTCTGGTTGGAAAAAGTATTAGTGTTCCAGGAGAGAGACTTTATGCTCACAGGACCTCAGATTAGAAGAACAATCATTTTCATATTGCAGCCTTGTGTTTGGAGGCAGGCAGCTTCTGAACCATGTAGAAAATTTCTATGCTGACATGCATCTGTGTTGTGAAATAATTTCAAACTTTGGGATAGTAGCAGATGTTATAGTCCAAACTGCTAGGTTTGGATAAAAACAATCTTTCAGTGTTATTAGAAAACAGAAGAAAGCACATGGCATAATAGGTCAATTTAGTGGCATTGTTTGCAGGAAAGCTGACATTTCAGACATAATCTGCAGTGCTCAAGAAGTAGGCCATTTTGCTGGGCAGAGAAGGATTTGATACATTCTTTTATATTACTGTGTCAAATTGGATTAGAAAATAATAAAATGGAGAATGTCAAATAAGGGCCTTTGGGATTGCTGGTTATGCAGTGTAATAAGCTGCACAAGGAATTAAAATGAATGTACTCTTCAGAAGTATGACAAACTTGTCATGTGGAGTTGTGTAGACCTTCCCTTTTTCTAGTCCATTTCCTTGATTTATCCCTCCTGTGCTTCTGTGTTGATCTATATTGAGCGAATTTCCTTCAGTAAGTCTGGTCAGCATTTATCTGTTTTGTAATTATTATTATTTGAAATAAGAAGACATTCAATGATAAAAGGCTTGAAAACTTGCTACAATGGATACAGTGTCTTTTGGCAACCATAAACTACCCAGTGGTTCTCAAAATGCTGAAGTTTATTTCAGAGCTTCACTAATGCTGCCTGCTGGCCTGGTGTGGAGGGCAGACACAAGAGTAGTCACTTTGGCACCTTCAGCAAGTAGCCTGTAGGATTCAGCTTCTACTGTCAGCCTGTGAGGTATCTATGCTACATAGACATGAAAATGTGCTGAAACTTGTTTTTTTAAATAATGCTTGGAGAGATTTCTTGTAATTTTATGGATTAAGTCCTAACCTTTGAAATTTTGGAAATGTCAATTAGTAAGCTGAGTAATTACTCCACACTTTCATTTATCTGATACTTTCATCTTAGAAGTCACATTAGCCAAAACTGGATGCTGTCTCTGATATACTATGAGTCAGTGTTAGCTGAAAACCCAGTGACAAGTCTGGAATGGCAGGTCGTGTGTTCCGTTTGGATTAAGAGGATTACACTTCACACAGGAATTAATATTAGTAGAAATTAATATATGACTTGTGTTTAGGTCCTGAATTTAACTTCAGTGATTACAGAAAATCCAAATACAAACTATATGCTGCATTGCTTCTGAAATTTGGAAGGGGAAGTGACTAAAAATACCAGGGTCAGTCATTTGCCTAAGTTAAAGCACAAAGGTGTAATAGATAGCAAAGTAACTCCACTATGCATGTGCATGCAACTTCCAGTCGATTTTAAAACTGAAAAGTTGACCTTGGGACAATTAATGTTGTATGAAGGCAAGCTGTCACTTGGATTGACTGCCATCTCTGTCAGATTCTTACTCTTCCCTTGTGGTTGAAGAGCAGCAATTTTTGATAGAAAAACCAAGTTCCTCCTACTCTAATGCTGAGTATCCATGCCCCTGCTGGTACCTTGAGTGAGCAAACTGCTTGTGCTGCTGCTGCTGCCATTTCATTGTAGTGTGGGAGAGGATTGTGCAGCAGGTACACATCACGTTCCACACACAAATATATAACACTAAGAACACTGAGAGATTGCTTTCAAACAAGGGCAATGTCAATGTTCAAAACCAAATTCCAAATAAATAAATGGATTTAATCAATTTGGTCTGTAATATGGGCATGCTACCAGATCACAGAGTTATATGGTGAGGGTCTGAATTCAGGGAAGTATTTGTCTCAGAAGAACCTTTACTTCTTATGGCTTCTTACACTCAGCTAAGCATATACTTAAACCCTTCCTGAACAAATTTACACTTTGATATTGATGTTTGGCTGCTTTGAATCTAAAAGGTACATGCCATTTGAGGACAGTTTGTCATCGCAAGTGAAGTATTTACTGACTCTTGGCACTAGTATCTTCACCTCTGTGGATCTCTGCAATGTATCATTCTCATTGAAGGTCTGTCCTCCACTGGATGTTCGTAATTAATTTCTAATAGCATTGCAAGGAGGTTGGCTCATGCTTTGAAAAGAAAGCTTTCTTTTCCAAAAGTAATTTATCTGGTTTTGTACCTAATCACAAATTGGATTCCTGCACAGAATTTGGTATGTGAAACTTTGGGATAACAGAAATCTAGACGCTAAGTTTCCCATCTTGCTTTGTAGCAAGGTGATGCTAAAACAATTCAGTGTGTTTCATTGATTTCATGGAACAACCTTGTCTGAACTCTGCCTGGATTGTAGATGTGGTGTTATCTCATTTTATGAGAACATAGTCTTTTGAAGGACTGAATATCCCTACGTAAGAAATCTTGAATCTGTAGTTCTGGCTGATCAGTACATTGTAATGTATGTGGCAAATCATATGAAACACAGAAAGACAGGCAAAATAAGTAGTATTTCCTTAAATAAATTGTATATTAAGTATGATTAAGAGAAAAACATTCTTGATCATTTCTATCCTATCAGCCATGCAATGACTAAGCCCACTATCTCCTACATAGACATTCTTTAATATATCCAAGGGATGAGAAATGAGGACTGAAAATGTTCTGTCAGTTCTCTTGGATTAAGGTGAAAGCTTGGGAAAGAGAGAGAATAGAGTACTTTCCTTCATAAATTTATCAGTTTCACTTGTAATCAGTTTAACAATAATA